>NC_044344.1:0-1250000 GCF_007399415.2 Gopherus evgoodei | reverse complement strand
GTATTTCCTCCCTGGGAAGATCCACCCATGCTGTCCTAGGCCCCGCTCAGTCGCCATTCTGGGAAGCTGACCAGCCTGGGCTTGATGCCTTGCTCTCATCTCCTGCCCCCGGATCGCTTCTGTGGCTCTTCCCTGCAGCCTCCCCAGCATCTCCACACAATGCTCGCCCCAGGCCTGCAGGCAGCATTCCAGCACCACTCACACCGCGGCTGGCTACAGAGGGGAAATCCGGGGGGGCTTGCAGACATCCAATGTGCCATCAGCGTGTAATGGCTGTGATCTCCCTGCCGCTGGGCCTGTCCCTGTCTCACACACCCCTCCAGCTCCTGGGGGCCATGGGCTCAGAGATGCCATATTGCAGAACTGGCGCAAGATGCCCGGTACCCAGGGCATGGGGGTGAAAGCCCCTTTCTGCATGCTAGGAGGGTGTCACTCGGGGCTCTGCCCCTGGGCAGGGTGGGGCGCAGGCACCTGCCCCCTGACAGCTCCCCGTCTCTGCCCTCTCTTCCTGCAGCATCACGCTGATCGAGTGCGGCCCGGTCAATACGAGCTTCCTGGCCAACCTGCAGCATTCGGACACCGAGGGCAGCGCGCTGCAAGGCCTGGACCCGCAGACCCGCACTCTGTACAGCCAGTACCTCCAGCACTGCCAGAGCCTCTTCCGTGATGTGGCCCAGGACACCGAGGAGGTCCTGCAGGTCGCTCCCAGCTCCGTGCTTCTCTGCCCAGGGGAGCGAGGCAGGGCCAGGGGCTGAGAGCAGCCAGACTGCCACAGATGGGTCCTGGCAGAGCACTACCCAGCTCTGGGGAGAAGAGCCACGAGTTAGCGGTGATTGGTGCCGCTGCCCCCTGACCTCACCCTGCCAGCTGGGGCAAGGGGGACTGGCTGGGGCCTATTCCCTGCCCCCCTTTCCTAGGGGAGCCTAGGGGCAGGGACCCCCGCCCAGCCCTCTATGCCCACAAGGGCCTGAGGTGGGGGCTGCTCCCCGGGCAGGGGTGGAGGCCGTACAGCCCCAGGCAGGTCTATGGCCATGTAACACTGAGGCGGCCCTGCTCTTCCCATCAGCGAGAGGGTCCCCAGCCCCCAGGGGTCCCCTGTCTTACCGCTAGCTTGGAGCTGTCCCTGACACGCACCCTGTCTGCTTTTCCCAGGTGTTCCTGGAAGCCATCTGTGCCCCCTGCCCCCCTCTGCGCTCTTTCACCACCCAGGTCTTCATGCCGCTCACCCGACTCAAGCTGACAAGCCCCGACGGCTCGGAGTACATCCGCGCCATGCACAAGTTCGTGTTCTCTGCGGGCGAGGCCCAGGGCGACCGGACGTGAGGAGGAGCAGCGCGGCTGTCCCAGAGCGAGGGGCAGGCTTGGCGGGAAGCAGCCCCCGCATTGCCCTGCGTTTGTACAGGGGGGCTGGATACGACCCTGCCATGGAGCTCCAATAAATGTCTGCTCCCAGCACGGCTCCTGGCTCTATCCACCCCAGCGCTATGCCCTGCAGTCTGCACTGCCCTGGGGGGGAATGTGGGAGGGAGCTGGGGCAGCACCTCCTGCTCAGGTTGTGCCTGCCCTGGGGGGAGATGGGGCTAGGACCCCAGCCCACCTTGCTAAGGGTCACAGTCACTGCGCTGAAGGGAAGGGAACTCCTGGCTGTCCCCATGCACCTCCCCAGCAGGCAGGGGAGGCTCATGCTGAACCCACCAGCCACTCTAGTCCCCACGGCAGGCTGAGGCAGCGCTGGGCCTTCCTTGGCCATGGTGGGGCCTGGTACCCCAACCTCCTGCTGCTCTGCCAGGGCGAGCTGTAGTTTGCTGGTCTCTACGCTAAACCTGATCCCCAAAAGGCAGGTCAGAGAGTCTCCCCTGCCAGGCTGAGGTCCTGCCCTCTGCCTTCTGGAGCAGGGTGTGAAGACGAGGCCATGCCAGGGCATTTAAAGTGAGGAGCATTTCAACCTGCCAGTGCTCCTCGATCTTCCCTGTGCCAGCAGCCGCTGGGCCATATCCATTGCCCACACTGGTGTGTGAGGAATCCTGGCCCTTGTGTGTGGCACCAAGCCCAGTGGGCAGAGCTGCCTTCATGTGCCAGTCAGCTTGGGGCAGCAGCTCACCAGCGTGAGCCGTGCTGCCGGAGAGGCCTCAGCATTAGCTGCTGTCTCCTCTGCTCCCCCAGAGACCCTAGTCTCTCTGTGCCCCCCATGGGAGACCCTCCAGGTTGCAGCGGGGGCTGGTGCAACAGGCACTGGACTCCTTCCCCCAGCATGGCGCAGGGCCCAGGAGTGGAACGGGGGGGGGAGGTGCAGGGGGTTGTATTTCATTTCTCCTTAGGGCCTGAGGGCTGGCCACAGGTGTGGGACTAAACACTCCTAGCCCCCTTTCCCCCCGCCGAGCGGCGCTGGCACCCATGGCAGGTTCGAGGGGAGAACTGCCCTTTCCAATGCTCCAGAACCAGACTGTCCCATCCAGCATTAAGCTCCTGCTCTCGCCGCTTCTCTCCCTTCTCCAGACCCCTGTCCTGTGCGTCATTCCTCCTCTCTTCCCTCTGCCCTTCCTCCCCCATGGCAGCTCCCATCTGCCCCCACATGGGCTTCAATCCAACCCACATCCACCCCCTCTAGGCCTGGGCTCAGCGATGCTTCCATCGATGTGTCACAGCTGAGATTCGGAGGGCAATGGGGGAACTCACCCCTCGTTGAGCTACTGGTTCAGACTCTCTGCAGACGCAGGCAGCTGTCATGATCACCTTTGAGCGTTTTCTTCACCACCAGAAGGGCTAGATGCTCACGTGCTGAATATGGGCAGCACCAAGCGGGTGAGATGCTGCCTGTGGGTGGCATGACTGGCAGCGCAGCAGGGGTTGATGCTGGAGCTGCCTTCTGTCAGAGGAGCTGTTACAGCTGGGTCCTCACCATACCTGGGCTCTGAAGATCCTGTCGCGCTTCCTCGTTGTGTGGGAGCCACTGCCCAGTGCAGCAGCATCAGCTCCTCTCACACCAAGGCTGGAGCAGTCACTATTGGCTTCCCGCCTATGGAATCTGGTGCTGGGCCCTGGGTGCAGAATGGCCGCTTTGCCCCACCCCAGCAGTAGCTGCATCTCTGGAGTCAGTAAAGCGCATGGGGCTCCCGCTGCATGGCAGGTGCTCCGGCAAGATGTTGCTTATTACTGGGCACGTGAGAAGCAGACTCATGAGCCCCTGGATCAGAGATGAGCTCAGAGCAGATCGCTCTGGCGTGGCTGCTCCATGGGGCTGGGGCTGTTGCTCCTCGTGTGGCTGTGGGGTTAGAATTGGCTCAGGGAAGGCAGTGCAGGGGCCCAGGGCTCATGTCTTGGGACAACTCAGAATTTACCCCAGTGGGTCCCTCTTCCTGAAGGCCGAGCGACCATTGCCTGGCACCAGCCCTGGCAGCAGTGCGGGCTGTAGTTCAGCCTGTCACAAGCATCAGAGCAAACACACCAGCAGGGTGGGGGCATTCCCCCTGGCAGCCCTGGCACCTGCAGCTGCAAGGCGGCGGTGTGATGACTAGGCATTGTTGGTGTGTTCTGCTGCCAGGCACGTGCATTCTCCTAAAGCCAGCCAGGCAGTTGCATTACACTCTGGTGAGCTTGGCACCGCAGGCTGGGGCTGGTGCTAACCGAGCACAGTGTTGGCCCCATTCCATGTCTGCTTCCACCTCTGCAGTGAGGCTCTGGCCACCTTGTGCCCAGCTGCATCCCTAGCTCACCCCTGGCTCCAGCCTTCTGCCCTGGCACTTTCATCTTCCCACTTGCCTGCTGGGGCTGCAGGGGCCGGAGTCACCTGGGTCCTTGAAGCAGAGAGGGGGGGGAGGAAGTTGTGTTATGTGACTCACCTATCAGCGGGGGCAGGGAGGGATATTCACCGGTCCCGCCTTCACCTCCATGCGCCTCAGTGCCAAGCACTGACAGTCCTGCCTGATGCCTCGTTAATGCCAGGCCCATCCCAGCCCTGTCCTGGCAGACAGCACTCTCCTGGCCGTAGGCAGAACCAGGCTAAGCTGTGCAAATCCTGCTGCTGGGCTCAGCTGGGTGTGGGCTCAGCCAGGGCTCGCTGTGCAGAGGGCCGATGGGCGCGGGAGCTGCTGCAGGCGAATTAGCACTCTGCTCCAGCAGCTCCCCTGAAGGAGCCAGTGTCCCAGGCCCACTTGTTTGTCTCTCAGACGAGAGGCTGGTGCACGTGAGCAGCCGGTGCAGCTAGAGCTGCGTGATACAGGCCATGGGAGGGGAACATGGAAACAAACAACTTCTCCAGCGAGGCCGTGCGCTCAACCAGCCGGGCAGAGCTGAGCCAGGATGCTTCAGAGTCTCCAAGGGCAGCAACACAGGGCTGGGGAGTGCAAGGCCCGAGGGACCAGTCTGAGCTCCTGCACCCCCCAGGGCGGCAAGTCCCCCCCAGTTCAAGGGGTCGGGTGGGGGCTGGGTTTCCGTAAGCAGAGTGCAGGGTCTGGGGGTTGGGCAGAAGAGGCTGTTCCACAGTTCTCAGCCCCACCCCCAGCAGGGGCAGGATCTGGCCCCTGGGCGCTTTCCTGCTTTTCTTATTGTTTGTTCTGGGGCCTGACTCCAGGCCCGGTGCGGTTCTCCGGCAGAACAACCTTCTCAGGTGTGTTGGGTCCCCACGCCTGCCTCCGCCCCTGCTGCTGGCGGGCAGCAAGGGCAGGTGCAGCAGCTCTGCTGGCACCCCAGAGCCACCACCATCCTAAGGCTCAGGTCTTCCTACAGCAATACAGATGTAACCAGCCCCCTCCCTGTGGGCCTGGGCAAGAAAGTGCTCACGCTCCCCTGGACCTGAGTCAATGGGAGCAGTTTCACTCCCTGTTTGCATAAACTAAGTCCATTGGCAGAACTGTGGGGAAGGGGGAGCCCGGGGCTGCGATAACAGGGATGCGGGTCGGGATTGAGGGACACCAGCAGAGCCGGGGGTGGGTAGCTTGCACAGTCCCTGCCCAGCTGTGCCTGGCTCCTGCTAGTGCTTTGGGCTCCTCACATTCACAAGCACCAAAGTCACTCAGGGTGTGGAGAAGAGGGCAGCCACCCAGAGCACCTGGTCCCCTCTGCTACCAGGCTGCATAGGGCAGTGATGACCTGCACCTACCTTACAAAGCCCATCTCCAAGCTCTCTGAGCAGGGGCCCAGTCCCCAGAGCTCAGGCTTCCCTGCTCTGGGCTGGGAGGCTGATTTCCCCAGGCCAGGGGACTGGAGCTCACGTTTTCTGGCCGCCCAGCTCAGTGAAGACGCCTGTGACCAGCTCCTATTCAGCCTGAGCGTGGAAGATGAACTGCAGGACCTCCTCGTCTCTGTCCTCCCAAAGGCCAACACAACTTGCTTGGCTAACAATATGTGTCCACCCAACACCTCCCTGAGCAGCGGGTGGCAGCGTGGCAGGGCTGTATATAAGGAGGGGAAGCGCTGCCTGCCTGACACTTCAATCAGCAGCCAGGACAGCAAGCGCCAGGAAAGAGCAGAGGTAAGTGCCCTCTTTGTGTTTCCTATTTGTAATGGGGACAGCGCGCACCTGAGTCCCACGCTCCCCTAGGAAAGGAGGGAGGAGGGACTCCTGGGACCGGCTCTAGCAACCCCACGGCAGTGCTCAAATTACAGGGGGGCCGGGTCTCCTGGCTACTTTTCGGGGCTACCTCCCTGCTGTCTTACGGCCCCTGTGCTTCGCATCACTGTTTAAAGCAAAGCAGCCGCTTGACATTTAGGGCCCCCCAGAGGCAAATCTGCTGCTGGCTGCAGGGTTTAGCAGGGATTCTGTGCTTAGGAAATTTTAGGACTTTTTCCCACTAAAAGGCTCCAGGATCAGATGCTGAGAACTAATAATAATTCAGCAGAGCTTCTGCAGCCCCTCATACAAACCACGTCACTGGGCTGACCTTCATGCGGGGTCTCCAGGGGCAGTGGCGGGGCTAGCTGCCGTGCTGACAGCAATGCCCACAGGCTGGAAAGGCAGAAGCAGGCAGATCCCACAAGCAGCCGCAGGAGGATAATAATGAAAAATCAGGGAGCTACACCTACCCACACCCCGTTAGGCAGGGGACTGGCCATAGGAATAGCCACTGTCCACACGCTGTCCATGCAGGGCTGCTCACCATCTCCCGCTCTCTGCAAAGCCGCGGCCACTGAGGATGGAATTCATGCTTGGCAGAAATGACCTGCCATTAATGCCCCCACCTCCACCCGAGGCTCCAGTGTCAAGTCACACAGCTATTTTTAGCATGCTGGCGTGAGCCTCGCAGCCCAGGTCTGCGGATTGAGTGGGACATGCACTGAGGTTCACTCCAGTAACCGCCCAGGTCATTCAGCTGAAAACACACTGCCCCATCTCCCCCAGCAGAGTCTGGCCACGCTGCGTTTCGGTCCCAATCCCGAGGTTCCATCGAACAAATCTCTCCCACGTCAGGGCTGAGTCCCATGTGGACAGTGCCTGCCAAGAGCCTGGCGAAAGCCCCTAGCAGGCCCATGGGTGGCCTGGAGAGCGCCTGGGGCTCTTTTGCCCTCGGTTCGGTTCACTCTGTCCTGTCCGTTGGGAGCAGTGGCCAGAGCAGGGACTTGGATTCTCCTCCCAGCCCTGCCACCAGCTGGCTGCGTATTGGCCCCCCAGAGTGTCACAGAGAGCTGTTCATCCATGGCTGGGAGGTATCCCAGCAGGGGAGGTGCTGGCGCAGGGCACAGGGCTGCTGTTATTCCTCCAGCTCAGCCCTGCCTGCTTTATTAGCATTACCCCACTCTGGCAGTGCGAGGATTTCAGTGCCAAAGGCTTGTCCATACCCCTGGTGCAAATTCCGCACTGCCCAGGCAGGCACCCCCAGGAGGGTGACGCTGCTGCTCCAGGCCAGCCTTTGGCTGAGATCCCCCGGGGGCTGTGACATGGCAAGTTCTCTTCTGTTAACAGCCAGCACAGGCTACTTCCAGAGATGAACCTGATGCTTCAAGTCACCTTCCTCGGTCTCCTGTGCCTGCCGGTGCAGGGCTGGGTTCAGAGCAGATCCCTGCAGAGTGCGAGATGGAGCGCGCTGGACCTGCCGCAGAACAGAGAGCTGGTGAGCTGGGGGGCTGGTCTCTCTCCTAGATCGAGGGGCCGAGGCTCTTTGCACAAGGCATTGCCATGACGTAGAAGCTGGAAGCGGCTCTCGCTACCCCCAAGGCGGGGGTGTGGAAAGGCTTTTGATGGATAACTGATCATGTCCCCCTTGTAGCTGTTATATGGGGGGGAGGGAGACTCTTTCTTTTCCATAACACAGGCTTGGGGAGGGGGTGGCTGGGATCAAAGGAAGCGGGGAGGCAGCGAGATACCTCTGTGCTGAGGTTACATTAGCCAAGCCCTTGAGAGGGGCCTCTGGGCTTTCTCTGCCGTCTCTGGAGCCGTGTGCCCTACAGGAGGCTTCATTTCAAGTGCCCATTAGGGCCTCACTAATGAGCCACAATACCGGTGCCAGATGAATTCGCTCTCGCCACGATGACTCATGCCACGACAGGTCCTGCAGGACCAGCCCGGCTCCCGGTCTGCGGGAGGCATTGTCTGGGGGAGTCCAGGCTCAGTGGGGCCCTAAAAGCAGAGAGTCACGTGGCTAACACGTGTGTCTGTACGAGACACGGGAGCAAGGCCGTGGCCTGTCCCCCTTACGCTGGGAGCGGATACAGCTCCTCAGCCCAACTCCACAAGGAGCCCCTCTGCTGCTCCCTGCAGGGTCCCCCATGCTCATGCCCTACGGTGAGAGCACTCTGAGCTCAGCACAGCCCTAAGCGTCCCATCTGCCTGGCTCTCAGCCAGACAAAGTGGGTGAGGGGGGTGCCCCCGGGATCGGAACGGGTCAACCCCTTCAGACTGAATGAGAACAGACCCAGCTGGCACCTCAAGCCCAGAGCCGCTGCCCCTTGGGACGTTCTCCCTGGCTGCTGCTGCTGGACAGAGAAAACCATTCACAGAGGGAGCCGCGCAGCTCCAAATACAGCGAGGTGCAGAGGTACCGGAGCCCTGGGGCTGGCTGTTCCAGGTGGATGTGAGCTCCAGCGAGGCTAAGGGCCCGGGAAGGGGATTTGTGGGCCTGAGCTGCTCACTCCCAGCTGCCTTGCAGAGCCAGGAGCTGCAGGCTGCTCCTGTTCCACCTCGTGTCCAGCCCCTCCGGCCCAGGACTGAGAGCAGCTCCCAGCAGACTCTGTGGAGCAGGCTCCAGCAGTTAGCAGGACCCAGGTTGTTAATGCACCAGCTGACTCAGGTCGAGTTTCCCCCACAGTTCCTAAGTGCCCTGAAGAGCTACTTCAGCAGCAGAGGGATCCACATAGAGAAGGCTGCGCCGTCCTTCATGCTGTCCACAAGGAATCGCTAACAGGGGGACCAGGAAGAATGAGAGCTGCTGGCCCCCGAGAAGGGGGCAGATGACTAGGAAGAGCTGATGGCAGGTAATTGCTCCCTTTCCTTGTCTCTGCTCAGGACCGGCCGGCTTGGCACTCATAAGACAGATGACGCAGGGGGCCCCGTGAGCATCCCATGGGCAGTTAGTTTTGTCCCCTCTGTAATTAATTTGCCCGAGTTGCCCGGACAGCTACAGAGGTAGCGTGGGCTAGTGGAGTGGAAATGGGACTGGAACCCAGGAGCCAGCAGGTTTATTGTGAGCAGTGTGGCCTTTTCCCTCTGATGGGGATGATGAACCGGGCGGTGAAGCTTCACGTTGCAATGTCTACAAAGAGCACTCAGGGAAAAGCCCAAGCAAGAACTAGGCAGACTTGTTCCACTGTATGCTTCCCAGCCACATATGGGGAGTGTTCGAGCCCTGCCTTGTGACAAGCATCGGCCCCCGCCTCTGCATTGCTTCCCAAGCACATGCAGTATAACTGGTACCCTCAAGTTTTACTGGAAGGGAGCCCGTGCAAGGGAGGGCAGGCCCAGGCCCAGGCCCCACACCACCCTTGTCCCGGTGATAGTTCTATAAGAAACGAAATATGCAAAATTCCAGACAATTTTCATGACCAACCAGGTGCATTGTGGGGGGGGTTATGCCACTGTGAGCTAACAGGCATAAGGCGTTGCTGGAAGCAGAGCCTGGATTAGAGGAGTGTAAATTCTGGCCAGCACACCAGGAGGCAGGATGCTGGAGCCGATGGGAATAACAGGCTCTATGGGCCTGAGGGTCGGAGCCGGTGCGGCAGCAAGCAGAATAGCAGGCTAGAGGGGCCAATGCTCTGCTCCAGTGTGTACCATAACTCTCCGTTACAAGCATTCTGCCTTCCGGAGTCTAGTGCTGACTGATTCCACCTTTCCTGTTTAGATGGAGTCTTGGCAATACGATCTCTTCTGCCTCTGACTACTTCACAGTGATGCACTGACTCTCTCCTGCCGTTGGGCTGCTACACATGCACGCGCGCACACACGCACACACACGCACACAGGAGGGACCTTTTTATATTTGCTGGGCTCTGCCGGCAATACTGTGCTGCAGGGTTTGGATTCAATACATTCTCCGCTCTAATGCTTGTCATGTCACCTTCTCTGTGAATACCAGCAGCAGATCAGCTGCCATTTGGCTGTGTCTCCGCACGTGAGGTACCTGCTCCTTCCCCCAGACCAGTCCAGGAGTCGGCAAGAAGGGTTTGCACTGTCTGTCATACAAACAGGAGAATTCAAAATTATGTGTTGAAAAGAAATGACGAGACATAGCCCCTGTCCCTGAGTACCTCCTGGGAGTGAGAAAGCGTTAGCATTATAAAATGAGAACGCTGCAGCATCCTCGGCTATGGAGTAGCCGCCATCATCATAATTGTCTAATCTACCTACTGTTTATAATGCACCCATCACCATAGTATCTGGTCACTGCCCGCCTCCCCTGTCTTTCTGGGGGACACCTAGAGCTCCTGCTTCAGCTCTTGAACTCATAAATTTTGTCTGGACCTTTTAAAAGTAGGTTTCTTTAGTGTCTTTGCTGCTGTCATGAAAGGACTTAGACCAGATTCTGCCCAAAGCCCCAGAGAGCACCATCTCTGGGGCAGGTTTCTTCCTCCTCCCACTGCCAAACAGCTCCTGCTGCCTTGATCTCACCCCCTGCCCTGGACAATCAAAATAGCAACCCCCACCCAGTCCCAGGCACCTGCAGTCAGGAATTCCCAAGGCCCATGCACCTAAGCAGGGCACAGTCCCACAGCCTGTCATCGCAAGGATGTGACGTGGTGCTGCAGAAGAGGTTTCTGGCGTATTTTGGTTTTGTTTCCTTAGTGAGATAAGGATGTGGGGGGGTACCTGCTGGTACCAAGGACCGGCCCAGGTCATGCAGGGAGAAGAAAGGTATTCCGAAGAATGAAGAAAGCTGCCCTAAGTGTGGAAAGAAGCTGCTTCAGAAAGGGCTGAGGCTAGGTGGGAAAGGCTGTTCCCAGAGCCTCATATCTAGTAGTTAGAAATGGAGACACCTCGGCAGTCACGGAACCTATTCCCTCAGTGTCACCCCAGCATCCTGTCCCATCCCAGAGTCCATTCTCCAACACTTCTGGCCTATTCTGCAGAGAAGCTTAATGCTCACAACTCCAGTTGGATGGAAAAGCTGCTGTAGGTGCTGCATAGGTTTGCTGGAAGCCCTAGACAACATAGTCCCTTACCCTAGAGTCTTATTGGCCTCGTGAAGAGGTTCCAGGGCCTTTCTCTGGCTGTAATGTGATAGCTTGTGAATACTGCGTCTGATCAAGTCCAAAGGTTCAGGGAATGTTCTAAGCATCGATGAGCAGAACCCTGTTGATTTTGGGAAAAACTAGGGGGGGAACCAAAGGGGAGAAATATGGGGTCGTGGAGCCCCTGGCATCTGGTTAGCAGAGCAGAAAGAAAAGAAATAAGAATAGTGGGAGGCATGGGGGTGTACAACAGCATCCCTGGCAGGTGGGAAAGGGAACCCTGGTATGGGAGCCATGGCAGAAGGGAGGCGTGAAGAGCCCCTTCCATGTATCCGAAGGGCAATGAGAGAAGGGAGGGCACCCAGAGCCCCAGGTATGAGGGAGGGGGTGGGGAGAGACTGCAGGTGGTCTCTGAATAGAGGAGTATGGGGGGCTGACACAGAAGCTTGTGGGAGGAAATGGAGACATACAAGAAGCCCCTTGTGTGTGCAATGAGTTTGGCTCCATAAGCAACTAAACGAGTGAGCCTCTAGGTTATCAGCAATGCTGTGACATCTAAATGGCTATAAACTCGGGTTTACTGGGGGTGAGACTCTCTGGGGGTGGGTTTAGGGTTCCTTTGTTGTAGAGGGTGTTTGAGGGGTTCTCAAGCACACTGGGGTTCCTGAGTAGGGCTCAAGACAGCCTCTCTTTTTCCGTGGCTAGAGGGGGGATCTCTGAAAGTCGGCTTGTCCAGAGGTGACTGAGAGTCTTCCTGTCACCCTCTGGGTTTCCAGTTAGTCGTGATCAGTCTGAGCCAAGCACAAGCAGGTTGCTGAGCTGCAGTGGAGCAGCTGGGACCACGGGCCCCAACTGCCAGCTCCCAGCCCAAGGTCTGTTAGGCCCTCAGAACCCTAAATGGGTCCCAGGACTCCCATCCCACTTGGCAGGGGCCTCCTGGCCCCAGGTGATGCTTAGTGACATGGGGGGGCACCTCTCCCTTAGCCCCTCCTCTCCCTTAGCCCCTCCCCCAGGAGCTCCGCCCCACCTCTCCCTTAGCCCCTCCCCTTCCAGGAGCTCCGCCCACCACTCCCCTTAGCCCCTACCCCTGTGAGCCCCACCCCACCCCTTCCAGGAGCCCCACCCCACCTCTCCCCTTAGCCCCTCCCTCTCCAAGAGCCCCGCCCCCTCCAGGAGCCCCACCCCACCGCTCCCCTTAGCTCCTCCCTCCCCAAGAGCCCCGCCCCCTCCAGGAACCCTACCCACCTCTCCCCTTAGCCCCGCCCCCAGGAGCCCCGCCCCACCTATTCCCTTAGCCCCTGCTCCCGTGAGCTCCTCCCCCACCTCTCTCCTCAGCCCCGCCCCTCCAGGAGCCCCGCCCCACCACTCTATTATCCCCTCCCCTCCCACGAGCCCCGCCCACCTCTTCCCTTAGCCCCGCCCCCAGTGCGCCTCTCCCTCGTCAGCCCGCTTCCACGCCCCCCCCGAAGTTGCGCCCCCTCTCGCGAGAGCCCAGGGGTCAGAGGTCGCCCGGAAGGTCGATAAAAAGTTGTTGAAATTTAAACTGAGATTTTAAAAATGGCGCTGACACACTTCCGGCGGGCCGGGGTAGCGCTTCCGGGTCAGGCTCGGCGCCGAGGAGGCACCTGGCCCGGCCGCGCGGTGAGTGACCGCGAGCCCCGCCCCCGTGGCTCCGCCCCCGCTGGGCTATGGGCATTACCCAGCAGCCCCCGCGGGCTCCCCCGGGCTGGTAGCGCCGCCCAGGCTGAGGCGCCGGGGCTGGTTCGGGTGCGTGGGGCTGGGGCTGGTGGGGAGTGAAGCTGGGGGGCTGGGGGCAGTGAGGTGGGGGCTGGGGACGGGGCAGTGAGGTGGGGGGCTGGGGGCAGTGGGGCAGAGGGTGGTGAGGGCGAGGGGGCTGGGGACAGGGCAGTGAGGTGGGGGGCTGGGGGCAGGGTGGCGAGGGGGCTGGGGCAGTGGGGCAGAGGGTGCTGAGGGCTGGGGGCAGAGGGTGGCGAGGGCGAGGGGGCTGGGGGCATTGGGGCAGAGGGTGGTGAGGGCTGGGGGCAGAGGGTGGCGAGGGCGGTGGGGCTGGGGACAGGGCAGTGAGGTGGGGGGCTGGGGCAGAGGGTGGCGAGGGGGCAGTGGGGCAGAGGGTGCTGAGGGCTGGGGGCAGAGGGTGGCGAGGGCGGTGGGGCTGGGGACAGGGCAGTGAGGTGGGGGGCTGGGGCAGAGGGTGGCGAGGGGGCAGTGGGGCAGAGGGTGGTGAGGGCTGGGGGCAGAGGGTGGCGAGAGCGGTGGGGCTGGGGACAGGGCAGTGAGGTGGGGGGCTGGGGGCAGCGTGGCGAGGGGGCTGGGGCAATGGGGCAGAGGGTGCTGAGGGCTGGGGGCAGAGGGTGGCGAGAGCGGTGGGGCTGGGGACAGGGCAGTGAGGTGGGGGGCTGGGGGCAGAGGGTGGCGAGGGCGAGGGGGCTGGGGGCATTGGGGCAGAGGGTGGTGAGGGCTGGGGGCAGAGGGTGGCGAGGGCGGTGGGGCTGGGGACAGGGCAGTGAGGTGGGGGGCTGGGGCAGAGGGTGGCGAGGGGGCAGTGGGGCAGAGGGTGGTGAGGGCTGGGGGCAGAGGGTGGCGAGGGGGCTGGGGGCTGGGGGCATTGGGGCAGAGGGTGGTGAGGGCTGGGGGCAGAGGGTGGCGAGGGCGGTGGGGCTGGGGACAGGGCAGTGAGGTGGGGGGCTGGGGCAGAGGGTGACGAGGGGGCAGTGGGGCAGAGGGTGGTGAGGGCTGGGGGCAGAGGGTGGCGAGGGGGCTGAGGGCTGGGGGCAGTGGGGCAGAGGGTGGTGAGGGCTGGGGGCAGAGGGTGGTGAGGGCGAGGGGGCTGGGGACAGGGCAGTGAGGCAGGGAGACTCGGGGATGAGGTTGGGGGTGAGTGAAGCTCAGAGGCCACTAGAGCTCACACTTTGCTGTCCCCCGTGTAACCTCCTGCCTTGCTCCTGCGTCTCTGTTCCAGGTACCATGTCTGTCTTCCGCTCAGGCCTGCTGGTGCTCACGGCCCCACTCTCTGCCCTGTCTCTGCGCCTTGTGCCCATCCTGGCCTCGGCCTCCCGGATTGTGGAGAATACGCTCTACATTCACCTGCAGCCAGGCCTCAGCTTGACAGGCTCTTCACAGCCCAGGTCCACTTACGTGCCAGCCACACCTGAGGTCTATAGCCTCATCAACAAGCTGTATGTGGATGCTGATGCCCACAGCCACCTGGACGTGCGGGTCCTGCTGACAAACATCCGCAACCAGAACCTGACGCCGCAGTCGCTTTCCTCGGTGCAGAACCTCTCCCACCCTCCTGAGGTGATCCTAACCGACTTTCAGACCAGCGATGGGGGCCAGTACAACCCAGTGAAGCAGCGCCTGGAGCGCTATGCCACCAGCTGTTACAGTTGCAGGCCCAATCTTATCTCTGTGCTGCTGTACCCAGACTATGAGCCCATGATGGACCAGAGCGAGCTGCCCCCATGGAAGCCAGACTTGGATGGCGGGGCTCTGCGGAGTTATAGTGATGTCGTTGTAGGGGGCACATTCGACAGACTCCATAATGCTCATAAGATCCTTCTGAGTGCATGCTGCCTGCTGGCTGAGAACCGGCTTCTGGTTGGTGTCTCTGACAAGGATCTTCTGGAGAGTGAGTGAGAATCCTAGTCCCAAACCAGAAAGCAAAACCCCAGTTACACTTGTTCTCCTCAGGCCGTCACTCCTTCAGTCCTTTTGCTCCCGATGGCAGGGAAGGGAGCCGTTTAGATCACTCTCTAATATTTCCTTTGGGCCAGCTTAGGAGCAGCCTCATGGACTCTGAAATGAGTGTGCTGTCCAAGCATCTAGGCTCTTTAAAGGTAGAGTGTGTAAATTGCAGAAAAGGGGATACCCTGTGAGAGGATGAAGGGGTAGAGTAGGTTTCACATCTGTGGAGATGTAAAGCACATTTAAACCATGTGGGCACAGTGGTAATTGAAAAGCATAATTTATTAATGAGACAGGAGAGTCATTTAGGCCCAGCAGTTAGGCTTGTTGGCTCTTATGAAGAGATTTTGTAAACTTTCTAATAGGATTAGCAATGTTGCTAACCCTTCCCTGGCAGTAATGTGCCCAAGCAGTAGCCTTGGGTTTGCGCCTGAGAATGGAAAACTGGCCAGAGCTGATAAGTGAGACTCACTAGACTACTCCCACTGCCTGAGCCAAGGTGGAATGGCATCCCTGGTGAACAGATGAGATGTCTCCATGTCCCGGCGGGGAGGGTTGTCATAGTGATTGGTATCTTGCTCGTGTCCCTTGAGTGTGTTTTGCTGTCTGTGTTTTTATGACAGATGTGCTGCCCTTGGAGTTAAATATTCCCTGCCAAGCAGCACAAGGCTGAGTCACTTGTCTGTGCTCGCTGCTTTTTGTGCAGAGATGATGCTCCTCTGATAGCAAACCTAAGGAACTGGAGCACTGTCGTCTTGTCAAAGTGACTCTGTTCTCCAACGCACAGAAACCTGGGGAGCTCAATGCCCTTTGGGCACTAGGGAAGTGAGGGCTTAAGTCATTCCAGAGGTTGCTAAAGCCTTTTTGCATGTCTGTTGGCCCCTCCTTTAACTGTCACTGTTTGCTGCTAGCTCTGGGTGTGGAGAGCTGCACGCTGTTGCTTCCTCCCTGTTTCTTGTCCCTTCCAGATAAGATACTGAAGGAGCTGATCCAACCATATGAGCAACGAGTGGAGAAGCTCTGTGAGTTCCTGGTGGACGTGAAGCCCTCTTTGCGTTATGACATTGTGCCTCTGGTAGACCCCTATGGCCCATCGATAACGGACCCTGACCTGGAGTGTATAGTAGTCAGTGAGGAGACCCGCCAGGGAGGGGTGGCCGTGAACAAGAAGAGACTTGAAAATGTAATGCCTTTAAAGCTGACCTAGCGGAATACGCCCCCTCCTGCTATTCTTTCCTTAACTGTGTGGCGAAATCTGATGGCACTGAAAGTGAGGGCCTGGGAGTTCTCGCCAAAGCCTGGCATAGGGTGGCAGCTGCTGTACAAGCTCCTCAGTTTGATTCTTCCAGGGAACAGTAGTCGTGACCTGCACTCCCCCTGCTGTTCCAGGCCTGGGCTTCCTCCCCACCCCCACCCCCCGAGCTCAGCTCTGCCAACACCCCTCATGAACTGGTTGTCCTTCCCAAGTGTGTTGTGAAGGGAGGGTGCAGCTGTTCCGGAGGAAAAGAATGAAAACTCAGATAGCTGGGAGCAGAGAGTGCAAGAGATAGATGGGACAAACAGTTTATTGGGTTCTGTCCTCCTCTGAGCTCCACAGAGATGGCCCCTCCATGGCAGAGACCTTGCCCCTTAAGGCTGTACCTCTTCCTTGCGGTTGACCTTCTGCAGAAACCTCCCCCGATCTGTGGCTGATGCCATGAGGTATAAAGCTCTGCCCCTCTAGCCATACCCCCTCTGGAGCAGTGGGGTGAAGCTACCCAAGGGGGACCCTTTCCTCCCATCATCTCCTCTCACTGGTTGAGCAAGAGCACCCCGGTGATGCACCTGGGAACTCAGCAGTCTCTGTTGAGGCACTGTTCCTCTGTCCACTGTCACATATAGGAACTGCCAGCCCCATCAGATCGGCCCTGGACCCTGCAGGCGATTTCTGTTTCCAACAGCAGCTGGTGCCCAGCGCATGAATCCCCTTAATGGACAATTCTGGACTAGCCTTCCCCAGGGGAGCTCTCTCCTGGACCCAGGCAGTTACTCATTGGACTAGCCCCAAAGGATAGTAGGGCAGCTGTAGGTAGAAAGAAGCTCCTGATTCCTTGGGAGCCTCCCCTTCTCTGGCGGCTGCTTTCCCACCTGACTCCAGCGTCCCCTTCTGTCACCCCCGTCCTTGCCCAGCAGCGGCCTATAGCACTGCCCAGTCGCAGGCAGTGCCTGATCGGTGGGAGGCAGCAACCACCAGCCTCCTTGCAGAACTGCCCCCAGGCATGCTGATTGCAGGGGGCCTCCAGAGCTTGGTGTGAAGATGCTGCCTTCACTGCGACTCTGTTTCGGGGGCCAGTCTGACTGAAGGGCTGCCAGTGGCTCTCCACACTCTGACCACGCTGTGCTGGCATTCTGTTTGCAGGGGCTCTCTGAGCTGGCCCTCCATGAGATCCTGCTGGTTAAAGATCCCGGGCATGGGGAGAACGAAGAGGAAAAGATCAGCTCCTCCACCATCCGGCAGAGGCTGCTTGGAACACTGCTGCAGCCACCACAGGTAGGAACACACAGTAACTGGAGGCTCTGCAGTCATGACTCCACTCCATCTGCCAAGCAACCTCCGGCTTGTAGGATTTTGTGTGGCTTCTAGGCCTGGGGAGAGACGCTGCTCTACTTGACTTCCACTGAGTGGGGACCAGAAACAACAATGGCTTCCCCCAGGAGAGGGGTGATACGCAGACAGCGGAGCTGAACTGCATGTCCTGGGTCAAATAACAAGGGCGGCGCTGAGAGTGGGGACGTAGAGACAACAGAAGGGAGCACCGAGCAGAGAGGCCTAGACAGGGCCCATTGCTGGTGTCAGCTGGCATTGTCCAAACGAACTCGGCCCAGGGCCCTGTAACCGCATCCTCTTCCTGGACTGACCTGATGCCAGAAGGAGGTTGACAGTGATGTTTCTGGTCTTAGTTTGGATCCTGTGACCATAACTAAGCACAGGGAGAAGTGCAGCCAGACATTGAGCGGGTCTTGGGGGAGGTGTGACAGCCTGCTGAGGTGGAGACTGGGGTGTACCAGGGTCTCCCTCTCAGGAGTATCCATGGAACATACCAAGACCAGACCATGTCTCTACTCATGGTCCCAGGGAGGAGCAGTCAGCTTGCATCAGCTTTCACATCCATCCTCGGAGCTCGTAGGGATTCACGATCAGGGTCTCTTCTCCCCAACCCTTCCTGCCCCCACCAGCGCTGACACCGTAACTCTTCTTTGTGTAGAAAGACCCAGCCCTGCCTTCTCGTCCCTACGTGATCGGTCTGACTGGAGGAACTGGAAGTGGGAAAAGTTCCATTGCCAGATACTTGGAACGCCTAGGAGCTTTCCTCATCGATGTTGACAAACTGGGCCATGAAGCCTATGCCCCAGGTGGCCCTGCATATGAGCAGGTGGCGGAGGAGTTCGGAGAAGGTACAGCGAGCTTATTCTGCATAGAATGCTGGAGCAGCAAGGGTGACGGGGACACATCATCTTAGTCACTTCTCAGTTCCAAATCTCTCCCTCTTTTGGTTTGGGAGCAGTCAGCGTACCCTGCACTTCCCCAGCTAGCAGGGCTGTGGAGAGCTAATGTCTGTAAGTGAAGTGCTGGAGGTAGTTTGTTTCTTATCCACTGACATCTTTGGCTGTTAACAGCATCCATGATTGTTGGCCCATGACCCAGAATGCTCACTAAGTGTGCTTCCCTATACTGGATATTCCCTGCCACGGAAGCAGCAGAACACCAGGCTACCTAGAGTTTGTCTGTTGGCTGACTCAGCCCTCGGTGGTGTCTCAGACCCAAATAAACAGCTCTTTGGGATCCAGAGGGTGCCGCTGGCAGAGAACTCTTGGACATAGGTTGGTTTGGAAGCCTAAACTGTGTGGTAGGGACCCTGTAAGACAAGGGCAGCCAAGCTTCGCTGAGCTACGGACTGTGTTGTATCCAGAGTTGTGGTACAAAGGCTGCCTGTGAGTGGCAGAAAACAGTGCCAACTTCAAGTGCCCTCATCCTTGGCACACAGGTCCCAGCATGCAGTGCTCCAGCTCAGTGGCTCTCAACCTTTCCAGACTCCTGTACCCTTTCAAGAGCCTGCCTTGTCTTCTGGGCCCCCAAGTTTCACCTCACTTAAAAACTTACCAAATCAGACCTACAAATACAGCAGTGTCACAGCACACGGTTATTGAACAGTGGCTGACTTTCTCCTTTTTACCAGATAATTATAAAATAAATCAATGGGAATTTAAATATTGTACGTACGTTTCAGTGCATAGTATACAGAGCAGTATAAACAAATCATTGCCTGTGAAATTTTAAGTTGTATTGACTTCACTGGTGCTTGTTACGTAGCCTGTTGTAAAGCTTGGCAGATCTCTAGATGAGTGGATGTATCTCCTGGAAGACCTGTGTGTATCCCCAGGGCACTTGTACCCCTGGTTGAGAACCACTGCTCTGCTTTGAACCAAGCAGAAGGTGCTTAATTTAAGATGAAACCTAGCATGTTGGTCTGTAGCATTCTTAGGCCTTGCCTCTGTGCCATGAGCATGTTGGCTAGCCTTCTGCTTTAAAAGTGACCGGAAGGTGAGGAGAAAGGGACTTAGAGACGGACCTGTAAGGTTGTCCAAAAATCTGTTGTCTTTTCCATAAGAAATTCAGGTCTTGATGGTGCCTGGAGACCCAGCGACGTGATAGGTGAAAGCTGAGCAGTGGAGGGGGAGAGATTCTTAGGAAGATCATTGAACTGTTTTTAAACTCCTGTTGAATTCCACTGCCTAATGAACCGTAGGGCAAAAGGACATTTCTGTGCCTGCCAACAAGGTCTCCAGCTAGAGCAGGGAAGGCTGGACTTGACATTCCTAATGTTCTCAAGGTGAAGGAGAAAGCCCTTTCCTGCCTTCACTACGCTGTAAGGAAGCCCAGGATTTGAAACCTTGTTTGCAGATCCCTTTAAGGGAGTGCCAGGCAGAGACCCCACTCAGCAGCCCCTGCTTTCCTGGGAGCCCTTCTCCCATGAGGATCTGAACTGAGTCCTTTTTTTACTGTTCTTCTTTGTCTTCCAGACATTATGAATGAAGATGGGACAATTAACAGGAAAATCCTTGGGGCCAAAGTGTTTGGAAACCAGGTAAAACCCGCCCAGCTCAGTGTGAGCATTTCACCTCTCCTGTCCCCACTGCTGCCAGGGCCTCGGTATCTTCCCCTCTGTGCTTCTGCTGCTCCCTCGGCAGGGCAGGAAAGAGGAGGGGAGCACCTTGCTTCCTAGTGCAGCATCACCACCTTCCATCGGGGGCTAACCTAGCGAGCTGGAAACATGGGGCCCTTGTGGGAGGGGCAATAGGTATGCTTGTGGGTGACTCCCTTTGCTGGGTACCCGGGAAGTCTGTCACTTGATCGTGTGAAAGCAAATAACTGAAGTCCAGCCATGTGCCCTTGCTAGGAGCGGTTAAAGTGTCTCACGGACATCATGTGGCCTGTGATTGCTAAGATGACCAAGAGGCAGCTGAATGAAGCAGCAGCACAGGGTGAGCGTGATCTTCCCTTCTGAACCCAAAGGGGACTGGGACATATCGTCCTATTACCACCACGCAGTCCAGAGACCCTGGGTAACTGCTGTCCTAAGCCCCAGTCTGCAGCTGCATCTACTTCCTGATCAGCCTAGAGCTGGTCGGTTTTCCCAGCTCAGTCCTTTCTGTGCTTTACTGGGAGCTTGTCCACTGCATCTTCCTGCAGTTGGGTAAGTGCCAGGGGCCAAACTGCTGCCAGACTTGGATTGGAGCCTTTGCATTAAATGGTTGGATACTCTGCCCCCCTCCGTTTCCAGAAAAGGCCACGAGTGCGTTTGTAATACCAAATCCCAGCAGTGAGAGTGCAGCGTGTGTGTCCCTGGGAGAGAACTCCACTAGCTCCCTGGGGCAATGGAGTGCCCCTGGAGCATTGCTAGCCTGCCAGGCATTTTCCTGGAGATGGCCCCCGTGGCCTGGTCCAGCCTGTGTACACATGCTAGGCAGAAAACAGTCTGAGGCCTGCTGCTTTCTCTTCTGCCCGGGGTTCTCTTGCTCTGCACTGCCCATTTGCAGGAACTTGTGACATTTCAGGCTTGCTTGGATTGGGTCGTCTAAACAGCCCCGGGGAATTGTGTGCGCTTGTGGTTCCCAGGCACTCACGGGGAATGGCCTCGTTCCACAGGTAAAGCGGTGTGTGTGCTGGATGTTGCCGTGCTGCTGGAGGCTGGCTGGACAGACATGGTCCATGAGGTCTGGATGGCCAGCGTCCCAGAGAAGGAGGTAGGTGACTCTGCCCCAGCCATTTGCGGTTAGCAGTTGGATCCTGGTGCACCCGAGTGGAGGTGAATGTCGCCTCTTGGTCTTTTCAGGCGCTGCGCCGCATCATGGCCAGAGATGGGCTGAGTGAAGAGGCTGCTCGCAACAGGCTGCAGAGCCAGCTGAGCAACAGCCAGCGGGTAAAGCGGTCTCATGTCGTGCTGTGCACCCTCTGGAAGCCGGAGGCTACTCAGAAGCAGGTGAGAGCCCAGGGGCTTCCCGGTGGGGGGGCCAGGAGTGCTTGCTGCCTTGCCTAGGACAGGCCAGCGGGGATGGAGGGGAGCCCCTGGGGTCCAGCCCCACCTGCACTGCAGCTCCAGCCAAGGACCTAGGGACCGTGTGGTTAGATAGGAGTCCTGCCTGGGTTTCCCATAGGGCCTTGGACAAGCCACTGCTCGCCCGGTTGCGATCAGATCAGGAGAGAGCCTTGTTCCTCTCTAACGGAATGGGGCTTACGGAATATCTGGTCCCTACAGCTGGCTCTGCGTCCCTCTCCCCATGGAGGAGCTGTGGCTGCGGGTCTCTCCTTCCCGGGATGAGGGTCATCCCCTGGGAAAGCGGCGCGTTCTGGTAGATGCCCAATTGCTGCATCTGCTCAGCAGAATCGGGTGTTAGTGGGTGGCCAGTGAGAACCCCCAAGTCTTGTCTATGCTGCAGATCCGCCCCACGGCTGGGTTGAGTCCTAAACACAGCCTGGAAAGAGTGAAAGGTTTGGGGGCTTTGTCCGTTCTGCGCTGTAAGTGGAGTTCACCCCCGTCCCTGCGCCAGTGCTCTAGCAGGCTGTGCCCATCCCCACCGTGGCTCACTGCATTTAGTTCCCTTTTTTGCTTCTGAACCCTGACTTGCTGTCCTGTTTGTTTTGGCAGGTGGAGAAGGCCTGGGCCCTCCTGCAGCAGCGCATTGGCCAAGACTAGAGTCTTGGGACCTGGTGGTTTTTCCCATCACTCCCATCTCATCTTCATTCACAGCCAGACTGGGAATCACAGCACTGCTGGGCCCTGCTGCCAGGGGCTGAGTGCCTGCGCTCTTGGCCTCACTCTGTCCCACACTGTGTTCTAGCATCGCACATCGTCAATCAGCCGGGTGCAGTTCAGGTCTCAGCTGGGTGGTTAGATTGAGGGGGAGGGGCTGGGGGCAAAGGCATCCTGCTTTACTGTTGCTAAAGGCTCTGAGCAAGAGGCAGTACCCTACTGTGGGCTCAGAGGGCAGTGAGGGGCAGCTGCTCTGAGCTGGCAGCATGGGCACAAGCCAGGAAGGCAGCACTTGCCTGATGTGACCAATGTCCCCTGCACCCCCTGAAGAGCCAGAGGACACTGCCACGCAGCACGTCTCAGGAGTAGGCCCAGCTCCATTTGCCACCCTAAACATGTTCGGGCTACGCTGTATGGAGCGGGGCCATGAGTGCCGTCACCCCCCTTGTATGATCAGTATCACTGGATTGTCCCCCTTTCTCCATGGATGGGCCGCGGTGGCACAGGCTGCCAGACCTGGGTGTACTCTGTACCCTGTGGGCATGTGCCAGTTAAAGGTCCGGTTTGCGCAGTCTGTCTCTGTGTGGTAATTGTTCTGCCAGGCCTGTTTCTTCTGTTCACCTCGAGCCCAAGGGCCTGTCCCCAAGCAGGCTGCACTTGTGCTGCTGATCTAAGGTAAAGCAGCTCTTCCCGCTGTAGGGGAGAATCCTGCTAGGTCATGATGGGAGCTTCACTAGCCCTTGTGTGTCACTCCATGGAGCACAGGCTCCTGCATCCACAGGTGCTGAGCCACTGGGCCAGCACCGGGCTAGAGGTCTGTGGAACTACGGGGACCCGGGAGGGCTTTTCCCCATTCTCTGAGCACTGCCCGTGCCAGCCTAGTGTTTTCAGAGCCTGAACTGAAGTTAGCTTAAGGCTGTTCATAGGGATGATACAAAGCCCCCGTGCAGAGTTCTTGTGTAGCAGGGAAACTGATCCAAATTGCACAACACTAGTGCAGCTGTGCCCCTCTGCTCCTCCCTGGATCCTGGGCGCAGTGAGAAAGGGGTGATGTAGCCACCCCTTGGGTGTGCTGCTGCCATCACCAGTCCTTGCAGCAGGAGCTTTTTCAGTGGATTTGAATTTGCAGAGGCTGAGTTGGTGTTCAGTTTCATGCCCAGTCTCTCTCAGCCCTGGACATGGCTTAGATGCTCAGCTTGGCCCTGTGAGGGGTGAGTGTGCGGTGCCCTAACCAGCCAGCTCTGAATCCTTCATTAGCCTCTCAGGACCTGCCCTTCTGAGCCTAGCAATAGAGTGCTGATTACGCCCAACCTGGCCCAATAGACAGCCCCAAAGCAGCTTGCAGGATCCAGCCCTGGCTACTGTCTACGGCTGTCAGTAACCAAGGCGCTTAAATCACTTTTAAAAATAGACCTAGCAGTTGTGCCAGGTGGCCAGCAGGGGGAGCGGCTCATTCAGCCAGCTATCACCACTGCACTGGGCAGAGGGACCTAAATTCCATGCCACCTTTGTGGGTGCTGATGATTTGAGATTCATTTTACTCCCACTAGCACCTCCAGTGCCAGGCCTGTGTTCATAGGTTCAGCGGGTGATGAGCAGAACCCAGAAGAGCTGTCCACCCTCCCCCATTCCTCTGGCCAAAGAGCAATGGGGGGAAGAAGTGCCCCCACTGCCTTCAGAGTCTGGGGCTTTGTCTACATGGGAAGGGAATTTAAACTGATCATAGAACTGGAAGGGACCTCGAGAGGTCTCTAGTCCAGTCCCCTGCACTCAAGGCAGGACTTAGTATTATCTAGTCCATCCCTGACAGGTGTGTGTCCAACAGTATAGTAATACCATGCCCCATCCCTGTGGCCATTGAAATTCAGTGTACCGGTGGCTTTTTTCATTGTTGCTTATGACATTTAGGAAGGGTCTTAAGCTAACCTGAAAAAGCCACTTGGATAGTGGACTCTGAGGGTCCATGCGGGGTTATACTGGAACACCACTTGGTTTAGCTATACCGGTCAAACTTTCCCATGTAGACAGACCCTGACTGCTCAGAGCAGGGCTTGCTGTTCACACTCTTTTCAGCCCTACAGTAGATCAGGGTATTTCCCCTCCAGCAAACCTATTGTACTCTTCCCCCCAAGCTGTGTTCTGGTCACAGAAGCTTCATCTCTGAGGATAAGGTGGGTCCATCACCAAGGGTCAATGAAGGAATGGTCCTACCCTACTGTCCCTGAGTGCTTGGTGATTTACAAGACATACCCAGAGGGGAAGCGGAGCTGCGAGATACTGCGCTTCAGCCCATCACAGAGCCAGGCCCAGGTGGGGCCTGTCCTTTCTGCCTCCAACCAAGGAGAACATTGATTTCCTGATGCTGGCTGCAGAGCAGCAGCACTGGCAGGTTTCAGACCATCTCCCAGTGCTGCTGCCACTCTTGCCTCAAGAGATTCCAGCCCTTGGAGCTTGTGGAAATGCCTCATGAAAACCTCAGCTAGAATTTCACTTTCCGACTGCAGTGAGCAGACACTTTCCTTCCTTAGGCCTGAGCCTGCTGCAGGTATGTCCCACCCAGGGAGAAGTCAAGGACACACAGGAAGTGAGAACACTTTTTAGCTGAGGGAAAGAGGAAATTAAATTCCAGACTGAGAGGGTGACAGAGTAGCTGGGCAGGAGGTCTGGTCATGCTCGCCATCTGCATTCCCGCTCCCTTGGGCTGGCCAACATACTTGGAGTGTGAGTCATCTGCAACGGAAGCCAGGTTTGTAAAGTGTCTGTTACACAACCAGCCCTCATGCAGGATTGAGCAGGGGAAAACCAGCCTTGGGCCTGTAGATCAGGTTGGAGGTTTGCCTAGACCAGGGGTTCTCAAACTGGAGGTTGGGAGCTGTCAGCCTCCACCCCAAACTCCAGCATTTATAATGGTGTTAAATATATATATATTAAAAAGTGTGTTTAATGTATTGGGGGGGGTCACACTCAGAGGCTTGTGACGTGAAAGGGGTCACCAGTATGAAAGGTTGAGACCCTCTGGCCTACACTCCCAGGATCCAGGGCTGCAAAGCCAGCAGGTGTCGGTCTGTCTGGTGCCCTGGGGCGGGGGATGTTCCCCAGGCCAGTCTCGCTGGAGCCCTAAACGAGTCCCGGTGTTTGCAGGCAGCTTCCACCCTCCACACTGACCCCCACCCCCCCAGCGACCACCGGACTCGCACCCAGGACACGGCTCCAGCTCGGGCCCTGGGCTGTGTCCGGCCCCGCTCCTTGCCCCAGGGGGCCCATCTCCTGGCCCCCGTCCGGGCCCCAGGGCGCCGGTCTCCGGGCGGTCCCTGCCGCCGCCCCGCCCCGCCCCGTGGGAGTTTCCCCACATGTCGCTGGAGCACGTGGCGGACCCACCCCGCGGGGGCCGGGGCCGGCGCAGACTGAGCGAGCCGGAGCCATGGCCGGGAGCAGCAGCCGGGGAGCCGCGCTCCTGCGGGCGCTGCGGGGAGCTGGGAGCCGCCCGCGCCGCGGGGACGGAACTCGGTAAGGGCCGGGCCAGGTTCCCGGTTCCACTGGCCGGGCTGCTCGGAGCCGCCGCCTGGTCCCGGCCCCTTCCCGACCCCTCGGAGCGAACGTCCCACGTGGCTTCGGGTTCGGGGGGGGACCCCGGGACCTGCCCCAGCCGGGCGAGGCACCGTGGGCGCAGACGAGCCCCGGTCCTGCGCTGGGGGCGGGAGGGGGCCCTGGATCCGAGCCCCCGGGGCTGAGCTGTCCCGGGGTTTCCCCACCCAAGGGGCTGCGCCCCGACGCTCACCCCCTGTAACCGGCCTTCTGTCTTCCAGGCATCTCAGTTCCTGTGGGATCCTGGCCACGCTGCAGCCCCCCAAGCGGCCTCCCGCCGCCCCAGCGTGGGGGCTGCAGCCCCCGGCACGGACCTTCCTGAACCTGGCAGCCCCCCGGCTGGGCGGAAAGCGGATGGAGTACGGGGAGGCGCGAGTGCTGGGGTGAGTCGCTCCCGTCGTGTGTCTGGTGGCTCCAAGGGGGCCTTGGCTGTGGGGGCCTGGCCAAGGGGCTGGGTGTGGGAGTTGTCTCTGGTGGGCAGTGCCAGGGGCCTGTTGCCCAGGGAAGGGGCGAGGGTGCAGGGCAGTGGTTGAGTTCTCAGCCTGACGACCCCCTCGCCAAGCGCTACCTATCTCACGTCACCCCACCTGGCACCTGCTCACAGGCGTCTTGTCTTCCCTCTCCAGCTACTCCATGGAGCAGATGTACAACGTAGTGGCCAACGTGGAGAGCTACCAGCACTTTGTGCCGTGGTGCAAGAGCTCCAAGATCCTGTCCTGCCGCAAAGGGCTGACGCGGGCAGAGCTGGAGGTCGGCTTCGCGCCCCTCGTGGAGCGCTACGTCTCTGAAATCTCCCTGACTCCCCAGCACCAGATCCGGGTAAGGGGCCACCAGGGAGCCAGATTCTCACCAGGGGCCTGGGGGGCTGCCCAGGGCCTGACACCCTGGGCTTAGCTGGGAGGTGCTGAGCACTCACAACTCGCTGCAGGTGCTCGACACTTCTGATAATTGGCCCAAGGCACGTCAATCACCTAACTTCAGAGGCTGGTCTTGGAAAAGGTTCCTGTGGTTCCCAGGCCTCATGTGCTTTTGGCTGTGACCCCCGGCTGCCCTGTTCTCGAAAAGCTTGTGTGTGTGAGATGCAGCCCCCAACATCCCCACCTCTCATGCTGAGGCAGCAGCTGGGCTCCAAGGAGCCAGACAAAACCATGGTTGTATCTGGTGCTGAGCTGTGTGGGTCCAGGTAGAGGCAGATCAGGGCTGAGGACATGCTGAAGTCACACGAAGAAGTCAGTGCTTGGGACGGGTGCGGCTAAAGAACCTCTGGATGAGCGCACCGGCAGCCCCAGCCTCTCTGTGGATGGGGGCTCGCATGTTACCACACAGCCTGTGTAACCTGGTTCCGCGTTCACAGACTAATGCAGATGTGAACTCGTGTGTGAACACGAGCCTGGTTCCTACCGGCTCCAGCAACCCTGGCTCGGTGTCACTGGCCCTGGGCACTCCTGGGTGTGGGTGGATTGAAATCAGCTGAGAGCCTTGTCGGATGAAACTGACGCGAGCCCCCTTTCCTCCTGCAGGCTGTGTGCAACGACAGCCGCATCTTCAGCCACCTGGAGACGCTGTGGCGGTTTAGCCCAGGGCTGCCGGGGCAGCCGGACACCTGCACGTTAGACTTCTATGTGAGTATTCCCGCCTGTGCCAATCCCTGCGGCAGGCTGGGCCCTGCACAGGGCATTCCTTCTTTCATGGGGGGGTCAGCATGTGCGGTTAGTGAATGCTTTAGACAGGCCACCCCAGTGACGCTGCAGCCTGCAGTTCTGGCAGGCTACCCCTCTGCAGGAAGTTGAGAACAGCTGCAATCTGCATGTGCAGCCACTGGCTGGGCAAAGTGTGACAACTCCTGTGCTGGTTCTCAGTGGTACGGTTAATTGCCTGGCCAGAGATCCCAGGGCAGCCTCCTGTTAAGAGCCGTGTTGCCTTGCCAGGTCTCCTTTGAGTTCAAGTCCATCCTGCATTCCCACTTGGCCAACCTGTTCTTCGATGAGGTGGTGAAGCAGATGGTGACGGCCTTTGAGAGGTGGGCGGAGAAGACGTACGGCCCGCAGACGGATGTGCATCCCCAGAAGTGTTTGCAGGCAGCCCGCTGCATGTGATGATGCCTCAGGACCAGCATCTCCTGCCACAGTGAGACACCCCTCTGTGCTCAGCAGAAGACTCTGTCTTCGTTTCATTCTGTCCAGATTTTTGGCTGGACGCCACCCAGATCCCTTGCTCTATTTATGTCTCTTTAACCCACACACCCTGGAGATAAATTATTTTTTTAATCCTTTTTTGTTTCTATTTAATGTTGGTGCCACAAAGACCAAAAGTCCATTGTCCTGATCTATGTGTCTGTTGCAATGTCAAATGTTAATAGACTCTGTGTCCTGTTCTGTTTTTAATGTGACCTCAATAAAATGTTGAATGAAGTCATGCTGTTCTGAACATGTTTTCACCCACCAGCCTCACTTCCGCCCTGGGGCCTTTATTGCTCCTCAGCAGCCTCCTTCCCCAGCTTCTGGGAAGCGAAGGAATCGTGATGTCAGTGCAGGGAGTGTAGCAAGGCAAACAGGAAATGGGAACGGGGAAGGCCTGCGCAATCCAGTGTGGTGCGAGCTTCCTGTGCACGTCACAGCCCCGGTCGGTGGTGGGGGAGGTGGGTATAGAAAGGCTTGGAGGGCGTTTGTGTTCTGGCACTGGCAGCATCCGGCAGTGGAACAGTTGAACCCACCCTTGGGGAACTGGCCCTGTAACCTGCACTCCAGGGCAGGGCCTGCTCGATGTGCTGCTCCAGGGGAACCCAGGCTTTGCCCCTGTGCAGCCCGGGCAAGAGAGTGCTGGGGCAGCTGCCTTGACTGCCTGAATCGTGCACCCCTTGCTGGTGTCTCTGCATCCCAGTGTGTCAGTGTCCAGGCGAAATGGCCTGTCCCCCCCATGTCGCTCCCTGGCCAGGCGTGTTCTGATTAATACAAAGTGCGGCCCCGTGGAGCTGCTGCTGATCGCAGGGGCCCCGGCCCCGTGCTGGTGCTGGGGCAGTGTGACTGCAGTGCCCAGTGGGATGGGGTTGAGTCCCAGGGGCACATTCTCAGACTGATTAAGCTCCAATCCCTCCATGGGCCTGCACCTGCCACTTGCTAATTGGGTTTCTGTGCAGGTGATCCCAGCAGCATGCTGGCAGGTCTGCAATCCAATCACTGGGCCCAGGGCCCTGCTGACAGCCTGCCCCTGGGGTCGGGCTCGGGCTCAGGTTTCAGGGGTCTTGTCTGGGCCTGGGCTGGCTTTTCCCACCGGAAGGTGGAATCTGAGTGGCTGCCCCCTCCTGCTTCGCAGAGCTGAGTCCTGTTAGTGCTGCAGTCCAGCTGGGGGCCACCTGCTCCTTCCTCCCTATTAGCAGCCAGATCCCCCCATGTGGGCAGAAGCGAACCAGACCCACAAGAAAGGAAGCAATTTCAGGCTCACAAGCTCCAGCCCGTGGATGAGCACCAGGCAGCTCATCTGGGGTGCAGGGGTCACTGCTTCTGGTTCACAGCTCCCTTCTGTGCTCTCTGGCCTCCCCCACAGAGCTTCACTGGCTGGGCAGGCAGCTGCCCAAACCATGCTAAGGGGAGGGCTGGCCTGGGCACTCCCCCCCTCCCCCCCCTGCACCTTGAGCTGCACAGGCTGTCAGACCAGGAGATGCAGGCAAGTGACTGAAGGAGCCTGGGGGGAGCAGACCCCCCAGTCGCTGCGCGGGCGGCCTAGGCTCTGTGTCCAGGATCAGGGGGAAAGCACAGAATGTTTTCTCTCTGCCCAGTGAGATGTGTGGCCTTTGCAGGCAGGGGGAGGAAAGGTCGCCGAGTCCCGATGCTCTCCCCCATCTGCGTCACAGCCGTGCTCACAAACAACCCTGCCGTGCTGTGCTGGAGCGGCCCAGCTAGAGAGACGCTGGGCCAGGGCCAGGGGCTGCATGGCCCAGGAACGTTCCTCATAACCTCCCCAGATCCTGCCACTGGGGTGCTGAGGGGGAGGCTGCCTCGAAATACCTGATGCCAGGCAGGCCCCTCTGGTGGGAGGCTCTGAGCGGGGCAGGACACACACACTCTGCAGGTGTCGGGTGTTAGCAGGTGAAGCTCTGTGAGCAGATGGGGTCAGAGTAGGTGGCTCCAGGCGTCCCTCCTGGATGTAGCTGGTATCCACTGTAGAACCCCCGTTAGGCCTGCCTGGGCCTGGAGCCTTGGTTGGATTTTAGATCGTGAAGCAAACGTCTGTTGCAGACGAGCCAATGGCAGCAGCTGCTGGCCTTTGGGGGGGTGTCTAGAGAAGGGTCTGTGTGTACAGCACCTCGCACAAGTGGGGCCTGGTCAGTGACAGAGAGGCTCTGGGCATGTTGTAATGGGTCAGTGGGGCCCAGCGGGGTTCCAGGGCTAGGCCTTTTGCAGCTCCCCAGGGGAAGTGAGGGCTTGTGCTGTCCACCCGTCACAGCCCAGGTGTGTCTCACCGTGCAGCCCCAGCAGGACATAGCTGGAGTGATGCAAAGGGCCTTTGCACCTGTGCCCTCTGGCTCCACTGGGGCTGCAGCCAGCGGAGGGCAGGTGGCACATCAGCATGGACTTTGTGCTGGCCCGCAGCAGCGTCAGGAGGGACACACTGGGAACAGGAGGTGGCTGTTATCTCAGGGCTGGGTACGCCAACAGCACCTCACCTGGCGTAAGCAGGAGAACATGACGTGCTATCAGGATATCCTGGGGTGAGGGGGCAGGGAGAGGAGCAATGAGGTGCCCTGGGGAATGGGGTGCCCTCCTCTCAGTGGCACTCGCAGGCATCTGAGCTTGGGGGCTGCAGGCAGGAAGTGCGCTGAGGTTGGGCAAGGGGCTCAGGGCTAGGCCATGTGGGTCCCAAAGCCAGGAGCAGGTGCAACCTCCCCCTACTCCAGGCTGTGGCTGGGAGGAGGGAGCCTGTCTGGCAGGGCTGTGCCCTGAGCTCTTGGCCACAGGGTCTGCAGCAGGTGGGGGGGTGATGGGGCTCCATGTGTGCTGGGGGTCCCTGCTTTACTAGCCCAGTGTCTGGGTCTGTCCAGTAGGGTTCTTGGTGGAGGTTGCCCTCCGTGCTGGCTTGGCAGTGGGATGGGAGGGAACCTGCGTGCCCCTTTGGCAGAGACTCCCACTGATGCAATGGGAGGGAGGCCGGTTCTCCAGCTCCTTCTGACTGAATCAACATTGCCTGTGCCCCAGTGCCCTGGGGGTGTGTGTCCCACTGCCCAATCGCAGCTCATGCTCTCTGTGCAGGGGCGGGGGGCGGGCGACACCGAGTGGGCTCTGCACTGGCTTTGCTGAACAACGCCTGGGGTGGGGGGAGCCAGGGAGCCCGCGAAGGCAGCCAGTGCCCTCTCCAGCTGGTCACCCCATGTGCAAAGGGCCCTGCAAAGGGCACCCACCAGTGTGCAAAGGGCCCTGTTGGCCTGGCTGGACTGAGGTGCTCTGGAGTGGCAGGGTGCCCCTGGGCCCCAGAAACAACCATGGTTCCTGTGCCATTGCAATGAGCCGTGGCTGAGGGGCACCGCCACTGCCTGCCTCCCACCCCAGCCCTGAGGCAGGGCACTGAGGGGGGCTGGGGGACATAGGTGCCTGCACCATCTCCCAGTGCCTCCAGGTAACCCCACATGAGTCGGTATCATGTTGAGCAGGAAGCAGCTTCCTTTCTGGTATGGAGGCATCAGCGTTATCAGAGGAAACATCCCACAAAGACCCCCAGCTGGCAAATAAGAATCCTGTGGCACCTTATAGACTAACAGACGTTTTGGAGCATGAGCTTTCGTGGGTGAATACCCACTTCGTCGGATGCATGTAGTGGAAATTTCCAGGGACAGGTATATATATGCAAGCAAGAAGCAAGCTAGAGATATTAGGAATGACAATATACAAAAACCTGTAGGAGAGCACTTCAACTCCCTGGCCACACAATAGCAGACCTTAAGGTGGCCATCCTGCAGCAAAAAAACTTCAGGACCAGACTTCAAAGAGAAACTGCTGAGCTTCAGTTCATCTGCAAATTTGACACCATCAGCTCAAGATTAAACAAAGACTGTGAATGGCTTGCCAACTACAAAACCAGTTTCTCCTCCCTTGGTTTTCACACCTCAACGGCTAGAACAGGGCCTCATCCTCCCTGATTGAACTAACCTCGTTATCTCTAGCTTGCTTCTTGCTTGCATATATATACCTGCCCCTGGAAATTTCCACTACCTGTGTCCGACGAAGTGGGTATTCACCCACGAAAGCTCATGCTCCAAAACGTCTGTTAGTCTATAAGGTGCCACAGGACTCTTTGCTGCTTTTACAGATCCGGACTAACACAGCTCCCCCTCTGATACTTGACAGCTGGCAAATGCTGCTCTGGACATAGCACAATGAACTGAACTCAACCTGCCCACACACCTCGTGTACCCTGTGACTGCCCCCCCCGGAGACCCCACTTCCTGTGCTGGCCCCTGTGACAACCCCCCAGGGACCCCGCTTCCTGTGCTGGCCCCCATCCCCCAGGTGACTCTGCTTCCTGCCTAATACTGCCCCCGCGATCCACACTTCCTGAGGCCAGGGATTTTGCAGGGTTGTCCCCAGTGAACTTTAGATTCACTGGCTTCTCTGGATGCAGACTCGGGGGATTTTCTGTCCTGCCCCTGCCAATAACCAGCCCTGGGGCTCAGAGCTCTCCTAGCCAACTCTGGCTCCTGCCAACTGCACAGTGTGGTGAACTCTTAGTTTCATCAGGAGCCTCGTATGAAAGCCTCAACTCCTGGAGTCCTGCGATTACAGGTGACTCTCAGCTTCCATGTAAACCAATACAAGCCTAGCATGCCTGGTTGGGAAGACAAGTAGGAAACACGACCCTAACGGTCAGACCCAGGAGGCACAGAAAAGAAAAAAAACTGAAATCCTCAATGGTTTATTGTGTGTAACATTAAAATCTCATGATCTGAGGAGCCGGAGGGGCTGGGTCTGAGCTGACGGGGCTTCTAGGACGAGTGCAGGGAGTGATGTCACTTAGGTTCATGGGCCTGGACCCAGGCCTGAGTGGGGGTTGTGTGTGTGTGGGGGGGGGAATCACCTGCAGTCATAGGCACAGGGCAGGGAGCTGAGTAAACAGAGGTCACATGTCAAGGCCTAGGGCTGGGATGGGTTCATCTGTGGCCACTGGGCAGGGATTGGGGTTATCTGAGGTCACAGGCCTAGAGCCAGGGCAAGGAATGGGGTCATTTGAAGTCACTGAAGAAGTAATGGGGTCGTCTGAGGTCACTGGACAGGTAACGGGGTCATCTGAGGTCAAGTTGCAGACCCAGGGCAGTGAATGGGGTCATCTGAGGTAACAGGCTGAGACCCAGAAGAGCAATTGGGGTCATCTGAGGTCACTGGAGAGATAATGGTGTCATCAGAGGTCAAAATCCAGATCCAAGGGAGCAAATGGGGTCATTTAAGGTCACTGGACAAATAATGGGGTCATCTGAGGTCATAGGCCCACCCTGAGAGCAGGGAATGGGGTCATCTGAGATCATTGAACAAGTAATGGGGTCATCTGAGATAACAGACCAAGATCCAATGAACCAAATGAGAACATCTGGGGTCACTGGACAAATAATGGGGTCATATGAGTCACAGGCCCACCCTGAGATCAGGAAATGGGGTCATCTGAGGACACTGAAGAAGTAATGGGGCCATCTCAGAACCCAGGGCAGGGAATGGGGTCATCTGAGGTCAGTGAACAAGTAATGGGTCATCTGAGGTCAAGACCCACCCCAAGAGCATGGAATGGGGTCATGTGAGGTCACTGAAGAAGTAATGGGGTTATCTGAGGTCAAAGACTTAGACCCAGCAGAGCAAATGGGGTCATCTGGGGTCACTGGATAAGTAATGGGGTCATCTGAGGTCAAGACCCAGACCCAGACAAGGAAATAGGGGTCATCTGAGATCACTGGACAGGTAATGGGGTCATCTGAGGTCACAGACTCAGATCCAGAAGAGTAAATGGGGTTATGTGAGGTTACTGAAGAAGCAATGGGGTCATCTGAGGTAACAGGGCCAGACCCAGGGCAGGGAATGGGGTCATCTGAGGACACTGGAGAAGTAATGGGGTTATCTGAGGTCACAGACTCAGATCCAGAAGAGCAAATGGGGTCATGTGAGGTCACTGAAGAAGTAATGGGGGTCATCCGAGGCAACAGGTCCAGACTCAGGGCAGGGACGGGGGTTATCTGAGGACACAAAAGAAGTAATAGGGTCATCTGAGGACACTGGTCAAGTAATGGAGTCATCTGAGGTAACAGGCCCAGACCCAGGGCAGGGAATGGGGTCATCTGAGGACACTGGAGAAGTAGTGGGGTTATCTGAGGACACAGACTCAGATCCAGAAGAGCAAATGGGGTCATGTGAGGTCGCTGAAGAAGTAATGTGGTCATCTGAGGTAACAGGTCCAGACCCAGGGCAGGGAATGGGGTCATCTGAGGACACTGGAGAAGTAATGGGGTTATCTGAGGTCACGGACTCAGATCCAGAAGAGCAAATGGGGTCATGTGAGTTCACTGAAGAAGTAATGGGGGTCATCTGAGGTAACAGGTCCAGACCCAGGTCAGGGAATGAGGTCATCTGAGGACACTGGACAAGTAATGGTGTCATCTGAGGTCACTGACTCAGATCCAGAAGAGTAAATGGGGTCATGTGAGGTCACTGAAGAAGTAATGGGGGTCATCCGAGGTAACAGGTCCAGACCCAGGGCAGGGAATGAGGGTCATCTGAGGACACAAAAGAAGTAATAGGGTCATCTGAGGACACTGGTCAAGTAATGGGGTCATCTGAGGTAACAGGCCCAGACCCAGGGCAGGGAATGGGGTCATCTGAGGACACTGGAGAAGTAGTGGGGTTATCTGAGGACACAGACTCAGATCCAGAAGAGCAAATGGGGTCATGTGAGGTCGCTGAAGAAGTAATGTGGTCATCTGAGGTAACAGGTCCAGACCCAGGGCAGGGAATGGGGTCATCTGAGGACACTGGAGAAGTAATGGGGTTATCTGAGGTCACGGACTCAGATCCAGAAGAGCAAATGGGGTCATGTGAGTTCACTGAAGAAGTAATGGGGGTCATCTGAGGTAACAGGTCCAGACCCAGGTCAGGGAATGAGGTCATCTGAGGACACTGGACAAGTAATGGTGTCATCTGAGGTCACTGACTCAGATCCAGAAGAGTAAATGGGGTCATGTGAGGTCACTGAAGAAGTAATGGGGGTCATCCGAGGTAACAGGTCCAGACCCAGGGCAGGGAATGAGGGTCATCTGAGGACACAAAAGAAGTAATAGGGTCATCTGAGGACACTGGTCAAGTAATGGGGTCATCTGAGGTAACAGGCCCAGACCCAGGGCAGGGAATGGGGTTATCTGAGGACACTGCAGAAGTAGTGGAGTTATCTGAGGGGACAGACTCAGATCCAGAAGAGCTAATGGGGTCCTGTGAGATCACTGAAGAGGTAACACGGTCATCTGAGGTAACAGGTCCAGACCCAGGGCAGGGAATGGGGTCATCTGAGGACACTGGAGAAGTAGTGGGGTTATCAGAGGACACAGACTCAGATCCAGAAGAGCTAATGGGGTCATGTGAGGTCACTGAAGAAGTAATGGGGTCATCTGAGGTAACAGGGCCAGATCCAGGGCAGGGAATGGGGTCATCTGAGGACACTGGACAAGTAATGGGGTTATCTGAGGACACAGACTCAGATCCAGAAGAGCTAATGGGTTCATGTGAGGTCACTGAAGAAGTAATGGGGTCATCTGAGGTAACAGGGCCAGACCCAGAGCAGGGAATGGGGTCATCTGAGGACACTGGAGAAGTAGTGGGGTTATCTGAGGACACAGACTCAGATCCAGAAGAGCTAATGGGGTCATGTGAGGTCACTGAAGAAGTAATGGGGTCATCTGAGGTAACAGGTCCAGACCCAGGGCAGGGAATGGGGTCATCTGAGGACACTGGAGAAGTAATAGGGTCATCTGAGGACACAGACTCAGATCCAGATGAGCTAATGGGGTCATGTGAGGTCACTGACGAAGTAATGGAGTCATCTGAGGTAAGAGGGCCAGACCCAGGGCAGGAAATGGGGTCATCTGAGGACACTGGAGAAGTAATGGGGTTATCTGAGGTCACAGACTCAGATCCAGAAGAGCAAATGGGGTCATGTGAGGTCACTGAAGAAGTAATGGGGTCATCTGAGGTAACAGGTCCAGACCCAGGGCAGGGAATGGGGTCATCTGAGGACACTGGAGAAGTAATAGGGTCATCTGAGGACACTGGTCAAGTAACGGGGGTCATCTGAGGTAACAGGCCCAGACCCAGGGCAGGGAATGGGGTCATCTGAGGACACTGGAGAAGTAGTGGGGTTATCTGAGGGGACAGACTCAGATCCAGAAGAGCAAATGGGGTCATGTGAGGTCACTGAAGAGGCAATGTGGTCATCTGAGGTAACAGGTCCAGACCCAGGGCAGGGAATGGGGTCATCTGAGGACACTGGACAAGTAATGGGGTCATCTGAGGTCACAGACTCAGATCCAGAAGAGCAAATGGGGTCATGTGAGGTCACTGAAGAAGTAATGGGGTCATCGGAGGTAACAGGGCCAGACCCAGGGCAGGGAATGGGGTCATCTGAGGACACTGGACAAGTAATGGTGTCATCTGAGGTCACAGACTCAGATCCAGAAGAGTAAATGGGTTCATGTGAGGTCACTGAAGAAGTAATGGGGGTCATCCGAGATAACAGGTCCAGACCCAGTGCAGGGCATGGGGTCATCTGAGGACACTGGAGAAGTAATGGGGTTATCTGAGGTCACAGATTCAGAGCCAGAAGAGCTAATGGGGTCATGTGAGGTCACTGAAGAAGTAATGGGGTCATCTGAGGTAACAGGTCCAGACCCAGGGCAGGGAATGGGGTCATCTGAGGACACTGGAGAAGTAATAGGGTCATCTGAGGACACTGGTCAAGTAATGGGGGTCATCTGAGGTAACAGGCACAGACCCAGGGCAGGGAATGGGGTCATCTGAGGACACTGGAGAAGTAGTGGGGTTATCTGAGGGGACAGACTCAGATCCAGAAGAGCAAATGGGGTCATGTGAGGTCACTGAAGAAGTAATGGGGTCATCTGAGGTAACAGGTCCAGACCCAGGGCAGGGAATGGGGTCATCTGAGGACACTGGACAAGTAATGGGGTCATCTGAGGTCACAGACTCAGCTCCAGAAGAGCAAATGGGGTCATGTGAGGTCACTGAAGAAGTAATGGGGTCATCGGAGATAACAGGGCCAGACCCAGGGCAGGGAATGGGGTCATCTGAGGACACTGGACAAGTAATGGTGTCATCTGAGGTCACAGACTCAGATCCAGAAGAGTAAATGGGGTCATGTGAGGTCACTGAAGAAGTAATGGGGGTCATCCGAGGTAACAGGTCCAGACCCAGTGCAGGGAATGGGGTCATCTGAGGACACTGGACAAGTAATGGGGTTATCTGAGGTCACAGACTCAGAGCCAGAAGAGCTAATGGGGTCATCTGAGGTCACTGAAGAAGTAATGGGGTCATCTGAGGTAACAGGTCCAGACCCAGGGCAGGGAATGAGGTCATCTGAGGACACTGGACAAGAAATGGGGTTATCTGAGGTCACAGACTCAGAGCCAGAAGAGCTAATGGGGTCATGTGAGGTCACTGAAGAAGTAATGGGGTCATCCGAGGTAACAGGTCTAGACCCAGGGCAGGGAATGAGGTCATCTGAGGACACTGGAGAAGTAATCGGGTCATCCGAGGTCACAGCCCAGATCCAGGGGAGCAAATGGGGTCATGTGAGGTCACTGGACAAGTAATGGGGCCACATGAGTCACAGGCCCAGTTCTCCCACGTGTTCCTGGCCGTTGCCCCCACCAGTGTCCCCGCGTTCGCAGCCCTGACACGTGGTTTCCACTGTGCGCCCCCACCCCGGAGCCCCTCCCCCCGCCGGATTCGGGGTTCGCGGCTCCCCCAGTGCTGAGACCGCGGCGCCCCCCGCTGCAGGATCTTCGCTGTCACGGCGCCCCCTCGTGGCTCAGGCGGGCCAGGACCCGGGACACACTTCAGCTCCCATCAGACCCCGCGGAGGAACTACAACTCCCATCAGCCCCGCGGTGACACGACATCTCCCATCAGCCCCCGCGGCAGGCGTCTCCCGGAAGCTCCTTTCGTTGCAATGGTCGGGCGCTGTGATTGGCTGATGATGGAGGTCACATGACCTGAGTCCGCGGGAAGATGGCGGAGCAGACAGGCGCCTCGCCCGAGGACCCCTGGGGGAAGGTGAGTCCCGGGAGCGGGACGGCGGCCTGCGCGGGACACACCGCGGGGCCCTTCTCCCCGGGAGAGCGCGACACCCCCCGGGCCCGGAGCCGGGTCACAGCGGGCGCGGGGGCCTGGTGAGAGGGTGGGTCGGGGCTGGGGGAGCCCAAGGGCGGGGGCTTGTGGGGGCAGAAGTCAGGTGGGGTCACGTCAGGTCAGGATTGGGGGTCGGGGTCAGGGATGGGGTCAGGTCAGGGTTGAGGGTCGGGGGCTATGTCAGGTCAGGACTGGGGTCAGGTCAGGGTTGAGGGTCAGGGTCAGGGATGGGGTCAGGTCAGGATTGAGGGTCAGGGGTCAGGTCAGGATTGAGGGTCAGGTCAGGATTGGGGGGTTATGTCAGGACTGGAGTCACATCAGCGATGAGGCCAGGGGTCTGGTCAGGTGTCCAGCCTCCCTGTGACCATGCAGGTTCCCAGCTCTGTGCCAGAGGAGGCAGATTTCTGAGGGGATGTGACTGGCCGCAAAGCCACTGGCTGGTGGCTCTCCTGGGGCATCTTATCTTGCCTTTTACCGCATAAAGAGAATCAGATACCACTGCTGACTTATTTTCTGCCCATCACCCCCAGACATTGGGAAGGGACAGAAATCCTCCTGCACTGGACACGAGCCAACTCTGGGCGGCCGGGATTGGAGAGGAACCATCCAATATGGGTGGATTATTCCACAGTTCTACATTTCTGTCACTGCAAAATCTTGACTGTCTTGGGAAAACATCTCTCAAGTAGGTCCAAGGAGCTAAATGCACCTAGGGCCAAATTTGTAAAGGTGTTTAGCTGCCTAGTGGGATTTTGCAAAGGAACTAAGGCCCACAGCCTCAAATCAATGGAATTTTGTGTGACCCATGATCTAGGTTCTTAGGCACTTTTTGGTATGCAACTAAATGCCTATCTGCTTCTTTAGGCAGCTCAATACCTTTACAAATCTGATCCTTGGTTCCTTGGGGGAGGCCTTACATAACTGCTGCCAAGCGGAGGACTTGGCTGTTGAATGCACTTAGGTTTCCTGCTTGGCATATCCAGGGAATAGCGTATCTTGAGAGTCATACCTAGAGGCTGAGCTTTAACTTTCTATGAATGTTTTGTGCTCCTGAATGCCTGGAGCAGAGCTACCTGGTCATTTGTCTTTTCTTGTATTCAGTGTTAACATTCAGATCAATGTAACAACGTAACAGGGGGAGGAAGTGTGACTATTTGTCCATAAGTGCCCAAAGTCTGTGTAGGAACCAGGGTCAGATTTTCACAATTGCTCAACACCCAGCTTCTCCTGTTGTCGTCAGTGTGCATATGCTTTTGAAAATCTGACCATGTATTCCTAGAATAAAGTGTAGTAAAACTGTAACCAGATCAATCCTGCTGTCACAGCCTTGTTAAACTGAAGAACAAACCAGTGTTTCAGGCTGCAAGGGAATTGGGCAGCACTGTTCTTCTGGAATGTGGATGTGTTGTGTGAGGGCTCATGGGACCACCCACATTGTTCCCACTTGCTGTCATGTATTGGCACTATAGTTTATTGTGCAAAAAAGCAAATGTGCTAAAGAGGAAACTGCCTCACTCACTGGTTGGTTTCTTTTTCTCTCTTCTCTTCCCATTTTCTCATGCTGTAATTGGCTCATTCTACAATGCACCAGGTGGATTCTGCATACAGTGACAGTGGACTGGATCCCTGTGAGTAGCCTTGTGTCCTCTTGTCCCAAACTCTGTCGGGTCACAGCTGACTAAATGGGCCTGGGAGCCCTGGTCACTTTTGTCCTTTGTTCTAGCTTATGCTTTTAGGAGAGGGATAATCTGGTCAAATCTGGCTCAAATCCAGAGGCTCTAATCGGACCCTTTGGCCTTTTAAATCAAGACTCATGGGAAAGACAGCACAGTCGCGATCATCAACGTATTCTTTCTTCCTTTAATGAGAGGCTCTTGGAGCACTTCATAAGTCTCCCAGAATGTATTTCCCCCATTTTACAGACAGGGAAACGGGTGCAAAGGATATTAGAGTTACACTGCTGTGCTTTAGTTGGCTTTCATGTCTGGGCCCAGTGGCTTTTCAGCATTCATCGTACCTATCTGCACACTGACTGGGACTGCAACAGCTGTTAATCCCTAGAACTGGTTGCCCTGTGACTTGCCTTGCAGAGTTGATCCCTTCTGTGTCCCAGTTGCAGTGTCTCTGGGGGTTAGTGACACTTACTGCCTCCTGCATGACTTAGGGAAATACGGTGTGGTATTTTCTCTTTCAGCACTCTTTGTGGAAAGCACTAGGAAAGGAAGCATAGTATCCCGAGCTAACAGCATTGGCTCCACCAGTGCCTCCTCAGTCCCCAATACAGGTATGGTCCCTTCTCTATGTTCCACCAGCTTCTCCAGCACTTCAGTTAATAGGGGCTTTTTCCACTCTCTCATATTCCTGTTCAGTCTCATTCTCCTTAGGTAGCTATTCTGTAAGAGACTGTGATTGCAAGAGCTTCCTCTGCCAGCTTCCCCTGCCCTTGGGTAGGGAGGATGGTGTCCTGGCTTCCTGCAGGGCAGTTTGATGGGACTCTCCTGGTAACGTAGAACAGAAGAGAGCTGGACAGAAGTGCTGAGGAAACTTCTTGGCTGAGGTTTTTGAGTGCTGAGTAGTGATGGATGCCTACTCTGAGACACCTTAAAGGGGCCTGACTCCAGGAAGTGCTGAAAAGTCGGCCCCTCTGCGGAAGGGATCTCAGCTTAGACACCCAGTCTCTCTTGAAATCCGGAATGCAGCTGAGCCCTTCTAGTGAGAATCCTGCCTAGACAAGCCAGGGCCCAACCCCAGGGGCCTGCAGGAGAAGCAGGTGGCCCAGTTGGCACCCAGTATCTTTGTTATTGGCCTTTGCTATAATTAATTTCCCCAGCTGCTCATTCACGCTGTGGACTGTTGTCAGCAGAGATGCCCTTGGACAGGTGGATCTTTACTGTGTTTTGGTCCCATCCTTTTGAAAGAGCTGTTTGGAGCTAGTCCATCCAATCGGTAGCTAAGTGGTGTGCCTGTGAGGTGTTCTCAGGCATAGGTGTCTAAATGATCCCCAGGCCAGACACTGTGTGGGTTCCGTGTTGCCTCAGTAACTGCAGGTATCCGTTTTTGTCTCTGCTTCCTGGGCTCTGGGAGCTGCCATGTGCCCCCAGAGCTGACGGTGACCATTCTTCCGCTGCAGATGATGAAGACAGCGATTATCACCAGGAAGCCTACAAAGAGTCATACAAAGACCGGCGCAGACGCGCTCACACCCAGGCTGAGCAGAAGAGACGAGATGCTATCAAGGTAATCTCAGAGCAGCTAGCAGGCTGCTCCTTTGCATGAGAATTCAGACAGCACCTTCCTTTCACATCAGACCCAGGAGGGCCCATTATTGCACCTTGGATTATTTACTTAGCTGTTAAATTCCATGTGCACCCAAACATTCAGGATGCTGCAGGGCAGCGTTTCCCAAACTTGGGATGCTGCTTGTGTAGGGAAAGCCCCTGGCGGGCCAGGCCTGTTTGTTTACCTGCCACATCCGCAGGTCTGGCCAATCACAGCTCCCACTGGCTGCGGTTTGCCGCTCCAGGCCAATGGGAGCTGCGGGAAGTGGCAGCCAGTATGTCCCTCGGCCCACGCTGCTTCCAGCAGCTCCCATTGGCCTGAAGCAGCGATCCGCGGCCAGTGGGAGCCACAGTCGTCCGGACCTGCGGACAGGGCAGGTAAACACACCAGCCCGGCCCACCAGGGGCTTTCCCTACACAAGCAGCCATCCCAAGTTTGGGAAACACTGCTGTAGGGGGGTTGTATCAACCTGGGAGAACTGTAGCTTTCCACTTGGTTAAACCATGTGCCCAGCCAGCTGCCATCATCCCATGCTGTTGAATCTTAAACACCCTGTCACTTCCGCTCTGCACTCCCCACAGAAAGGCTACGATGATTTGCAGGCCATTGTTCCCACGTGCCAGCAGCAGGATTTCTCCATTGGCTCCCAGAAACTGAGCAAAGCCATCGTCCTGCAGAAAAGTGAGTCTGGGGGTCGGGGGGAGTGATTTCTGGGCCTGTGCTGGCATTCCTAACAGCTGTGACAAATAGCTTCTGTGCTGGACAGCTGTGCTCCTCTGGCCACGGAGTGGGGTACTGGCCAGCCAGAATGGGAGCCGTTCATGGGGAAAGTCCTCTCGCTGTTAAACCCTCCCTGCAGACATTCAAAACTAAAATGGCAGGTGCCTTGTTCCAGGCCTCACTGAGTTGTCTGCTCCCTCCCAGCTGGCACTGCAGGTTAACACTGTCCTGGTCTCTTGCTGAAGGTAACACTTGTGCAATCAGCCTAGAGTGCAAGGGAGGCACACGGTTACAGGGTGAAGCACTAGCTGCCTAGCCCAGTCACCCCCGTCTTGCAGCTCACAGGCATCAAAATCACTTAGGTTGAGGGTAGTAGACTGTCTAGGGCTTAGGAGGCTGAGACTCCTCCCAGCTTGGCCACTGCTAGTGTACGATCTAGAGCACCTTGCTCCCCGTCCCAGGAGCTGGGTTGTGAAGCACTGAGACCCTCTGAGGAGAGGAGGCACAGGGGAAGCCTGGCTCCTGGTCAGTTTGGATGCATGAGGCCTGTGGGGATGAGATATAGGGCCATGCGTCAATCCCGCAGGTGCCCCAGTGTCTGCTAGTCCTGTCCCCTGCTGAGCAACATCACTGTGACCTCTGATCTGCCTCGAGCATCCTAAATCCTCGTCCTCCTTTTGCTTTTCAGCCATCGACTACATTCAGTTCCTCCATAAGGAGAAGAAGAAGCAGGAGGAGGAAGTTTCTACACTCAGGAAAGATGTCACAGCTTTGAAAATCATGAAAGTGTAAGGAGCAACTTGTCGCACGTCTCCCACCCTGAGGGGCCAGGGAGACGGACACCCTGTGTTTTACATATTGCAGCAGACACCCACCATACTCCCCCTCTGTTCTGTGCAATTCCATCCCAGGGCTGGTTAGTATCTGAGTCGCTGGTTAAGCTGGACTTGACACAGATCCCAGTACAGTGTGAGGGCATGGGCTGAGCATGGGGACTCCCAGTTCAGAGCAAGGAGCCCCAGCCTGTTCCTGGGTCTCCTGTCCAGCATGGAAGGGAGGCTGCGAGTTCCCTGCATTTATTCCCCTAAAGGAATTTAAGCCCAGAGCCTGCTACCTTAACAACACAACCAGTCTGAGTGTCACCTTATGGCCCTAACATGCGAAGTTAAGGGCCTTCAGCAAACACTGCAGCAAATCTTTGGTCTCTCTCTCACCTCAAACAGAGCTCTGGAAAGTGTCGAGGCCAGAGCTGGCTTCCCAAGCCTGCCATTTTATCCAGGTTTCTTTGGTTTGTTTCAGAAACTATGAGCAGATTGTGAAAGCTCATCAGAATAATCCAAATGAGGGGAAAGACCAGGTCTCTGACCAAGTCAAGTTTAATGTTTTCCAAGGCATCATGGATTCACTGTTCCAGTCCTTTAATGCCTCCATCTCGGTAACGAGTTTTCAGGAACTTTCAGCCTGTGTCTTCAGCTGGATTGAGGAGCACTGTAAGCCCCAGGTAAGGACTAGGAGCCAAACACAAAGTAACACGGGGCCAGATAGCTACGGTAGATACAAACGCAAAGCAGTGCATGTTGGAGGGAACTGCTTGATCTATTCCTGCACCTTACTGGGCTCTAATTCACTAGCACCAGGGCCAGTTCAGCACCTGGCAGCAGTCCAAGCACCTTAGGAGGTTTAAAGACCAGGATGGAGATAGTGACTGCAGTTCCGGTCACCCTATCTCAAAGAGGACGAAGCACAAGGAGACAGTTCAGAGACAAGTGACGAGAATGACTAGGGCCTGGAAAGCCTGGGACTATCTACCAGAGGCAGAACAGGGGACATGATAAAGAGATGCAAAATAGTGCCTGGAGCTGAGGACGGAGATGGGGAACTTCTGTTCTCCCTGTCTCTTAATGAGCAAAGGGACCATGTGTGCAATGGAAAGCGTCAAATTCAGAATGAATAGAGGGAGAAACTTTCCCCCAACGTGCAGCTGGCAGGGTAGTGCTGTCTGCCACAGGAGATCAGGCAAACCCTAGGGTACATCTACACTGCAAAAACCCCTGCAGCAGCAAGGCTCAGAGGCCAGGCTCTGCAAACCGGCAGAGGGGGTGTTTCAGAGCCCAGGCTCTAGGCTGAGTGGGCACATCTACTCTGCTATTTTGAGCCCCAAAGCGCAAGCTCTGCAAGCCCGAGTTACCTGACCCAGGCTCTGAAACTTGCTGCTGTGGCATTTTTTTCTCAGCATAGAGATACATACCCTGGTGAACAAGAGCCCCAGCATGAGACCAGCAAACACAAGCTTTGAGAGGGATAGAAATCCTCCTGCTTCAGAGCATAAATGAGGCTCTAGCTCATGGGGGCTAAGGAGAACCTTCCCTGAAGGGCAGGTAGTCATACCACACCTTCTTGCACTAGGCTTTTTCTCTAAAGCAGCTGGTTCTGCTACTGTCAGACAGAAAACTGGCCCTTGGTCTGATCCAAGCTGGCAGGTGCTGTACTCCCAGTAATACTGAGGCACTGAAGCCATGTACCCCCTACCCCGAGGTCTGTTCCCATAAAGACCACTGTGCGTGACTGACACAACTGGTACCTAGCTGCCTTTCTATATACACAGTCCCCTCTGTAAAGAGTTCCCTGGCCTGTTCTGGAACCCACAGAGGCATTGCCAAGGTGAATGTTTCTTCATCCTGCAGAGTGACTGATTCTGCCTCCTCCTTGTTCTCCTCAGACTCTGCGGGACATCGTGCTTGGGGTTCTGCATCAGCTGAAGAATCAGCTCTATTGACTCTCTCCCTGCCCTTGCCCCAGCAGCATAGGTCTGTGCTCATCATCCACACTGCTGTGGGGTGCTGCCCAGCAGGGAGGGAGTTGGGAAACAGACTCCAGGAAGGGCTGGTCTATTTCCCTTGGGGTTGTTCTTAAAGCTTCTCTCTGGATTATTTATTGTATTGACCAAAAACCAAAACTGGGCCGTACGTACCTCTCCACAGATCCTGTTGCAGTCTGTAGCACTAGAGGCTGTGTAGGGACTCAGTCAGCAGAGAAGGGAGTTTAGATATGATTAAATACACTTCTCGTTGCCCCAAAGGAAGGCAAGAGAGGCTCTCACCCAAACTGGCATGGCAGTGAACGGACCTTGCCTGGGCCCCTGACTCTTTGCAAGAGTGGCAGTAGCTCAGCTGGTGGGAGGGATCTGCTCTGTAGCTGTCAGATTGTCCTGTTCCCTGTAGGCGGGGGATGGCATGGAGTCTAACTACTGCCTGGTCATCTTAGCACTGCACATCTACTGCTTGGTGGGATGCATGCCCTGAAAACCGGGGCCTGGGCATGAGCTGTAGAACAGATGGAACACAGGCTGTTTGGTTTCCAGGTAAGCACTTGCTGACATTGCAGCTACCCAGGCACCTTTCCACAGAGCAATGCAGGGCGACCTCTCCCCCCCCCCCCACAGCTAGTTGTCACCTTAAGATTAAAGGCAACAAACTGTCCTCTACAAAAGGGAGTTAGGAAGAAGCTTCCCTTGGCACAGGTCCTCCCATCACTGCAGGCTTTCTTGCACCTTCCTCTGAAGCAGCTGGTTCTAGTCTAGCAATTCCTGTGTGTCTCAATCCTGATTGTCTAGTTCTGCCTAGGGATGGAAGGGTGCTTCCTTTACTGGTGCAGAATGACTTTCAAAAAAGCCATGCAAAGGAAGCTGGTGGGCTGGCCCCTCACTGCCACAAGGAGAGGCACTTACTCCATGGCCTCGACCTTTGCTTGAGCCAGCTGCTGACTTGGCCTTTTGGACTGAGCCATGTTTCCTAAATAATCAAACACGAGTGCAGCTTTCGCTACAGCCTTCTCCAGCTTTCTCAGCACACAGGCTGATCTCTGTCGGGCTTTATATGACTTGACACTTTTTGATGAAGTCACACTGTGTGGGAAAGTAGAATAGCATAGCACAGAGCTGCTGTGAATTCTAAGTAGACGTCTGCTCTTGTTTAGAATGATAGTTTTATATCTAATAAAGCCTTGATTTTTGTAATGTGTTGAAAAAAAATCACACTAACATGTTACCAGTTTACGTTTTGCAGACAGCTGCTTGTCTGGGACAATTTAAATCAGTTACACCCTGTTTCTTTCCCTGTAGCCCTACAGGTCTATTAACAGCAGATGGCAGCTGTCTGCTAAAGCAGCAAAGGCATTTTACTACTCAAACAAGGTGACACTATTGGAATTACCCCAGCAAAGTGACTCTCTTACAACAGTATTTGTCAATTTTCAATTATGTTCCTACCACACCTCTAAAAATCCCATGTTAATGGCTGTTGTGCATTTCTGTCAGTTTGGGTATGGTAGTTTCTTGGTGCTTAAAAGGCAGACAACTAACACTGAAGCAGGGGCATAATGTTTCCATTTAATCAAGGAAATATTCTCATTGGTCTTGGATTTTATAAGACAAAGCACTTCTACAAAGCTTGCATTGAGTGTCCCTGTCGGTCCAAATGCAGCATACAGCCCCATGGAAGTTCAAGAGTTTGTTTGCAGTGACATGTCTAACTGCTGAAGTGAACTGCACATAACAGGGGAAGCTGCCGCTAGGCCTGTATTCAAGCACAGACATGTAACTCTTGTAAGATGTTGCTTTGCTGTAAGGAAAGCACCCTGTTTGCAGAACCGCTAGCCTGTGCTGTTTACTAATAAGTGACTTGTGTATTTCTCAAAGGGCATTGCTTTTTACAGACCTCACTCAGGTGGAAGTGAAATATTTTTCTATCATGAAAAGTAATTATAATAAATTTTTGCTAAGCATTTTAAGGATTGTCCCCCTCAGTTTGTTTATTTCTTACACAGAATCGCTGGGTTTGCTATGAGAGGTGATGAGGCAAGGGCCAATTTTCCAGAAGTGACTAATGATTTCAGGATGCCCAGCGTGACCCCTTAGCCAGTGTTATGGCAGCTGTATTGGAACAGCCCTCCCCACCTGCTCATCTCCTGTTATCTGGGTGCCTGACTCCGATTGTTCTCAAAGCCGTAGTTAAACCAGACTGGAATACAAACAACCTCCCTTTTGTGAGAGCAAAGCAGCCAAGACTCCAGAGAACAGTTGGGAAGCCAGTCTTGCTACCGCCAGGACATGCAGGGTGAGAAATAATTATGGAAGAAGCAGGGCTAAGATGAGACACTGTGGTGTTTAATGAATCACACCCCTATATGCAGCATTACGGCATGGTAGATGCTGGGGGAAACATTTCCCACCCTCTCTATTAAATACATTGAGATGCTAGAACATCCCTACACAGTTGAACAACTAGTTTCTTTCTCATCTCCTAGACTCTCCTTTCCTCCCTTTGCTAGAACAAACTCACCTACTTGTTGGCAATTCAACACCCCCCTAGCCCAGTGGAGAGGCACCATCCCAACTGCTCATTGCAACAAAGGATGATAAAAACGGGACTCCACTGCAAAGAATATGATGGGGCCTGTAGCTGCCTCAACCCCTCTAGCCACCCTCCTGACTGCAAAGCGTTTTAAAACATAAACATACATAAAAGACACAGGACAAAACCAAGCCCTACAAACAGTGCAAGTTTCAGAAGCGGCTTCTGTTGGGTTCCACACTGACCAATTTTCTCCCTTGGAGCAGTGGCCCCTGTCAGCAACTCAGACAGCCACCGGCAAAGTGACATTGTAATCCTCATCCGTCTCTATCCCAACTTCCTCCTGCACAAGAACAATGCAGCCTCTTTACCAAGAGCACAAAGGAGAGTTAAGCTTGCTGTACAGCACAGAGAGAATTCAGAGACAGGGCCCTTTCCAGCACTGTGGGACTTGCTGATGGTTTGCAGCAGAATAACTGCAGATTTGTGTTAGTCAAAGGCAGGTGGAGATGGTGGTACTTACAAAGAACTGTTTCTTGCTTTTGGGGTAGCCCTCCAGAATTGCATCAAGTAGCTCAGTTGCCTGGTAAGACAAAATAATTTGAAAGAATATTTAGTTACATTTCTTCAGGAAACAGACACATTAAGTGAAACTTGGGCAAGCTCACCAGTGGGACAAGCCTTAAGTATGCAGCTTAGCAAAGGCCAAAGCATTAGCCCCCATGGTCACAAGCAGTGAGGCTTCCTAGGGTGCATGCCTGCCATGCACCCCTCCTCAACAGACACCATTACCCAGGCTGCTGAAGTCAGGTCTCCTCCCAGTTAGCCATTACACACTAATGAGAGGCTAATGGCCCCTACCAGACAGCTGTGGGGCTCCTTTCACCCCATATATTTCAGGGCTCTAAGTGATATCTGCTTTGCTGCAATCACCCACTGGTCCATTGAAAGTGGCAGTTTGGCATCAGTAATAGACTGTAAACCCCCAAACAAGATGACTCTGGCGAGTGACAGAGGGAGCTGCCACTGGAAAGCCAGAGAGGATGGTTGGGAGCTTGCCTTGCTATGTCCATACATTGGAAAGCAGATATCGGAGCCCAGGAAGAGGTATCCCTGCCAGGATGGCTGCTCTCCCAGCACTAGAAACTATGGGATGGAAGCTGGAGAACAGCAGCATTAAAGTGGGGAGAAGTAGCCTTGTGATTCCTCCTCCTGGGTGACACCAGAAGGGCCCAGGCATCACAATTCAAAACTAGCATAAGCTGAGTGTGCTACAGAGGTTCATATGTCAAGTAGTTCTTGGCTACCTTGGCAGCAGGCTATTGAAGCAAAATGCTCAGCTAGCACAGGCCCCCAGGGCTGCTCCATAAATCATTAAGTCACTAGCATTTTTTCCCTGAATGAAACACCATGTCGCCTCTTGGGTATTATTGCCACCACCCAATGGTGCCCATCTACCCAGTATTCATAATAAAAGTCACTACCATTCTCTTCCTCCTCCTCCATTCTTTACAGTACAGCTTTTTCTCGTTGTAAACCTGCAACCAACAAGACTGAGTGAGTAACATTAAACCCAACCACTCCCTAGTGTGAACCAAGGAACTACTGCTAGGAGGGGAGGCCAGGCCAGAGCAAGATGTTTATTTAGTGTTCAGGACCATCGCACAGTGCAGGCAACTGACTGACAAATAAGCTCTTTGGCAGTGGGACTCCTTTTAAAATGGATGATTTGAGAGGCTAAAATGTTGAATTTCTGTATTAGTAAAATGACAACCCAGAGGGCTGCAGGCAAGAGTCACTCAGGAACCAGCCTTATAGCTGCTCCCCCTAGATACACAACCTAAGGAGGAACACGTGAAGGGTCTGCTGAGAATGTTAGGGAGCAGGACATTTCCAATGACATCAGACTCGGATTGGCTCCATGCTGGAGTGAGCCATACTTAAAGCTGACCAGCACTGCAGCATGCCTGGCAGGTAATGCCGGGGTAGCGTGATCAGACTTCAGAGATGAAGTCACAAAAGCACCACCCTAAGCTATGACAGGAACATTGGGAAGTTAATTGAGAAGAGGACAGTTTGCGCTGGAGTTTCAAACCCCTCCAATTCTTCAGTGTTTGATGTCAGATTCAAAACGTCTGTCAGCATTCTACGGTGCCTTTCATCCTCACATTCAGACACACCACCTGCTTACAGAAATAGAGGACTCGTCCAGAAGGGACAAGCTATTCCTTGTCTACATCTAAGGATAATTTATTCAGCATTTTGTTAAGACAAGTAGAATTGAGCTGGGCTCTTGGCTGCTGTGTTCAGTGGCACAGCCCCTTCCAGCTCTTTACCTTCTCTTTCTCTTCAGGAGTCACATGGTTTGCTGCAGATTTAATTCGCTCCAGTTTCTCTGTGTAACTGGCACAATCTTTTTTTAACTCTTCAATCTCTTTAATCATCTCTGGGGTTGTCATTGAGCCATTCAGATCCTTCAGTTCTGGAATGGAATCGCTAGTTACCCAGGATGCCCACAGCTAAAGCTCAACAGCTAGCATTAATGTCTGCATGACGCCACACTCCATGCTGGCACCACAGTGCGATGCCTCAAAACACACACTCCATGCTGGTGCCACACTGCACTGCCTCACACACACTCCATGCTGGTTCAGCTTCAGAGCTACTCTACTTTGAAATAAACCTGGCAGTAGAAGTGGAAATTCAAACACACCTGATTCCATATGGCGGCAGCTCTGTTGAAGGGTTTGTACTTTTGAAGAAAGCTCCGAGATTTCATTGTCCAAGGCTTTAAGCTCAGAGTCACTCATTGTGGGAAACTGATCCTGAGAGAAAAGAAAGATGACACATTATGAATTACAGAAAACAGATGTTCCCTGGACAGTCACCACCACCCATTTTTGACAGAGATCTTAGAGACATTTGTTTCCATGACAGCTTGCTGCAGTTCTTGAGATCAGCCACACACAGTGTGCTCCTAAAGGTATCATCTCCACTGGTTAAGAGGGGATGGAAAGAGTGCTGATAAATGGGATAGAATGGCATAGCTTTGGTCATTGTTAATATTAACAAAATTTATATTTATTACATTATAGTCTAAACTGGTGACATTGTCTAGGATGTTACAGACACAGCAGGTTTTATGTTATTGAACAGCAGAGTGCTGGGTTCCTTTAAACAAATAATCCAAAGTAAAAGGAAGAACCAAAGCACTTGAACGGAATAAACGCAGAACAACACATGTTGCTTTGAAGTGTGAGGAAAGCCACAGGTGCCCAGGTAAACACACATACTGGACTCTCCTAGTGCATTTTGTGCTGAACCACTATGTAAATAAAAGCTTCTTGCCAGTGTCTCCTCTGTGCCTGATGCAGCACCAAAAGTGCTGTCAGCACATTAACAAAGACTGCAGGGAAGGCCGTACCTCGCCAAAGGGCTTTACTTGGGGCTGGTCTGTTTAGTTTTTCACCCAACATTGTTTTTGTCTCCTAGGGAAATTGAACAGATTCATCTCACCTGGTCTGGAAAGTATATTTTCTGTTTCCCATAAGCCTTCTCTCTTATTTTCCCTTGTTGAGCCAGCTGCTCCAGTGCTTTCACCACAGCCTGATGCAAAGAGGAACAGGAGTCCACATGAGAACTGGACAGAGCACCAGAAAGTGACCCTGTGGACTAAGCTGGGCAGGGGAAGAGATGAACTAGACAGACCTTAAGGGCTCTGTGTGTTGTTATAGCTGCAGATATGGTATCTGCCCACGCAGCCAACCATCTGTGCATCTATCCAGGGGGCTCTTGCTGCCACCTCCCAGCTGCCTGTGACATGGGTTAGTGAAAGGCTGGGGGTTTCTTGTGCTGCTGTGGGACAATCTCTGGCGAAGGGAGGTAGTGGCAGAGTGAGCTCCCACCCATCTGGCGGGGTCACTAACATGCTCCCCACCAGCTTCTCACTTGGGTGGAAGGCTCTGACCCGCCTTGGTGCCACGGGGGCCTTGCTCCAAGCAGCCAAGGGGGGAAGAGGCGGAGCCTCTATAGAGCCGGGCAGGCGCCTAGCTCTGTCTCTCACCGTCTTCCCCAGCCCATGCTCCCGCTGCAGGTTCCCGAAGGCATCCTGGGCGCTGTGTGGCCGATTCTGGTCCCGGAGGTAGCGGAGCAGGATTGCGGCGGCTCCTCCTGCAGGGAAGAGAGCGGGACAAGAGGCGCAGTGCGTCAGGGAGCGCAGCCCGGCCCATGGGAGGAAGGGAGCGGGGGGGGTCCCTGGGGACGGACTCGGGGAGGGGGAGGGATGAAGGGGCCCGGCTCAGCGAGGGAGGATCAGGCCGGGGGGGGGGGGGGGGGCGGTGGAGGAAGGGAGCCGGGGGGGGGTCCCGGGGGAGGGGGGGGCGAAGGGGCCCGGCTCAGCGAGGGAGGATCAGGCGGGGGGCGGTGGAGGAAGGGAGCGGGGGGGGTCCCTGGGGATGGACTCGGGGAGGGGGGGGGCGAAGGGGCCCGGCTCAGCGAGGGAGGATCAGGCCGGGGGGGGGGTGGTGGAGGAAGGGGGCGGGGGGGGGTCCCTGGGGAGGGGGGGGCGAAGGGGCCCGGCTCAGCGAGGGAGGATCAGGCGGGGGGGGCGGTGCAGGAAGGGAGCTGGGGGGGACCTTGGGGAGGGGGGGGCGAAGGGGCCCGGCTCAGCGAGGGAGGATCAGGCGGGGGGAGCGGTGCAGGAAGGGAGCTGGGGGGGTCCCTGGGGAGGGGGGGGACGAAGGGGCCCGGCTCAGCGAGGGAGGATCAGGCGGGGGGGGTGGTGGAGGAAGGGGGCGGGGGGGGGGTCCCTGGGGAGGGGGGGGCGAAGGGGCCCGGCTCAGCGAGGGAGGATCAGGCGGGGGGGGGCGGTGCAAGAAGGGGGCGGGGGGGGTCCCTGGGGAGGGGGGGGACGAAGGGGCCCGGCTCAGCGAGGGAGGATCAGGCGGGGGGGGCGGTGCAGGAAGGGGGCGGGGGGTGTCCCTGGGGAGGGGGGGGCGAAGGGGCCCGGCTCAGCGAGGGAGGGGCAGGGCGGTGGAGGAAGGGGGCGGGGCCTCTCCTCACCCGTCGCCGCGGGGCTCTCTCGGACCTTGCTCATCCTCTCGGTCTCTGTGCGGCGTCCGCGGAGACGGAGGCGGAAGCGGAAGGAACGCAGCCCCAGCAGCCCGCTCGACTGCTGCTATGGTTACCGTCCCTATTTCCGGTACACCGCCCACAGTCCCCTTTCCACCAATCAGAACGCGCTTCGGCTGGGGGGCGGGGCGCAGCCTACACGTGAGCAGCTTGACAAGAGAACTGGCTCTGATTGGTCAGCACAGGCGGTGCCCGGGCCGTGACCCCCATGACCTCTCCCCTCCCCGTGGGCCCAGCCCCGCCCCCCGGGCAGAGCCCCCCAGGGACACTCCTTGGACGAACCGGCTGGTTAGTTGCACCTGCCCCCAGCCCGCAGAATAACCAAGAACCAGACCAAACCCGAGTTATCATCAACACTTTACTTAACTCACTGCAAACCCTGCACAGTGACACATGACTAGGAACCTTCACAAGGGCGGCCCCCGAAAACACAGAGGGTGATATTGCCAACCCACTGAGAAGTTACAAGGCCCTGCCCGCTGTCCTAGGCGAGCCTTGGGGTGCATTGTTTCACTAGAAACGTCACTGATTTTGTGACTACTGACTTCACATTATTAGTTGGCAAAAACGGCAGGGTGGTATCATCTGTCTTAAAACACTATGCTTTAAAGTCATGAAATTCTGAACTAATGAACTCTAGAGACAGTGCAACTTCAGCGGGAACTAGATGCTTTCACAGTGGATATGCTGGTCTACAGAAAGTTTCAGTTAAGCAAATTTACACATTTTCACAAGTTACTAAAGATCTTGGAAACTCCCAGAGAGCCATTCAAATTTAAAATCACAAGGTTCCCCCAAGTCTCACATTGTTCACAAAAACCAGATGAACTCTGCTCCCGGGGGGGCTACAAACCTGATTTGGCATTAGGTGGAGTTACAAATTTACACTTTTGGTGGGGACCACAGCACAGAGGTCCCTATATTTTAACCAACTAAGAAAAAGCAACCTGTTTCAAAGTAGCTCATTAATGTGGGGCATAAAATCTGTTAATGCTACTAGAAATTAACAGGCCCTGCTCCAAAAGAATGTTAAAAAGTTAACAGAGGCTATTTTCAAACATTGACTGCTGCAGAGGATTCTGCATTTCCATCCTTAGGAAGCAGCAGCACTTCAGTAGATTATTTTTTTGGGGTGGGGGGTGGGGGGGAGGGAGAAGACTGGTCAGGTCAGGAGTATTGCAAAGATTTATACTTAAGCAGCCCTAGTATCACTTGTGCCACAGCTGAGAATAGACATCCCTGTTTGTTACAATGGGTTAGCTCTCCCTTTCTGCACGGCAGCAAAGCACTTTGACCTAGAGATGCTTGTCACCCATCCATACTTATATCTCATTTGGAGGGGTTCTGCCACAAAAGTCTGCAGAAGGTGTTGGTTTTCTATCTGGCCCTACAAGAGAAAAGACAGGTAGACTGCCACTAGTAAAGACAAAATATCCTGGGAACAACACTGTTACAACTAGTAAAGACTTAACTCATAAGAATTTTCAGAGATTTAAGTGCAGTACGGCATTCTTCTTCAGCCTTAAAAGCCATGGTGGTGATTACACAATGGACAAGGAGAGCTGTAATGAGCATGGAAATATGGATCCAAAAATTCACAACATGTTGTGTAGGAAGCTTCATTTTGGAGCCTCACTGGTAAAAGCAGTGGGAATAGTCTGGGAAAACCTACACTGCTCATCATGGATTGGTTTATTTTCTCCTCCTTGACTGCCCCCATAAGAGGCTAGTAACTTCTAAATAGGAATGATGAAGTATGGAGAAGTAAAGTTACTTGCCCGGTGGCAGAGGCGGCCATCCACAGGCGATCCATGCTCAGAACACCCGTGTCCTAGCTCTGCTCGTACCATAACACTCCCCTATAACGCCCAGCCTTTCTGGGGGGTTGGGGTCAAAGGAATGGCTGAAGAAATGAGTCCATGATACAGGAAGTGTTGTTAATGCTTCAGGGAATAAACTGGGTGTTCACAGACTCTTAAATCGCTAGTAGATGCATCTGAAAATAGACTAATCATTAGCACTGAGCATTGTTTTTTCAGTTCTAGTTTTGATTATGCTGATTGCTTACAAATAGATGCAATTAAACAGGGATGTTTCAGAGACCACCACCTCTCTACTTGTTTTACCCTGATTTGATACAATTAATCTATCCAGGTGTCTAATAAAGCCATCTGAGTTTAGAGGACTTCCTCTCACTTGGGGAGCTGCAAATCTTGTTTTTAAGTACTTAGGGACACCAGAACTTCTGAACAGTTTTACAGCATGGTATTAACACCAATGTGGAGTGTAAAAGGCTGATTTCATACACAGTTGTTCTTCCTCACAGCAGAGAAGAGGAAACAGTAGGAAAAACAAGATATCACATAAGAGAAATACTTTTTCCAAGATTAAAAAAAGTCAACTTGTCACATTGTACCTGAAATTTGAACCTCTGATGCTGTAAGTTACTCATGCAATAGCTGCACAGTTTGGCACAGTGAGAATCTATTTTCTTCAAACAACCTGCAAGACATTAAGACTTAATGACAAGGTTCATTTCAGTGTTTGCAAAGTGCTCACATAGGGCTTTTGTTTAATAAAACTACAGTATGCAAGTTTGCATCAGGGCTTTACTAAAAAGCATACCTGGGCTCCTGATGTGCTTGTTCCAGAATCTAATGCTTGACATTGTAATAGGCAGCTCCTCCTTCCCTATATCACAGGCCTCCCATCACCAGTTCAGAAATCTCTCAACCCCCAAAGTGAGACTGACAACCTGTCCAGCGTGATAGATTGAGATCTGCTCTCTAAACCCATTCCATGCCCTTGGTGAAAGGCAGTTCCAGTAACATGGTAGTTTCCTGCAATATGCTCCTCTTACATTAAAGAATTATTCCCAGAAATTCCCTTACCAATAAGAATTAAAATTTCACTAGATCAGCTGAGGAGGACAGCATCAGAGCCTTGCAGGTAAGCAGAATGACTATACTAAGTAGATTTTAGAATCTGGTCCCAGGTTAATGGTTTGAAACAATTAAAAGTGCTAGTTAGTGGCTCATTTAGTTATTGCTCTCAAGTGATATGGGGCAGATTCTAGTCTTTTGCGTGTGTTAATGTAGCCTGCAAGCCAAGAGAAATGGCCATTTACTGACATGAAAGCAGTACGCAGTGACAGACTCCTGAGAAGGCAGCCTACACAGAGCACTTTCTGTAGTCATATCCATGGTACTGGACTAACCCCAGCCAGACTGGATACCGCAGCACTGAGGCAGCAGTGTTGTCAGAGGCAATGAGAAGCAGGTCTGATAGTAGGTAAAGGGCACAGATTCTTTTCGAAGCTCTGTGAACAAGATCTTTGTATTTTTAATAAGAATTTTAACACTGTACAATAGCCAAGTACATAAGCGTCCAAACTAACCCAATTAAGGATTTGGGGTTGGAGCTATTTCTATATTTTGTTTTCAATGCCAATTTAGGCCCATGTCCCTTTTGGTTATTATGGGGTTCCCTTGCTGCACCATAGCTAAGGTTGATTTTTATCCTACCAGGTTGATTTGATACTAATTATGGATAAAACATCCTTAGTTTTTTTCTTATTCATAACCAAGAAAGGTCACCCAATTCCTGAATTTAAATCCAATACCAACACATGTCCATTTTATAGCTTACATTTCTATATGGCCATGATTTCCAGACAGGTAGTCTACATTCAGCCTAACTTTTGACTTAAAAATGCACAAATAAAATGAAAGCTAGAATTGAATTGAACACGAGAATTTCCCTGAAGAGAGAAGTTGCTTGCTGCACAAGTGTAATCAGTATCAATTTCTATGGCTTAGAAAAGCATTGGGAAATTTAGGGACTGGATGGCTCAGGCCAGTCAGTTTACAGAGCCTCCCCTTCAGGTTGCTGGCTCAAGTCTAAAAGTGACCAAAATAGTCACTATCTCCCAGTTGTTTGGTGGCTTGTGTGACACGAGCTGGTGGCCTAGTGGACAGGTGTCCTCTCTGCACAATACTGCCTCAGACTGGGCAATGTCACAGAGGCCAAGAACTAAATGGGCCATGGAGACTGAATCCCCTCCACAGCAGCTCAGGAGTTCCATGCCAGGGCAGGATATGGAATGTAGTATTGCTGTTGCGCAGGTGGTAGCTGCTCTAGAGTAAAGTGGGAGAATTTAGTTCTGCAGAGTGTCAATCCAGCACTAAGCCCCTTCCTTTTAGAAAGGCAATGCAACAGCGGGTGCTGCAACGATGCTCCCCAAAGGACTGGGACCAGCACAGTAGAGGAGTTATTGCCATTATGACTTTTATGAGCTAGTGTCACTGGAAAGCTTGAGTTTTGATGGGGAGCAATATGAATTATGTCATTACTTGTGAGGAAACTGCTTTTGCCATTAGATTGTTTTTTCTACCCAAGACTGCTGGATACTGCTGAGGGAGGAGGGAGAAATGTCAGTTGTTTTTATGCATGACTTAGGAGTAGGGAAATTAAAAAAAAAAAAATGAAAATAGCATAATCCAGGTTTCTAAGAGGAAACCAGTCCTGTTCACCTTCTGCTGAGTGTCTGCATGCGAGAGACTGGGCTGGTGCAAGAACATTCCTAACGGAGATTAAGTCTGTCTGCCAAGGGGCACTAGAGCTGCAGACACACTCAGCAGTTATCATTTCAAGTGAGCAGGTTTGGTTTAGGGCAAGGAGCATCACAGTAGACAATGCAGAGTGATGTGTGGGTGCTACTGAGGCTATAGCATCAAAAGCCTCTGCCCTGTGAATTACCAATGCATGGTTTATTTTGAAATCCAAGCTAACCCTACAAATTCACATCACAGTGATGTAGCCAGCCAGGATTGGTTGCCGTACTACTTGCACCCACAGGAGACAAATTTAGATTACTGTACAACGCTTTTTCTTCTGAAGATTCCCCTCTGCTACTCATGACAGAAAAATCAGAAGGAAAGGAAGTGTGATTGCTTACTGGCCTCGAGAGCCAGCTGGATCCAGCTGGATCAGCTCTGACTGATCCAACAGTTCAAAGTCATCCCCTTCTGCATCAGTGTCCAAGTCAGAGCTAGAGGTTCTAAGATAGGTTTTTGTGCCTCTCTGCAGATTGTCACTGCATACAGGGCCTGGCTGAGAGGCTTCTGACAAGGCTAATTGTATCATGCCTCTGGTGACAAATCCAGCTAAGTTATTTGTAAGATTGTGCGCAGAGGGCAGTGCCCCTAGTAGGAGTGCAGGGACAGCTTCTTCTTGGTCATATGGGTGACGTAGATCTTCCATGCCCTGTGAGCGGTAAGCAAGGCTGGGAATCCCAATGCTGGTGTCATCTTCATCATCTATTCCAGTCACCTCTGGATTTATGGAAGGGAAGTCAGGGAGATCCCTGGCAAAAGATTCTTCAGGGTCACTGTGACCATCAAGATCTAGAAGGGAAAAAGAAACAGCTGTAAGCTTAGAGCACGGACTATCCAAACCCATCAGGCAAGTGCCACAGACAGTGTCATATGGATCCCCTGCAGAGTTCAGCCATCTTTGATGAAAGAAACCATTATCCTGGTCCCCAAACACACCACCCGCTTGCCTCCTCTGACCAAGCTACACTTAGTGTCACTTTCCTTTGGCAGGCACAACAGACAAAAGTTGCTTTCTTATCCAAGAGAGTGAGGATACTGCAGGGGGCAGCTAATGCAGAGAGAAAGCATGTCCTTCCAGGCTTCTTTCACTGTTAGCCAGCAGAGGGTGCTCAGATGTTGAATGCTCTGAGATTAAGGTTTTCAGCTATAAGAGTATATTGCACTGGTTTTACTATAGGTCAGTGGTTCCCAAACTTTAACAACCTGTGAACCCCTTTCACTAAAATGTCAAGTCTCGCTAACCCCCTCCTAAAAATGAATATTTCCAGGGATTTTCTCCTTTACCTGAGTATATATTATAAAAGCAGTGATCTTGGAAATATAAAAATTGTTTTTATGACATGCTTATTATACACTATTTATTATTTATCATGACAGAATTTTTATTACATTATGAAAACGGCAACACCCTTTCATAGCTTGTATCACTTTGAATAAGCCTATTATAAGACAAGGCTCCTATGTTTCATCAAGGAGCATCAGATGTGAAACAGCAGGAAGGTATTTAAGAAGCCAACTCAAGTTCCTCCTACACAAGCATTCACGTCTTGAGCAGTCCAGGCAAACAACGCACGTTACAACAAAGCTTAAACTTGTTCTTCATAATAATTAAAAAAAAAATACTAACTGCCTATTTAATTTTAAAAACAGCAAAAATTATCCAACTCCCTTTCCATTTCTTATGCGTCTTGAAGTTTAAATCTCCTCAGTGAGATAGAGATGTTTGCTTTGATCTGCTTAGCTTTTGGAAGTCCAGGGGCTCTGGGCTACTGGCCCCTTGCCGGGGTCCCTAGAAACAGCAGTCTGCCATTAGGGAATTCCCACCCCCACACCCACCCCCTCGCCAAGAACCCTCTGTAACATTTTATGAACCCTCAGGGGTTCAAGAACCCCAGTTTGGGAACCACTGCTATAGGTGTTGCATTTTGAACTGATTTAACTAGCCTGGTACAAACCCCTGTGTGGACACTCATCTTGGTTTAAACCAGGCTTACTTCAGATTCTCTCAAATTAATTAGGAACTGATTAAGGTAAACCAGAATAAGCATCTACCCAGGAGTTTGCATGGGTTTAACTGCCTTAGTTTAAAACGACACCTTTAGTTAAACCAGTGCTACATTTCCATATGGAAAAGGCTTAGATCAGAGGTTCTCAAACTGGAGGTCAGGACCCCTCAGGGGGTCGCAAGCTGTCAGCCTCACTCCCAAACCCCTCTTTCCCTCCAGCATTTATAATGGTGTTAAATATATGAAAATGAGTTTTTAAATTTATAAGGGGGGGTGGTGGTCACACTCACGGGCTTGCTGTGTGAAAGGGGTCACAGTACAAAAGTTTGAGAACCACTGACTCAGATCACCTGTGTGTCTGCCCTGGCAGACACTTTCTAGTCAGACCATCTTGCAGAAGGTCTGACAGCTCACATTCCCTCTTTGGGTAGCTGTAAACAGAATATGAATATTCCTTAAAGCAGAGAATTAGCTGCCTCCATTCACTAATGGTGTGAATAGGAAACATGCTAACACCGTCACTTGGTACCAGCATCAGGTTATGCTGCTCTTCCCAAGCACTCTGTGTCATATCTAGGCACCGTACGTGGAAACTGGATCTATTCAGACAGGACAGTGAGCTTGTGATCCTGTGGCAGGTAGCAGGTGAACATTATACACCAGAGCTCAATTCTCAGGGAATACATCTGATCTATTGTCCTCATTTCAGGGTGCTGCATGCTGAGGAGGGAAGAGTAGAGTCCCTTTGCCTTTAGGAGGCTGTTTCTTCTCTCTCACCTTCAGATCCCTCAGTCAGTGGAGTTTGTCCCCTTGACAGATTAAACGTCCCATTCTCAGTGTAGGAAACTTCAGCATCTGAATGCTCAGAGTCGGAGATAGTCAGTTCCTTAGCAACTGCAGAATCATCCAGCTTTGAAGCAGAGAAGAAAACACAGTTAGAAGAACATCAGTGCTACTGGCTAAGATTGTTTCTGTGCTCCAAACTAGAAAGATTCTGATGACCCAGCATGACAGGCTCCCACATGAGACTTGCTTGCTGCTTTGCTACCCCTAGGCGGGTGAAGGAGGGGCATTAGTCCCTACGGTGTTGGAAGAGGAAGGGGTGTGGGATACTTAGAACACTGCTCCACAATACCCTGATGGCCAATTCAGGTGCAACATCTGGCTTTGGACAGGATTCGTAGCAGGGGTGTGGAAAAGGTAACAGATGTACCTTTGGGAGTGGGTCCTTCAGACTGAAGGACTGGAAAGTTCAAGCTTTTAAGATACACAGAAAAGATGTGGGTTTAATTAAGTGGGCTGGGAGCACTGCAGCAGACTAATCTCGGAGCACAGGAAGGCTTGACAGTGTATGAAAGCCTGCAGCCAGACTCTGCCTAGATATTCCTCTCCACCTGATACCCTATGTTTGGGGCCAGAGAGCATTCCAAGGCTGCAGTTCTATCACAAACCTGATTCAGACACACAAAAGCCATCAGTGCACTGGAGGCTTTCTTGCTCGATTCTGAAATTTGCAGAGATGCCTGGTTACCTTGGGACAGAAAGCAGCAAGTTCTTCTTCACTGTCAGTCCCAGCATCAGCAGGCTCCTGGTTCAGCGCTTGCTGGCGCACTGCCATGAGTCAAAGCAGAAATCTCCCATTATTGCCAGGGCAGAGAAGGCAACATTTAAGCATAACATTAGGCACAGCAGAAAGTCACTTCAAACGTAGACCAAAGGGTGTCAATCTATCCCGGATCAAAAAGCTGTTGTGTTAAATGTGAGCTCTTTAGTTCTGGTCTGGGCTGTTGCGGATCTAGTGCCAAATGGAAGATGCTCAGCAGCAACCTCACACTGGAGAGAGATGCTACAGGCAAAAATCAGCTTTCAACAAGCAGCACTTAGTGCCCTTGTGTTCCCATAGCTGAGAAAAGGGGAAAGGCTGGGAGCCACTGGGAATTTGTAGAAAGCTCTCATCTGAAGCAGGGACCCAGTGTAGTTGCACAGCTTCATCTCTGTGGAGGGGCGGCGAATATTTGACAAGAGGACTCGAAATGAATGCTGAACTACACATGGGGTTGCTGTCACGCCCCATGATTGCGGGTTCATGTCAGCAACTGTCTGTAGATTTCAAGGGCCGGCTGTTTGTCTGGCTAGTTTCAGACAGACACTCTTGGAGTCTTACATTGCTTCACTCGTTGCTTTGACATCATGTAGCCTCGAACACTGAAATCCAGCCGCTGCAGAGCTGGCTCCAGCTTCGTGTACATGCGTTGCCCCAGTCTGTGGTACACTGCGAGAGGCCATAGCAGGATGAACAGCACTGAGGTAAATTTAAATGGGGAAGCTGGTTAGAAACCTGCCTGTGCTACTTAACAGATCTGTCAATCAAATGTTTTGGGATTCAGTACAAAAATACAAGACTCAGTTTTGCTGTGCCGTATGCACACAATTCAATGCATCAGAAGCTAGGCAGAGAGCAGTGCAGATCTGTGCCGACTGACTAGAACTAAGATAGCAACCAACACACTAGAGCATTTTGTGCATATATCTGACTAGACAGACATGAACATACAGCCTGTTTGGGGCTAGCTGGCCAATCTGTCCTAACACTAACATTCTAGCACAAGAGCAACGGCATTTTATATTATATTTGTCAGAATTTTAGCCCTTCATATCAGCTGCACCTTTGAGTCTACGTTAGCGATACTGCCCCAGCCCTCTGTACACAACACCTCGTTTGACTGAGGAATATTGTACTTACGCATAAGGTATGAGAGCAAGAGTCCAGGAATGTATCGGCCCAGAACAGCCAAGAATGTAAAGACTCCACACACTAAAAGGCAAAACTGGAGGCATAGGAGAAAGTATGAGTTTCCATAGCATTAAAATAACCAAATCAGCTGATTTCAGCTGGTGTAACTGGATTGTTTTCTAGAGAGTTCCAGCCAAGAAGTAACAGCTCAAATATCAGCAATACTGTTTGAATACTCCGGTCTTCTTAGGCGATCCTATTTCATTAGGATAGGTACCAAAACAGTCTCATTTTAAGAGTTTTTGTCTATCATCCCAAGACACCTTGGCAATTTAAAGAGAACTTAAGTTACTGCTCACTGCTATAGGCAGGGTAGGATTCTACAATGTCTGTGCTGACAAGCAGATGTAAGGTTGTGGGAGACAGTCCCCTCCAAAGGAGGGATTAGGGGCATGTTTCATGAGGCTGCGATCACAGTAACAAACATCTAAATATTCAGCCTCTTCATACTACCCATACAATCACAGTTGTCACTTGGCTAACACTGGTTTATAGGACTCAAGGAGAAAAAAAGATTCTCAAACCTCTTCCTGGTTTGCTTTTTAAGTTATTAAAAGCCAGACTCAGGGAAAGAACTGTGAGGTTAATAGCAGACACTTCAGACCAGCACCCACAGAGGGAACAGCTACATTGACTGCTAAATAAAACAAAATGAAATTAACAAGCAAAGTTGCCACCTCCTGGCCCTGCTCACTCCTACGTTCGATCCCTTCCCACCTCGCTTTTTCAAAGTGGGAGTTCTTTGGGGGCAGGGAACATCTTATGTTTGGGATACTTATTCATTCCAGATGCTCCTGCAATACACAGAGTGGCTGTCTGCATCAAAAATTAGATGTCGAGTGTTTAGTTTGCTCAAGCAAGTGTGCTCTTACCTTGCCGGGATTTTGCCTTTTGAAAACGAAGAGATTCCTTAAGAAGGTGACCCCAGTAACCCATCCATCAGCTAAATGGTGACACAGCTCCGGCACACTCAGCAACTGAGGGTGAACATAGCCCCAGCTACAGAGAAGGCAGAATAATTAGTGAGCAGGTGTCTACTGAGCCACACGGTGTACTAAACTGACCTTAATATAGGGCACTCTTCACCTCAGAAGCATTGTTTCAAGACCACTTCCTCCCCCCTCCACCAGCTGCCCAAAGTCTGGAAGATCAGACCTAGTACTTGGAAAAACCAAATAGCTAGACCCATATGCCATTCAATATACATCCCATTTTTCTATAAATTACAGACAGCTAATCAATTAGCTGAGTACTGCAATTAGAATGCAAGAACTTGCAAGTTGTTGGACGTCAAAGGCAGCTGGCAGGTCCCATGTTGTGCAAACTCCCATAGCAATCACATGCATCTGATTAGAGCACACAAGGATTTTGGGGATCACTAACACAGTTTAGAATAAGTTTCATCTTTTAGTTCAGCTACGGCTGAGGCAGGGGGATTTAGCCAGTACAGCAGAGTTATTTCTTGGTGTTTACACCTCCCCACTCCTTGTAAGAATTCAGTGCCAAGTTTCCAAGGAGCCCTGTGACCTGGTTGGTAGAAATTTGTTGTCACTTAACCGTAGGTCACATGGTATCTGTGCCTTCGGAAGAGTGCTTCCTCCTGTGCCAGGTCACTTGCAAGAGACGTGCTTTTCTGACACTTGATTAGGTGGTTTTCTAACATTTGAGGAGTTTTAAAATGTCACTTTTTAAAGATTGATTTAGCTATTTAGTGCACATGAACAACAGAGAAGACAAAAAATGCTAACAGACTATTAGGAACCATTAGCAAAAGGATAGATAAGAAGACAGAAAATATAATGCCACTCTATAAACTCATGGTACACCCATATCTGGAATACTGTGTGCAGTTTTGGTCGTCCCATCTAAAAAAATGGCATTAGAATTGGAAAAGGTACAGAAAAGGGCAACAAAAATGATTAGGGGTGTAGAACAGCTTCCATATGAGGAGAGATTTAAAAGACTAGGATAGTTTAGCTTAGAAAAGAGATGACTAAGGGGAGATACGAGAGGTCAATAAAATCATGAACAGTGTAGAGAAAGTGAAAAAGGCAGTGTTATTTACCCCTTCATATTACACCAGAACCAGGGGTCACCCAATGAAATTATCAGGCAGCATGTTTAAAATGACAAAAATGAAGTATTTCTTTGCACAGTCAACTTGTGGAACTCGTTGCCAGGGGATGTTGTGAAGGTAAAAGTACAATTCAATTAATAAAAACTAGATAAGTTCATGAAGGATAGATTCATCAATGGCTATTAGCCAAGACGGCCAGGGACAGAATCGATGCTGTGGCTGTCCCTAAACCCTGACTGTCAGAAGCTGGGACTAGACTGCATGGGACTGACAGAAATTGCCCTGTTTATCCCCTCTGAGACATCAGGCATTGGCCACTGTTGAAGGGCAGGATACTGGGCTAGATGAACCATTGGTCTGACCCAGTCTGGCCATTCCTATGTAAGCTATGCCTGGAGAGAGGAAAGAACTGTTATGGAGGACAAAACCCCAAGAGAGTTCTAGTTTTGTTGTTAATGCTGCACTCAGGGTCTCACTAACTACCAGGGAAGCCTGCAGTGCATCCAGCTCTGGTCAGAGAAGTTTGACAAGTTTCTCTTGTTTCAAGAAGGGTTATTCAGTCACTTGCAAGGAAACTCTCAATACACTTTAAAGGCACTACAAAACTGTTTTAACATAGTGGGGTTTTTACAAAGCTGACATGAACATTATCCCCATTTTACATAAGAGGCTGTGGGGGCAGGGAGAGATTCAGTGACTGGCCCAAGGTCACAACAAAAGCTTGTGGCAGAGGCAGAACAGAACCCGCACTCAATGCTTCCTCTGAAACTGAGCAGATGTGACAAGCATGTGCAAAAAATGAGTAAGTTCTGTCATCATAACAAAGTCCCAACACAGCAGCAAACAAAACAAAACAAAAAGGATTTAATGAGTGTTCCGTACCTCTCATTGTCCGATTCGTCAGATCTTGCCACTAAAATATTAAGAACATACACTGAATTAGTTGCAAGGAATTTTGCTGTAAGAATGTTTAGCTAATGGGAGTTTAACTAAAACTTGTATGAGGTTGAGAAACAACCAGTGTGATTGATAAAGGTGATTAACCAAAAATCTGTTGCTCTGCATCATATTCTCATAGGATAGCCTGAGACAGTCCTCCCCTCAGTGTCACAACAGGTACCATTAGAGAGAGTGAGTGGATGGCTATTCTGTTCTGCAAATTACGAATAGCTCATTTTAGTCTTAACCAAAAGCAAGAACTACCAGTCCTGTTTCAACATACAGCCTACACACCTGTTACTGTACTGGGTGTGCTGAGGGATGGACAATTCGCTCATAATTTGGAGACATTCAGGAGAGCCTTACTTCCTGGACTGGGGTTGATAAGTGACCCAAGGACAAGCTAGCTTAGAGAACTGGCACAGCTCAGGGTTACTGCGGGACTTGAATATACAACCCTCAAGATAAGTAGAAAAAATTAGCAGCACACAGCCACCATAAGCCTGCCTACCTTCCAAAGAAAGGTGATGCCAGGAATTACTGCCAGCTTCTATGCCTCAGCTTGTGTTGTTTCTTGGAAGACAATATTAACACTTTCTACCTAACTTCGACTAGCTAGCCAGGGAGTTACCCCTTGGGAGCCTGCAGATAACACACCGATCTGTTTTTAGATGGTGAATGGGCTGTGCATCAAATCTTATCCCGTGTTCAAGGCAAGGATGGTGGAGTTCTACGTTAGAGCTAGTGATTTACTAAACACTTTGGTATTCAAGTAACTGACAGTTCTTGAAGAATCCACCCCTCTCAGAATCTCCATGAGGCTGGGTCTCTGACAACCACCATTTATCACCTTACAAACACTCTGAAAACAATTTCCAGTGTGTTCAAGTGAAAAAACTCATTCAGTCCTATCCTGCAAGCTCTGATTTCTTAAATTGGAAGCTCGTTGGGGCAGACTTGTGTCTTCTATGCAGTCAATCCACTGTGGGCACTACTGGAATATCAAAGTGTGTCACTGACAGGCTCCTCACACAAGCTAGCCACTGAGAGATGCCAAGCGGAGGGGGGTCTGTGCTAAGCCCCCCCCCCCTCTGATTCAAACCCGCTCTTGGCACTAGGCACCTTGTGCAAGGAGAGGAAGAGAAGGACGAGGACCCCCCTCAGAACTCTTAGCCAAATGGTTAGGGCCCTCAAACTGAGGGTCTCCACACCCCCGATGAGTCCCCCCTCCACCTCAGGGGGGAAGGGATTTGAACTAAGAGCCATAAACACTGGGCTACAGGACACTCTGATGTGGGGCTACCTCACTGTACAAAAATAATTTTAAAAAGTCATTGGACCAGAGAGCAACAAAACTGCCCACACAAGCCCACAGGCATGAGAATGACTTGCACCCTAGTGGGCTGAGCACTCATCCAGGATGTGGGAGGCCCAGGATTCAGTCGTCCTGTTCCAACAACTTTTTACATTATTTATTCACTGTGGAACAGCTTCATTAGGAGAGGGAGAGAGCGTGCATTTCCCACCAGGATCGCACAGCCCACAGATTAGAGCACTCACCTGAAAGGTAGCAGATCCCTCTTCAAATTCTCTCTCCCAGAGGTGGAGGGGGGACTTGAACCAGGGATTCTCCCACATCCCAGGTGAGCAGCCTAACCACTGGCCTAGAAGTTATGAGGGAAGCCCTCCACCAGCTGTCCACATTCGTGGCCTACTCTGAGGTAGTTTAATGGATCAGGCTCCACAGGCAAGCTAAACAGAGGGCAGATCTCCTTTCCCCAGTTCAGGCACTGAAGTGGGGCTGAGGCGTTTACATGCCAGCATGGGACTGCAGTGCACACGCTCAGGGGCAAAAACATAGGCACCTAGCAAACTTTTACTGCAAAAGATTAGGTGCCAAGCGAGTTTAGACACATGTAGGGTTTGGCAGCAGCTCTGCAGGGGTTTTGCAAATCCCTGTGGGGTCTGGTTCTGGGATTTGCCCACATAAGTCCTTTTGTGAATCTACCCCCTTGTGACTCTGTCCGAGACATATTTAAAGCCAAATGATGAAGAGAAAGAGCACATGGTGGGAAGTTGAGAAACAGGTGTCATTTTCAGGGGTCAGTTCTGACTGCTGCATCTTACCTTTAATTTCAGGCCAGATTTTATTCTTCCATTGATCTAAACAAACTATTATTATCAGGCCAAACGCAACCAAGAACACCAGCCGAAGGGAAGTCAGTGCCAAAAAACTGCAAAAGAGAAGCAGAATGAATCAGCAGACAGAATCAGAATGACACTGAGGGGAGGACGTGGGTCTGCTTCTATTGTTGTACCAGGCCTCTCAAATGAGCACCTCTAATTAAATGCACTGACCAACTGGGTTGGGTGAAATAAGAAAATAGCTCATTTGGTCTTTGGGGGCAGCAGACATTTCGAATCAAAACTGGTATCAGATCCATGGAACTGGATATTCCTGTTACTCAGATGTTCTGCGCTTATCCCAATTTATTTCTAAAATAATTTTATATTTACTTAAAAGACACCAGCTTTCTCTTACTCTCTTGAATGACCAGGGAGTACAGCAACTAACAACTGCAGAAAGGCAGTATGAGAAGAGTGATGTTTGCATCACTATAGTTAGTCTGCCAGCATTTCCACAAGTCACGCTGACATTAAAGATGCCTCGCTTTGTGCACTATTCAGGATCTGGCGGATGCCTCCAATTCCGAGTCAAAGTGGTTTTTGAATTAATCAGGAACTGGGAGATGCAAAATATCTTTATTCATGAGTGTTCTTCGTCTTGTATCCATTAAACCTTGGACTAACCAGCCAGCCTGGAAAAAGAGAGTTATGTGATGGAGGAAGGGAGGACAAACCAGTCCTCCACTCAACTAGCCTGGGCAGGAGGAGTGGTTGTTTTTACACCAAGTTGCCTCTAGAACCCTAAAGAAATGTTTCATGTTCGCTCAGGGTTTCTGTGCCACACGGCCTCGGTTTATAGCTAGTCTGATGGAAGCCATCAGTGGTCCCAAGGCACAAACTGTCACCTTCCTCCTGACTCTCCAGTTTAAAATGTAGTTTGTTTTGAGAATTGAGGTTTTCTGCTTGCAGACAGATCCCTCCCTACCAGTCTCCTACTCCCTACACAGAATCCTGAACTTAATGGTGCTCATCTGGAATTGTCCGCTGCTGAAAAGACTCTAAAAAAGTAATTAACATTTTTACACCAGTACCCCTAATTCCCATTCTCAGCTGCTGAAATAGCTCACAAACTCAGTGTCTGTCCAGTCTTCAACTTCCCCTCAGGCTATGACCTAAATCAGTCAATGGTAAGACTAGCTGATTTTGTAGGGATTATTACCTAGTTATGACAGTAGTAAGGTTTAGTACCAAAGCTCTTATCTATTTTGAATCACAGTCATTTGGACTGTTCCAGACATGTGTTTGTCTAGCATCAAGCATCAGCTGGTAGGGCCAAGCAAGTGACAGGTCCCTTGGAGGGAATTCCCAGGGCAAAGATCAAAGAAAAAGACAAGTTACATTTAGCATTAAAAAGTTTGTTGTGGATTGAGTAAGGACAGAAAACTGATGGACTCAGAAGAAGTGCTGTGCAGCTCATCTCCATATGGCTATTTTCCCACTAGTGCTCAAATAGCATGGCCAGACTATGGTACAATGCCAGTTAGTGTTTAAAATCCAAACCAAAACAAGCAGACAGTCCAGTAGCTTGAGACTAAAGAATTAAACCCTCTACAAATTCAAAAAAGGTTAACAAAAGACTGGGACTGTTCAGCTTAGAAAAGCGACAACTAAGGAGAAGGCTATGATAGAGTTCTATAAAACCATGACTAGCCTGGAGAAAGTGAATCAAGACATCTTATTTACTCCTTCCCATCATTCAAGGACCAGGGGGTCACCCAATGAAATGAACAGGCAGCAGGTTTAAAAAACAAACATAAGGAAGTACTTCTGCACAAAACACACAATTGGTCTTTGGATCTCATTGCCAGGGGATGTTGTGAAGGCCAGACGTATAACTGTGTTGAAAAAAAGAATTAGATAAGTTTGTGGAGGATAGGCCATCAAGCCAGGGATGCAACCAGATGCTCTGTGTCCCCCTAAACTGCTGACTTACAGCAGCTAGGACTGCATGACAGGAGATAGATCACTCAATAACCGCCCACATTCAATTCCCTCTGAAGTATCTGACACTGGCCACTGATGGAAGACAGGATACCGGGCTAGACAGACCATTGGTCTGGCCAGTATGGCCATTCTAATGTTGTGTTCTGGCCCAGTTCTACACTAGATTCCCCTACCCCCTCGATATCTTGTAAGCTGTGAATCCAGCTTTGGAAAAAAGCGGATCATTTAAATTCCACAGCCCAAGGTTCAAATACTCAGCAGTCAATAAGGCAACATGAACAAGCCGGCATTGAAATCCATCCAGACAAATACACAGTGCAAGAAGTAATGCACAAAGGAGAGCAACAGAAATGGTTCTGTTCTGAAGATTAGCTAAATGCCTAGAAGAATCAGACTGAACATGACCAAAAATACAGCAACAGGACATAGATATGCCATCCTAGGCCAAACATCAGCATGCAGGGTATTTTTGTTTTTGTCAGAAAACACACAAAGCATAAATTATAGCCTAGCAATCATTAACTACAGCTAAGTGGGTCTAGGCAGCCATCTGATTAGGAGCACATGCTAACAGTTTATCCCTTTCCCAAATGGTGGTTTAAATCTGGAGATTATTTGTTGAAAACTCAGAGAAACAGATACTGCATAGAAGAGGTAATTTCACATAAGCCTTCCTACTAGGGCCGGTATTAGACAAACACCACACTTAAGTGCTGTCAAAACAAGAGCATGTGACCCTTCATAACCGTAAGTGGCTGATTGTCCAATGAAAGCAGTTCCACCTGACAGTCGCAGTGCATGCTGATTCCCCTCACTAAGGTCACTTCACAATTCCCTCTTGGAGGCAATGCAGATGGAAATCACAATGGAAGAGTAAAACCAAACTAATGAGGCATTTGGATGCCACGGAGAAGCATAGGGCATGAAGCTATGAAGATAATTGCCTGCAGCTTAAATATCAGGGATTATTTAAACTCCCTTGACATAGCCACAATTTTCTGTACAAACACCATAACAAGAGCATGTCCAAGAGCACCAGCACAGTTATGGTTACATATGGAGACAACTTATCTTTTAGGCATTTTTATATTAGAACTTTAAACCAGGGGGTCTCAAACTGGGGGTCGGGACCCCTCAGGGGATTGCAAGGTTATTACATGGGGGGTTGTGAGCTGTCAGCCTCCACCCCAAGCCCCACTTTGCCTCCAGCATTTATAATGGTGTTTAATACATTAGAAAGTGCTTTTACTGTATGGGGGTTCACACTCAGAGGCTTGCTGTGTGAAAGGGGTCACCAGTACAAAAATCTGAGAACCTCTGCTTTAAACAAACATGAAGCTCAGTAGCTTCTTCGCAAGACATGCATTGGGAATTACTTCCCCATTACCCTCCCAACCATCCTGTCCATTACAATGTGCTACAGCTACTCCTGCCACGGCAGCTGAAACTTGCTTTGTCCATGTCAGTGTTCGGAGAATGACAATGGTACCGCCAGGCAGTGGCAACTTTGAATAATTACTGTGTCTCACTACTTCATTCTCTGCCATACATATGACTCCCAGTTAGTCCTTTGTGGGGCCCCCAGAACCGGATATTGAGACCACTGCAATAACCAGTCAATATAGAAGCAAGTTAACAGATTTCAATAGTTAATTTGGGCAACAGTTCCCAATTTTGAACAGTCACACTGACTCAGAAAACAAGTTACTACCCAGTACTGTTAGAGATTGTACAATAAAACCTTCTGAATGTGTTTTTGTGTGCTCATCCTCCTGCTACCACCACTGTAGAACTGGAGTTCAAACAGCATTGCTTTTGTAACACTGCCTGGAGATGAAACAGACTCTGAAAACTGCCAGATGAGACAGCCTTCTGATTAACAAACTAAACATCTGGAAGCCCAAGCTGACCATCAGGAAACCCTGTTACACATTCCCTACTTTTTGTGAATGTTATTTCACAGTAAAAAGTAACAAAGAGTCTTGTGGCATCTTAAAGACTAACAGATGTATTGGAGCATGAGCTTTCGTGGGTGAATCCCCACTTTGTCAGACGCATGCTCATAATACATCTGTTAGTCTTTAAGGTGCCACAGGACTCTGTTACTTTTTACAGATCCAGACTAACACGGCTCCCCCTCTGATTATTTCACAGTGGAGACCCTGACCCGAATATTATGTGCTAGAAAGGGTTCCCAATGTCAGCCACTTTGAATCTTCTCTCTTCCTAATCGTGTGACTTTGGCCAGTCAGAGCCTACTCAAGAGTTCCAGGCACCTCAGGAATGGGACCCCCATTGACAATACTCACACTTACACTGCTGCATTTTACTGCTTTTAGTCTAACTTGAGAATTGTTTCTTACATGAAACTGCCAGCTGGCCAAGGCTTTGCCATGAGAACACAGCTAGATGAACTTTGCTTGACTTCACCTATTGAGATAAAGTAATACAATCTCCCATTTCTTTGTTATTTAGAAGATGTAGAGTCAGACCCAGTGGCGTAAGTTGTACTCCATTTCACCATGAAAGGCTGGTTCCCCACAACCCCTATGCTCAGCCCCTGGAGGGAGGATCTACACTTATAATTACCCAGACATTAATCCTCTTTGGTTAACTTATTAGCATTGGCTCATGCTCCCTTTGGACCTCATCATTCTCTCACCATCAGAAGGTTGGTGACTGATGTAGGATGTGGAAAATCCCCAGGGAGGTGAGGGGAAGGAGCAAGAGAACAGTGCTACAATCATCACAAAAGCTTTTTCTTTTGTTTCAAGTCAGCCTCCTCCCCTCCTCTCCCCCAGCTGCATGAGGCTGTTGGAAGCCCATGGCCAGAGCTATGAAAACATAAGACACTTGAACATCCATTCTTGGCACAGGGCCCTGTTAAGGAAGTAGTTCCATAGAGCCACAGACTACCAGAAACATACACCACTGACCCAAACTAATCACACGCTCCTCTTTATTAGAGCAGCTCAAACTCTCCTGTTTGTCTCCAGGAGAAAGACAATGCACTTGTTTCTTTGTAGGAGAAGAGGAAATGGCTACTTACTTGAACTAGCCAGCACAACTGCCAGACTCTAGAACTTCACGACCTGTTTACTCATTTCATGAAAATCCACTCGATGCAACAGACCCTTTGCCTCTAATCACACAAACATTAAGCTAGGTTTAGTTTAGACTTAAGTAGCAACCAGTAAATACTGTCAGAAAACTGTATGTACAGGACATTAAGGTCCTAGACCTGGTCAGTCCCTAAAACTACTCCCATTGGGAACGGATCCTACCTACAAACCCCTCAGATAATAAATCTTCCATGCGAAGTTGTACGGTGGTTTTCCACCAACGTTTAGCACATGTCCACAGGTGGTGTGCTCAGACTCACAACTGAAACGCGGCACACGGAGTTCTTGCGGCAGCATTACAAAACAGCAAACATCAAACCCGCAATGGATAAAGCGCAGGCACCCGCAACAAGCGAGTTGAACCGAAGCTACAAAGCACGCCTGGTACTGGCAGCCAGGCAGGTTTCCACGTTCACCCGGCGCGCCTCCGGCAGGCTCGCCAGAGCTCGGCCCCTGCGAGCCTCGTTCTCCGAGCTGCTAAGGGCGATGGGGCGCCCGGCCCGGCGGGGAGATGACCGGCCCGCCCGGCCCAGCTGGGAGATGACCCGCCCGGCCCGGCCCCCCGCTCGCTCTCACCAGAAGGCCCCGTGCGCGCCCGCCCGGCCCAGCGGGGAGATGACCCGCCCGCCCGGCCCGGCCCGGCCCGGCGGGGAGATGACCCGCCCGGCCCGGCTCGGCCCAGCCCCCCGCTCGCTCTCACCAGAAGGCCCCGTGCGCGCCCGCCCAGCCCGGCGGGGAGATGACCGGCCCGCCCGGCCCGGCCCAGCCCCCCGCTCGCTCTCACCAGAAGGCCCCGTGCGCGCCCGCCCAGCCCAGCGGGGAGATGACCCGCCCGGCCCGGCCCGGCCCGGCCCCCCGCTCGCTCTCACCAGAAGGCCCCGTGCGCGCCCGCCCAGCCCAGCGCGCCGCGGCCCGGCCGCTCCCAGACCAGCGCCGCCTGCAGCGCGCTCAGCAGCGGCTCGTAGGGCCCGAGCCGGGCCCGCAGGGCGGCGCTCAGCGCTCGCACCCGCCGCTCCCGCTCGCCGGGGCCGCCCGCCTGGCTCCCTCCGGCCGCGGCCTCCATCGCTTCCCGGTCAGGGGATCAACATCCGCTCCGCGCCGGGACGTCACAGGCGGGCCGGGTCAGCCCTGCCTCGTCGCGGGGTTACCAACCGCCACCCGCGCGCGCAGCGATCGGCATGGCGGAACGCACTGGGGAAATGCAGGGAGCAGCCATCTTGCTATACGGAAAAGCGGTGTCTTCCTACCGCGCATGCGTAAAAAGAGCGGTGCGTGCGCTCTATTTTGCGCATGCGCGTTGCCAGGACGAAGCCCGGGGGTGGGTTAACGGCGGTTCCCGGGACGCGCAGCTCGCGCATGCTCAGTTCCGCTGGACGCGGGCGGGAGGAGGCAAAGGGAGCAGCGAGGAGCCGGGCGGCGGCGGCCGAGATGCCGCGAGAGATCATCACCCTGCAGCTGGGCCAGTGCGGCAACCAGAGTGAGGCCGGGGCGGGGCGTATAGCGGGGAAACTGAGGCACAGAGCGGGCCCCTCCCCCTCCCCTGTCACTCAGCCAGGCTGCGGCAGAGCCGGCTATAGAACCCAGGCGTCCTGGCCCGGCAGCAGGGGGGCGCCGGGGGCAGCGGGGCGGGTCTCCCCCCTCCTCCAGCGCCCCTGAGCCCCGGCCGGGGGGGTAGCGGGGCGGGTCTCCCCCCCGCTCCTTCAGCCCGCCTGAGCCCCGGCTGGGGTGGGGGGCAGCGGGGCAGGTCTCCCCCCTCCTCCAGCGCCCCTGAGCCCCGGCTGGGGTGGGGGGCGCTGGGGGCAGTGGGGTGGGTCTCCCCCCCCTCCTTCAGCCCGCCTGAGCCCCGGCTGGGGTGGGGGGCGCTGGGGGTAGCGGGGCGGGTCTCCCCCCTCCTTCAGCCCGCCTGAGCCCCAGCTGGTCTCTCTTGCAGTCGGGTTCGAGTTCTGGAAGCAGCTGTGTGCTGAGCACGGCATCAGCCCCGAGGGCATCGTCGAGGAGTTTGCCACCGAGGGCACCGATCGCAAAGACGTTTTCTTCTACCAGGTACAGCAGGCGCCAGCTCTGCACCTTCCCACAGCCGGAGCCCATCGCTTAGATCCAGCCCAGGCTGGGCCGGGTGCCCTTTCCCTAGGGTTTCCCTTGGACAAACCGAAGGCATCCCTCCTCCAGAGGGACAAAGCCCTGGAGGTCTGGCACTGCCAGCCGCCTTGCTGACATAATGCTGGTATCTCCAAAAGCCTCCCAGAGTCAAGGTGGGACCTTCGTCAAGAGTTTCTGGTTCACATTTCCTCTCTGTTCTCTGCAGGTGGAGCCCAGACTGGCGCTTGGGGTCAGCAGTAGGAAGACCCAGTTGTTATTTCAATTCACAAAGTCCATCCCTAAGTCTGGATCCTTCTCTATTGATGGATCCTATCTCCTCTGTTGCGAACAAACCCCTTCTGTAGCTACTCCTCTTGCTGAGGACACACTGGGGAGGCTCTGGCAACCCCCACTCTCTGTCTAGCCAGCAACCCACATTCAGTTTGTGAAAGGGGCTGGCCCCAGCTCATCTCCTTCACTGGCATCTCTGCCGAGATCTACTGCTTAACAGCATGTTGTCATGGCCTGAAGCCTGCTGTGCCGTGGTGGGTGCAGAGTGCTGGGGACTCAAGAATCAGTTCATATTTGTTACATAATTTCTCTGATTGTGAGCTGTTTGGGTCAGGGCTCATCTCTTTGTTCTGTGAGGTATGACCCCAGTGTGCTGCAAGCCAGGTGCTCCCATAATACAGACAGTCCATAATAGTTTCTTTATCTTGTCCTTTGTGGCAGGATCCAGTAGAGGTGTTATACCTCTCTCCGGCCAGTGGGGGGCACTCTCTGTCACGCTCTCTCTTTTGCAATCTGGAATCGTGCCCTGGCATGGTCCTAGGCTCTCTTGTCCTTCCCTGTTACAGGCAGATGATGAACATTACATCCCCCGAGCTGTGCTGCTGGACCTCGAGCCTCGAGTGATCCATTCCATTCTGAACTCCCCCTACGCCAACCTGTACAACCCCGAAAACATCTACCTGTCCGAGCATGGTGGCGGGGCTGGGAACAACTGGGCCAGCGGCTTCTCACAGGTAACAGGGCTGGAGTTGGCATGTGCAACCGTAGTTCAGATCCCTGGGCTTGAGATTTTATCAGGGACGCCTCGTCTCCCAGCAGGCGGTGGTGTGTGATTGCTGGAGCAAGCACTGTACCTTTCGGCAGGGATGCACTGGGGACAGCTCACCACCAGCAGGATCTGCTGGTATGGCTGGAAGCCTTGTCTCCCAGCTGACATGGCTTTGCATTATGCCTGGGAAGCGGCTCCTTCTGGGGAAAGTACATGGACTGAAGCCTGCTTTGGTTTTATCTTGCAGGGGGAAAAAATCCATGAAGATATCTTTGACATCATAGACAGAGAGGCTGATGGGAGCGACAGCTTAGAGGTAAAGAAATGAGGAGGCCTCAGATTGGCTTCCCTGGCTTGTTTGTTTTCTGAGCCAGACTGTTTTTTTCGGAGCAGGAGCCCAATCTAAGGTTTCTGCCATGTTGTTTGCATGGAGTTGAAGTCTCTAGGGAAGCCTGGCAGTTGTGATGACCTCTGGGGGTCAGGGTGCTAAGCAACAGGCACGTGGAAAGGGTTAATCCTAGACAGGAGGCCTTTCCCATCTCTGCCATGTCCTCTTGACCTTCCCCTCGACTCCAGGCCCTCCAGAGGCAAGCAGGAGTCACCCTTACGGTGCGTTTTCCAAATCCAGTTAAAAAGAATTCCAATGTTGGACTCTTCCCAGGGGACATGGTCAGCACTTACCTGAGCTCAGCTCCAGGAAGGATTTGTGATATTTGGCCTCCATTTACCTTTTCGTCATTTCGTCCCACTCTCCTGCTTGTCTCCCCTAGTATCAGCCTGAATAGTTCCTCTCTCTGCTTCCGAAAGGAGAACATGCTAGCCCTGTACCTGTGCTGTCTGCTCCTCTTGGCAACCGTCTTTCCAGGTTGGCCTCCAATGACTCTCCTGCTTCAGTTAGGAAAAGCTCTGCTGAAGTGGCCATCTGCCTGCTCTGTCTGGGCCTTGCAGTCTGACGGGTGTTCAGTTTGGTGCCCCGGGGGGCAGCATGCAGCTGTTTTCAGGAGGGCTTGGGCCAGCGGAGGCTGTTGCCTGCGTTGGAATTGGCTCTGAAGAGTCGGTGGCAGCTGGTTTCAAAGGGACTCGGCAAGTCAGACACGAGGTGGAGGCCCAACTCTTTGAACTTTCTGTTGCTCCCAGTGACACTTGAAGGAGGGAATCTCAGTATTTGAGTGGGTTACTCTGGGTGTCGGATCCCACCTGGGCTGTCGTCAGCTGCACCTTTACCCCACAGAGAGAGCCCCGTGCTGTTTCCATCTGGCTGCTGCACGCAATAGGGGAAGGGAAAAGGCGATTGGGAAATAACAGTGGGCCAGGGTACTAAGGAGCAGGTGGGAGGAGGGGCTGAGCTCGTTTTGTTTAACAGAACAGGCGGGGGGGTGGGGGGGACCCCTTCCAGCCTCTGCCTGGCTCCTGGGAAGCTCTGGCTCTGGCGCTGTTCTCAGTGGTTGCAGAGAAGTGAGGTCCTGCAGTTCCAGCCAGAGTGCTGCGATTGGCTTGCAGCTCTCCGTGACCACGGGGCTACGCTCGGGGTGTTTGGTGACTGCCTGTTCGCACCAGCGGTTCTTGGCGCAGATCCAGAGGGAGGCAGCCACCATCTGCCCTGGCCTAGGCTCTGGCATTAGCCGGTGGCGTGGCTCACCCCGTTCTGTCTGTGAGGGGAAGCCCCCCGCCTCAGCTGGCTTCCCTTTGGTTCCAGGGCTTCGTGCTGTGCCACTCCATTGCTGGTGGAACAGGCTCAGGGCTGGGCTCCTATCTGCTGGAGCGACTGAATGACAGGTGAGTCCCCCACTGGGGGAGGCTGGCCCTGCCTGGGCGTCCTGCCAGAGCATGAAGCTGGAGAGCGCTGACTCAGAGCCAGGGCCCCCGTCCCCCACCCAAACACTGTCTTGTGCAATCCCTGGCAGGCTGCCCAGGGGATGGGCCGGCTCCTGCTGTGTCCAGGGAGGCTCTGCAATTGGACCCCTGCTCTGCAGCCTCCCTGTCGCCTGTCAAGCCGCTCTGATCGGATGGCTGCCTTCTGAAGCTCTGCCCGCGCCAGGCAAGGCAAGAGGCTGCAGCCAAGGTCCCTGTGCAGCCGCCCTGCCTGTCCCAGCATGCAGCCTCGAGAAGAGGCTGGTGAGCAGCTGCTTAATCAGCCGGTGGATGGCTCAGCCTCACCCATGGTTTTGTCTGGCAGCTTCCTCCTGTGCTGGGACAAATTCCTCTCTTCCCTGGGAGCAGATTTTGGCATGCTGTGCGGTGACTCACTGCCGCCCGGCATGCTGGAGACTGCCGGGGAGCTCGTGGGAGGGGAGCGCTTAGGCGGTGGCTCTGGGACATTAACCAGTTCAGTGTCGGGGCGCTCTCTTCACTCAGGTATCCCAAGAAGCTGGTGCAGACCTACTCCGTCTTTCCCAACCAGGATGAGATGAGCGATGTGGTGGTCCAGCCATACAACTCCCTGCTGACACTCAAGAGGCTGACTCAGAACGCTGACTGTGTGGTAAGAGTTCTGCTGCAAGCCGGAGCGGGACCCCTGGAGCCAGCCCCAACTGCCCACCACTCAGTATGGGGGCCCTTGAGGCTCTAACCTGCACAGACCAGCATGTCAGTAGATCACCCTCTGTATTTCCATGGCACGGCTGCCTTCTCTGCTCTCCCTGCTACTCTGGTGTACACACATGGGTGAGGATGGGGCTCCTGCAGCTTCATTTGTAATCTGCCCCTGGGTTTGAAGCCAAGGATCCAGCAGGAGGCACCATCATGGGCCTTTGGGCACATCCTAACCAGGATGCCTGCTCTCGGGCGTTCCTCGTCTCTGGCACTCGGAGGAACAGGCACAGCTGCATTGACAGAGCAGTCCCTGTTGGACGGCACCTTCTCTCCCTACCCTCCTTTTTTAAAACTGCTTTAAGATTGCTTGGGCCTAGAGGATGGATGTGGTGGCCTGGGGGCCGGCGCTGTCTTGGAAGGGCTCCGGGAGGAGAAGAGCTTTCTATTGACAGTGTCTGTTACGCCCCGGGGTAGCCGGCCCCAGGAATGAGTCAGCTCATGCTTTCATGTGTCTGCTGGCCCCGTTGTGCTGTGTTATCCAGACCTGTTGAGCTGAGACTGTATGGATCGGTGCTCTCACCCAAGGAGCTGGCAGCAGTCAGTCGCTTGGCCTCCTCTGAGCCCTCTCTGCAGCCTCCCAGAGTTGCTCTGATGGGGCCGACTTTCTTTTTTTTAGGTGGTTCTGGACAACACAGCCCTGAATCGGATCGCTACAGACCGGCTGCACATCCAGAACCCGTCCTTCTCCCAGATCAACCAGCTGGTGAGAAGCCCCACTGGGAAGCGCTCATTCTGGCGACTTAGTCACATGTCTGGGCCAGGGCTCCTGTCAGTGCTGGCTGATGAGTAGCTCCGATGGGAGACTTAGGGTGTGGAGCTGGGATGTTTCCCTTGCTGCATTTGTGCTCAGCGGCAGCTCCAGGTGCCAGCGCTCCAAGCGTGTGCCTGAGGCAGCAAGCTGCAGGGGGTGCCCTGCCAGTCCCTGCGAGGGCAGCAGTCAGGCTGCCTTCGGCAGCTTGCCTGCGGGAGGTCCGCCAGTCTCGCAGATTCGGCAGCAATTCGGCGGCAGGTACGCCAAAGCCGCGAGACCAACGGACCTTCGGCAGGCGCGCCGCCGAAGGCAGCCTACCTGCCATGCTTGGGGCGGCAAAACTAGAGCCGCCCCTGCTTGTGCTTCTGCTCCCTAGTGAAGGAGAGTCACAGCTGAGCTGTGGCTCCAGGGAATCCCTCCAGAGCCTGCACCCTGACTCTCTCTCCCTTCTCTGCACCAGGTCTCCACCATCATGTCTGCCAGCACCACCACGCTCAGGTATCCCGGCTACATGAACAATGACCTGATTGGGCTGATCGCCTCGCTCATCCCCACCCCCCGACTCCACTTCCTGATGACAGGGTACACGCCACTCACCACAGACCAGTCGGTAGGTGCTGCAGTTCTCCAGGCACATGGGCAGCCCTGCACCATCCCTACGCTGGCTCCTGGCTGCCTCCTGCACCCCAGCCAAGCTCCTCTGGTGTGGCCCTGAGGCTCCCTGCAGCTTAGCTACTCTCTGCCTCTCCCCTCACATGCACTACCATGCACCCCCACCCTCCTCACTTCGCCCTGGGCATGGCCGGACCCCTGCCTGCCCCCCCCCAGCTGCTGTAAATGCCTCGGGGAGGGGATGTCCCTCTCCCATGCATGGTAAGGCTGGGTGCTCCAAGTTGTCTTCACTCTCTGCTGGCAGCCCTGTCCATCCCAGGGAGTGCAGTGGGGTTATTCCCAGGCAACAGGTGCTCAGATCCAGCCCGCTGGGGCAGGACGCTGTGGTACCTTGCCATGCACTGCTCCAGGTGGGAGTACTGGATACCAGCCCCAGAGATCTCCTCCCCCCCGGCAAACACAGGCACCAGTCCCCTCCTGCAGGGGTTCATGGGCTTTACATTGGGGCTAGGTGAGCAGGACACTTGTGCTGTCCCTGATCACGGTTCCCAGCCGGATCCAAGACTCCATTGGGCTGTAGTGAAGGGCGGCTGGGCCAGTGTTCTGGGTTTGCAGGAGAGGCTGCTGGGCTGGCTCTGTGGCACCGTTCTGCTCAGCTAACTGGGCCCTTTCTCCTCTTGTCGACCTGCATTTCCCCAGGATGTTGCTCAGAGAAGCAAATCGGAAAGGCTGCTGGCTCTGAAACGGGTACCCAGTGTGCTCTGACCTCTCCTGTGCTGGGAGGGACTCTGCAGTAGTTAATAGGTGTCTGACTTAACCTCCCCACTTCCAGCCTGGGGCCACCTCTCTGCAAGTCTCTGGAAGCCTGGCCAGCAGAGCACGCCGTGTCCAGCCGGGGGTGGGAGGGGATGGGCCTTCACGTGCCTCCAAGCGAGCGAGAAAGGGGTTTGCCTTCCCAGAGTGCTCAGCGGCTGCAGCAGCTGTGGGGCTGGTTGTTCTCCCCCTGCCAGCCACCACTGGGGCCAGCCTTTCCTAGTGCCCAGGTGCTTTGGCATTTAACAACAGCCCAGCCGGTGCTCGCCAGTCACCCAGAGCAGCCACCTGCAGCTCTCCCAGCCTAGGGCCTGGCGTGCAGCTTCCTCTCTCACCCTGAGCAGATGACCATTAACCCTTCAGTTGCTGCCTGTTGGGGCATGTTCCCAGCTGCAGAGAGCGGCAGCCAAACTAGGTGCATTATGGGAAGGTAGGGAGTGCTACGGCCATGCCTGCTGCACGCAGGGGTTAATTGGGCACTCTCTGGAGAAGGGCTGGGATAGGGGAGGGTTTGTTGGCCGCATTCCAAGCATACGACCTCCCCGCCCCGTCCCATCCCTCTGTGTTTGAGTGGGGCAGCAGGCAGCACAGGTCCGGGTGATGTGTCCTGGGGACCGGCTGAGTGGGGCCTTGGTTCTGTGGAGAGCCTGGCTGCTCTGCTCCCAGCGAGTCCCCCATGAAGTGTGAGCCCAGGCCCTGCACAGGAGCCTGCCACTGCTGTCTGGGACACAACTGAGTCTCCAATAGCCGCTTCCCAGGCCTTTGCTGGCTCTCTCTGAGCTCCACTTAACTCAACTCCTCCAGTGTCAGGGCAGGGGGAGGGGAGACGAGGCTGGCTCCCTAGTGCCCCCTGGAAAGGGCATCACTACAAGCCCTCAGGCTTGGCCACCGCTGTCCTGTGACCTCCTGCATGCAGCTCTGTGCCTGTGCATGTGGCTGGCCTGTTCCACAGGGCTTGTGTGTGTGTCTCTCTCTCCGCTGGCTGGCCAGGGATTTGCCTCTGCTAACTTCAGCCAAGGGTGGCAGAACCTCTACTCCATGCGTGTGCAGTGTGTGTGGCTCCGCCACCCCCCGGGGACAGGGCGCAGAGGTGGTCTCCCCCTGAGTGCTCTGTGCTGGCGTTTGCAGGTGGCCAGCGTGCGGAAAACCACAGTCCTGGACGTGATGAGAAGATTGTTGCAGCCTAAGAACGTCATGGTCTCCACCGGGAGGGACAGACAAACCAACCACTGCTACATTGCCATCCTGAACATCATCCAGGGTGAGGTGGACCCGACGCAGGTGAGCAAACTGCAACCCTGCCCCAAGCCGGGGCTGGCTGAGTCGTGTGGCCCTGGGCATCATGCAGGCAGATGCTGATAGGGCTGGGCGTGGGAGCAGGCCAGGCATTGCAGTGGGGAGTGGGCTCGGATGCCCACCCACCTCAGCCAGGCTTGCAGGGTCCATGCAGGAAACAGCTGCTGGCAGAGCCAGCCAAAGGGTTAACATTGCAGGGGCCTAGCTGCTTGGATGCTGCCCTGGGAAAGGCTGCCCATCGTCACGTCCTCTGCCAGCAGGTGTTTGCCAGTCGGAGGAACCGCCTGCCCCACGAGCAACCCTGGGCCTGAGCCCCTGGGCGTGCAGTGTCCTGCCAGTTGGGCTGCACAGAGCGCCTGGCTGAGCAGCTGGGACAGCAGTGGGGAGTTCACGCTGCTCTGTTCCGGTTTACGTTGTTAGCTGAGGGACCAGCCCCCTGCCCCTCTGATGCTGTGACTCTCGCCAGGGCAGGTGGCTGGAGCACCACTGCCAGCTCTTGCTCGTGTCTCCCTAGGTTCACAAGAGCCTGCAGAGGATCCGAGAGAGGAAACTGGCCAACTTCATCCCCTGGGGCCCTGCCAGCATCCAGGTGGCGCTGTCCAGGAAGTCCCCGTACCTGCCATCTGCTCACCGCGTCAGCGGCCTGATGATGGCAAACCACACCAACATCTCCTCGGTGAGTATGGGCTCGCCCCTTGCTCCCCCACCCACCTGCCCCAGGGGCATGCCCTGCCCTCTCTGCTGCCGAGTGCCCTTAGCAGGGAGGCAGGGGGGTTCACCTTCAGTTGCTCTCACGTATCCTTTGACTTGGCTGTTGCCGCGTCTGCCGGGGGATCTGCAGGAGAGCGGAAGGCGATGGCTGCCTCCCGCCCCAGCCCTGCCAGAGAAGGCAGCGGGTGGCATTGCAGACAGCGGAGGCCCAGCCAGGCTAGAGAAGGCAGTGACTGGAATTGGGGGATGGGGCCAGCTGGTCACCCTGCAGCATTTCCTTCAGTAGAAAGTCATTCTGGGCGCAGCTCCCAGCCCCTCCCCCAGCCTCTGACCCCATAAACTTGGCCTGCTGAATCCATTGGCAGGAACAGACGCTGTCCGCTAGGTTTGTCCATTAACCCAGTAGTGGGTTCCCTTTGTCCTGCCCTGCAGGGCTATGCTGCCATTGGAGAGTAAAGCCCAGGGCCGGGAGGCAGGACTCCAGGGTTCTATTTCCTGCCTCTGCCACTGCCTCCAGGACCTTGGCAAAGTCACCTAGCTCCTTGGAAAGCCCTCTGCTGAAAGCAGCTTGGGGAGCGCAGGGTGTTCCCCAGATCACAGCCTGGCTGTGGTGGAGCCCCACACGCAGAGGTTTTCTGAGAGCCCTTCACATGGGCTTGCTCTGCATCACCTCCAGGGAGTGAGCCAGGGTGGCCACAGGGACATTCCATCTCCCCAGGGTAGCCATGGGGATGTCCCTCCTTCTCCCCCGGGTAGCCACGGCCAGGGAAATGCCCCAGCGCCCATCCAGCACTTTCCCCTGGCATGTGGGGTGAGGGACGGGCCGTGCCCTCATATTCACGGGGACTTGGGGCCGGCACAGCTGTTCGAGCGGACGTGCCGGCAGTACGACAAGCTGCGCAAGAGGGAGGCCTTCCTGGAGCAGTTCCGCAAGGAGGATATCTTCAAGGACAACTTCGACGAGCTGGACAACTCCCGGGAGATCGTGCAGCAGCTTATTGACGAGTACCACGCGGCCACACGCCCCGACTACATCTCCTGGGGCACGCAGGAGCAGTGAGGGCCCACAGGCTCTGCGGGGAGCACACAGAGAGCACGGCCCCTTTCCATGTAACTTCAGGGGCCACAAGCCACCCCTCTACATGTTAGTCCTCATGGCTTCTGCTCACCCCATGAGGAGGGACAGTGGGGCTCCCTGGCACAGCAGCACTGCACACTTGGGAGTCACCCTATTGCAGGGCAGAGCCCATATGACCCTCCTTCCAGCAGGACCCCAGCCCCAGGGCTGGTGGCTCCTGTAGTACAGGGCCCTTTCCTCTGCCGGGGGTCAGGGGCAGCGGCTCACCGGCCATGGGGGTGGTGTGTGGGAGCAGGAATCCTTGCCCTAAGTGCTCCCCTTCTCGGGGAGGGCGAAAGCCACAGGCCCCAGCCTGGAATGGGCCAGGGCTAAGACCTCAGCCAAGCAGGAAGCGTGTAGGACCTGGCTGAGCTAAGCTGGGCCCCTCAGCTACCCTGTCCTTAGCCTGGGCAGCTGGTCTGAGAGCAGCGGGTGCTGCCAGGGGCTGTATCTATTTTTGTAGCTTATTTTGCTTCAATAAAGGCTGTTGCTGCCGGGGCATGACAGAGCTTGGAACGAGGGCATGGAGCGGGTGACAACAGCCCCATCCCCCCAGCCGGATCTGCCCAGGCCTGCAATGCTGGGGCAAAGGTCAGAGGGGGGCCCTGCAGAGCCAGCTGCCCCCAAGCTGCCTAGGGGAGGCCAGCCCTGGGCTTTTCCTCCAGCAGCAACCAGAGGCCCCAAAGCACCCTGGGAGTGGGGATTCCAGCCCTGCTTCGCTCCTGGGAGCTCACTGAGCTGGAGTGTGAACAGGGCCCAGCACTGCCTATGACCCAGGCCCAAGGGCGGTGCAGGAGCTGGCTGTGCTGTGTAGGGGGAGGGTGGGCTGTGGCAGCTCCAGGGGAGCAGGCCTGGGGCTCCCTGCAGGCAGCGCACAAGGCTGTTGTCAGCGGCCTGGGGCTGCCAGAAGCAACCAATGTGACCATCTGGTCAGACCCCTTTCGGGACCTGCCCCTGCTAGAGTCAAGCTTTCCAAACCATGCAGTCTTGATGTAAAGAGAGAATCGCCTTTGGGGCGGGGTCCATGGGTTAGTTACTCTGCTGTAAAAATGCTCCCCTGCATTCCAGCCATGGGCCCACAGCAGCCCTTGCTCGGTCTGGTCTCAGTATCCGTTGCCCAGGGAGGTACTTACAGACTGATCGACTTCCCCTGAACCCCTGCTGAATAGGCCGAGCTCCTGGGGTCTGTCCCTAGGGCAGCTTTCTAATCGTGTGTGTCTCTGTCCTGGCTCCAATTTATCACCGTCCATCTGGAATTGTGGCCCCAGACCAGGGGGGGGGGAGGGAAAGAAGGTCCCAGTCTCTGGAGCCTGCAGAGGGTTAATGTATCTAGCACCAGAAAGTCAAAGGTGGGTGAAGGCCCCTGCCCCACTGCTAAACCACACGTTCCACCTGCAGCTTCCCTAGGGCGGAGCAGCCCAGGCATAAGGTGAGGGGGGCAGGCTCTGGGGCAGGAGGAGCCAGCTCAGAGCAGTAAGGGACACGGGGCCACAGGTACTAGTCCTGCCCAGCTGATGGGACTAGCACAGCAGAGCCACAAATGCCAGGGCTCAGACCCAGCCAGCGTTCCCCTCCCCCAGAGCAGTGCACCCCTGTTGGGGGCTGATTCTGCCAACCCTCCTCCCCAGAGTCCCTGCCAGGGGCCTGGCTCCACCCCCGTGGCCCATGGCCTTGACTCCTAGCACTTTGCCTGGGGCCCCTTGGGACACCAACCCCCTCCCTGCCAGGCTAAGGCAGAGAGTACCAGGGCACCCCAGCAAGGCCCCCAGCTGGGGCTGGATTTCCCTGCAGTTAAAGGGAGGGGCTTGGTTTACCCTACAGTGCCCTCCCCCCCCCCGAGCAAGCAGCTGCGCCACGTAGGGGGTCACTGGCTCCAGCCCAAGGGAGAATTAGCTTTTTCCTCTGGTCCAGCAGCACAGAGATGGGAGCTAAAAATATTCCCCTGCCATGTGCCCAGCCCAGCTCCCATGCCCTGCTGGGCACAGGCGGAAACTGGGGGCTGCCTCCGCCCCCAGCTCCCTGGGCAGGAACCCAGCTGGAACCAAGGCTGGGAGAGGTGGCTGCAGCGTTGATTAAATGCCAGAGGTCAGAGCAAAGCAAGGCTAGGAACCAGTCCCTAGCAGCCCTGGCACTCTGCTTCCATGCCAGGGGTCTCTGGCTGGGGGAAGGGACCTGGCCATGGGCCCTGCTAGCCTGGGCCCTTGGGACATGCAGCCTGCGGGGAGTTGCATCTCCTCCTTCCAAGGAGCAGCCCCTAGGAGGACCCCCAAGACAAGGCACCAGTTTCCTCAGAAAGTCTCAGGGTGAGTGGGCAGCTGAACTCCAGTGCAGGCTGAGCCAGGGCCCCACCCCCCAGTACTGAGCATGGTGGCAGAGAGGGCAATACCCCTCCTCCCCCCACACATCAACCCTGCCCCTCAGTGCACTCCCTGCCTGTGCAGGACTCCTAGACCCAGGGGGGGCAAACAGCCCGGCTGGGCTACCCACACATGGCCCCCAGGGGAGATGCCGATCCGGCCACTGTCATGCTGGGAGCCTGCCCCTTGTCCTGTCTGGCCACGAGGCACACCCAGGGCACTACATGGGATGGTGAAAGCTTTAGGCTCGAGATCGCCAGCTGCCTGGGAAGCCCAGGGCAATTCCCTCTCAGTGAGCGTGGCACAGGCTCTCTGCACACTCAGGCAGGAGCTATTGTGCTGCTTACGCTCTGGTCCCGTTTTCATCACAAGCACAGAGACGGGAAGTCACAAAGCAGGCCCCGATTCTGGACACAAGCGGCAGTTCAGCAGGGATGCCAGGCTGCTGTCCCTGCCTTGCCCTGAGGGAGCCCTGCTCCCAGCAGCGTGTCAGAACAGAGCAGAGCAGGCACTGCACTTTCCTTGGGTGTTTAATACAAAAACAAGAACACAGAGAGAGGCCTGAGCCCCCACTCTCATGAAAGGCCCCCTCCACAACATGGGCCTGGCCCTCAGCATGCCCGCAGGGAGCATGGCCAGCACAGCACAGAAACAGGCCCATACGGGAACAAGCCGCCACTCAGAGGCCGCCTGCAGCTTTCTGGGGCAGAGAGGGGGAAGGTGCTTGGTGCACAGGACAGACAGACGGATGGGGGTGGAAGGCAGGATGCTGCCGCTGCCAGCGCTCTCAAACCCTGGGGAAAGTTGCTGCAAGTTACCAATAGGCCCATGGCAGGACTCTGCTCCGCGGGGGGTCCAGTGCCATGGCACAGAGCAGCGTGAAGGCACCTGGGACCCACCTGCCCAAGGGGAGGCGGGGAGACGTGAGAGCAGCCCCTTAACCCTTCAAGTTAAGGGAGAAGTCACCACAGTGACTGTCCCTGGGATCAGGTGGTGCCAGCCCAAGGTGCCCGGAGATGACACACCTGGCCAGCACCAGCACAGACAGCAGCCCCAGCATCTCCCACCCTGGTCCTAGCAAACAGACTGCCAACCCCACCCCTACAGCAACTGGCCAGCCTCTGGGCCCCCAAGCAGCTGCACAGCCTGGCCCACCTGTGCTGGTGCCTAGGTCATCACCAGACCCCAGGGGCTGCATGGGAGATCCCGCCAGGCACCCCCACGTTTCCCAGCAGCCGAGCAGGACTTGCAAGAGTGAATCCCCAGCCCGGGCATGACACACCAGTACACCAAGGCAGAGCCAGGAATAAGGTGCCAAGCAGCGTCTGGCACATCCGTGCCAGGCCAGGCACCCACAGCACCCAGCTGGGGGTGCCAGGGAGGATGCAGGGAGCTGGCATTTCTACAAATAAATTAAGGAAATAAACTAGCAACCCAACAGCTGAGTGAGGGGAGCAAGTCTCTGCCCACCCCCCGCCCTCCACCCCCTGCTCAGAGCCAGGAGCTATAGATGCCACACTGGGAACAGAGTGTCCAACTCCTCAGGACCACGTAGTTCCAGGGCTCTGACCCTAGGGCCCAAAGCAGACCCCAGCCACCGACACCCCAGCTCCCCAGCCGGCGGGCAGGATTCTCAGTGCTAGCAGGGCGCGAGCCGCTTCGGGGCAGCCCCGGCCCCCTGTACACGCCAAGGCCACTGCTGGTGCAGGAGGGGCCCGCCAAAGGGCACGTCACCTGGGCTGGCACATGGGGCCAGCAAGCTAGATGGGGAAGGAGCCTGCGCTGGGCTGGCCCCGCCAGGGCGCGTTTGCTGGACACAGTCTCTGCTGCAGGGGAGGGAGGCCCGAGTCCAGTGAGTCCCCAGGGTGGCAGCTGTCGGCCAGCTCCTCCCGCAGGGGCGTCTGCCTGGTGCCCAGGCTGGTGAGGTACGTGTGCAGGAGCTGGACGATCTCATCCACCTGGAGGGAGCAAAGGCCAGTCAGGGGCACTCGAGGTGCCCTGGAGCCTAGGCCCAGCCCCCGGCCTCGACCCTGGCTCCCTGGCCCCCAGCCCAGTACCCCGGCCTCAGCCCTGGCTCCTCGGCCCTTGCTCCCCAGTGCCCCAGCCGCCAGCCTGGCTCCCCGGTCCTGGCCCTGGCCCTCGCTCCCCAGCCCTCGTGCCTCGGCCCCTGGCCCTCACTCCCCAGCCCCCCGGTGTCACTGCACAGCCCAAGCCACCAGCATGGGCTCCTGTGGGGGGTTCCCAGCCTGTGCTGCAGGGAGACCGCGCTCTGTCTGCATGGGGAGGGGAGGGAGTGCGGGGCCTTACCCGGGGGCACTCGAAGAGGAGGTCCCTGTCCCCCACAGAGAGGTGGAAGGTGCTGCTGTCAGACACCCTGAAGGACGAGATGCGGCTGTAGCAGAAGCTGTCGAATGGCTCGGCCTCCCCGGGCTTGTACAGAGACACGGCTTTGGCCCCGACGCCCAGCCACAAGCGCTGGGGGCAGCTGCCCTCCAGGCTCTGCAGACAGATGGAGAGTCAGGGGCAGGCCCACAGCCCCTCCCTTCCCCCCAGCCACATTCCCAGTCCTGCATCCCCCATTACCCCCCAGCTCCATCCCCTGCCCCCCCCGACCCCAGTCAGGCTGCTTATTGCCCCCGGAGAAGTTCAGGGTAATGATGGGGGGATGCTGCAGCTGCCCCCAGCCCAAGTGGGGCGGCTTCCAGGGCCCGCTTGAGGGGTGGGCCCCCAGGAAATGCTCATCTCCTGGCTGTGACCCACCCCCAATGCAAAACCCCAGGAGAGCAAATTTAAAATGGCTGCCCTTTCACGCAGAGCAGCTCCTGTTTCTGTAGGTCCTACAGAAAGCGTATGCTGTGCTCTGCTGCTGGCTCTGCAGAGAGTACAAGGCCTGCTCCAGGGACCCCAGCCCAGGGAAGGGGCTCACCGTGTGGAAGTCGACGTCAAAGAGGGTGGAGCCAAATCCCGGCCACTCCCGCACCAGCGCCAGGTAGGCGGCCATGGCCTCGGCCCGGTCCATGCCCTGCAGCAGCTTCCACCTGTCCACAATGGCAGCCATCACGCTGGCGCCCTCCTCGCGCAGGCGGCCCCGCAGCTTCTGGTCCTGCTCCGCCTGCTGCTTGGCCAGCGAGTGGCCCCAGGGCAGGGTGCCGGCCAGCAACCCCGCGCGGAGGCGGGCACCGGGGCACCTGGGCAGGCCCTGGCAGGAGGCCCGGAGGCGGGAGTGCAGCGCGTGGACGGGAAAGAGCTCCTCCGGGCGGGGCACGGGGGCGTGCGTGGAGAAGTCGCTGTTGAGAGTCTGCAGGCGCAGGGCAGCCAGGGACTGCAACGTGTCCTCCGACGTGGGCACGTAGCCCCGGATCACCATCTCGTGGGCCTGTGGGGCGGGGGGGTTTAGCCAGGGAGCAGTCCGGGGGGAAGAGAGGGGAGCCAGGGAGCAGACCCAGGAAGGAACAAGGGCTTGGGGGGGGATTCAGCCGTGGAGCACCCTGGGGGTGAGTCGCCTGCCCTCCACACCCTACATGCATTAACCCATCCCACCCCCTGGGGTGGGCTGCGGCAGCTGTTGCGTCGGGAAGCACCGGGGGTCCTGGGCCAGGACGTGGGGGGTGATGCTCAGTGGCAGGAGCTCAGAGCTGCAGCACTGCCCCACTCGCCTGGCACCCTGGGGCAGGGTACTGGGAGCCCTGTCAAGAGCAGCTGCCCTGCTCAGCCCAGGCCGGGGCCCGGCTCCTACCTGCTCGAAGAGGAGGGCGAACTCCACGCTGTCCCGGGGCACGTTCTCCGTGTCCAGGAAGCCGTAGTGCTTGAAGCAGAGTCTCCAGGTCGAGTCCTGTGTCCTCTCCTCCCCTGCCAGGCTGGGCGAGGCCGAAGCGACAGACAGTGCCCATTAGCACCAGGCCATGCAGCCCCCAGGCCTCCTCCAGGGGCAAATGAGCCACCCGAGCCCAGGCAGAACTGCACTATCGTCATGGGACCCAGGCAACTGACATCCCCCACACACACACACTGGCTCCTCCCGCCCCCATGGGCGCGCCTGCCTTCCCCTCCCCCTGGCTCCCCCCAGCTCAGGGCTCCCGTCTCCCAGCCCCCCTCCCTCTCCCCCTGGCTCCCCCCAGCTCAGGGCTCCCATCTCCCAGCCCCTCTCCCTCTCTTCCCCTGGCTTCCCCAAGCCCCCTCCACCCCTTTTCCCCTCCCAGGCCCCACTAAGACAGCTGCATGAGGGGACATTTACTTTTCAAACCTGGTGAGGACGTCGGCCACCAGCATGGCCCTGCCCACGGGCCGCTCGTGGTTCCGACTCTGCTCATAGAGTGCAAAGACGTTGGGGCTCTGAGACAAGCCCAGCCGAGCCACCAGCTCCCGGGCCACCTGGGGCAAGACAAAGGCAACCAAGGGGTGACTGCACGCCCCGGGCCACGGCGCTCAGGGCTGCAAAGGGACACAGACAGGTCACGGCGAGAAATCCCAGACGCTCCCCCAGCGTCTCCCACCCGCCTTCCACTCGCCCTGGGGCACCAGAGCCAGGGTCTGCACAGGAGCCCCCAGCCTGCTTTCTGCAGCCCTGAGCCCAATTGCTCCCCACACAGGGCCTGGTGTTCAGAGGTCACCCGCTCCATCCACTCTGCAGAAACCTGCCCCCTCACAGCTCAACCCTGGTGCCTCAGCCTGGGCACTGTGGTTCCAGCTGGCCCCACATCAGGAGCCTCCCCTCCATGCTGGTCCCCCCACATCCAGACACCTGCCCCACTCCCTGCTCACCTCCTCGGCTGTGGTGTGGGAGCTGATGGCCACAGTGCAGGCGGAGGTGCCAGGGCAGTGCACGGTACAGAGCATGTCCTGCCGCTGGATCAGCACCACGATCTCATCCAGCGAGGGGACGCACTCCCGCACCTGGGTCTTGTCCAGGGCCGCCACGATGAAGCGTCCGTACTCCGCCATCTCTGAGCCGGGGAACTCACTCTCCGTCCTGTGGGAGAGGACACGGGAGCATCAGGGAATGAGCAGCACCAAGCATACTGCCCAGAACCCAGCCTCTGGGGCCCTGCCACCATCGCTGCCGATCCCCAGAGCCCTGCCACGGGATGTAACACGGGCGCCCTGGAGCCAGGACCTTGCCCCTCGCTCTGCGCCAAGGGCACCTGGCACCCAGCCCTCGCGGCCACTCCATCCCCAGCAGTTCCCCAGAGGCTGCAGGACCAGAGTGCCCGGATCCCACCCACATTACAGTGCCCCTCACCCACTGGCCTGGCTGGGAGCTCACAGGCTATTTCAGCAGCCAGATTTGCTCTCTGCTGATGGGAGTCAGGTTTCCCGCACCAGAGCTGGGAAGGCAGACATGGCACCTAGCACCGTTAGCCCACGGCACAAGATCACTGAGCCCGAGGGCTCAGAAGATCCTACAGGGGCTCAGACACAGATGTAGGGAGGAGTGCAGCCAGAGCCCCGTGGAGGGGGCATGTAGCCCCCTGCTCCAGGCCTTGTTCCAAATTTAGGGCTAGTTTAGAGAGTTTAAAAAAAAATTGCTACTGGTTTTCATATCCTTCTGCCTGTAAATCCAGGTGAATTATTTACCAGGAGGTCACCCCTCCAGTACACAGCCCGGAGACACATGCACTGCCTCACCCCCGCCCCCCAAGGCCCAGTGCACCCTGCCACCCCTCCCCCAGGGCCCAGCACGCCCCACTCCCCTGGGCCTAGCATGCACACCCCCACCAGCAGCATTCTCCCTGGGGTGCATGCCCCACTGCCCTGGGCCCAGCATGCCCCACTCCCCTGGGCCCAGCATGCACACCCTCACCAGCAGCATTCTCCCCTGGGGTGCACGCCCCACTCCCCTTGGCCCAGCATGCACCACCCCCACCAGCAGCGTTCTCCCCTGGGGTGCACACCCCACTCCCCTTGGCCCAGCATGCACACCCCCACCAGCAGTGTTCTCCCCTGGGGTGCACGCCCCACACCCCTGGGCCCAGCATGCACACCCCCACCAGCAGCATTCTCCCCTGGGGTGCATGCCCCACTCCCCTGGGCCCAGCATGCACACCCCCACCAGCAGCATTCTCCCCTGGGGTGCATGCCCCACTCCCCTGGGCCCAGCATGCATACCCCCACCAGCAGCATTCTCCCCTGGGGTGCACGCCCCACTCCCCTGGGCCCAGCATGCACACCCCCACCACCAGCGTTCTCCCCTGGGGTGCACGCCCCACTCCCCAGGGCCCAGCATGCACACCCCCACCAGCAGCGTTCTCCCCTGGGGTGCATGCCCCACTCCCCTGGGCCCAGCACGCCCCACACCCCTGGGCCCAGCATGCACACCCCTACCAGCAGCGTTCTCCCCTGGGGTGCATGCCCCACACCCCTGCACTTGCCTGCCCAGGTGGAAGTGCAGATAGCGCAGGACAGGCGGGGAGGGCAGGAAGGTGCAGCTCATACAGGTGAGCAGCTGCCAGTAACGCAGGTTGCCCAGCCCCCCGGGCACTGGCGGCGCCGTGGTCTGCTTGACCAGCTGGCAGTAGATCTCGTCAACCAACGGCTGCAGATCCAGGCATGTCTGCAGGATGCCCTGGATCAGAGGCACCGGGTCTCGCTCTGACTCCAGCTGCTGCAGGGAGTTGAAGAGCTTCACAGCCTCGTCACGCAGGGTCATGTAGCCGCGGGGGCTGGGGGCTGGAGGCGACAGCTCGGTTAACAGGGCAGGAACCAGGCAGGTCAGGTTTGGGTCCCGCTTGGCCAAGTGCTTCCGGGGGCCAGTCCCTGGATCTCGCTGAGCCTTGGCTCGGCCCTGACAGCTCCGACCTGGGGGGCACCTAGCACAATGGGGATCCCTCCCATCACCAGACACCCGCCCAGACCCTACCAGGAACAAGTGTCATCATGGCAACCCAGAAGGGAACACCCTGCACGCTCCGGGCACAGACGCTGGGCCTGCTCCCCTGGCAGATCAGAGCGGGGAGGAAAGAGCTGGGCTCGTGGGTGGGTCAGAGCCCAGCTAGGCTCCTGGCAGCAACCCCAGCCTCTTCCTGCCCTGCAGGAGCATGGTGCCCAGCCCCAGGGACAGAGGGAGCCCAGGGCAGCATTGGCTGGGACCCTGCCCCCCTGCTGGGCGCAGGGCCCAGGCAGCACCTTCCGTGAGAGCTGCCACGTGAGAATCGTGAGACAGACACGCAAGGGCCTGGGCAGCAGCCCAGCCAAGAGCCTGGAGACACATGGCAGCCATGTCTGCTGGGCCCGCAAGGGGGAGACACCTCCACGGCGCCCCCCACTCCCTGAGCCCCCCCATTCATGAGGTAGCACTGCCCTGTCCACGGAGCCCCGTGCTCATGGGGCAGGGACCCGACCCGCCCCCCCGTCCACGGAGCCCTGTGCTCATGGGGCAGGGACCCCATCCCGGTCCACGGAGCCCCATGCTCATGGGGCAGGGACACCCCATCCCGGTCCACGGAGCCCCATGCTCATGGGGCAGGGACACCCCATCCCGGTCCACGGAGCCCCATGCTCATGGGGCAGGGACACCCCCCATCCCGGTCCACGGAGCCCCAGGCAGCAGATCCAGCCCTCAGCCCCCTCCCAGGGAGCCACAGAGCTCGGCCCTGCCCCCACCCGCTCACCGCTTTGGTCAGAGCAGCCATACGGGAAGGGCAGCAGCGGCGCGTAGAGCGGGCTGCTGGTGTAGCGCAGGATGGGGTTGCAACGATAGATCTGCTCCAGGATCTCCGGATTCCCGCGATTCTCCTGGGGAGACAAAGGAGCGGCCGGGGCTGCAGGGCAGGTGGCTGGGCACAGACGGCTGCAGCAAAGGCAGGTGCTGGGGTTCTGGGTTCCAGTACCAGGAGACTCTGCTCTGCAGCCAGGCACCATGTGCTGCAGGCCATGGTTTGGGGGGGTCACGGGAGCCAGTGATCGCCCAGCAGCAGCTTCCTAACCCAAGGGCTGGGAGTCGGCCAGGGCTGTGGCAGACCTCCGGGCAAGGAGAGAGGAGGGAGGGTCCCAGGGGAGCCATGGGCTGGCCAAACGCATCCCCTCCCGGCCTTACCTCGATGTCGTGCATGAGCAGCTGCGTGGGCGTCTGCACGGGGGCCTTGCTGTGGATCACCTTCTGCACAGCGCACACCCAGTGCACGGCCTCATTCAGGTGCTCTGTGTACAGGCGGTAGCAGTGCTTCCGGCCAAACACCGTCACGCTCCAGTAGCCTGCGAAGGGCAGAGCGCTCACACAGGCCGCGGGGCCCCAGGCCACCAGTCTCAAGCCCCCTCCCGCGCACCAGGCAGCTCCTGCTTCCCCCCAGCCAGAAGCCAGCTCCAGAAAGCAGGATGCACCCTTCAGGCCTGGCCCTCTGCACCAGCGGTTGGGCCCAGGGGTGGAGGCTAGCATCCAGAGCAGCCCCCGCCAGGGAGCCACATGCAACCCGGGAGGAAGCACTGGATGCCGAGCCAGACGCGGCCTTTCCCAGCAGCTCTGCACGGGGACACCGATGAGGTCTGTGTTCCAGACTGACGCCCTCCCGGGCCCCTCTTAAGGATGATCCCTCACCCCAACCCCTCCTTGGCATCTGCGCCACTAGCCCGGAGGCAGGGACCCATACCGGTCTCCTTGTAGGTCTGCTTGTCGGGCCACAGCACGGAGCAGAGGCTAGTGAGCACCAGGGTCCCCAGGCGCCGGGCTCCCACCTCGCTGCTGCTGTAGTAATCCAGGGAGTCCTGGGTCAGCACAAACCAGTATTTCCGGGGCCGGATCCACGGGCCCTTCACGCCCCCCCGCACCTCCCTCTGCAGCCAGCCTGCAGAGACAGAGAATGGGGTGAGCTCCCCCAGGGCCCAGCACTGCCCCAGCTCCCCGCCGGTCTGTCCCCCCCACCAGGGAAGTTCTGGCCATTTGCGGCCCCTCGGGCCCCTGCCACACAGGGGGCTCTCTGGGGAGAGGGTGCAGGGGAAGGGACTGAGCTGACCTGGGGGGCAGTGGGCAGCCAGGACCCACCCTCCATGTACCCACTGCACAGTCCAGCCCCTGAGGTAGCTGGGGGGCAGGGGCAGGGTGCAGGCAGAGCTGGCCTGGCTGTGGCTTCTCCATGTTACAGCTCCGGGGGGGCGCAGGGGGGTTCCAGCTGGGGAGCCGCTGCTCATGTCTGGCCAGCACCTTATGCAACCACAGGAAGCTGGCTAGTCCTGGGCCATGACATGGCCGTGCTGGGGCCTTCAGGGCCTCCATGCCCCTGGCCAGCGCCTGCAGCCTCAGCCCAGAGCAATGGGAGCCAGGATGAGGGGGAGTGTCTGAACAGCAGGTTGAAGACCCCACGCATCTTGGAGCCCCAAGTTCAAATCCCAGTGGGACTGGCTCAGGGTCTGGGCCAGGGTGGAGCCCTCCCCGCCCACAGGGACCCGCCGCGGGAAGCAGGGAACTGCCCCTTGAGTTCCCCCCAGCCCCTCACCCACCTTTCACGATGGCATCTGGCTCCTCCTCCACTGGCCCCGGTCCCTTCTCCGTGATGAGGCTGCGCATCTCCTCCGAGACAGGCAGAGACCTGGGACCAAGACAGGGGCTGAGCGAGGGCCAGCCAGTCCCCTAGGCTCCTGCACACCCGGCCTGGCACAGCCAGGGCTCAGCTCCCTTGCCTGGGGGTACCAGGCTGGCACAGGCCACGTGGCAGCAGCACCACTCAGCCCCTGGGGCTCGCGGCTAGGCTGGCGCTGCAGGCAGGGGGTGCAGAGAAAGCAGCTCAGGGGGCAGCGCCGGTCCCAGAGGGGGCAGCAGCCCGCCTTGGCCTGAGAGGAGACAGGTGGCACCCCCACTGCAGCGCAATGGGCACGTTGGGAGACGCGCCAACACCCCAGCTCCCAAGGGCTCACCCAGAAGTCTGGGACGGGCCCTGGCAGGGGAGGGGGATTCATGCCTCACATCATCCTAGCCCTCCCAACAAACCCCTGCAAAGCTAGCCCCACTCTGGGGGGGGGTGTCTAGCCCCAAGCAGCTGGCCTCTGCCGAGACTAGAAGAGGGGCCCTTAGCCCCTGATAACCCTCCCTTCCCCCAGTGACTGTGCATGGCTCACACGCAGCAATGCGGGGGCGTGGGGTGACCCGGTCCAATCCAGAGGGGAAAGACCCCCCCGCCCCCGCTCCCGCCTGGTGGGAAAGCAGCCGAGCCGTCGGATGCAGATAACCCCAGCTAAAAATAACCCGCTCACACTCATGGCCTGCCAAGGAATTTGGACAATGAACCACCAGAAAAATGCTGGTGGCAGCAGCTGAGTGGGCAGCATCGCCGGCACTGCAGGGCCCTGACCTTGCCATCCAAACCAGACCCCACCACAGGGCCCTGACACAGCGCTCCACTCCCCCACCCCACCCCACCGCAGGGCCCTGATCCTCCCGCCCAAACCAGATCCCACCTCCGGGCCCTGACACAGCCCTCCACCCCCCCATGCCACCCCACTGCAGGGCCCTGACCCTGCCACCCAAACCAGACCCCACCCCCACCGCAGGGCCCTGACACAGCGCTCCACCCCCCCATGCCACCCCACTGCAGGGCCCTGACCCTGCCACCCAAACCAGACCCCACCCCCACCGCAGGGCCCTGACACAGCCCTCCACCCCCCCATGCCACCCCACTGCAGGGCCCTGACCCTGCCACCCAAACCAGACCCCACCCCCACCGCAGGGCCCTGACACAGCCCTCCACCCCCCCATGCCACCCCACTGCAGGGCCCTGACCCTGCCACCCAAACCAGACCCCACCCCCACCGCAGGGCCCTGACACAGCCCTCCACACACATCCTGTGATGAACTGGCAATGTTCTTAATGTTTGCTCTGAATACTGTCTTGGTGCCTCAGCGACCCCTATGCAGTTCTTAAGTATCTAGGTGGTGGGATAAGGGCGTGTGATTGCTGCAGAGGAAGGGGCCAGTGCACCTAAATGCCTGGCACTCTGTCTCCTGGCAACTGATGGCCTGGGCCCCTTCTCTGCAAAGGTGCCAGCTGAAGGTGTTGGAGACAAAGGGATCAGGTGACCTCATGGCCCGGGAAAGGGGCTGAGGAGAGAGGAGGGGCTGGAGGCGGTTGTTAGTCTGGAGCTGGCTGGGGTCAAGGGTGGAGGGCAGACCTGGGGGTCTGGCTCACTGCCCCCCAGAATGGACCCGGCCGAGGGGTCCGGTTCGCGGTACCTACAAGCTCTGTTTTCAACCCTGTTCCTGCCATTGAATAAACCTCTGTTTTACTGGCTGGCTGAGAGTCTCTGTGAATCTCAGGAAGAGGAGTGCAGGACCAGACTCCCCAACACTCCGTGACAACTGGTGGCAGCGGCGGGACGTACTGCACCCCGTGAATGGCACTGCTTGCAGTAAGTGACTGGAGAGCAGTAAAACAAAGGAGGGATAATGAGGACCAGGCGTGCTGAAAGCTCAGAGATGGACGGTTTCAGGGAGCGGTTAACCTCTGGGAGTGTGTGACCAGCGAGAAGGACTGTTGGAGTAACGGGGTCCCCCTGAGGACTGCAGCGAGCAGTCTCAGGGGCGGAGGAGCTTGCCGCTCGACCCTGGGAGAGAGAAGGATTTTTGCAGTAGCAGGGTTCCCCGGGGGATTGCAGGAGCAGTCCCAGGGGCGGAGGAGTCTGCAGCTCGACCCTGGCAAAGAGGTGGTGATCACGAGAAGGGCTGGCACACCAGAGGTTCTTCCTGGAAACCATGGGGGAGCCAAGAGCACACAGGCCTGTGAGTCCAGAGCCACTTGGGAACGGTGAAGTGATGGCCTATCACCATCTCCTTGAGAAGGACATTGTGATCCTGTGCACAAAGAGAGGGTTACGCATGGGGACGTTCACCAAGGCACAGTTAATCGTGAGTGGGAGGAGGAGGACCGCTCTGAGGAGCAGATTCCTGGCCCAGATGGGGCTACAAGAGGATCTAAGAGCAGCTGGAGCATCAGCCAGGCATCCCCGGGAGTCTGGTCCCCAATCAGACGAGGGTCTTCACGATTGGGTTCCCCATCAGGAGATTGGAGACGGATGGGATGGGAGCAGAGCCCGAGAGAGCGAGAGGACCGTGAGAGAGAGCAAGAGCCTGAGGAAAAGCTGCAGGAGAAGCAGCAGCAGCGTGGACTGGTGATGGTGGAGCGGAGAGACATAGGGGGCTGCCCAGGGGTCAGTGGGGAAACACGCCTGCGGGGGCGAGACCCTGGGACAGAGAGAACTGTGGTGGTGCAGCCGCAGATGCTGAAGGGCTGTGGGACCTGGGTGAAGGTCCCTGGGGTGAAGCCCCTCGCCCTGCCTATGGCCCGGATCCCTGTGCAGACCCAGGAGGGGTCGCGCTGGCTGGTAGTTGGGGTTCTCCAGGATATCAGCTGGGAGACCCTGTTGGGGGGTGACTGTGTCTCTTTGGGACAGGATCCAGGCCCCGCTCCTGTAACGGCAGAGGGCTTGAATTCAAATCCAGGGAACCAATTGGCTAGGATGGAAATGGTCAGTGAAAATGCAAATAAGCTGGCTGGCAGGGGGGAGGAGCTGCTGGGCTCAGGATACCTGCCTACCTGTAACCAGCCCCTGGGGCTGAGTGGGAGGGAGAGATGCTCCCCGCCCCCCTGCACACCGGAGAGGGGGCTCATGCTGGCTCTGATGCTGTGACCAGAGCAGAGAGCTCGCTGCCTGCCCCCACTGGGACAGCAAGGGCAGCGCTGGGCACAGGAGGAGCTGAGACCCCAGCTGAGTGGGGACATACCCAGGAAAGGCAGGTCAGCTGCCAACCAGGTTTGCCTGGTCCAGACGTGCTGCTGGGAAGTGATTACACAGCAAGGAGGGAGCTACCAGGGACAAGGCTCAGGGGGGCTGTGACCCCAGGCCCAGCCAGCGAGAGAGGGCAGGTCCCATTCCCTGCCCCAGCAGCTGAATCCCAGACCGAGCTGCAGAGGGATCCCTCCTTGGAGAAGCTGAGGGAACTTGCTGGCCACAGCGCTGCAAACCCCCTTGGGGAAGGCTGCAGGGGCAGAGTCTTGCAGGAGAAGGGATACCTGTCCCGGGAATGGGCTCCCCAATGGGAAGTAGAACTGGGGGGAATTGGAAGGCAGCTGGTGGTGCTCCAGGAATCCATAGGGTTCTTCCCATTTGAGCTGCTGGATGGGAGGAGAATTAGGGGATCCGTGGACCTGAAAGGGGGAGGATTGGGAGGAGAAGGGGGAAGACCCCCTGGGGGCTCTCTTCCCTGAGGTGGGAGCCAATCTCCCCATCAGGTGTTGCCCGTTCAGAGGCACTGGGAAAGCAGCCCAGATCCTGGAGAGAGAGGTCAGGAACATGCTGGCTTTAGATGGGATCCAGCCGTTTTACAGCCCATGGGCCTCACCCGTGGGGCTGGGCTAATCCCCAAGGGAGACAGGATGATCTGGTTTTGTGGGGGCTATTAGAAGCTTAAAGCCATCACAGTGTCCGATGCCCACCCCATGCCTAGGCCTGGGGAGATTCTAAACAAGCAAAGGGCAATGGAGAACTTGGCCCTGGCAGACACTGATAACGTGCATCTTTAGCCAGACCTGGGAGGAACAGGTGTCCCAGGTAAAGAGGGGGCTGGGCTGCCTCAAGGAGGTGGGACTGACGGTAAAAGCTGAAAAGTGCAAGGGGGGACGGCAGAGGTGTTGTGTTTGGGCCACAAGGTGGGGAGCAGCTGCCCAAGCCCAGAGCTGGCCAAGGCCAAGATGGGGGCTCTTAACCAAGAGAGCCCGAATCACAGACCAGAGTGCTGGGAGAAGACCCCGTCCCAGTTTGAACCCCAGGGGTATTGGGGTAGCAAAAGGGTTCAAGCCACATAAACCTTCCCACATGCGGCCTGCGAGTGCCATCAAGCACACCCGACCTAAGGGAGGGCGCGAGACTGGACTGTCCTGGTGTAACTCACACCAAGGAATGGGAGAGATGCTGGGGCATCCATAGGAACGTTGGTGGGTTCGAACTTCCCCAGGTCACTGGCTGGAGTGACCTCACTAGGAATGTTCTTAATGTTTCTCTGAATACTGTGTTGGTGCCTCAGTGTCCCCTAGGCAGTTCTTAAGTATCTGGCAGAGCAAAGGGCCAGTGCCCCTAAATGCCTGGCACTCTGTCTCCTAGCAACTGATGGCCTGGGCCCCTCCTCTGCAAAGGTGCCAGCTGAAGGTGTTGGAGACAAAGAGGTCAAGTGACCTCGTGGCCCGGAAAAAGAACTGAGCAGAGAAGGAGGGGCTGGAGGGGGTTGTTAGTCTGGAGCTGGCTGGGGATGAGGAGTGAGGACAGACGTGGGGGTCTGGCTCACTGCCCCCCAGAATGGACCCGGCCGAGAGGTCTGGTTCCCAGTACCTACAAGCTCTGTTTTAGACCATGATCCTGCCATCTAATAAACCTCTGTGTTACTGGCTGGCTGAGAGTCACGTCTGACTGCAAAGTGGAGGTGCAGGACCCTGTGGCTTCCCCAGGACCCCACTGGGGCGGGCTCGCTGTGGGAAGCGCACGGAGGAGCAGAGGATGCTGAATGCTCCAAGGAGAGATCCAGGAGGTGAAGCTGTGTGAGCTTCTTGCCCTGAACAAGTCCACTCCAAGGGAGAGGAGGCTCCCCAAAGTCCTGCCTGGCTTTGTGGGGAGCAGTTCCAGAGCATCGCCCGGTGACTCCGTGATACACCCGCACTGTGGGGCCTGACCCTGCTTCCCAAACAAGACCCCCCCTCCCACTGCAGGGCCCTGACACAGCCCTCCACCCCCCCACGCCACCCCCACGGTGCCCTGAGCCTGCCACCCAAACCAGACCCCACGCCACCCCCACGGTGCCCTGAGCCTGCCACCCAAACCAGACCCCACTCCCACCACAGGGCCCTGACATAGCCCTTCCCTCCCCCACTGTGGGGTCCTGACCCTGCTGCTCAAACCCCCCCCCTCCCACCGCAGGGCCCTGACATAGCCCTCCACCCGCCCCCCCCACCCCACTGTGGGGCCCTGACTCTGCCACCCAAACCAGACCCCCCCCTCCCACCGCAGGGCCCTGACACAACCCTCCAGCCCCTCACCCCCCCACGGGGCCCTGACCCTGCCACCCAAACCAGACCCCCCCCTCCCACCGCAGGGCCCTGTCTCTCCCCCCTTCAGCCTGCCATCTGGATAAGGAGCTGCTCCCCTCCTCCATCCCACACACAGCCAAGGCCCAGATGAGCTGTGAGTCACTTCCGGAAGGCCCGGCAGCGGGATCCGCTGCAGACAGCCTGGGGCGCCCGCAGAGCCAAGTGCCGATGGGCTAGTGCCTGGGCACTGCCCCGCGATAGCCTCCCCTTCCGGCAAAGCTAGTGCCCGCCAGGTGCCCTGTGACCCCCGCTCCAGCTCAGCAGGGACAGAGCCTGGGGGAGCTCAGACCACCTGGGAGTGGACACAGGCCAGGAGATCTGCCCGGGATGGAGGCACATGGGATCAGGGCTTGGTACCACAGCAAGCCAGCTCCACCTTGGGGAGAGGAGCCCAGAGGGGATGGCAGACATGGGCTAAGATTATCATCACTAGAGGGCAGGGTCAGGGCCAAGGAGCAGGGCCTTAGTCCCCCTCTGCTCCACCAGCCCCCCAGCCTGGCTGCGAGGCTCCTGGGAAGGGGGCACCATGCCAGGGGCCAGCCACATGGCAGCTGGTTATCGGCAGGGCCGGGCCGTGGGAGTAGGGACCAGTGCTCAAGCAGCACGCGAGCCAAGGGGCCAACCCAGCGCCCGTTCCTGGCTGCGTTTAATCTGGGCCCCGTGGCAAGCTTCCTGACACTGCCGGGCCATTCCAGGGCAGCAGGAGCCAAGCTGGGTGCCCGAGAGACGGGGGCTGCCGGGCCCAGGTCACTCACCGTTCGGAGCCGCTGCTGGTGCGGACGGGCTGGGTCAGGCTCAGCTGCAATGGCCCCTGGGGAGCAAAGGCAGAGGCGCCGTTAGAGTTCCAGATCCCCAGCCAGGTGTGCGACACCCCCACCACCACCTACCCCCCCCCCCACTCTCCCCACACAAGCATCAGCCAGAGGTCTCAGCCCCAGGCCCAGCCCCTCCCAGGAGGGTGGCTGGGAGCAGGCAACACTCAGCCCGCACGTCCCCACCCCAAGCCACTTCCACATGAAAGGAGATGAGTGACCCACGAAGCCAGTCCGTCCGCCCGCACCCCGGCTAGGCCTGCGGGCTGTGGCCAGGTGAGCTGGCCCAGTATCCTCAGCCAACCCAGCCAGGCTCTGTCCCATGCAGCACTGCACAAGACGCTGACCTGACAGCACAAAGCCCCATTGTCACTGGGGCCATCAACTTCTCGCCTGCAGCAAGGGGGCTCCGCGCAGCAAGAGCCACTGGCAGAGTCCCCAGCCCAGCAGCCAGACAGGTGCTGGATCCTCCCCATCTGCAGGGCTTGGCTTTACTGATGCCCTGTCCTTCCCTGCTCTGGACCTGGGACGTCCCAGACTGCTGGGCTGAGATGTGAGGGGGGGAAAACAACACTGCCGGCAGCACCAAGGGGCATCAGCAGAGCTCAGCTGGAGGGCACCCCCCAGACCAGAAAGTCCTACTGTTCCAAAGTGGAGGGGGAGAGGGGCAGGGAAAGCAGGGGCTGCAAGCCAGGACTGAGGGGCACCAGGTGAGCTGGAGGAATGTAGGGGGAAGGCCAGGGTTCAGATACCAATGGCCTGTGGGCCAGAACTGGGGGGCACTGACAGAGCTGGGGGGGAAACCCAGGGCTGGGCTGTGAATGAGGGGCACCAGTCCAGTCAGAGCTGGGGGCGGGGGGGAAGCCCAGGGCTGGGACACCAGGGGGCTGCAGGTCTGGAGGGAGAGGTACTGGCAGATGTAGATAGAGTAAGAACAAACCCCCATGAGGAAGCCCCCTACCCTGTCTGCAAGGGAGGAGTTGATGGGTGTGACGAAGTGGGACGGTTCTTAATGTTTCCTCTGAATACTGTGTGGATGCCTCAGTTTCCCCTGTGAATTTCTTAAGTCTCCAGTGTGCATAAATGGCCGACACTCTGTCTCCTGGCAACGAATGGCTGGGGCCCTTCCCCCCTGTAAGGGAATAGCTAAAGGTGAACAAAGAGATCAGGTGACCTCCTGGCCCAGGAAAGAGACAAAGGCCAGAGGAGGAGGGGCTGGAGGGGATTTCAGTCTGGAGCCGGCTGGGGTCAAGGGTGGAGGGCAGACCTGGGGGTCTGGCTCACTGCCCCCCAGAATGGATCCAGCCGAGGGGTCCGGTTCGCTGTACCTACAAGCTCTGTGTTAGACCCTGTTCCTGTCATCGAATAAACCTCTGTTTTACTGGCTGGCTGAGAGTCACATCTGACTGCAAAGTGGGGGTGCAGGACCCGGTGGCTCCCCAGGACCCCGCTGGGGTGGACTCGCTGTGGGAAGCGCACGGAGGGGCAGAGGATGCTGAATGCTCCAAGGAGAGACCCAGGAGGTGAAGCCGTGTGAGCTTCTTGCCCTGAACAAGTCTGCTCCAAGGGAGAGGAGGCTCCCCAAAGTCCCGACTGGCTTTGTGGGGAGCAGTTCCAGAGCATCGCCCGGTGACTCCGTGACAATGGGCCATTCACAGTTTGGGGGGCGGGGTGCAAACTAGCGACTGGATGCAAAGGACGCTGCAGCTAAAAATAGGGGGGGGGCTCCAGCAGGTACTTAGCGGTGGCCCTGGGGGACCAGCGCTCGGCTGACCTGTGGCATTAGCAGCACCTGTTACCAATATAAGCGGAGCCCCTGCACTGACAGCCTGGCTCGGTTCTGTCCCAGCCGCCCAGCAGCACTGGAGGGGTCCGTCTGGGGGCCCCTTGCACCCAGCCACGGAGCAGGGGAGGATTTTCCCCGCTCCCCAAACAGCTTCCCGGAAGATCCTCGGCCGAGCCGCGGGGCCTTGGCTGCCTCCCAGCTGCGGGGGAGCCGCGGGCTCTTTTCCAGCGATATAAATAACAGGCAGGAGCCAGGCCTTAGAGTGCAGGGCTGAGGCAGCTGCTCCAACCATGGGGGGGAGGTCCCAGCACAGCTGGGGCTGGTCCATGGGCTGCTTGGCGAGGCTGCTGCCCAGACCCAGTCACAGCATCCAGCCCAGCTCCCCAAGGGCAGGCAGGAGTCACTCCTCTGGCTCTGGGCAAACACTCATCAGCCCCAGAAAAATGGCCCCTACAAACCCATATCCCCCCCCGCCACCTTAAAGATACAGTTCCCTCTAAAACCACCCCCCAGCCACATCTGGGCAGCGGCTGCTGGCCTCTGCCCCCGGGGCGACGAGGAGTATCATGGCCCATACTGATGGCAAGTCCTGGGGAGCTGAACGGTAGCAGGTACCCAGGTGTGTATAACAGAGGGGCACCAGTTTCCTTTGCACCCTCGCCAGCTGCACAGCAGGGAGCCTTGGACCCCAGCTCCCCGGCCCTGTGTGCCAGGCAACAGCCCCACATGTATCAGCCTGTGCACAGACATGTGCTCACGGGGGCCCCGGCAGGGCAGGACGGGCAGCCACGCCCAAGGCAGCACATGACCCGTCGTGGTTTGATAAAGTCTTCACCACAGACCGCATGGGGGGGCAGGGCCTGGCGTGCTACTCAGCCCAGACCGCGGAGGTGCACAGGCCTTGGGGAAGAGGAAGCACTACGTCTCCTTATCAAACAGCAGGGAGTCCCCAGTGTTATCAGCCTCCTCCACACAGGGCAGCCCCAGGGCAAAGCAGCAGCTTCCCCAGGCTCGGCGGAAGCAGCCGCAGGCGCTGCCAGACCCTGCACTGCAATACGACCTGTCTCCACGCACCCCTGGGACGGCCCCGCCACGCCCACACTGGCACTAAGCCTTACCCTGCCGTGCTCTGATGGCAACGAGGAACAACAGCCTCATGGCCTGTCAACCCCCCAGAGCTGGCAGCTCCACGAATGGCCCGGGGGCAGCCCAAGGGCCAGGAGCACCGTGAAGCCCCTGGGACCCTGCGAAGCCGTTTGGTTGCTGCTGGCATTTCACAGGCCTGGCCGGTCTCTCTGCTGCACTGTGGGCAGCCTCCTCACAACCATGGGCCTCTGCCCTGGGATTTGGCACCCCAGCCCTGCTGCTCCCTGCCCCGGAGTGGGGTGGGCAGCTCTGCAGTGAGCTCCCCTCTCCTACAGGCTCTGCCTTGTCTGTCGGAGCCAAGGCCTCAGCAAATCCACTCTGGGCCCCGGCGTCTGACGGATCCTGAGCCTCCATGGCAGCACCCTGGCGAGGGCCCTGCTGGCAGCCCCACCGTCACCATGGGAGAGAGCTGCTGGCACGCAGGGACTCTCGGCCCAGCCAGGACCCCGCCGGGAGAGACAGGCCAGCCCAGGGCTCACACCCCAGGACAGGCTGAGGAATGGGAGAACCCTGGCTCAGTACCTGGGACCCCCAGCACTCTCGAGCTGCTGGGCCCAGCAGGTCTGGGCCAAGAGGGACAGAGCTACCCATTCCCCCACCCCACTCACACGCCCAGCGCCACCCCCCGCACAGCACTCAGATGCCCAGCACCACAACTGCCCCCCCCCGGGGCCCACTCACATGCCCCCTGCCCCTCCCCACCCCAGGCCCACTCATACGCACAGCGCCGCCCCCTGGTCATTCTGGTTAGCCAGGAATTTAAAGGGGCACTTGGCTCCATCCACCAGCACCTCACAGCAGCAGCCCCGGGGCAGCAGGGGCACCCCTCCTTCCCCTCCACCCCTCTTCCTCCGTCGGGCAGATAGAACTCCGGAGATCTGAACCTGTGCACTGAGAAGAGGCCACATGGGGTGATCAGATGGGCAATGTGGGGCTGCTCACTCCCCAGCGTCGCTGGGTCCAGGATTAGCTCCTAGTTCATGCGTTCAGCCCCCAGGGGCCCAGCACTGGGGCCCCTTTGCCAGCTCTCACATGCTCTGAATTACAGCACCAAGTGGCATTAAAGGGGCAGGATCACCTGGGTCCTTCCAGGAGGGAAGAAGCAGCTCCTACTCCCCCTGCACGCAGAACAGACCCCAGTGTCCCTAGCCAGTGAGCAGCAGTTGGGGGCAGGGGCTTGGCCCAGCGCAGGCCTGGAACACAGAACTCAGGGTACAAAGACCAGCCCTCTCTATCCTCCAGAGCTGGCCCCAATTCCCTCCATCACCCCCTCCCCTGGCTGGGGGCAGCTGCCTGGTGTGGACTGGGGTGCTGGCAGCTAGAAGGGGGAGACACTGTTTGCTCTGGGGTTACATGAAGGATTCTGGCCCCTTTTGACAGCCCAGAATCCTCTATTTAAGGCCCAAGATGAGCCAAGTCTCTGGGGAGCCCCAGACGAGAGGTGGCAGCGCAGGGCTCCCCTCCCCACCTCATCACCAGCACCACACGCATCTCCGCTGAGATCACCTTGCTGGGCTGGGCCAGGTCCTGGGGACGGACGGACACACGCACACACACACACACACACACCGCACCAACCACAAGAGCCACAGCCAGGATCCCGTGCCCCTTCTGCACACACCATCATGGGAGGGCAGTGTGATCTTAGGTGGGCATAACAGCCGCCCTGCACACAGCCTCTCTATCTTGGCGGTTTGTGAGAATTCCCCCAGGGGGTCGGCTAACCCATGGCCAAGGGCACATCAATGGACAGCAGACATGGACTTCCAGAAAGCCTGGGCCAAGATCCCTCCCAAAGGAAACAGGCCTGGGACTTCTCCCCTTTTGGGCTCTTGGAAGGGAAACTGCCAGTGAGCAACAGCAGTACCATCCAGAGACCCCAGACAGACCCCGGCCTTGTTGTGCCAGGCTCTGCACAGACCCCCCTGAGATAGGGGGGCAGGATTCAGCCACGTTACCAGCACCCCAGATTCGAGCCAAGCTCTGCACAGACACAGTGAGACACAGGCCCTGCCCCCGAAGACCTGTCTGCGGGAACAAGGCAGGCACAGGAACAGGAACCAAGGCCCAGAGAGACAGGCCACAGTTTTCAGGAGAGTTCAGCAGCAGGCTGTAAACCCGGCCCCATCTGCTGGGGCTGAGCCTGTGGAAATCTGCCCCGGGGCTCTCTGGAAATCTGGCCAGGAGCTACTTATCCAGGGTGGCACTAGGAGCCTGGGGCTGAGCCAGGAAATCGAGCCAGGGCCCCCAGGGCCCAGCCAGCCCCTCTAACCACTGAGAGAAGTTCAGTAACATTTGCTGAAAGCCTGCAGCCAGCTCAGGGGTGCACGCCTCAGCACCTCGGCTCTGTGGAGCCGGGTGGGAATGGCACTGCCTGCCTGGGAAGGTGTGAAGAGGGCACTCTAGTGCAGGCTATTAGGAAAGGACAGGAAACCAATTGAAAGAAACATGGCAAATCAAACTGCAGCACACAGAGCTGCATGCCCAACCCAGGGGCGATGGGACAGTCCCAGCCTTTCCCTGCAGCCACAGCTGGTGCCAGGAGCCAGGGGGAAGGGTCTGAACGTTCAGCTCCACCTGCCAGAAGGGCCCATGACCCTTCCTAGGCCACCCCTGATGGGACAGGCATAACAGAGCCTTGGGGAGACCTCTGAGCTCCAACTCACCCCCAGCAGGGTCCCCTGACAGGGCTGGCACGAGCCACGCTATTGGGGTGGCAGGCGCTCAAGGAAGCTAGGACCCAACGGACACCCAACTCTCCTGATATACAGTTTGATGCCACCTCCCTTTCACAGGGGTGCTGGGAGTGGGATGGCCCAGGATCTGTGCTACCCCTTCCCCAAAGAGATAGGAGCTGTCAGGCTAACAGCACCGCAGGGCTGAGGGCGCCACTCAACCTGCCACCAGGTTCCATGGACGGGGCAGGCGGGGGTGCCTGGATTCCATGAGCCGGGGCTGGGGGTCGCCGCACACGGCAGGGATCCGGGGCTGCATCTCCCTGCAGAGCACAGGGACCCCAGACACCGCGCGCTCAGCCCCCTCTGGGGCCAAGCCCTGCTGTGCAGGGGGCGTCGGGCACCCGAGCCCTGCGCTGCGGCTGGCCTGGCCGCTCTCTGGGGCAGAGCCGTCCCGGGACTTCCCCCCGCGCCCCCATCCCGGGCCAGGACACGTTCCAAAGGAGGGAGCCAGCAGCGCGCACCGACGGCGGGGGCAGCGGGAAGGGGCCTGGCCCCGGGACCTTCCCACGTCCCGGCCCCAGCGTGCGGGACTACGGGCCGGAGAACCGGGCCGGGGCTGCGCCCCCTGCCCCCGGAAAGCGCCCGAAGGAGCCGCGTCCAGCCCCGGGGCCGCAGAGCGCTGGGCACCCACCTGGGCTCCTTTGCTCCGCAGCTCGAAGGACGATTCCTCCTCGGCCTCCCCGTCCGGCTCCTTGTCCGGCTCGCCATAGTCCCGCCGGAGCAGGGTGAAGCCCTGCCGGCAGCACACCAGCCACCAGAGTCCGCCCGGGAACGGCATCCCCCCGCCCGGGCACCAGCCGCTCCGGGCAGGGCGGGCGCAGCCGCTGCGCGCCCGTCGGGCCGGGGAGCCCTGCGCGCTGCGAAGCCCTGATCCGCCCGGGCGCCCTCGGCCTCTCGCGGGCCGCTCCCCCAGCTCCGGCTGGGGGGACCCGGCCCGGTTCCCTCCGCCCCCGGGCGGGGAGGGGGCAGGCGCGTCACGGGACCCGGCCAATCGCTCGGCAGGTGCCCCAGGAGCCCCGCCTGCCGCCGCGGCCTCTTGCATCATGTGCCCCGCCGGAGCGGGGACTTGCCGCGCCCTGCGCCTGCTGGGGATGGTGACCCTCTCCCCGGCCCCCGGCGCGCTCCTCGCCGGAAAATCTGGGCACTTGTGTCTGTGATTCACACCCCCACCCCCGGGCCAAGCAAAAGCGTCTGAGTTTTCGGGGTCTCCAGGCAGGGGGCGAGCTTGGTCCTGGGTAGGGCCCTTGGCTCCCAGCGCTGGGACCCCACTGGGCAGCTCACCCTGCCATAGCAACCCCCTAAGCCAGCACTAGCCCTTCTACCCGCCCCCTGCGCCCAGAGGCAGGTGCCCTGGGGGGGAAGGGGACACATTCCCCGTTCCCTAAGAGCCCTGCAGAGCAGAGGGTGCCAGGGTTTGAATTCACAGCCACCCACTAGCCCCCTCCTTCCCCCAGCTGTGTGCAAAGGTCTCTTCAGCCCCTGGCCTGCTGGGGTGAGGCCACAATCCGCTTATTGTGACCTCACTGCTGGTTGCCGTGGAGATGACTGATGTCACAGGCAGAGGATTTTGACATCACTGGGCAGGAGAAGGATGCTGGACTCCCATAAAGGGCCTGGTGCTATCAAAGGGGAGGAGAAATCCAGCCCCCTCCAGACTCTCAGCAGCCCCTGGTTAGAAGGTTATTACTTAAGAGGCAAGAGAAACAAACCAAGTGCTTCCTTTGCTGATCCCCCTGGCTTCACTGGCTCCCTTGAATCCATTTGTTTAAAGTGACCATTCCCAAAATGCTTCGTTCAGCCAGGAGAGCACTGGAGGCTGGTGCTTATTTGCTTTCAGAGACTCAGTGACTTAAGGCCAGCAGAGACCATCATGATCATCTAGTCTGACATGCAGGCCGCAGAACCTCGCCCACCCACTGCTGTAAGCCACCCCCCCCCCCACCTCTGGATGGCTTTCAAATACACATTGTGCACAAGAACCAAACAACACTGACCCCAGGAGCCAGAATCAGCTGACTGAGTCGCTCAGCAGAGCTACATGCTTTTCTGCCTGTAGCAGTGTCAGGGAAAGTTGTGGGTTAGCAGGGACTCCAGCTGCAGCTTGTGGGATTTCTGCCTGGGCCAGAGCTAGGAGACACACAACAATGGGAGAAGAATTGTGGGTGTTGGTGCACCAGAGGGCAGGAGAGAGGGTTACTAGCTGACCCAGACCCAAAACCAAGATACTCTTTAATCAACATGCAAAAATCCTAAAAATTCTAGAAGTAATGTCAAATCCAATGTAAACTGACCCCGCAATACTGTTGCTCTCTCCCTGTGGTACCTAGGGGTAGCAGGGTCCGTCAGACCACTCACTGGGGCAGCAAACACCCACGTTACTCTATGTTGAGATAGACGGTAGCAGCTACTTTCACTCTACATTCCTGTCAGCAGCCCCTTAGCGTCATCTAAATGCAGGTGTATGTGTGCATATGTGTGTGTGAGCATGTGTTCATGTGTAACAAGCAAACACTTGCAGCAATTTTCCAAAGGTCCAGTTGAAGGAAAGGACTTTCTGAAAACCCAGAGTAAAGGAAACTCAACCCAGTTCTTCTGCCAGGGACATCATCACAAAGATCTGCCCAACATGACAAACTGGCAGATTCCAGACAGTGGCAGGAATATTCAGCAAATCTAAAATATTGCAAAACACAACAATCGGTCTCTTATCTGTCCCTGGCCCACACGCCCCTTCTGTCCATCCTCAGGCCCTTTTCTAGCTAACCGTCTTTTGCAAGACATCTGTTACCATGTTAGCTAGCACCGGACATGTTTGGGAGGTGCAGTGACCGGTTCCCACGTGCACTGGGGCAGTTTAGAACCAACTCCACAAGCTCCAAGCAGCAAGGAGAGTGGGAAACACTAGTGAGAACAAACCCCCAGCGAGACACAATTGTTTCCAGCGAAGATGCTTCATTCTCCCCCCATCCGCCACTTCCCACTGGAAGAGGCTGGAACTCTCCCCAGAACCCCCAGCAGGTGAAGAGGAAGGAGTTATCTCTGCCTAGGCCTCTGAGGGCTGTTCACAGAGTTCCTTTCCAGGGCAGTGACTGAGTCAGCAATACAATGGGGCAGATCGGGGATCCTGAGACCACCTCCAGGGGTTGCTATGGTAAGATAGACTGTAGGGTACATGCCCTGCACGGGGTAAAGCAGTTTGACACCAGGGTAAGTTGCAACAGCTCGAGTCCCTTTTTGCCTCGGTGCCGGCTGTTTACACTGGTGGTTGCAGTGAGGCAGCAACCCCTGGGTTACCTCCCAAGCAGACAGTCCCTGAGTTGCGTGAATTTCAGCTGGATTGGGCCCTAGGGACCAAAATGATGCTCAGATTCCAGGATCCACTTGCAGCAAACACAGCAGCTAAGGCTGTGGCGCCTCGTGACTGGGGCTGGCCTCCTTGGACAGAACCCCTGGGTTGTGTGTGCTCGGCTGGTCTCCAGCTGTATTATTCCTCCCGAATCCCGCACTGGCTCAGAAGGGGTTAAATCCCTCAGCCTCTGGCACTGGGTTTCCTACAGCTGCTGGGTCAGAAATGTCTCTGGGAGCAGCCAGTGGGGGCCGGGATGCACACACAGGAAATAGCAGGGCTTGCCAGCTTTCCTCCCACTCTCCCAGGCGGCTCAGGAGACACGGCTCCCAGCAGGTCTGAGCCAGCCTGGGCCACTGGGCCTTTATCCTGCCTCGCTTGTGGGGCAGGCAGCTAAGCAGCTGTGCAGCAGACTCCCATGGGCTGCAGGGACAGGACAGGCTGGGGCTGTGCAGAGCAGCTGGGCACTGACTAGGGGCTGGGGCCTCGGCTCTTGCTAGGGGCTGTGGGGCAGGGAGTGGGACTCGAGGGCATTGGGGAATAGGCTGTGCACAGGCTGCTGGGTCTTCTCCTTGTCTCCAGCCACCAGCTTGCATGATAACCAGCTAAAGGCACTTTAACCCGCTTGCTACCTTGCTAGTGCCATGCCCCCCTTCTGGCTGCCAGGTCCGCACTACACACAAGGGGTTAAAGCAGTGAAAACACGGTGGAACTTGGCTTTAACTTGGGTTGGCAGTGTGAGTTAAAGCTGTTACCCCGAGCTAGAGGCTAGTGGCCACGTCCTCGCTGCTCCTTCAACCCGAGTGAAAGACACACCTTCAGTTCCACGTCAGACCACGCTGAGCCATGGGGAAGGGGACCTGCTGTCCAAAGAGGATCTGTCTCCTCCCCCCGCCCCCATCTGAGCATTTGGCACCCGTCCTGGGGCAATAGAGCCTCCTTGCTGCTCTGTGCAGCGCAGCACACGCAGCCCAGGCCCTACAACACTGACGGAGGCTGTTCTGCAGGAAGCCCCCCGCTCTGGCTGCCTATCCCCCTTGGGCAACACCCCCCGAGCTGCCTGTTCCCAGTGCCAACTCCCTACTCCTCTTGCTGTTAGCCAGGTGCTCCCCTGTGGCTAGGAAACGGCACAGAGAAGCCAGCCCAGGGAAGTGCCGGGCTGGGAGAACCAAGGCCCTGGCTGCTCTGTGAATAGCAGCCCAGGAATAATCAGCTGGATCTGCTGACTCAGCTGTAATTGGTTTCCTGCCAAGAACTAGGTGAAGGGTCTGGGCCCAGCAGAGCTACAGTAATCCTGGCAGCCCGAGGGAGCTGAGTGTGTGAGGGGGAAACGTGGGGGGGAGTGTGTGCACACGTGTGTGTGTGTGCACGTGTGTGTCTGCAGGGGGGAGGATGCTTTCGGGGACTGGGCTCCAGCTCCCCCCTGAGGCTCAGTAAAAGGGCGGGTGCTGCTGGAGCTGCTCGCTGATGTGCGCCCAGAGCCCAGTTCCTGCTGGTGCTCAGTGCCTCTGTCCCTCTGGACCCCTTGCCCTCCAGCTGGCAGCTGCCATCCTGCTACTGTGCCAGGGCCCAGCAGCCTCTGGTGTTGCCCCCTCTGTGCAAGGCCCAGCAGCACAGCTTCCTGGAGAACGGTTTGTGCCGGGCAGGGGAAAGGTGACGTGGCCGCCAGTTGTTTTCTGTCTTTAGTCCAGCACCATCCCCCCTGGACTAGGCCTGGCTGGGGGACTGGCAGTTGCCCCATGCACCAGCTCAAAGTTAGAAGGAAAAACAATCGCAGCGCAGGGATCGTCTTGTCAGCCCCGCAGCCCCTAGCTGGTCCCTGCACTGCTGCCTGGCTCCGGAATTGTGTCAGTTCCAGCTGGCACAGATACTGCTGCAGCCCTGATTGGCTAGCATCATGCCGTGCAGAGGGGAAATGCCCTCTGGGAGGCTGTGACCCTTCCAAGTGCCTCGCAGGGCACAGCGTAGTGCTGCCTGGGTGTGCCAGCCGGGGTGGCTGAGTGAACAGGTGTCTCTCGGGCTGCCCAGGATGGCATCTGCGGGCAACTGGGAAGTGCTGCCTGTGGGACTAAGGGATCCAGGAACTGAAACTAGCAAAAAGTCCCTCTCAGCCTCCATCTGGGAGGGGGGTTTCCATGGTGACAGTGATGGCAGTGGGTGTTTCCCTGGGGGGAATCCCCATGGCCAGGGTCCTGCTGGGAGTTTCCTGTCCTGGTGGTTGGAGGAGATGGTGACCACAGGGCTGGGAACCCGCCAGCAGCATCACAAAGGAGGGGTTGGTTTAGGCCATGGTGACTTTGTGGGGTGGGTGTGGGGGCTGAGACCCTGCTGGGTCCATCTGCCCCGAACGGTCTGGGAGTGGAGACCACAGCTGGCCTATCCCCCCCATGAGGCTGTGGCATTCCTGCCCCACCACCAGCCCTGAGGGGTGTTTGCCAATATCCCAGGTGCTGCCCACAAGCCAACGGAGAAGCGCAGTCCTGTGTCAAGCATCTGTGTGTGACCAGGGTCTCCAGCTGTCCTGCCGGGCAGGAGAGATGCTGCTCCTATCCTGGTCAAACCGGGAATCCTCACAGATTTGGACAATAGCAGAAATCCACCCCAGGAGCCAATGCCCAGCCCAGGAAACTGAGCCATGAGCTCACTTCCGCTGCTGCAGGGGTGGCACTGTCAGTGTGGTGCCACTCCCGTTGGGAGGTCCCGTGCCCAGCCCCGGTGCCAGGAGAGGGTGCAGCAGGGACGGGTGCCTGTGGTGCATCTCACAGGAGCATGGTGTGACATCTGCCCATCTGCCACTGAAAGAGGGCGTTGGGGCTCTGCTAGCCCAGTGCCACCATTATCGCAAGGCGTTTGCAGAGTAACCCACCAGCCGGGCAGTGCAGTCCCAAAGGGGCAGGAGGGAGTGAAACTGGTCACCTCAGGTGGGGGAGTCCCCCCAATGCTGCCATCCAGGGAGAGACCTTGGGCTCCCAACCTGGCTGACTCAGAGCATAGGACTGCAGGGAGGCTTGGCTGGTTGTCCCTTCTCCCCAGGGACGCGGGGGGCTTGCACCGAGATTAGAAGTTCTGCCAGCCTGACGGGTTGTCAGGGCAAGTTCTGACGTGCAAGGAGGGGGAGGGGACGGAACTACAGCTGAGCTGTGACTCCCATACACGGGTGTGGGTAGCCATGTCTGCCAGCAGAGAGCCAGGGATCAAGGGCAGAAGAGGACACCCTCCCCCTGCCAGCCCTGGGGGATGGGGCCAGAGGAGACAAACGGGAGCAGGCTGGGCACAGGCCTGGGCAGGGGGCTGGACTCCCCTGAGCCCCCCTGCAAGATGCTCCCGCATGTTACTGACTCTGCTGTCTGGGCCCCTAACCACAGGGCGGGGAAGGGACTGGGCTGAAGAGTTTGGTTCTGCTGCCCCCTGCAGGGCACCCCTGGCCAGAGGTTCAGAGACATTCACCCCAGTGGCAAACCCCACGTGGGTCTGGCCATGCCCCCCAGGCTCCCCCTGGCCCCCAGCCCACTACTCTCCTGCCAGCGCCACTCTCTCTTTCGACCAAGCATTGGCCCCACCCACAGGCCCCAGGGTGGGGGAGCACCGGACAAGCTCTTTGAGTGTCTACCGCCACGAGGGGTCAGCACGATCAAAGGGGGCAAAGTGACACAGCACAGATGCCCCAACTGTGCCCCCTGCCCGCCAGGACCTGGGGCAGAGACAAGAGAGGCTCCCAGTAGGTTCGCCAGGTCCTGGAAGGGAATGATGAGACGACTGCTAGCCCCCCTGAGAGCCTCTAAGCAGCCCCCCTGCCCAGCCAGCCAGCCACCCCATCCCACCAGCCAGCCAGCCGCCACTCCCCTTTTGCAGCCGCAGCTCCAGCACCATGCTTTCCAGTGAGACCACCGACAGTTACTCCCAGCCCCGGCCCACAGGTTGGCTGGCAAAGGGGCAGTTGGTACCACGGGGCTGGGAACATGTGGCCCCATCCTTCATTGTTGCTGACACTGCCATAGACCATTAACAGACACGGGGGGAACAATTCAGAGCATCTGGCCAGCTGCCTGTCCTGGCCCTAGAGGCCTCAGGGCCTTGCTGTCCAGAGCTCCCTGACTCTTGGTCCTTGTCTCTGACCATGAGACAGCATGTAACAGGGTCACCACCTCCAAACACCCCCTTGTGCCATAGTCATGCAGCATCCCTGCCTCAGTTTCCTCTCAGTGACTTGGCTGTCTGGTCTGCTGGGGTGTACAGGTACAAACACAAGACAGAGTCTTCTGGGCAGCTGCACCCAACACCTCCAGTCTGAGGAACTGCTCTGCCAGTCACACATCGCCTCACACCCTTCTGCCCAGCTGGTCTTCCCAGGCTCCTTTTCCTTTCTCCCTCTTCCCAGCCTGGCCCCAGTGGGTCACTCCCTGCTCCTTCCCCAGAAGCTGCTCTCAGCCCCACCTGGCTGGAGTCAAGTCCTCTGCACACTCCAGGCCCCTGCAGAAGCCCCATGTTTCTCTCAGGCCCAGGGCCTTGCCTTGCCTTGCCTTCTCTGTCCCAGAGGAGAGAGCAAGGCAGAGCACATGAGAACCGGCTCCCTTTAAAGGGCCAGTCACCCCAACACTGCAGCTGGGCAGCTGGAGCAAGGGAGTTAATGAAGAATCACACACAAGAATAACAATCACACGCAGGTGCCCAGGGCAGGTTTTATTGATTTGCAGGGGAAGAAGAGGAGGAAGCCTGATTATTTTCCCACTTCCCTAGATAGTGCTGGGCATTACACGGACCCCTCCCCCATGTGCTGGGCATTACACAGAGCCTCCAGTGCCCTGCTGTGAAGCAAGAGGGAGCAGGGTGGATTGACCTGGGAATGTCTCTACTTTTACTGGGACAATCTGCATGGGGGATGGGAGAGCAGGGGGTGACTTTAGGTGAGGGATCGTACCTGAGCCTGTAATCTGAGTCAGGAAGGGGGGTGGGGGGAGTTGACACCTTTGCCCCGGAAACTGGACAAAGGGAGAAGGGGAGAGGGAGCGGGAGAGCCTGCTGGAGGGTTTTTGGTTTCAGCTTTGGGCTGGCAGGGAAGAGGCAGGGAACCCCAAGTCTGGGGTCTAAGATCCTTGCCCCAGAGGGACCTGGCTGGGGAGTCCTGGTTGTACCTACAAGCCCTGCTTGGGACTGTGTTCCTGTCGTCTAATAAACCTGTTTTACTGGCTGGCCAAGAGTCTCAGTGAACTGCAGGAAGTGGGGGGTGCAGGGCCCTGACTCCCCCACACTCCGGTCGTTACACAACCTCCCCCTCCCCGTGCTGGGCGTTACACAGACCTCCCCCCCAGTGTGCTGGGCAATACACCCCCCCCCATGTGCTGGGCATTATACAGACCTTCCAGTGTTCTGGGCATTACACAGATACCCCTCACCCCGAGTGCCGGATATTACACGGATCCCCCTCACCTCATGTGCTGGATGTTACACAGACACAGACACCCCCCAGTGTGCTGGGCGTGAGACAGCTCCCTCCCCCCCATGTGCTGGGCATTACACAGACACCACCCCCCCAGTATGCTGGGCATTTTACAGACACACACACACACCCTGCACCAGCCAGTGAACACTGCCCCTGGAGCGGCCAGAGGAGGGTGCAGTAACAACGTGACACTGTCTTCTCCCATGAACCTGCCCCAGCAGCCCCCTGCCAGCCGAGGAGGGGAGCCCTGGCCTCCTGGCTGGCAGGGAGAGGGCTGAGCCTGGTCAGCAACGCCCCCTACACCATGTCCAGCCAGGTGGAGAGTAGGGCCAGGCGCCTGGGGCTGGGGCGCTGCCCAGCCTGTGCCCGGCCCACGCAGCCAGCATCACTAGCCAGGAGCCGCAGCTCCTTCCGGAAGCGCACGCCCACGAAGGCATAGAGCACGGGATTGAGGCAGCAGCGGGCGAAGGCCAGGCCGCTGGTCACCACCAGAGCCAGGTCCTTGTGGCGGCTCTGGGCACAGCTCATCTCCCGGCTGCCCAGCATGTCGGCCGTGTCCAGCAGCACCACCAGGCTGTAGGGCAGCTGGAGGGCCACAAAGACAAGCACCAGGGCCAGGATGACGCGTAGGGCCTTGTGCCGCTGGAAGCTGCGGGCAGCCAACAGGGTGCGGGCCATGGCCGCGTAGCAGGAGACCATGACCAGGAAGGGCAGCACGAAGCCCAGGATGACCTGGGCCAGGTTGGTGGCTCCTTGGGCTGCCCTGGAAATGCTGGCAGGGAAGAGCACCCTGCAGAGCTGGACATCCTCGTGATCCTCGGCCCGACTGTACACGAACTGGGGCAGTGCCAGCAGGGTGGAGAGCAGCCAGGCCAGCCCGGCGGCGAGCCAGCCATAGCAGCGGGCCCGGGGACGCAGGCGGCAGGCAGCAGGCGCCCGGACGATGGCCATGTAGCGGTCCACGCTGATGCAGGTCAGGAAGAGGAAGCCGCTGTAGAAGTTGAGGGCGTAGAAGCCCTGCAGGGTCCGGCAGGCATCGGTGCCCAGCAGCCAGCCCTGCAGCACGCCCGCCACAGCAAAGGGCAGCGTCAGCAGCAGCAGCAGGTCGGCCACGGCCAGGTGCAGCAGGCAGACGTCAGTCATGGAATGGGCCTGGCGGTAGCGGGCGTGGGTGAGCAGCACCAGCCCGTTCCCCGCCACACCCAGCGCTGACAGCAGCAGGTAGACAGCCGGCTGGTAGGTGCGGGCAAAGCTCTGCACAGTCCCCTTCTCACACAGCTCTGGCAGGGGGCTGCCCCCCTCCGGGTACTCCCCATCCTCATAGTAGTAGTCAGTGGTAACCGGGGGCTCAGCTGCCCAGGGGCTGAAGGTCTGTGAGGGCAAAACATCATTGTTATTGTTAGGAAGGAGCTTCGCTGCACAACGTGGCACTGCATAACGACACAACATGGTACCACACAGCTACAGCACACAGCAACACAACCACAGCACAACACATCTACAGCACAGCTACACAGCACTACACAACACTGCACTGCACAGCTACAGCAACACACAGCTACAGCACACAGCAACACAACCACAGCACCAAACATCTACAGCACAGCTACACAGCACTACACAACAACACAGCACTGCACTGCACTGCTACAGCAACACACATCTACAGCACACAGCAACGCAACCACAGCACAGCTAGACAGCACAATAACACAGCATGGCACGGCACAGCAGCACAACACAGCACAGCTACACAGCACTGCACAACAACACAGCACAGCAGTGCAGTTACACCACACAGCAACACAACACGGCACTGCACAGCTACAGCACACAGCAACACAACACCGCACAACAACACAGCACAGCACTGCAGTTACACCACACAACAACACGACACTGCACAGCAACAGCACACACCAACACAACGCAGCACCACAGTTACACCACATAGCAACACAACATAGCTACCCAGCAACACAACACTGCACAGCTACCCAGCAACATAACAAAGCAGCTACACAACATAGCATTGCAGCACAACATATTAACACAACACAGCACTGCAACACAGCACAGTACATGAAAACTGCACAGCACCGCAAAGCAACACAGGAACACCACACAGCTACAGAGCAACACAACACAGCACCCCACAGCACAGCTACCTAACAATACAATCCAGCACAGCACTGCAACACTGCACTGCACCACAACATCTCACAGCAACACAACACCGCATAGTACCACACAGTCCAGCACAACTCCATACAAGAGGTAGCAGCACTGCACAGCAACCCGCAACGCTGCAGAGCAATGGATCAATGTCCGTTGCACAACCCCTGCTGGGATACTCAGCCAGGCCTGCAGCCTAGCCCGGGACCCTTGCCCCCAGGCACATGCTGTGCATCAAGGGGCGGCGGGGGGGTGGGGGGTCACTCCCTGGAGCAGTTTGCTGCCAGGCTGGGCAGCTGGAAGGGCCCCGTGCCAGTCTGGTGCTGCCCCATTGCTCCACCTTGCACAGACCCCTCTGGGGTCAGACAGAAGCTCAGTCTCTGCAGCCCGCTCAGCCCTGGTCCTCTGCTGAGGCTGCCAGTGAGGGGGGCTGGCTGATGCCTGCTGGGTTGGTGGGTTTCTGTGATGTGGGCACCTGTTCTGCTAGGAGCTAGGCTGAGCCCAGAAGAGACGGGAGCTGGAACACCCAGCCGGCTCGGTGCCTCGGGACGGGCCCTGCCACACCAAGAGACGCTGGATTCAGTGACTAAGTTTCTTTCTCACACCCAGCCCTGATCGGCGGGGGTGATTTCCGGGCTGCCAGTTGTGAGAGCTGCTGTGTCACTCCCTGGACTAGGGTCTCATGTGCTGAGGGCTGCCAGAGGGGGAGAGGGCCAGGCTGGCATGATGCCCTGCAAGCAGGGGAGCAGCAGCCCTGTCTGTGGTTTCCTTTGATTCCTGGAAAGCCTGGCGACATGGGCACCTGGAGGGCACCCCCAGCGCTGGGCTGTGACTCGAGGCTCTGAACAGCTCAAGGCATTTCACTGACGAACAATGAAAGTGTCAGTGACCAGAGTGCGAGACGGGAGCGTCATGGAGGGGATAGGTGCTCAGCTCCCAGAACTAGTGTTCAGCACCCAGAACCAGAGCTCAGCACCTAGAACCAGAGCTCGGCACCCAGAACCAGAGCTGCCTGGAGCTCAGCACCCAGAACCGGAGCTCAGCATCCAGAATTGGAGTTGCCTGGAACTCAGCACCCAGAACCGGAGCTCAGCACTCAGAACCGGAGCTGCCTGGAGTTCGGCACCTAAAACCAGAGCTGCCTGGAGCTCAGCACCCAGAACCGGAGCTCAGCACCCAGAATTGGAGTTGCCTGGAGCTCAGCACCCAGAACCGGAGCTCAGCACCCAGAATTGGAGTTGCCTGGAGCTCAGCACCCAGAACCGGAGCTGCCTGGAGCTCAGCATCCAGAACCGGAGCTCAGCACCCAGAACCGGAGCTGCCTGGAGTTCGGCACCCAGAACCGGAGCTGCCTGGAGCTCAGCATCCAGAACCGGAGCTCAGCACCCAGAATTGGAGTTGCCTGGAGCTCAGCACCCAGAACCGAAGCTGCCTGGAGCTCAGCACCCAGAACCAGAGCTGCCCAGAGCTCGGCATTCAGGCCTGGAGTTGTGGTCACTGACCCATGCTGGGGGCACTGCAAGAGCCTGAGCCCCTGTAGATCAGGTGCTTATGGGGTGAGTCTGTCTCCTGAGTCATGTCAGGCCCCACAGACGGGCACTGGGACCCCACACAGTGACACTGCACTGAGCAGCAGGTGGCCCCCTGCCTGGGGCGGGGTGTGTGTGTGGGTCCATGGGCCCGGACACACAGATGGACACACACCGGCACGCCGACATGGGGAACGTACTCTCCTTCACGGGGGAGATTTCCCAGGGGCCAGCAGGTCTTTCTCCCTTTGTGGCTGCCTGAATTGCTAGTAAAGATGTTTTGGGGAAGAAACACGTAAAACCCGCTGAGCTTCTCTGGCCCCCGGGTGATCAGATGTCCTCTGGGATGCCCCCGGATGCCTGGGGCCAGCCCTGCCTGGAGACCCAGCTCTGGTCCCTTGCGGCTTAGAGCCACAGAGCCAGAGCCCAGCTGGGGTAAATGGGCAAACTGAGTGCTGCTGACTCCGGGAAACTGCCGCTGTTACACCAGCAATTGGGTCCTGACTGCAGTTTCCTTCTGACTGGGCTGCGTGCTGAGCCCTAGGGGCCTGGCTTCCCTTCTCCTGCCTTACAGCAGCCCTGGGGCCTGCACTGCAGGTGGCTGCTCATGGTGTCTCGGTGCTGGACTGAACCCAAGAACTGCCCAGGGACAGTGCGATTTCTCAGCGGCTCCATGCTGGCCTTTTCCAAGCGCCTGGCCCCTGAGACTCCAGTGTGGAGCTTTGCCCTGCCTTTGCCAGGGACGTGGGACCCGCAGTCTCAGTTCCTGGTGGGCTGAGCAGACAGCAGCTTTCCTGCAGATCCAGCTTTGGAGCTCTGTGTGGACGCAGGGCTCAGCCTGGACCTCGCTGCAGGATCAGGGCCCTGACATCCCTTTCTGCATCCAGCCCCCAGGCTCTGGGCGTGGAACCCATCCCAGCCTGCATGGGCCAGAGGATCCCAGGTGGGCCCACGTGGGACCGGGTGCTCACGACTCAAACCCAATCAGAAAAAACGGTTTTACATGAAAACAAGCAAGCGATGTCCCCTCCCCTGCCCCGGAAAGCCCCCACAGCCCCTCACCTGGTTTGGGGGAGGCATCTGTCACTGTAAGCTGCAGCAAGCGTCCTGCTTCTTTGAGACGCTGCTGTGGCCACCCCTGAGCACGATGCAGCCTGTGGTTTGACCACGTGCCCTACCTGATACCGAGAGCTGCTCTGAGAATCCAAGACCTGCCCCCATGAGACCTGAATGCCCGAGGTGACCCCAGGGCTGGGCCAGGCCCTGTGTCGGTGCAGGAGGCATCCAGCCAACACCCTGAGCACAGGCGCCCAATTGAACAGAGAATGGCTCCTCGTGCACCCATGTGCCATGCTTCATGGAAATGGGCCCTGGGGTCCATGGCATGGTGGGTGCCCCAGCCATGGGGATGTAGGTCACAGAGCACTAGAGCTGCCAGCAAATTGAACGGAAACCCCTGGAGCATGCGTGGGCTGGAGCCAAGGGAGTGAGCCTGGGTCAGCGTGCCCTGCTCAGCCCCAGAGCCCTGGGCATGCAGCGCCTGCTGGGCCTCTGCTTCTCCAGCTGCCATTGGTACCAGCTGTCCTGCTGGCCCATGGTCAGGGCGTGGGGAGACAGGCCTGGAAATGAGCCACTCATGAATTGGGGGCCATTTACTGGGATTAACTCGTCTGGAGTCCCCTGAGGAGCCCACAAAACGGGGCCGGGGTTGTACAGCCTAGGAGCACCCAGCACAATATGCCCCTGGTCCGGGACAGGGCTTCTGGTGCTACCGTAATGTACCTAATAACCTACAGCATCGAGCACAATGGGTCCCAGGCTCCGGGGCGCTACCGTAATGCACCTAATAATGTACAGCGCCCAGCCATGGTGAGGTTCGGGGCCATGACAGGGCCCCTGTATCACAGATAAGACGAATTGTGCCAGACCCTTGGCTGCTGTGAATCAGTGTAGCTGAGTGAATGGAACAAGGCCAACTTCCACCAGTGGGGCTCTGGCCCCACTGACACCAGCGGTGCTCTGGCCCGCTGCTCCTGGCCATGTGACAGGGACTCACCCTCTGTAAGGAGCCAGGACAGTCTCTCTCTCAGGACTCAGCTTCACACAGGAAACAGTTTGTTCTTGGAACAAGGGGCAGCCGCTGTCATCACAACCCCGGCAGCCCCCCTGGGGACTCCCTGGAGGCCGAGCCCTTCTGGCCCAGCAGGGGTGTCACCCCAGAGGGCCCTGCTCCAATACACTGGGGGAATTTATAACCTGACCCCACAAAAATTCTTACGCTTTTTATTACCATGCAGATTAGGGCATGGCGGGAGAGGGGGAGGACAACGGCTTTTCTCTCCATGTCAGCAGCAAATCGATTCCAGTTGTTAATAGGCTTTCTGCCTTTTGCAGTTATAATCCCACAATCCCTCCTTTCTCCGAGGCTCTCGAGTCATCTTTGCAATGGCTTATCCCTGCTTTGCCTTGCAGACCCCCACACCCCAACTGCCAACACCTGTCCACCAGCCAGCCTGGGCTGCACAGGAACAGGGTGGTGCCCCTTCTACTGGTGCTCACCGTGTTCTGGGTTTCAGAAGCCACTCGACCCCCATCAGAGCAGCCGTGTCTGTGTGCATGTAGCCAGGCCTGGCATGTTGTATCTAGCCAGTACACATGGTCTTTGGGCCCCACCATGCCTGTGGGATTCCTTCCTCTGAGCTTTGTTGTGCAAGGAACAAAAGACACAACAGCCCAAACCTCCTGCATGGCTTTTGACCTGGGCTGTGGCTCTTACCCCAGGGAGCAGCGCGGCATGCAAGCCTGGGACAGACGGAGCATTTCAGTGTGCTGCTGCTCTGGGCTTTGACTTCCCCTCTGCACTAGTGCAAAGAAAGGGGCAGCTGCCATACCCTGGCAAGCTGGCAGCAAGGGGCTGTGAACAGGGGCAGCGACCCCTCCTCACGAGAGGGCATTGCAAAGTAGCCCGTAGGAGTTGTGTGGGGGTCAGCCCAGCTTCTGCGTGGATCAGCACACACTGACTGTCATTCATGGCCCCCCAGGGCCATACGTACAGGAAGGAGGGGTGCGAGGGGGTGCTGCAGCACCCCCAGGTTTTATCCCTGCACCCTGCATCCCAGCTGCTGGCTTTGTGCACAAAACCTGGGGTCAAGTATCAGAGGGGTAGCCGTGTTAGTCCGGATCTGTAAAAGCAGCAAAGAATCCTGTGGCACCTTCTAGACTAACAGACGTTTTGGAGCATGAGCTTTCGTGGGTGAATACCCACTTCGCCGGATGCATGTTATCTCTAGCTTGCTTGCATATATATACCTGCCCCTGGAAATTTCCACTACATGCATCCGACGAAGTGGGTATTCACCCATGAAAGCTCATGCTCCAAAACGTCTGTTAGTCTATAAGGTGCCACAGGATTCTTTGCTGCTTTTACAAAACCTGGGGGTGCTGCCTGTGCCTATGCCCAGCTCCCGGCCCTCTGCCTGCACTCTACTCCCCAACCTCTCCTCTCACCTGGGGCTCGGGTCCTGCCCGCTGGCTCCACTTCTGCTCCCAGGCCTCTGCTCTCGGGGCCTGCCCCACTCCCAGCCCTGCGCCTAGGGCACTGCTCCTGGGGTCCCAGCTGCTGGCCCCTGCCTGGGGCTCTGCTCCTGGCCCCACGCCCGCCCCCAGCTGTGGCCTCAGCCCCTTTACCCCTGTCTGGGTCCCCCACTCCAGGAGACACAGCCCTGCTCCCAGCCTCAGGGCAGGGGGTGGGACAGGGTAAGGGGGCTGGCTTTCAGCACCCCCACTGCTAAAGATGTTCCAGCGCCACTGCCCATGGCAGCCGTGCTGGGCCGGGGACTCCTGCCCAGAGGGTTGCCAATTTTGGTTGGATATATTCATGGAGATTTCCTCACAACATAATCTTTAATTAAAGATTAATCTTTAATTCCTGGAGACTCCAGGCCAATCCTGGAGGGCTGGCAACTCTACACTGCCCCTGCACACCATGGACATCATGACAGAGTGGGGCAGAGGGGAAGGGGGCTGTGCCCACTAGATCAAGATGGGATGGGGGGCGCTGAAGCAGGGAGTGCTGGAAGACGACGCGGGCTGGATTCCAGCTGCAGAGATGGGGTCAGAGGGGAACAGGCTTCGCAGCCATCTTGTAGCTTCCCTCTTGTGACCCTGTCGGGGGTGAGAGCTGCCTCAATGCTAGGCTGGGGCTGCTGGCTTGGGGGCGCCCTCCTGCCGCTCAGACAGGGGCCTGGCCAGGTGGCTTCAGCCCCCGCACAACCCAGCCCACAAGCCAAGAGCTTCTTCGCTTCTGAGTAACTAACGGTGTCCCTGCCGAGCTCCCACTGCACCTGGGATTCTCTGTTCTCTCTTTCGCCCTCCGACCAGGCCCTGCTAACAGGAAACAGCCACGTCGCCCACCGCCGAGCAGGGCCCAGACATCCTCCCAGGCCAAGCCCCGTCTGGCTCCTGGCCCCCGCCTGCCCCTGGGGTGCAGGGATGAGCTCCCTTCAGCTGGGCTTGGCTCCTTGGAGCTCCCCCATAATCCATCGAGACCCCAGCTCCATGGGTGTGGGGGAGCCCCCAGCCCTCTGCACAGGAGGGCGGCCCATCAGGACTGCCATCTCTGACCCTGGCTACCGGGCTCTGCAGGTTCTGAGCCCTCCCTCAGAGGCCACGATGGGGCCTGCTGCTCTAGAGCCCTGGCCTCACAGACTTTCCTGAGTGGCAGCCCGCCGGGGCCAAGGCCAGGGCCAGGGCCAGCGGGAGGGGCGTTGGGGGCATGGCAAGAGTCCTCCTGCAAAGAGACCAGAGACCTCAGCCCAGAGCAGAGCAGGGCTCCTGCTGGATCAGGACGGGGGCTGCTCTGAATGCCAGGGTGCAGACGGGATAATATCAGCGAGGCAGCGACAGAGCTCATGGCAGGGCCTGGGAGGGCACAAGGAGTGGGGGCATGAGGGGTATTTGTGAGTGACAATCAGCCCTCGAATCCCCCAGGTGAATGCACTCAGATTGGCCTGAGTCCAGAGCTGTTCCCCCACCCTGCACTGCCCTCTCTCACAGCACTGACTTGGGGAGCTGGCCTGAGCCCCTCATCTGCTGAGCACTGGGTCCCTGAGAGCTGGGGTCCCCTTGCACTGTGCCCCTCTCCCCATCAATAGCTGTGGGGGGGGGGGGCAGGCAGCCAGGGGCCAAGGGAAAGCCAGGGTGACAGTGCTAAGCAGCAGGGCCCGAGGAGGCTGGGGTGGGATCCTGAGCCATGGTGGATGGTGGAGGGGCTGGGGTTCTTAGGTAGGCCACGCAGCCTGCTTGCTCCAGCCCCCGCACTCAGCACGCCCAGGGAGGACAGCTGACAATGGCTATTTGGGAGCAGACAGGCTAAATCCCACGTCTTTTTTGCACCAGTGGAGAGAGACAGGCAACTCCTAACCCCCAAGGCTTAATCTGCTTGTTGATTACAATCCAGTGCCACATCTGTCACGGCGCCTGCTTTGCGAAAGTTCTGGTCACTGTTATCCTGCCCTCACTCCCCACTCTGCTCTCCCCAGAGCGCACTGCTGGGACCGGGGCTCATGGCCACTCAGAGCCAGACTCTTGCTTGTGGTGTCACTGGAAACACCCTGACTGCTGGAGGCGGGAGCCACTGGCATGGGCTGCCGCCCTCGTCCACGGCTGCGGACTGCCGACCCCTCGCACCCCTGCAGAGTCCCTGCGGCACAGGGCTGTGGCCCGCCAGCTGGGCCAAGAGAGTGGGAGTGTGGGGAGCCTGATCAGCCAAGCCTGCGTGCCCCCAGGCAAGTTAGCATTGCAAGGGTTAATTTGTGTGCCTCTCCCCAGCATAAGGCCTGCAGAGGCCTGACAGAGACTCCTGGAGCAGCCCCCAGCCTGTCCCCCACTCTCTCTGAAGAGGGCTTTCCTGCTCCAGCTGCCCCTCCCAGCCCTGATCCTCACAGATCCTGTGGAAGAGAGGGGGTGGTCGCTCTGCTCCAGAACAAAAGCCCAACTCAGCCTGTGACACAAAATGGCTCATAAATTCAGGCAAAGCTGGAGCCCAAGAGACTGGGACTGGGTGGGGAGGAGGGGCTGCAGGAAACATCCCAGGGGCTGTGAGGTTCTAGGGATGGGAGGGAATCACCACTCTGGGTGGTGACCAGCTCCCGGACGTTGTTTATCGGGGGCGGGGGAGTCACCACCATACCTGCCAGCCATGTCCTGAGACCCCAGGCACTGCTGGGCTTCGTCGTCCTGGTCCTGGTCCTGGCGACACCCTGGCCAGAGCGGGCCAGGCAGAAGGAACCGATGCTAAAGCCACCGGCTCCTGCTGAGTCTGAATGGCACCTGGAATGTCAGACTTGGGGTCCTGCCGTCTTGGGCCATTTTCCTTTGTTCTCCTTTCTCCTGACCCGCTCTCTGTCTCAGGCTAATGAGAGTCTGGCTGAGCCGGCCCAGACAACGGCCCCTTTTGCAACAGCTGTGAGCCTGCACCCAGAGGCAGCTAAAAACAATACCAAAAGCAGCCCAACGCTGATATGAGTTTGCCAGGTCTCGGCGCGGCTGGTCAGACCATGGGCTGGGCCTGTGACTCTGCAGCACCGAGGCTAAGTGAGGGTCAACCCCAGTGACAGAAGCTGCATTTTCTCTCTTAGCTGTTCCTTTCTCTCCCCTCTCCTGTGCGTTGTTTTGTTTTGTAGGGAACAAGCTCCCAGAACCCACCTCAGCTCCCTATGGCTCTTTTCCCCCAAGTGGGCAGCTATCACCATCTTTAACAGACGGTGGGGGCTTTGCCTCGTACGACCTCTCTACCCTTCCGGGGGGAGAATGCGGGAACTGATTAGAACAAACCACTCACATAACGCTGCACATTTCGAGTGTCTGGCCTGGTTTCAGTATCTGTAACACAAGGTGGCTCATGGGAGCCACCCACCAGCAAAGGCTCTCACAGGCCTCCCCGGAGCCATTCAGGATTGCACCAGGGACTCCTTAAGCCTGGCTGGAAATGTGGGAAACATCTCACCCCTGCACTCTTCCCACCACGGCGTCTGACGCAGCCCCGCTGCCTTGCACTCAGAAGCTCTCTGAGGCCCCTTTGAATCTGGCGGCCCCCCAAGCCGGCCTGGAGCACTCCAGCCCTGGCAGTGGATCGGCTGAGAGCCCTGCTCATTGTGCTATGTCCTCTGTCTCCAGGGTGGGGCTGATGCTACTGCTAGGCCGTGTTACTAGGCAGGCAGGCTCCGAGGCCCTGCCACTGAGAAAGGGGGTGTGTGGGAGCCGAAGGGCTGTTCTTTGCACAAACGAGCCGGCAGTCCCCTTGGCCCCTGGCTGTCGCTTCAATGCAGGAGCCTGGGAGGGAGCGTGTGGTGTGTGCGTCTCCTCTGCTCCAGGCCAGGCTGTGCCCAGCAGGGCATAACATGGCGGCCAGTCTCAGCCAACAGAAATTGAAAGGTGCAGCACCCAAAGTGGGGCCCACGGCTGAACCTGTCACAGCCGCTGGGAGAGGGATCCGGGGCAGAGACCACTGAACCCTGGGCAGGCTGTACTCACATCAGCCAAACCCTTTGCCTGCCCCCAGCAGCTCCCAAGCCAGGAACCCAGCACACTGGGCAAATGCCTTCCCAGGGATGGCAGCGGGCACAGTGCCCCCTTTCACTAGGGCAGTGCATACTGCATGGCTCCCCTCCCCCAGCCTCCATGGGGTGGGGAGCGGCCTGCACTGAGACTCACGGAGGGGGGCTGCCGCAGCCCCGTGGGAAGGATGAAGGTCATGGGGTGCAGACGGTTTGGTTTCCGGGTCAGACACAGCTTACGGCTTGTCTATCGGGCAGTGCCTGGGCCCCTCAGTGTAGCCAGCATGAATGCCACTGGCCTGCGAGCCGGGCTGTGTCACACCCACCCCCAGAGCGAGGGGCAGGCGTCAGGCTCCAGATAGGGCCGGCTCTGCCCTATTCTCAGCTACTTGCAATGCTCAGTTCATACATTACGCTGAACCAGCCACTGCGATTCCCATTGCAGCCCCCCATATCCCCTGGGTCTGATGTTGATCACTGCTGACCAACAGGGCTGCCCCAGGCCCCTTTCACCCATGTGGCTTGGCAACGTGTCAGTCCTGCTTCAGGCATTAACAGCCAGATCCCTCGCTGGCCACTGTGCCCGGCTCAGCCACCCTCGCCCGCTCCACAGCTCAGGACGCTGCTCCCTGCACAAACCTCTCCCACACTGGTTCTTCTCCAGCCCCCTTTGTCCCCTTCCCCACTGCTGTGTTGCTAACAAAGCCAGAAAGGAGGGTGGCTTGGAAGAGGTTCCTGCCGTGTGGTTGCCAGCCCAGCCCTGGCTGTTCCCGTGTGCTGTGGAGCCAGCAGAGGGTGCACGAGATTGTCAGGTGTTGTTCAGCTGCCAGCCAGACATAAAGAGGGGCAATGCCCGGGGGGGTTAGTTTCCCATGGCAGTGCAGATTATGCGGCACAAACATGGGGGCTTCTGCCCAGACTGTGCTCCAGGCAGGACTCAGCTGCATTCCTGGCTGGTGTGTTGTTTGCCCAGTCCCTGCTGTGTGCATCAGGCAGTGTGGAGGTGCTGCCTGGCCCCGTGCCCCTCCCTGGCGAAGGAGGAAATGAACCTGTGTGAAGCATGGAGGGGGTCTCTGGCCAGCCACGTCTGAGCCAGCAGGCAGGTCCCTGGGCCAGGGGTGCAGCACAGGAAGCAGTGCACTCGGCCCTGCTCAGGAGGTTGGACTAGATGACCTCCTGAGGTCCCTTCCAACCTTGATATTCTATGATTCTGTTTCTCACTCTCCTATGGCAGGAGACTGACCTGCTCCAGCCATGCCAGTGGCACTTCTGCCCCAGCACCAAGCCTGCAAGCCCCCACCGGTTCACCCGCCCTCCCAGCATTGACATAGCTGCACAGGGCTGCTCACCCTGCCAGTGCCCACTCCAGCAATGGGCAGCACAAGACCCAGAGCTGGGGCCCAGAGCGACAGGGGGTGTCACCTTGGGGGAGGGGAGAGGAGGGAGTCTTCACTGTGGGGGAGGAAACCCAGACGTCTGCATAGCATGGGACACATCTCAATGGAGGGCTCCTCATGGACCCCTCCCCCACAGCCATGACCTCATGGACCTCCCCTGTCCTCCTGTTTCCTATGCCCAGCCCCCCTCCAGCCGCATGGACCCCCCTTTCCATTTGACAGGCCCAGGCCCCTCCAGACCATTCCCTGTTCCCTCCCCAAGGGGGAAGCCCAGCCGGGACCCTCTGCCTCAGTAGGGAAGTGTCCTGAGGCCTCCCCTCCCTGACTAGCACTGGGGCAGCCAGAAGTGCGGGGAGGGGCCCTCAAGGAGTGGATACTTGCGGGGTGGGGGGACTCAGCCCTTCTTTACCCTGAGCTGCAGTTCTCAGGCACATCGCTGTGCCCCCTGGCCCTGTCCAGACAAGACTCCTCTGAATCAGGAACACTTCCCCTGCCCCCCACCAGCCACCTCCCGTTGTGTCCAGACGGCCCCAGAGCTTGGGTTGGGGACCTTGAGCAGCAGCCCCCAGACTACCCCAGAGCCATGAACAAGGTGCCCTGTGTGATGGAGTAGGGATTGTCTGTGTGGGGAGTGGGAGAGCAGGGGAGGACTTTAGGGGATGGACGATGCCAGGGCCTGTAACCTGAGCTAGGTAAGGGAGGGGAAAGGTCAACACCTTTGCCCGGGAAGGGGACAAAGGAAGGGAGTGGCAAGAGGGAAGCAGTTTGAGTTTGGGCTTGGGGCTGGATGGGCGGAATTCAGGGTATCCTAGCTAGGATCCAAGCACCCTGAAAGCCCAGAAGGACTCGGTGGAGGGGTCCTGACTGTGCCTGCAAGCTCTGCTGTAACCGGTGTTCCTGTTGTCCAATAAACCTTCTGTTTTACTGGCTGGCTGAGAGTCACTGTGGGTCCCAGGAAGAGGGGTGCAGGGCCGGACTCCCCCCACTCCGTGACACCCTGTGTTTGGCCTCGTCCCCAGCCCAGCCTCAGCAGGGGCGCAGGGGCAGCACCCCATAGGAGCTGCAGTGCAGGGGCAGGGGAGCTGCTAGGAAGAAGCCCACTGGCTCCTTGGAGCCCAAATGTTCGGGGGGGGGGCCATTTGGGGCCAAGCTTGAGTCCTGCGAAGGGGCTGGGCACCCACATCCCCAAAATCCAGACCTTGGGGATCACACTGGGCACCCCAAATAACTGACCACTTCTGAAAACATGCTCAGCTGCACAGAAGCGTGAGCTCCTCACCCCCTTCTGCACTTCCATCCTCTGCCCTGTGCCCCTCATCTCCTGCTCTGTGCCCCCATCCCCTTCTGCACCCATCCTCTGCCCTGTGCCCCACCCCCTTCTGCATCCCATCCCCCGCTCTGTGCCCCCATCCTCTGCCCTGTGCCCCCATCCCCTTCTGCACCCATCCTCTGCCCTGTGCCCCCATCCTCTGCTCTGTGCCCCCATCCTCTGCTCTGCACCCCCATCCCCTTCTGCACTCCCATCCTCTGCTCTGTGCCCCACCCCCTTCTGCACCCCCATCTCTGCTCTGTGCCTCCCATCCCCTGCTCTCTGCCCCCACCCCCTTCTGCACCCCCATCCTCTGCCCTGTGCCCCCCATCCCCTGCTCTGTGTTCTCACCCCCTTATGCATCCCCTATCCTCTGCTCTGTGCCTCCCATCCCCTGCTCTCTGCCCCAACCCCCTTCTGCACCCCATCCCCTGCTCTGTGTTCTCACCCCCGCTCTGTGCCCCCATCCTCTTTGCCCCAGCCCCTTCTGCACCCCATCCCCCGCTCTGTGCCCCCATCCTCTTTGCCTCAGCCCCTTCTGCACCCCATCCCCCGCTCTGTGCCCCCATCCTCTTTGCCTCAGCCCCTTCTGCACCCCATCCCCTGCTCTGTGCCCCCATCCTCTTTGCCTCAGCCCCTTCTGCACCCCATCCCCTGCTCTGTGCCCCCATCCTCTTTGCCTCAGCCCCTTCTGCACCCTCATCCTCTGCTCTGCGCCCCCATCCCCTGCTCTGCGCCCCCAGCCCCTTCTGTACCTTCATTCTCTGCTCTGCGCCCCCAGCCCCTTTTGTACCTCCATTCTCTGCTCTGCGCCCCTCGCCCTCTGTGCCCCCCTCCCCCGCTCTCCGCCCTCATCCGCCGCCCCCGGTGCCCGCTGCTCCCCGCCCGTCCCGCTGGAGACGCTGCCGTGGCGCGGCTGCCGGGGGCAGGAGGGAGCGGAGCACGCGCGGGGCCGGTGATCGGCGCGTGCAGCATCAGCACCCGGAGCAGCCGCGGCAGCAGGAGACGCGTCGGGCTGGGCTGCAGCGGGGGCTGCACCGAGCGCTCCCCGCCGCCTCCGGCATGGACACCCGCCTGCTCTGCCTGCTCCTTGCAGCCTGCGCGGCCGTCCTGCCGCTGGACCTCCGCCGCTGCCCGCCTCGTAAGTCCCGCGGATCTGCCCGGCTCCGCAATGCGGGACGAGGCGCGGCAGCGGCCCCCGCTCCCAGCCCCAAACAGCCGCCAGCTTCCCTCCCCTTTCCCAGCGCCTGGGGCCCCGGCAGCCCCCCCCGCCCCGCTGTATAGACAGGGAAACTGAGGCACCGCGATGGGAAGGGACTTTCCCAAGGTCACCTGGCCAGGTGATGGCAAGGTCGTGGATAGACCCCCTGAGCCCTGCCCCCAAGACCCAGGGCCCCTTACCCCGCTGGGGAGGGCTGGGATCAATAGTTCTTGTGCCATGGATCCAGCCCAGCCTGGTGGGTGCAGAGCAGCTGCCCCCCCACCTCCCACTGCAGCACCTGCCTGTGCTCGCTGCAGTCCTGAGACCAGCAGCCGGAGACAGGCTGGGCCCCAGCTCTATCCCCTGCAGAGCTGCCCAGCCCAGAACCCCCAGCAGCCCACCTGCCCCACCGGCAGCTGTGTGCAGAGCCCCTGCGCCCTGTCTCCCTCCCCAAGTTACTTCTCCTCGGCTCCCTGGAGCAGCAGCAGCTGCTGCAGAAAAGCTTCCCTGGGAACTGAGGGGCATGGGGGTGCCTGGCTGGTGTCATGGGGTGCCCCCTAGGTGCCCATGCAGAGAGATTTTGGCCCTGGCTGTGTCCAGGTGCTGTGACCCTCTCTGTGCAGTGTGGAGCCTGCGGGCGAGGTCACTGCCAGGCTGGCTGGAGAGGGGCTGCAGGGGACACAGCGCAGCTGCCAGGGATTCTGTTGTGAAGGAGGCTCCAACAACCAGCCTTTGCTGTGGGTGGGGAGGGGAGCGCTCAGGAATACCCACCCCCCAGGGCAGGAGCCCAGGCCAGCCCCAGAGGAGACAGGACGGCCTCCTGGGGCTTGCAGTGTTCTAGGACTGGGCTAGCATGTTCCTGACCTGCTCCACCCAGCCCCTGGGACCAAGGGGAGATGGGCTGGGTCAAGGAAGGTGTTTCTCTGGCCATCTCATGGTAAGGGGTGGGGATGGAGAGAGGGGGATGGGAAGACTGGGCAGCTGGGGGAGCCTGCCCCACGGTGGCCCTGGGATTTCTCCCCCTACAGGTGCCGCACACAGGTACATGTAGCTGCTGGTCAGGACCCTGGGGGCGATGGCTCATGCCAGGGCCCAGCCTAGGCAGAGAGTGAATCCAGAGGGGCTGGCTGGCCAGGGTCTCCGGAGAGGCAGGTGGTGCCCGGGGCCATGCTGGTGGGCCCATGGGCTTCTCCTGCTCTGCTGCCCTGGGGGGAGGATGGCCATGTGGGCAGGTCAGTAATTGCTGATCTGGGTCTGTTCTTTGGTCGCACATGTAGCAAGCCTTGTTTGGGGTCTCTGGGGCATCGTCTGCTCAGGGAGAGAGCAGGGCTGGGCTTGGGGCAGGGCTGGCCCTATCCCAGCGGGAGAAGCAGGCTGTTCCCATGGCGCTGCCAGGATCCACCCTCTGGCACATGGGCCGGATTTTCTGACCTGTTCAGCCACTTGGCAAGGCGTCTGCAGGGTGCTGCAGCTGAGCATGTGGCCAGGTCTGGTCTCGGGTGTGGCTCTGGCACCTCAGCAGTAGCCTGTCCTGGCTTGGGGCTGCAGGGCAAGCGCAGGGCCCCTTTGGGTTTCTCCCAGCTGCATGGCTGTACCATGTTGCCAGTGCCGGCTGCTCCTGGTCACCCTCTGGGGCTGTGCTGAGCCCTGCTGAGAGGCTCTGCTGATGGCTAGGATGCCGGAAGGTGGTCAGGGACCCCAGGATTGCAGCTGGGGTGTGTGGGGGCACAGCCCCTCTCCCATCAGGGATGCCTGCTCTACCATAGCCTGAGATGCACTGGGGCCTCACTAGCCAGGTGTCCCCAGGGAGAGGTGCCCAGGGGTTAGGGTGCTATGGGTGCCACAAGGGGGCTCTGGGACTGACTGGTAGCTCCCCCCAGGAGAGGATGGTTGAGGTTCAGCAGGGCCCTGGGCCTGTCTGACTCCCTGGGCTCAGCTGGGGCAAAGCGCTGGCCCTGAGCAGGGCTGGGTGCCTTAGTGAGGAGCCCTGTGCCCCTCCGATACCCTGGCCCTGAGGCTGAGGGCCTGAGCAGAGGATGGGGAGGTGGGGAACCCTGTGGTCAGATTCCGGCACCAGCACTGACGCCCCCCATGCCATGGGGTGAGGGACGTGGTTCTGGACTTTCTCTTCCCCTCCCCCGAGAACAGCCCAGGACAGGGGGGTGAATGTGGAGCCTCCATCTCTGCTGGGCACCACCCCGAGCCTGTGCAGGGCCCTGGATGCTCATGGGTAACTGCTCCAGCTGCTCCCCCACCTGTCTGTACCCCAGCCCAGCCCATCCATGCCACAGTCCAGCCTGCCCCCCCAACCCTCCCCCCACTGAGAGAAGAGTGTGCAGCAGGGTCCCCAAAGTGCTGGAAAATGGGGGAGGTGAGCACAGCTCCTGCTGTCCCCCCGTAGCCCCTGGTTGAGCTGTGGCACAGGGCAGCCATCAGCTGGGACACTGGAGAGGGAGAGAAAGAGGCTCGCCCTGCGGGTGCCCCGTGGGATCCAGCCTGAGGCCAGCACATCAGCCTGTGTGTGGAGCCGGCTGGGGCTGCCCCATCTGATACTGGGAAGAGGCTGCGTGGCCCCATCGGGAGCCTCCAAAAGGAGATTTGCATAACCCCCTCCAGTCCAGCCCTGGGCTCTCCCCTGCCAGCGCCAGCCCAGCTGCATCCCGGGCCCCACTAGCCTGAAGCTAGCACTGTGGGAGTGTGTTGGGTGCCTGGCTGACACAGCAGGAACATGGGGCTTCCCTCCTTCCCCCGACCAGGGTCTCCCCAGAGCCACCAGGCTGGCAGCCATCTGGCTGGTGCGGGCAGGCGCAGAGCTGCAGGGCGTGTCAGCTCTCTGCAGTGGGAGGAAAGAGAGAGAGTGAGTGAGAGCAGAGGGAAGCCTTGTGGCTCCAGGGAGCCCAGCCGAGCCAAGCCACCCAGAGCCCTGTGCGGGGCAGACCCCCAAGCTGAGCCCAGGAGCCCCGCTTGGGGCAAAGCCTTCCTGACCAGCTGTTGTGCAAGCAGCAATGGTCACTGTCTCTGGGGCAGGGCCCAAAGGCCACGCTGTCTAGCACCAAATGTCCCCAGTAGGCACCGTCCTGCCCTGCTGGCTGCCCCAGGACCCTGGCCAGGGTCACTGCTCCCCAGAACTGGGCTTTCCCCTCCCGCGTCCAGGTGCTTGGGACCAGCCAGTCTTTATAGCTCACTGTGAAATCACTGTGGGAACGTGGCAGCCCTGATGGCTTCGGGATAGCAGCAGGGGCTAGGAGGAGGGATGCACAAATGCTGAGTGATCCATGCGTGTTCCCCGATGCCCTGTATAGCAGATCACTCACCCACTGGTGCAGCGCCTCCTGCTGGTCACCCAGGAATTAGCTTGATTCCAGCCTCTGGAGTGCCTCTTGCTGGCTGGTGTCTCACCTGCCTCAGGCCCTCATGTCCCTCACACCCCGATGCCCTTTACTCAGGGTTCCGCTCCAGCAGTTCCCCTCACGCTGGGTCTCCCCTCCCATGGGAACCCCCAACCCTCTAAACCCACCTTGCCTCAGTGGCTACTGCCAATCATCAGCCAGCCCCCGCTCCCTGGGGCAGACGCAGTGTACTGGCCACTCATCACTGGCAAGGGGGTTGACCAGCTGCCCCTGTCCATCCCTGGGCTTCCCTGGTACCTCTTTAGGCCTTAAACAAGGCCTCAGACTGGGGAGTTGCTTGGCTGGAGCTCCCCAGCTCTTCCGGCCTTTCCCCAGCCCTGCTCTGCATCAGGTGCCCTCTGCTCCTAGGCAGCCAGGCCTGTCTCCACCCAAAGCTGGAGAGAGACTCTGACCTTAACCCTTTTATTATGGCCTGCTGTGGCCTGATTAGGTGTGGCCCCAGCTGTGGCTGCTTCCCCAGTCAGCCCAGCCTTCCTCCCCAGAATGGCGTAACTGCGAGGCCAGATTCCTAGAGACACCCTGCCCCCTCAGGCCTCTAGCGCCTCCATCTCCAGGGCTTTGCAATGGGCCGTTCTGTCTTCCCTATGCCCCCTGGCCCGGCTGGGCCTGTGGCTGGACTCGTGTGCCTGTGGGTGCTGCATGGGGTGGGGGGAGGTGGTTGCATGTCATGACACAAGGACCTGAAGGGGCTGGGGATGCTGGTGACAGGGGAGGTGGGGGCTAGGTGGGTTGGGAGCATCGCACAGGCTCAGCCCCCAGGTCCCACAGGGTCGGGGTGGGAGCCTGGCCCACCCTGCACACGCACTGGCTGTGCAGTCATGGGGGCACTTGGGGAATTATTGAGTGACCCTCTCCTGGCCAGGGCAACATCTCAGCTACTCATCTGCGCCGGAGACCTGCTGGGGACGCGGCGACCGTGAGCTGGTCCCGTCTCGAGCTGCCGGGGTGGGGACGCGGCAACCGTGAGCCGGTCCCGTCTCGAGCTGCCGGGGTGGGGACGCGGCAACCGTGAGCCGGTCCCGTCTCGAGCTGCCGGGGTGGGGACGCGGCAACCGTGAGCTGGTCCCGTCTCGAGCTGCCAGGGATGCAGTGACCGTGAGCCGGTCCCGTCTCAAGCTGCCGGGGTTGGGACGCAGCGACTGTGAGCCGGTCCCATCTTGAGCTGCCGGGGTGGGGACGCGGCGACCGTGAGCCGGTCCCATCTTGAGCTGCAGGGGTGGGGACGTGGCGACCGTGAGCCGGTCCCGTCTCGAGCTGCCGGGGTGGGGACGTGGCGACCGTGAGCCGGTCCCATCTTGAGCTGCCGGGGTGGGGACGTGGCGACCGTGAGCCGGTCCCGTCTCGAGCTGCAGGGGTGGGGACGTGGCGACCGTGAGCCGGTCCCATCTTGAGCTGCAGGGGTGGGGACGTGGCGACCGTGAGCCGGTCCCGTCTCGAGCTGCCGGGGTGGGGATGTGGCGACCGTGAGCCGGTCCCATCTTGAGCTGCCGGGGTGGGGACGTGGCGACCGTGAGCCGGTCCCATCTTGAGCTGCCGGGGATGCAGTGACCGTGAGCCGGTCCCGTCTCGAGCTGCCGGGGTGGGGACGCGGCGACCGTGAGCCGGTCCCATCTTGAGCTGCAGGGGTGGGGACGTGGCGACCGTGAGCCGGTCCCGTCTCGAGCTGCCGGGGATGCAGTGACCGTGAGCCGGTCCCGTCTCGAGCTGCCGGGGTGGGGACGTGGCGACCGTGAGCCGGTCCCATCTTGAGCTGCAGGGGTGGGGACGTGGCGACCGTGAGCCGGTCCCGTCTCGAGCTGCCGGGGTGGGGACGTGGCGACCGTGAGCCGGTCCCGTCTCGAGTTGCCAGGGATGCAGTGACCGTGAGCCGGTCCCGTCTCGAGCTGCCGGGGTGGGGACGCGGCGACCGTGAGCCGGTCCCGTCTCGAGTTGCCAGGGATGCAGTGACCGTGAGCCGGTCCCGTCTCGAGCTGCCGGGGTGGGGACGCGGCGACCGTGAGCCGGTCCCATCTTGAGCTGCCGGGGTGGGGACGTGGCGACCGTGAGCCGGTCCCATCTTGAGCTGCCGGGGTGGGGACGTGGCGACCGTGAGCCGGTCCCGTCTCGAGCTGCCGGGGTGGGGACGCGGCGACCGTGAGCCGGTCCCATCTTGAGCTGCAGGGGTGGGGACGTGGCGACCGTGAGCCGGTCCCGTCTCGAGCTGCCGGGGTGGGGACGCGGCGACCGTGAGCCGGTCCCATCTTGAGCTGCAGGGGTGGGGACGTGGCGACCGTGAGCCGGTCCCGTCTCGAGCTGCCGGGGTGGGGACGCGGCGACCGTGAGCCGGTCCCATCTTGAGCTGCAGGGGTGGGGACGTGGCGACCGTGAGCCGGTCCCGTCTCGAGCTGCCGGGGTGGGGACGCGGCGACCGTGAGCCGGTCCCATCTTGAGCTGCAGGGGTGGGGACGTGGCGACCGTGAGCCGGTCCCGTCTCGAGCTGCCGGGGTGGGGATGTGGCGACCGTGAGCCGGTCCCATCTTGAGCTGCCGGGGTGGGGACGTGGTGACCGTGAGCCGGTCCCATCTTGAGCTGCCGGGGATGCAGTGACCGTGAGCCGGTCCCGTCTCGAGCTGCCGGGGTGGGGATGTGGCCACTGTGAGCTGGTCCCGTCTCGAGCTGCCAGGGATGCGGCGACTGTGAGCTGGTCCCGTCTCGAGCTGCCGGGGTGGGGATGTGGCCACTGTGAGCTGGTCCCATCTTGAGCTGTCCTGTGGCCAGTGTCAAAGGAGTTAATGGGCCCTATTGGGTCCCTTGTGCCCAACGGTCCAGGCAGCCCTGCCCCCGGTGGCAGACTCCGAGACCAAGGGTTGGTGGGGACTGAGGGAGGGGAGGGGGGACCATGCCTTGCTGCTGTCCAGCCAGGGGAACAATCCCAACGGCTGCAGGGCTCTGGCAGCTCATTTGTCAGCTGGGGAGAAGCAGAAGGGCCAGGCTGGAGCTGGGCCAGGCCGGGCGAAGTGGCTTTAACGCAGCCTCTTCCCTGCAGAGCACTGTTACGACGAGCTGGTCGCTCCCCTTTACTCCTCTTCCATCGGTGCCTCCTCTCGTTACAACATCTTCTACTCGTCCAGCTTTGCCCGGCTGCACAGTGAGTCCTGCCTGCCCGGGCCCGGGGAGAGCGGGGCCCAGGAGACTGCCCCAGCCACTGGGCAGTTGCTGGAGACCTACAAAGCCTGGGTGCACATGGTGCTGGTGAAGGAGGGAGGGTCCCCAAATGCCCCAGAGCAGCGCCTGGGCAGAGTGGGGAGGTTAGTAGGGTTCCTATGGGATCGCCCTGTCAGTGATGCCCCGGGGTCCCCGTGGGGTGGTGCGAGGCCCTGGGGCAGCTTGGAGGGCATTTACCTTGCTACCTTTGGGCAGCTCTGGCCCCATTTCTGAGCTGAGCAGGGAGTGGAAAGGCCAGAGCCGCGGGTGGCTCCAGGTCTAACCATGCCCCCTGGCACAGGCAGCAGTGGCTGGTCTCCAGACCCCAGCGACAAGCAGCCCTGGCTCCAGATCGACCTGATGCAGAAGCACAAGATCAATGCGGTGGCCACACAGGGGACATACAACACGTATGACTGGGTGACGCATTACATCGTGCTGTACGGGGACCACCCCAGCAGCTGGAAGCCCTTCTTCCAGCTGGGGAGTAACTGGGTAAGGAGCCACTGCTGCTACATCCGGGGGGCTCCCGCGAGTGCCAGCACCTTGCCTGGCTCCTGAGCACCCCCATCTACTCACGGCTGTGAGGGTCTGGGACAAAAGTCTATGACATCGTGCCAGTCGAAAGGAGGGAGCGGCAGCTGCCGAATTTCCTGCCCCACAACACAAGAATAAGAAAACAGTCGCTGACAGAGGGACATTCAAAACTGATCTAAGGGGAAACTCTCCCACCAATGGGGGGTTGGCCTGTGGAACTCCACACCACAGGACGGTGGCAAGGCCAAGAACTCAATAAGTCTCCAAGGGGGGCTGGCCAGTTCTATGGCTAGCAAGAGCATCCAGAGTGACCACAGTCTGTGGTAACGAACATGGGAGGGAGCATCACTCCTTCCAGCCCTGCCACTGTGGGGTTCTGACACCTTCCTCTGAGGGTCTGGGGCTGGACCCTGTCAGAGAGAGGCCACGGCCAAGCCAGGCTGAGGCTGGCCCAGGGGAGCGTGGTCCCCCCGGGTGGGAAGGGGCTGGTGGGGTGCACAGTCACCCCAGGGGAGGGGGAGCTGGGCACGCTGTGGGGGCTGTGTTGACAGGGGCTGTTTCTCCACCAGACATTCTTTGGGAACGTGAACGAGAGCGGGGTGGTGCGCCATGACCTGCACTACCCCATCCTGGCTCGCTACATCCGCATCATCCCCAGGGCCTGGAACCCGCGAGGCAAGATCGGCCTGCGCCTGGGCCTCTATGGCTGCCCCTACTGTGAGTGAGCCCCAGGCCGCCCGGGGGAGCCGCTGGCGCTAGTGGGGGGGAGGCGGGCCTGATGCTTCAGTGAGAGGCCTTGGGGGGCTCCGAACAATGGGCCTGGCTTGGCTGGACGCTGCGTGGCACAGAGCCCCGGGGCCCCAGGCACCATTCAGCCCATCGGGTGATTTGGAGCCCATGCAGCTCCCCAGGAATTCAGCTCTGATTCCCCTCAAGTCCTGCCCCAGCACCCCACTGCCCCCAGCCCTCCCCACTCAGCCTGGAGACCAGTTCCCTTTCCTCCCGTTGGTGCCCCCAGCGCTCCTGTCCCAGCTCTCCCCATCCCCTCCCTGCTCCGCCCCAACCCCTCCTCTCCTGCCCCACTCAGGACAGTTTCATATTTTTTAAATTTTGAAATAAATCTGGTGACCAAAACAGCCCTGGGAAGCTGTAGACAGGGGCCATCCCAAGGCGCCCCTTGTGCCCCAGGGTGGGCTTCAGGTTTCTGACCTCAGTCTCCCTCCAAGTCCTCAAAATAATTCACAGTCACCACTGTCTTTTAAATAATCTTCCCCCTCTCTTGGCATCTAATCTACTCAGCTCTATCAGCTCCCCTTTCGCTTCAGGGCTTCCCAGCCCTTCTGGGGAGCTGAGTGCCCCCAGTCCTGGCCCGTGGGCCTGGAGATTCTCCCTCAGCCTGGGGATGCACAGCCCTTCTCCCTGGGGCTGGTCCAGGTCGAGCTCTCCTCTCCGCAGCTCTCTCCTTGACTGGGCTGAAGTTACCTGACCACCTTGACCCTGCCCAGGGGGGTCTAATCACCCCCAGACCAGCCCGGGGAGCCTTGCCCCACCCCCTTTCCAAGGCTCCTGGACCCCCAAAGGAACAATGGCCTGGTTTTTTCCTATACATCCCCCCCAGACACCAACTGGCCCATCTTCCTCTCCCCTGTGTCTGCTTTTGGTTAGTCCAGACACCTGGAACAGGGTAACTGGCCCCTCACATGATCTTAATGAGCCACCGCCTTGTTACAGAACCCAGAAAACTCCTTGCTTGCTGGCAGTTCTGATTCTTTGGGCCAGGACTCCCGGCTCACAGCCCAGGGGCTAGCCCTTCCATCGGCCATGGCTTCTGCAGCACGGATCACGTACTGTTTAAATCAACCCCCTGTTCATCCCAATCGCTGAGGCGAACGCACAGCCCGAGCCCGCAGCCTCTGCTCTGATTTAGGCCTGTGGATTGGTATAGCCACGGGAAAGCACCTTAGCAGTGTTAAATGTTTTACACTTGGGAGCTACAGTTTAGAATCCCCAGATGTTACTCCAGCTCTGACGTAAAGGAAAATCCTATGGATAGGACAAATCAAATGGTTGAAATAATTACTATGGCATGAGACTCAGGACCCTACACTCCTTCCTGCATAGAGCATCAGACCAGCAGAGACCAGCTAGTCTGACGCCGCCTGGATAACCTGGCCAGCGACTCATGAAACTGCAGCACAAACCTGAAACAATTAGAAAACCAAACGCCTTGTAGATGTTTGCAAACATCAAACATCCCCTAGACAACTGGGAAGTCTCGTCTTACCTGGGTCATACGTTCCAGTCAACGAGAGACAGTCCGAGTCCAGGCTGTGGGTTGTGACTAGCAGGTTGCTCAGCAGTTAGCACGGCCCCTGGAACACCCGGGAGCTGAGGTCGGGTCAGCCCCTGCGATCCGAGGGAATGTTAAACTGGCTAGTTCCCGAGTCCTTGGGCTGGAGTTACGTTTGGCAGCTGCCTGGATTTCCAGTGGGCTGCGTTTGTCTGGAGTCTGTTCCAGTCTCGAGCTTATTTCGATTCTTAAGCCTCTCAGCTGCTCCCACGACAGACTGAGGCTGGATTCTGCTAGGTGGGAATGCAGAGCCAGGGCTGGGAACTACGGCTGCACAGCGTCCCGGCCCCCCACGGCCAGCCTCGCCCCTATGGCTTGTGGCCCAAGTAGCCTGTTCTCTGCAGGGTCGAGCCTGGGCTCTGGCTCTCAGCAGGGAGGGTAGCGGCCAGGCAGAGGGGTGTGGGCAGGTTTGGCCAGTGCCCCAGGTGACGTTGGGTTTTGTCCCCCAGGGTCTGATGTGCTGTACTTCGATGGGGACGATGCCATCTCCTACCGCTTCCGCGGGAAAACTGTCCGCACTTCCCAGGATGTCTTCACCTTCAGCTTCAAGACGATGGAGCGGGAGGGGCTGCTGATGCACGGTGAGGGCTCCCAGGGGGACTACATCACCGTGGAGCTGAAACAGGCCCAGCTGGTGCTGCACATCAGCTTAGGTGAGTCTGGGCCTGTCTGGGGCGCCGCGGGGCTGCTCAGTGCTAGGGAGGGGTACTGGGGATGGGGGGCTTGGACAGGGGATGGGGGTTAGAAGGGGCTGCACAGTAGGGGGGAGATTGACAGGGGCTTCTCTGCACTCGGGGGGCATTGTTGGGGTTCGGCAGTGGGATGGGGGCAGCAGGGGCTGGCCTGCACTGGGGGGAGGATTGGGACCATGGTGGGTGGGCAGTGGGATGGGGGTTGGCTGGGGCCAATCCATACCTCGTAGGGGGGTTGTTGGCAGTGGTGGCAGGAGGGGGGTTGGGATGACCCCTGAGCGGCACTGGGGAGGCTTGGGGCCCCTCCCTGTCAGTAAGGTGACTGGCTGTCCCCACAGGTAGCAGCCCGCTGTACTCCAGTCAGGGACACACGACGGTGACGGTGGGAAGCCTCCTTGATGACCAGCACTGGCACTCTCTGCGCATTGACCGCCATGGTCACCACGTCAACCTGAGCCTGGACGGGGAGGTCAAACGCTTCCGTTGCAATGGGGACTTCCAGCAGCTGGACCTGGACACCGAGGTAGAGCCTGTCCCGTCCCAGTGGGGCCGGTTGGGATCAGGGTCAGGACAGGGGGCCTGTTCCTTGGGGCGGCCTGGCTGGACACTGTGCTGCCCGGGCTCCCAGCCCTCTCCCAGGAGCAGCTGCTGAGGGACAGAGGCAGCCCATCATGTTGCTGTGCTGAGAACCGTGGGCAGCGGGGCCCCGTGGGCTCAGGCTGCACCCGTGTGATGTCCTCTGAGCTGGGACCAGGAGCTAAGCCAGAGGCAGGTCACAACCAGGCCCCTCCCTGCCCCCTGTGGGGCTCTGCTCTGTGCTGAGCTACTGGGCGATACCCCCCGTCCCTGGGAGCCCAGAGGGACATAGTCCAGACCCACTGGTGCTGAGCTCCCCACCGTTCATCTCCCTGCCCGGCAGGGGGCATGTCCCCTCCGCACTGGGCGATCAGTGCCCCTGACCACTGGGGCTCAGCCCAGTCCTGCTGACTCCCCACAGCTGTTCTTCGGCGGTGTGATCAGTCAAAAGAATCAGAGCCTGGTCTATCGACAGAACTTCCGGGGATGCATGGAGAACATCTTCTTCAACAGGGTCAACATCGCCGACCTGGCCCGCAGGAGAGCGTCCAACATCCGCTTCGAGGTGTGGGGCGCGGGCAGCCTGGGAAGGGTGGGGAACCCCAGGGAAAGGGAGTGGGGGTCTCTGGGCAGCAGGGGAAGTGCCCATGGGCTCCCTTGGCCTTGGCAGATGCTGTCCCAGGCACGCTGTGAGGCAGGCAGCTCTGGCTGTCAGGATGAAGCTCAGTGACCCAAGCCCGGCCATGGGGCTAGGATTGCAGCTGGCTACGGGCCAGGAACCGGCTGCTCCAGCGCTCACTCATCCAGCCCCAGATCGATAGTGCCAGGTCGTCCTGGGCCTGGGGCCATCGGCTGCTGTCACCAGGCGATGGGTGCGTGCTCAGTGTGGGGGCCTCAGCTGTGGCAGCCTCATGGGTTTGGCTCTGGTGACTTCAGGCTGGAGTTCTGCAGAGCTCTCTGTGCCTGGTTTGTATCTAGAGCTTGTAGGAACACATGACACCAGAGGCAAATAACACAGACAGTCACAGGAGCAGGGTCCACTCTCTCTTATCGGTGTGATTAAAGTTACTAACATAGTGGTGAGTGTCACACAACTAGATCTATCCAGGCACCAGGGGTAGCTACAGACACACTCACATCCTCCTAGACAGTGTTAGGGGCTGATGGGTCTCATGGATTGATCCTCAGGTCCCTGCTGGATCCTCCCCTAAGAAGCTCCTTTTTCCCCGCTCTGGGCACATCCTTTTTGTAATGTGGTTCTGCCTATACCCACATTCTGCGCATGTACATGAAAGTGTCACCCCTCTTTTTCCTTATCGGTCTGGTGTCCCTTCGACACTTAAGGCCCTCCGATTGCTATAGGTCGTGTAGGCTCTTTATTTCATTAGCACTGACGCACAACCTGTATCCTGTGGTTGAGACACAGTAGAGACAGATGTGCCTCTACACCATTTTTGTGATTTAAAGTTAACCTTCCAGCTAATTTTTTGCAGTATTACCCCTTGGAATCTCTGTGCCCATAATCTTAGGGCATCGGGTTATTCTTCGCTCACTTACTTCTGTCAGTGTTTCTTAGCTCCAAGGCCTAAAATAGCTAAGCTAAAATCTTGCAAGCCTCAGCCTAAAGGTCCTGCATTTCAACCTTTCTTACTTAGCTACCTAATACAGGATTATTCCTTCTAAATACTGATCAGTCTTATACTTCTATCGTGGTACAACTTACCTCTCTAACATACAATGATTATCTAGAGCATGACATGGTGTTAATCAGAACATCACACAGTGAATGAATAATAAACTACAATCATTGGCTACATCTCCCCTCCCGCTTGACAGGGTGAGTGTTATCTCACCACCAAGTGATAATAAGACAATAAAAGCCCTGTCACGTACATATTACACGACACTATGGAGCAATGATTAATACACAGCAAACAGCACTGGTCTAATGTTCAAAATCTCATATGTAACTTACCTCTAGACCTAAGGTTTCTGTGTAATGTAACTCTAGACCTGTGCCATCATTCTGTACATATTAGGGGTTAGTTCTTCCTCAGGTGGTAGCTCTCCTACTCCTCTGCACTGTGGTACGTAATTATAATCATAGGGAGCTTCTGGACCTTGACGTGGGCTTGTGTTCCACATGTCTTCATACGCATCCACATCCTCATCTGCTTCTCTCCCATGAGCCCTGGCTGCTGTGACAGTAGCCGCCAACAAGAGAAAGGAAACAGGCTGAATTACACAAAGCAGGGGTTTAACCCCTTCACATGGTTCCAAGTCTTCCTCCCACGTAACATAGTAAGGAAACTATGGCCAGTAATCCATCCCTTCCAGCCAATTCCCATTCCTCCAAGTGTACTGTCTTGGGAGCTGCCGCTAGCTAACATTTCAGATACTGCTTGATTTGCCTTATTCATTTCAATTAAATGTGACTCTTTTCTTTAGAAGAGTCGTGTGAGTGGTAAGGTCAGTGGTGGTGTCTATGCACGAAACTCTGGAGCACTTTGTCTAACAAGATCCCGATAATCAGGGTTACTAAGGACAATGGTTTCATTTTCAGAAGTGGGTATCAGAGACACCGTTGCGTGCCCAGTCATTGCAGGTACTTGTGGTTTAAAACAAAAATTTGGAGTTTTGATCACACATCTGCATTGGCAGTGACAGAATTCTTGGCAATTGGTTATTACACAATACTGTCCTTCTCCAGGATAGGCTATTCGCTCCATAGGAGATCTCCATTTGGTTAGTTGTAGGGTGACCAGATGTCCCGATTTTATAGGGACAGTCCCGATTTGTGGGTCTTTTTCTTATATAGGCTCCTGTTAATCCCCCCCACCCCGACACACACACTCCATCCCAATTTTTCACATTTCCTGTTTGGTCACCCGAGTTACGTGTATCCTGGACATGCTATCTGTGTTGCATTCGCTGCCAGTAAATCCCATTGGTACATTTCCAGCTGACCACATAGAGGAGTTATTACCTCAAATTACCATAACTGATATGCTTTTTGACTCTCTCAAGATCACCTTTAATCCAAATTAACATTCCTGTACCAAATAACCCCGTGGTGCTATTCAGAATTCCCAAAGGACCAATTCCTCATTTTCTTCTAGGAGCATACAGGTTAGTTTGTATGTCCAGACCCAAGTGAGCAATATTCTGCACTCATGGTTGATAAGCAGTTATCCTGTCCACAAGGAGTACGGAAAAGAAAGATGCAACTTTAGTATCTCTACATTAGCTGAATTTACTCATTGCCAATTAGATACATTTAACACAACAAGCAGAGGTGCCAACTTTCCACTTCCCCTGGGGGTGCTCAACCCCCGCTCTGCCCTCACTCCACCCCTTCCCCCAAGGCCCCACCCCCAGCTTGTGCCATCTTTTCCCCTTTGCCCGGGAAGCTGGAAAAAGGAACCAGCGGGCTGGAGGGAGTTAGTTCAGTTTCAGTTTAGGGCTGGGTGGTTGGAATTCAGGGTATCCCAAGCTGGGATCCAAGCACCTGGAACCCCCAGAAGGACTCAATTGAGGGGTCCTGGTTGTGCCTCCAAGCTCTGCTGTATCCTTTGTTCCTGTTGTCCAATAAACCTTCTGTTTTACTGGCTGGCTGAGAGTCACTGTGGGTCCCAGGAAGAGGGGTGCAGGGCCGGACTCCCCCACCCTCCGTGACAACTGGTGGCAGCGGCGGGAGATACTGCACCCCGTGGACGGCGCTTCCTGCAGTAAGTGACTGGGGAGCAGTAAAACGAAGCAACGATTTTCGGGGTGAGAAGGACTTTGCAGTAACAGGGTCCTCGGGGGATTGCAGCGAGCGGTCCCAGCGGCGGAGGAGTCTGCAGCTTGACCCTGGCAGAGAGGTGGTGACCTCAAGAAGGGCTGGTGCACTAGGGGTCCCCCTGGAAACCGTGGAGAGCGGCGAGCACCCCGGCCTGTGAGTGCCCAGCAGGAAGATGTATGCCAAGTGGCACAAGTGCAGCCTGGTGGAGCTGTGCAAGCAGAGGGGGTTGCACAGAGGGAGGCTCACCAAGAACCAGCTGATTGCCCAGCTGGAGGAGGGAGATCGCTTGAATGAACGGAGCCCTGTCTCTGAGGGAAGCAGCCTGGCAGATGCAGAGCAGGCACCAGTGTCTGTCCCCGCTGGGAGTGGTCAGCCAGCGGTTGAGGGCTTCCTGAGACCCCCGTTCCTATGCCTAGGGGAAGGGCGGGGAGGAGCCAGGGAATGCTGAGGGCACCGTGACACCCCTGGCCAGCAGGGGATTGTTCCGGCGACGCTTGGCATCCGTGGAGTGGAAGCGGCTGGAATGGGAGAGAGAGCTAAAACTGAGAGAGCTGGAGGATCGTGAGAGACAGAGAGAACACGAGGAGAGACAAAGACAGCGAGAACTGGAGGAGAAAGAGAGACAGAGAGAACATGACTGGGAGGAGAAGAGAGACGGCGTCAGCATGAGCTGGAACTGGCGAGGCTGAGGGGCAGCGGGCCCCCGGCTGCGGCAAGTGAGGGGGGGCCCAGGACTGCGCAGAGCTTTGATAAGTGCATCCTGGCCCAGCGTAAGGAGGGGGAGGACATGGATGACTCCTGGATGCCTTGGAGACGGCCTGCGAGCTGCACCAGGTAGCTCCGGCAGACAGGCTCCGGGTTCTCACCTCCTTACTGGACCCCAAGGCCGTGGCATTGTACCGCCAGCTGGGAGAGGAGGAGAAAGGGAACTACGAACTATTCAAGCAGGCCCTGCTGTGTGAGTTTGGGCTGACTCCTGAGATGTACTGGGAGAGGTTCTGGAGTCAGGATAAAACCCCTGAGGTCTCCTATCTGCAGCTAGCCATCCGCATGGAGGGATACGCCAGCAAGTGGGCAGATGGGGCCTAGACGAAGGGGGACCTGGTTAAACTGCTGGTACTGGAGCAACTGTATGAGCGGTGCCCATCCGACCTGAGGCTGTGGTTGAGGGACCAAAAGCCAGAGAACCCACGACATGCAGGGCGGCTGGCTGATGAGTTTGTGAAGAGCCAGTCGGGGAGTGGCAGGGAGGAGTCTCAAAGGAACAGGCTCGCCGCGACGCAGAGAGAGAGTCATCCTGGGACCGCCCAAAGGGGGAATCAAGAGAACCCCTCCCAAGGGGAACGCCCAGCGTCAGAGACAACCGACCGGTTTGAGGGGACCAACGGGACATGAGCTGCTATCAGTGTGGCCAGAGAGGCCACATACGGTCCCAGTGCCCCAGACTCAAGGACAGACTGAGCAGACCAATCCCACGCTGGGTTAACTTGGCAGAGACCCAGCTGGACGAGGGGCAGCGTGCACAGGAAAGGGGGGCTGGCCGCGTATCACCTGCGAAGGAGAGAGGAGGTCCTCAGGTCAGCTCCTCTGGGGGGCTGGATGCTCCAGGCTCTGAGTTTTTGCTTTACAGGGTGGGCACGGGGCTGCCCCTCCGGAGAGAGTGCCTTGTTCCTCTGGAGGTAGATGGGAGGAAGGTCACTGGGTACTGGGAGACGGGCGCAGAAGTGATGCTGAGGTGGTGGCCTCAGATCGAATGGTGCCCGACACCTACCTGACCCTGATGGGTGTGGGCGGGACCCCATTCAAGGTGCCCGTGGCGAGGGTACACCTGAAGTGGGGGGCCAAGGAGGGCCCCAAGGACGTGGGGATACACTCACATTTGCCCACGCAGGTGTTAATGGGGTGGGGACCTGGAGGTCTGGCCAAGCAACGCCTGGGGTGCCCTGGTCGTGACCTGTAGTCAGAGTCGGCAAAGGGCACTGCTCCCCGACAACGGGGAAGGTACTCGACCCGAGGCACAGGACCCTAACCTGGGGGTGGGGGAAACGCCTAGGGACACAGCTCAGAGAGGCTGCGGCCTCAGACCCAGCCAGCGAGAGAGAGCCGGTCCCCATCCCTGTCCCAGCTGCTGAGTTCCAGGCCGAGTTGCAGAAAGATCCCTCCTTGCGGAAGCACAGGGACCGGGCTGACCTTAGTGCGGTACAGACCATGAGGAGAGGTTGCAAGGAGAGGTTCCTGTGGGAGAAGGGGTTCCTGTACCGAGAATGGGCTCCCCCAGGGGAAGTAGAGTCATGGGGGATCAGGAGGCAGCTGGTGGTTCCCCAGAAGTTTCACCACAAGCTGCTGTACCTGGCCCATGACATCCCTCTCGCAGGGCACCAGGGAATCTGGCGTACCAGGCAGAGGCTGCTACAGAACTTTTACTGGCCTGGGGTCTTTGCCCAGGTCAGACAGTACTGCCAATCCTGTGACCCCTGCCAGAGAGAGGGGAAGGCCCGGGACAAGAGGAAAGGGGCTTTGAGGCCTTTACCCATCATAGAAGAACCTTTCCAGAAGGTGGCCATGGACATAGTGGGACCCCTCAGCAAGACGACCCGGTCGGGGAAGAAATACATCCTGGTGGTGGTGGATTTCGCCACTCGCTACCCCGAGGCGGTAGCCTTGTCCTCTATCAAAGCAGACACCGTGGCAGATGCGCTGCTGACAATTTTCAGCTGGGTGGGGTTCCCCAAGGAGGTCTTAACGGATCAGGGGTCCAACTTCATGTCGGCCCTGCTCCGGTCCTTATGGCAAAAATGTGGGATCCAACACAACTGGGCCTCAGCGTATCACCCCCAGTCCAACGGGCTGGTGGAAAGGTTCAACGGGACGCTGAAGATGATGCTAAAAACATTTATGAACCAGCACCCGCAGGATTGGGACAAGAACTTACCTCACCTGCTGTTCGCATACAGGGAGGTACCCCAGGAATCTACCGGGTTTTCACCTTTCGAACTGTTGTATGGAAGGCGGGTAAGGGGGCCCCTAGACCTGATGAGGGACGAATGGGAGGGGAAGGCCGCTCCCGAGGGAGAGTCAGTGGTGGAGTATGTCCTGACCTTCCGGGAGAGACTGGCCGAGCTCATGGGCCTGGCCAGGGAGAATCTGGCCCGAGCCCAGAGGAGGCAGAAGGTCTGGTATGACCGCACGGCACGGGCCCGTGCCTTCGCCACCGGGGATCAGGTGGTGGTTCTCATTCCCGTGAGGAAAAACAAACTCCAGGCTGCCTGGGAAGGGCCCTTCAAGGTTGTCAAGCAACTAAATGAGGTAAACTATGTGGTGGAGCTGTCTAACCGGGCACATCACCGCCGGGTGTACCATGTGAATATGATGAAGCCATACTATGACAGGGGGAATGTGGTGTTGGCCGTGTGTGGACATTGGGAGGGGCAGGGAGATGACCCCTTAGTGATCTATTCCCTGGAACAAAAGCTTGTTCCCCCCTGGAGGCGATTCCCCTCTCTGATCAGCTGACCCCGGGCCAGCACGCTGAGATCAGAGGGGTGCTGCATCTATACCGACAGCTGTTTTCCAACCAGCCTGGACGCACTAATTTGACTGTCCACCGGGTGGAGACCGGGTCACATGCCCCTATAAAAGCAGCAAAGAATCCTGTGGCACCTTATAGACTAACAGACGATTTGGAGCATGAGCTTTCGTGGGTGAATACCCACTTCTTCAGATGCACGTGGTGGTCACCAGGAAAACTGCCCAGGACCTAGAAAGAGAGGTCAGGGACATGCTGGCTTTGGGGGTGATCCAGCCGTCTTCCAGCCCTTGGGCCTCGCCAGTGGTGCTAGTCCCCAAGAAGGATGGGTCAATCCGGTTCTGTGTGGACTATCGAAAGCTCAATGCCATCACCGTATCTGATGCCTACCCTATGCCCAGGCCTGACGAGCTCCTAGACAAGCTGGGAGGTGCTCGGTACCTCACCACTATGGATCTTACCAAGGGCTACTGGCAAGTGCTGCTGGACGCAGATGCCAGGCTGAAATTGGCCTTTATCACCCCTCTGGGGCTCTATGAGTTTCTGACCCTGCCCTTCGGCCTCAAGGGAGCGCCGGCCACCTTCCAGCGCCTGGTGGATCAGCTACTGAGGGGGATGGAGAGTTTTGCCGTGGCGTATATTGATGACATCTGTGTCTTTAGCCAGACCTGGGAGGACCACATGTCCCAGGTTAAACAAGTCCTGGACCGACTCCGAAAGGCTGGGTTAACAGTAAAGGCTGAGAAGTGCAAGGTGGGGATGGCTGAAGTATCTTACCTGGGCCATCGGGTGGGGAGCGGCTGCCTGAAGCCGGAACCAGCCAAGGTGGAGGTGATCAGAGACTGGCCCGCTCCCCAAACCAAAAGCAGGTCCAGGCCTTTATTGGGATGGCGGGGTACTATCGAAGGTTCGTGCCCCACTTTAGCGCCATAGCCGCCCCCCTCACTGAGCTGTGCAAGAAGGGGAAGCCAGACAAGGTGATCTGGACCGAGCAGTGCCAGCAGGTTAGTGGCCCAGTTCTGGCAAACCCAGATTTTGACAAACCCTTTATGGTGTTCACCGATGCCTCAGACACGGGACTGGGGGCGGTGTTAATGCAGGAGGATGAAAAGGGGGAGAGACACCCCATCGTGTACCTGAGTAAGAAGCTGCTACCCCGGGAACAAAGCTACGCGGCCATCAAGAAGGAATGCCTGGCCATGGTGTGGGCCCTTAAGAAGCTAGAGCCATATCTCTTTGGGCGACACTTCACCGTGTACACCGACCACTCTCCCCTGACCTGGCTGCACCAGATGAAAGGAGCCAACGCCAAGCTCCTGAGGTGGAGCCTGCTCCTGCAGGACTATGACATGGACGTGGTCCATGTGAAGGGAAGTGCCAACCTGACAGTGGATGCGTTGTCCCGGAGAGGGGACCCTGAACTTCCCCAGGTCACTGGGCAGAGTGACCCCGCTCAGTTCAGTCTCGAAGGGGGGAGAGATGTGATGCATTAGGGACTGTCTGTGTGGGGAGTGGGAGAGCCAGGGATGTCTTTAGGTGAGGGACAGGATTTAAGCCTGTAACCTGAGCCAAGTGGGGAGGGAGGAGTGTCAGCACCTTTGGCGGGAAGCTGGAAAAAGGAATCGGCTGCAGGGAGTTAGTTCAGTTTCGGTTTAGGGCCTGGTGGTTGGAATTCAGGGTATCCCAAGCTGGGATCCAAGCACCCGGAACCCCCAGAAAGACTCGATTGAGGGGTCCTGGTTGTGCCTACAAGCTCTGCTGTAACTTGCATTCCTGTTGTCCAATAAACCTGTTTTACTGGCTGGCTGAGAGTCACTGTGAGTCCCAGGAAGAGGGGTGACAGACATAAGAACATAAGATTGGCCAGACTGGGTCAGACCAAAGGTCCATCTGGCTCAGTGTCCTGTCTTCCGGCAGCAGTCAATGCCTGGTGCCCCAGAGGGAATGAACACAACAGGGAATCACCAAGTGATCCATCCCCTGTTGCCCATTCCCAGCCTCTGGCAAACAGTTTGAAAGGCAGCATTCAAGCAGAAGTACAGGATTAATGTAGTTACACCCCACATGTTTTTTTTCTTTTCCTGTGACTGGGCTGACTCTCACCGGCTCTTGGGTTACATGCTTTTGTAGTCAATGGCTCTGCTTCCTCTGCCTGTGGAGAAATCTCTCTTTTCCGGTACAATTTCAACTGATTTGCATGATAGAACTGATCTAATTTTCTGCTCCCATGTGAGATTCTAATTTTGTATACGGCGGCACTGAGTCTATCCACATTTGGCCCAGCCTATCGGCTACGTAAATTGTGTTCAGATGCAGCATATGATTGGAGCATAACTTGGGTCTCCAGTTTCCCAAGCATTCTCTCTTTGGCTTTTATCAAAATAGGCTTTTGCCTTCTGTCTGGATTTCCTCAGTTTGATAGCTACCTGCAAGTGAATCGGATTCCAGTGTTTTTGTAATGCTTGCAGAAAGGTTTCGACTAGAACTCCCTCTAGCTGTGAACCACTGGCATGCCACAAAAGATGCTCTGGCATTCACCCAGTCATCACCTCAAAGGGTTTATGGTCTGTGGAGGCAGCAGGAGTTGCCCTGAGTTACATTAAAATGAGTGGAACTAGAGTGTCCCAATTGTGTCCATTGGCATCTACCAGTTTCCACGGCATGAGTGTGATGGTGCCATTTGTTCGCTCTGCCATCCCTGGCGATTGAGGCCCGTATGGAAGGTGCCATTTTTGTTGCACTCCCAACAACTGTAAACGTTTTTGGAACACTTGCCCAATAAAACGTATTCCTCTGTCTGACTGTACCCTCGCAGGGAGTCACCAGTGAGAGGAGACTTGTTCCACTAAGATCTTTGCTGTAGCTCAGGCAGTGTTTGCTTTCAAAGGAAATGCTGCCACCATTTGGAGACTGGAGCAGAAGGCATTGGTTTCTTCTCTGAGTCTTCTGGAAGGGTCCCACAAAAGCAATTTGCAAAGCTTGCCATGGACCCTCTTAAGGGAGCATTTCTTTTTGTGGGGCTAGGATTGTTCTGTGCAGAGACCAAACCATTTTTACAGTATTGTTGCACATTTGCCTTTGTGCATGGCCATCAATCCACTGAGGTGAGGCGCCGCATGGTTCTGTCTACCCCTGATGTCCTCCTGAGAGTGCGTCATGCACCAGGTAGATCATTTCTCTGCAAGCTGGGATGGGACTACCCCACTGGGAAACGCTCTCCAAGGTACATCAGTACACTCTCTTCTATGTACAACTCTGATTTGTACTTTTGATATGGGGAACCTTGCGATAATGTTGTCTGGGTTCCTTGTTTTTCCCCTGATTTTGATCCCAGAGAGCCCCAGGGCAGGGCCCACGTGAATGGGCCTGAGATGTAAGTGCCCCACTCCTGCCCCGGGCAGCAAGAGGGGAAACAGCAGGGCCAGGGAGCTGGATGGGGCTGGGTGCTCGCTCACCAGCTCTTGTGTGGTTATTCCCAGGGCCACGTCAGCCACTACTGCCAGGACCAGCCCTACATGCCCATCACCTTCGCTGGCATCAACAACTACCTGCAGGTGCCAGGCATCCCACGCCGAAACCGCTTGTCTGTCAGCTTCAAGTTCCGCTCCTGGGACACGGTGGGGCTGCTGCTCTACACCAGCTTCGCCGAGCACCTGGGCTCCCTGGAGATGGTGCTGAGCAATGGCCAGGTCAACGTCTCCATTGCCCAGTCTGGCCGCAAGAAGCTGGAGTTCGCTGCAGGTTCATAGCTTCCCAGGCTGCTCTGACCCCAACCCCAACCCCGACCTGGTTCATAGCTTCCCGGGCTGCTCTGACCTGCTGCCCTGACCCTGACCCCGACTCCCCCCCCCAACGGTTCATAGCTTCCCAGGCTGCTCTGACCTGCTGCCTAGCGCAGCCCATGGGATCCCTGCCCCTTAGCTCCCAGAGCAGAGCGTCATGAAGAACAGCCAGGCTGGGACTGGAAATGGCCAGTGCTAGAGAACCTCGGTCCAATGTTAATTACTCGCACGTTAACAGCGCACACCTCTGAGTTTGTCTAGCCTCCACTTCCAGCCATGGCCCCGTGTTGGATCGTCGTCTGCTAGACCGAAGAGCCTGTTCCCAGCTATCAGTTCCCCATCTCGGCACTTACAGGCTGGGATCCCCTTCCCCTTCTCTTTGTTACGTGAGCAAGGAGAGGGCTGGGGGAGGAGGGGCTGGGGGGATGGCAGGGCCTGTCTCCCCATGGCCACCTGCTGGGGGTCTCAGGCCCTGGCATCGTATTGTCCTGCCAAGGGGGTGCAGGAGGTGATGGGAACCAGCAGCCCACTCGCCCCCCCCAACTCTGCCCCCATCCAGGGTACCGGCTGAACGACGGCTTCTGGCACATGGTGGAGCTGGTGGCACGGGACGGCTCGGCTGTGATCACCATCGACGACAATGACGGGGCCGAGTTCCGGGTGGCCCACCCCTTCCAGCTGCGCACCGGGACCCAGTACTTCTTTGGAGGTGGGCGGCCCGGGCCTGGGGGTGGGGGGGCCGGCTGGGGGGCAGGTGGGACTCACCCCCTCCCCGCCTCCGTGTGTATTCCAGGCTGCCCCAAACCCGCCGCCATCACCGGCTGCCTGTCGAACCAGACGGCCTTCCATGGCTGCCTGCAGAGCATCAGCGTTGATGCCCAGCCCGTGGAGCTGGACCTGCTGAGGCAGGAGCGGCTGGGGAAATACTCCAACGTATTCTTCAATATGTGCAGCATAACCGACAGGTACGTGCCCACCGGCCAGCCGGCTGCCTGACCCGTGACAGAAGCCAGGCCGTGTCTGTGCTGGGGGCTGCCCCAGACCAAACCGTGGGAGAGGGGCATGGGCTTGTCCTTGGTGCCTAGGGCTGGGCCTGAAGGGACCTGAGATCGCGGTTCTGCCCTGCCGCCAGCTTTCAGCCACCCCATTTCTGCTTTGTTCAGAGTGAGCTAGTCGGGGCAGGGACCGTGTCTGCGCAGTGCCTGGCCTGATGGGGGGCCGCGATCTCAGCCAGCATCCATGCGGCGCTGCGGTCGTTAATAACAGCTGGAGGCACAATTTGCCCTGGGGCAGAGCTATCCGGTTTGAGGCAGGGCCTGGCTGCCCTGGGACAGAGGACAGGTTTTCCTGGGCAGCTCTGCCAGTGGCTGGAGTCATGGCAGGATAGCTGCACACCCCGCTCACCCCGGCGTCCATGTGCCCGGCCATCCTCAGTTGCATCCATCCCCGCCAGGTGCACCCCCAATCTGTGCGAGCACGGCGGCCGCTGCCTGCAGTCCTGGGATGACTTCACCTGCGTCTGCGACCTGACGGGATACAAGGGAGAGACCTGCCACAAATGTGAGCTCCGGCCCAGCCAGGGGAATGGGGGGGCTGAGGATGGGTTCCTGGCTCGCTAGTCTCATCCCAGCCTCCTGCTTTGCCTGTTCCAGCCCTTTACAAAGAGTCGTGTGACGCGTATCGGCTCAGTGGGAAAACATCTGGGAACTTCACCATTGACCCTGACGGCAGTGGGCCTCTCAAACCCTTTACCGTCTACTGCGACATCCGAGGTAGCCGGGGGGAGGGGGAGGAGAGATGCCAAAGGGTCTGGCAGGGCTTGGGAATTGGGGCTTTTCCCCTCTAGGGAGCGCTGACCCTGATCCGGTCCCGGGGCAGGGACTGGCTGGCTCAGGGGACAGAGACTGGGGCACAGGGCTTTTCCCCTGTAGGGGATGCTGGCCCCAATATGGCACCACCACAGGGACTGGATGGCTCGGGGGCAGGGACTGGGTCCCCATCCTTCCCCTCTGGGGGGTGCTGGCCCTGATCCGGTCGTGGGGCAGAGACTGGGGCACAGGGCTTTTCCTCTCTAGGGGTCACCAGCTCTGACCCAGCCCCAGGCAGTGGTGACCAGAAGTCGTTCCCACATGCAGCACCTGTGGGGTGGGGTCTCAGCCCAGTTCCTGGAGGGCCGGTGACGGTGTCTATTCCAGAACTGAGCCCAAGAGCGACTGACCCCTGCCTGCAGAGGGGCCCTCGGGGCGGCCAGGGCTGAGGCCCATTGGTAGGGAAGGGGATTGGACCTTGTCATGGTGCTTGGGCTGCCTCCATTTCCCCGCCCGCCCCCGAGTGATGCAGGACAGAGCCGGAGGGAGGGGCTGGGATGAAGCGACTCCCAGGCCGTTCCCTCGCTGACTCCGTCCTTTCTCCTTGCGCGTCGGCCCCAGAGGATCGGGCATGGACCATCGTCCGGCACAACCGGCACTACGCCACGCGGGTGAGGGGCTCCAGCGTGGACCGGCCCTTCCTGGGCGCTGTGGAGTACTGGAACGCCTCGTGGGCGGAGGTGGCGGCCCTGGCCAACGGCTCCGAGTACTGCGAGCAGCACCTGGAATTCTCCTGCTACAGCTCCCGCCTGCTCAACACCCCCTGTGCGTGCCTCGGGGCGGGAAATGGGGGGCTCTGCCCCGTCCCGGCAATGGGATTAATGGGTGGGTACTGGGGGGGTCACTGCCCTGCCCCAGCAGTGGGGGAGGGCAGGGTCATGGGGTGAGTCTCATGGTCCCTGCTCACCCCCCCTGCACCTCCCGTCTGGGCAGGTGCAGTCTGGCCCCCTGGGCTGCTCTCCGTCCGGTTGCACAGGCTGTTGCTCCCCCAGTGCAGGACTCGCTCCCCCAGCCCCTTAGCCCAGCTCAGCCCACCCCCCTGCCCGCCTCACCCGCGGCTCTGTCCCCTCCCACAGACGGGCCACCCGTCAGCTTCTGGATGGGCCGCCACGACCAGCGCCATTACTACTGGGGGGGCTCCCCGCCGGGCGTCCAGCGCTGCGCCTGCGGCCTGGACAAGAACTGCGTCGACCCCAAGTACTTCTGCAATTGTGACGCTGACCATGCCCAGTGGTGAGCCCCGGGCGGGGGGGCTGGAGCATGGGCTGGCAGTGGGGGGGTGCCTGGGGATGGGGTTGCTGAGGTGATGGGGCAGCGCAGGGCATGGGGGAGTCAGTGGAGTGGGGCAGCACAGAGTTGGGGGGGTTGGGGGGGAGTGTTGGTGGAGTGGGGCGGTACAGGGTGCCAGTGGGGAGGGGGGCAAGTAGGCAGCTGTAGTGGGGGGTAGCTGAGTGGGGGCAGAGCAAGCTGTGGCAGTGGGGAGCGAGGCAGTGGGAGGCGGAGAGGCTGTGGCAATGGGGGGCAAGGCAGTGGGGGGCGAGGCAGTGGGGGGCAGAGAGGTTGTGGCAGTGGGGAGCGAGGCAGTGGGTGTTGAGGGCAGTGGGGGGCGGCAGTGGGGGGCGGAGAGGCTGTGGGAGTGGGGGGCATACAGTGGGGGTGATGCAGTGGGGGGCAGAGAGGCTGTGGCAGTGGGGAGCGAGGCAGTGGGGGCAGAGAGACTGTGGCAGTGGGGGGCAGGCAGTGGGGGGCGAGGCAGTGGGGGCTGACAGTGGGGGGTGGAGAGGCTGTGGCAGTGGGGAGCGAGGCAGTGGGTGTTGGGGGCAGTGGGGGTGACACAGTGGGGGCAACACAGTGGGGGCAGTGGGAGCAGGCAGTGGGGGTGATGCAGTGGGGGCAGAGAGGCTGTGGCAGTGGGGAGCGAGGCAGTGGGGGGTGACACAGAGGGGGGCAGAGAGGCTGTGGCAGTGGGGAGCGAGGCAGTGGGGGCGGAGAGACTGTGGTGGTGGGGGCGAGGCAGCGGGTGTTGGGGGCAGTGGGAGCAGGCAGTGGGGGTGACGCAGTGGGGGCAGTGGGAGCAGGCAGTGGGGGTGACACAGTGGGGGCAGAGAGGCTGTGGCAGTGGGGGGGAGGCAGTGGGGGGTGACAGAGGGGGGCAGAGAGGCTGTGGCAGTGGGGGGAGGCAGTGGGGGGGGGAGGCAGTGGGGGGCAGGCAGTGGGTGTTAGAGGCAGTGGGGGGCATCCAGCTGGGGGTGGGGAAGGATGGCAGGAGGCATGGAGCGGCCTGGGGGGCTCCTGTCCCTCTCTGACCCCGGCTCCTTCACCCCTGGCTCGGCTCTAGGAGGACGGACAAGGGGCTGCTGAACTTCGTGGACCACCTGCCCGTCACCCAGGTCGTGGTGGGAGACACCAACCGCTCCCAGTCCGAGGCCCAGTTCCTGCTGGGGCCGCTGCGCTGCTACGGAGACCGTGAGTGCCCTGCCGGGCGGGGGGCATGGCCGGGGCCCTTGCAAGGTCCCTCTGTCCTGCAGGGCAGGGGCTGGGCCCGGGTCACCCCCTTGCTGGCTCTGCGGGGCCCAGAGCTCACCCTGCCCTGGTCTCTTTCAGGGAACACCTGGAACACCGTCTCCTTCAACAAAGGCGCCTCCCTCGTGTTCCCCACCTTCCTGGCCAACCACAGCCTGGACATTTCCTTCTACTTCCGAACCACCGCCCTCTCCGGGGTCTTCCTGGAGAACTGGGGCTGCAGGAACTACATCCGCATCGAGCTCAACAGTAGGGGCTGGGTGTGGGGCCGGGGAGTCGCAGACGAGATCTTCCAGAACTTGGCTGGAGTAGTGGGGGCTGCGGGTCGGGAGTGAGGGACACCAGCAGAGCCGTCGCAGGGTGATGGAGGGGGGCAGGATTTAGGGGCACCGGCAGAGCCATTGCAGGGTGATGGAGGGGGGCAGGATTTAGGGGCACCGGCAGAGCCATTGCAGGGTGATGGAAGGGGGTAGGATTTAGGGGCACCGGCAGAGCCGTCGCAGGGCGATGGAGGGGGGCAGGATTTAGGGGCACTGGCAGAGGCATCGCCGGGTGATGGGGGGGCAGGATTTAGGGGCACCAGCAGAGCCGTTGCTGGGTGATGGAGGGGGGCAGGATTTAGGGGCACCGGCAGAGCCATTGCAGGGTGATGGAGGGGGGCAGGATTTAGGGGCACCGGCAGAGCCATTGCAGGGTGATGGGGGGACAGGATTTAGGGGCACCGGCAGAGCTGTCGCAGGGTGATGGAGGGGGGCAGGATTTAGGGGCACCGGCAGAGCCATTGCAGGGTGATGGAGGGGGCAGGATTTAGGGGCACCGGCAGAGCCGTTGCAGGGTGATGGAGGAGGACAGGATTTAGGGGCACCGGCAGAGCTGTCGCAGGGTGATGGGGGGGGCAGGATTTAGGGGCACCGGCAGAGCCATTGCAGGGTGATGGAGGGGGCAGGATTTAGGGGCACCAGCAGAGCCGTCGCAGGGTGATGGAGGGGGCAGGATTTAGGGGCACCGGCAGAGCCGTCGCAGGGTGATGGAGGGGGGTAGGATTTAAGGGCACCGGCAGAGCCGTTGCAGGGTGATGGAGGAGGACAGGATTTAGGGGCACCGGCAGAGCCGTCGCAGGGTGATGGGGGGTAGGATTTAGGGGCACCGGCAGAGCCGTCGCAGGGTGATGGAGGGGGGTAGGATTTAGGGGCACCGGCAGAGCCGTCGCAGGGTGATGGGGGGTAGGATTTAGGGGCACCGTCAGAGGATGATTGGCAGGGGCCAGGGCTAGGATGGCAGGGGCTGTGGGCGAGACTCTGGGGGCCTCGGGGTGGGTGCTGCTGGCAGGGAGCCCCCAAGAGCTGACCTCCCCTGCTTCCCCAGCCACCAGAGACGTGGTGTTCGCGTACGACATTGGGAACGGGGACGAGAACCTGACGGTGAGATCCCCTGTCCCCTTCAGCGATGACGAGTGGCACCAGGTGAAGGCCGAGATCAACGTGAAGCTGGCGCGGCTGCGGGTGGACAAGATGCCCTGGGTGGTGCGGCTGGCCCCACCCCAGAGCTACGTCCGGCTGGAGTTCGACAGGCCCCTCTACGTGGGTGAGTGAAGGGCAGAGCCTGGGGCCCCCGGGGCTGCTCCCAGCGCCCGGCTCAGGACCCCTCCCCAGCCCAACAGCGAACCCGAGATGCTCCAGCTCCTCCCCTTAGAGAACTCAGGACTCCTGCAGCTGGCAGGGCCGGCTAAGGGCCTCCCTGGGCTGCCCCGGCTGTATTGCTCCTTAGCCAGCAGGTGGGTGTCCTGGCTTTAAAGGGTGCTCTGCTCAGACCTGGAAGCAGCCCTGGGCCAGGGCCCCATTAGTGTGCCAGGCCCTTGCCCCCCTTTCTGCAAGGGGGGCCCCTCGGGCTCCCCCACCACCCATCCTCTTCCCTCAGTCAGTGCCGGGCCTGTTGGAGTGCAGCAGCCCAGCCCCCCGCTCGGCCCCTGGCCCAGGGGAGACAGTGACCCGGGGGTGCCCGGGGAGAGCGGTGCATCACCAGAGGGGAACCAGAGTCACTGGGCCTTTCAGACATGAATTACCCCTGGGGGCAGGGTGCCAACCCCCCGGACTCCCCACCGAACCTCCTTTCATCCCCCCACAGGTTCTGTGCCCCCTTTCCACACTCCTCTCTTATCATGGGCCCACCCTCCCTTCTGCCCCCATTGTCCCCTCCATGCAGGGCTCTTGGGGTGTTCCCCTAGCAAGTTTCCCCCTTCTCCCCCACCATGTCAGGGGCTCTGGGTGCCCCCCCAGCAAGGTTCCCCCTTCTCCCCCACCATGTCAGGGGCTCTGGGTGTCCCCCCAGCAAGGTTCCCCCTTCTCTCCCCCACCATGTCAGGGGCTCTGGGTGTCCCCCCAGCAAGGTTCCCCCTTCTCTCCCCCTCCTGCCAGGGGCTCTGGGTGCCCCCCAGCAAGGTTCCCCCTTCTCTCCCCCACCATGTCAGGGGCTCTGGGTGTCCCCCCAGCAAGGTTCCCCCTTCTCTCCCCCTCCTGCCAGGGGCTCTGGGTGTCCCCCCAGCAAGGTTCCCCCTTCTCTCCCCCTCCTGCCAGGGGCTCTGGGTGCCCCCCCAGCAAGGTTCCCCCTTCTCTCCCCCACCATGTCAGGGGCTCTGGGTGCCCCCCCAGCAAGGTTCCCCCTTCTCTCCCCCTCCTGCCGGGGCTCTGGGTGTCCCCCCAGCAAGGTTCCCCCTTCTCTCCCCCACCATGTCAGGGGCTCTGAGTGCCCCCCCAGCAAGGTTCCCCCTTCTCTCCCCCTCCCGCCAGGGGCTCTGAGTGCCCCCCAGCAAGGTTCCCCCTTCTCTCCCCCTCCCGCCAGGGGCTCTGAGTGCCCCCCCAGCAAGGTTCCCCCTTCTCTCCCCCTCCCGCCAGGGGCTCTGAGTGCCCCCCCATCAAGGTTCCCCCTTCTCTCCCCCTCCCGCCAGGGGCTCTGAGTGCCCCCCCAGCAAGGTTCCCCCTTCTCTCCCCCTCCCGCCAGGGGCTCTGGGTGTCCCCCCAGCAAGGTTCCCCCTTCTCTCCCACTCCCGCCAGGGGCTCTGAGTGTCCCCCCAGCAAGGTTCCCCCTTCTCTACCCCTCCCGCCAGGGGCTCTGAGTGTCCCCCCAGCAAGGTTCCCCCTTCTCTCCCCCTCCCGCCAGGGGCTCTGGGTGTCCCCCCGAGCAAGGTTCCCCCTTCTCTCCCCCTCCTGCCGGGGCTCTGGGTGTCCCCCCAGCAAGGTTCCCCCTTCTCTCCCCCTCCTGCCAGGGGCTCTGGGTGTCCCCCCAGCAAGGTTCCCCCTTCTCTCCCCCTCCTGCCAGGGGCTCTGGGTGCCCCCCCAGCAAGGTTCCCCCTTCTCTCCCCCTCCCGCCAGGGGCTCTGAGTGCCCCCCCAGCAAGGTTCCCCCTTCTCTCCCCCTCCCGCCAGGGGCTCTGAGTGCCCCCCCAGCAAGGTTCCCCCTTCTCTCCCCCTCCCGCCAGGGGCTCTGAGTGTCCCCCCAGCAAGTTTCCCCCTTCTCTCCCCCTCCCGCCAGGGGCTCTGGGTGCCCCCCCAGCAAGTTTCCCCCTTCTCTCCCCCTCCCGCCAGGGGCTCTGGGTGCCCCCCCAGCAAGGTTCCCCCTTCTCCCCCTCCTGCCGGGGCTCTGGGTGTCCCCCCAGCAAGGTTCCCCCTTCTCCCCCTCCTGCCAGGGGCTCTGAGTGCCCCCCCAGCAAGGTTCCCCCTTCTCTCCCCCTCCTGCCAGGGGCTCTGGGTGCCCCCCCAGCAAGGTTCCCCCTTCTCCCCCTCCTGCCGGGGCTCTGGGTGTCCCCCCAGCAAGGTTCCCCCTTCTCCCCCTCCTGCCGGGGCTCTGGGTGTCTCCTTTTTCTTCCCCAAAGTACCTTGCTCTCCTCTGCTTTGGAAGGGACAGGCATAGGCTGGTGCCCCCCCTTGGAGCGACTCTCAGTGAGCAAGGCAGGGCGGGGCCCGGCCTCGCAGAGCACAGGTCTATGGCCTGGGGATTGCTAGGGGTAGCCGCATGGCACCCAGCTGTGTGTGGTTTTGTTTGATTTGATTCCCAGAGAGCTGCAAGGTGCCTGACCCTGCGGCTGTGCTCGGCCCTGGCAGGGGCTCCATGCGTCCCCGTGTGGCCCCCTTTTCCCAGAATCCCCCAGGTTCTGACCGTTCCAGTGGAGAACTGCTCAGCTGCAGTGTTCAAACATTACCATGGTGCAGATAGAAACACAAGCCAGCCCCCGAGCCCATGCTCCCCTCAGCACTTCACTCTCAGTGTCGGGCAGGCTAGTGGTGAGAGCCAGGCGTTGGGAGCCAGGACTCCTGGGGTCTCTCTCCAGCTCTGTGACGTTGGGCACGTCCCTCCGTCTCTCAGGGCCTCAGTTTCCCCATCAGGTGAGAATTGGGGCCTCTCCTGGGGGTGGGGTATTCCCAGGCGCTGAACCCTGAGCAAGGGTGCTAGTGAAGGTCGATTTCCCCAGGGGAGTCGGTGCTTTGGGGCTCTGCCGATCCTCCCTCGGCAGGAACCTGTGACCTCGGGGTCGACCGTCCAACCCAGCCTGGCAGTGCAGGCCTTGCCATGGTGGGGGCAGCCAGGCTGCTGGCTCTTCCCAGGCCTGACACTCTCTGCCCCCCGGGCCAGGCTCGGCCGAGCACCGGCTGCACCCCTTCCTGGGCTGCCTGCGGGCGCTGCGCGTGAACGGGCAGACGCTGAACCTGGAGGGCAAGGCCAACGAGACGGAGGGCGTGCGGGTGAACTGCACCGGCTACTGCCAGTACCCGCGGGTGCCCTGCCTGAACAGCGGGCTCTGTGTGGAGCGCTACAGCCACTACACGTGCAACTGCAGCCTCTCTGCCTTCGACGGGCCCTTCTGCAACCGCGGTGAGTGGTGCTGCGCCGCCCAGGGGCATGGATGCCCGGCCAGAGGCCGGGGTGAGGGGCAGACCGCCCAGGGGCATGGACGCCCGGCCAGAGGCCGGGGTGAGGGGCAGGCCGCCCGGGGTCAGGGACGTGCGGCCAGAGGCCGGGGTGAGGGGCAGGCCGCCCAGGGGCATGGACGCCCGGCCAGAGGCCGGGGTGAGGGACGGGGCCCACAGCATCAGGGACGCCTGGCCAGAGGCCAGGGTGAGGGGCAGGCCGCCATGGACACCCGGCCAGAGGCTGGGGTGAGGGGCAGGCCGCCCAGGGGCATGGACACCCGGCCAGAGGCCGGGGTGAGGGGCAGGCTGCCCGGGGTCAGGGACGCGTGGCCAGAGGCCGGGGTGAGGGGCAGGCCGCCCAGGGGCATGGACGCCCGGCCAGAGGCCGGGGTGAGGGACGGGGCCCACAGCGTCAGGGACGCCTGGCCAGAGGCCGGGGTGAGGGGCAGGCCGCCATGGACACCCGGCCAGAGGCTGGGGTGAGGGGCAAGCCGCCCAGGGGCATGGACACCCGGCCAGAGGCCGGGGTGAGGGGCAGGGTGCCCGGGGTCAGGGTGATGGGCAGGGCGCGCGGGGTCAGGGACACCCGGCCAGAGGCCGGGGTGAGGGGTGAGGCGCACAGGATCGGGGCCACCAGGGGCAGGCCAGGCCCCGTCACTCCCTCTGTGCCCATCACGCAGACATTGGTGCCTACTTCGAGCCGGGCACCTGGGTTCGCTACAACATCCTGCCGGCTGAGCTCTCGGCCGCCCGTGCGTTTGCCAGCATCCTGAGCCAGCCGCTGCCGGGCTACAACCTGACCAGCGAGGAGCTCAGCTTCAGCTTCCGCACCAGCACTGCGCCTGCCGTCCTGCTCTATGTCAGCTCCTTCCGCCGGGACTACGTGGCTGTGCTCATCCGGGAGGACGGTGAGAGCCTGGGGATGTCAGGCCGGAGCCAGGGGCCCTCCCCCACCCTGCCTGCCCGGGGCCGGAGCCAGGGCCACTTCCCCCCACGGCCTCAAGCTGGCGTCACCCCCTCCCCACCTTCCCGGGGTCTTGGCCCAGAGCTGAGCCCCCTTCCCTGTCAGGGATCCTCAGGCCCCGCTACATTACTGGAGCCGGCCCCCAGACCCTTTCCCGCGCTGGGTTCTGGGTCGTTCCCGGCTGGCTCCTGCTCATTGCTCTGGGCTTTGCCTCGGCAGGGAGCCTGCAGCTGCGCTACCAGCTGGGCACCAGCCCCTACGTCTTCCCGCTGACCACTGCGCCCGTGACGGACGGGAGGCCCCATCGCATCAACATCACCCGCATCAACCGTACACTCTACACCCAGGTACTGCCCTGCAGGGATCCGCTCCTGGGGCCACGGGCTGGGGCCAGGCCCGCCCTGCAGGGATCCACTCCAGGGGCCAGGCCCGCCCTGCAGGGATCCACTCCAGGGGCCAGGCCCGCCCTACAGGGATCCGCTCCCAGGGCCACAGGCCGGAGCCAGGCCCGCCCTGCAGGGATCCACTCCAGGGGCCAGGCCCGCCCTGCAGGGATCCACTCCAGGGGCCACAGGCTGGGGCCAGGCCCGCCCTGCAGGGATCCACTCCAGGGGCCAGGCCCGCCCTGCAGGGATCCGCTCCAGGGGCCACATGCTGGGGCCAGGCCCGCCCTGCAGGGATCCACTCCAAGGGCCACAGGCCGGAGCCAGGCCCACCCTGCAGGGATCCACTCCAGGGGCCACAGGCCGGAGCCAGGCCCGCCCTGCAGGGATCTGCTCCCGGGGCCACTGGCCGGAGCCAGGCCCACCCTGCAGGGATCCACTCCTGGGGCCACAGGCCGGAGCCAGGCCCGCCCTGCAGGGATCCGCTCCCGGGGCCACTGGCCGGAGCCAGGCCCACCCTGCAGGGATCCACTCCTGGGGCCACTGGCCGGAGCCAGGCCCGCCCTGCAGGGATCCACTCCAGGGGCCAAAGGCTGGGGCCAGGCCCGCCCTGCAGGGATCCACTCCTGGGGCCACAGGCTGGGGCCAGGCCCACCCTGCAGGGATCCGCTTCCGGAGCCAGGCCCGCCCTGCAGGGATCCACTCCAGGGGCCACAGGCTGGAGCCAGGCCCGCCCGGCAGGGATCCACTCCAGGGGCCACAGGCTGGGGCCAGGCCCGCCCTGCAGGGATCCACTCCAGGGGCCAGGCCTGCCCTGCAGGAATCCGCATCCAGGGCCACGGGCCGGGGCCAGGCCTGCCCTGCAGGAATCCGCATCCAGGGCCACGGGCCGGGGCCAGGCCCACCCTGCGGGGATCCGCTCCCGGGGCCACAGGCTGGGGCCAAGCCTGCCCTGCAGGGATCTGCTCCCAGAGGTCACAAGCTGGGGCCAGGCCTGCCCTGCGGGGATCTGCTCCCAGGGGTTGCAGGCTGGGGCCAGGCCCGCCCTGCAGGGATCTGCTTCTGGAGGCAGAGGCGTAAGGGGGCAGGTGGGTGCCAGGCAGGGTTGTTATGATCGAGGGACACAAGACTTTCTGGCCGGGGCTGAGTTGCCAGACCCCCGATTGGCTCCCGCAGGGCCGTGCTGAGCTGATGCAGTGAAGCTGCTGGGTCAGTGGCTGAACGAACTGCCCCTGCCTGAGCTCCAGCCCCTGGAGAGGTTTTGGGGGCTGCAGGCTATGGGGGGCTGAGCAGGGCTCTCACTCTCACCCCAGGTGGATTATTTCCCCGTCACGGAACAGCAGTTCTCCTTGTTCGTGGACAGGAAGCTGGACTCGCCCAAGAACCTGTACCTGGGGCGCGTGATGGGTAAGCAGAGCCCCAGGAAACTGCTTGCTCCCCTCCCCACTCCAGGGGAACTGCCCTGCCCCCTTTGCCCCCCAGGGTCCTGCCTGTCCCCCTCCTCCAGCCCCTGGGAAACTGCCTTGCCTGTCCCCCTACACCACCCCCGGGAAACTGCCCTGCCCCCTCTTTCCCCCCTGGGGAACTGCCTGTCCCCCTCCACCAGCCCCCGGGAAACTGCCCTGCCCCTCTGCCCCCCCTTGGGAACTGCGCTGCTCCTTGGCAGCTCAGCGCCCCTGGCTGTGGCCACCATGGACAGGCTGGGAACCATTCATCCGCCCCTGGCTCGTGGAAGCTGAAATTCCTCCCCAGTCTTATGGGGCCAGGGTAGACTGCTCCCCTTCCCCATGGGGGGAGACCCCTGGCCCCTCCTAGCTCTGCCCCAGTTAAGCCCCTGCCATCCATGCCCCTGCAGAGACAGGCATGATTGACCCCGAGATCCAGAAGTACAACACGCCCGGCTTCTCGGGCTGCCTATCAGGGGTGAAGTTCAACAGCATCCTGCCCTTCAAAGCCATCTTTCGCCCCAGCGGCAGGCCGGCGCCCTACCGCATCAAGGGGGAGCTGGTGGAGTCCAACTGCGCCTCCATGCCCCGCAGCATCATGGACATCCCCCCCGAAATGGACCCCTGGTACCTGGGCACAGGTAGGGAGGGCTCATGCCAGCCCCACCCAGCGGCACTGGGTTCTAGCCCCTGTTCTGGGAGAAAAGTGGGGGGGGGGGAGAGCCAGGATGCCTGGGTTCTACACCTAGCCTCAGCTGCAAGATGCATGAGCTGCGGGAAGGCAGCAGCCCTGTCGCCAGGACTGGGCCCTGCAGGGAGCTGTTCTTGTCAGGCAGCCCGTCACCAGCCCCAGCCAGCAGCGCAGTGGGGTGGGAGGGCCGGGGGCAGGTCCATGGCTGCAGGGTCCTGGCCCCACCACCTCCCGCTGGGCAATGGGCTGAGCTGTGCACCGTGTAGCAGCGACACCCAAAGAGCCTGTCCCTGCCCCCCCGGCTGAGCCCCCCGTCGTGTCTCTTGCAGAGTTCCCCCATGTGCACGACGATGGCTGGCTCGGGATCATCACTGGCTGTAAGTGACTCGGCTGCGCGTTTGCACCATCCGGCAGCAGGGCCGGGTTCTCTGCCGCCTGCTGAGTGCCACGGGGCTGCCTGCAGAGGCGGTGCGAGGCTTGGGGGAGCGGGAGCGGTTCTGCTTGCACCGGGCTGGGCCCATAGCTGAGCCGGGGGAGGTCACTGGCCCAGCCGCGCGAGTTGGGATCTGGCTCCAGGGCCCAGCCTGTCTCGGGTGCTCCCGTCAGCCTGCGGCAGGAGAGGGGACCCGGCCAAGGGCTCAGGCCGCGGCTGCAGGAGGGAGACGCACTCACAGCTGTTTTCCTCCTTCCCACTAGTTGTGACCTTCTTGCTCCTGCTCCTGGCCGGGCTGCTGCTGCTGCTGTATCTCCACCACCACCGCTACAAGGGCTCATACCTCACCAACGAGCCCAAGGCCGTCCAGGACTACCACGGCCCCGGGAAGCCCCTGGTCCCACACAAGGACCAGAACCTGCCCCAGATCCTGGAGGAGGCGAAAGGCGAATAGCCGCCGGCTGCAGGGGAAGGAAGGGGTTAATGCCTCAAACGCTGGCACCTCCTGTGCGGTGCTGGGAGGGGAACGAGTGCTGCCGGACCAAAGGGGCCAAGCAACCCAGAACTGCCAGAACCCAGCTCCCGCTGGGGCGTCTGCTCCTTCCCCCCTCCACTGCAGCTCCCCTGCCCATGGGCAGGGCCCACGTCTTCCTCCTGGAATTACACTGAGCCGAGCACTGGCACAGTCACAAGCCCCCTGCACTGCACACCGAGCGGAAGGTAGGGGCCACGCAGAACAACCCCCAGCCCCAATCCCCCTGGAACCAGCTGGTGCAATCGCTCCTGCCCCCATGGACTCCTGTCAGGTGAGATGGGCCTACCCGGAGATGCCATCTCAGCCCAAGCCCGGGGAGTGGGGCACGTCTGGTGGCTGCCAACCCACCTCCCCTATAAACCCCGCAGCGGCCCCTTGGAGGAGACATGGGCCTTCCGCGGGGCCGGTTAGCAGTGCTAGCAGCTAGATTTCCTGCTTGTTTGCTCGCTTAGCCAAAGCCATGAAGTGACCCATGTACTACAGAGCACTGGAACACGGCCCGGAGCGTGCCCTGCACCCCGGCTGCCCCTGCAATGGCTCGCTCGTGCACGCCCCCTCCCCCCGCACTCGCTGCTCTCATACAACCAGGTAAAGATCGTTGGAGTCTTTCTACCATTTTCGCTGCTGACCGGTTGATTACACACACACGGTTTTTTATTCTCTCCGTTTGTATAAAAAAACAAGAAGAAACCAGAGCGGCTGCTCCGGGTGAGTGCGGCCTGGGGCACAGGCTGTCGGGTGCTACCTCTCTGCAACAGGGGCAAGCCCTGCTGAGACCAGCCGGCCCCAGGACCGCCCCGTTCACGTGCTGCAGCGGGACAGACATGCATTGAGTGACCCAAAAGCCCGGCTTTGCTGGGTGTTTTATTTTACAGCTGTTTTGTTGACTGACACATGAGGATGTGCAAATAAAGGCAGAATGACAGAGTTCAACACCCCCAGCCTCGGGTTTGCTTGTGCAGCAGGAGAAGGGGGTTTCCCTGCCTAGGGACGCTGTGCTGGCAGTGAAACAGGCCCCTTTGCCAGTGTCCTACTGTGGGTGGTAGAGCCGGAGCATAGGAGGGACAGGGTGGTGGGATCAGAGCTGGGCCCAGAAGCAGCCTGGGGGGCCAGAGAGTGGGGCAGGTGTAGGTCACACAGCTCCTTCCTTGAACCAAGGAAAGCTCAGAGCAAGGTCCAGGGGGCCCCATGCAGGAGCCTCCCCCTCCCAGCCTCTGCGGGTGGCGACTCACTAGGCTGGAGTGTGGATGAGCTGAAATGCCCGGCAAAGCGACGCTGTGCAGGGCGAGCACTCGTCCCCTTCCCCGTGCCTGCTGGTCACTAGTCACTGGAGCGCCAACTACGGCCCTGCCCCTGCCCCCGTGGGCACAGCAGGGATCCCCAGGGCCAGATGTAACTGAACTGGGCCAGCCACTCAGACCAAGACGCCTGTTCTGTGCCCATCTCTAGCACCAGGCAATGCTGGAGTCACCATGCCCCCACGCTCCTGCTGTTAGCCCCGTCAGGCCTGCTCCGAGCTTGCAGGTGGGACCAGAACAATACTGCAGCCAGGTGTCCATGTGCAGCAGGGCACCTCCAGGGCAGGGGCAGTTCTCAGCAGGGCCAAGCTAAGGATCGTAATGGCCACTCACCGCTCCTCTGAACTGCTCTGGTGCATCCAGGCCCCAGTGCAGCAGGGCGAGCTCCCACTCGGGCTGGGGTAAGAACGGATGCTGGCAGCCAGGCCGGGGAGGACATTCGCTACCACTTTATTAGGACAAAGATTACAAGCCACATCAGTTTTAAAGTGCATATAATTCACGGCAGCAGACCACAGACACAAAGCCTCTCACTGCGCAGACAGCCAAGCTCAGGGGGCAAGTCACTGGATGGGGAGGGTGGTATGGTGCCAGAGAGGGATGGGTCACTCAGTCAGACAAGGGGGCCCAAGCGCACACACCCCTGCCAGCCTCAGGGAGGGAGATCGGCCTAACCACCCGGGGGGGGGGGGGGTGAAGCAGCACAGGCCTTGGGCCCCGCTCGGCTGCTAGCGGCAGGAACAGACGCCTGGATATTTGAGAACAGGAACAAACCTGGGCTAGCAGGCAGCAGGTCTGAAAGCCTGGCTCGTCGTCTGCCTCCCCAGCCTGGCTGCACCCTCGGCCCAGAGCGAGACATCCTGCCCCCTCTCCCCAGGCACAGGCCAGCCCTGGCTTTCATTCCTGGTCTACGACAAGACCCTGCCGTCTGAACTGACCCCACCCAGCACCAGCTGTGCCTGGGCTGGCAGGTGTGTCCTCAAACCCAGAGCCACCCAGGTCCCAGCCCCTCGGCTGCGTGGGAGGCCTAGTTTAAAGTGCTCACTTGATTTCATTGCATGGGGTGCTGAGAGCAGACCCTGCCCTGCTCTCCACCTCTGGGGAGCCTGCCCCCCCGGTCTGCACTGCTGAGAGGGGGCCTGGCACAACAGAGCTGCTGGTGGGCACCAGCCACAAGGTATTTACAGCAGGCAAAGCCCTCGCTCATCCAAACGCCACGTGAGAAGAGTTCTGTGCAATGGCAGGAGCTCCAGGCCAGAGCAGGGGGGGCTTGTAAAGTGCCTTACAGGTACTGCTGGGGCAGCCCGGCCCAGGGGAACCTGCCGGCTCAACTGAGACACGCTGGAGCACCCAGCCCAGCACTGGGCAAGCAGAACGCTCTGCGCTATCTGTGGGCCAGCAGCTCTCTGACTTCCTGTGGGAGACCCAGCCCCTCTGCATCCCCAGCTGACTGGCAGCCCTCAGAGAGGCCCCAGGCCCCCTCGCTGGTCAGCAAGGAGCAGTGCCAGGTAGTACAGTGCCCAGTGTTCGCAGCACTGCCTGGCTCTGGCATGGCAGCTCTGGGGCAGTCCCTCTCCAGGACAGGGAGTGGAGCAGATTAAAATGTCTGCGTCAGTGACATGCCTGCAGCAGCACCACTCACCTGACTAACAGAACAAAAACCAGCAGGAGCTGAGAAGAGTCCCTGGAGGGGCCGTCCCAGCAGCGCCCGCCTGCCTGTTACGGGCCGAAGGCTTGCCCACCACTAACCCCAGGTGCAGCGAGCCGGAGCCACGCGTGGCCTGTGGCGCCCCAGTTCTGCAGAGCAGGGGGTGCGCAACGCACCAGGTTCCAAGGGCCCATCCACTGCAAGAGGCAGAAATATACATCGTTCACCTGGCATTCCGCAGAGCCTGGCAGGTGGGAGCTGGGGCAGGGCAAGGGGCCTCCCACGCCCCAGCCGGCCTCACGTTTCCTGCCCCCTCCCACCAGCTCCTCTGGCTCCTAAGGCAACCCCACGACAGACGCACACTCGGCTCCGCCTGGCACCATCGCATCGCGTAACCAGCGTGGCTCCTCACCCTGGCGGACCCCTCCACACACGCTGTGCTGGGCAGCTCCCCCCTTTCGCTGGGGCCTCTGGAGCCATGCTGCAGGGAGGCGGGACTGACCTTCGGTAAGGTCTGACCACGTGCTAGCAGCCTCGTCCCCAGCACTTCAGCATGGAAGGAAATCAAGAGGTAGCAAGAGATGCCCCAGGGATAAAAGTTCACTCCAGTGGCTGCGGCAGGAGCAGAACATCAAGCACCCAATCCCTGCTCCCCGCATGGTCCCTTGGCTCCAGATGCAGCTGGTCGCTCAGGCAGGTTTAGAAGCAGACTGAGCATTTCTCAGCCATGCCTCTTCCTTCCAGTCTCTGGGGCCCTCCCAGCCTAGGAGCGCCAGTGCCCACCTGCCCCGGAACCGAGCCAGGTTCCTGCTACCCCAGGCAGCATCTGACTCCTGCTCCTGCCCTGGGCTTTGCTCCCAGGCGTCTGGCTGGAACGAAGCACTCGGGACACACAGCAACGGGAACAGGGCAGCAGTGGAGAAGCATGGAATGAACACGGCATCAGGGCAGCCAGCAGGGGCCGTGCCCGCAGGGGGCTAGATGATATCCGTCTCCCTTTCTATGCCCACGTACTTCAGAGCATCAGCCTGGCTGTACCTGCAAGACAGGAACACTGGCACATAGTCACTTTCCCAGCAGCCTCTCTACCACCAGCCCGTCTCTCTAGAGCAGTGGTCACCAACCGGTCAATTGCGATCTCCAAGACAGGCCTCCTGCCTGCCCCAGCCCCGACCCCCCCCCCCCCGAGCCAGCACTCCATGCCCCCTCCTGCACCCAAACTCCCTCCCAGAGCTTACACCCATCACCCCCTGCCCTAGGCTCAGCCCAGATCCCCCTCCCACGCTGCGAACCCCTCAGCCCCAGCCCACACGCCCTCCCAAGCCCCAACTCCGTGCCTCGGCCCAGTGAAAGTGAGTGGGAGGGGAGAAGGAATGACAGAGAAGGTGGGGAATGGAGTGAGTGGGGCAGGGCTTTAGGGAAGGGGCATGGCCTCAGGGAAGGGTAGATCCTGGGTTGCCCTTAAATTCAAAAAGTGATCTTGGGTGCACAAAGGCTGGAGACCACTGCTCTAGAGATCATCACACCACGCACCTGCGTGGCCAGGCCCCGCGGGGCTCACCTGTAATCAAAGAAGAGCTCCTCCCCAGCCTGGATGGCCCTCTTGGCAAAGATTCCTATCCGGTGGTCTCCGTTCACCATCACCACTGCGGCAGAGAAAGGGGTCAGGGCTCGGCTCCAGGCCAGGCTTTCCTCCAGCACCAGGGGACTCGCCCGGGGGTCTGGCTGGCCAGCAGGCTCTGTCCCCACTGAGCAGCAGGAGGGCCTGGCAGAGTGGAGAGAACCCAACTGCGGAGGAGTGCCTGGAAACCCAACACTCGGTCTTTCCTTTGGTGTTCAGCCCCCTCCAGAGCACACAGCCCCAGAGGATGCTTCCAAGAGGCTCAGGAGACCCTGCGTCACCCAGAGCGACAGTCAGGGATCCCCTGTCCGGCTGTGGCTGGGCGCCGAGCTCTCACCTTTGGCATAGCAGTTGGGGTTCACAGAGTGGTTGGCAAAGCGGATTTTGTTTCCTTTGCGGGTGGCATCAACAACGAAATCTATTAGGAAAGGAAACCACAGAACCCTGAGATTCCCAGCAGACCAAGATCCCACAAGCTCCGGGGCTCGGCTCGGCCTCTCCCCCTCCTCCCCCGAATAGCTCCAGGGCTCGGCTCGGCGTCTCCCCCCCCCCCCACTAGCTCCGGGGCTCGGCTCTGCGTCTCCCCCCACACTAGCTCCGGGGCTCGGCTCTGCGTCTCCCCCCACACTAGCTCCGGGGCTCGGCTCTGCGTCTCCCCCTGCGACTAGCTCCGGGGCTCGGCTCTGCGTCTCCCCCTGCGACTAGCTCTAGGGCTCGGCTCCGCATCTCCCCCCGTGACTAGCTCTAGGGCTCGGCTCCGCATCTCCCCCCGTGACTAGCTCTAGGGCTCGGCTCCGCATCTCCCCCCGTGACTAGCTCTAGGGCTCAGCTCCGCATCTCCCCCTGCGTCTCCCCCTGCGACTAGCTCCAGGGCTCGGCTCTGCGTCTCCCCCTGCGACTAGCTCTAGGGCTCGGCTCCGCGTCTCCCCCTGCGACTAGCTCTAGGGCTCGGCTCCGCATCTCCCCCTGCGACTAGCTCTAGGGCTCGGCTCCGCATCTCCCCCTGCGACTAGCTCTAGGGCTCGGCTCCGCATCTCCCCCTGCGACTAGCTCTAGGGCTCGGCTCCGCATCTCCCCCCGTGACTAGCTCTAGGGCTCGGCTCCGCGTCTCCCCCTGCGACTCCCCCTGCGACTAGCTCCAGGGCTCGGCTAGACTCAGCGAGTCGGGTAGCTCTGCCCCGGAGCCAGACCAGCACAATGGCCTCTGAACTCAGCTGCTCTTCAGAGCCGGGCGCACAGAATCCTCCTGGGCTCTGGAGGGCCTTTGCCGTAAGGAATTTATTCCTCATGAAAAGCCAGCTGGGGGCAGATCCCCGAGCTCACCCAAAGCCTGTTGTGGAGTCACGTCCCTTGCCTGCTCCTACGCGGATCCCAGCACCAGAGGGGCTGATTGCATTCGCTGCCTGTTTCTATAGCCCAGAGCCAAGCCATGAGCTCAGGAGGCAAATCCCTCTGGCCTGGCTGCCCTCCAGCCCTGCTTGGGGCTCACAGCTTTGCCTTTCTAAAGTTTGATTCTGTCCTCAAAACCACTGAGCAGAAACAGCCCCCGCGCTGGCAAGTGCCAGGAGGTTACAGGGAGCTCAGACGGTGGCATCACAGAGCAGCCTGGCCCAGGACTGCAGAGGCAGGCGTCCAGCAGCTGTGGCAATGGGGAGACACAGTGCCTGGAGCAAGCCAGTGTCGAGCCTGGGAGACTTCTCCAGGCGCAGCTGCTGTCGGCTCCTCCCTCCCAGCCAGGCACTGCCCTGGGTGACGCTCAGGAAGCCAGGGCCCCCGCTGGGAAGTTACCGTTGTTGAGGTTGAAGAGAAAGCTGGACATGTACTTGTCATAGACCTTCCCCCGCCGGTCGGCCTCGTCCTGAGAAATAAGCTGGGAAATGGGCAGGCGTTACGCTGAGTGTCCCGGGGGATGGTGCTCTCCAGAGCCAGGGAACACTCCCTCTGCATTAGGGCAGAGGCTGCTGGCTGGCCTGCTCAGGGAGAACCTCCCTCTGCTCCGCCGGCCAGCACGCATATCGCAGCCTCCCTCTGGAGATGGCCGTCCACATGGAACGAGGCCTGGCTCACACGCTACAGTCCTGCCGTGCCGGGCACTCACACGACGCCTCTTCCGAGGGGCCAAGTGCTTTCACCCACCGAGACAGGAGCAGCTTTCCATTTACAGCCCTTGGGCCAGAGCTGCAGAGGATACCGAGCACCCATAGCTCCCACCTATTCCAATGGGCCGCCACTCGGCCAGCGCCGCAGACCCGGCTCAGGCTGGACTCCTGAAAACTCGTTTCCCCTAACCAAGGCCATTTTCACCATCTTCGCCCAAGATCACCCAGTGAGTCTGGGCCAGGACCCAGCCCTTCTCCATCCCAACCCTTCCCCTTAGCCTTCGCTAGGCCCCTGGGGGGTTAACAGGTTTATTTATTTAAGCCTCACTCATTGTTATGTAACTTTGAGGGCGGGGAAAGGTGAGAAAAATCTTCCAGTGGTTTCCTCTGACTACGCACCACATGAACTGTGCCCCACAAACATGAGGGCAGGGACTGCTTGTTAACCAGTGCTGGGAAACCCATGGGGCTGTGGCCCCAAGAACGGTAGCTACGCATGTCTGCGTCATCCCAGACCTGTGGGGACGGGCCGAGATGGCTTTACTAACCTCACCACAATATTCAGAGATAAATTCATTCTTCTGCACAGATTCCTTGATGAATGTCCCCCAGCCAGCGACATCTGATGGAGCCAGCAGCAAATGCTAGAGTGCAAGAGATTTCGGCTCAGTCTGCAGAGCTGCTGCCAGCAGTGTGTGCAATGGAAGGAAAACACCCCGATATCATGCAGACAAGCCCAGAGCTCCCCCGGGAATTGGCTCCCCTGCCCCCTAGTGCTCATTTATGCATTGCTGGTATCACCGCTGCGTCCAGGAGCTTCGACTCATCATGCCAGGTGCTGCACGCTCAGGTGGACACAGTCCCAGCCTCAGGGAATTACCACCCAAACGACAAACACCCCGGACAGGAGGCTACATGCTGTTACTGTGAGCAGCCGCCCCAGCTCCGTGCAGCTCCATTAGTTCTGGTGAACCCTGGCCTGTTTTCTAAGGATCTCACCCCTTCCCCTGAGTTCTGGTCCCTCCTGTGCTTCCTCAGGCAGCTCCTCTTCCCGGGACCTCTTCCTACTTCACTGTTAGTTCAACCCCTGCCTTTCAATCTGAAAACCCTTTGGGAGCCTAGGGAACAGCCCAGCCACTGCCCGCCCCCTTCAGCTCAGGCCTGATCTCTGGGGAGGCTGCGACCAGTGGTGACAGAGCAGCAGGGGTGGATTTTCTCCAGCCAAACTGCTCTGCACACTGGGGGAGGGGCACAGCAAATACCTTTTTGAGGCCCCGCTGGATGCTGCAGTTCTTACAGGAGACCACCTTGCAATCCCAGTGCTCCGACGCCCCGCAGGTCAGGCACAGGTCAGGGTCGCACTCACGCACGGCCAGGTAGCATGGACACTGCTTGGTGTTGCACTGGGTCTTACAGCGGCAGCCCGGGAAGCGGTTCTGACCTGCAGAGAAACACCCAGATTACACAGGTCAGGCTAGGGTAGCCCTGCTGGCCTCAAACCCCAGGGACACACCCCAGCTGGAGAGGCTGCTCAGCTGTGGTGTGGCCCGAAGAACCCCGCAGTGGATTCGCTCTCCCGTCCCAGGCCTGACAAACTCTCTACACCTAACCCGCTGCTTTCACAGCAGTTATTCCAAAGGGTGTGGGAGGTGTCCAATGACCGCTCATATCAGACTGAACCTCATACTCATTGCTGGAGGTACCTCCGGGTGGTATGTCAGGGGCTGTGCACATGCTGAAAATCTGTCCCGAACACATGCTGTGGAGGCAGCGCTGACAAACGAGTCTGCTGCCAGGGATCGGATGCTGATTCACCTGCCTTGGTTCAGATGGACATCAACCATTCTAAGCCAAACACATGGAGCTACGTTTGCATCCCAAGTCAACAGGAAAGGAGCACACAGGAAACCAAGCAGTGAGCAAAGTTTTATCTGGGGGAGCACAGCCAAAGGATGCACTTCAAATATTGGGGGGCAGAGTCAGCACCATCCCCCATCACTGAGGAAGCAGGAAGGTAAGCGCTGGGTCCTGACTATGGGAGGTGAGAACTTACTTCAGACCAGGAATTCAGATGGTTCAGGTTAAAATTCCAAGAGGCGTGTTATACTCACACATTTCCAATATTCACGAGTCTTTGAAACGCTGTTCTTTGTTAATAATCTGATCCTTGGATTTTATTTTAAATCCGTCTCAGTGCTGTGGTATTAGCTCAAATGCGAACCCTCTGCTGAATCAAACAAGCTGGTGCGTAGCCTGTTCCCTTGGGACTAGGGCACCTGGTAATTACTGACAGGCTTGGATACCACAGGGGGGAGTTTGGGAGGATTTTGGGGACTAAGTGTATCAAGTGTTTACTTGCAAGGCAAAGTGGGGGCTGGCATAAGAACATAGTGGTCAGACCAAAGGTCCATCTAGCCCAGTGTCCTGTCTTCCAACAGCGGCCAGTGCCAGGTGCCCCAGAGGGAGTGAACAGAGCAGGGAATCACCAAGTGATCCTGGGGAGATTGTTTTGGGGTATCAGAGAACCAAAGGAATAGAAGAGACTGCAAGGGTTATCTAGTCTGAGCCCCTGCCAAGACGCAGGACCATCCAAGAGGGGTGGCTAGCCAGGGTGTTGATCAATGAGAGTCACTTGGTGAGGCGGGGGGCGACGGACGGACACACACTGAGAAAGTATCCCATATGCGGAGACAGGTCAGCCTGCCTTTGGCCAGAGCTGCCCTGCCAGCCCACCCGATGAGGGACTGGGGCTTTGCACCAGTAAACACAGGACATGGTTTTCAGGTTTCTCAGCCGTAAGGAAGTAGAGACAGCACTGCAAAGGGAATAATGCAAGCCCCCCAGAGAGCACCACTGGCAGCAGCAGGCAGGCATGTTCCCTGCTCCCCTCTCCCCACCCCCCGGCAGCTCGCTGGCAGTGCAAGAGAGCCAAGCTACACTGGGAAGTGTTTAGAGCACCCCAAGTTCTACAAACAAAGGGCAGCATGAGCACAGCAGTATGTGGAGAGACCCCTGTGGCACAGCAGAACCCTGGGAGTGCATGAGAGCCAGAGACATTTCTCTTTCCTCTACCCACAGAGAGATTCCAAACGCAGACGACTGGCCCCAGGCGGGGCATGAGGATATACGCAGCGCTCTGGGAACAGAACTGTAGCACAGACGAGTGTCAGAGACGCGCTCAGCACGTCGAGCTGCTAGCAGCATAGCAGGGGGCCTGTGGGGCACTACTCACGAAGGAGCAGATGTGAGTTTCGCTATGGAAATGTCATTACCCGCTGACAGCCCATGATTTACCACAGAACACACCACTTCCCCTGACCTGGGCAGACTGCTAGCCAGTCCTTGTGTGCTTAGATTCCAGCCACCCTGCATAAGCTGCCTGGAGGCGGGAACGCGAGGGAGCCGCTGTAATGCCCCGTTAGCGCCTCTGTGCAGGTAGCAGGGTGACCGGCTTTGTGCCCAGCTGTGTCCTTACAGTCAGGATTGCACTGGCAGAACTTTTCACAGAAATTCTGAGTCATGATGCAGGGGCAGGAGCTGTCGCAAGGGTGGTCGGGGTGGTCGCAGGGCTGGTAGTTGTACACCTGGGTAGGTGAATTATCTACAAGAAGAAGAAGAGGGGAAATGCCATGGTTACAACCCATGCCCCGCAAACACCCATGGACACACCAGGCTCTGGTGCATCAGAGCCTGTCATTTCCAGTTCTGCCAGCAGAGGGCAGGCAACCCATAAGCATGCCCCTTGTGCTGAACGCCTTGGGACACTGCACCGGGATCACATGCACATGATTCGTTTACTTTGCTCCTGATCAGCCCCCATCATCCCCCAGCACTTGCCTCCGCCTGGAAACGAGCGGGTGCCCGGAACGCTACTGCCGGGACGAGATGGACAGAAAAGTCCCACCACAAGTGGATGGGAACTTGACAAGTTTCCCACATCAGCCAGACAAGGCGCAGCCAGGCAGCAACAGCACCAGCTCCTGTGGTTGCTGCTGGCCTGTCACTCGCAGCTCGAGCTGGCCGGCTGGAGAGACTCTCAGCGCTACACAGCGTCCTGATGCTTCTCAAACCCAGGCCCCCAGATCACAGCCAGTGCCGCACGGTACCTTTCTTCAGCTGGATCTTCCTGCAGTGCGCAGCCCACAGCCTGAAAGAGAAACAGAGATGTGGGACTCGGGCGCCTAGCTGAGGAATGTCCAACAGCACGTCTGTGCCTGGGCGCTCGAGGCTCCCAGTCAGCTCAGCAACTGGAGAGGTGAGATTCCTTCGGCAGCCAGGCTGTCAGCTTCATGCACTAATAGCCACCAGCAACTGGTCACAGAGGCGCAGACAGAACAGAACCCGGTGTCTAGGAGAGACGCTCCTTAGGGCAAACCCTAGCGTCAGGCGAAACCCCACGGAAAACAACCAGCTCAGCAGGATGGATTAGAACAAATGCATGAGAAGCTGGTTACAAGCCAACCATCTTCCAACCGGGCCTTGAGGGGACTGACTCTCACAGGCAGCAGCGCCATGGGTACCAGGGCCCACGGATACCACAGCAGCGCCAGAGAGAAGACCAGGGGCCAATTCCCAGCCATCAGCAGAAGCGGCTGTGAGAATGGGGAGCACGTGCAGATGTGGGGCAGAGGAGGGTTAGCAGGAACACTGGCAGGGTGCACAGAGGCTCTGGCTGCACGTTAAGAACAAAAGAAGCTTGCTGAGCACTTGCCTGTGCTTCCTTTTTTTCTTCTGGGACGGATTCATGAGCTCGCTGGTCGGCAGTTTCATTACAAGGGATTCTTTCACCGCAAACTGGAAGACCTGCGAAAGAGTCCAGCTCGTTCAAATCATACCCTGGAGGGCAGGCCCAGCTCCCACAGGCCAGGCGCCCACCCCTGCCCTCACGGAGCAAGGGGAGATTGCTGCTGCTGTTCCTTTGGAAAGCAAACCCCTCCCTCTCGCCAAAACATTTCGCTGGGGACGATCAGCGGCACTAACCCTCGCAGCTCCAGCCTGATGGCAGGGCAGGGACAGCTGTGTGCAGTGACAGGCTGCAGCCATTTTCACCGTATGGAGCGTATGTGCGTCCAGCGCTGAACTTCATGTGCCTAGAGCTGAGTGATGGAAGCTCGTCCTCGTTCCCACACTACTTCGCTCTGCCCCTGGTTCCACAAGCAGGTGTGAACGCAGCCCAGACAGAAGCGTGACAGCACAAGCACATCGAGTAGAATCCAGCACAGGGCCTGGGGTCCCTAATTCTTCAGATGGGAGGTGGGAAAATCCCCAAAGGGCAGCAATAGGGATTCCAGGCTGGGAGAACGCACACGGAGCGACTTTGCAGGTGCTAAAGTGTGTGAGCATTTTCAAAGGGCCTCCAAAAAACCCAGCCACAGCTTTCTGCACACAGGCAGGCTGGAGCTTGAGCTGCAGGCAGGGAGCCAGCAGGTACTTTTCTATGCACGGCCCTCTGAAAACCTGGCCTTGCCCAGGAAAGAGAAGAGTCAGGGGATCCAGGCCTTGGAAATCCCTGTGAGTTTACTCTGCAGCCAAAGGAAGCGGAGCACGCAGGCTGGGCTGAAACCAGAGCCAAGCAGTCAGGGCAGTGGGATGGTGGAGGCAGACTTAACAGTGTCATGACACTGGTTCCAGGCACCAAATCCGCAGCTCTGCAGAGAATCAGGAGCAGGCTAGTAGGCCGGAGGCAGGGGCAGAATCCAGGGCCTTGCGGTGCTCTCCTTAGGACAAGCAAACTACTCTGCAGCAGCACCAGTGCAGGCTCTTCCCTCGAGACCGTGACTGGCACGTCAAACAGGAACGCTAGGTGTGCGGGACGCTACAGACCAAGGAGGCAGCTGGCATCCTCCGAGGCGGAGCAGAGGCAGTATCAGACCATGGCACTCCAAGGAAGCAATTCCTCAGGCACCAGCCACCCGCACAGCCTGGGCGGATAAACAACGTAGTTCCCTCACTAGGCCCCTCAAGGCAGGTTTCCTCTGGTCTCTCTGTGGCACAGAAGGCAAAGCTAGCGAGAGCACGGCTCCCAGGCTCCCTCCCCTCCCACCCCCCGCCAGGAGTGGCCACGCAAGGATGCCAGGCCATACCTGCTTGCAGGTTTTCGTTCCCAGTAGCCTGGCTATCGAGCAGAAGTTGTTGAAGTAGGTGCCGTGGAGCACACGGAAAAGCGACTCCTCGGCCCCCGTCCACTCGACGGGCTCCTGCGGTGCTTCCATCACAAAGAGCTGGGAGGAGGCAGGGCTGCCCTTCTGCTTGGTGGGGGTCTGGCTTCGGGAGTTGGCCTCTAACAAGACCCAGATGACAGGAAACAGCAGTCAGGGCAGCAAATACACAGACTCCCACGCTGGGGAGCCTGGGTCTGCCAGGAGCCAGCCCCTCACTCCCATGGCCCCGTCCCTATTCCTGCCTCCAATTCCTCCCACCCGTGGCAATCTTCCCAGCAGAGCTCCAGCCAGGGCCCAGCACCACCCCCTGCAGGTCTGTCTGTGCAGGGCAGCAGAGAATAACGTGAGCTGCTCCGGGTTCCATGACCCCCAGCAGCCTGAGCCCCAGACCAAGCCATGGGCACAGCCGGCAGGGCAGCAACCTACCCCCGAGCCCTCTCAGAGGAGGCCTGACTTGTGGTGGCCAGACACACAGAGCCGTGGATTGATGCATGGACAGAAGGGGACGCTCTGATGAGCCGTTTGCTCTTGATCCCCCCGCCTACAGGGCCAAGCCAAGAAGTGGGAGGAGCCGGGCTACCCGGTGCAGCCAGGAAAACCTGCCTTGGCGACTCTCCAGTGCTGGCTCTGCAGCAGCCGAGTTACACGGAAGTGGGGAGAGTCCATGGAAATGCGGAGGCTCCAAGGCATCATACCTGAGGAACTCGAGGCCCAGTCGTTGCCCGTGTCTCTGTCGCTGTCTCCCTCCCTCGTCTCAGCGACGGAGGACGACGAGGGGTTGGAGCTGGAAGCACTGACCACATGGTGCCTACGGCGCCGCCGACCTGAGCATTTGGACCTGGGATTGTGCAGCACCGCAAACTCCTTGGCTCCCTCCTGCAATCAGACAGCGCATGGCACGAGAGCCATGCAATGGACACAGAGAGCTCCGTTGCACAGGCCCAGGGCTCTGCACTGCAGCAGGGCCCCTCAGCTCACCGGGGGAGGTGGGAGGGGGGGGCACAGAGAAAGGTGCCTACAAACCCTGTCGGTGATGAGTCCGTGCAGTGAGATGCCTCCTGGTGAGCCTCTCACACTGTGACCTGCCCATCTCCACTGCCTTGTGCTGCCAGCAGCCCCCAGCCTCTCCTGCGGGGCAGTGCCCCTGCTACAAGTGCAGCATCAGCAAGAGGGTGAGCTCCCGGGGCAAAGACCACGTCCCCTTGTGTGCATGTTCCCCAGCCGGCTCACCTCATCTGCTGCCGAGCCATGTACTGCCTGCCAGTGACCCTGGGGGGGTTAGGGACTGGTGGCTGGATTTAGGGAACGCAGCTGGGTTATTTTAAATACAGTTTCCCATGCTGAGCACTGCACTGTTTTGTGGTACCAGCCAGCATCACAGGGCCTCGCCTGTTTGAGACTAGCTAACGCTCCACGGCTGGAGGTCTGTTCACATCAGTCTCAAGTGCTCACCAACTCCTGTGTCTGACCTTGGAAGCCACTGGAACAGTACAAAGGCCCCAGCCAGCCCTGCAGATAAGGCAGGAGGGTATCCCAGAAACCTACCAGCCAGAGGAAACAGTCTGTCCCGCAGGGATCTGGCTCGATTTTGATCTCTCTGTTCTTCCGTTTATAGACATTAGGAGTCGCATGGAAAGCTGAAAAATACAAGCCACCTTCATCATGTTAGCACCAGGCACCTTCCAACTGAGAGGTTCATTTGTCCCCACAGTGGAGGAGGCAGCCGACAGCCCAGCATGCACGGCGAAAGGTGCTGAAGTGTAATGCTGACCAGATACGATGGGCACTGACCGTGAGTCCTATGCTACCAGGGAACTTGACCACATCCCCTGGCCACCCCACGCTCACAAAGGAAGGAAACGTAGATCTGTGATGTTGGGACAGCCGAACACCTCCCAATTCCTGGAAAAGAGACTTAGCAGGAAGTTTTACTTCTAAACTGACACACACACCAAAGCCTGGTCATATTCCAGTGTTTAGTAACAGAGTCTAGCTGCGGAGACTCCAGTAACTCCGCAGCGACCCCCAGGAATAGGAAAGCACCAGGTCTAACTGGCAAAGCAATGCTCACAAGGCTTTAGCAGGACAAGCTGGAGGAACTGGCCCAGCGACTCATTACGATAAAGCAGTAAAACGTGGGGGCAGGGGCAGACCACAGTGAGGTGTCAGCGTAACGTGTGTCAGGTCTGTGCTGTGCCATGTCTGCTGTGCACAACGGGGGGGCGCTTACACAGCAGGACTGGGACTCCCCACGTACTGCAGCTAAGCCTTCCGTCTATGGGGAAGATACAGACTCAAGGCCACTTTAACAATGCAAGTAGGTGCCCATCCACATCTTTGGGTGCCTGAATGCCTTTGTCAATCTGGCTCTCCAGGATTGCAACACTATATAGCGCACAGCACCAGGAAAAGACACAGGCGCCTGCCCAGTATAATCTGGAGCGTGGGCAGCAGAATCATTGATGTGGGGCAAGGTAAAGAAAGGGGTGGAAATGGTGGAACAGATGCCAGAACCTCCAGGTGAGCTTCCAACTGAGTCTCAACTTACGATGCAGAAAACAGTCATATTTGAAGCAGCGCCTGCAGAAGAGCGTATGGAAGGAATGCAGGGACTGCTCCCGCTGGACTGACTTTGCACATGGCCCATCAATGTTTGGAGTGCACTGGGGGGGCAGCACGTTCGGATCAGACTGTTCAGTAAGTTCCCTGTACCTGTTTTAAGAAAAACCATGCATGGACACACTGCTCTAGGTTTGCAACCAGCCGCTCGGCTCTGCGCGCTGATCAGCTCGCTACAACAGGGCTGAGTTCAGGGTGTTGAAACAATCAGAACTTTGGTTTTCTTCTAGCAAGCTCCCATTAGGCTACTCTCATTCTGTTCCCCGGAAGACTTCGTACAGTGCTTCCCCATCTCCCGCAGAGACCGTCTGTGACAGACAAGGCAATTTATTGCAATATCCTGGGAGACCTTATTGAATTAAGTTTATGCATCTTTGGGATCCCCTGTACGAAATGAATGCTTTATGGGCCAGGATTGTACGAAAGCTCTCCAGAGGGCAGATGTGAGGCCTGGGGGCTCAATGGACTATATTGAACAATGGGCCAGACAAGCATGGATTCTTGCAACAGTGTGAAGTGATTTTCCTGGGGAAACAGCTAGTGGGAGGTAAATGCAAATTCCCCACCTCTGGTTATGCCAAACCCCAGCCTTTGGAAGCTACACTCTGAGGGGTGGGCCATTGTCTGCTGATCACCTGTGACGTGAGGCCAAGCCACATGAACTATTCATGGTTGTTCTGGTTCTGAAAATGAGACTTGTAACCCTGGGGAAAATCCAGCTGTAAGTTTTGAAGGACTGACACTACCAGAGCCCAAGGTTGGAGTTGGTGTGACCTCTAGAAAGCTTTAGCCTGTGTCTAGTTCTTTTATTGTTTTTAGCATGTCTTCTCTGCAACACTTTCACCTTAAGAATAAATGTGCTTACTTATAAAGAGTGTGGGAATTTGTAACTGTGGCAATTACGATGCTCACTGCCTTCCGAGAGAAAGCAAAACATGGGTGCTGGCCTTTTAGGCAGTCTGGCTTGCCGGGGAGGATTTCATAGCACAGGCAGGGAACTGTGCAGCCTGGGAAAAACCATCAGGAGGAAGACAGAGAGAGACATGGGTCTCTGTCTAAGAGAGGTGACGGCTGAGGAACCAGGAGCCTAGTGTAGGTGCCCCAGAGGGACCACGAAAGGGGAATGCAGGTGCAGATTCAGGTTTACTGGCATACTATTATTTGCTGAAGTATCTTTGTTAAAAACTGGAACTGATTCTGCTAGACAGCTTAACCAGTGATGTTGCCTACCGCTCTTTCATGTCTTCCGGGAAGCCGTTCTCAGGAAACATTGAAGAAATAGCACTGAAGATCATGTCATTTGGGAACTGCTTCTTTGGACACTTTTTGTTACCTAAACCAAAATGACAGAAGACTCCTGAGTTAAGCAGGACTTGAAAGCACCTTTCCCTGTTAGGGGTCGAGTTACTCCAGGGATGCTTTGGATCCCATTTTAAAAAGCAGCGAGATGATCACACAGTTATCCAACAGAGAATCCTTCCTCAGTCCAACAGCTGGGATAAGGAACATGCCGTTCCAGTGGTGCCCCTTCTACCTACCAGCAACGCCATCAGCAAGACTCAATGACGAGTCATAAGGGAAAAATTACTAATTGGTGCTGCACGAAAACCCTTCCCCAGACGCCGGAGGGGATTTAGAGAAACAAGACTCTGCTTGGACTCAGGTCTTACTCTTGGATGTTTCACACCCGGACTAAAATATGCGAAAGAAGATGTGTCAGCTGCAATTGCCAGGCCCTTACACACAATACTTTGGAGTCTCTGCAGCTGACAGAGAGATTCTCTGCTACTGGTATTGCTCAGAGCACCACATACAGCAGTCCGAGATGAAATCCACCACTAAAGCTTCCTGCGATTACACAGCACACCTGAAAATCCCACTGTTCGAGCTTCCTCCCACTGAAACCCACCCCAAGGAAACACTCCGGCTAGCATTCCACGGGGAGCAAGGACAGGCCACGGAGCTTTCACTACCCTTCTTAGCAATCAGCACGATGAGTGCAGGAGGGCACAGTGACTGCTGGGGACGATGGAGGCCACCAGACACTGTGCCAGCTTCTGCTGCCAAACCCACCTTCCATTGTGGTTCGCTTTCTTTTTCTTGTGACTGGCAGCTCCTCCTTGCCATCCTCCTGTTTACCCTCAGAGTCATTGAGCCCTTCCTCTTCCTCATCCGAGTACTGATTCAGAGCCTCAACAAGCTCAAGGAACACTGCGTCGCTGATAAGGACGGACCCTGTTATCATTTCTAAAACACAGAAATATCAGCTGCTTCGTGGGCGTGCTGCAATTTTCCAGCCTGGGCTTTGGTGGCAAGTCTAAGTCAGCCACGGGACAGACTGCTAGTTAGGAACAGCGCTTTCATGACAGGACTTTGCCAAGGCAGAGTGTGTTGGGGAGGTGGGAAAGATGTTGACTGTGCACCACTCTTCGTCACACCTGGCAGCCAACACATGGAGCAACAGAGCCAGCCCCTCTTGCCAGCCGAGTAGTAATTGCTATAGACACAGACATGTACTAATAAGCCATTTGGGGCGTGGGATGGAAGCCAGCTTTTCAATGTCTCCTACCTCCAGGCAGGGCCTTGTGAGGGGCCAGGCAGCTCGGTAGGAAACCGCATGGGCTTTTCACCACTGAAGAACTGGATTCAAGTCCTGGCTCAGGTCACAAGTGAAGGGAGTTTGCTGGTCTCATCCTAACCCTTAATGGATATCTGCCATCGTTACACAAACGGCAGTGAGAGGCCCAGGGCTGGACCTGCCCGATGCCTCGGCAGAGCTGAGGGCAGGGAGACAGGACCAGGCCAGCAGAGCACTCTTGCTTTACATGCTCCCTATTCTAGGGGACACTCCGCAGAGGCTGGTTATTGCTACTGTTTTTTGCCTCCTCAGCGGCTCAGAAAGCCCAGCCACACTCCCTGCTTGCAAGCTGTTCAGACATGCAGAGCAGCCCTCTGCCCAGGTTACCTTCCTCGCCGTGAACTTTCCCGTCGTAGTTATTAATTAGCTCTTCAATGAAGGTTTCATCTTCCTCTTTCACCTCATCTCCCATGTAGGGGATATTGCACAGCACAGTCTCATCCTCCACCTGCAACAGGTCAGGCAGCAAGCGGTCACTGACAGCCAGCCAGTTAGAGGGCAGCCTTGTGGCTGCTCCTTCCCGTTCACACATGGTTCTGCAAAGACTCGCTCTTCGCAGACTTCACTGCTACTCTGCACACTGTGAGGTGCTCTGTTTATAACACACCCCCTGCCACAACAGAAGGGTTGTGTCTCCAGGGCCCAAAGACATTCAGAGACACAGGAGAGAGCTGAGCAAGTGGTCAAATCAGTATCAGAGGGCTCATGAGCAGGGCAGAACTGGGTTGGCACACAACGAAGAGCACACAGTAACTCATCCCTGTCTGAAGTACAGTGCACACTAGAGAAGCATGCTCTCCTTACACACAGCTGGGACAAAGGCACTGGGAATACTCCAGTGCTACACTCGGTTCTCAGACGTTCTGACAACTGACGTCTCTCCGTTCTGCCATCGCTGCTCCCCATTGGCCGTAGTGAGTTACTGCAGCAGGCAGATCTGAATACTCTTGCAGCAAGCCAACGGCCAGTAGGAAATAGCTGCAGATTGACGTTTAATAAATAATAATAATAAAAATTTCATAAATTGGAGATATACCTATCTCCTAGAACTGGAAGGGACCGAAAGGTCATCAAGTCCAGCCCCCTGCCTTTACTAACAAGACCAAGTACTGATTTTTGCCCCAGACCCCTAAGTAGCCCCCTCAAGGATTGAACTCACAACCCTGGGTTTAGCAGGCCAATGTTCAAACCACTGAACTATCCCTTCCCGCTAAACAATTTTAACCAATAAGATCACAGCATTAATGGTGTGCCAGAAAGCGTATTTTAATCATTCTGTGCCACCCTGTTCTCTCAACAGCAGCACCATTGGGGGGTCAGTCACAAAGGTAGGTGCTGCCTAACTTATTTGTTGAATATTTAATTATTTTAAACTAGGGCTGTCAAGTGATTAAAAAAGTTAATCGCAATTAATCGCACTGTTAAACAGTAACAGAATGCCATTTATTTAAATATTTTTTGATGTTTTCTACACTTTAAAATATATTGATTTCAATTACAACATAGAATACAACGTGTACAGTGCTCACTTTATATTTATTTTTATTACAAATATTTGCACTGTACAAAACAAATAAATAGTATTTTTCAATTCACCTAATACAAGTACTGCAATCTCTTTATCATGAAAGTGCAACTTACAAAGGTAGAATTAGATAAAAAAATGGATTTAAAAATAAAACAATGTAAAACTTTAGAGCCTACAAGTCCATTCAGTCCTATTTCTTGTTCAGCCAATCGCTCAGACATACAAGTTTGTTTACATCTGCAGGAGATACAGCTGCCTGCTTCTTGTTTACAAAGTCACCTGAAAGTGAGAATAGACATTCACATGGCACTGTTGTAGCCGGCTTTGCAACATATTTACATGTCAGATGCGCTAAAAGATTCATATGTCCCTTCATGCTTCAACCACCATTCCAGGGGGACGCGTGTCTCTGCTGATGCCAGGTTCTGCTCGATAACAATCGAGAGCAAAGAGGACCAATGCATGTTCATTTTCACCATCTGAGTCAGATGCCACCAGCATTTTCTTTTTTGGTGGTTCGGGTTCTGTAATTTCTGCATCAAAGTGTTGTTCTTTTAAGACTTCTGAAAGCATGCTCCACACCTCGTCCCTCTCAGATTTTGGAAGGCACTTCAGATTCTTAAACCTTGGGTCAAGTGCTGTAGCTATCTTTAGAAATCTCACATTGGTACCATCTTTGTGTTTTGTCAAATCTGCAGTGAAAGTGTTCTTAAAATGAACATGTGCTGGGTCATCATCTGAGACTGCTGTAATACGAAATACATGGCAGAATGCAGGAAAAACAGAACAGGAGACACACGGTTCTTCCACAAGGAGTTCAGTCACAAATTTAATTGACGCATTTTTTTTTTAATGACAGGTTTCAGATTAGCCCACGAAAGCTTATGCTCAAATAAATTTGGTAGTCTCAAAGGTGCCACAAGTCCTCCTGTTTTTTTAACGAGCATCATCAGCATGGAAGCATGTCCTCTGGAATGATGGCCGAAGCACGAAGGGGCATACGAATGTTTAGCGTACCTGGCACGTAAGTACCTTGCAATGCTGGCTACAACAGTGAGAACAGGCGTTTGCTTGGCAGTTTCAGGTGACATTGTAAATAAGAAGCAGGCAGCATTATCTCCCATAAATGTAAACTAACTTGTTTGTCTGAGCGATTGGTTGAAGTAGAACCGAGGTAGACTTGTAGGCTCTAAAGTTTTACATTGTTTTGGTTTGGAGTGCAGTTATGTAACCAAAAAAAATAAATAAATCTACATTTGTAAGTTACACTTTCACAATAAAGAGATTGCTCAGTACTTGTATAAGGTGGACTGAAAAATACTGTTTCTTTTATCATTTTTACAGTGCAAATATTTGCAATAAAAATAATATAAAATGATCACTGAACACTTTGTAATAGAAATTAATATTTGAAAATGTAGAAAAATATTTAATAAATTAAAATTGATATTCTGTTTAATAGTGCAATTAATAACAATTAATTTTTTTAAATCAATTTTTTAGTTAATCACGTGAGTTAACGCTGATCAATCAACAGCCCTATTTCAAACAGAAAATTCCACAGTTTAAAAAAAAAAAAATCAGCCACTAAATTCAGGCACTGAACCCTGCAAAGGCAGCAGTCAGGCTTGGCTGGTCCTCAAGATTTCAGGGGAACTGGCGAGCCAGCTCTGCTATTGGGGATACAGCATAATGCGAGATGAAAACATTCCCTTCCAATGTCTCGGGAGCAGCGGCAGACTCAAAGGGAGCAGGCTGAGGAAGGTATCTGCAACCTCAAACACGTAGGGATGACGCATTAATCGTCTCAAAAGTCTCACACCACAATGCACTCTCACCTACCATGAAATTCTGCTGAAGAGGGGACCAGGAATACATAATAGGCACCAACGCTACTGTGTTCAGGGACCTCATGAAGATGGTCTGGTTTGGGAATCCAGGGAAATTGCTCTCGACGGTACACTGGAGAACAAGCAAACACAGCGACAGTAAGGAAAGGGCAGCTCAGACACAGTTACTGCAGGACAGAAACATACACTTGATCCCGTCCCACGGGTACAGCTATTGATCTGCTGAACTTTACAGTCACTCACAGTCTTCCCTGGACATTAGCCACAGGGTTTTCTTTTTGCCTCCATTTCTGCAGCCTGGGGAGAGTACAAGGCACGGTAAGAGACTGACCCGCAGGGAGCAGAGAAAGGTACAGCCCTCTTCAGCCTTCCCTGCAAAGTCCTGGGTTGTAATCAGCTCGTGTAGCTGCCCTGCCATTTCCACCTCATTCTCCTGTACCTGTTTCAGGAAAGGGTGCCCAGTGCCAGGCTTCATTAACGGGACTGGCTGAACTCGAAGCTTCTTCCAGTCTTCATTCAGAATTTGAGTTTTTTCTTGAACCTTTGCAAAATTGGCCACAAACAGAGCCTGAAATTAGAAAGAGAAGTGCTTACAATCCTCAAAGCAAGTTTAGACTCAGATTGCTGAAATCCCTGCTGGGAATGTGTGACATACAGCAGGCTGTAGAGTCAACACAGCTGCCACTTTCAGCAAAGGCAAGGAAGGATATTATTCCCATTTTACAGACAGGGAACTGAGGTTCAGAGGGTCTAAGTGACTTGCCCAAGGTCATACTGAAAGTCTGTGGCGGAGCAGGGCCCTGAAGCTAGACTCTCCAGTCCCAGGCTAGTGCCCTGATCACCAGATCACTCTGTCACAAGGAATACCAAAGAAAGATTTTCTATACCCCACACAGACACTGAACATGGTCTAGTCTAACAGCAGAATGTGAACAATTAAAAAAACTCCACAGATTATAAAGCCTGAAGGGTCCATTCCCATGGCTCTTCTCTGAACCCTTTCCAATTTTTAAACATATTTCATGAATTACAGACACCAGAACTAGACACAGTGTTCCAGCAGCCGTCACAACAGAGCCAAACACATGTACTCTCCCTACTCCTATCTGCTATTCCCCTGCTTATACATACGAGGATTGGCCCCAGAAAATACATCTACCTTGGCTCCCATGTTTGCCTGAAACCTCTTGAGTTGCCGAAGACGCATATATTCAGACTTGACTTTCCTTTTCCAGTAAATAATGCACTTAGACGTTGGCGGAGTTGGAATTTCCATTTTCCTGAAAAACATAACACAAAGGTAGCACCCACACGACGGAGCGCTTCTTCACAAACACAAGGCGTTGCCTAACAAAAACAGTGTGCTGTGATTCTCAGTGCATCACCAAGTTTATCGGGCAAAGAAAAGTAACTGCATGTGCAGGCCACACTGGTTCTGTTTGTTTATGGAATAATTATGGTGCAAACTGTACCGAAGAGGGCACTGGGTGCTCAGGACAGAGCATTCATTGGCAGGGGGATCACCTATCTGTGCCCCTAGGACGGCTGGTCCCAACAGCATGAGCCTGGGTGACTTCCTTTTTGACTAAATATTCTACGCAGCTCCTCTGTTCCGTTTGCCCCAGGCAGTAACAGACTGAAGGCAAAGGTGACGCTGGCTTCATTATACACAGACTGGAATCACCACTTGTGCCTCCAAGGTGACCCTCCTAGGTCAGCTGGGATCTTTCCCCCCCAGCCCACTCCTCACAGGACAGAGCAGGCCACAAGTCTTTGCTTCTCCTCCTCAGGAGCGCACAGCACAGGGTTATTTAATAAAGATGCCAAACGTTCTCTGAGGCAGCAAAAAATCAAAACTATGAGCCAATCGCACACACCAAGAAGAGGCTCCGGGGCTGTTCCCGGGGACTGCAGGGTTACAAAACATACTTCTGCAGGGTTAAACTTCCTTAAAGTTCACCCAGTGCCAACTACACACATTTCCTCTGGACCTAGTCTTAGGGGTGGGAGACACGATCACAACATGCATGTGACAAACCTGGCTGCAGGACTGTGAATAAATCAGCTCTGCTATCCAATGGAAGAAGAGTGGGGGGGGTCTCTCTCTCTCTCTAACACACACACACAATATAGCAACACTGTAGGAGGCTCTGATCTCATGAAACTATAGGTGCAAGCCTGATTGTCCCAGGGAGTCAGGTTAGCCTTTGGAGGGAGTTACAGTCCATTCCGGTTCATTATTTAACTCTTCTGTTTGCATTATTGTTGCTCCAGTTCACCCAAGAGCCTGGAGACATAGGCAGGGGTCTGATCCCCTCACTTCCAAGCAGACCCACTTCCCATTGTAACAGTATGGAAGTCTTTGGACAATGAGGATTCTGAGGCATACAAGTAGGTTTTCAGGATTATACTTCTGTTTTCATTTATCTGCTGGGATTTAACTGTCCGATTCCCCTTGGGGTACAGTTTCAAAGTTATAGTTTCCCAGCATTCAAACATCTCTTTTACAGGAGGTAATGCCATTCAAACCTAAGAAACCAGACCCCCTCAGCACCCTGGGCAGCTTCCCTGCTGCCTGGAATAAGCCTCCTGTGAGTGATGGGGTTAAAATAAACTACATGGCACAAACCACAGAGTTAGGCCAAGAAAAACATGTTCAGAGGGGCATTTAACTGTAATTAAGAGTCAGCAGCAGCGTCAGCCACAAGCACAGTGGGGCATTATGTGCGTCTGTGACAGTGGGGAGCATCATTCGGCTTCAGCCCATGTTCTAGCCCCAGTAAGTCAGGGAGTGAAGGAACAATGTCAAAAGCAGAATGGACACCTATTACTCAGACACACATTTTAGTTACAGATTCAAAATAAAGGAAATACGACTGGTGATGGTGCCGCCCCGTTAGCTGGAGGCAAAACAATGGCACGCAGCAATCTGACCCCGCAACTCAGCAAGTTCCCAATACCCCCTCAGTTGCAGACACTCCCTATTCTGCAACCCACTACCCCAAGCCTCACATCACAGACATCTTAAACAAACTCCACAGATGAACCCCAAACCAATCTGCCCCACACCACATACCTGCCTGTCCCAATGCTCCCCACACCCAGGGGCTCCCCAGCCCCCTCTCCCACAGGGTGGTCAACCCATATACCTGCTCCCCACACTGCAGGAGACCCCAGCACAGAGTGCCCGCCCCAGACACCCCCCAGCCCATGCCCCCCCCCAGGCCCGGGCCAGCCCCAGACACCCCCCCGGTCCAGGCCCCTCCCCCCAGGATGGGACCAGCCCCAGACACCCCCCCAGCAGGGGACCAGGCCCAGAGCCCCCCCACCCACACCCCTCCCCCCAGGACCGGGCCAGCCCCAGACACCCGCCCCCGGCCCACGCCCCTCCCCCCAGGAAGGGACCAGCCCCAGACACACACACCCCGGCCCACGCCCCTCCCCCCAGCAGGGGACCAGCCCCAGAGCCCCCCCCCGCCCACGCCCCCTAGCAGGGGACCAGCCCTGGAGCCTCCCCCGGCCCACGCCCCTCCCCCCAGCAGGGGACCAGCCCCAGAGCCCCCCCCGCCCACGCCCCTCCCCCAGGACCGGGCCAGCCCCAGAGCCCCCCCCCGCCCACGCCCCTCCCCCAGGAAGGGACCAGCCCCAGAGCCCCCCCCGCCCACGCCCCTCCCTTCCCCCAGGACCGGGCCAGCCCCAGAGCCCCTCCCGGCCCACGCCCCTCCCCCCAGCAGGGGACCAGCGCCAGAGCCCCCCCGCCCACGCCCCTCCCCCAGGACCGGGCCAGCCCCAGAGCCCCCCGACCCCGTTACTCACGCCTCATCCATCGCGCTCAGGTGACCTAGAGGCCGCAGCACCCCCGCCTGCTCTGCGCCTGCGCCAACCAGTTCGCCCCGCCCCCGCCGCTCACATGCCCTGCCCCCTTCCAGGAGGCTCCTCCCCTCAGAGCGTGTCCGCGCTCAGAGCCCTGCCCACTTCCTGAAGCCCCGCCCACAAGACTGCCGCAATCCAGGGCCCCGCCCAGCTGAGAGACCGCGCCCCCTGCAGCGAACGCAGGAGCCTTGGAAAACATCGGAAACGATCCCCGCAGTGCCCCGGCGTGTCCCAGAGCCTGTCAAAACCCGCTAGATACCGGCCCGGGGCAGAGAACCCAGGCGTCCCGGCTCCCCCCCCCCGGGGGAGAGAACCCAGGCGTCCCGGCTCCCACCCCACCCCCCCAGGGGGAGAGAACCCAGGCGTCCCGGCTCCCACCCCACCCCCCGGGGGAAAGAACCCAGGCGTCCCGGCTCCCACCCCACCCCCCGGGGAGAGAACCCAGGCGTCCTGGCTCCCCCCCCCCGGGGAGAGAACCCAGGCGTCCCGGCTCCCCCCCCCCGGGGGGGAGAACCCAGGCGTCCCGGCTCCCACCCCACCCCCCGAGGATAGAACCCAGGCGTCCCAGCTCCTACCCCCACCCCCCGGGGATAGAACCCAGGCGTCCCGGCTCCCACACACCCCGGGGGAAAGAACCCAGGCATCCCGGCTCCCACCCCACCCCCCGGGGGAAAGAACCCAGGCGTCCCGGCTCCCACCCCCCGAGGACAGAACCCAGGCGTCCCGGCTCCTACCCCACCCCACCCGGGGATAGAACCCAGGCGTCCCAGCTCCTACCCCCACCCCCCGGGGATAGAACCCAGGCATCCCGGCTCCCACACACCCCGGGGGAAAGAACCCAGGCATCCCGGCTCCCACCCCACCCCCCGGGGGAAAGAACCCAGGCGTCCCGGCTCCCACCCCCCGAGGACAGAACCCAGGCGTCCCGGCTCCTACCCCACCCCACCCGGGGATAGAACCCAGGCGTCCCAGCTCCCACACACCCCGGGGGAAAGAACCCAGGCGTCCCAGCTCCCACCCCCCGAGGATAGAACCCAGGCGTCCTGGCTCCTACCCCACCCCTCCCCGGGGATAGAACTCAGGCGTCTCGGCTCCCACCCCCCAAGGATAGAACCCAGGAGTCCCGGCTCCCACTAGAACCCAGGCTTCCCGGTTCCCCCTCTACTCCACCCTCCGGGGAAAGAACCCAGGTGTCCCGGCTCCCACCCCACCCCCAGGGGGATAGAACCCAGGAGTCCCAGCTCTGACCCCACTGGGGGAAAGAACCCAGGAGTCCTGGCTCCCTGCTGTAACCCATCTGAAAGTCCCAACCTTGCTGATGACCCACATGGGGTCAGTTAGGTTCCACATGATTACATTTCTGTTTTTTTTTTAATTTGCAAATTACATACAAATAGTACGTTAACAGATTGTTACGCTGGCAAAGCCGAGCACTCACACATTGGGAAATGCCAGAATTCAAGATTGCTTGTGCAATCTTACCTCGGCCCCATGTCCATTGTGATTCCTGTTACAGCCTCTAATGACAGGATCATGCAGTATTTTTTCCAGAGCTTGACTTTGCAGCTTTAGTGGGCTTTGAAGCTAGTTATTGGAGATGTAATAGAGTATGGCCAGCCTCAAACCATGCAGAGGACAGGTTTCTAGGACAGGTTTTGTGGAACTAATGGGAGCCGTAGGAAATATAGTTTAGATTTTAGAAACCCTGGTTTGGGTGACTTCGGTAAATGATTTCCAGTCTGCGGGGCAGTTTCTATGGGCCTGGCAATGACCTGCCTGGAAGATTCACAGGTGAAGGACTTGCTCTTGTTTTTAATTCCTGTAGAGCAAGTTCTTGTTGAGACAAAAAGGCATTTAAAGCCTTTCCTGGTTGCTGGCTCTGTGAGAGATAGACAGTCTCCTGATGTTATGGTAACACCAAATGCTTGGATTTACTCCAGTGACAACATGCACCTTTGTTAGAGTTCACTCTGGCCCCTGTGGAGGATGGAGCTCATCTTGCTTTCTCATGTGTGCTGCCCTTCTGGTTGGTAGCATTAGAGGGCACATTACACCAACTTCCTCCTGGCTTCCTCTGAGGATGACCAGATGTCCCGATTTTATGGGGACAGTCCTGATTTTTGAGACTTTTTCTTATATAAGCTCTTATTACCCCCGATTTTTCACACTTGCTGTCTGGTCACTGTCACGGAGTCACCGGGCGATGCTCTGGATCTTCTCCCCACCAAGCCAGGCAGGACTTTGGGGAGCCTCCTCTCCCTTGGAGCAGACTTGTTCAGGGCAAGAAGCTCACACGGCTTCACCTCCTGGGTCTCTCCTTGGAGCGTTCAGCATCCTCTGCCCCTCTGTACACTTCCCACAGCGAGCCGACCCAGGCGGGATCCTAGGGAAGTCACAGGGTCCTGCACCCCCACTTTGCAGTCAGACGTGACTCTCAGCCAGCCAGTAACACAGAGGTTTATTCAATGGCAGGAACAGGGTCTAAAACAGAGCTTGTAGATACAGCGAACCGGACCCATCGGCCGGGTCCATTCTGGGGGGCAATGAGCCAGACCCCCAGGTCTGCCCTCAGACAGCTCCAGCCTAACAACCCCTTCCAGCCCCTCCTCTCTGCTCAGCCCCTTTCCCGGGCCAGGAGGTCACCTGATTCCTTTGTCTCCAACACCTTCAGCTGGCACCTTTGGGGGGGGGGGGGCCCAGGCCATCAGTTTCTAGGAGACAGAGTGTCAGGCATTTAGGTGCACTGGCCCTTTGCTCTGCCAGATACTTAAGAACTGCCATGGGGACACTGAGGCATCAACACAGTATTCAGAGAAAACATTAAGAACATTCCCAGTTCGTCACAGTCACCCTACTTCCTCTTGGCTTCCAGGTGCTGCCTTTCATCAACAAAGCACGATGTGGCTTGTGCTCTGGTGATCTGAGAGACTCCTCTAATTAGGAGCCAGATCAGCCAGGACACTCGAGCGAACAGCCCCCAGAATCAAGAATCTGGGGGCTGGATGCAGGTTGTTCTGGTGGTTGTCAGGCTTGGCTCTGGAGTGCACTTCCTCCAGGGGTCTGACAGAGCCGAGTTTGTTGATCTTTCAGGCATGGTCAAGGGCCCATCTGTTTCCTTTGGCTTGTGTGGGAGGGGCGGAAGGGTTGGCCAGGCTGCTGTGTCAGGGATTCTTTTCCTGATAGGTTTTTGTTCCTAAGCTTCTGTACTGCATGTTGCCCTCGTGCCTGGAGATGGGGTATTGGGAGCATCCGACACACACAGTAATAACTATGCCAGGAAAAGGAATCGCACATCACATCCACTTACTCCCACCCCAACCCTTCACATGTCAAGCCAGAGTCACAGCTCAGCTTCTGGGAATGCAGATAGGCTGACCAGATCGGGACAGTCCCCATTTTGGGGCTTTTTCTTAGATAGGCTCCTATTACCCCTCACCCCCATCCCGATTTTTCACATTTACTGTCTGATCACCCTAAATGCAGCTGAAGGCCGACTCCTCCTCTCCATACTCCTCATTCTGCTCCTTGTTAACTGCAACCTTTGCCCAGCAGAAGCTGGATATTGTACCAGTATCACTCCTGGCCTGTGTTGCACTGATCTGTGTATTTCAAGACTCCTGTGGCCCCTGCTCAGCACTCAACATGCACCTGACACATGCTAAGCTTTCCCGAAACCTAACCCACAGGGCTGCAGCAGGACATAAGTCATGCCTAGGCCTCATGCTGGGCCTTGCCTGGGATGAGAGTCTGGGGGGTACCAAGGCCTTGTGCTGGCCCTGCCCAGGGGTGAATTTCCCTCCGATTAGGAGGTGAGAGAAATGGGCACTGGGGAAGGGTGTCAGCCAGTCAGTTGCTGGGTAGCCAGAACTGCCCTTCTCACCTGGATCTCGCCGGGGGAAGTCAGGAACTGTCTCAAGTTTTGTAATCTGCCATTAAGAGAGTCCTACTGGGAAACCTGAGCAGCCAGCGCTGAGCAAGCAGACAGGACGATTTCATCCTGGAGGAGCCTGACCCCCACGCAGAGTAATAATCCTCTCCCTTTCATTGCAGAAACACTACACGCGGTTTGCTTTGGGGTTGGGTTTCCAGCCGGGCTGAACAAATGCTGATTAACATCAGCTCATGTTGCTCTCCCAGGGAAACAGGAATTATTTGTGCTACGGTATCTCCAACAAAAATCTCCCCTTGTTTATATTTTGCTTTATCTTTATTGGCTTCAAAGCCCTGTTTTTCTTATGACCAGTTTGATATGGCTAACAGGGGGAATGTTTGTGCCCCTTAGCACGTTCACGCTGCGAGAACTAGGCACAGCACTATTCATGCTGCCCTTGCTCCGGGCTGTAATGCCCTCGCAGCTCCCCAGTCTGCACCAAAGTTAATGGGAGCTTCTGCCTTGACTTCACTGGGGACAGGAGTAAGATTCTCATGTATCCCAGAGCCCTGCTAGCTCACAGACCTGCAGCATGCAGGGGCAGGGGGTTGGAGCCCTCCCATAAACCAAACAAACCTACAGGCTCTAGCTGTTCCTGAGGCCCCCAGCCTGGCCGGTGCCTAGTGACTTGTTATCACATCTGTTCCTCCTGGGAGAGAGCTCTGCATATAAATCAGATCCTAGCTCCCTATTCTGCCAGCAGCAGGGATCTAAATGAGAACTGACTCAAGATTAAACAGTTGGCACAGCCTGAGCAAGCAGCTAAACACAGCTGCTGAAAGGGAAACAAAGGGATTGTGACTCCCAGCCAGAGGCCACCCCTGTATTCCAAAACCATCGGAGCTGCAGCCGCCTGCAAGGGTGCCCCTGGCTTTGGTGGTGGTGCCAGGGGGCCTCTGGACAGGATCCCCTGGCTGGGGAAGCACCAACATGCATGTGGAGCCTTCTGGGGAATTCCGTGGGGTGAGAGCAGCTCTTTGTGCTACCCTGGGCTGAGACAAAACCTCTTGTGCAGGGCAGGGAGTCCCAGTGTCCCCCACCCTCCTCATCTTGGGGTCGTTGTGCTTGGAAATGTACCATAACAGCTATTCTGGACTGAGCCCTCGTGTGGACACCCTTATTCCAGAATAGCTCCGTTAGTAAATCCCCAAGTGTGGACAGGTTCTCAGCGCAAGTGATCAGAGAGCAGGCGAGGGGGGGTGCTGGAGGGAAACGGAGAGATCATTAGCGGCATTGTATTTGCAGGGCCTCCCGGGGCTAGGTGCAAGGCTGGTTAGAACCTCAAAGATAAGAATGAGGCTATGGGATCCTTGTCCAATGTGGGGTGCAGGCTCAGAGCGGCTCCAGCACCTCTGCCATGAATGGGAGCACAGAGCAGGAAGCAAGGAACCGCTGCTGGGGCTGGGACAGGCTGGCTGCACTGGCTGGCTATGGCTTTTGTCATGAGCTGAGCAGGAGGCTGGGCTGGGGCTTGGATTAACCAACCTTTGCAAGAACGGCTCCACGGTTCCTCTTTGGCCCAGCAAGCGGTGCGAGCACAGGAAGCGCTGTGTGTGTGTGCGGCTCCGAGCAGGGAACACAGTCCCTGGGAAAGCCTCTTATCTCTGGGAGACGGTCCTGCCCTGCTGCTGGGCTGGGCTGAAGGGCACAGCAAACTGGCTCGGGTAAGAGTCTGGCTCGGGATGCAAACAAGAGCTAGAGTTTTTTCCTGGAGGACAGGTCCATCCATGGCTGTTAGCCAGGCTGGGCAGGGATGGTGTCCCTGGCCCCTGTTTGCCAGAGGCTGGGAATGGGTGACAGGGGATGGATCACTTGCTGATTCCCTGTTCTGTTCATTCCCTCCGGGGCTCCTGGCATTGGCCACGGTTGGATGACAGGACACTGCGCTGGATGGACCATTGGTCTGACCCAGCATGATCCCACACCCGAGAGGAAGCCAAGGCACCGGCAGAGGCCTCTGTGGAGCCTGGGGAAGTGGATTCCTTGGTGTCCCTCACTTAGATAGAGTACAGCTTTGCACCTGTACCCCACCTTCCCCCCAGGATCTCCTCACACTCAGCCACCATTCAGTAGCGAACCCTGCCTCAGCATTGTGGAGTTCTGGCCCCCTTTGTTTGTCTTCTCGCTCTCTGTGCCTCCTCTTATCCCTGTATTGGTTTGTCATCGCCCGTCTTTGTATGTGTTGTTTGGACTTTTCCTTCCCCTCTGGAGTGAATCGGGGCCCTGCTGATGGTCCTGGCTTTACCTGTTGCTTTTGTTCGCACTGCCTGGAATTTTTCCCACAGGGAAGGGGAGACACTCCCAGATGCTGACACTGATGGAATCATGCCCTTTCTTGGGCACCCTGATCTGAGCTGACCCTCTCCCTGCTCGGTGGCGCATGCAGCTGCCCAGTCAGCAGTCTCAGGGCATAGCTGTAAGGCATTGCAGGCTGCAGCTTGCAGGCAGGATTGTGACGTCTGGCTGCTAACAGAGAGTGGGCTCCCCTCCCGCAGGATCCCTGACTTATCGTGACGCCCGCTCTCAGGAGCTGGAGAGAATCCTGGCCCAGCCCAGTTAGGTTCTGGTGCCGCACATCGCCGCAGTATTAAGCACCCCTGTATAATGTGTGTAGCTGGGGGTGGGGGGCAGAGGGGTCCAAGCATCAGTTTGAACTACCTGGAGCCCGATTCTCACCTGCCCTCCAGCCCTCCTATGCTACTCTGGCAGAGTCCTGGGGCGTTAAAGCGGGGAGAAATGGCTTCCCCACTTGCAGCACATGGGATCTGCACTCCCCTGCTCACAGCCCTGATGTAAGGGGCATGTTAGGGGCACTGCCAGAGCACATCACACTGCGGCTCTCCGAGGGCATTTCAGGGGAGTGGAGCACTAGCTAGAGCCCTGAGGCTGCTCTAACTTTCTCCTGGGGAGTGGGGTGGGGCCCTAGATGAGAGACAGTGCAAATGGCGCTAGACAACTCCCCATACCCTCTCCAGTGCAGGAACCCGGTCCCAAAACATCATGTAACAACCAGCTGAAATCCCAGTAGGGCCAGCCCAGCTTTGTGTCTTCCCACGTAGGGCTACCAGACAGCAAGTGTGAAAAATTGGGAAGGGGGGTGGGGGGAGAATAGGAGCCTATATAAGAAAAAGACCCCAAAATCGGGACTGTCTCTAAAATCGGGACATCTGGTCACCCTATTCCCGCGGGAGACAGATTTGGTACCTGGAGATGTTCCAGGGGTGGGTTTCTCACCCCACAATTGTCTTTGTTCTGTGTGGCTACTCCACAGCCTGGGCAACGGCTGCTCTGCTCCCCTCAGCCAGTGCCTCAGCTCTCCAGGGGCTGGGGCTGTTTTCCTAGCAAAATGCATCCAGCAAAGCTAGGAAGACATTGGAGCAGGTGACCAGAAATGCATGGCACCAGTCAGCCATCAGCCTGTCCCCCAGTCCCGGACCCTGGAGTGCTCCCTTGCCACTACCCCTGGCCCCTGCCCCATCCCAAGCAGAGGAACCAGCTCCCTCCCTCCCTGTATAGTTACCCGCAGCCTGGAGATCTCACTTGACCTCTTATCTGATGACTTTGGAGGCTGGAAGAGGGGATGTTTTCCCTGCCCTCTTCCCTCCCATTGGCTGGGCGGCCCTCAAGAGCCCAGGCACTAGATGGGGCGATAAGCGGCTGAGGTATATCTGGGGAAGGGCCCTGGTGTTCCTCTCCTGGGGAACTCTGCGCCCTGGCCCTGCAGGTGGGGAGAATGCCTGTCCAGCCCCGGCACCACCTTTGCTACTGGCTGCTAATCCCTCTCCTGCAGTGGGGTAAGGGTCTTGCTTGTGGGCCCAGATTTCCCAAAGAGCCCAGGCCTGGCAACTCCTGCTAGGTCCCTTGTGGTCTGATCCTCAGCGGGTTGGATGCTGAGCCTGATGCCAGGCCTGACATGCTGCCCGGGCAGAGAGAGGCCGACCCTGGCAAACTGCCCAGGCTCCAGCTGCTGCATTTGTTTCTTCTCCCTGCCCCGGGGCAGCTGCTACTGCTCGGCCCTGCTGGTGGGGATGGACTGAAGGGAGCAGTGTCCCCTGGGCTGGCACCCCCCAGGGACAGTCCAGCTGCCTGGCACTTGCCAACATGAAGAGCCCAGCCCTTCGGGGAGCTGCTCCCCATCCCCAGCACCCTGGCTGGTCGCCAGTCCTCCCTGCTGCTCTGGAGGGGCAGATGCCTAGTGGGGTCCCTGGCGCAGGCCCAGGGGTTCCGTGCAGCACATGGCCATGTGGGATGTCTCCCGCAGGCAGGCTCTTGACATAGACTATGGAGTCAGACGAGGCAACCTAAGGGCTCGTCCCTGGGCCCGACACTGCCTCCCGCACACGCAGCCCCCGCCCAGCTCCTCTGACACCCTCAGTGCCCAGCTGGGAGGTCCAAGTGGGGGACACAAGCGCTCTCCTTGCATCCTGTCCCTAGGGCCCCCAAGGACTGGGCGGGGGCTCGGCTGCGTCGGTCTGACTCCTGTCCTGAGGGCTCATTATCTTTTGGGAGGGGTACAGCCCATTTGCCCATCCCCGGCAGGGCACTCTTGGCTCTCACGTCTCCCATGGGTTTGGGTTCTGCTGGGCTGTCCCGTTGGGGACCCCTCCTCATCCCAGGAGCTCTGAGCAGAGCGGCTGCTAAGCAGCTCTGAGGTGGTTCATAGCCAGTCCGAGACCCCGGGGCCAATCAGTGTTTCACGCTCCCAGCCAGGGCCTGTCTTGGTGCTGAGTAAGCCCGTCCCGAGCCAAGGCACCGACAGCCACTGGGGCTGCGCTGGGGGGGATGGGAATGGCCTCCCCGGGGTATGAGTGGGTGTGTGCCAGGGAGGGACGCGTGGCGTGGTCAGTCCCTGGGCATTTCCATCCTTTGTCTCCATCTCCGCCCTGCTAGACCCACGCCCCGGCTCTGCCCACCCCTGGGCCTCGGAGCAGAGTCAGGGTGATATTTGCTGCACACCTTCCTCTGCCCGGAAAATCCAGCTGGCTGCTCAGGAACCAGCCCGTCAGATGTCGGAGCCCGGCCCCCACAGACAGCCTGGCTACAGCCACGGGGGGTGCGCTGCCTGAGCGCATGGACCCTGCTCCCCACGAGGAGGTCTCCCAGGGCCTGGGGGAAGCCCCAGCCCAGCCCGGCCCTTCGGCGTCTCCCTCCAAAGCCGGGGCCTCCCCTGCTGAGCTCATCTCAGCCTGGGCAGGCGACAGGGCTGGGCGGAGAATGGCCTGTGGGGCCCAAGCCCAGCTCTGCCGTGACCACTCTCGTCTCCTGCTGCAGGGTGTGGGGAGCTGACCTACGGAGACCTCGAGGATGAAAGTAAGAGCCCCCTGTATTCGCCTCCCAAGGTGGGACCCCGGGAACAATCCTGGGGGCCTGATCCTGAGCTCCCTCCTTCACTCTGTGCCCCCCCGGGTGCCCCCACTCCTGCCCCTGAGCTGGGCGCTGTCAGGGATGCTGAACCACAGGCACCTGGGGGTCTCCCCCCAGCAGGAACCTGTTTCCCATAGCTCCCACACAGTGTTGAGGGCACCCAGCTCCATGGGGACCACCTGCTGCTGGGGTCCCATCCTGGAGGATTCCCCAAGCTCTTGACTAGCGGGTAGCACAGCCTGGGCTGGGGTGGAGGGAGATGGTGCCCATCGCTGCTGCTGGTGCCCACACAGCTGAGATGGGAGCTGGACAGATTCATCCTGGCCAGGCCCCGCTGGCTCGCCCCCTCCCTGCACTGATCCTTCCCCTTTGCTCTTGCAGGTCATTACCTGTATTTGGAGGAGGACGGTGAGTGACGCCCGCCTGCACCCATCACGCCCAGGTGTCCATCCCCCCAACAGGGCTGGGAGGGTCTGCACGGGGGCACCATGCACCACACTTCAGTTTCCATAGCAGGCGCTTCGCTCCGGCGTGACCACAGACTGGGGGGAGGGGGTGCACCAGGGCTGGGCAGAGAGAGGGGACACTGGGCCAGCCTGCAGAGCTCCCTGCCCCGCTCCCAGAGAGCAGCCGATGGTGCCTGGAGTGAATGGGCACTGGCTCAGCCTTGGGGCAGGCCCAGGCCTGGTGTCACAACACCGTGCCAGCAGCCTGCGAACACTGAGGCTTGTTCTCTGGGCCCCGGCCCTGCTAGGAGGCAGGGGACAAAGGCACTTTCCTGGATCCACCCAGCGCAGCCCAGCCCAAACTGTGGGAGCTGAGTGTCTGGCCAGGCCCCTGGGATCTCGTGTCTTAGCTGGGCCTCTCAGAAGAGCCTCTCCGGGGAGCCAGGGGCTGGTTCTGATGCTGCCGGGCCGAGGCGAGGGGCACGCGCTGGACTCCACTGGGCTGTGGAAGAGGACAGGAGCTGCGCTGCAGGGGACAGAGCTAGTGAAAGAGCTGGAAAATGCAGGCGGGAGCTGCGGGTTGGGGTCCCTCATTCCCTAAGCCCATGTGCCTTGCCAGGAGTTGGGGTAGAGCAGGCTAGGCTGGCATGGCAGTGCCAGAGCTCAGCCACGGCTCCTCCAGGGGGACTAACAGGCAGATCTCTTCCCCTAGGCCCCTTTACCGAGGAGGGCAGGTCGGCCCACTGCAGGGACACCTACCTGGAGTGGATCTCCCTGTACTGTTGGACCACCTTCCACGCCACAGTCATGGCCACGCCGGAGAGGAGCCGGTGTCAGTGGGAGCAGATCAGCAGGTCTGGACGCCCGTCTGCCCCAGACAGATCCTTGCTTCTGAGGCGCCCTGGGCTGGGAGCCGAGTGCATGCAGTGCTGGGGCAGAGCATTGTCTCACTGGGGTTTGCTCTTAAACAGGCTCCAGGACCCCGAGCACCCTGGCTTGGTAATGATCCTGCTGGGGAAGGGGATTTTCAAATGAGTCAGTGCTGCCGTGTGGCCTGTTTTCCTGCACGCAGCTGTCAGTATGCTGTGAGCAGGGCGCATTGTGCAGTGCCTCTGGTGCATGTGGCTTCCATCGGCGTCCCGTGTGTGGGAAGGTGTGCGGCACACCATCAGCGTCCTGTGTGCGGGGAGGTGTGCGGTGCACCATCAGCGTCCTGTGTGCGGGGAGGTGTGCGGTGCACCATCAGCATCCCTCATGTGGGGTGGTGTGTGGCGCACCATCGATGTTCTGCATGTGGAGAGGTGTGCGGCACTCCATCGCCTGCCTGTGGCATCCCACGTGCGGGGAGGTGTGCGGTGCACCATCAGTGTCCCACATGCGGGGTGGTTTGCAGTGCACCATCGGCGTCCCTCATGCGGGGAGGTGTGCGGTGCACCATCAGTGTCCCACATGCGGGGTGGTTTGCAGTGCACCATCGGCGTCCCTCATGCGGGGAGGTGTGCGGCGCATCATCAGCTGCCTGTGGCCTCCCCTGGGCGGGGTGGTGTGCGGTGCATCTTTGGCTGTGTGCGGCGTCCCGCCTGCGGGGAAGGGGGTGAGGCGCACCATTGGCTGCTTGCAGCTTCCCACGTGTGGGGGCGGGGCGGAGGTGCACCATCGGCTGCCTGCGGCACGGGCTGGTGGCTGGTGGCTGCTCAGCTCCCAGCAGTGGCTGCTTTGCAGGGTGCCCAGTGCATGCAGTTTGAGGACCATGGGAACCCTGCAGGTGAGTGGTGCCCATCACTGCCATTTCCGGATGCACAGTCAGTGCCCGGCTGGGGGCTTGTTTGGGCACCTCGCTGGCTGCTGCTGAGCCCAGAAGCCCCAAACCCCACAGACCTGGCCAGGCTCAGCCTCACGTCTCCTCCTCTCCCCCCCCAGGACCTACAGCGACCTCTCCAACTGCACGGTGCTGATGGCTGAGGCTCTGTCCTGCCCCTGGCCCAGCCCTGCTCTTGACTCCTTCTTCCTGCAGATCCACATGGAGTATTTCACCAACTGCACCATGCCCGCCAGCCCCCAGCCCGGCCAGCCACCTCTGGGGCCTGTCCTAGCCATGGCCGCCATGCCTGCCTGCTTGACCCCTCTCCTGGTTGCTCTCACGCTCCGCAAGGCCAGAGAGGCTGAGCCAAAGCCTGATCGGCCCCTCCCTGCGGCACCATCTGTGCTCAACAGACAAAGGGTTTCTTCTCATGCAGTCCTGGGCACCAACGGGAAAGGAAGAGAGAGTGTCTAGTGGTTGGAGGGTGCTGGGAGCCAGGACTCCTGGGTTCTATCCCTGGCTCTGGGAGGGGAATGGGGACCAACGGGTTTGAGTGGGGGCAGGGTTGGGAGTCAGGACTCCTGGGTTCTCTTCCTGGCTCGGGAAGGGAGTGGGATCTAGTGGTTGGGGGTGTGCTGGGAGCCGGGACTCCTGGGTTCTCTCCCTGGCTCAGGGAGGGGAGTGGGGACTAGTGGGTTTCAGTGGGGGCAGGGTTGGGAGTCAGGACTCCTGGGTTCTCTTCCTGGCTCAGGGAGGGGAATGGGGACCAACAGGTTTGAGTGGGGGCAGGGTTGGGAGTCAGGACTCCTGGGTTCTCTTCCTGGCTCGGGAAGGGAGTGGGGTCTAGTGGTTAGGGGGGTGCTGGGAGCCGGGACTCCTGGGTTCTCTCCCTGGCTCAGGAAGGGGAGTGGGGATTAGTGGGTTTCAGTGGGGATGGGGCTGCGAGCCGGGACTCCTGGATTCTCTCCCTGGCTCGGGAAGGGGAGTGGGTGTGATGAAGTGGGAATGTTCTTGATGTGTTCCTTGAATGCTGAGTGGGGAGTATTGACCTGGGAAGGTTGATGGGGAGTTTTGCTGGGACTGCCTGCCTTGGGAAAGGGAGGTTACCTGAGCATGTAACCTGAGAACCCAGGAGGGGGGTTGGAGGCCAGGTGACACCTCTCCCGGGGAAACTGGACTGTGACGAACTGGGAATGTTCTTAATGTTTTCTCTGAATACTGTGTTAGTGCCTCAGTGTCCCCTATGCAGTTCTTAATATCTAGGTGGTGGAATAAGGGCGTGTGATTGCTGCAGAGGAAGGGGCCAGTGCACCTAAATGCCTGGCACTCTGTCTCCTGGCAACTGATGGCCTGGGCCCCTCCTCTGCAAAGGTGCCTGCTGAAGGTGTTGAAGACAAAGAGATTAGGTGACCTCCTGGCCCGGGAAAGGGGCTGAGCAGAGAGGAGGGGCTGGAGGGGGTTGTTAGTCTGGGGCTGGCTGGGGACGAGGAGTGAAGTGCAGACGTGGGGGTCTGGCTCATTGCCCCCCAAAATGGACCTGGCCGAGGGGTCCGGTTCGCTGTATCTACAAACTCTGTTTTAGACCCTGTTCCTGCCATCGAATAAACCTCTGTGTTACTGGCTGGCTGAGAGTCACGTCTGACTGCAAAGTGGGGGTGCAGGACCCTGTGGCTTCCCCAGGACCCCACCTGGGTGGACTCGCTGTGGGAAGCTGTGATGAACTAGGAATGTTCTTAATGTTTTCTCTGAATACTGTGTTGGTGCCTCAGTGTCCCCATGGCAGTTCTTAAGTATCTGGCAAAGCAAAGGGCCAGTGCACCTAAATGCCTGGCACTCTGTCTCCTAGTAACTGATGGCCTGGGCCCCTCCCCTGCAAAGGTGCCAGCTGAAGGTGTTGGAGACAAAGGGATCAGGTGACCTCCTGGCCTGGGAAAGGGGCTAACCAGAAAGGAGGGGCTGGGAGGGGTTGTTAGTCTGGAGCTGGCTGGGGTCGAGGGTGGAGGGCAGACCTGGGGGTCTGGCTCACTGCCCCCCAGAATGGACCCAGCCGAGGGGTCCGGTTCGCTGTATCTACAAGCTCTGTTTTAGACCCTGTTCCTGTCATCGAATAAACCTCTGTGTTACTGGCTGGCTGAGAGTCACGTCTGACTGCAAAGTGGGGGTGCAGGACCCTGTGGCTCCCCCAGGACCCCGCTGGGGTGGACTCGCTGTGGGAAGCGCACGGAGGGGCAGAGGATGCTGAATGCTCCAAGGAGAGACCCAGGAGGTGAAGCTGTGTGAGCTTCTTGCCCTGAACAAGTCTGCTCCAAGGGAAAGGAGGTTCCCCAAAGTCCCAACTGGCTTTGTGGGGAGCAGTTCCAGAGCATCGCCCGGTGACTCCTGACATAACCTTATTCCCAGATTCTGGACCTTAGCGTCCAAAATTTGGGGGTTAGCATGAAAACCTCCAAGCTTAGTTACCAGCTTGGACCTGGTACTGCTGCCACCACCCAAAAAATTAGAGTGTTTTGGGGCACTCTGGTCCCCCTGAAAAACCTTCCCTGGGGACCACAAGACCCAAATCCCTTGAGTCTCACAACAAAGGGAGATAATCCTGATTCCCTTCCCCCCTCCAGGTGCTCCTGGAGAGATACACAGACACAAGCTCTGTGAAACTACGCAGAGTGAGTCCCCCTCTCCGTTCCCAATCCTGGAACAAAAGCACTTTCCTCTTCACCCAGAGGAAATGCCAAATCAGGCTAGCAATCCAACACACAGCTCTCCCCTGATTTCTTCCTCCCACCAATTCCCTGGTGAGTACAGACTTAATTTCCCTGAAGTAAAGAAAAACTCCAACAGGTCTTAAAAGAAAGCTTTATATAAAAAGAAAGAAAAAATACAAATGTTCTCTCTGTATTAAGATGATACAACACAGGGTCAATTGCTTAAAAGAATATTGAATAAACAGCCTTATTCAAAAAGAATACAAATCAAAACATTTCCAGCACTTATATTCATGCAAATACCAAAGAAAAGAAACCATAGAACTTACTATCTGATCTCTTTGTCCTTACACTTAGAAACAGAAGACTAGAAAATAGAACTACTTCTCCAAAGCTCAGAGACAGCAGGCAAGCAGACAAAAGACTCAGAGACACAATTCCCTCCACCCCAAGTTGAAAAAATCCAGTTTCCTGATTGGTTCTCTGGTCAGGTGTTTCAGGTGAAAGAGACATTAACCCTTAGCTATCTGTTTATGACACGCCCCCCAAATTGCAGACAGTGGGGAAGCTCACTGGCGGCAATTTTCTTCTAGAACTTGAAAATAAACAGATTAATACAACACATGCACCTTTACATATACTACTAAGTATATAACTAACAGACTTTTACATTTTAAGAACACTTTTTAACTACTGGATTGCATCAGCAACTTTGTTAGAAGCTCCTGTGATGTGTTGAATTTCAAAATCAAAATCTTGGAGAGCTAAACTCCAACGAAGAAGTTTCTTGTTGTTCCCCTTGGCAGTATGAAGCCACTTTAGTGCAGCATGGTCAGTTTGTAGTTGGAACCGCCGTCCCCAAACATATGGGCGTAGCTTTTCCAGGGCGTACACAATGGCATAGCATTCCTTTTCACTGACTGACCAGTGACTTTCCCTCTCAGACAGTTTCTTGCTGAGAAACACGACAGGATGGAAGTTGTGATCTGTTGCTTCCTGCATGAGCACTGCTCCTATACCACGCTCAGATGCATCCGTGGTTACTAGGAATGGCTTGTCAAAGTCCGGGGCCCTGAGCACAGGGTCCGACATGAGCGTTGCCTTAAGCTGGGTAAAGGCTTTTTGACACTCATCAGTCCACTTAACGGCATTTGGCTGGGTCTTTTTGGTTAGGTCGGTCAATGGGGCAGCGATTTTGGCTGTAGTGTGGTACAAATCGCCTGTAGTATCCGGCCAAGCCTAAGAAGGATTGGACCTGTTTCTTTGACCTTGGGACAGGCCACTTTTGGATAGCATCCACTTTGGCCTGTAGGGGGTTTATGGTTCCTCGACCCACCTGGTGCCCCAGGTAAGTCACTCTGTTTTGGCCTATTTGACACTTTTTGGCCTTAACAGTTAGTCCTGCCTGCCTGATGCGCTCAAAGACCTTTTCCAGGTGGAGTAGGTGTTCGGGCCAGGAGTCTGAAAAAATGGCCACATCATCGAGGTAGGCAACTGCAAATTCTCCCAGTCCAGCTAGTAGACCGTCTACCAGCCTCTGGAAGGTGGCGGGTGCATTTCGAAGGCCGAAAGGAAGGACATTGAATTCATACACCCCCGTATGGGTGACGAATGCTGACCTCTCCTTGGCAGGTTCATCTAGCGGTACTTGCCAGTACCCCTTGGTTAAGTCTATTGTAGAGATGAACTGGGCACGTCCCAACTTCTCCAATAGCTCATCGGTACGTGGCATTGGATAGTTGTCCGGACGAGTTACAGCATTTAGCTTACGGTAGTCCACGCAGAAGCGTATTTCCCCATCTGGTTTGGGTACCAGAACCACTGGAGATGCCCATGCACTGGTAGATGAGCGGATTATACCCATCTGTAGCATGTTCTGGATCTCCCGTTCTATAGCAGCTTGGGCATGAGGAGACACCCGGTAGGGTGGGGTTCTGATTGGGTGAGCATTACCTGTATCAATGGAGTGGTATGCTCGTTCAGTCCGTCCTGGGGTGGCTGAGAACAATGGGGCGAAGCTAGTGCACAGCTCCTTGATTTGTTGCCGCTGCAGACGTTCCAGGGTGGTTGAGAGGTTCACCTCTTCCACGCCACCGTCTTTTTTTTCCGTCGTAGTAGACACCGTCAGGCCACTCAGCATCATCTCCCTGGACTGTAAACTGACAAACCTGTAAGTCTCTGGAATAGAAAGGCTTGAGAGAATTAACATGGTACACTTTAGGCTTTAGTGAGGAATTGGGAAATGCTATGAGGTAGTTTACAGCTCCCAGGCGCTCTTGGACCGTGAATGGCCCTTCCCATGATGCTTCCATCTTATGGGCCTGTTGCGCCTTCAAGACCATAACCTGGTCTCCTACCTTGAAGGAACGTTCTCTGGCATGTCTGTCATACCAGGCCTTTTGCTCTTCTTGAGCATCCTTTAGGTTCTCTCTAGCAAGGGCTAAAGAGTGTCGGAGGGTGCTTTGTAGGTTGCTTACAAAGTCCAGAATGTTAGTTCCTGGAGAAGGCGTAAACCCCTCCCATTGCTGCTTCACCAACTGTAATGGCCCCTTAACCTCGTGACCATACACAAGTTCAAATGGTGAAAACCCTAAACTGGGATGTGGTACAGCCCTGTAGGCAAACAGCAACTGCTGCAACACTAGGTCCCAATTATTGGAGAATTCGTTGATGAATTTTCTTATCATGGCCCCCAAAGTTCCATTGAACCTTTCCACCAGGCCATTGGTTTGATGGTGGTACGGGGTGGCAACCAAGTGATTCACCCCATGAGTTTCCCACAGTTTTTCCATGGTCCCTGCCAGGAAATTAGACCCTGAATCTGTAAGGATGTCAGAGGGCCAACCTACCCTGGCAAAGATGTCTGTTAGGGCCAGGCACACAGTGTTAGCCCTGGTGTTGCCTAGAGCTACTGCTTCTGGCCATCGGGTAGCAAAGTCCACTAAAGTCAGTACGTACTGCTTTCCTCTGGGCGTCTTTTTTGGGAAAGGGCCCAGAATATCCACAGCTACTCGCTGAAATGGGACCTCAATTATGGGGAGTGGCTGGAGAGGGGCCTTGACCTGGTCTTGAGGCTTTCCCACTTTTTGGCATACCTCACAAGACCGGACATACTTGGCAACGTCCTTGCCCATCCCCTCCCAGTGGAAGGACTTCCCCAACCGGTCCTTGGTTCTGTTCACCCCAGCATGGCCACTGGGATGATCATGGGCTAAGCTTAAGAGCTTCCCCCGGTACTTAGTTGGAACCACCAACTGTTTTTGCGGCTGCCATTCTTCCCGGTGTCCACCAGAAAGAATTTCCTTGTATAAAAGTCCTTGGTCTATAACAAACCGGGATCGATTAGAAGAGCTGAGAGGCGGTGGGGTGCTCCGTGCCGCCGCCCAAGCTTTCTGAAGGCTGTCATCTGCTTCCTGCTCAGCCTGGAACTGTTCCCTTGAGGCTGGGGTCACCAGTTCTTCCTCAGACTGTGGACTTGGGCTTGGTCCCTCTGGAAGCGATGTAGGTGATGGGGTTGTTTTCGTTGCTGGTGAACCGCTCTCCGCTGGTGCACCTGAGGGTATTTCAGGCTCTGGCTGAGCCTTTTGGGTATGGCTGTCTTTTGCTTCTGCCAGTTCTGGCTTGCTGGCGCCCTCTGGCGTTGAGTTTGAAGATGTGGTTGCACTTGCTGGTGCTGGTTGCTGTTCCAGTTCCGGGCCTGGGACTGGAGATGCTGTGGCTGTTTCAGTGGTAGGCATGGAATCCGGGTCCACTGCCTCTGTCTGGGTCTCTGGTAACACAGACGGGGCTTCTGTGGACGGCTCAGGAACAGGAATGGGTCTGGAAGCTTGCCTGGTTGGCTACGGGTAACCATTCCCACTCTCTTGGCCCGCCTCACCTGGTTGGCCAAGTCTTCCCCCAGTAGCATGGGATAGGATAATTGTCATAGACTGCAAAAGTCCACATTCCTGACCAGCCTTTGTACTGGACAGGCAGTTGAGCTGTAGGCAAGTCTACAGCTTGTGACATGAAGGGGTAAATTGTAACTTTGGCCTTTGGGTTGATGAATTTGGGGTCAACGAAGGATTGGTGGATAGCTGACACTTGTGCCCCCGTGTCTCTCCACGCAGTAACCTTCTTTCCGCCCACTCTCAAATTTTCCCTTCGCTCCAAGGGTATTTGAGAGGCATCCGGGCCTGGGGATCTTTGGTGTGATGGTGGTGTAATGAATTGCACTCGCATGGTGTTCTTGGGACAGTTGGCCTTGATATGTCCCGGTTCATTACACTTAAAGCATCTTCCATCTGATGGGTCACTGGGCCGAGGTGAGTTACTGGAGACTGGTGAGGTTGAAGAGTAGGGTATCTGTGGCTTTACTTGGGTGGTATGGAGGGTCTTTGGCTGTCCTCGGTTGTAGGGTTTATGGTCTGTGTGCCCCCTGGGGTAATCGTTCCCCTTGACAGTAGCTTTTTTGCTTTCTGCCAGTTCCATCCATTTGGCTCCAATCTCCCCCGCCTCAGCGATAGTTTTGGGATTTCTATCTTGTATGTACCGTGTGATGTCTTCAGGAACACCATCCAAGAACTGCTCCATTTGTATGAGGAGGTTCACTTCTTCCAAGGTTTGAATGTTGTTTCCTGTTAACCAGGCCTCATAGTTTTTTTGCAATGTAGTAGGCGTGTTTGGGAAATGACACCTCTGGTTTCCACTTTTGGGTTCTGAAGCGCCGACGGGCATGATCTGGGGTTATCCCCATCCTGTATCTGGCCTTGGTTTGAAAAAGTTTATAGTCATTCATTTGCTGCTTAGGCATTTCAGCTGCCACCTCTGCTAAAGGTCCACTGAGGTGTGGCCTTAATTCTACCATGACATAACCTTATTCCCAGATTCTGGACCTTAGCGTCCAAAATTTGGGGGTTAGCATGAAAACCTCCAAGCTTAGTTACCAGCTTGGACCTGGTACTGCTGCCACCACCCAAAAAATTAGAGTGTTTTGGGGCACTCTGGTCCCCCTGAAAAACCTTCCCTGGGGACCACAAGACCCAAATCCCTTGAGTCTCACAACAAAGGGAGATAATCCTGATTCCCTTCCCCCCTCCAGGTGCTCCTGGAGAGATACACAGACACAAGCTCTGTGAAACTACGCAGAGTGAGTCCCCCTCTCCGTTCCCAATCCTGGAACAAAAGCACTTTCCTCTTCACCCAGAGGAAATGCCAAATCAGGCTAGCAATCCAACACACAGCTCTCCCCTGATTTCTTCCTCCCACCAATTCCCTGGTGAGTACAGACTTAATTTCCCTGAAGTAAAGAAAAACTCCAACAGGTCTTAAAAGAAAGCTTTATATAAAAAGAAAGAAAAAATACAAATGTTCTCTCTGTATTAAGATGATACAACACAGGGTCAATTGCTTAAAAGAATATTGAATAAACAGCCTTATTCAAAAAGAATACAAATCAAAACATTTCCAGCACTTACATTCATGCAAATACCAAAGAAAAGAAACCATAGAACTTACTATCTGATCTCTTTGTCCTTACACTTAGAAACAGAAGACTAGAAATAGAACTACTTCTCCAAAGCTCAGAGGACAGCAGGCAAGCAGACAAAAGACTCAGAGACACAATTCCCTCCACCCCAAGTTGAAAAAATCCAGTTTCCTGATTGGTTCTCTGGTCAGGTGTTTCAGGTGAAAGAGACATTAACCCTTAGCTATCTGTTTATGACACGCCCCCCCAAATTGCAGACAGTGGGGAAGCTCACTGGCGGCAATTTTCTTCTAGAACTTGAAAATAAACAGATTAATACAACACATGCACCTTTACATATACTACTAAGTATATAACTAACAGACTTTTACATTTTAAGAACACTTTTTAACTACTGGATTGCATCAGCAACTTTGTTAGAAGCTCCTGTGATGTGTTGAATTTCAAAATCAAAATCTTGGAGAGCTAAACTCCACGAAGAAGTTTCTTGTTGTTCCCTTGGCAGTATGAAGCCACTTTAGTGCAGCATGGTCAGTTTGTAGTTGGAACCGCCGTCCCCAACATATGGGCGTAGCTTTTCCAGGGCGTACACAATGGCATAGCATTCCTTTTCACTGACTGACCAGTGACTTTCCCTCTCAGACAGTTTCTTGCTGAGAAACACGACAGGATGGAAGTTGTGATCTGTTGCTTCCTGCATGAGCACTGCTCCTATACCACGCTCAGATGCATCCGTGGTTACTAGGAATGGCTTGTCAAAGTCCGGGGCCCTGAGCACAGGGTCCGACATGAGCGTTGCCTTAAGCTGGGTAAAGGCTTTTTGACACTCATCAGTCCACTTAACGGCATTTGGCTGGGTCTTTTTGGTTAGGTCGGTCAATGGGGCAGCGATTTGGCTGTAGTGTGGTACAAATCGCCTGTAGTATCCGGCCAAGCCTAAGAAGGATTGGACCTGTTTCTTTGACCTTGGGACAGGCCACTTTTGGATAGCATCCACTTTGGCCTGTAGGGGGTTTATGGTTCCTCGACCCACCTGGTGCCCCAGTAAGTCACTCTGTTTTGGCCTATTTGACACTTTTTGGCCTTAACAGTTAGTCCTGCCTGCCTGATGCGCTCAAAGACCTTTTCCAGGTGGAGTAGGTGTTCGGGCCAGGAGTCTGAAAAAATGGCCACATCATCGAGGTAGGCAACTGCAAATTCTCCCAGTCCAGCTAGTAGACCGTCTACCAGCCTCTGGAAGGTGGCGGGTGCATTCGAAGGCCGAAAGGAAGGACATTGAATTCATACACCCCCGTATGGGTGACGAATGCTGACCTCTCCTTGGCAGGTTCATCTAGCGGTACTTGCCAGTACCCCTTGGTTAAGTCTATTGTAGAGATGAACTGGGCACGTCCCAACTTCTCCAATAGCTCATCGGTACGTGGCATTGGATAGTTGTCCGGACGAGTTACAGCATTTAGCTTACGGTAGTCCACGCAGAAGCGTATTTCCCCATCTGGTTTGGGTACCAGAACCACTGGAGATGCCCATGCACTGGTAGATGAGCGGATTATACCCATCTGTAGCATGTTCTGGATCTCCCGTTCTATAGCAGCTTGGGCATGAGGAGACACCCGGTAGGGTGGGGTTCTGATTGGGTGAGCATTACCTGTATCAATGGAGTGGTATGCTCGTTCAGTCCGTCCTGGGGTGGCTGAGAACAATGGGGCGAAGCTAGTGCACAGCTCCTTGATTTGTTGCCGCTGCAGACGTTCCAGGGTGGTTGAGAGGTTCACCTCTTCCACGCCACCGTCTTTTTTTCCGTCGTAGTAGACACCGTCAGGCCACTCAGCATCATCTCCCTGGACTGTAAACTGACAAACCTGTAAGTCTCTGGAATAGAAAGGCTTGAGAGAATTAACATGGTACACTTTAGGCTTTAGTGAGGAATTGGGAAATGCTATGAGGTAGTTTACAGCTCCCAGGCGCTCTTGGACCGTGAATGGCCCTTCCCATGATGCTTCCATCTTATGGGCCTGTTGCGCCTTCAAGACCATAACCTGGTCTCCTACCTTGAAGGAACGTTCTCTGGCATGTCTGTCATACCAGGCCTTTTGCTCTTCTTGAGCATCCTTTAGGTTCTCTCTAGCAAGGGCTAAAGAGTGTCGGAGGGTGCTTTGTAGGTTGCTTACAAAGTCCAGAATGTTAGTTCCTGGAGAAGGCGTAAACCCCTCCCATTGCTGCTTCACCAACTGTAATGGCCCCTTAACCTCGTGACCATACACAAGTTCAAATGGTGAAAACCCTAAACTGGGATGTGGTACAGCCCTGTAGGCAAACAGCAACTGCTGCAACACTAGGTCCCAATTATTGGAGAATTCGTTGATGAATTTTCTTATCATGGCCCCCAAAGTTCCATTGAACCTTTCCACCAGGCCATTGGTTTGATGGTGGTACGGGGTGGCAACCAAGTGATTCACCCCATGAGTTTCCCACAGTTTTTCCATGGTCCCTGCCAGGAAATTAGACCCTGAATCTGTAAGGATGTCAGAGGGCCAACCTACCCTGGCAAAGATGTCTGTTAGGGCCAGGCACACAGTGTTAGCCCTGGTGTTGCCTAGAGCTACTGCTTCTGGCCATCGGGTAGCAAAGTCCACTAAAGTCAGTACGTACTGCTTTCCTCTGGGCGTCTTTTTTGGGAAAGGGCCCAGAATATCCACAGCTACTCGCTGAAATGGGACCTCAATTATGGGGAGTGGCTGGAGAGGGGCCTTGACCTGGTCTTGAGGCTTTCCCACTTTTTGGCATACCTCACAAGACCGGACATACTTGGCAACGTCCTTGCCCATCCCCTCCCAGTGGAAGGACTTCCCCAACCGGTCCTTGGTTCTGTTCACCCCAGCATGGCCACTGGGATGATCATGGGCTAAGCTTAAGAGCTTCCCCCGGTACTTAGTTGGAACCACCAACTGTTTTTGCGGCTGCCATTCTTCCCGGTGTCCACCAGAAAGAATTTCCTTGTATAAAAGTCCTTGGTCTATAACAAAACGGGATCGATTAGAAGAGCTGAGAGGCGGTGGGGTGCTCCGTGCCGCCGCCCAAGCTTTCTGAAGGCTGTCATCTGCTTCCTGCTCAGCCTGGAACTGTTCCCTTGAGGCTGGGGTCACCAGTTCTTCCTCAGACTGTGGACTTGGGCTTGGTCCCTCTGGAAGCGATGTAGGTGATGGGGTTGTTTTCGTTGCTGGTGAACCGCTCTCCGCTGGTGCACCTGAGGGTATTTCAGGCTCTGGCTGAGCCTTTTGGGTATGGCTGTCTTTTGCTTCTGCCAGTTCTGGCTTGCTGGCGCCCTCTGGCGTTGAGTTTGAAGATGTGGTTGCACTTGCTGGTGCTGGTTGCTGTTCCAGTTCCGGGCCTGGGACTGGAGATGCTGTGGCTGTTTCAGTGGTAGGCATGGAATCCGGGTCCACTGCCTCTGTCTGGGTCTCTGGTAACACAGACGGGGCTTCTGTGGACGGCTCAGGAACAGGAATGGGTCTGGAAGCTTGCCTGGTTTGGCTACGGGTAACCATTCCCACTTTCTTGGCCCGCCTCACCTGGTTGGCCAAGTCTTCCCCCAGTAGCATGGGGATAGGATAATTGTCATAGACTGCAAAAGTCCACATTCCTGACCAGCCTTTGTACTGGACAGGCAGTTGAGCTGTAGGCAAGTCTACAGCTTGTGACATGAAGGGGTAAATTGTAACTTTGGCCTTTGGGTTGATGAATTTGGGGTCAACGAAGGATTGGTGGATAGCTGACACTTGTGCCCCCGTGTCTCTCCACGCAGTAACCTTCTTTCCGCCCACTCTCAAATTTTCCCTTCGCTCCAAGGGTATTTGAGAGGCATCCGGGCCTGGGGATCTTTGGTGTGATGGTGGTGTAATGAATTGCACTCGCATGGTGTTCTTGGGACAGTTGGCCTTGATATGTCCCGGTTCATTACACTTAAAGCATCTTCCATCTGATGGGTCACTGGGCCGAGGTGAGTTACTGGAGACTGGTGAGGTTGAAGAGTAGGGTATCTGTGGCTTTACTTGGGTGGTATGGAGGGTCTTTGGCTGTCCTCGGTTGTAGGGTTTATGGTCTGTGTGCCCCCTGGGGTAATCGTTCCCCTTGACAGTAGCTTTTTTGCTTTCTGCCAGTTCCATCCATTTGGCTCCAATCTCCCCCGCCTCAGCGATAGTTTTGGGATTTCTATCTTGTATGTACCGTGTGATGTCTTCAGGAACACCATCCAAGAACTGCTCCATTTGTATGAGGAGGTTCACTTCTTCCAAGGTTTGAATGTTGTTTCCTGTTAACCAGGCCTCATAGTTTTTTGCAATGTAGTAGGCGTGTTTGGGAAATGACACCTCTGGTTTCCACTTTGGGTTCTGAAGCGCCGACGGGCATGATCTGGGGTTATCCCCATCCTGTATCTGGCCTTGGTTTGAAAAAGTTTATAGTCATTCATTTGCTGCTTAGGCATTTCAGCTGCCACCTCTGCTAAAGGTCCACTGAGGTGTGGCCTTAATTCTACCATGACATAACCTTATTCCCAGATTCTGGACCTTAGCGTCCAAAATTTGGGGGTTAGCATGAAAACCTCCAAGCTTAGTTACCAGCTTGGACCTGGTACTGCTGCCACCACCCAAAAAATTAGAGTGTTTTGGGGCACTCTGGTCCCCCTGAAAAACCTTCCCTGGGGACCACAAGACCCAAATCCCTTGAGTCTCACAACAAAGGGAGATAATCCTGATTCCCTTCCCCCCTCCAGGTGCTCCTGGAGAGATACACAGACACAAGCTCTGTGAAACTACGCAGAGTGAGTCCCCCTCTCCGTTCCCAATCCTGGAACAAAAGCACTTTCCTCTTCACCCAGAGGAAAATGCCAAATCAGGCTAGCAATCCAACACACAGCTCTCCCCTGATTTCTTCCTCCCACCAATTCCCTGGTGAGTACAGACTTAATTTCCCTGAAGTAAAGAAAAACTCCAACAGGTCTTAAAAGAAAGCTTTATATAAAAAGAAAGAAAAAATACAAATGTTCTCTCTGTATTAAGATGATACAACACAGGGTCAATTGCTTAAAAGAATATTGAATAAACAGCCTTATTCAAAAAGAATACAAATCAAAGCACTTCAGCACTTACATTCATGCAAATACCAAAGAAAAGAAACCATAGAACTTACTATCTGATCTCTTTGTCCTTACACTTAGAAACAGAAGACTAGAAAATAGAACTACTTCTCCAAAGCTCAGAGACAGCAGGCAAGCAGACAAAAGACTCAGAGACACAATTCCCTCCACCCCAAGTTGAAAAAATCCAGTTTCCTGATTGGTTCTCTGGTCAGGTGTTTCAGGTGAAAGAGACATTAACCCTTAGCTATCTGTTTATGACAACTCCGTGACAGACAAAGGACACAAAGGCTGGGGGAGGAGCCAGGGGGAGGCTGAGTGAGAGTCTGGGGGAAGTTTCAGTTTGGAGCTGGCTGGGAAATGGAGGGGAGCCCCGACGGGGCTTGGGCTTCCCAACGGGGCTGGGACCTCCCTGGGGCCCCAGATGGACCTAACTAAAGGGCGTCCTGTTGTCTGTGCCTGCAAAACCTGTCTGTGTTCCTGTCATCTAAATAAACCTTCTGTGTTACTGGCTGGCTGAGAGTCACAGTGAATCTCAGGAAGCCGGGGGTGCAGAGCCCTGACTCCCCCACACTGTGTGACAACGGGGAACTAGTGGGTTTGAGTGGGGGCAGGACTGGGAGCCAGGACTCCTGGGTTCTATCCCTGGCTCAGGGAGGGGAATAGGGTCGAGTGGTTAGAGTGGGGGGGGCTTGGAATTCTGTTCCCAGCTCTGCCCTGGACTCCCTGAGCCCCTCCCCTCGCTGTGACAGGGTGGAGCAATGCTGCCCGGCCCAGGGGACGGCTGGGCTGGGGCGGGGGAGTACTCAGGGCCCTGCGGAGGGGAGAGGGGGCTGAGGACAGTGGAAATGTTGGTCGCTTTCCGGGCCCAGCAGTGATTAGAGGAGCTGAACCCAGACCCCTGCAGCCTTAGCCTGTCCGGAGCACTCAGCCAGTGCGGACACACCTGGAGCAGGTCCCAAGTTCAGTGGGGCAGCGATTGCAGGCTCTGCCCCACGCCCTGCTGCAGCCATCCGTCCGCTTCCCCTGCCCGGACACAAATCCCCCGGGCAGGAGCCAGGAGAACGGGCTTTGGCTGGCAGAATGTGGGGGAGAGAGGGTGAGCTCTGGAGCCGCTGCTGGGCCAGGCGGAGGAGAATCACATGAACAAATGACAGCATGGCCCTGTCTAAACTCCAGCACTACAGCTGACATCAGTGGGTGTTTCCTTGGCAGGGAAACTATCCGCCGAACTCAAGCCTCGGCTCCAGACAACAAAGAACAGGATCCAGGGGCTCTAACCCCGAATCCACCCCAGGCAGCTTCATGTGCTGGGGCGTTATCCGTTCCAGATGCGGCTGCTTTCCAGTGAACGGCTGGGAGCTTCCTGGAACACGCTCCGATGGTGCAGCCCAGCACTAATTGGCCAGTGACTCAAGGACATTTCCAATGAAAGCCCAACACACAGAGAGATAGGATCTTCCTAACCGCAAGCCTTTTGCCCTGTAATTTACACACAGTGTGGGAGTTCAAGAGACTGACTTTTAAAGGGGAAACATTGGAATCAAACGCTGTCTTAGGCCACAAGTGACATGAGTTTGGTTGGTCTCAGCCTGATCCCTGCAGGAGTGTACATCACAGTCCTACCGCACCGCGTGGTGTCATTCTGAATTGTTCACTTCTGCTTGGGGGCGCCCAGGGCTGGGATAGCAGGGGGGCTGCGGGTCGGGAGTGAGGGGCACTGGCAGAGCACGTTTGTCTTCACTAAGCAGCTGTTAGCACCCCACCCCCACTTTGGTAACTTCCCTTGGAGGACCCAGTGGTGCTGTGAGGTCTCCTGGCACCCCGGGGAGGTGCCCCAGTGCTGCCCCATCTCACCCCTTTCTGTGGGGCGGGGGGGACTGGCTCTTCCCCAGGCTGATGGGGCATGGGCAGGTGGTGTTTGGGCACATTAGCCAGGCCCTGCCGCGGCCCCGTGAGTCCCACAGCTCACTAATGGCAATGCCCATCCTGGGCTAGTGCACGTTCTGTGTTCACTCCTTGGAGCCAATGGATTTCACAACCCAGCCCAGACGGGATTAAAGGGAAATATACAAGTAAACAAACAGCGGGCCTCGGAAACGCTGCTGTGCGGTGGAGGGAGCAGAGCCTCTCCCACCGGCCCCAGCTGCGAGGGGTGACGCGGGGAGCCGCCCAGGGCTGGCGAAGGCTCGGTGCCCCCGAGGAGCCATGCCCAGCTGGTGGAGCCGGGCCCGGCAGGCGGACTGTTCTGACGGGTGTCCCACGGGGAGGTCTGGTTTAAGGCAGCACTGAGTAATCTCATTTTTCACACGTCTTCTGTAGTCACTACCAGCCCTGTCAGAGGAAAGGAGTTGCTTCCTGTTATTTCCATTGAAATAGTTGTCCTGACCATTAGCAGGCAGGCTTTTCAGGATGGCACTTTGCAGACAGACCGGCTCTGGCAGGCTCTGCCCTGGGCTCCTGCTGCTGCTGCTCTGGGGTAAGTGCTGCAGGCCGGCTGGGTTTGCTCCAGCTCCAGGAGTTTGGGGTGGGAAGTTTGCAGCTTTGGGCCACTTGACAAAGCAAGACTTGGCTCCAGCTTCTGCAAGTCAGACCCCTCTGGAGCCCCAGGGTGCTCTGTGTGTGTTGGGGGGGCATAGCTAGTGCTAACCCAGCCCCCAAGGTCTAGCTCCCTAATGCACAAGAGGTCCCAGGGCAGGAACTGGCTATTGGGCTCAGAGTGACCCCTCCGCCCTGGACTCTGTGAAAGGGGGGCTTGAAGGGAGGGGTCTGCAGCCCTTACCTCAGGGATCTGAGTGGTAGGGGTAATGCCTGTGCGGAGGATAAGGCCTTAGGGACCCCTCCCTCCTATGCTGGGAGCCCAGACTCCTGGGCTCCATTCCCAGCTTTGGACCTGGCTGCCTCTGCATCCTTGGGCAGGTCCCTGCCCTTTCTGTGCCTCAGTGTCCCTGTGGGTGTGATGGAGCTTGGGGTCCAGGAGGGGCCGGGGGATTGGTAGCTGGGTTTTGTGCAGCGCTATTACACTGCATGTGACTGTGCCTGGGACCCTTCTCATGGAGGGGCAGGCGCGTGTCTGCAAGGAGATGCAGCTTCCTGGGACTGGCTGGGATGCCCCTCACTATTCCACGCCCCTGGGTCCTGTCAGCACTGCCACTGGCACCTGGCGAGTGGTGCGTCACCACCGGACGGTTCTCTTGGCTCAAGGCCTTTGGTTCTTCCCTGCTAATTAGTGGCACAAACATACACGGACCTTAACGAAGCTCAAACTGGCAGAGAATTCCCAGTCAAAGCTGGAAAGGCCCCAGGACGGAGGAGCCAAAGGGGCTGCATGAAACGGCTGCCCATGGCCTGGCCGGAGAGGTGCTAGAGACAAGCCCGTGAGGGCCCCTCACCGGCCGCTGCCTCGCCCCAGGAGCCCAGAGCCATCGCTGGGTTGGATTTGCTCCTACACAGACATGCTGATGGGAGCAAGAAGAGCCAGTCGCTGTGAGATCCTGCAAATGCAGGAACAGATGGAGAGACAGCAAGGGGCCAGTCCCAGCCCCCCAGACCAGTCCCCAGCCCTGCTGAGCCCCAGATCAGCCCCCGGCCCCATTGAACCCCAGACCAGCCCCCTTGAGCCCAAGACTAGCCCCTAGCCCCCCTGAGCCCCTGACCAGCCCCCAGTCCCACAGACCAGCCCCCAGCCCCACTGAGCCCCAGCCCAGACCCTTAGCTCTGCTGAGCCCCAGTCCAGCACCCCGGACCAGCCCCACTGAGCCCCAGTCTAGCCCCCCAGACCAGCCCCACTGAGCCCCAGACTAGCCCCCCAGCCCCACTGAGCCCCAGACCAGCCCCCAGCCCTGCTGAGCCCCAGTTTAGCCCCTAGCCCCACTGAGCCCTGGACCAGCCCCGCTGAGCCCTGGACCAGCCCCCTTCATCTCTGCCATGCCACAGACCAGAGCCCCTCCTCTTGCAGCCTGTGAACACCTGGCCAGACTCTCATTCTGCCCTGGGGACGAGCTGGGCTGACTCCACCTTCTCCACCAGGGTCACCAGCTCTCAGCCTGGCCTCAGACGGTCCGGGAGTCATCAGCACCGGGTGCCACAGGCTTACAGAGCCCCTATTTACTGCCCTGCCCAAGGACATGGACTCAGCCCCATAGTCCCTGTCCCAGTCAGGAAGGGGTGGGGGAAGGGGGAGCTGCTGGGAAATTGAGGAGGGGGCCAAGGGGGAGCCGAGCAGGTCAGCCAACAGAGTGAAGTCTCCTGTTTGGGGCCCCAGGCCCTTAGCACCCTTAGTGGATGACACACACACCCCAACGTCGCAGGGACTCGGAGACCCCCAGCCACAGCCAGCCCCATGGAAGCCGCTACCAAAGTGGTCAATGGGGCCGTCTATAAATCGCCCAAGCTGGAACTGCAGGGGCAGTGAGCCAGGCTGCACCAGCCCCTGCCCCACTCCGCACCCCCGGACCAAGGAGGAGGCTTCTCCGCCCCACGGCATGGCAGCTGGTACCATGGGCAGCCTCCATGGAGAAGCCAAGGACTGCACAGGCCACTGAGACCAGCTCCCTGCTGGCCCCAGGGGTCCCAGGGGAGGCACTGATGGGGCAGTGTGTGGGGAGCTGGCAGCCAGGGCAGAGAGCAGAGGGAAGGGTCCCTGAGCCCTCTGGAGTGGGGTGGGGTGATCCCTGCCTGGGGAGCTGGGCTAACCCATGTGCAAAGAGGAGAGGCACCGTATGGGGCTGGAGCTTCTCCGCCCTGCCAGTGGCTCTAGCCTGCACCCCCTTCGCTTCCCCTGTCTGCTCCCACACCCACCCCTGCTGTGGCTGCCTGGCTGGGCTGTGGGCGTGTGGCGGGTGTCAGGCCAGCGCACTGACAGGGCCTGGGGAGAGCTCACGCTGTTCCTTCTAGCCCTGTGGTCTTGCCGCCCTGGCTGGCTACTCGTGAGACACGCCGAGCCAGGAAGCCCTGACAGGCCGCAGGGTGCGTTGGGCTGAGCGATGGAGCCGCCAGGGGTGGGAGAGGTTGGAGCTGGGGTGTGTCGGGCTCAGGCCAGCTTCCAGCCACATGGACCACACCCGCGCTGCCCCTTCTCTGGTGTCTCCTCTAGAATCGAACCTCCCCCCTTGCGCCCCGTCCTGATTCCTGGTTAAAGGGACCTAGGGAACAGGCCAGGGATGTCGCTGCCCCCCGTGAGCCCCCCGTTTGGGGCAGGACACCTGGCTGGGCAGAAGCAAACCTGTGGGCTGCATCTCACTGAGGTTCCCCCTCCTCCAGCGGCTCTCGGGAGCGAGCTCCATCCCGCAGGCACCGCTACCCCCCCAGGAGCCAACGAGTCTCTGGCTGAGCTCCAGAACCAGACGGTGATTGAGGAACCTGAGAACCTGCTCCTCAACCTGACTGCGGGTAAGTGCCAGGAGCGCCCAGCCACGGGCGGGGCAGTGAGGACGGAGCTCGCCGTGCTGTGACCAAGCCGGCACTCCTGGGATTCCTCCCCTGCCGCTGGCTAGCAAGTCTCCGCCCGGTACCCGTCTCCCTTTGTCAGCAAACGGGCAGTGCAGCTGGGCCATCGGCCCAGGCATCTCTTGGCTCCGTCAGACTGGTGGGGGCTGGGCACCACTCACCCGTGTTGACTCTCTGGCTTGTGTGGCCTGCCCCACCCCGCGCCCTGCAGGCCTGAGAGCTCCCAGGGAGAAGACACTACAAGGGCGGGACCGGGGCCCTTCCGGGGAACTTGGTGCCTTGCACGTGGCACCTGGAGACAGTGGGGATGGGCACAGAAACATGCCCTGAGAATGCCGGGGTCGCTGGGCACATAGGTGCTGCTGAATCCCTCCAGCCTTGCAGGTCCCCTCCCCAGCCCACCGCCTGGTGCCACCCAGCCAGTCCCTCATGCTGGGGCTTTGCCACTGGGCAAGGTCCATACTGCACTGTCCTGCGTTGGGGCCCACCCTCAGCCCTGTCGATGGAGACCCTCGAGCTGCCTGCAGTGACTCAGGAGCACAAGCACCAGCCTTGGGGCAGCCTGGTAGGAAGCAGGGCACCAGTGCTGGATTGACTGAGATCTCATGCTTAGATCTCACCAGCCTGTTACCCAGCGTGAGCTCCTCCAGCACCATAACAGCCTTAACGGGGAGTTGCAGACAGGCCCCTGGGGTACCCCTTGTCTGGCCACCAGGGGCACCTGCCTGTATGAGAGATGGTCCCTTGCACCAAGAATCACAGCAATATTCAGGTCACTTACCACCTCATATCTCACACCAAAGACAACGCTTGTAGCCAAGCCGATAATAAACGACATGAAGTATTTCTTGTAGCTAGGAAAAGGAAACAAGAAGCTATTCACAAGGTTAAAGCAGGTAAACACACATGCACAAGCTTATGCTTCAAAAGATAATAGAAGCGTCTATAATAAGCAAGCTCTGCATGTCCTTTAGGACGAATCCAGGCTAAGCAGCTGGGGAAGCCCGTGCTTCTGCCTAGAAAATTTACCCCCTGGGTCCAAGCAGCATGGAGATCCAGTTCCTTCTTGTTGAGGGTTTTTATTCCCCTCTTCCCCCTGCTCTGAGTTGCAAACTCAGCTGATGGGAGGAATCCACTTGCACGACTCATCTCCATGGGGAGTCAAGAGCAGAGCCACAAAGTCGTCTGTCCTCTTTAACATCCCACAATAGTGCGTCTGGTGTTGCTGGACCTGCCCTCCTGGACAGAATGTAACACCCGTGCTACAGATCAGCACTTGGCACTAGTGAAAGTTTCTCTCCTGGCTGGGGATTTACACAGTCAGAGAGGCTCTCCATATGGCCACTCGGCTATTCCCTTATAGACGTATGTGAGATCAGTGCTGTGAGCCACTCACTAGCTTCCAATAAACACAAAACCCATTCGTATAGCTCTGCTGCCTGCTTGAACGCCACGAACACCCAGGGGATCCAGCCTGAGCCCTGCTGTGTATTTGTCAGTGATCAGTTGAGACATGGGGACCTTGGCATGAGCTGGCACCTGGCCGCCTGCCAGCATCCCAGAGAGGGCCCCTAGAGCCACCCCGCTGGGAGTTGGTATGCGAGCAATGGGGAGGAGTAGCTGGGAAGGGAACTCCAGGCTTGGGCAGCGGGGAGCTGCTTGAATCCGTCAGAGACCAGCCTAGCCAGCTTTGTCCCGGTTGCTGCCTGTCCCAATGGGTGGGCACTCTGCCCAGTGGGTAGCACTGGGCTCCCAGGACCGAGACAGCTGCCAAGCGCTTTGGTTTTCTTCTTTCCAGATGAAAAGTACAATCTGATAGCCTACATGTGCTGGGCCAATTTCAGTCACTGGATGATGAACGTGACCAGGGTGCAGCTGTGTGAATGGAGAGTCATCAGCAGGTACCGCAGGGGGCAGGGGATTGGCCAGCCCGGGGCATGAAGCTGCACTGTGGCGTTTGCTTGTTGGTTTCTGGCAGAGCCCTTTCCACCATACACCAGCTTGTGAGCTGCAGAGAGCCCTGAGCAGCCCAGCAGAGCCTCGGGGGGCAAAGCACACAGAGCTCTCAGCCCCAGGAGGCTGGGAACCAAGCAGAGGGCAGCTGCCTCTGGGTGATGTGATGTGGGGTGGCAGGGGTGTGCGTCCCACTGGCTGTACCGGGGCCCCACTGACCCAGACACCCATCTGGGGCTGGGCAGAGCATGAGGATTGTTTTCTGCAGGGAACTTTGAATGAAAGGAAAAGGCTTGTTTTGTTCCCGATTTTCAATGCACCGACTCTAACCCAGCGGAACTGTTAGTCTCCAGCCATGAGCCGCCGGGACGTGCCAAAGGGCATGAGGTGTTTGGGGGACAGGCCCGGCTGGTTCAAAAAGCCCGAAATCCCCAGCAGCCCCACCCGAGCAGCCCAAGGGTCCAAGGTGCTGGAGTTTTTTACCCCAGGCTGGGGCAGGCCGCCCTGTCTCCTGCCTGGCACCTGCGACCCGCTGGTCGCTTGGACCTGTGAGTTCGCCGAGCACTCGGGTGTGTTCATGGACACTGATTTCCAGAGCCATTTGGAGCAGCTAGCTCCACAGGGTGGGGGTGAGGAAGGGGAGTCGGGATAGGGATGGGGAGGGGTTGGGATGGAGAGGTTCAGGATGGGAGGGGGTGAGGAGGGGAGGTTGGGATGGGGATGAGGAAGAGGAGCAGGAGGGGGACTCCACCTGGCAGGCAAAGCTGAAACACAGGGTGAGTGTCCTTGTAGCTAGTTCCCAAGGTGGGCAGAGCTTCGTCTGTGTCTGCCTCTCAACAAGCTCAGTCCCAGCGGAGCCCAGAGCTTTCAACTCTAGCCTGCTCCCCAGGGGCCTGCTGGCCCTCGGCCCAGCCTGCTGAGGAATCCAACCAACCTGCTGCTTTGCTCAGCATAGGTCTGGCGTCAGCATGGCCTGTGGCGAGCAGGGCGTGGCTGAAACATGTGGCACTTGCGTGTTCCCTGCCCTCTGCTGCCCCCCCCAGCTCCTCTCCAGCCCCCCGCGCGCTCCCATGGCACAGCTTGAAGGCGTGTGCCTGGCTTTGTGCGTGCCCTGTGGCTTGTGGGCAGGGCTGGGCTGGGCTGTGGTTCTAGTGGGTAAGGAAACACACCGGGACTTGGGTCCTGGGTTAATTCCCGGCTCTGCTGCATGATCTTGGGCAAGCCAAGGCCCTTCCCGTGACTCAGTTTCCCCATCTGTACAAGGGGGCTATAGAGGCTGCCTCCTTTATGCAGTTCAGTGGGTGAGAGGAGCCAAACTCTAGTATTATTATGCACCTACCAGCCAGCCCCTGGCAGCACAACCCAACAGGCCAGTCAGGGAGTCTCACACATGACAAATGATGGGCTCAGTTCCCTGCTGCCTGCGCCTGGGTTCCTCATTTCCACTCGTGCAAAGCGGCTGCAAAGAGCCGCCGGAGCATGCCTGGTACCCATGGCTGTGTGAGGTGCAGGGTAGCGGGGAGTTGGGAACAAGGCAGTTGTATGCTGGGGGCAGGACTCCCTCCAGGGGGAGGCCCCTTTACACCGCTCTGGCAGGGCAAAGCAGCCAGCTCTGGGGAAAGGGACCGTCCTGGCACGACGAGCTGACCCATCACCTCAGCTGCGGTTCTTGCTGGTCCACAGCCAGTTTGTGGCACTGGATAAAGCCACGGTCCCACAGGAAACTCCCCAGCTTGTCCCCTCTCCCCCCCCCAGGCCATACAGCGACCTCCGCCACTGCCTGGAGACCTTCGCAGAAGAACAGAACTACAGCTACCCCAACAGCATCGCCGAGGAATGCATTGTCCAGAGCCACCGCACCTACTTCCTGAACTGCACCCAGGAGCACCCTATGTTCCTCGACCCACCGGAGGACGTGCTGCTGGCCCTCATCGTTACCCCCATCTGCCTCATCCCTTTCCTGGTCACCCTGGTAGTGCGGAGGAGCAAGGATGGCAAGATGCAGTCCTGAGCGCCTCAGGGCTCCAGGGTGCCAGAGGCATCGCCAATGTGTTAGAGAAGCAGACCTGGCTCGAGCCTCTGACCCAACCTGTCCTTGCCCCACGGGAGCCAGCCCCGGGCCTTCGCCTGCTGGCTGAGCTCCAGCGCTGGAGAGGCTGGAAGGCCCGGGTGCTCCACCCCTACCTCTGCAGCACTCGCTTCCGGCTGGGACTGGAAGCACTGCTCTGCTCCCACCACTTCCAAGAGCGGCAGGGGCTCCATCTCGCAGGCCTGACTGCCAGGCCCAACACTTTGGAGACACTTGGAGAACCAGCCCAGAGCGGCCCCCTCTGAGCCCCTGGAGCATCCTCCATCTCTGGCTGAACGCCCAGGGTTTGTACCTGCTCAAATGAGGTTACAGCGCTAGGCTTCCAATCCCAGGCCTCTGACGCGGGCAGAAGGAGAGAGCCCCATGGGCAACTCTGCTCTGGGTCTCACGCTGACGTAACCCCCTGCCGAGGTCCCACTCCAGCTCACCACAGCTTAAGAGGTGCAAACCCCCTCCAGGAAAAGGGCTCTGCTGAGTCCTAGCAGCCCCAGCACCAAGGAGAGGACGCCCTCCTGTGTCGGTCCTTGAGCTGCACCGAGCAGCTGGCGGGGGAAGCCAGGGGGGACTGACTTACAGAGCGGCTCTAGTTCCATGCGGAGAGAGGTCATGGCCTCCAGAGAACCCCCTCCCCTCACACAGCTGCTTTGCCTTCTAGGCCTCACCAGCAAGCAGAGGTTGCTGTGGCAAGGCTGGTGTGATGGCTGTGTGAAGGGGGCCCCTCGCCAGGAAAGCCTTGTGTTTCAGGACAGGACATCGTGCCAGGACAGCGGGTTTCCCCTGCCCTGTTTATGGGGCTCTGACGCCTGGGGCAGGCTGCCTCGCCATGTGACACCAGAGGCTGCGTGCCTCTTTTACTGGCTTTTTTTGATTCCCTTTGCAAACAGGCTCCCTGGTTAACCAGCTGGAGATTAAAGACCTTCCCTTTCCGAGCCCCAGCACTTCCTTTCGCCATTCAGTTTCTTGCCTTGGCTCCTGCAGACACATGGGAATTAGAGACAAACCCCAGCCCTTCTCCCCCACAAGCTGGGCAGTGCCCCCCTTGGTGCCCGGGGCCACAATCCCACCAGGAGTTGGCTGGAACTTGATTCTGTCTCCCCTTCACTTTGTGGCACTGAGCAGGGACTCGGAGCCTGTCATAGGATCCTCCAGGGCCAGTCGGTGGCTTACAGGCCTCTGGGCCCATGGCACGTTGCTGGGTGACATGTAGGCCCCGTGATCCCCTCTCTTGGATAATAACACTGGGTCCAGCGACTTGCCCGGTGAGCTGCCAATGACCTCGTTGGGCAAGGGGCTCCCTGATTGCCTTGGCCTGGGTCCCTCAAACAAAGCAGCACCAGGGAAGTCCTTGGGAGCTGGGGCCCCTCCCATCAGGGCTGGAGCCAGGCAGACTCCGGGGTCAGGGTGGTGCCAGGTTCCCTTGGAGCAGTGCAGGGAGCAGGGGCAGGAGAAAATCGGGGCCGGCTGAGGCCTGCACAGGTTACTTGTGTGCAGGCCTGTGTTTGTGCATCTCGTTTGCAAAGACAGGCAAGCCTATGGCAATCAGTGTGTGTGCATGTGTGCACGTGTGTTTGTGTGTGTGCGTGCACGTGTGTGCATATGTGTGTGCATGTCTGTGCACGTGTGTACATGTGTGCGCGTGTTCATGTGTGTGTGTATGCGTGTGCGCACGCCTGGCGACTGCGAGCCTGCGTGTGTGTCTGGGGAGGCCCAGCCTGTCGGGTGTCTCCAGTGTAGCTGGCTCTCCAATCTGGGGAGCTGTGGCCGGTAGCCCAGACTGGGCCTCTTCTCTCTTGCCAGCCCTGCTGCTCTCCCTGGCCTGGTTGCTGGGCGGCCTATGCCCTGAAAATGCTCCTGGTTTAAATGTCAGAGCCTCCTCCATGCTGAGCATGGGACGTGTGGTTTAGCGGGCCCCTCCTGTCCACCTGGGCTGCTGCCAGCTGGGTGGCACCCGGAGCCAAGGGGTAAGGGAGCCCCTGCTCAGCAGCGTTCGCTTTTGGATCCAGACCGAGCGTCAGTCCCGTTCCAGCGCGCAGCTTGGCCCCAGTTTGCCATGGGCCCTCGAACGTGTGGGTGGTGGCGCCAGGCAGGAGCGTCACAGAGCCTGGGAAGCACCCAAGGGGATCCTGCCCCAGCATTGCCCCTTATCTGCCTGCATCCACCCGGTGAGGTGGGGTGCCACAGTCAGCTCCCCCTTGGGTTGGACCCCATGTCGCTCCCTTTGTGGGGCCAGGAGGTAGCTCGTTCTTGCTGGGGTTGGCTTGTAGGGTGGGCCATGACTCCCTGGCTTTGTTCCCTAATGCTCCCAGCCTCACCAGGCTCCCAGTACTCTCCCCTAGTGCCTAGACTTGGGCAACCCTTGACCAAGAGTGGCTCCCGAGGGCTCCGAGTGGGCACCAGGCCTCCCTCCTGCCCAGCAAGGCAGCAGCATGTGTGCCGGAGGGAGATGAGGCTGCCTCTGCAGTTCCCTTTCCTCCCAGACAGTCCGGGAACAAAGCCCCCAGGCCCTCTCCGCTGGCTCCTTCCTTCCTCCTCTTGCTCCTTGCAGTGAACAGAAGTGCTCTGGGATGTGACACCAGGGGCTGGCCAGGTTTCTGCAGCTCCCAGGAACGCCCTGTGCTGTGTCCCTCTGGGAGAGCCTCAGCTTATCTGACAGCTGGGGCCCAACATGGCCTCAGAATGAGCCCTCAGGCAGGTGAAGGGGGAAGGACCAGTGGGCATTTCCAGAGGGCCCTCAACAGCTCTGCCACCCAGCAGTCAGGGCACAGTCTGCCGCAGGGGATGGAGGCTCTCCAGGCTGGGCCCAGCCTGTGGCACCCCATGTCCCACCCTGTTCTGATCTGAGAGCAGGGCTCCCTGCTGGCACCTGGCTCCTCCCAGAGCCCCAGGCCAAGGTGATGAGGGGAGTAAATGCTGCTGCCGTCAACCCTTGTGCATGTAGCTTGCTCTGGGGTGTGCAGGCCTGTGGCGACGGCAGCATGCAGGGTCCCAGACAGGGCAGAATGGGCCAGGTACTGGCTGCTCTGCCCTCCTCATCGGGCACATGGACTGCCCCACCCAGAAGGAGCCTGGGGTTTGAGCTACCCAAGTGGCCACTGCACTGAGGACAGGGACAGGCTCCAGCTCCCATGCAGCTGGTGGCAGCTGCAGCTTAGATGGAACGTATGGAGAGTCACCGTTCGCCTCACCGCAGTGCCCCGGCTCAGCAGAGCCCAGCCCCGTCCCTCCGACAGTGCCTGCAGGGTCAGTCACCTCATCCCCCACCCCGTCTGCCAATGCACCATGCTCCGGCTGGGAGGGCAGCGCTGCCCCCTAGTGTCCAGTACACCCCAGTGCTACCAGCTGTTCCTGATGGGGCAGAGCAACTCCCTGGATTCCTGCCCCTGCTGTACTGCCCACCCCAGGGGTGATCTGGAGGCCTGGTGGGGGCAGGAAGGGAGCCAGGTGACAAGGACAGGGCTGAGAGGTGCAGCTAGAGGCACCAGAGGCTGTGCGGAAGAAGCAGGGTGACTCTGGAACTACCTAGGGGAATCCTAGGTCTGTGCAGCAGCCTTTGGAGCACCCAGTCAGGGATCAACTATCAGAGGGGGAGCCGTGTTAGTCTGGATCTGTAAAAGCAGCAAAGAGTCCTGTGGCACCTTATAGACTAACAGACGTTTTGGAGCATGAGCTTTTGTGGGTGAATACCCACTTCGTCAGATGCATCCAGTCAGGGATGAGGCCATGGTGGGATGGACATGCCTGGTGCAGGGAGCGTGGGGGACTCACCCCATTCCAAGCACCTTCAGAGGCCATCGCTTCCAATGCCAGTCACTGAGAGCAGCAGCTGCCCCTCCCACAGGGCACCAGGGGAATCTGTGAGAGGGAATGAAGCAGTCATGGCTTCATGGGAAGGAACGGCGAACAGGCAAGGTGCTCAAGGGCACCTGGATGGATGTGGGCAGAACTGGCAGGACCAGTTTGAAACGTGCCCACCCATGACACTGCCATGCCTCCTCCCCAGGATGGCAGCTGTGTCCTGTCACATGGGATAGGGCAGTTAGAGAGACAGTAACCACTCAATAGAGAATGGTCTGCCAGTGGCGGAGGAAAGGAACTGCTGTGCAGCTGGGCACATACACCCCAGTCCTGCCCCTGCAGACAGGCCTCTGGGATGGGGCTGGGAGCTGCTGCAGCTGCATTTCCAATCTGGCCAGGACGAGAGAAAAAAACTGAAACCTGATGAGAAACCCTCTTCCCAGGATATTCACAAGCTGGTTTCTAACCCCACGATGCTCATTGGCTCATTGATATGCCAGGGCAAACCCCACATGCTGGGATCCAGCTGCCTCTCCCAAGTTATGAGACTGATGCTTGGCACAGTCACCCCACATGCACACAGCTAGGGCCCCTCTCCTCGCCTGCATCTCTGGAGTACCCTGGCTGCTCTGAAGCCTGAGGCACATGTCCAAGTGCCCCCCAAGGCCAAGGTGCTTTATGGCCCTTCCAGGGCAGCTTTAGATGCAGCTTTTAATGCTCTGCACAAACATTCGTGTATCCTCACGCTGCCCCGAGCAGTCAGTCCCGTCCACGCTCTGCAGATGGGGAAACTGAGGCAGCGAGAGGCAATGGGATGTGCCCAAGATCACACAGCATGGCACAGACCCCTGAGGTCCTGGCTACCAGGCTGGGGTCTTCACCATACAGCTTTGTGCAGACCCTCCCACCCACCTCCTGCAGCCATAGTTCATGCCGCCCTCTGGCCCCCCAGGCCCAGTGGGGGGGGTTCAGGGAGCGGAACTGGGCTCTGCGGAGTTAGCCGCCTAGACACACGGGGAGCCTTGAATTCCCCCGACCCCCACCCAGGGCGGACCGGACCCTGCCCGGAACTCTCCTGCGAGGCTGAGGGCAGGCCGGAAGCCCATGAGCGGACCGGAAGTCGGTGAGCGGCGGCGATGAGCTTTGAGTGGCCCTGGCAGTACCGCTTCCCCCCGTTCTTCACGTGAGTCCCCGGATCGGGCCCCCGGGAGCCCCCCGCCCCCGCGGGGTCCCCCGAATCTCCCCCGCCGGCCCCGCTCCGGGCGGGCCCCTCCCGGCCTCTGAGCCCCCCCGCCGCGCCCCGTCATCTTGTCACCCCAGGGCCGCCCGGTGCCGGGGCCCCGCTCTCTGCCCGCCGCCCCTGCGCGTCCCGTGGCGTGGGCAGGGAGCCGGGGCCGGTATCCCCACTGTGCCCCCCCGGTATCCCCACTGTGCCCCCCCCGGTATTCCCTGCACTGTGCCCCCCAACCTCTGCACTCTGCCCCCCCGGTATTCCCTTCCTGCCCCCCAACCTCTGCACTCTGCCCCCCCCGGTATTCCCTGCACTCTGCCCCCCCGGTATTCCCTTCCTGCCCCCCAACCTCTGCACTCTGCCCCCCCCGGTATTCCCTGCACTCTGCCCCCCCGGTATTCCCTTCCTGCCCCCCAACCTCTGCACTCTGCCCCCCCCGGTATTCCCTGCACTCTGCCCCCCCGGTATTCCCTTCCTGCCCCCAACCCCTGCACCTCCCTCATGAGCCCCTACAGTGTGCCTCCCCGGTATCCCCACTGTGCCCCCAACCCTGCACTCCGCCCCCCCCCCCCGGTATTCCCTTCCTGCCCCCCAACCCTGCACTCTGCCCCCCCGGTATTCCCTTCCTGCCCCCAACCCCTGCACCTCCCTCATGAGCCTCTAACCCCTGCACTGTGCCCCCCCCGGTATTCCCTGCACTGTGCCCCCCCCGGTATTCCCTGCACTGTGCCCCCCCCTGGTATTCCCTTCCCGCCCCCCAACCCCTGCACTGTGCCCCCCAACCCCTGCACTGTGCTCCCCCGGTATTCCCTGCACTGTGCCCCCAACCCCTGTACCTCCCTTCTGCCCCCCAACCTCTGCACTGTGCCCCCCGGTATTCTCTTCCTGCCCCCCAACCCCTGCACCTCTCTCCTGAGCCCCCAAGCCCTGCACTGTGCCCCCTAGGTATTCCCTTCCTGCACCCCAACCCCTGCACTGTGCCCCCCCCAGTATTCCCTTCCTGCACCCAACCCCTGCATTTCTCTCCTGAGCCCCCAAGCCCTGCACTATGCCCCCCGGTATTCCCTTTCTGCCCCCCAACCTCTGCACCCCCCTCCTGCACCCCAACACCTGCACTGTGCCCCCACCCCCTGCACCTCTCTCCTGAGCCCCTAACACCTGCACTGTGCCCCCACCCACTCCCAACCCTGGTATTCCCTTCCTACACCCCAATACTTGCCCTTCCTGCACTGTGCCCGCCGGTATTCTCTTCCTACACCCCAACCCCTGCACCTCCCTCCTGTGTTCCAACCCCTGCACTGTGCCCTCTTCCCTCCCGACCCCTGCACCTCCCTCCTGCACCCCAACCCCTGCATTCCTCTTCTGCACCCATGTGGGGAGACTGACCCACCTGGATGCACAAAGCAGCTGGCATTGCTGCTCCTCTGCCCTGTGCACCCCCTGGGCTGCATAAGGAGAGGGTAGGAGAGTAGCAGCTGCTGCTGTCTCAGCACAACCCAGGTGGGGAAGTGACCTGAATGCAGGGAGCCCTGGTGTGTGTGTTGTAGGGGGAGAGAGAGAGTGTGTTTGAGACATTGTGTATTGTGTTGAGGGGAATGTGTGTGTGCCTAAGTGTATGAGTGTGCTGTCTCTTTAAGAAAGCACTCAGGGTCAGGAGCCTGAAGGCTTGTGTTCAGACACAAGCAGCCTCAGGACCCATATAGTCAGCAGCACACACAGATTCCCCCTGTCCTGTTACCCGAGCTCAGTGGAAATCAGGTGCATGGGTGAGGGGAACACCCTGACATCAGCATCCATCCCAGCAGACAGGACGCTGCTCTTTGTCTGGAGTGGGGAGGAAGTGGGGGACAGGAACAGCAGTGCCTGCACATGTGGGTGGGGGGGGGGGAGCCCTGGCTCCGGAGGAGTCACCTGGTCACCTGGCTTGGGTGGCTGGTTGTCAAACTGCCCCCTGCAGCTCCGGTCTCTCCCCCCTGCCCTGCCCTGCCCTGCCCTGCCCTGCCCTGCCCTGCCCACTCTCCAGCACGGCTGCTCGCCTGCCTGCCACCTCCATCAGCCCAGCTGGCCCTCAGCAGGTCAGGTGGGAATCCAAACCCTGTGCATGGTACCCTCTTTGCACCTGGGCAAGGGGTTGGATGGCCTACCCCAAAGGCCAGAGCCTTGCAGGGGAGCCACTCGATCTGTGCCACGGGAGACTGAGTTCTGGCCAGGGAAGCAGATGGTGAACTGGCCACAGCCTGGTTAGTGTCCTGCGAAGAGTCCCAGTACATCTTGGATTACTGAGCATACCAGCCAGGTGGCATCTGGAGTAGGGGCAGGTGTCAGGAGCACTGCTGGAGGCTTGTCTCGAGATTCATCTGTTGATGTAGCTGCTGTTTGTTGAAGCTTCAGTTTCCATCGACATTATGGCGAGGTTTGCATGGAGGAGTGGCTTGTCTGACTGTGTTTGTCACCCCCTTAAACCTCTTTAAGCCCAGATCCTGATGTTCCTGCAACCGGATGTTGATCAGAAGCACCTCTTTGTTTGTTTCTAGGTTGCAGCCCAATGTGGACACCCGACAGAAGCAGATGACAGCCTGGTGCTCCTTGGTGTTGTCTTACTGTCGAATCAACAAGCAATACACGATGACGGTCATGGAGGCCCAAGAAAGCCCACTTTTCAACAACAGGAAGCTGCAGCGTATCCTTTGCTCCCATGCTGTTTCAATGCCCAGGTTGCTGTGGTGGCTTTAATCTAAACTAGGACCGTCAATTAATTGCAGTTAACTCACGCGATTAACTAAAAAAAATTAATTGCGATTAATTGCAATTTTAAGCACACGGTTAAATAATAGAATACCAATTGAAATTTATTAAATATTTTGGATGTTTTTCTACATTTTCATATATATTGTATTCTGTGTTGTAATTGAAATCCAAGTATATATAATTTTTTATTACAAATATGTGCACTGTAAAAATGATAAACAGAAGAAATAGTATCTTTCAATTCACCTCATACAAGTACTGTAGTGCAATCTCTTTAATGTGAAAGTGTAACTTACAAATGTAGATTTTTGTTGGTTACATCACTGCACTCAAAACCAGAACAATGTAAAACTTTAGAGCCTACAAGTCCACTCAGTCCTGCTTCTTGTTCAGCCAATTGCTAAGACAAACAAGTCTGTTTAATAACATGAGATAATGCTGCCCTCTTCTTTTTTACAATGTCACCAGAAAGTGAGAACAGGTGTTTGCATGGCACTTTTGTAGCCGGCATTGCAACGTGGCAGATGTGCTAAACATTTGTATGCCCCTTCATGTGTCAGCCACCATTCCAGAGGACATACTTCCATGCTGATGATGCTCGTTAAAAAAATATTGCATTAATTCAATTTGTGACTGAACTCCTTGGAGAGAATTGTATGTCCCTGCTCTGTTTTATCTGCATATATTTCATGTTATAGCAGTCTCAGATGATGACCCAGCACACGTTGTTCATTTTAAGAACACTTTCACTGCAGATTTCACAAAATACAAAGAAGGTACCGATGTGGGATTTCTAAGGCTAGATACAGCAGTTGACCCAAGATTTAAGTATCTGAAGTGCCTTCCAAAATCTGAGAGGGACAAAATGTGGAGCATGCTTTCAGACGTCTTAAAAGAGCAACATTTAGATGGGAAAACTACAGAACCCAAACCACCAAAAAAGAAAATCAACCTTCTGCTGGTGGCATCTGACTCAGATGATGAAAATGAACATGCATCAGTCCACACTGTTTGGATTGTTATTGAGCAGAACCTGTCATCAGGATGGACGCATGTTCCCTGGAATGGTGATTGAAGCATGAAGGGACATATCAATCTTTAATGTGTCTGGCACATAAATATTTTGCAGCGCCAGCTACAACAGCGCCACGAGACCGCCTGTTCTCACTTTCAGGTGACACTGTAAATAAGAAGTGGGCATCGTTATCTCCTGCAAATGTAAACAAAGTTGTTTGAGTGATTGGCTGAACAAGAAGTAGGACTGAGCGGACTTGCAGGCTCTAAAATTTTTACACTGTTTTATTTTTGAATGCAGGTGTTTTTTGTACATAATTCTAATTTGTAAGTTGCACTTTCATGATAAAGAAATAGCACTACAGTACTTGTATTAGGTGATTTGAAAAATACTATTTCTTTTGTTTTTACAGTGCAAAAACTTATAATCAAAATACAAAAGAATAAAGCGAGCACTGTATACTTTGTATTCTCTGTTGTAATTATCAGAGGGGTAGCTGTGTTAGTCTGGATCTGTAAAAGCAGCAAAGAATCCTGTGGCACCTTATAGACTAACAGACGTTTTGGAGCATGAGCATGGAGCATGGAGTATTCACCCACGAAAGCTCATGCTCCAAAACGTCTGTTAGTCTATAAGGTGTCACAGGACTCTTTGCTGCTGTATTGTAATTGAAATCAATGTATTTGAAAACATAGAAACATCCAAAAATATTTAAATAAATGATATTCTATTACTGTTTAACAGTGCGATTAATCACAATTAATTTTTTAAATCACTTGACAGCCCTAATCCAAAGCAATAATTTGAGGTGTATTTTACTGTCTCTGTAAAGCGTGTTAGGTTAAAAAGCAATCGGTAACTACTGGAGGGGAATCCTGGAGAACAGTTTGATTTGGGACCAGAGTGTGCTGAGTGGCACAGTTCACTACAGTAGTAGATGGCTGCTGTGTCCAGAACTCCATGAATACAGCGCAGGGACTCTCAGTTACTTCTGGCAGTTACGGAGCAGAACTGTTTGCAAGATGCACATTCTTCCAGATCAACAGCTCTGCTCCTTGGCCCCAGACCAGCGGGCTCATTCCTGTTGTTAGCACTGCAGCCTTAGGCAGTAAATAACATTGTATCAGGGGCAGGGTGTTCTGCATTGTAATCCTCCTTTGAGGAGTCGTGTCTTTGTGCTGCTGTGTGCATGGACATTAAACTTCACAAGGACTCCATGTAAAAAGAGGGATTTTTCTAAGTGTCATTGGCCAAAATTCCCCCTTCTAGGACCAGCTTTGGGGAAAATGGCGCCCTGGGTGAATTTGAATTTTGGAGCTCCTGGCGCCCATGGGCGACCCCCCCCCCCATTGCTCTGGTCCCCATGGGTGCCCCATTACTCCTGGGCTCTCACCTCCAGGCCCCATAGCCTCTCCCCAGTGCTTAATTTGTTTTGAAAGAGGTACGGGCTAGCTGAGTGGCCAGAGAGCAGCAGCTGCTGGCTGGGCGCCCAGCTCTGAAGGCAACACCACTGTCAGCAGTAAGGCAGAAGTAAAGGTGACATGGTGTGTTGCCACCCTTCTGCATTGCTGCTCTGGCTCACAGCGCCTAGCACTCAGCCTGCGGCTCAAGGTGGGCTTCACGCTATCACATAGGTGCTGCATCTTGCTGGAGCCCACAGCCATCCTGCAGCCTTCTGGCCACTCCTGGCTCACTAACAGATTTTGGTTGGAGGGGCAACTTTAACCGTGATTCCAGGGCCTACTTAGGCACCTTAAAACTCTAGGGTTTTTTTTTGTGGATAATAATAGTGCTTCTGTCAGCTAATTGCTATCTAATTCCTATATAAAGAATATACAAACACCAATTAAAGCCATATTTTAAGTTTAGAACAATCAGGAGATAATACAGCAAAATATTCCCAATCCCTAACCTAGAGGTGTCAGTTCTGGAGCTTTAACGCAGATCTCAAAAACACAAGTTTGATACTTTGTACACTGTCTTTAGTAGAGAGAAATAAAAAATACATAAAATCTGCTTAAAATTTGCTTATTTTTCTACCAGACAAAACTCTGCATTACTGCCATTATCTACTGTGTTTTAGTCGATTGTTTTTTGCTCCACTGAAAACATATTTACTTAATTTTAACAAACATGATTGTGGGTTTTTTTCTATTTTATCAAGAACGGGAATTTATTTTTCTAATTATTTTGGCATTTATATTTACCAATCACAATCACGTATGTGACTTACGAACATCTGACTCCATCATGACTATTAGTATCAGACTTGGAACCACATTTATTTTTGTACAAATTTTAAGTTATTTTACAGGTAAAACTAAAACTACAATTTGAAAATAAGTGACTTTCATTTGCATAGTGTCTGAAGTTATGTGTTTAGCTAATTTTTTTAAAACTGGAACTGCTGAGGTGAGTAAAACCAAAATTTACATTATTTGATTGTACCACTGTAAATAATGAATGACAAAGCACAATATGCTAATAAAAGAAATAATAATTACTCCAGCCAGGACAGATTAGGCATTTTAGAACTCACTACTCAAAGAATTAAATTTAAGCATAAGAAAAAGAAAATTACTAAAATGCACAGACCAGTAAAACAATAAAATAACAGCACAGTAATCTTTAATGAATTTGAAAGAATAAAATGACAGAGAATATATTTGCATTGTGCATTTTGACGGGAAGTACCAAGAGTAACAACAATAATAACAGAAGTGTGTGTGTGAGAGAGTGTGTGTCAGCGCGCTGTCTCTTTGAGCAGAGCACTCACCACCAACCTGAACGCTTCAGACAGCAGAGGCTGTAGATGGCAGTGGAGCAGGAAAGGGGAGGAGGGGCTCCCCTGTTCCAGAGCAGTTACAGAGCTGGTCCAGCTGCCCCCCTGCAGCTCAGCTTGTCAGTCTGCCCTTTCTAGGTGCTGCCACTCACCTGCCTGGCTGCTTCCATAAACCCAGCTGGCTCTCAGCAGGTCAGGTGAGAGATACCATGCAGTGCACCTCTGTGCTCTGCAGGGTGCCCTGCTGAGCACGACGCCCTGGGTGATGTCCTCCTTTGCGCACTCCTAAGGCTGGCCCTGCTCCCTTCCCCAACTTTCATCCAACCTGCTCTGTATTTGTCATGTGCTGCCATCCACCCCAGAGGTGGCTGCATTTCTGTAGGAATGTGGTTTTTGGCTTGTATGCAGTTTGTGAGGCTCAGTGGAATCCTCAGTGATGAAAGGTGCCATGGAAATGTTACATGGATTTATTATTTTAGAGCTTTGCTTGTTTCAGTTATTTAGCATTGTGTTGGGGCATGCTTTGCTGTCGCTTCCTTCCCCCAGCCAGTTTCTGCTGTGAACAGTGTTAGAGATGGTCACACATCAGAGTCATCCTCTGAGCTTTGCCTGTGCTGCTAAATTGCACTGAATGTTTCCTTAACCCAGAACCAGGGAAACTCCCCATGGAATCCATACAAGTTGTGTTAGAAGAACTCAGGAAAAAAGGTGGGTGAAAATCTCTGCCGAATTGTCTGTGACTGTTCATGTTGCCTGTGTTGGGTGCATCAGCAAGACCTGTGTCTAATTTCCCTCCTAGTGCTGAGAGTCTGGCTGTGCGATTGTCCCAAAACAGTCTGGGCACAGACTGTACCATTCCTATTGGAATCTCCCTGAGTTCTGGTTGTTTTTCAGTGTTGTCTCTGTTTTCAGAGTTCCTTGTCCCTTTCCTTATGCAGCATCTCAATCTGCTGCACTGGGAGAGGGAGAGTCGGGCCTAGAGGCAGGAGAGATTTTTTATTTGAATGTGGGGGTGGGTAGGAAGCAGGTTTGAGTGACAGCTCAGTGGTTTGAGCATTGGCCTGCTAAACCCAGGGTTGTGAGTTCAGTCTTTGAGGGGGCCATTTACAAAACTGGAGTAAAAATTTGGGGATTGGTCCTGCTTTGAGCAGGGGGTTGGACTAGATGATCTCCTGAGGTCCCTTCCAACCTTGGTATTCTATGGTTCTATGACAGGATTGGGTAGAGATGGAGCTGCATACATACATAGCGTCCACCTGTAATGAGATGTCATTCTTGATTTGGGGCCCTTTGGCAAATACACCCTTTCCATTGCGTTTCAGGGAACCTAGAATGGTTAGACAAGAACAAATCCAGTTTCCTGATCATGTGGCGGAGACCAGAAGAATGGGGAAAGCTCATCTATCAGTGGGTGAGGCCACAGAAGCTTTGATACTTTACAAACCATGGCCCCATTTCTGTGTGTGTGGGGGATGGGGGGGGGAGCTCTCTGGTTCAGACCCTTTTGCGGCGAGTCTGAAATAATTGCTGATGTAACATCTCACCCGCAACCAGCCCTTTCTAACTGCAAGACCCTCAGATGGACGCTGCCAAATGGCCTGGCTTGTGATTTGTGAAAACTGCAACTGTCAAATGTTGGTGCTCTGATTTCCCACTGCCTTTACCTTTGTGGGTCCCATTTCCCTCTGCTGCAGGGAGGTGCAGGGCTCTCGCGGTGGGGCACACCTTACATTGTGTAAAAAGCTGTGATTTGCAAGTGAATACCGTTCACACCCATCTCCCTGTGAGTGTGGTTGAGATTTCAGTAGTGAGCACAAAGATGCTGTTGCATTCCCCTCCATGCCACAAGTTCTCATTGTAAAGAGTTGGAGAGAAGGAATAAAGGATGGTGGGACAGCGATAGGGGTTGGACTGCTTTCTCCACAGTCAAATCTCCTTGTCTGAGGAGTTAGTTTGTTTGCCAGTAAATACTGACTGGGTTCCACTCCATTGAAATGAAGATCCAGCAGAGATGAGTGCTGGGAATCTTAATTGTTTGTAAGACATGTAAGTGAAATTCTCTACATCGCTCTTGGTTTTCCAGGTGTCTAAGAACGGCCTGACCAACTCTGTATTCACACTCTACGAGCTGTCCAATGGAGATGACACAGAGAATGAAGGTAACATCACATCTTGTGTGTTCTGGGGCTGCTTTCCAGAGCACAACAGTACTGAAAGAACAAATAATTTGTACTGCCAGGTGACAATTTTAATGGTGAAATTCTTTACAATTGCTTGTAGTTGCTGCATGCTGTCTCTGTGTTTTGGGGCTCACATTGATCACCACTGAGAACCGGGGCTGTAAGCTTTATTCGCTACCCACCCTGAGATTTCTGTATCATTAGTGCGTTATCCCAGCCTGTCACTGAGCCTCTCTTCCTTCACCATACCAAAGCTCTGTCCTCTTCTTCTTCTGGCTCCAGGGGTGCTGAGTTTTCTTTCTTGTGAGATCTGCCTGGCTCCCTTGCAGAAAGCTGCATTATCTGTTCCTTCTCTGTTTAACAGCACCCAGCTTCTCTCTTTCTGACGCGGTGGCAGCAGTGGCTTGGATTAACTGTGCTCTTTGTTACGCTCTTGGCGTCTGTGCAAGGTGCTCCGTAAGGCAGCTCCTAGTTTTCCATCATTAGTTGCAGACTGCTATGTGTTGTGTTGGTTTTGAGGTGTGATTCTTGTGGTTTCTGTTGACTGAGGGTGTTTCATCCTTCCCTAGAGTTCCATGGCTTGGAAGAGTCCATGTTGCTTCGTGCCCTGCAAGCCTTACAACAAGAGCACAGGGCTGAAATTATCACACTCGACGACGGCCGAGGCGTCAAGTTCTTTTAGTAGGCACCCCCTCCCTTCCCATCTCCTCTGACTGCTAAAGTATTTCTAGCTTGAAAGGTTCAGTCTTCAGGCCTGGAATCGAGCAGTGACTGGAAGCAGCTGCATATTCTGGCTTTCTTGGGGCAAGAAGAAGCTGTGAAGCCTTCCGAAGACATGACTTTTTCTTAGAAATTTTCAGAGATCTTCTGTCTTTCTCTACTCCCTGTTGATTCTGTTTATCTGAGGGGTTAAAGCTGCTCTAGGTAGATTCAAGGGGAACCGCTCCAGGAATGATGCAGAACCACTCCCGTTATTGACCCTAGTTCCCGAGAAAGTAGCTGAAGAGCAGGCACTGGCAAGCCAATCACATGGCCCTTCAGCTGGAGGCTGGTTAGTTGAGTTTGGCTTTCAAAGGGCAGATCTCTCGCCCCGTTCCAGTCACAGAGTCAGGCTCTGCAGAGTGCGACAAGCAGAACCACCAATTGGTGACAGCTTTTGAGTTATAAAATATGTCAACAGAAGAACGAGAAGCATCACTGTGAAGCAGACGGAACCGGGTGTGGTGGGGGTGGGTGCCTGGGAATTCATTTGGCATAATTAAAAGAAGGTGTATTTATAGAGCAGCACTGGGTGGTTTTTTTGCTTCATCGGTAATGAAACTGAGGGTTGCTTTTCTGTCAGATTAGTGGCCTTATGTTGTAAATCTGCGTTGAAAAGGCTGTGAAGATGGCAGCCTACCGGGGAGAAGGGAAGGATTCCCAGTGAATTTCTCTCGCTGATTCCAAATCAAGTGGTCTCTCTTTGTAAGTGAAAAGATGTCTTTTCTAACGGCCAGCCCCACAGACAGTCTGGGCTCTTTCCAGCCCGTGTCCTAGGGTGTGCAGCATTACCTGGGCACTGCTGCCTGTGCCTAGAGAGATTTAGCAGGTCTGACAGGGCTGCTCTGTAGCAGTGATGGGTAGTGGGAGGGGACAGTTTGGTGTTCAGACCCTCTGTCCTGGTGACGATGGGTGAAACAGCAAGAGCTCAGCTTGATTCTGCTGGACAAATCTTAGCGGTGTTTTCTGGGGCAGCATGGGACAGTTTGCCCTTCCCTGCCCTTGTCTAAGCGGCATTAGGTTCAGCTGCAGCTCTTGCTGACACCCCTTGTCAACAGCAGGTAATTTTCAGAGCTGACAGGGTGCTAGAGCCTGGCCTGAGTTTGCGGGGCTGGTGGAGAGAAAACCTTTCTGCCTTGTCATGGGACCTCATGTGACTTGGAGTAAGTGATACACGTGCCCTTGGTTCACATGCTGTCCTTCCCACAGGTGTGTCTGTGTCGACCTGCACTTAGGGGCTTTGGTGTGACACCTCAGCTCTGGGGCCGTATCTTACTGCTGCCCTGAGTGCTGCTTTGCTGGTAGGAGGCCTGCAACCTAGGCTCAGAGGGAATAGCTCTGGCCTCATTCCTCTGCACCAAGCCGGGCGGTTTACACAGGGCTAATGCGGCGTCCAGTCCTGTCAGGAGCTGATCATCTCTCCGCAAGGACTTTACTGGGCTGTGAATAAACAGCAGGATAGCACAGTGCCCTTGCGTCCCCCTCCCGCAGCAGCCAGGACGTCTTGTTTCTTGGACAATTAAAGCCTTAAACCATTGGTTTTATGAGCTGTAACCTTAACCCTTTGCTTCCCAGTGCTGTCTCGTTGTTCCTCTCTCATGGGGGGGATTTTGACGGCCATTTTGACAAAGTGAGTTGTGACTCCTTATTTAAGGCGCTGATGTGTGCGCATGGTGCTCTCATGTGACTTGCCACCCATCCCTTCACATCTCCCCTGAAACTCAGAGAGGCAGCTGAGACTAGGAAACGTCTTGGTCTGTTTCCCTAAGGTGCTCACAGTTTCCATCTCCCCGCAGCTGACGCAAGTACTGAGCAAAAATAGTCCCCCTTCAGCCGGAGCCTGGTAATGAGTGGGTAAGGAAAACAGACCCGAGCCCACGGTCATCTGTGAGCCACAGCCGAGCGCCACTGTGCTGGGGGCTGGCGCCCTGTGTTGGCGTCTCTGGCTCCCGTCTGGACAGAGCAGCAGTGGGTGGTTGTGCTCCCGAGCTTCAGTTGAACAAGTCTGGTTTGTTTTGCCCAGCAGAGGGAGCCCGCATCCATCAGCCGGTGCCTCCAGCCCCGCGCTGCCCTAGGACAGTGCCCCCGCTCCTATTCTTTGGTTCAGCATGTTCTCTCGATGGCTTCTGGCCCTCCCCCAGACTGTCTGCAGACCAGATGGGTGCTAGTGAAGATCTCTACTTCAGGGTCGGCTTTGGTTCCTCCCTGTTCTCCCCGCACATCCAGGCTCCTGCCAGTCTCTGCTGTTGGCCCTCTCTGTCCTCACAGCTCACGCTGTAGCTCCTGTACCCTTCCCCTCTCCAGCCCCTGTGCCCTTCCACACACGGCAGCAAAGGTTCTCTTCCTTGGTGGCTCTGTGCCCGGACAGCCTCGGCTTCCCCACATGCCTGTAGTGGGAATGGTACCAGGAGAGTTACAAACCTTCTTGTCTGTGACCCTGAGCCATGAGTCTTTAACAAACAGGCCCAGGGTGTTTGTGTGTCTTTCTTGTTCACGTGGCTCAGACCTGCTCCGGGCTTTGCATTCCTGCTAGAGCTGCCTTCCCTGTATGTACCCTTGCTCTCCATGGCTGAGTCTGTGTTCTTAATTAAACAAGCCGCTGCCTCAGGAAAGAGCTGATGTGGCTTTAGATAACCCTGTAGCCAGTACGCTGTATTCCCTCTTGTCCAGAGTGCTGACACCCCTTCCCTGCCTGATTCCAGTCTCCCAGCTAGCTAGTTGCTCTTCCCCTCCCAGGATGACAGAGTAACCAGGCTGCCTCGCAGCCTTGGGGGAGGGAGAGTTTCCCCTCCATCACATCCAGTCAGATCTAACCTGGATGGCAAGTTCCTTGGGGCAGGGACTGTCTGTATTCTCTGACCAAGGCCCTGCCCAGGGGGAGGCCATATGGAAATGTCTGGCCTGAGGGCCTGACCAGCTGCCTGTCCTGTGGAGGAAGGACTGGACTGTCTGAAGGGGCCTTATAGAGCAGCACGGTGCGGTCTTGTGACTAAAACTGCTGCAGTCAGCTGATGTTGCCATGTCCCCTGGAGCCCAAAGAGCCTTGCTGGCCACCGCCTGCCCTCGCAGAATCCCAACGGAACGGCTGCTAGCCTGGCAATACAAACAGAGCCGGCGGCGGGAGGGATAATAACCAGGCTTTTTATTGTCGTCTGACATTGATTGTTTGGCATCCTTATCTCTGTAGTGTGCTTGACTTGGCAGTGACATGAGAAGCAGCCTGGCTTGGAGTTGGAGTTGCTTGCGCTAGAGTCGTTTTGGGTTGGGAGCCCCCAGGTGCTGTGTGGAGCTGGAGGAGATCTCGTGCAAGTGCCAGGAGGGAAATAGCTGTGATTGCTGTGCTGTTAGCTAGGTGAGCACTGTGTCTCCAGAGTGAATGAGCCACTCAGCCAAGCCAGGGGTGAGACCAGGTGTTTGGCTTCCCCAGCTGCCTGTTTTCTCCATCTGCTGTGCTGTGTCTGACACCTAGACTGCAAGCTGTACCATACCGCCAGCTGGATAGATGTGGGTTCTCTGGCCTGGGTTACACAGGAGGTGACACTAGAAGGTCCCCTCTAGCCTTAACATCTATGGAAAACATCATTATCATTATTTCCAGATAAGGTCTGGAGAGCAGAGACTAGCCCATGGTCACGCAGGAGGGAATAGAACCCAGGTGTCCTGACATGCCGGGCCAGCTGTAACCACAAGACTCCACTCCCTTCCCTTTATATTTCTTCGCAGCTGAGGAAGAACTCCAATGATCTTCTGTATGTAAAGCAAACGAATTGGTACACATGGAAAGTACAGTCTCCTCCCCTGAGCTTGGAGGAAGGAGAACTGCAGTGTGTATGCTGCGGGCCAGGGTTGGGAATGAAGCCCGAGTGCGGGAGGGCTGTCAAACAGAGGGGGAAGAGCAAAGCTGGAAGAATCACAGCACCTTCACGTTGGGCTTTGCCACAGAAGTGTCAGAAAGTGCCCAAAGGGGCTTCTGCTTCCTTGGGCTAGAAGAGCGAACCAGGAGCAGGCAGATAACGGGCAGCCAGTTCCGACAGCCCTGCTGCGGAAAGCTACACTCAGTAATAGTTGAAACAAGATGGCGAGGATACCTCTCTGGTGGTCCCTGACAGGAGGGTACTCTGCCTGTACAGGGATTCAGCTGCTGATGCCCAGGCAGGGAGCCAGCAAAGCCCAGCTGTGCGGAACCTGCCGAGTGGCCTGGCTGTGGGGGATGGCTGCCAGGGAGAAGTAGTAGTAGGATCAGGATTCACCCATTCTCGCTGTAATGACACAAGAGTCTGGGCTCCCACTGTGCGGCAGCTGTGGAGGATGGGGGCCCCACACTGAGACTCAGCAATATGGAGCCTGTTTGGACCCTCCTTGTTCACATTGTGGGGCACTGCTCCTTTGCTGAGCCCTGGCTGGCACTTTGGATGCTCCCAGGGCAGTGGCTTGTCAGCTTCCAGTGGAGGCTCTGCTGCTGCTGGGGCTGGGGTTAGGCAGGTCTCTGGGCTGATCAGGTGCCATGCAGCTCTGAGATCACAGCTGCAGCTGGTCACACTGATTACAGACTGACTGGCAAGGGGAAGGTGGAGCGTAAGGGGCCCTGGGCTGAGATAAGGGCACTATCAGGCCATGCACACCCAGCTCAGACCTGCTCATGGGGAGGAAAGAAGCTTGGGGCTTTTTTTAAAATGCCATTGGTTATGATCAAGTGTCGTTTCAGTTTGATCAATTCTGACCCCTTGTCTCTGGGGAGTCCTGAGTCTGCGCTGGCCCCAGAGCTGTGTTCAGGGCTGGAATGATGTCTGTCTCTAACTCCAGTCTAAGGAAGATTCAGGAGAAGAGTTACCTGGCTGGAGTTGAGGGACCTCCCTGGGTAGGTGCTTTAGGGGACTGATTGTACATAAGATCAGGGCTGGAGCTCCAGGAGGAAAGTGACCCGTGTCACATCAGGGACTGAGAATGGGAAGCTGAGAACACCCCCAACTACACCCTTGGAAGCACATGGCTCCCTTAGTCACTAGCCTTGTCAGGAGCTCAGGGATTCCTCTCTAGCAGGGGGTGGCATCACCAAGCCCCCAGCGCACGCAGAGCAGGGAGCACATCCTGCCAGGAAGCAGCGGCATGAGGCAAGCATGACACTGCGTGTTGCCTGGGTAGACAAGTGACTCTGCTGTTGACGTGTTGTGCAGCTGGGACCTGCTTGAATTTTTCTGATCACGCACAGTTCTCCTGACATCCTGAGTCTTGTGCCATTCTGCTCCGTCAGGCTTGCAAAAGGGTTCAGATGAGCCCTGGACTTTGAGGCCCTTCTCAGCAGTGTTGTTAATTTTGAGTCTCTAATGGGATCTGTCCACCCCCAAGATACACACAGCAGAGTCCAAAGCCTTCCCCATATGTGCAGATGCTGGGGCAAGCTCAGGACGCTACCCTACCAGTGCTAGCCCAGCCAGATTGTGGTTCCCCAGAGCGTGTAGTTGATTGAAATGTGAGTCCCAGTCTTGTGCAGGGGGGTCCTGGGGACCATGACCAGATGCTGAGAGGTGCTGAGTTCAGTGGGCACTCAGACCTCCTCCCTGCTCAGCCTCATCGCCGCTGCTCCGTCTCCCTGCCATGAGCTCTGAGCTCAGAGGAGATGGGTTCTGGCAGCATGGGAGCTAATAAGCAAGACAGTGGAGCGCTCAGCGGAGCAGCGTTCCCTTTGATTAGTGACCTAATCCCCCAGGAGAGCGACGGCCCAGCTGGCAGCCGAACACATAGGAAAATAGGTTACATTGCTTGATTAGAGTGGGCCTTCAAAGAGCAGGGCTGGCACCGGCACGGGCACCAGGGGCCATGGAAATGTCACCCTGATAAGACCCGAGTGTTGTGTACAATCCCTGAGCTCTAGGGACCAGCTCTCGATTAAGGGCTGGGAGTTTCCATTCTCAGCCCACGTCAGACTCCCATGTGGTGCCCCAGGGTTAGGTCAAGAGGAGGTGGCTGGAAGGTGCCCGTCTCAGGCTGTATTGTTCCTGCCACTGTGCAGCAGCCACACTCCTTTCAGCTTAAGTGAGTTTGGGGCTGGAGTCTGAACTCCTTGGGACATCCCCACAGGTGGGATGATGGGACAATGCCAGGGCAAGCTTACTTTGCCCTGTCCCTCTGCCAGCATGATTTCCCTATCACCCGCTGTGACCTCCTTGGGTGGAAGAGGGGTTTCATTCTCCATGTTCATCAGGGCTTGGCCCCTCTGCTGAGGTGCTGGCAAGAGGCCAGATCCCAGAAGTGACTTTTGTGATGGGGACACCTGGCTGCCAGAAGCTGAGCTGAGGTCCCCACCCGATTCAGTGCACACAGACCCCTGAGCCCTGGCAGCCGGAGTGGCTCCCAGCCAGCTCCAGATATGTCCCAGTGACTGATGCCCCAGTGCCAGGCCTTCCTGCAGTGTTAACACTGACATCCTGTGAGCTCTGGAGCTGACAATGTATCCCAGGAACTCAAATGCCAGGTAAGCTCCCAGTTTTCCACCTGGTCATCAAGCCTGGGCTCTGTACAGCCTTCTAGACCCTCTGGCTTTGGTCCCATTTCCATGCACTGGGCCAAGCCCCATAGCTTGTTTAACAACATTCACCCAGTGCTCGGTGCTGAGAGAGGAGAGGGAATCTGCTTTTCCTCTGCCTGGGGCATCTGACATCTGTGCCAGAACTGGTGCAGCAGGGTGAGCAGCACAACTTGCCCTGCTGTGCCTGCGCCACTGGGAGGTGACTGCAGTCCTGACTTGCAGGGTTTCTCTCTCAGAGGATAGAGTTCTTTCCCCATGTTATTTTGGAAGCAATTGGTTTGCACCAGTTGGTGCCAAGATCAATATCCTCCTCTCCCTCCCCCAGCCCTGAACTGCATGCTCTAGTGTCCCTGTCTCTGAGCTGCAGATTATTCTCACAGGACAGCTGCAGAAAAAGCCACAGGGGCTCCCCCACCTACCTGTGTACAGCTGGCTGAGGATCCCTCCCACCGCCAGGATGGGAGAAGAGTGAAAGCAATTATTGGCCTTCCTGAGCAGGGAACTTTATAAATCTGCCATATGCTGCAGGAGCAGGGAAGCTGCAGCCTCATTCCTGCAGCTCTGCTGGGTCCTAGAGGGGAAGGCAAAGGTTGCACCAGGCATGCGGCTTCCTCTGGCTGCCCTTCACTGTGGGCGAACACCCGAGTGGCTCTGTGCCCAAGCAGGGATATTTGGCAAGTGAATTCACCGGGAAGGGAAGCCGGACCAATGCGTATCTGAATTCTCCACCGAGCACTGCTTCCGAGAGGGAGCTGTGCGAGGGGCAGAGAGAACCTATCCCCTTGTGGTGGAGCTCAAGAAAAATATCCCCTCATGTGTGCTTACTCTGCACAGGAGCGAACATCATTCTGCCGAGCTGAGCGCCCATGGGTGTGGTCTGTCACAACGAGGCCCCCTCTCTGCCATAAGAACAGCGTTTGCCGCACTGGATCAGACCATTGGTCCAATCTGGCAATCTGGCTCTGGCTTCAGAATACAGTGATGCCCTCCTCCCCTGATGTGGGCATTGCTGAGGGGGCAGTTATTCCACACAGCCATGTTTCTGCAAGCTACCTGTGTTTGTTCTCCCAGCAGCACGTGCCCCTGGGGAGAATAGGGATGGGGTGGTCTCCTCTCCCAGCTCACACACCCATGATCCACATGAACAATTTTCAAGCAAGGCGAAAGGGCGGGTCTCAGCAAAGGGGGTGTTGGCAGGAGAAGTCGTGCCCAATCTGCTTGGCCACTGAGCAGGGGGGAGGTGAAGCTTTCAGGAGCCTGCCAGCGTTCAGGGGATTTGCAGTTTGATCCTGGACCTATCCAGGGCTTCTGCAGAAATAACATTTCATTAAATGTTTCTCGACCCCTCCCCCCCACAGTTAAGGGGATTTGCAGTGCTGCACATTGACTAGTGCTGGGTTGTGAACTTTAGCCGCTACTCCAAGGGTCTGTGTATATTGTCCTGGAAATGTGGGTTTAGTGGCTTTAATCTGGGTGGAGGACACTGCTGGGCTGAAATAGTTTCTCATCGTTTAGTAGAAACAATCTGACTTTAGGGGAAATAAATTAATCTAAGCTACAATTGCTTTGTACACCTCTACCTCAATACAGCGCGACCCAATATAACACGAATTCGGATACAATGCAGTAAAGCAGGACGGGGGCGGGGCTGCGCACTCCAGTGGATCAAAGCAAGTTCGATATAACGCCGTTTCACCTATCACGCGGTAAGATTTTTTGGCTCCCAAGGACAGTGTTATAGCGAAGCAGAGGTGTATTTTGTGTCAGTGGCTCCACAGAGCTGTTAAACAAATGGAGAGCATGGCCCAATTTAAATGTAAAGGCAACAGGCGCTTGTTCGTGTGCGAGATAAGGGCTGCTGGTCTTGGCCATACACTCGTTAATAGCTCATAGCTTAATGTCTTTATTACACACTCACTTTGCTATTTTTACCAGTAGCTAAAGCAGAGCTGACTGCCATGCTGAGGCTCCAGACAGACACAGGGGCCCGATACCTTGAATCACAGCTGCATAGAGCAGGAGTTAGTTCCAGCAACTTGCGAAAGAGAGGCAGCTGCTGCTTTCCAGTAAACATGATGCTTTGAAGCCTCAGGTTAAAAGCACTTTGCTACAGCACAATTACACCTGCATCACCCTGCTGCCTGAGTCATTTCACACAGTACTGGAGAATGGACTGCCGGGAGCAAGCCTGGGAGGGCCAGGAGCTAGCTGGGACCCAATCTGACTTTCCCAGCTCTAGAAGGAGAGGAGAGGCATAAATTAAGCTCCCTGTAAAGGATCTGGTCTGATCAGGGCCAGCCCTAGACCAAATGGCGCCCTAGGTGAGGAGTGTCAGTGCTCCCCTCTCTCATTTGTTAAACTTTTGTATACCTTATTTTTTATTGCATTTGTAGCCCATTTCATGAGTTAGATGCATGATTTATCCCTCTCACCTAAGATGATAAATTTGCACGACAGGATCTGTACATCTATTTATTCATGCCATATGTAAGCACATAAAAGTAATTTGTTTCCTCTAAATTTATAGAAACTTTTTAATTTTAAGAGTAACTGAAATTTACTAACGTCAAGAAATTGAACTGTGCATCAACATTGGGTGGACATAAGAATGGCCAGACTGGGTCAGACCAAAGGTCTGTCTAGCCCAGTATCCTTTCTTCCGACAGTGGCCAGTGCCACGTGCCCCAGAGGGAATAAACAGAACAGATAATTATCAAGTGATCCATCGCCTGTCGCCCATTCCCAGCTTCTGGCAAAGCCAATATTAAGTAGTGTTCCAGTAGGTGACAGCCTTAGAATGTTAACCCTAGTCCTTTAGTGCCAAAGGTCGCTTTTCTCGTCTTTGCCCTTGTGAACTGAAGCAGGGTCAGATCCAAAGACAGGCCAATGGCACTTTCAAGCACTAAAATAGCAAGCGATGTCAGTCTCTCATTAGCCATCATCCATCGAAGATATGTTTTAATATCTTTAATTTGAAAAGCTGCACTCACCACTCCTGACTGTCACTTGCAGCGTGAGCAAAATCCTCAAAGCTATCCACACATTAGGAAAAATGTCCTCCAGCTCTGCATCATGCATGAATTGGAGAACTTGGAGTGGAAAGTGCTTCCTGTGTGGCAAAATGGGATGGCTGTTGTCCAATTTGACATAAAGGTCTTTAGCACTGATGTTCGAACACTCCCCATGTGTCAGCGTCCAGTGAAGGTCCAGTGAATTGTTCAAGAATCTTTTCCTGTCCATTGGCAGCTTACTAAGGTCATACAACCCTTCCCCCTTCCTCCCGTCCCCCACCTCGTCTTTTCATGGTGCTTCATTTGTCTGAACCTTTCTTCGATGGATACTCAAGCAGTGTCAAAGAGCGAGCAAAAAAACTCCTCCCTGAATTTTTTTTCCAAGCTTCCCATCAGCTCATCTCTGCTCTCGTAACCAAATTGTCTCTTCTTCTGATGAATAAAGTTTCCTTGAAGACAGGCTCAAATCCTCATTTTCCACCATTTCTTTGGCACTAGCGATGGCATCTTCAAATCTCTTGTCTCTGTAGGCCACAATGAAATCAAGGCAGCTTCTCATCAAGGTTGCGATATCCATCAACTGAGTTTGTAATGCTTTGCTTGCAATGTTTTCTTGGAACAGGATATTGGGCCAAACCACAGTTGAGACCAAAAATTTGAAGTCAGTGATCTGGTTTGCCAGGCTTTGTGCCTCATGTTGGATTCTGGCCTTGGCTTTACTCAGCTGCGCCAGTTCCACCAGGGTGTCATAAATCTCAGTCACTTGGTATCTCAATGGCCTTATGCTGTCCAAGTGGCTCTCCCAATGAGTGTCACTTAGCAGTTTCAGGGTTAGATTTGTAACATTGTCCATGAGGACCTTCCACCTGATAGATGATGCTGAAAACAGGGCATATATCCTTTGCAGTTGTCCAGAGAGAGCGACTGAATCTAAACAAGATGACGCTGTGTCTGACACAACTAGGTTGAGGGAATGGCAGACACAGCTGTTTCTGAGTAGCAGCCGTGTTAGTCTGTATCTGCAAAAAGAACAGGAGTACTTGTGGCACCTTAGAGACTAACACATTTATTTCAGCATAAGCTTTCATGGACTACAGCTCATTTCTTCGGATGCATAGAATGGAACACACAGACAGGAGAAATTTATACATACAGAGAACATGAAAAGGTGGAAGTATGCATACCAACTGGAAGAGTCCAATCAATTGAGATGAGCTATCAGCAGAAAAAAAACCTTTGTGACAGCTGTTTCTGTCATCACGCAAGGCTGATTCTTCCTTATCCTTTCTCTCCTTTTCATGTAAGCCTGATTTTTCTCTATTACTCCGCTTGTCATGTGAGCCACACTCTCCTTCATGCCACTAGGAAACCTGGACGATTCTTCATCACTTTCCTCACCTTCCCATTCCTTATCTTCAATTAAATCTGCTAATTCCTTACTAACAGGAATTCTGTCATTTACGCTTCACTCCTCAATTTCTTCTGCATTGGGAGAATTGCTACTGCCTAAAGCTCTGTCTGTGCTGTTCCATTTCACATATTTTTCCATCAGATTTGCCCCTTGCTGCAAACTAGATTGCAGTTGTGCTTTTCACTTCCTATGCTGAGCTCCTGAAGGCTTCTTCCGGGGCATCTTTTATTTCCTACGGGGGAAACGGACAGTATCAGGGAGAGCAAACGTCCATGTTCTGCAGTCTTAGAAAGTCATCAAACATTACCTGTTAAGCATGGCAAAAGAAGTAACAATTTATTTTATATTGCTGCATAGATAGGGATTCGATAGGTATTTCTGGTGTCATTAAATATGTCCTTTATTAGGCGCTACTTGTACTCTTCAAGTCTTAAAACAAATACACTTTCACAGCTGCAAAATAAAGCAGGGTTCACAATATCGCAGCTGGGCTTTCACTTCATTCTTGTATCTCACTGACTGACTGGCAATGCCACGCCCCTTAAATACCCGTGAGGGCCGGGCTGACAACGTTCTCGGAGGTTCGAGGAAAATGTAGTTCTCAGAAAGTTTGGAAGGTTCCACAAGATTCTACAAAAGTCCAGAACATTCTAGGAGGTTAGTGAAAAATGAATCCACACACGGAATACCTGGAACATTTTACTTCAAACGTTCTATTTTCCCTTTTGTCACTAACAACAAAAACAGCCCCCCGAGCCAGGCACGCCCCAAGCCCAGCACCCCATGTGGTTGCCTGCACCTAAATCCGGCCCCGGTTCTGATCTCTGCACTGTGACAGTGCATGGCTGGCTCTCCCTACTCCCCCCACTACACCCTCAGCACAATAAGGTGCAGCCAAGTGAGGAAGACGTGACCAGTGGGGACTCTCAAAGGTTAATTCTCCTGTTTCCCTGCAGCATCAGCATTTTAGGTGGTTCTTCCTTGGTGTGGGGGTGTCTGGGTTTGTGGATCAAGAGTCTCCAGCAGGAACACCCTCCCCAAGTGCGCTGCAGAATAAACAGCAGAGGAAGGACCCCTCTGTAGCAAATGGCTCTGCGCTGCATACAGGAAGGAACTCATGCCATAGCAGGACAGACCAGTGCGCCATCTATGAGAATAACAGCACTTGTCATCCACAGATCTCAAAAAACACTTTACGAAGGAGGTCAGCAACATCACCCCCATGGGACAGACAGCAAAACTGAAGCCCAGAGAAGCAGTGATTTGCCAAAGGTCAGTGGCAGAGTCAAGAATGGAACGAGCCTCAACACAGCGCCCTGGACTCCCCAATCTAGGTCAGTCTCCTGCCTCTCCCAGACATCAATGCTGAGAGGGAAGGACTTAGTCATTAGTTGTGCGCCCTGGTCTGACGTCATCCTGTGATGTGGATCTGTCCTTTAGCTGGGGGCAGAAGGCAGCTGGCCTACAGGGCTCATTAGCCACAGTGACCTGAGAGGTCTTTGTGCCCAAGTGCTCCCATCCCAGTGTCGGTCTTTCTGCGAGGAGGATCCGTCTCTTTGGGCTTTGCCATCCCAATATTTGGGGCTTTCCTTCTGTCAGAGTAGTGCCCCCGGAGCCCTCTTGGGACCAAGGCCCTGCTGTGCTAGGGGCTGTACAAAGAACAAAGGCAGGCCCTGCCCCCGTGCGGGTCTGGACAGAAGGCCGGGGACAAGGGGCAGCTGAGGCCATGCAGAGGCAGCACCCATCGCGTGGCCTGGAACAGCAGGCTAAGTGGGTGGGTGTCAGCACTGGAGCGGGGCGCACAGGGTCAGGCTGGCCGGCCAGGCTCCTCCTTGGGCTGCACAGGCTGCTTGTTCTGGCTCGGTGACACTGTTATTGTAGGGTTGCTCCCGGAGCTGCCCCTCCGGACAGGGTGGGGGGAGGCTCTGAACAGTCCCAGGCTCACCAACACCTGCATCCTCCTGATGGTCCGGAGCAGAGCTGGGGGGTGAGTGTGGAGCCCTGGGCGGGCCTTGCCCCCAGTCCGGCTGGCTCGGGAGGAGCTGCCCGGGCAGGCGCCGAGCCTGCTGCTCACCCCGCTCTCCTGCCGGCGGGGGCGGGCCGGGGGCGTGCGCCGCGCCCGGGGAGGGGGAGGCGCCAGGCGGGCGGAGCTCGGCTCCGGGCTGCTGAGGGCCGGCACTGCACAGCGGCTCCCAGTGCGGGCTCGGTGGCTGCTGCGCCTCCAGGTGCGAAGCGAGGAGCCCGCCTGGCCCCGGGCGCGGACCCCCCGCCCCCCCATGCTGATGCTCCACGTGGCCGGGCCCCCCGCGGCCGGAGCCATGTCCCAGACCGAGGTGGATCTGTCCGGCTGCGGCATCGCCCTGGAGCCGGGGACCCCCGGCCGGGCAGCCCCGCTCCGCAGCCGGGGGCGCGAGAGCCGCCGCGGCTCCTACAGGTTCAACCGGCGGAGCTCGGCCGAGCTGGAGCGGCTGGGCTACGAGGGGCCCCCGGGGTCCGGCCCGGCCGGGGCGCAGGAGGCGCGCGGGGACCCCCGGGCTCTCCAAGGCGCAGAGCCCGCGGCGCGCTCCGGCTCGGGCAGCGAGAGCGGCGGCCAGACGTCCTCGCCGCCGCCCCCCGGCCAGGTCTCCCCGCGCGGCGCCCCCCCGGACGAGAGCCGCCGGGCGCAGGAGGAGAACGAGGAGGTCGAGACCCGCGCCGTGGCCACTTCCCCGGACGGCCGGTTCCTCAAGTTCGGCATCGAGATCGGCCGCGGCTCCTTCAAGACAGTGTACAAAGGGCTGGACACCGAGACCACCGTGGAGGTGGCCTGGTGCGAGCTGCAGGTGGGTGCGGGCCCCGGGCCGGGAGCCCTCAACGCCGGGGCGGGGGCCTTTTCTCCGGGGCAGGCGCCCTCAGGCAGGGGCGTGGGGGAGCGGAGAGCCGCTGAACCGAAGTGAAAACCCTGGACATGATGGACAGCACCCCCGGTTCCAGCGCCTACGCCCTCAGGTGGGTCCCCGGGCCGGCTGCTCTCCAGGGCTCACTTTGCTGCACAGCCTGTGGGAGTGTGGGGTGCTGCAGAGCCAGGAGCCCCCAGTCCTTTGGCACCTGGCTGCCCTGCAGCACTTGCCTGTGCCAGAGGTGGGGGAGAATGGGGCCTCCTGAGTTCTTAGCGGGGTCGGCACTTGGCTTGGACTGGGGGTCACGGCTCCCGGAGGTGGCTGGCTGGGCAAGGTGCAGTCCTTTGGAGGAGGAGGTCTTGGCTGAGCCCTGTAATGTTCTGCAGGGTCAGGAGCCCAGGGTGCCCTGAGAGTGAGGAGCTGCCCTGCTGTCAGCTGGTTGGACCCTGATGTCTGTCAAACTTGAGCAATCTGTTCGGGATCCTTCCACTACGCTTCCGGGGCTAGTGGAGCAGCTCCCCAGCACAGGGTCACAGCGACTGCAGGCCTGGGGCACCTCAGTCTGTCCAGCCGGGCCAACAGGCTGCAAGGGCCCTGTTAAGCACCCAGCGTACCAAGCCCCTGCTTGGCTGCTCCACTCTGGGGATGTCCCCTGCTCCCCCAAGATTCCCAGATCAGTGGGGCTCTACTTCAGGTTAATCAGATGCTGCCCCTTGGCACTCAGGCCCCAGGGGGTGGGTCGAAGGTGAGGGCTGTGTGGGAGTTTCCCCAGCCCCTGGCCTTGGATTGCTGAGCTAGGCAGGTTGGAGTGAGGAGGGACTGAGGTCTCCTGAGCTTGACCAGCAGGATGAGCCTGGGCCCTGGCTCAGTGTTTTGGCTCTGCCTGTGGTGTTGGTAGGGATAGGACAGGCCATTCAGCTGGGCCAGCTTTTCTGCAGGTGCCAGGTCAGTGGCTCCTTTCACCAGAGGGGTTTAGGAAAGTCTGGCGTTTGGGACTGGCCAGCACTTGGTCCTGACCTAAGTGTCCCTTTGACGGTCCTGGGACTGAGCCGTGGGTCAGACTGGGCTCTCCTGGACCCCAAAACTGGGTTCAAGACACATCTCAGACTTTAGGTGGGGGCATGTGTGGGATGCTTCCCCCAGGTCCCTGTCCCCTCATTTGGCTTTAGCTTCAGCCTCTTTCTTATTGCTTGGCCTCCCACTCCCCAGACATACGTGTGATACTGCAGCAGACTGGGACAGAAGGAGCTCCGAGAAGGTGTGGAGGGATTGGGGCCACATCTGTTCATTTCTCCATTATCTCTGGCTCCTGCAGCCCCAGATCTCTCCTTTCTATTAGTAATGGCCTCCGGCGTCTGGCACGCTGGACCTGTGATTTCTCTTATGTAGGAGAGCTGGCAGCAGCAGCAGCCACAGATACTGAATTACCGTAATTCATGGCTATTCCCATTAGTGCCATTTCTGCAGCTGGACTGCAGCAACCAAGCAGCGCGTGCCCTTGCCCACCCTCAGGCATGGCTCAGATCCGTAGTGCCCATGTGCTGGCATCTTGGTGCTGTGCTAGATCTGCCATAAGAATGGCCAGACTGGGTCAGACCAAAGGTCCATCTAGCCCAGTGTCCTGTCTTCCGACAGCGGCCAATGCCAGGTGCCCCAGAGGGAGTGAGCAGAACAGAGAATCGTCAAATGATCCATCCCCTGCCGCCCATTCCCAGCTTTTGGCATGTTGGGCCCTGGTGTGAAATGCTCCCAGCATCTTGCTGCCCAGCTGCTCTGGGCTCCTCACAGCTCAGTTCTGCATCAGTTGCAGCTTCCTACATGGCTCATTCTCATCACTTGGTGATGGCAGCGCCTGCAGCATGATAGTGCCATGCATGCCAATCCCTGCCCCATAGATCTTGTAGTTGTGTATCAGGCCTTCGGTGCCAAGGTACAGGTTAAGTGCCAGGCTCTGGGCTTCCTTTTCTGCACGCGCTGCCCCGCCCGTCAGAGGGGCTGCTTCAAACGCCAGCCTCGCCCCCATTGCCAGTTCTGTGCCGTGTTCTGCACAACTGGCCCCTTCAGGTTCTGGTTTCAGGGCACTGCTGGCAGGTGTTGGAGGTGCCTCTGGAGTGTAAATGGGGGCTATGATTCCTCTCAGGTTTTCCTGACAGAGGCTAGTGTGGTGCAAGTGGCTAAATCAACAGAAATTTATTGGTGGGCCCCCATGGCCCGTTTGTGTGATGCTGCCAGAAGCTCTATGGTGCCCTTAGGGGCTGGATGCAGGAGCTGCTTTAACACACCCGGACCTGGCGCTTTCTGGTCTCCTGCCAGCTGTCCCATCCCTTCCTCCTCCAACCCCAGCCTCCCTCTGCTGAGAGGGGGCTGGTTTCTCTAGCCCCCATACTCCTTCCTGCTGCAACCAGTAGCAGGGCTGTATGGGGACTATCCCTTCTGGAGGACCCCACCTCTCCATACAACCCCTTGGGATGGGCTTCAGCTGCAGTCCAAAATCTCTGATCACCCTCGTCCTTGGGCCGGCTGGTGCCGCTGCGAGTTCCAAGTCCTTGTTTACACAGAAAAACGTGTCTTGCTAGTTTGTCTCCTGCCCCTAAAAGCAGCATGGGGTGTCGCTGTGTGTGTTGATGGCTGCATCTCCGGGTGGGTGGAGGGACTCCTGCATGGCAGCGGGTGGTTCTGTGAGGAAGGGGCATTGTGCCCTGAGCAGCAGGCTGGACCTTCGTGTCTGCCCAGGAGCTTTGCTCTGTGTCCCGGAGTTTTCTCCCAAAGCTTCTCACCTCGCACACAAATCGGATGCCCCTTGGTATTAGTGGTGACGCTTCCCGGGGTCAGGCATTGAGGTCACAGTCACGCTCTCCGCGGTCAGCCCCACGGTGCCTGGCTTTTCCTGTGTGTGTAATATTTGGGTGCCTCTGTGGGTTTGTCGTGTGCTGTATCCTGTGTTTGGGCCGTGCCAGGCATGTGCATCCCTGGCCCGCTTGCAGCTAGCGCAGCCTGGGGGGCGTCTGGCCACCTTTCTTAGCCTCAGGTTGGTTCTCAACCCTGCCTTAGGGTTGCTGCTCCAGACTGAGTTGCCAGGCGGATCCCAAGTCTCTCTCCACAGGCCACATCAGAGGGCGTCCGTCAGGCTGAGAGCACGTGCCATTTGCGAGGCTGGATCTGAGGTACCCAGTAGACGTCCTGCAGCCCTGGTGGGGCGGGGGGAGGGGGCTGTTTGTGTCTGGCAGTGTTTGGCTTGGCCAGGCAGGCTGTGGTGGGGATGGTGCCAGACGGCTTTCTGGTGTGCTCATAAAGTGATGCTGATTGCTGTTTTGGGGGGCCTGTCTGCAGGCATCAGTGCTGACCAGTCCCAGTGGCTCTGTGTGGGCTCTGGTGGGCCAGCAGGCTGCACCTTCCTGGGAGGAGGCAGGGACCGTTGGAAACAAAGTTCTGCTGCCCCTTGAGTCCCAGGAAAGCCCAAGAACAGCCAGGCTGGGTCAGAGCAAGGGTCCGTCTAGCCCAGCGTCCTCTCTGCCGGCAGCGCCAGGTGCTGCAGAGGGAATGACGAGAACAGATGGTCACTGAGCGGTCCATCCCCTGTCGCCCGGTCCGAGTTTCTGTGCCAGCCCTCGCTCGGCTGCCTCTTCCAGCTCTGCTGATGCCCCTCTATCCTGATCTGCCCCCCCAAGATCTCTGCCAGTGCCCCTCAGCCCCAACCCACGGCCCCCCTGCTACCACCACCCCCCGAGAGCTCTGCCAGTGCCCCTCAGCGCCAACCCACGGTCCCCCTGCTACCATCCCCTGAGAGTCCTGCCAGTGCCCCTCAGCCCTGACCCACGGCCCCCCTGCTACCACCACCCCCCGAGAGTCCTGCCAGTGCCCCTCAGCCCTGACCCACGGCCCCCCTGCTACCCTCCCCCGAGAGTCCTGCCAGTGCCCCTCAGCCCTGACCCACGGCCCCCCTGCTACCACCACCCCTGAGAGTCCTGCCAGTGCCCCTCAGCCCTGACCCACGGCCCCCCTGCTACCACCACCCCCCGAGAGTCCTGCCAGTGCCCCTCAGCCCTGACCCACGGACCCCCTGCTACCCCCCCCGGAAAGTCCTACCAGTGCCCCTCAGCCCCGACCCACAGCCCCCCTGCTACCACCACCCCCCGAGAGCTCTGCCAGTGCCCCTCAGCCCCGACCCACAGACCCCCTGCTACCTCCCCGAGAGTCCTGCCAGTGCTCCTCAGCCCTGACCCACGGACCCCTTGCTACCTCCCCCGGAAAGTCCTACCAGTGCCCCTCAGCCCCGACCCACAGGCCCCCTGCTACCACCACCCCCCGAGAGCTCTGCCAGTGCCCCTCAGCCCTGACCCACGGCCCCCCTGCTACCTCCCCGAGAGTCCTGCCAGTGCTCCTCAGCCCTGACCCACGGACCCCCTGCTACCTCCCCCGGAAAGTCCTACCAGTGCCCCTCAGCCCCAACCCACAGGCCCCATGCTACCACCCCTCCCCCCGAGAGTCCTGCCAGTGCCCCTCAGCCCCAACCCACAGGCCCCCTGCTACCACCCCTCCCCCCGAGAGTCCTACCAGTGCCCCTCAGCCCTGACTCATGGCCCCCTGCTACCTTCCCCCTCCCCGAGAGCTGTACCAGTGCCCTTCAGCCCCGACCAACAACCCTCCCTGCTACTGCTCCTGAGAGTCCTACCAGTGCCCCTCAGCCCCAACCCACGGCCCCCCTGCTACCTCAACGCCTCCCCCCCCCAGGCGCCAGAGAGCTCTACCAGTGCCCCTCGGTTAGGATTTCCTCATTCAGCATCTCTTGTCCCAAGCCCCCTGTGCCATGCGGAGCCAAGGAGCATGTGAGCAGATTTAACAAGCCTGTTTTTGAGCCCTAATCCTGCAGAGAATCAGCCGCTGTGGTACAAATATAGGAGTTCGTACCACAAATAAAAGTGGTTGTGGTTGTGCCCTTTCAGAAATAGCTTTGTCCTGCATTTGTCACACAGTTGTCATTTATTGCCTTTAAAATATAAACGGTCACTTGACCTCAGCCCTGACCCGCTATTCCAGTCCTTAGCTTCTCACACAGCAGCTCTGCTGGTGCCCCTCAGTCCTGGCCCAGAGCCCCCTGCTCCCCCAGCCCCTGTTCCCTCCCTTCCCCCAGCTCTGCCAGTGCCCCTCAGTCCTGGCCCAGAGCCCCCTGCTACCCCAGCCCTGGATTCCGCCCCCCCAGCTCTACCAGAGCCCCCTGCTACCCCAGCCCTGGGCTCCCCACACATAATAGTCTTGGCCTGACCCATTTCTGGTTTCTGAAGTTAGGTTTAAAGCAGTGTTTTTATTGACAGATGCCTGGGGGATGCTGGGAGGGGCTGGGGAAACCAGAGGCCCAAAGTGGGCCCAACTGGTAAATATTTGTTTATCATGAGCAGTTTCCTGCAGGACCCGACTCTCCCCCCTGCCGTGGGCAGTGGCATGGAGCCAAGAGCTGGAGTTGCCTGAACTGGCCAGGGTGTGTCTGCACGCTCTCTCCTTATGCACCGAGTGCTTGTCCCTTCCCCAGAGCCCACGCTGCTGTGGGCGGAGCAGAGCTGAGGAAGGGGGGCTGGTGAACCCAAACGGGGCCCCCCCAGGTGGATGTGAGCCCTTCAAGGGGGCAGGGGCATCTGGGGTTGCTGTTCTACAATGTCTGTGGTAGTGCCCCTATGTGCTGGGCGCATCCCAGACACTGGCAGGACAGCCATTCTTGCTCCTGGGGCTTGTGGTCAGAGGCCGGGGGGGCCTGGCCTGGCCTGGCCTGGGCTGGAAGGGAGAGTATCTTGTGCTTACAGGCCTCTCTGTACTAGCCCTGGACTGCTGGGGGTCGCGTTGTACCCCAGGGAGGGGGGGCCAGGGGCTCTGCGCCCACATGCCCTGCTGGGAACGCAGCTCCAGGCTGTCCTAGTGGCCCTTAGGTTCAGGGCAGGTGCGTAACATCTCCTCTGGCTACTGCTCCACTGGCCCCAGGACAGTGCCCGTTTCCCCCCCCCCCCGCCATTCTGGGTGTGAGTCTGTGTCGCTTCTGGGTGGCAGAGCCCTGAGCCAGCTTCCCCATGGGTAGCAATGCAGTGGGGGAGACCCCTCTGGCTCCAGGCTGTGCGCTGGCTGCCCAGGCAGGGCTCCTGTTTTGTGCCTCAGATTGGCGCATGCTGGGACAGTGCTGCCCAGGTGCTGTGGGACGAGGCGAGCTCTGGTCACTGCTGGCACAAGAGATCCTGTACTCCCCGGTTACGCGGCGTGATGTGGGCACCGCTGGGGGCCCTTGCAGTTTCTCACACTTGTTGTTCTGTGGGAACGCCCCGGTCCAGACAGTACCATTCCCTCTCCTGGGCGACAGACCTCCACTGACGTCTTGGCGCTAGCAGGGCTGTCAGTACAGGCTTGCCTGACCCTCAGGGCAGGGCTGGGTGTGTAAGAAGATGCCAGGTGCTGCTTCTTGGCTGCCTGTTGATGAAGCGGCTGTGGTGCTGCGCTGGGGGCCCCTTACCTCCTGGCTGTGGTTGGGTTGGTGGGTTTGTGCCCCCAATAGACTGATCTGGAAACCGCTTGTTCCAGGCCTGGTGGTTCCTGGTACATGTTGGGGCTGGTTTCCGGGGGGGCTGTTGAGCTTCATGGAACTTAGGAAAACGATCTGCCCCCTGAACCCCACTAGCTGAGCAGCCGTGGGAGGGTTCGGCTCCTTGCACCCAGGGGTGCTCTGACCGTGGGCGCCGGTCAGGAAGTGAATGGAAGAGCTGAATTGTTTTCAGGCTCCTGTGGGATGTGAGGGGCATGCTGTAGGTACACAGAATCGCTGTACACATGGAGGCTGGGCCTCTGCTCCCAGCCTGGGAGGAGGCGACAGCAAACCGGGAGGCTCCGTAGAGGCTGGTGCTGATCTCTGCTCCAGGCGGCAGCTCTGTGCCAGCCACGCTTTTTATGGGGTTGCTGCTTCTCTGGGGCAGCAGCAAGCTGTCTCCAGCTGGAGAGGTCTGTGGGGCTGTCCCAGGCTGGGATTTATGGCTGGGTGCTATTTCAGGGCCAGGCTGCACTCGCTATGGTGGCCTGCAGAGGCTTTTAGCTATAAATGCACCATAATTATGTAAATTGGTCCCCTCTCCAGGATGCTGGGCTCTGCACAATGGGGCTTTCAGAGGCTGCTGCTCAGCTCTGCTGCCTGGGGCATCACAGAGCTGGGTCTGTAGCCAGAGCCTCATAAACACCTTCGGAGAGGAAAAAACGTGTAAAAATACCACACCGCCTCCCCCAGCTCCACCTTGGCAGGGGCCAATGAGAGCAGCAGGGTGCCCGGGCTGGCAGCGAAATCTAGCAGTGAGAGCCCGGCCAGCTCTGGCACTTGGGACTTGGTGGCTCTGGGTTGCTGAACTGCTGGTTCAGCCTCACCCAGAGGAGGCCAGCCCTGCCTTGGCAAGCGGGGGGGGGGGGGGGGGGGGCCTTCCATCCCAGCTTGTTAGGCAGCTCTGGCCTCTGTAACCCAGAGCATCATACTGCTGTGCACAAGGTGGCTATTATCGAGGTACATTGTGTCCCTGCCCTCCGGGCTGAGCAAGGCTGCTGGAGCTGGGGGGTGCACTGCCCGGCCCTGCGTTTGCTGAGTGGATTCCTTAGTGGCCCTTCTCGGTGAGTGGAGCCAGGGTGTGGGCAGGGGTTGCTGCTGGCATGGCAGCGCCCTCCTGGCCTTGTTTGTTGGGCACAGGCCATCTTGGCCTTTGTGGAGCTGCTGGGGCACCTGGCCCACAAGGTGAACTTTCACCAAACATAGTGCTTCCGAAAGGGTGCCAGGACAGAACCCAGGCATCCTGGCTCATCGCCCCTCTCTCGCCCAGTCGTAGCCCCCATATCTCAATGGTAATGTATCAAGAACGCTAAGCAGCATGTGCCAGCCTGGTTATTGCCCTCCGGGCATGGGGGGCACAGGACTGGAGGGCAGGCTGTGCCCTCGCAGCTCTGGGGGTGGTGTGATCCCCCCTTGCATTCTAGCACTCCATCTGGGGGAGCCTCTGGGGGTGAGGGGCAGCCTTGGGCTCTTCCCTGTTCTCTCAGCAGCAGCTCGCAGGCTTGGGGAACAGATTCCAGAGTTCCTGAATCTGGTTCGTCATGAGCAGCTGGGGAGACATGTGGCTTCTAGGAGCCCAGGCCAGCCACCTTTCCTCAGAAGACCCCTCCCCTCCTGCCTCTGGTCTGGAAACTGGCGGTGGGGAGCTGCCTGGGGACTATCTGGGGCTGGGATGCTCTCAGGCAACTCCCCAAGTGCTGAAGGACCAAGTTTTTCCAGCTGCTGTTTGTAATTAACTGAGGCTCAGCTGGTCCCTGAAAAGTTTGCTGGGTCTCAAGTTGATGCCACTGGATGTATTTGTTGCTGTTTCAGTTTGGGAGCACTTGTTCGAGAGAAGCCAAGGCTGGAATGGGGGGTGGCTGCAGTACTGGGGGTCATTGACGGAGCTGGTGGTCCTCCTGGCCTTGGCTGTACTAGCAAGGGCTGCTATGGGTCAGGACTGGCAGAGGAGCAGAGGTGGGGGCTTGGAGATCAGTTCACTTGCCCTGGATCTAAAAGGTGCCATTCATTGGTCTCAGCGGGTTCCCTGTTCTGGGCTGGGCCATGGCCCTGAACATGGGTTTGAAAGAAGGGGATTGTGCACGGCCCCATGTGGGGTGCTGGGCAGCTGCAACCCAGCCACGGGGCCAGTTATGATGCAACAAAAACATTACGAAAGATCCCCGGGCTGATTTATGGCTCCTGCGAGCCAAGGGGCTGAGCACACAGATCCCTGGAGCCAGCAGCTTCCAGTGTTCAGGAACGCGGCAGCCGCGAGCCGTTGGTTTCTTTGGCTGTCAGTGCAGGGATGTGGAGAGTCTGTCCCAGCCGGATCCTCCCTGCGCTCTCCCTGCTCGCTGCCTGACACTGGGGCGGGGGGGTCAACCCTACACAGGCTCCTACTTGTGTCAGTTTCCCATGGGCCCTGCTCTCATTAGAGAGGGGCAGAGGGGGGTGTTTGCTGGAGGATGTAGGGCTGCAGCCCCCGAGGAGCAGTGTTCCTGCTCACCTGGCCCTGCCCTTCTCACTCCCAGCAGGCAGGGCCCTGCCAGGAAACGCCACCTGTGCGGCACATTCAGCATTTCGAGTGCAGGCCGGGAATCTATTGGGGGTCATGGGTGGAGTCAGCTGTTGCTGCTCCAGGCTCATGTCATTTCGTGTGCCTGCCTTAAACATACACCAAGGCAAACAGGTCTTGCAGCAGCTGCTGGCGTATCTCGCCTCCATGCCAGGCCTGGCTCCCCAGTATTATCACTGGCCAGGGCCCAGTTTGCCTGGCCAAGGAGAGAGCAGTGGCCCCGTAGCGCCCTGCGGGTGGGGGAACAGGAGCTCTGGCCCCTGTCTAGGGAGAGGGTGCCACAGGCTGGGCAGTGTCTGGCGCTGGGGCAGGGGGATCAGCCCTCCACAGACTCCTACTTGTGCCAGTTTCCCAGTTTCTCCAGACATTGCTGGCTTCTGCGAGGGTGGGAGCAGGGCAGCGACTCCAGGGCCTTGGGCACAGTTACCAGCATGCCAGCGGCCAGGCACGGGTCCTGGGGAGGGTTTGGTTTGTGGAGCACATGACAGGAATGCATAGGGACTCCAAAGCCTGGACAACATGCAGGGAGAGCTGTGGGGTAGGGGCTGGAGCAGGGGGGAGGCAGTGAGAGAGGGGGTGGAGGAAGGGGGCGGCCCCAGATTCAGGTGGCTGTTTTTACATTGCATCATGTTTTGGAAGTCCTGGGCTGCAGCGGATCAGTTTCCTTTGGACAGATGTCCCAGGGGGTGGCTCTTTCCATGCCCTGAGTCCCCTGGCCTCTCAAGACAGCTGGCAGGAGCCAGGGCATCTGTGCCCCACTGCTCCTGGGAGAGTCCCCAGCCCCCTGTGTGTGCTGAGCAGGAGTCATGGGGGGCAGCCCCCAAGGAGTCTGCCTGGCCTGTGCTGTCCCAGCAGAGCCTGTGGGCAGCAGGGAAGCTGTCCTGGCTGTCGTCAGCAGACCTGGTGAGGGGATGGAGCTGCCGGGCTGAGACCCAGGGAGCAGGTGCCAGTGTCCTCCCTGCTGACCTTGGGTCTGGGCTCCTAGTCACGGTGCTTTAAGCTTCTGTCAAAGCTCAACTTCTGCTTCCACTTGAATTAACTTGAGCAGGAGGAACATGGAAAAACCGGGTCCAGAGCCTGGCGCACCGGTGCTGCCAACAAAGGCGGCATTGATGCTTGCGTGGCCCCCTGCCATAAAAGTGCCCTGTGTCTGCACTTGCTAGCCGCCCGCCTGCTCTCTTAGGAAGCAGCAGAGTGAGGCAGCAGGAGTTGTTATTCCTTGTGTAGGGGTGCAAGGCTGGCCCGAGGGGCCGTGTTGGATGGGGGGCTATGCCCTGTGGTGCACAAGTTCTCTTGGCCGGGGCATTGGCTGGCAGGAGCTGTGCTGGGGCGCTGAGCACTCCCTCCTGTCTCTTGTCACAAGTTCCCTGGGCCGTGAATTGAGACCTAACTACCGGGGCCCTGCTGAGCCGTGGGGTGTGGGGGTGGTTAGCACCTGGAGGTCACCAGGCCTTGGGCCCCCCCTTGTGCAGGGGCTGGCCCCAGGAGTGCTGTGCTGGCGCGGAATCTCCAGCGGAAACGAGCCCCCACGCGAACGAGGCGCGTGCCCTGAGCTGGGGGCACAAAGGCAGGCTGGGTGGGCTGCTGGAGAGGAGTTGGGGTTGCCCCTCCCCCTTGGATAAAGGTTTTAATCAAAAGGTGGTGCTGATCTCCGGCCCTGCATGGCCCACAGCTGCAGCAGGAGGTGCAGACACTGGTGGCTTTGTCTGTGTCACTCCAAGTCCATGTGGGTGCATGCCCAGGGCTGTGTGAGCAGGCAGCCTCCTCTGGGTGGGCCCACTGGGCGCAGGAGGGAGAGGGGCCCCACACTGCCTCATCAGCCAATGATCTGCGTCCTCACTGGAGAATCTGAGTGCTGGGGGTGGCATGTGTCTCACTAACACCCCAGCGTGCTGCATGGGCCCCGTGCCCCTGCCAGGCCAGCTGCTGAAATGCTGGCTCAGCCCCCTCCCCGTGTCCAGCAAGTGGCTTAACGGGGGAGCAGCAAATCCCTAGTAAGCCAAAAAGTCTCACCCCTGCCCTGTCCCTGTCGGGCCCCTCTGCTCCCTGGAAGGGGCAGGGGAGACACGTCCTTCCCTTCGGGGAGCTGGCACGTGGGGGGTTTGGTTTGGCCCCGGCTCTCTCTGTGCAGAGCCCGGCTGTTTGCTGGGCAAAGGGTCCTGCTGTCCCTGCTTGCTCTTGGGGGCTGGGAGGTGAGTGAATTTCTTTTCTTGTGCCCGCAGCCCTGGGCGCTGCCAGGCCTGCCCTGCCCTCCCCCGACACTCTATGTCCATCCTGACCCAGATACAGGCCGTCTCTGGTGCTGATAAGCCGGGCCAGGGCATTCTGGGGGAGTCTGGCAGCTGGGCTGCACAGCGCGTCCAGCCGGCACGATTAGCGGCTGCCAGCTCCCCGGCCCTGTGCTGGCTCCAGGGCGTGGGGGGGATGCTCTGCGTGGCCTTGCTGGTACTGTGGTGCCTGGCTCCACTCATCTCTCCTACATGAGTAATCCTGCTGCCCTGGGCAGCGCCGGCAGTGGTCATGGGGCTGCTGTCTGTGCGTGGCACCGGTGCCCACCAGCCAGTCTGGGCTCTGTACTGGGAGCTTGGCATGGCCTTGCTGCCGTGTATGTGGCTGGCAAAGGGAGCCATGAGGATGGATAGGAGCTCCATCTCTGGGTGGGAGCATGGGGGCTCTCAGTGGCTGGGTTGTTTTGAGGGGCTCTGTGGCAGGGCTATGGGGGAGCGAGGGGGAGGCTCTGTGTCAGGGCTATGGGGCTGGCTCAGGCCAGGACAGGTCCATTGTGCCACCAGCCCCGGTGCCAGAGGGCACCCCCCCAGTGTCCACTCATGCCTCTCCTGTGGGTTCCTTGCAGACCCGGAAGCTGTCGAAGGCTGAACGGCAGCGCTTCAGTGAGGAGGTGGAGATGCTGAAGGGCCTGCAGCATCCCAATATTGTCCGCTTCTATGACTCCTGGAAGTCAGCCATCAAGGGCCAGATCTGCATCGTGTTGGTCACTGAGCTCATGACCTCGGGCACCCTGAAAACGTGAGCGGGGCTGGGCTGGGCTGGCAGGGGGGCGGGCTCCAGGTTCTGATGGGCGGGGGTTGTGTGGCAGGTGGAGTGGGGCACTGGGGCCTGTGGGGAGAGAGGGTAGGGTCCTAGCGGGTGGTGGAGGAGGGAGCTGGGGGGTCTGGCAGGGTGGGGGTTGTGTGGCAGGCGGAGAGGAGGCAAGGGTCCTAGTGGGTTGTGCGGGAGCCTGTCTGGCCTGCATGTGACCGCTGTGGTTGCTGGCACAGTGAGCTTGGCCAGGATGTGGGCCAGGTGAATTCCAAGCCGCCCCTGCCTGGCATGAAGGGGCCTGGGCAGGATCCGGGCAGAGCTCACAGCTCCTCTCAGCCAACCTGGGCTGCTGCCGCATACTGGGGTGGGCCTGAGAACTGGTGGGGGTGCTGGGGCAAAGCCCAGGGCCTGCCAGGCTCTCTGTGAGCCCCCACTGCACAGCGTGTCACCCGCCAGCTCAGGAAGCAGCTGTCAGTGCGTCCCGGGTGCCCTTACCTCGCTGTGCTGCACTGTACCAGGCAGCTCCGGCTGCTCGCCGTTCCTAGGCCTGTGCTTGGCCCTTGGCACTCCAGAGCCGCCCGTTCCTCCGGAGCCCGCTGTGTGTGCTGCCTGGGTGAGAAGAGTCTCCACACAGCCTGCGCCGGGACCCTGCTGCCCAGCTCCGTGCAACTTGGGTGGCACCTGGCCAGGGGAAGCAGCTGGAGTCGCCCCCTCATGTCGCCCGTGTCGCCCTCGCAGCTACCTGAAGCGCTTCAAGAAGATGAAACTGAAGGTCCTGCAGCGCTGGAGCCGGCAGATCCTCAAGGGGCTGCACTTCCTGCACACGCGCTCGCCCCCCATCATCCATCGCGACCTCAAGTGCGACAACATCTTCATCACGGGCCCCACCGGCTCCGTCAAGATCGGGGACCTGGGCCTGGCCACGCTCAAGCGGGCCTCCTTCGCCAAGAGCGTCATAGGTACCGGGGCGCTGGGTGTGCGAGCAGCTGGGCCCCTCGGGTGGGTTCCCCGGGATGGCCTGGCTGAGGGGCCACTCGCGGTCCCGGAGGGTGCCCTCCCCCATGGGACCCCTGGGGTGGCCAACGCTAGCCTGGCTCTTCTGAGATGAGAGTCAGGGAGCGCAGGCTCCCCTGCAGCCAGCCCCCCACCCTAGGCCAGCAGGGTGTGGCTAGCCAGCCCCAAGGAGCAGCTTGTCACTGAGTTGTGTCTCCTGCACCCCCAGGCACCCCGGAGTTCATGGCCCCTGAGATGTACGAGGAGAAGTACGACGAGGCGGTGGATGTCTACGCCTTCGGCATGTGCATGCTGGAGATGGCCACCTCGGAGTACCCCTACTCAGAGTGCCAGAACGCCGCCCAGATCTACCGCAAGGTCACTTCAGTGAGTGGCTGTGTCTGTGCCTCGATGCAGGGACCCCCCCGCCAGCATCGCTCTCCCAGGGAAACCACTCCCCTGCCGGAGCCACTCTGGGACCCCCCCCCCCCGCTGGCACTGCCCTGCTAGGGAAACCTCTCCCCCACTAGAGCCACTCTGGGGGCCTGGAGACCCTCCTCACTCCCTCCCTGCCAGTGTCGCTCTGCCAGGGAAACCCTTCCCCTGCCTGAGCCACTCTGGGGGCCTGGGGACCCTTCTCCCCCTGCCCTCTGCCAGGGGAGCCACTCTGGGGGACTGGGGACCCCCCTTCCCCCCCACTGGCACTGCTCTGCCAGGGAAACCCTTCCCCCGCCGGAGCCGCTCTGGAGGCTCAGGGACCCCTCTCTCCCCCGTCCTCCCCCCCCGGAGCCGCTCAACCCCCGCCTGGTCCTTAACTGAGACACTCCCTCCTTCCTGATGCTGCTCTGGGAGCAGCTCCATGCCAGGCCAGCCGCTAGCCACTGCTGAGCTCTTGGGTCCCTTGGCTGGGGACAGAAGGGGGAGTCGCTCTGGGCTCCCCTGGATGCCCTTGCAGGCGGGTCCCATTCCCCCATAGCTGTGCCTCCCAGCTGCCCCCTGCTCTGCTCCCCGCAGCAGGTTTCGGCCTGGCGGAGGCCGTGTGGCTGTCCACGTGCTGCTCCCTGTTGTGCCGGGACCGGGAAGCAGCAGCCTCCAGCGTTAATGGAGTGGAACCAGGAAGCAGTTTGTGAACCTGGTCTGCTCTGCTGCCCTGAGCCAGCCCGCAGCCTTAACGGCCCTGAGCGAGCCAGATCCAGTGCGGTGCCAGTTTGCTCCATGACCTCCCATCCCCCAGAACTGCTCTGCCCCCTCGCCCAGGGCAGGGAGGGGGCATGGCCAGGGAAGCTGGTCTGCACTGGGCTCTGCCTGGCCCGTCAGGAACTGGTGCTGGGTTGTTCCGCTCACTCTGAGCCACTGGCTCTCACCTGCCTGAATCGGGGTCTCTGTCCTCCCGGCCCTTCCCTGTGGGGTCCCTTCCACACTCAACTTGCGCGGACTGGGAGTCAGGTCCCAGGAGCCAGAGGGCAGCTCCAGATGTCACTTGCTCACAGAGCCAGTCTCACCTCAGTCCGGCCCCCTGCACGTTCAGGGACGGCTGCTCGCGGCGCTGCAGAGGGTGTCACAGCTGCTCAGGCACAGCCTGGCCTGAGACCTGCCTGACTGTCGGGATGTCTCCCTGCAGGGCATGAAACCCAACAGCTTCTACAAGGTGAAGGTGCCCGAGCTGAAGGAAATCATTGAGGGCTGCATCCGCATGAACAAGGCTGAGAGGTGGGCGTGGCAGGGCAGGAGTGTGGGGCCACAGGGCTTGGTGGGGCAGGGATGGGGGGCTGCAGGCCTCTGGGGTGGAGGGGGCTGGCTGGGTTGGGCTGGCGGCCTGGGTTCCAGATGAGCTAGTGCCCTGGTGCTGGCTCAGTCCTTGTGCCCGGCTCTGTCCCGTGGTGCCAGTTGTGCTGGGTGGGCTCCTCGGCCGGGCAGCGGCCCCCCAGGGTGCCCAGGCTGCGCTGACCCTGGCCTGTCCGCCAGGTACACCATCCAGGACCTGCTGGAGCACTCCTTCTTCCAGGAGGACACGGGGGTGCACGTGGAGCTGGCCGAGGAGGACGACGGGGTCAAGTCTGGCCTCAAGCTCTGGCTGCGCATGGACGACACTAAGAAACTGCACGGCAAGTACAAGGACAACAACGCCCTCGAGTTCCTCTTCGAGCTGCACAAGGACGTGGCCGAGGAGGTGGCCCAGGAGATGGTAGGTGCCCGCGGGGGGAAGGGGGAGCAGCCCTGCCCCTGCCCGGGATGGGGAGACAATGGTCTGGGCCAGCCTGGTCCCCTCCGTGTACCCACGCTGCCCGCAGCTCTGGCACGGGGGAGCCACTCGCCGCTGGGATCTGTGCTGCTGGCTTGCTGCAGCCTGTAGCAGGCACTGCTGCCTTGTGCAGGGGGCAGGGTCCGTTCTGGGGCAGTGACCATCTTACCCTCTGCCTGGGCTGCCCGAGCACAACCAAGCCCCACTCCCTGACCTCGCCTGTGCCTGGCGCACTGCCTCCCTGGGTGCCCAGATCGCTCTGCCAGGCTTTGCCGGGGCAGGGCCTGACTCGCCCCCCCGCACCTCCTGCAGGTGACCCTGGGCTTTGTGTGTGAGGCGGACTACAAGCTGGTGGCCAAGGCGGTACGGGACCGTGTGGTCACCATCAAACGCAAGCGGGAGAAGTTGAAGCGGGCGCAGGATGAGCTGCGGCACCAGGAGCAGGAGAAACCCCTGCTGGAGGAGCTGAAGTGCCCCCCGGTGCCTGCCAACCCCCCCGTCTCACCGGCCACGCCTGGCTCCGGGGACTCTGTCTTTGGGGGCACCTTCCTCCCGGAGCCCGAGGAGCCCGAGGCAGATCAGCACCAGCACTTCCTGTATCGGCACACCAGCTACTCCTCCACCGCCTGTACGTAGCCAGTGTGCGGGCACCGTGGGGTGGGGTGGGGGTGGGTCGCTGGCATTGGCCTGCGTCTCCCTGGGGTGCAGGGAGAGCAGCTCTCTGCGGCTGACATTGCTGGGAGTTGGAATGTGACACCCTGGCAGCGATCGCTCGAGGCAGCTGCTTCTGTTTCTCTCCCATTCTCCTGGGGAAGGGGGGTGAGAAATGGTAGCTCCTGCGAGGGGAGCCTGCCCTGGCTCTCCCCCGTGGGCAGCTGGGAGCCAGGATTTGGTGGGATGGGCCCCTGGGCTGGCCACTCACCCTGCTCTCTGCTCCCCAGCTGACTGCGAGACGGACGGGTACCTGAGCTCCTCTGGGTTCGTGGACTCGCCAGACCTGTCCCACTGCCACTCAAGCACCTTCTCCACCAGGGACCCTTCCAGCCCACCAGCTGCCCAGTCAGAGAGCTGCTTCCCTGTGGTGAGTGGGGCCTCACACTGCCACAGGGGCACCTGTCGCTTCCCTTTGGGGGGCTGCTGGGGGTGCCACAATGCCCCCTCACTCTGGCTTCTCCCCTGCAGAGCATCGCAGTGAGCTCGCCCATGGAGCACCTGCCATCTACCCCGGCCAGCGAGTTCTCTTCCCCAGTGGACAGGTACATCTGGGCCCTGCTCCGTCAGCACCGTGCCCCCAGCCCCTTGGTGGGGGGAGTCAGCTATTGCCCCCCCGGAAGGTGGTGGCTGGAAGGGGCTGGGACTGGTCACTGAGATGGGGATCTGGGCGGGTTACAGGGGATACTGGGCTGGGGCAGGTGGGATTGGCCATTATTAACTCTTGCCCCTGTGCTGGGGCCTCCCCACAGCTACGCGTCGGATGTGGCGTCTGGCCTGAGCGATGGCTGCGAAGGGCTCTCGGCCAGCGAGCAGAACGCTAAGCTGCCGGCCAAGCGGGCCTCAGGGAAGCTGCTGCGGCGCCGAGCCAGGTCGAGGCTGCGCATCACCAACGTAAGCGCCACCAGCACCTGCCCTGCCTTTGTCCACAGGCTCCGAGGGGGCGGAAGCTCACTGTGAATGGGGAGTGTGGGGCGGCAGCTGTCGGGGGGAAGTCAGGGTGGCAGAGAATGGGGTTGCCTGGGGAGCAACTGCTCCTGGGCCGATCTCCCTGGTTCCTAGCTGGCTCTGGCCCCATGGGGGCACCACGGCGGCTGCTCCAGCGCCCTGAGTCCTGCTCTCCTGCCCGTGTGTGGACGTGCAGTTCACAGGGAATGACACGGGGGACGGAAGCGCCGATCAGCCCTTCATGTTTCCATTGAGGGGGCAAAAGGGCCCCCCAAAGCCACCCATCTGCACAGGCTGAGAAGCGGGGCTGGCACAGGCCTGGTACTGCAGCCGCTGGCCCCTCCCTGTGCATCACCTGGCTCCCGGCAGGGGGTGACGGGGGTCTCCACAGCTGCCTATGAGCTGCCCCTCCCCTGCAGATCTCGGATAAGAGCGACCGGGTGGTGGAGTGCCAGCTGCAGACCTACAACAACAAGATGGTGACCTTCAAGTTCGACCTGGACGGGGACAACCCGGAGGAGATTGCGGCCGTCATGGTGAGTGCAGGGCCTGGCTGGGCTCGGCAGGGTTTGGGGGGCCCGCACCCAGCACTGACCCACTTGCCTGGCCCCACAGGTCAATAATGAGTTCATCCTCCAGTCGGAGCAGGACAGCTTCATCCGTCGAATCCAGGACATCATCCAGCGCGTGGAGACCCTGCTGCGCAAGGACGGGCATGGTGCCACCAGGGCGGCTGGCAGCCCGCAGCCTGAGAGCCTGTCGCCCTCTGCCACCAGCAACGGCCTTCCGGTGAGTTTCCCCATTAAGCAGCCCCCTCCTTGTACCCCAGTGAGCAACTTGCCCTCCCCCTGGTCCCCCGGTGAGAGCCTCCAGGTGAGCGCCTCCCCACTCCTCTGTGAGTGGCCCCCATTGAGCACCTCACCTCATTCTCCAGCTGCCCAGTGAGTGGCCTCCTCACTCTCGGTGAGCGCCCCCCCTCCGCCCCCTCTGTCTGTGCATTGCTCCAGAGAGCATGTTCCAGCTTCCCTGGCTCTGCTGGGCATCCCAGTGAGGGGGTGGGTGGGGGTGTGGGCCAGATCCTGCCTCAGCCCTGGCCCATCACAGGCCCTGTCTCTCGTTGGCAGGCGGAGCTGCAGCTGCAGGATCTCTCGCGCTCCATCTCGGCCTCGTCCTTGCTCAGCGGTACGTACTTGCCACCCCCTGCCCCACTCCAATAGGCTGCCCCAGCCCTGGGCCTGCGACACCCCCTCTCTGGGGGGCTGGGCAGGTGGCCCTGTGCTGTCCGCTGGCTTGTGATGGAAGCATGGCTGCCGTGAAGGGCGGTTCCTGTGGCCGGCTGGGTGCCTGCAGCCCGGGCAGTGGTAGCGAGGTGCCATTGGCCTATGCGGGGAGAGGCCTGCGCCACCCCCTGCCCGGCAACTGCACAAGTTGGCCCCAGTAGGGGGAGGGCTGCTGCTTTGGGGTGTCAGGGCTGCGCGGTGCCAGGACTGACTCCCTGTCTCTGTCCCAGACCTGGGCTGCAGCAGCCCAGGCCAGTCGGAGCTGGCTCTGGTCCAGCCCTCGCTCAGTGGCTCCCCCTCTGAAAACGACCTCTTCAGCCTCGCAGACACCCTGCCAGGGACCCAGCCCGTTGGGCTGCAGCCTCTGCTCCCAGCAGAACCGCCAGGTACCAGCTCGGACACCAGCCTCCCCACCTTCCCCAGGGCTGGCCAGGGCCCCCAGCCGAGCTGGAATGCCCACGCTGTGGCCCCTCCAAGGGAGCAGCTAGCTGCAGGGGGGTGTGGGGGCAGGGATGTGGGGACCCTAGATGGGAGGGAGGGGGAGCATCCAGCCTGGAGTGAGGACATGCTCATCCCTTTCTCCTCTGCAGGTTCTCCCAGTGCAGCTGCGTGCAGTAGGCCCTCCTCCTTGACGGTGCCTGGCCTGGCCCCGTACCCGCTGCCAACATCCCAGTCTTTCCCACAGACTGCCGGACCCGGGCCCCAGGCTGGGGGCTCCCTGCTGTCCACCACACCACCCAGGGGAGGCCTGGGCCCCCTGAGCCCACCCATGAACAGCACTGCACCCACTGCGCCCCCCTGGTCTCCTGCCACCTCCCCCTTGTTCTCGCTGGCTGAGATATTCTCCCTGGCAATGATGAGCATGGCCCAGACGCTGCTGCCGTCCGTCTCCTTGGCTGCCCCCCCGCCGGGAGGGCCCCATGCCCCTGCACTGATACCTCGCCCGCAGTCGCTGTACCTGGGGCCGGCACACTTCACCTCCCCTGGCCCTGCGGGCCAGGTGGAGCCAGCCCCACACTGCAGTTGGACCCAGGAGCCCACCAGCACCTGCGTCACAGGGGGCTGGGGCCCTGCTCTTCCCCCTCAGGGCCTGGGAAGAAGCGGCATCGGGGAGAGTCCGCTGGCATCGGGGAGAGCTCCTGCTGCAGGGGCGCTGGATAGTGGTTTGGTAAGCACCCCCAGAAGGGGCATGGGTGCTGCAGCGTGAGGTGGGTCAAACAACTGCCAGAAGGCCCCAGGAATGTGGGGGCACAGCCAGGACATACCCTGGTGGCGCCAGACCCCGGCTCTTGGCGTAGGGCTGGTGGGAAGGGGCCAGCTGCAGGCCATGCCGGAGCTGGCGGAATGGCCCCAGGGGGCAGGTGATGCTGGGACCATTTAGATCAGCTCTGGGGCTGGTGTTACTCAGGGGATGAGCCACTGCCCCTGGGCTGGGGCGGTGCTGCTGGCTCGAAGCGAGGCCTGGAGCAGCCTGTTAATCCGGAGGCCTGGGCCTGAGCCAAGGAGCTGCAGCTCAATCCCCAGCCCATCTGCTGCTGGGGATTAGATGGCCCTGGATGTTGCTGGGGGCCAGGACCCTGCAAGGGAGCGGCTCGGTGCTCCCTGACCTGGCTTACCGGCTTCTCTCCTAGGTATCACCCTGCTCCCCGAAACCCAGCAGCCACCTGATCGTCTCAGAGTCGCCCGCCCCTGGCCCAGCCAAGGCCCGGCTGTCCCCCATCAACGAAGGTAAAGGTGCTGGTTGAGCTGTGGTGCAGCCTGCCCGGGGTGGGAACATGGCTGGCATCACAGAGTGCCTGGTGCCAGCTCTCCCCCCAGTGCATGGGGAGCCACGCCCAGCGCTCGGACCTGCCCTGGCGCACGCTGGGCCGGCTCCTGCTAACCTGCCCTTCCCCGTTTGTTCCCAGAAGCCAAGCCCCAGATTCTGGGTAGATTCCAAGTGACCACATCCAAGGACCCAGCCAACAGCACTCTGGGGCAGCAGAGCCAGAGTGACAGTGAGCAGAGCGGCCAGGAGCCCTGGGAGGGGGCGGCTGGTGCCTTCTCTCAGCCCTTGGTGCCCAGCTCCTCCGCCACAGAGGGCAGCACGAGCCCCGACTCGGACTCTGTCCCTGACACCCCGGTGCAGGACCCCGACGAGCTGCTGGCCGAGGAGGGGACGCCGGTGGCGCTGGCGGAGAGCGACCAGGAGAGGCCTGGGGAGGGCAGTGCTGAGAGCCCTCAGCAGGCCATGGTGAGCCAGGTGTGGATGAGCTATGCGCGCAGCTCGTCCTACCTGAGCAGCGACGAGACGGAGAGCGAGGACGAGGAGATCTGGGAGGAGCTGCAGAGCCTGCGCCAGAAGTGAGTGGGGTACCCGGCTCGGCCTTTCCCACGTGCTGCACTGCTGGGGGGGTAGCAGGGAAGCAAGCTGGGCCTTGTGCAAGCGCCTCTGGCTCCAGGGAGCTCTCGGGCTGCTGGCCTGTGCTGGGGTGGGGTAAGGCAGCTTCCTGCCAGTCTCCTCCCTATGGGCAGCTGGGCTAGAAACAGGCATCTGCCCCTGCCCTGCCCTGACGGCCCTGCTATCCCCAGGCACCTCTCTGAAGTGCAGACGCTGCAGGCTGTGCAGAAGAGGGAGATTGAGGATCTGTACTTCCGGATGGGGAAGCAGGCCCCCCCGGGCATCGTCTCCCCAGCTGCCATGCTCTCCAGCCGCCAGAGACGCCTCTCCAAGGGCAGCTTCAACCCGTCCCGGCGCAACAGCCTCCAGCGCCTGGAGCTCTCGCAGCCCACAGGTACCCGGCCTGCTACTCCCCGCTGGCACCTGACTCCCCCCGCACCCCACCGCTGTCCTCAGCTGCTCCCTGCTGGCACCTGGCACACACGCAGCCCCCCGCTGTCCTCAGCTGCTCCCCGCTGGCACCTGGCACACACGCAGCCCCCCGCTGTTCTCAGCTGCTCCCTGCTGGCACCTGGCACACACGCACCCCTGCTGTCCTCAGCTGCTCCCCGCTGGCACCTGACTCCCCCCGCACCCCACCGCTGTCCTCAGCTGCTCCCCGTTGGCACCTGGCACACACACAGCCCCCTGCTGTTCTCAGCTGCTCCCCGCTGGCACCTGGCACACACACAGCCCCCCGCTGTTCTCAGCTGCTCCCCGCTGGCACCTGGCACACACGCACCCCTGCTGTCCTCAGCTGCTCCCCGCTGGCACCTGACTCCCCCCGCATTCCCCCCGTTGTCCTCAGCTGCTCCCCGCTGGCACCTGGCACAAACGCAGCCCCCCGCTGTTCTCAGCTGCTCCCCGCTGGCACCTGGCACACACGCACCCCTGCTGTCCTCAGCTGCTCCCCGCTGGCACCTGACTCCCCCCGCATTCCCCCCGTTGTCCTCAGCTGCTCCCCGCTGGCACCTGGCACACAGGCACCCCACTGTCCTCTCGCAGCCTGGAAGTACCTGTCCCACTGCTCCCCGCTGGCACCTGACTCCCCCCACACACCCCCGTTGTCCTCAGCTGCTCCCCGCTAGCACCTGGCACACACACACCCCACTATCCTCTCGCAGCCTGGAAGTACCTGTCCCACTGCTCCCTGCTGGCACCTGAACTCCGAGCCCCCCCGCTGTCCTCAGCTGCTCCCTGCTGGCACTTGACCCCCCCAGCCTCCTCCCCACTGTCCTTTTGCACCTGCCCCCCATCCCTGCCATCCTCGGCTGCTCCCTGCTGGCACTTGATCCCCCCCCCCCCCACTGTCCTTGCTCTCTCTGCCTGGGACTCCCATGTGGCTTTAGTGCCCAGGGGCATGTGCTGTGGGGAGCTCTCTGGGGGCCGTGCCCTGGGCTGCAGGGAGGATCCTCAGGTCTCTGTCCTGGGGAAGGTGGCATTAACCTGCGTGTTCCATGGTGGGGGAGATGTCCCCACATACCAGCTGGGCACCATGCCAGGCTGTGCAGCAGGCACCTGGGGGGCTGCTTCATGGGGGGAGGCTCAGGGCCCCCTGGCCTCTCACCCCGTTTGGCTCCCAGCAGGGATGATGCGCAGGAACTCGCTGAGTGGCAGCAGTACCGGCTCACAGGAGCAGCGGCCGAGCAGAGGGGTGACGTTCGCCGGAGACCTCAGCCGAATGGTGAGGGCAGGGCTGCTGGGGGGCTTCCTGGGCTGTAGAGTCCTATCCTACCAAACCCCAGGGGTGCCATGCTCCCTCTGGCACAGAAGAGGTTGTGGTGGAGTATGTGCTATGGAGGCACTGCACACCCCAAAGTGATACAGCCCGGGTTCCCCTGGGGGGCCGGGCATGCGGCTCTGAGCCCGAGTGTGTGCACAGCTGGCTCCTGCCCATAGGCCCCTCAGGGTGAGTGCCCCCTTCTCTCTTTCTCTCTCTGCAGTAACCGTCCTGCCAGTACCGATTTTCATGGACTACCTCAGCCATGCACCAACTGCCATGGAGGGGTGGTGAGAGGCCCTGCTGTGAGCTGACCAGGCAGTGCCCTGCCCCACGGCCTCCTCCGGGTGTGGAGACAGCACTGGCACAGTGGGGAATGGCGACTCCTGCCCTTGTGTGCCCCTCCCAGCTTTGTCCCTGCGGAGCCAGGCACTGGGCCCCATGATGTTTGCTGCAGGTGCCCACTGCCTGGAGACTCCTGGCTTTGTCTGACAGCCCCGGGGAGGATCTGCATTGGCCCCCACAGGCCCACGTGAAGTCTGATGGTGGCTGCATCCAGCCTGGTTCACCTGCTCCCCAGCATGGGCTGCAGGGAGATAGGTTTGCAGGGTAACTCCCTACCACCATGGGGAGCCTTGCTTCAGAGCCCCCCCAGTGTCAGCTGAGAAATGCTTCCTGCTTAGCCGAGTCCCAGCCCTTCACTGACCCCACCTCCCCACTCTTCAGACACACTCCCAGAAAGCACCAGGGCCTCTCCACCCAAAGGGCAAGTGGGATGCAGGCCCAGGCTACCTGGGGCGTGGCTGGTCTTACCTCTGCCTGGACTCATAGCACTTAGCCCCTGGGTCATGTTTGCTGAAGGCAGGGCCTGGGTTATAGGAACTGCATGTGCTGACACTGTCCCTCCCCTTTATGGCAACTCACCTCTGTGCTTTACTCCTCGCCAGGAGCCACCAGCCCCACTGCAGTGAGAGGGCTGCTGCCCCCTGCACATGGGCTGAGTTCTCAGTGCCTCTTTGCCCCAGAACCACAAACCAGCACCCTCGTGACAAGCCATTCTCCTGGGCACCAGGCCTCAGGCTTGTACTTGCTGGGCCTTAGCCAGCAGGGAGCCTTGGAGCTCGGCTTCTGCTCTGGCCCCACAGCTGCAGCATGAAGTGCTGCCCTTGCCCTGCCTCTCCATAGGACAGACTGACCTTGTAAAAGGCTTTTTAGAGACTCTGTACAGTGGTTGTGAATACAACAGATCAAATAGGGAGCACTGACTGGATGGTGGTGTGTGATCACAGCAGCTGGAGCACCTTGTAACCAAACTGATTCTTCCTGTAGGACAGGTGGGGGGGGAGGGGAGGCTTTTCTTGTAAATGGTTTGAGGAGAAACCCTGCTGTGTCCAGGGTGGGGTGGGAGTGGGAAGGTGGCCCCAGGTAATACACCTGCTGTTCTGTGAATTCAGGACTTAAGCCAGTGAGCTGGAAAATCTCATTCCCAACACTCCTTAGCCTCTTCAGTAAATGTGTGCTGCATGGAACAGTCCCTGAGGCACTGAGCTGGCCTCCTGCCACCTTAATAATCAACTTGGAAGCACGATTTCCAGAGGCATTTATTGGAACATGGCAACAGCTGCAGGTGCTAGAGCTTTGCCCTTCACAGGGGCAAAGGATGGAGTGTTTCCACTGCAGGCTGGGCCAGGGGCATTAAGAGCCAACTGTTCCTGGCAGTGAGGGGTGGTGGTTTGTGCCTTCTTCCCCCAGAGGGCAGCAGGGCACCTTTGTATCTAATTCAGTGGGTCCTGGAGGCAGCATACAGGCACCTTCCCAAATCACTTAGAGGGTTTTTCCTCTCCCTAGCGTATCTGAGCAGGCCCACCTGGCATCATTAGCCAGAGGCCATGCAAGTAGCTCACCACCGTTGGTTTTATTCATATCCTCACAGTTGCATCACTTTTTAAGGATTGAGTTACTGACTTCCAGGTCTAGTGGCCACCCCGTGGCAGCCTAGTGCCTCCAACACCCTGACCTGGGGAAATGACTGTAGCCCAGGGACCATGGCTTGGGCAATCCCATGCTTCCCCCACAGGGCTGGGTCCCGGCTACAGTGGTGCAATGCAGATTAGCCATTCCAGGCTGCAAGTGGCATGGAGATTATTGCTCAGCCAGAGGTGCAGCACAGTTCACTCCAGGGAGCTCTGCAGCCATGTTCTAGCTTAGAAAGGCTGAGCAAGGCCTGTCCCTGCAGGACTCAATCTCTCTCTCTCTCCCCCAAGGCCAAAGAGGCACATTTCCATGTGTCAGCCTCTCCCAGGGTTCTGCTCTTTCCCACATAACAGGGTATGTGCTGAGGTCAGTGGGTAATTGGGGTCTTTGTGGCCTGGGGCAGAATCACTCCATGCTCCATCCTCCTCTTCCTGCAGGTGGTAAACACGTTGGGTGGCACCCCCAGGCCAGATACCACCCATAGCTTCCTCTCAGCACCAGGCAACAAGGAATTCATGATACAGGCCCAAGGCAGCCATGTTCAGCCCACGCAACAAACAAGCTTGGTCCTAGACAACCAACAACCTTGGTTCTATTTGCTCTTAAATAGCTACAAACCACCCAGGGGCTGCTGGGATAGACCAGGAAGACAGACTTTTAAGCTCTCACATGTGTATTTCCACCAACAAGAAGATATTACAGGGAGGTTGCACTTACCCAAACTTATCCTTCCAACCCCCATCTCAGGTGCCCCCCAGCAGGCCCCACTTGGGGAGGCCCAGGGCTGGCATTCCACATGCCCACTCTGGTGAATCATTTAGACAGGTTTATTGAGGCCCTGGCCCATCTGCTGCAGGGGGTGAATAGCAGAAGAGCCCATCAGGAAACAAAGCTGTTGCTGTTGCACCACAGTCTGCAACTGCAGCGAGAAAGTTTAACTGGAGGTGGCGGGAGCCTGGTCCCCACTGGGCACAGGGGAGAGGAGCCCCCCCTTCCACCGAGGGGGACTCGGCTCACCATGGGGAGTGCCTGGCATGTCAAAGGCAGATGCAACCCAAGAGGAATGGGGCAGCTGAGGGTCTCTGGCACGTGCGTCAGTTCCAGCTGGATCCGGCCTGCTCAGGGTCTCAGTTCACTGGGGTCTTGGCAGCCTGGGCCCGGGCAGCCTCAACCTCCTGCTCCAGCTCGTCCAGGAATCGCTCCTGGGAGATCTTGTAGAAGGTGAAACCATCTGGGACAGGACCACTCAGGAAAACGGGGGGAATCAAAGACACCCCGAGAAACACCCCCAGTGGCCCTTCCCTGCTCCATGGGGCTACCCCCCCCACACTCATCGGGGGGGGGGACCCCGCTGCTCCCGCCCCCGCTCCTCCCGGGGGGGGGGACGAGCCCCGCTGCTCCCGCCCCCGCTCCTCCCCGGGGGGGGCCGCTCCTTCCGCCCCCGCTCCTCCCCGGGGGGGGGAATCCCGCTGCTCCCCCCCCCCGCTCCTCCCCGGGGGGGGACCCCGCTGCTCCCCCCCCGCTCCTCCCCGGGGGGGGGAGAAATCCCGCTGCTCCCCCCCCGCTCCTCCCGGGGGGGAAATCCCGCTGCTCCCCCCCCGCTCCTCCCCGGGGGGGGGAATCCCGCTGCTCCCCCCCCGCTCCTCCCCGGGGGGACACCCCGCTGCTCCTCCCCGGCCGGATACAGATGCCCAACGCCACCGCGCCGATGCCGAGCCCCGTCAGCAGGTTGCGGCCCCGGAGCCGCCGCTGCAGGCCCCGCCGGCGCAGCGCCTCCTCCGCGCGCTGCATGACGCGCCGCTGCTCCGCGCTCAGCTCCGGCTCCCGCGCCGGGTCAATCCGTTTCGCGAACGCGGCCTCCGAGTCCCGGCCCGGCTCCCGCGGCGCCGACATCTTCCCCGCCGAGCCGCGCCCAGCGCCCACGTGACTGAGTGGGCGGAGCGCGGAGGCTATCGTCATATCCTTCTCGAGCAAACGCGCATTCCAGCAGCGTCGGCGTGACTCCGCCTACGTGACGCTTGTGCCGCCATGTTCGATGAGGGCAAAGTACCCATCTGCGACGGCGGCGGAAGTTCTGATTCTGGCCAATCACCCCTAGGGGACCAGGTGCTCCCGCCCGATTGGTTACGCGGGCCACGTGACATTGAGCCTCTCTTGTGATTGGTGGTCAGTGACTTCACGAGATCCGGAGCTTTAGGCGGGAAGATGTGACTAACTGAGCCGCCTCGAGCGATTGGGAGAATGCCACGTGACCAGATGGCAACGGGCTATGGCGTCGTGTGATTGGCCGAGAGGCGGCATGTGAGATGCGGCGGGGTAGAGAGAGGGAAAAAATATCCCAGAGCAGCCGAGCTGCCGCGGCCTCCAGCCCCGCCCCCAGCCCCCCACTCCCTGCCCCGCCCTGCCCCGCGCTGGTAGCTCCCTTCTATCCCCCCACTGCCCGGCCGGGCCCCCTCCGCCCTGGGCTGGCACCTCCCTTCCAGCCCCCCACGCCCTGGGCCGCCCCGCCCCGCCCCCCCCAGCCCCAGGCTGGCACCTCCCTTCCAGCCCCCCACTCCCTGCCCCACACCCCCCAGCCCCGGGCTGGCACCTCCCTTCCAGCCCCCCACGCCCTGGGCCGCCCCGCCCCCCCCAGCCCCAGGCTGGCACCTCCCTTCCAGCCCCCCACGCCCTGGGCCGCCCCGCCCCCCCCCACCCCCTGGGCTGCCCCGCCCCCCCCCGCCCCGGGCTGGCACCTCCCTTCCAGCCCCCCACGCCCTGGGCCGCCCCGCCCCCCCCAGCCCCAGGCTGGCACCTCCCTTCCAGCCCCCCACGCCCTGGGCCGCCCCGCCCCCCCCCACGCCCTGGGCTGCCCCGCCCCCCCCAGCCCCGGGCTGGCACCTCCCTTCCAGCCCCCCATGCCCTGGGCCCCGGCCGGGAGGCCAGCAGTGAGCCGCCAGCTTCTCCACGGGGGACAGGCAGCCCTGCCTGCGCTGCGCTGCGCACCCCTTCCCCGTGGGGTAGCCAGCAGCGAGGGCGTCCCTGGGCCTGGGTCACGCTGCCCGTGGGGATGAGCTTGGCGTGTAGCTCACAGTTCTGTCGAGGGAGCCCCAGGGCCGACTGAAATCCCCTTCTGCCGCCTGTAGCTGGGATGGCCCCGCAGCACTGGCTGTACCAGTGTAGGTGTTCTCTGTCACTAACGCCAGCCTGATTCCCAACACGCGCAGGGAGCACGGCCACAGTAAGGAGGTGTCATTTTTCCATAGCAAAGTTCCTGATTAGACCGCCGCCTTGTCCCATGCACCACCTGGTGCCCTCTCTAATAATTACTGTCGTGGGTACAGCCGCACGGCTATACAAATGTTATTTTATTGTTTGAGAACTGGCCAGAAGTGCCGAGATGAGCTCAGAGCCAGTGTCCCGGTTTCGCACCCCGGAGCCAGTCTTTGGAGTTGTTGCTCCCGAGATCATTGAAGATACTTTAATTTGTTTAGCTACAGAAAATGAACAATATCTGAATGAGCTGTCAGATCAAGCAGGATGCTTCAAAGAGACCCAGATAGTGGGTGAGAGATGCAGATCTTTGTCAGCCTGTGTATGTTTGTGTGTCTGTGTCCACATGCCGTGAGTGCCTGATGTGTGCACCTTGTGGCACCAGAGACTAACAAAGCTTATGCCCAACGTAGACCAGCGGACTCACCCTTGTGGCGCCTCCTGCTGGTGACTTCTGGGAATTAGCTTGATTCAGCTCTGGAGTGCCCTCTGCAGGCCAGTGATCTGCCTGTCCTCTGGCCCGTGTCCCTCCCTGGACCCAGTGCCCTTTTACATGGGGTGCTGCCCCCTGGCAGTAACCCCTTTCTCCCAGGGAACCCCCAGCTTGCCCCAGTATATGGCTACTGCCAGTCATTGTCTAGCCCCATGCCCTGGGACAGTATTAGCCCACTCATCATTGGCAAGGAGGGTTTGGACCTGCTGCCTTGGCCTACCCCTGGGCTGCCCTGTGCAAACCTCCCAGTACCTGTTGGCCCAATGCTAGGCCGCAGCCTGGGGCTTTCCAGGCTAGAGCTCCCCAGCCTTTCCCCAGCCCTGCTTCACTCAGGTACCTTGTGTCTAACTCCTTACAGCCAGGCCCTTCTCCCTCTATAGCTAGAGAGAGACTTCTGAGTGCCTGGCTCCCAGCCTCTCTATACAGGTTAGCTGTGGTCTAGTTGGGGCATGGCCCAGCTGCAGCCACTTCTCGGTCAGCCCAGCTTAGTTGCTCCCAGCCACAACCTTCCCCCAGGGCTGTTTTAAGCCCTTCAGGGCAGGAGCAGGGTAAGCACCCTGCTACATCCAAATAAATTTGTTAGTCCCTAAGGTGCCACAAGGACTCCTCATTGTTTATCCTCTGCATAAACTCCCATTTGTGGCCTCTCTATAAAGAGTGATTCAATTTGCATGTCTGATTCCTTATCGTCTCGCTTAGTTACTTTTATTTTTTGATAAAGTGTGTCTATCTTATCCATCAGTTCCAGTTATGATTAATTGCACTTTTTTGCAGAATTTGTATTTCTTTTGTGTGAAAAATGGTTCCTGGACCAATCTGCACGATATCAAGCAGTTGAAATATTTGAAAGGTAACTTCCCAAGCAAAGACAACACACAATTCTTATATCTGTAGTACAGTTATATTATATGTACTCTGCACTGCTCAGGCTGAAGATATGGAGTATCTTTATAGCTGCAGCTTTGTCTTTCCTGTCATTTAATTACAAGCATAATTGGTATGTATATTGAGAGTAAAGTATTTTGAATACATGTTGAAAGTACTTTTCTTTTTGTTAGCAAAAGGCAACTTTTCTGAGAGCTGATCTTTTACATAAGAATGGTCCTGCTGGGCAAGCCCAGTGGTCCATCTAACCCAATACCCTGTCTCTGACAGTGGCCAATGCCAGATGATTCAGAGGGAATGAACAGAACAGGGCAATTTTGAGTGATCCATCCCATCATCCAGTCCCAGCTTCTGGCAGTTGGAGCTTTAGGGACACCCTGAGCAGGGAGTTGTGTCCCTGACCATCTTGGCAAATGATGGACCTATCCTCTATGAACTTACAGATCCTTTTTTGAACCCAGTTATAGTTTTGGCCTTCACAGCATTCCCTGGCAATGAGTTCTACAGGTTGACTATGCATTGTGTGAAGTAGTACTTCCTTTTGTGTTTTAAATTAATAGGCAGCAGGTTTAATCAGGTGACCCTGGCTCTTGTGTTATGTGAAGGGGTAAATAGCACTTCCCTATTCACTTTCTCCACAACATTCATGATTTGTATAGACCTCTGTTGTATCTGTACTCTTCTCTTTTCTAAGCTGAACAGACCCGGTCTTTGTAATCTCTCCTTGTATGGAAGCTATTCTATACCCCTAATTATTTCTGTTGCCCTTTTCTGTTCCTTTTCCAATTTTAATATAGCTTCTTTGAGATGAGGTGACTAGAAGTGCATGCAGTATTCAAGGTGTGGGTATACCATGGATTTATATAGTGCCATTATATTTACTGTCATCTTATCTAGCCTTTTCCTAATGATTCCTAACAGTTAGCTTTTTTTTTCCTTGCAGGTTTATGATTAAGCATGTAGAAGAGAGCTATAACTCTATCAAAAAGTCAAGGACAAACAATGAACAAGGAGAGGACAACATCTGGGGCACTTTGAAAGCACGGATGTGTGACACATTTGTGCTGCGGCTTGTGTCTTGCATTCAGCTTGCAAGCAAACTTTCTTTTCACTACAGTGTGAGCAAACTAACCACTTTCTTACACCAGATTTTTAGCTAGAACAGTATATTCTTTCTTACCTAGATTTTGGTCTTATCTAAACTCCACACCAAAGGAGTTACTGTTTCAAAGGATAGCAGTGACTGTGTAATCCAGGATAATTTGGGCATGGGAGATCTAGACTCTCTTGCACTCGGGCACAGTAACTGTTATGCCTCTGGAAATTGTATACTGCACCTTCACAATGAAAGACGTTAACATAATTTTATTATTTAAAGTATCCATGACCTGTACCAGTTGGTTGTTAAGCATACCATGATATCAAAACCCAGGATTGTTATGGAGGGAGTTGCCAAATGATGCCATTACATAGCTTTTCAAGTTAATTTTCTTAGTGTGTGATGCCCTATTCAGTCTGAAGAAATGCTGTGTTGTTGTTAGTATTGTGATGTATTTTATTTTTGAGGAAAATATTGCAAGCAAGAGTTTTCTCTCTGCCTTAATCTCGCTACTTGGAGTTGACCCTTGGGACAAATACTTCCTAGGAAGTGGACAATGGTGTTAGGGCTGATATTGCAGGGGGAAGGTTTTGCCTGTCTGCCATGTGTGACCACTTCTGTTCTAGGACATGTGTATATTGTGTAAATCAAAAAAGTTATACTGATAAAATACCCAAACTCAGCATCCCTGATTTCTGCTCCAATGGGGCACAGCCCTGCAAAACCCCAATATGTGCTACTACCTGGCAAAGAGTAATAGTTTCAGCTTGCATTTTCCATTTTTAGCTTAGAAGGCAAGTTAAACAAAAATTCTATTAGTTCTCAGCTCAAAAAGAAACTATTAACAGCATATCATCATGCAGGTGAACTTCTGGGATCTTGAGAGAACACCTCTAACGCACAGCAGCAGTTTTAAAAATAACCCATCACTGTTTTTTCCAGATAATTAACAATAACACAGTTCTGAAATTTCTGCAGTCCTTAGACTATTCATACACAAAACAGAACTTGGTGGAGTCAGAACTTGCCATTCTGAAGGCTCTGTGCTTCCAGATCAACGTGCCGACTCCTTTTGCCTATGTTGAGTTGCTTCTGGAGGTGTTAGGTAAGAGTATTAATAAGAAGAAACTATGTAGAAATTACCACTAAACTCTGAAACAAGCAATCTCAGATTAGTGGTTTGTTGTAGAGGTAAAATCAAGTGTGAAGTGACAGAGAGAAACTCGCCCATGTGGTTATTATTAACAGAAAGCCCAAAGTTCGAAGTGTTCTCCTTACCTGGGGTGTTTCCTAGGGTGAGTCCTGGGTCTCATTTTACCTGTCAAATGATAGATATCTGCACAAGAATCTTCTACCACTGACACAAGTAAGAAACTTCACACATCACAGAGGGAGGAGCCCCGCAGTTAGCGTCCAAGAAGAAATGCATCTGGGTAACTGGTCTTTTGGCTGTTTAGTAAGATGTTGTTATAAGACTAATATTTTTATTAAAAGTAGTTATATAAGGCCACAGTTTTTCCAAAGTGAATTGCGACTTTTTGGGTGTCCTACTTGAGATCCTTTAAAGGGACCTGATTGACAGAAATTGCTGAGCAAAAACTTTTATGGAGTCTCAAGTTTTGGGTACCTCACCTTAAAGTGGTCACTACTGAAAATCTTAGCCATAAACTCAATACACAAAACTGCCTTGGTCATAATGGCTAATATTTTTCATAATCTAGTTTTATGGATCAGAAAATATATAGCTGACCATGTATAATCTCCACTTTAGGACATAATGGCTGCTTACTTCCTATGAAACAGTTGCATAAGATGTGCATGCACCTACTGGATTTAACTTATCTTATGCGGAACATCATCTATGATACTTTACTGAAGATTTCTATTGAGAATTCAACACCGAGTGAACTCCAGATGTAAGTACCACCTATGCCCCAGGACACATTTGAGCTAGTACTGATTTTATGCTCAGAGGGGAGGGAAAAAGCTTGTGAGGGTCACATATTCTTGTGCCTTTACCATCCATCTGTTGCAGTTTCATTGTTGTCTATTTGACAAATTATGATGCAGCAGATACAGATTAGAGAAAGTGCTCAGCATACTGAGAAAATACAAGTCACAGTTATTTGCAAAACAACGCAACAGACCATTCTTTGTGAACTAAGAATCTGGGACTGAGGTTTCTGGATTTAAGTTGCTAATTCTATGAAATGTCAAGAAGTATACAAAATGTCCATACACTGCTTCCTTTCCATAGTAAGTAATATTTGGGAATAATCAATTCTAAGTATGACTAACTTAATTTGCCAAATTTTGATCCCAGCTCTGATAGCGACTGTTTGTCATCCTGGGTACACTGCATCTTTCTCCATCTGCAGAACAGTAATATTTACCTGCCTGTTAGGCTGGCATTGATCAATAAGTGTTTTCAAAAGAGCTTTGAAGACAAAATACTACAGAAGTGCCAAGTATAATAAGAGTTATTAGCATACTCCTCAAAATAATACTAGTTTTCCTAACATTTTACAGTTCATGTTCTCTGTTTTTCCATATGCTTAGAAAAGTCAAAATGCTTCAGCAACTTTGCTGTAGAATAGGCAGACAGGGAGAATCTCTCTTATCTTTAAGAAAATGTAGCCAGTAGTGGGAGATTGGACTTTAAGTTGAAGGTATTAGTATCAGCCTGAAGTGGCTTTTAAAAGTGTTTATTTGTACGTGTGTTTCTATATTAAAATGCCACTAAAATTGTTTACCTCCAGATACACAGTATCAATACTACAACACTTAGCTGTTGAAATACAGAACAGCTTCATTTTAAAGCAGATATTACTACTGTTTTAATTATACAGAGCAAAATTTTTGTCAGTAAAGGAAGATTTCATGCTCTTGGCAGTTGGCATCATCAGCACAAGCGCTTTCATACTAAGCCCTGAATACTGGAATCAGGTACTGCTAGACAAGAAATACAGAGTGCAGGTCTTAGGCTTAATGAACTAAAAATTTTTTGCATTTTTTACTGTTTACGGAGTACAGGTGTGTTGCACTGGAAGTATATTAAAGGTGGAGTCCTTCAATATATTAGTACTGCAGGGCAAGGGGAGGTTGGGAATTTAACATGAGTGTCTCATTACTTTGCAAACCTATTCTGAGAAGACTGCAGCTTTCTTACACCTAGAATATGTTGTATCCAAAGGCTTCCACTGGCAGAAGTGGGGGAGGGGAGTAACCCCACAAGGCATCAGATCTCCCACAAACAGCCAGCCTGTGTTTTATAGTATAAAAGAGAGGTCCTATTTAAAATTGTCCTCTCACAGCAGAAGCAGTTAGTTGCTTTGTCCTCTCACAGCAGAAGCAGTTAGTTGCTTTATATATATATATATATATAAGAAGCAGTTAGTTGCTTTATATATATATATATTCCTCCCCTGTAAGGGAGAAAGATTCCACTAACAGGATCCTCAGTTGGCTAATTGCAGAGGGCTAGTGGTGTTTTTTTAATGTAGTTGTATTCCCATATAAGCTAGATAGTACAGTATTGGAGCCATAGGGTGGACTATACTCATGTTTTTATTTTCCTTTACAAATACTCAAAGATTTAAGATCTAGAACTACCGCTCTGTTGCCCAAAATAAGCAAGATTTTTTTTTAAGGTTGTGGAGCATTTAAACTGCATCACTGGTATTACCACACAAAGCATTTTAGAGTTTTCATATGCAATACTGAAGCACAGTGTTGGCACCACTAATCCAAGGAAGAACAAAGGAACTAGATCTTCAGAGAACTATGTTGTACCTCCTACAAAATAAACTTGGCTTTTCCACTGCAACCTTTCCCATGTATCAGTGTCCTCAAAGCCATGTTTCATCCACTAATCCTTTGTAACAGATGCAGGTGGTTTTGACTTGTAACTCATGTAGGATGAACTTTTCTTTAGTTGCTATGTAGCAGCTATCAAATATGGCATTTAAAACTGTTAAAATTGGCCTTTGCCAAGTATCCCCTATACTGATGTAGTGACATTGGAGTAAAATGCTGCCATGGTGAAGTGTTTTGCTTTTGGAAAAATGGTTATAGAAAGGGCAGCAATAAGCCTACAAACCATTCTACTGTGTAGAAGTGCAACAAGCCGGGCCAGGCTTTCTTCACACAGTTGCTGTTGTGCAGAAGCAGTGACTGTCTTGAACAGTTTACAGTATCAAGGTTGTTCCTTCCTATATTCCTTTCCTTCTGCCCCCCCCCCCCATCTAGTTTCCCCCCAGTCTGAAAAGAAAGTCAATTACGTAGTCTGCCAGTATTAACAGGGGAGGGAAATGCAAGTCAAATCAAGCACCAGCTGCTTTGAAAGCTGGATTTAAATCTTACTTGGATGGAAAGCTATTCAGAATCTACATACCAGTACACAGGATGCCATGCTGTAGTTAAGTATATGTGGAATGGAAGCACTCAATTTGTCCAGAATACAAAGTATTTTATTACAGTGTTATTCAGTGCACCTTTGTGCAGTAACAGGCTGCAGGAAATATTTGTTACAAATTGTTAAATAGCTGGCAATGTTCTAAACAATATCAAACCCTCGAAGTTCAGTGGCACCAAATTAAGTGCTCATCAGTTCTGATTTAAAGAGAAGATATTAAGTTTCAAGCATTAGTCACCATTTAGGGTGATCAGACAGAGCTTCCATAGGCTTTGCGCATAACACAGTTCTCACTGTGTCACTAATATTTCATTTTTCTAACTGCATTCTCTGTTAAATTGTCATGAGATTACATCAGATACCTACTGGTGTTGTATAGCAAGTTTCTGACTTGTCTATAAAACTCCCAGATACTTGCCATCTAGCTATTTCATAGAGCTGAATTATATTCTGTTCTGCTCAACAGTACAATTTTACATATTGCTTTTCTATGCACTACTTGTCAAATGAAATTTTAAAGTGTCTTGTGGATTTTTGATATTGTAAACATGTTGTATTGGTTAATATTAAGTGACAATTTATGACATTCTTGAGGGAAAAAAATCAGATACTCTCTAGTCCTCAGAACAAGTTCTTCACACACATGCACGCACACACAGTCATTTGTTATAAAATTGGGATGAAACCCAGGCAAGACCCCATTTCAGGTTAGTTAACATGAATTTGAGTGCTTTTGTCCATTGCTCTTCAGAGTTAAACTGTGTTTTAATAGAGTAAGAGCCACCACTGCCACCTGTATCTTCGATCTTGCCTTTCTCCACATCCATTCTGTATCATATAAACAGAGGTTTATTAACACATTTACATTTCAACATAGTCACCTCTGATAAGCCGCTAATGCTGTGTAATCTCTTCTGGTGTTATTTCATTTAAGCTAGCTTCATTTGACTGATTTTGAAGCAGTTATTTCCGTAGTTGGGTTTGACATTTGAAGTATCCAAGTACTGTATTTTCAGACCCTTTAATCTCAGAGTTATGAATCTTACATGAGCGCTGAACATTTTGTCTAAGACATGGTCTGATCCCCTATTTTAACAAAGGTAATAACTAGCTTTTAAAAAACAACTATGCAGTGGCCTTTCATTGCTGAGTAACTAGCTTTAAATCACATTTAGGTCAAAAGAGAGAGAACCCAGAAAATGGTTCTGTACTGCTCTCCACTCAAGCACAGAACCATCAGATGATTTGGCTGAAAAGTAAGACAAGCCTGGAATAGCAAAGAATGCTATGGCTCAGGAGGCAGGAGCACTGGCAGAGCTGCATGGGTTAACATGCACTATGTTACAGAAGCACTTCAGATAGAGACATTTACCTGTAAGGCAAACAAAAGCGAGTTTCGCCTTTCTCCACCTCCTCTTTGAATTGCTGCACACAGTCCAGGAATGCCACCATTGCATGATCAAATTTATTGTCCCAAAAGAACCGTAAACCTCCAGAACAATACAAGGGCAACTCCTAAAAGAGAGAGGTTAGTTCTAGACAGCCAAGAGAGACTCTAGTTTAGAAACTCTTACCACAGGTGCAGGACAGGGCCCTAGGGATTTCTCTGCCTTCAAGAGCCAAGCCACATTGCGTTCCACTCATCCCAGTCACGACCTGGATAGGACTCTTGAGCCCACTGACACACCTCAACTGGCCAGAATGACTTTTAAATAAAGCAGAGCACCTCCTCTGCTTCTTTGCACCCCCACCCCCAGGGGAGCACGAAGCATAATGCTTAGTCCTGCCTAGAGTGCAGGGGACGACTAGATGACCTCTCGAGGTCCCTTCCAGTTCTATGATTATCAGAGGTAAGGCAGTTACAGCAGCAATTGTATTAAGCCTGTAATAAGATCTAACGGTGAATGGCAGGATTTACATTTTTTGCTCACTCGTATTAGCAGGAATAGAGGGAATTTAGCATTCCAGGCAGATTATTTTTGGATTTTCTTACCTTTGATTTGTCTGTGAGGGACTCTAAATATGAATGATTTCCATAGGGAACGAGACGGTATCTGAAAGAAAAGGCAGTTAAGTCTGTGAGTGCCTTTTCCCATGGTACGATAGCTAGTACAAGGTGTTTAAAGAACTGCTCTTACCTTTGAAATTTCAGGCCCATCTTGTTAGCAAGGGCATGAAGCAGTAGCACAGTCTGCCCCCAAGCTGCATTGATCTCATTCCATTCTACAGGGACACTGGGGAGGCGGCCAAGTCTGAAGTTATTAATTGTGCCAAATTGCCCACTGTGCCTGTGTTACGAGGAGAAGTTGTAAGTAAGCTCTTTGGGGCAGGGAATGTCTCTACAGCACCTAGGACAAGAGGGCCCTAATCCCCATTGCTGCTGTAATGCAAGGCAATAACCCTGCAAGCCATGAAGTCTCTTTATGGAGCTCAAAGACAATGGAGCAGCTTACATTGTCTTTGTAAAGTTCAGGATTCAACATGGCAAGTGCAAAAGCTCACGCAGAGCTGTTCAATTAGGGCTCAGCACTGGGCTCCACATGGTCCCAGGTTTGACAGCCTATAGATAGCACTTGCCAGCTGCTCTCACATTTGCAAATCTCCTCACACAGCCTGGGTAGAGCATGTTTCCTTTCCTGCCCTTTCAGTTGCCACCATGAGGAGATCTGATTGCCTGCTCTCAGCTAAGAAGTACATTTCAGCCCTGCTTAGCACCTAAGTTGCCAAAAACCAAGCTGCCATCTTGGCAATGATGCTGTAATGCAGAATCATGAAAGCTGCAGCAGCTCTGCCCCTCTAGCCCAGAGCTTACATTACCAGATATGGAAAGTTGCATTGAACACATTAGTTTTCCTCAGTTTATCCCACTGGATCTGGGCATAGCGCATCTGGTTATCAACGCTTTTCAGTTCGTCATCCAGCTCCAGTTGCTGCCTCTTGAATTCACTGTACTCCTTCTGATACCTTCAAACAGCAACAATGAAAAAGCTACCAACAGAACAGGACAGCAAGAGACCAGCTCCTACATGCACCACTACCCCAGACAGACCCTGTCTGTGGAGAGAGACGCAAGTCACTAACTAACTAAGGTGCCAGATCCCCAGTTTTGTAATAGAGGAAACCACTTGTACCCAGCCAGTATTTGTGAGTGATTAGAAGTACAGTACATGTTTACCCACAACCCAGTCTGATACACCCACTTGTCCATATTTGTCACTCCTGCCACGAAACAGACTTTGGCTAAGACTCACTGTGCTTCCTCCTGATCCAGTCTCTCTGCTTCTGCCCTGACTTTCTCAAAGTTTTCTGCTACCATCTTGCGGTTCTTCTCTACTTCTTCCAGCTCCTGGATCAATCTCTCCTCTTCCAAAGCAAGTTCTTTCAGCTCCATCTGCAGCTTCTCCTTATCGTCCTCATTCATTTGTTCCAAGATCTCCAGACATCGTCTACAGGAGACAGTAGGTGGTTACAAAAGGATACTTAAGGCAATTCTCAAAGGATGAGATTTGGAGAATTGCCAAATGCTCCATTCAGGGACTTCTTTATATCTGTATTTTTTCCCGGCTCTTCAGACTAAGGCTACTGGAAGCGATGATGGAGTGCACCAACGGGTCAGTAATAAATCACTCACTTGTAGTTCTGGCATTCATTCTCTGTGATATTGAGTTGTGTGTCTAACTGGTCTAGAAGTGTGTCTGTGCATTCCTCACACAGAGGATGGTCCACATCTGTCTGTCCGGACATAATGTCAAAGAGATCACCAGTAACCTAGACAAAGAGTTCGCTCTTAGTATAGAAAATTTAGAATCAGCCCCAGGTTCTGATCAATATTAAATGAAAAACAAAGTCTTCAATGGACAGACTTGTGGCCCCTAAGAGAACAGCAATGTGCCATTTTTCACAGCCCAAGCTTGATAAACTGAACAGATTTTAAGGTGTTACCTTTATTCTACACAAATATTTGGAGGCCAGAAATATGAGTTACAACTCCAACTCGCAAACTACCCCAAAGAACTTACACTTTGTCAGTCACTCTAGTCTGTCAGCATGAGACTTGCCTTCAGTCTTCTGCTGAGATTTTCCATGGTGCCCCCATCAGAAGCCTCTCCAATCAGAGTAAAACTGTTGGCACTTTCTGTTGACATCATTCTTGAAGAGAAAGAGATTTTATAATTGTGAACTGATGAAGAATGTCAGAACTTCACTGAATTTCTCTCACTAGGATATCATGTCCCAAAGCTTCCTCACAGAGACCCCTCCACTGTGCCTTTAATTCTGATGTCTTGTGCAGGCCTTTCTCTTTGATTTTTGAACAAAGGTTTATCTATCTATACACTGAACTTACATGAAGGTCAGTGGGAGATTTGCAGTCTTAGGTGGCAGTGCACAGGAATTAGTTCTGTGTCATCCCTTAGGTGGTAAATAATGTCCCAAGAGCACCACAAATGTAGGAGTCAGAGCTGCTACATGAAAGGGTGGGGGGGTGGGAGTAGGAAGGTCCTGAATAGAATGGATTAAGAAAGCTTTTGGGACCCTGCTGGATCCAGTGAATACTCCAAGTGCCCAAGGAAGCTGAGGATCTCAGCATAAGCCTAGGTGAAGTTCACTGCAGCAAGGGAGAATCTGTGCTTAATGCATGACTTCTGTGGTCAACCACCTACACCCAAAGCATGCAAGTTACACTTATCCTTCCCCATATGGGAGTTCTTTTGGCTTTCATATACTACAGTGGAGTGTGTGATAAATAAAGATTTAGTAAGATTTATTCTGAAATGAAGCCAGCAGCCACAATGCCTTCATCTCTGTAAGAGCTGCCATAATGGAATACATGTAGAAGCATGAGATCCCCCACAATGTTTCAGAAAATTTACTGCAAACACAAGTGATACCTGGCTGGAGGAATGAATCTCCTGGATACACCATCCTGACGGTTTTCTGTGAAGGCTTCCTAGAAATTAAGGCAATACACCATCAGCCAATCAAATGCTACTCATGACATAAAAGAGTAGAATCAGCTTCCTTTTGGATTCTCTCTTGAAAGAAGGATTATCATTCTCACGGGACAAATTAATTTAAAGTTCAGGCTAACCTTTGGCTCCCAAAGATAAACTAGCTTTATCACAGGCCCTTGGCTAAAGGAATGACGAGATATTCAATCCAAAACTTTTACCTCTGTTAAGTTGGTCTCTTCTTCATGAATGTCTCCTGGTTTTGCTGGAGCTGTGGTAAGTAAGGGAGCTGAACAAAGAACAACAATTACTAGAGGACTGAAGAAATCGTGCATGATAAACAATGAAACTGTACATTCAAGGTCCCACTTGTGGTCATCCCAGCCGTTTTCTTCCACAAAGGGAAGAGTGTTAACCCTTGTCCTACTGACCTTCCAGACAGCCCCTCTCTGCCGCCCTAAACCCACCCCAGGGCATTTCAGGTTGACAGGAATCGTCCTAACCGCCTGATCAGCAAAGTGTGGTGAAAACACCAAACCTCCTGTGCTTACCCCGATACCATCCCCTCCTCCAGAGTCCTTCCCTGGCACCCCCGGACGTGCCCCGCTCCCCGCCAGCAGCGCTCGGGCGGGGACCCCGTACCTGTCAGCTCCTGGATGGTGACCCGGTCGAGGATCTTGAAGGACGTGTCCAGCTTGAGCGGCTGGCTGCAGCGCTGGCACACGAAGCTCACCTGCATGGTGCAGGCCGATGACTTGGAGCCTTCCATGCCCGGGCGGGCAGCGCCCCGCGCTCCCTCCCGGCCGCTCCGACTCCTAGGCTGCAAAGCGGCTCGGCGCACGCTCGGGCCCCTGGCCGAGCCAGGACCCAAACATCGCCGCGTCACTTCCGGGGCCGCACCGCGCGTCCCCGCGCACGCAGGAGGTGATGTAATGGCCGCTCCTCCGTCTCGCGGCCTGCAGCACCCCCAGTGGGAAGGGGGACTAATGGGGGCCGCGGGGTGACCCGCAGGGGAGGGGGCAGGCCGGACTGTGTTGTTGGGGCCTGGCTTCGAAAGCCCCCGAAGGATCAGTGTGCGGCGGGGGGGGGCTGATGGTGCACTCAGCAGCACTTCACAGACACTGCTAATTATTACTGCGATGGGCTCGGCTCGCACCATCTTGCCATGTCATCAGAAACCAGCCAAGTTAGGGTGGGAAAACATGCAGGCAGGGCCTCAGCACTTGGCCTGACCTGACCAAATGTTTCATGCCCTTTGGAGGAGCCCGGTGCACAGTCAGGATCATTCCAAGCATGTTCACTAGTGAGTGAAACTCATCCACCAGCGTGGGGGGCAGAGGCACGTTCGCCTCTTGCACAGAAGGCATTACCTGCCTGTGGAACAACAGGCCAATTCCTACAGAGAAAGGAATCCGCCTATTGCTGTAAGTGCCCTCTGTGCCCATAGGTACCCCTTTATTCAGCGAGAAGGGATGGACAGCAGCTGTCTATCATACATCGTCTGACTCACACACACACACACGGAGAGATCAGTGCCTGTTTCCTAGATCTGATGTTTGGCGGTTAATAAAAACTCTTTGCAAGACTCACACCCAGACCCCGTGCCCTCCCCTGCGTGTGCTCACAGCTTTGCTGTTGTGGCTGCATGCGGGGTTTTCCTTGCAGGCAGGGTCACTCACTGCTCGACTCGTCCCATAAAGTGCCCATTACTGGGAGTGGCAACAAGCACCACGTGTTAGTGCCCTAAGCACAGGCCTGTGGCGCTGCAGGCGGCGGTGCGGGCAGAGTCAGGGCTAGTGGGTGGTGCTCAGCGCATGGATGCCACCATCACCAGGGCAACCGTGGCACATATGGTTGCCAATCCTCCAGAACTGGCCTGGAGTCTCCAGGCCATACAAGTTGATCTTTTATTAAAGATGATGTCATGTGATGAAATCTCCAGGAATACCCCCAATCACAACTGGTAACGCTACAGCTGCCCCATCCCCCGGGGTCTCCCTGGCTCCCGCCCCCCGGCGGGTCCTGGCAGCTGAAACACACACTTTATAGCGCCTGCTCCGCTAACCAACCAGGACCTACGACTTCCAGTCTCGCCAGCGGCGCTGGCGGCGTGACGTCATGCGGGGGCCGGAAGTCGGGCGGCCATTTTTATTCGCTCTCTCGCTGCTGCTCTGGGGCCCGGCTCAGCGTGCGGCGCATGCGTGCCGGGAAGAGAGGTCACGTGGGGAAGGCGAGATCAGGGATTGGCGGCGGCTATTGTGAGGTCAGTTCCGGTGGCGGCGAAGCCGGTGGTTCGGACGGGCGCGAGCGAGACCGCGAGCGAGACAAGGGGGCGCCCGGCCCGGCCCAGCCCCCCCGCCATGGCCTCGTTGCTCAAGGTGGACCCGGAAGTGAAGCTCAAGGTAGCGATGCCCCGGGGGCCCCGCCCCGCCCCCCGTACCCTGCGGCCTGTCTCGTGCGGATCCCGCTCACGGGCCGCTCCCCGGCCCGGCCCCGCCCCGCCCCGTTCCCTCGTGCGGCCGCCCCTCCCCCCGCGGGTTTTCTCTTCATGCGGCTGCCGCCCCCCCCCCCACGTGCTCCTCTTCGCCGGCCTGGCCGAGCCGGGGTGGGGGGGGTCGTTAACGCTGAAGCCTACCGATGACAGGCCAGACCTGCCCCCAATCCCGGCCCGCCTCCTGTACCTAGCGCTTGGCAGCGTCCCGCACTGGCTCCCCAGCATGAGCAGACTGAGCAATTACATGGGGGCCTGAGCGCCCCAAGGGGGCCCCCGTTTGCTTTTTTTAGCATGTGTTGGGGAAGTGGAAAATGTTCCTGCTCAGGGTCCCTAGTGGGCCAGCACCACCTCTGTCCCCAGCACGGCTGGATGTGGGCACCTGCAGCATCCGTGGTGTGAAATACAGCGTAGTTGGTGCCCAAATGACTAACCCTGGGGAGGGGCTGATTCAGTGGCTGCATCCTTCTTGCTGTAGCTAATTCAACGCCGACCTTCATTTTACTTGCCATGCCTCTGCCTGAGAATTTCCAGCCTGCTGCACCTGCCAGAGTCCCGCAGAGCTCGGCTCCCACCTTCCCTGCAGTGCACAGGGCCATGAGGGGTCTGCGCTTAAACTGGGCTGTGAAATGTTGTGTGCTGAGTGCCAGAGTTAAGTCAATTTAGCCCTGGGTGTAGATGCAGCTAGGTTGACAAGAATTCTTCCAGCACCATCAACCTAGCTACTTAGCGCCTCTCCGAGAGCTGATTAACAACATCAATAGAAAAACTCGTTCAGTCAAAGTAGAAAGTGTCTGCACCACAATGTTATGGTGGCAGGGCTGCAGCGTAGGTAGACCCTGACTATAAGCAACTCGGTGTCTGGGCAGGCTGCCCTGTTGCTCAGGCTGGGTGCCCATGTGCCTTTGCTTGCTACTTTTTGTTTTTGCTTGGTAGATAATGGCAGCAAATGTTAAGTGTCTTGCTGCTTTGTCAAGGAATTCACTCCTCTGAGGAGCAGCCTTTTAGGTGAGGTGCCTATAGTGTGGGAACACTTGCCTAAGCCTGGGGATTGGGGGAGAATGTTGGGGCCATTGTCACTGGGGTCGCAACAACTTTTGTTGTAATTAACAAAGTCAGGTCTGTGGGGCTGGATGAACGACACAGTTATTGTTTAGTGCACATCTCAGATTGTAGATTTGGGCACTCGTGCTGCACGTTCTGCATCTGGAAAACCCTTCCCGCTTCAAGTCACCCCCATTGAGAGAGGCTGTAGATTGTTCTGTGAAATGCTTGTAAGACCACTGTCAATTTCAGGTTTCACTCTGACTGCACCTTCTATTGTCAGAGCAACACCTCGGGTTACAAAAATGGAAATCGTGGCACTTGTCCTGGTTTGTTTCCTTTGCCTGTTTCACTGTGCTTTGTGTATAGTGGGTAGCATCATTTCCCTAGTATAGTCAGGTTCCCTGTCTGTGGGTCAGTTACATGGCAACATGAGAGTAAAATGTTTTTTAAAGAAATAAGAAAAGTGGTCGTCAAACTGCAAATTGGCAAAGGCTGAAGATCATGTGTAGGACCCCAAACTACTTGTATTTTAAATTGCCTAGCCATCATGTTGGTGATGCCCCTTTCAGTAACCGAACTGCACTTGTCTTCAGATTCTTGCCCTAGCTGTTACTCTGCAGTCCTGTGTTTTTGAGCCAGGAAATGTTGAGTTTCCGGTTTTTTTGATGGTAACCAATCAATCCTCTCACCATTGGGGAGCATGCCCACTTCTCTCCCCAGATAAAGGGACTGAATTGATGGGACCCTTATGTGGGGTGAGAACAGGGGCAAAACATTTCAGTAACTGATAGCGTTTACTGCTATGGCAACCATGGGCTTCTTATGCAAATTGTCAGTTATTACCAGACCCTCCACCCCCTCAGTGAACAGTGAGAGCTCTCACTATCATTCAGACCTCAAGAGCAAAGGAAGTGTCCAGAGTAAGAATAAAAACCCACTTGGCCTAAAGCTAAGCAAAAGGAATACGTCTTGCAATGTGCATGCCTGTGAGGTGGTCCAGTTACTCTGTTGTTCCACTGCCTCAGATAGGCAGCTGTTCTGCTGCATTTCTGCTTTATGATAAATCAAGCCAGGCGTTAGGCTTTTGACCAAGTCAGCTTAACAGCCAGATAAAGGAGAGAGGCTCGGCATAATTAGACGTAACACTTGACAATGAATAGTGAGGGTGGCCCTGAGAAGTTCAGCTAGTGGTGGCCTCTTTTCCAATCCAGGAGTGCTCCGCAGATGTCACTAGCATAATGTGCATGTTTCTGAGGCTTCATGGGGACCTTCATGGGGAACTTCAGCCTCTGGTTGTGCCTCACCTGCCACGGCAGCTTGCTGTGTTCTCCATCCCCAATGGTAGCAGTACAGGGATGGGGAATGTTAGACCTGCAGTCCCTGCACTGCAGCCAGCATGGGCTCTGTTCACTGAGGTTGTGGAGTCTGACAGACAGGGAGTTTCCCTGACCTGGAGTAACAGCTTCTGCCTGGAATATCAAGTCTGGAGGCCTTGCAGCAGTTGGTAATAATGACATCCTATAAAGCTCTGTCGTCTTTCCCATTGGCCTGTGGGGAAGGTGTTGGAGAGGCTGCTGTGTGGCCACCTGCCCCTCTATGATATCATTCTCACCCTGAGCCTCCATTGTAAAGGGGCCATTTACCCTGTGCGGAGGCTATGTGTACAGCAGGGCAAACTGGACCTAAATTCTGCATCAAAGTCCCCAAATTCTGGGCAATTAGGAGACTTTGGGAGCTTCAGAGATATTGTGAAAATAGGATTTCTTATTGGATTCAATATGCCATGGCTAGGATGGTCAGGGAGTGGCCCTACTGCTTAATTTTAGGATAGAGATCAATTTTTAATGCATGCCTTGCATTTCCAGTTCTCACATTGTCCTCTTCATGCTTCCATGCAAGCCCATGAAGATCAGTAGGTCAGCTCACTCCTCTCAGCTATTGTTTGAGGCCGTCTGCAGACGGGCAAATGACCTTGGGTCAGTTACCTCTCGTTCTGGTTTTCAGGCTTTTCACTAGCCCTCAGGAATGCAACAATGTACACCTCTAAGAGAGCTGGAAATGGGAGTCCAGCTGCGAGGTGGGGGATGAGTATGTAGGGCTTTGCCTCTGGCCCAGTGCCTGGCACACCTGGGCTGCGATATCAGGAAGAACTAAGGCTGGCTGTGAACCGTGCTGTTTGGGAGCAGTTATTCTGAGCTGTTGTTTTCCTCTTTTCTAGGTTGACTCTTTCAGGGAGCGGATCACAAGTGAGGTAAGTGTCCTCGCCCATCTCCCCAGAATGGAACATGGGGGCAGAGTGAATGCCATATTGGGATTCTAGCTTTCTGTTGGATTGTGCTATGACCTCCAAGGTGCAGCAGAACCTTTCTTTGCAGGCTCCTTGCTGGCACTCAGCGCTTCAGTCACTCCCTGAGTGTGGAGAGTCTGTAGCCCTGTTGTTCTCCAGAGCCTTGGCAGAATGGAGGGCTGCAAAGACTCTTCAGCCTTCAGGTGGGAGAGTTTGACTCTCTCTGAGGTATTTCCCTGCCCCCCTCCCCCCAGCTTTGAACAGAGCTGTACACTTGGCCTTTTGCAATAGCCTTGGTTTCCACAGTGCCCTTGCGTGCTGGCTAAGTGCAGAGGTTAGTGCAGCCTGAGGCGCTGCTCTCATGTACCCATCTGCTGCTCTTTCTCATTCAGGCTGAAGATTTGGTGGCAAATTTTTTCCCAAAGAAATTGTTAGAACTTGATGGATTCCTTAAGGTAAGATATGTGCTGTTGCCTGCTTCCCCACTCACTTCAGTGTCCAGCATGCAGTCCTGACCCTGGGGAAGGGTTGTCTTTAGTCAGAGCAGAGGGTAAAACAGAGCATAAAACGCTGAAAGGCAGGGTCCCAAACATACTTTATACCCATCTGAATGCCATTAGCCCTAGATATTCTGCCCAGTATCTCTTACGGACTGTGATAGTGTGGGGATCCCATCAGCTGGGCACTGGATAGAAACCTAATGGGTTCGGTCCCAAACTTACAATCCATTTTCCTAGTCCTCTCAGTCCCATCTTCATACCTGCCTCTGTTCTCGCTTGCCTGGTGGCTGGATGAAACCTGAGGTCTGGAATCTCCCATTTCCTGGCGATTAACATGACAAAAGTTGTTAGATTTGTATGTGACTTCTTGTTATTTTCCAGGAGCCCATCCTGAATATTCATGATCTCACCCAGATCCACTCAGATATGAACCTTCCTGTCCCTGACCCGATCCTTCTCACTAACAGCCACGATGGACTGGATGGGGTAAGATTCCTCCCTTGGCTACATTAATTTAACCTGCATGGCTTGCTGTGCATTCAGTTAGGCTGTTCCCTGTTAACGACAGGCCACAGCCACCCATGAGCATATGAGAACTGATCTCTTCAGCCCGTGCATCCTGGCTGGAGGTGGTGCTGTGTTTGCTCTGTAACCCACCCCCAGCTGGAGGGGGAAGGCTGCTCTGAAATCAGGACCCTCGAAGATGTTCTGTAAGGAATTTCCTCGCTGCTGTTGCTCTAGGTCCCGGGTAGTTGGGGAGTAAAACGTTTTGTTGTGTGTATTTTAGCCAAATATGAAAAAGAGGAAGCTGGAAGACTGTGAAGAGACCTTCCAGGGTAAGAGTCCCCAAGTCTCTGTGCTGCTGCCTGCCCGCTGAGCCAGCGCTCCGTGCCTAGGGGTATGAAACTGCACAAGCTCCACCTGCCCTCTCCCGACTGCCACTGCCCTACCCAGGCCTGTCCTTGTTTCCTCTTACAAGCTGGGACGAGTGACTGAGTCATGGAGGAGCCCAATAGTGGTTCTGCTGAGCAGAGCTTGGCCTCTGTCAAGAGATGGGAGTAGTGCTCATCAGAGCTGGCATGCTGCTTGGGGGAGCAGACTTAGAGCCCCATAACCCTTTTGTGGAAGGAGGGAGCTGCCAGGCCTTATGTTGCATTGAAACAGAGGCAGCTCCTAAGTGTGGCTCAGGGAGCTCCCTTTGCACCCCGTTTCTCCAGTTTGGGTTTCTTCCCAGGTCTTGTCTCTCTTCCCCTTCCCGGGTGATAGTCTTTGTAATAGCCCGTTAAATATCCCTGTCCCCATGGCGATCCAGCGTGCTTAGAACACGTGCAGAGCTGGCGGTCTCTGATGTGACATGCTGGGAATAACTGATCTTTCCCCTCTGGCGCTAGGTACCAAAGTGTTTGTGATGCCCAATGGGATGCTGAAGAGTAACCAGCAGCTAGTGGACATCATTGAGAAAGTGAAACCGGAGATCAGGCTTCTGATTGAGAAGTGCAACACGGTGGGTGTGGGCCTGAGCGTGGGGCAGTACGGCGATCGGCCCCCAGACACAGCTGTCCGAATTCCTTCCCCATAGCATCAGGGCTTCTCAGGGATCCATAAAGAGCGGACTGGGCCTCCATCCTACCTCTGGGATAAGTGTAGCACAGTGCAGACTCACCCCTGCGGCGCCTTCTGCTGGTCGTCCTCGGGAATTAGCTCTACGACCCAGGAGTGCCCTCTGCAGGCCATTGGCCCTTGTGTCCGTCCCAGGATCCTGGTGCCCTTATCTCAGGGTTCGACCTCCTGCAGTAACCCCCAGTATTACTGGGTTTCCCCACCCCAGGGGAACCCCCACTCCCTGTTGCCATGTCGCCTCAGCCGTGGGTACTGCCAGTCTGTGTTTAGCCCCCACGCCCTGGGGCGGACTGCAGTGTATCAGCCGATCATCACAGGCAACAAGGAGTTTGGACTGGCTGCCTTTACCCACCCTCCAGCTGCCCCCTTGCAAGCCCAGTCCCTAGGTGGACCTAGAACTAGGCCCTGCAGCCTGGGGCGTTGCTGGCCAAGAGCTTCCCCGCTCCTAAGGCCTTTCCTGAGCCCTGCCTCCCTCTGGCTGCCCTGTCCACCTTATAAGGCCCAGTTGCTTAGTTTGGGGCACGGCCTCCACTGCAGCCACTTCCCCCCCATCAGCCAGGGTTTTACTTACTTTCCCAGCCCCAGCCCTCTGCAGGGCTTTTCCAACCCCTTCCGGGCTGGTCAGGTGTTCACCTCGCTACAATAAGGAAATGTAGGATGCTGCCCCTCCCCCTGCTTCCCGTGGTCTCTGAACAGGATACTGCTCAAAGGGGCAGGTGCTGGCGCTGGCCAAGAGAAATGGCATTTCCTTCAAATGTGCTTGGAGCTGCCTTGACTCCAGCTCCTGGAGTGGGCGCTATCACTGGCCCTCAGCTAGCTCCCTCCTGCTAGTCCTTTGCTTGGAAGGGCTTGCGTCTCTGCCATTGTACAGCACCAGGCACACCTGTGACAGATACTTGCTGAGTGGGGCTTCAGTAAAATCTAGGGACAGAATCTTCCCTTAATGCTTGGGTGGATGTCGTGGGTTCCCAGGAGAGGTCAAGGCATCAGGCCTTGTCCCCAGTCACCGCATGAGCCAAGCCTTGAGACGGTCTTGGGATGAGCTGCTCGAGTGAGCGTTTCTGAGAGGTCCCGATTTAAAGGCAGGTCCCTCCAGTGCTGTCTACACTCACTCACTGTTTTTTTGCATCCCTCCAGGTCAAAATGTGGGTGCAGCTTCTGATCCCCAGGATAGAAGATGGAAACAACTTTGGCGTTTCTATTCAGGTGAGGCAACCTATGGCCACGTGGCTCCGTTATGTGCTAGTGCCCCAGACACCAGGGCGTCTTGGGCTGCTGAGGAGCCTTTCGTTAGCTCCACCTGGCTCTGCCTCCAAGGGGCTCTCTTTGAGGGGTAGTTCGGGCTAGTTTTGGTCTTGAAACCTGAAACCTTCCCTGGCATCTAAGAGGAGGGAGGGGCAGCGAGTGCCTAAAGCATCACTTTGCCAAGAGGCCTGGGAGCAGTGCCATAGTCTTGCAAGACCCAGTAAAGCTGAGCCATGTTTGCGGAAGGCTGCGTGCTCCACCCATCACCCTAACCTGGCAGGATCAGGGTGGTTGTGTGAAGCTATTTACGTTGCTTTCTTCCCTGAATCTCCCAGGAACTTGGCTGCTGATCCTCTGAGCAAGGCAGACTAAATTTTTAGGGCTGTGTGGGGCTGGTGCAGGGGGTCATTATGGCCAGGAACTGCTGGCTCCTGTGTCTTTGTAACCATCACTAACTGACTGAGGCTTGAGACCTGCATCCGATTCTACCCTGATGAGTAGCTGTAGCAACTTTAAAGATGGCCAGAGACTGAGCTGCTGGACCCTGAGTGACTGCACACATGCGTGTGGTTGGAGTTCCTTCCTTCTGCTGTGAAGCTCACTCTGTGTCCATGGCTCCCTTGCAGGAGGAGACAGTGGCTGAGCTGCGGACTGTGGAGAGTGAGGCAGCTTCGTATCTGGACCAGATTTCTAGGTAGGTGGAGGTGGGGAAGGGGTGGCTGTGAGCTCTCTTTGTTGGGTCCCTCTCTGGGATGGCTGAGTGCTTTTGGGTAAGGACTTGAGCCTCGTGGCTAAGGCAAGGTCTGAGAACACTGCTTTGCCATTTTCTGACTATTAAATCCAGCCTCTTCCCTTCCCTTCCAGATACTATATCACAAGAGCAAAGCTGGTTTCCAAAATAGCAAAATATCCTCATGTGGTAAGTGGAGCATCTCTTTGCTGAGCATTTGGTGGGGCTGGAGAGAATTAATTGTCTTTCTGTTTCTGTGGCTAGCCCTCTACTGGCTGTTTCTATCACTAACTCCCTTCATCAGCAGCTGCCAGAGTCCTGTGGGGCCTGGGAGCCTGGAGAGTTGGCAGAGGGACCCTGTGGTGGCTAGGAGCCCTGGGAGGGGAGCCTGCAGGGCTGGAAGGATCTGGCTTCTCTCAAGGGAAGGGAAAACTGATAATATAAATGAGAATTTAGAAATTGTAGAAAAGCGATAAGGGATGCAAAGAGACACAAGGAGAAATCTATGGCCAGCAGAGTAAAGGACATTAAGGAGGAGTTTTAAAATAATGAGGAACAAAAAGAACCCTCCAGTGGTGTTGGTCCATTACTAGATGGAGATGGTAGAATTATCAATAACAATGCAGAAAAGGTGAAAATGGTCAATAAATCTGTTCTACATTTGGGGGGAAAAGAAGCAATAAGTCTCACCCTGTGGTTGTCACCCTATTTCCACTGTACTAGTATCTCTGGAGGATGTTAAGCAGCGGTTACTAAAGTGAGACATTTTGCAATCAGCAGGTCCAGATAACTGGCATCCAAGAGTCTGAAAAGAGCTGGCTGAGGAGCTCACTGGACGGTTAATGTTGGGTTTTGTTTTGTGTTTTTCAATAAGTCTTGGAGCACTGCGGAGGTTCCAGAAGACTGGAGGAAAGCCAATGTTGTTCCAGTAGATACAGGGTAGATGGGATTACCTGGGTAACAATAGGCCTGACATCAATCCCAGGCAAGACCATGGAGTGTCTGATAATGGGGTTTGATTACGAAGGAAGACAACGTAACTGATGCATATCAACGTGGTTTTATGGAATACAGAGTCTTCCAAGCTAACTTGATATATTTTTTATAAAATTACAAGTTTGGTTAATAAATGTGACCGTGTTGTTGTAATATACTTAGACTTCTGTAAGGTGTTTGACTTGGTACCGCATGACATTCTGATTAAAAAACTAGAATGATATAAAATTAACATGGCCCACATTAAATGAATTAAAAACCAGCTGATTGATAGGTCCCAAAACGTAACTGTAAATGGGGAATAGTCACTGAGCGAGTCTGTTTTCAGTGGGATCCTGAAGGGATCAGTTCTTGGCCCTGTGCTATTTAACATCTTTATCAATGACCTGGAAGAAAACATAAAATCGTCAGTGATTAAAATTTGCAGTTGACAAGAATTGGGAGTGGTAACTAATGAAGAGGGCAGCTCACAGATTCGAGCGATTTAGATTGCTTGCACCCAGTTTACCAAGGAAACAATATTTGTTTTAATATGGATAAATGTATATCTGGGAGCAAAGAATGTAGGGAACAGGGACTCAGAAAAAGATGTCGGGGTCATGGTGGATAATCAGCTGAACAGGAGCTCCCAGTGTGATGCTGCCTTCAAAAGAGCTAATGTGATTCTAGGATGCATAAGCAAGGGAATTTTGATTAGGAGCAGAGAGGTTATTTTAACTTCGTGTTGGCACTGGTGCAGCTGTTACCCGAATCCAGTGTGTAGTTGTGGGGTGTCCACAATTCAAGAAGGAGGTTGATAAATTGGAGAGGGCTCTGAGAGGAGCTGTGAGAATGATGAAAGGATTAGAAAACCTGCCGTATAGTGAGAGACTCAAAGAGCTCAATGTATTTACTTTAACAAAGAGCAGGTTAAGGGGTGACTTGATCAGTCTATAAGTCCCTACCCGGGGAACAGATATTTGATACTGGGCTCTTCAGTCTAATGGAGGAAGGTCTGACATGATCCAATGGCTGGAAGGTGAGGCTGGACAAGTTCAGACTGGAAATAAGGTGTGTGAGTAACTAACCACTGGAACAATTGCCCAAGTGTCGTGGTGGATTTTCCATCACTGGCAATTTTAAAATCAAGATTGGAGTTTTTTCCTAAAATCTCAGCTGTAGGAATTATTTGGGGGCAGGTCTCTGGCTTGTGGTGTACAGGAGGTCCAACTACATGATCACAATGGTCCCCTCATGCCCTTGAATGCATAGGATTGAACAGGAGAGAGCCCCCTTGATGTCTGTAGAGGGGGGGGCAGACTGGCGTTTTCGGCTATTCACAGGCACATTCTCCCTTCTCTGTGTAGGAGGATTATCGCCGCACGGTGACAGAGATTGATGAGAAGGAATACATTAGTCTGCGCTTAATCATCTCAGAGCTGAGGAATCAATATGTGAGTGAGAGTTGGGGACCCAGCTCATGCGTTCCCCTGTGGAGAAGCACCCTTGGGATCCATCCCACTTCAGAGCCCTGAGAGGGAGCTGGCCTGGGCCTCTGCTTTCCCTTTGCTCTTGGCAAGGAGAGAGAACGGCAGGTTGCTGTCCTGGAGCGTCTGGTATTTCCCTCCTCTGTGCTGATGCTGGCACGTCCTGGGGCATGCAGTTCATTGCACTCTTTGCAGGAACCTTCTGTCGCCACCTCTCCAGATGGTGCCGTAGGCCTATCCTGGGCTCTGTTAACTAACTCGCTCTCTTTGGTGGGGCTTGCAGTGGCCAAAACATGCCAGTCTCTTTAGAGCGCAGACAGGCACGGCCTTGCCTATGGAGCTTACTGCCTGACACGAGACATGACGTGCTGCTGGGGGCAAGGGCTGGTGAGCTGGGGAAGGGCCAAGGGGCTGTAGGCTAAGAGCAGCCATTACTCAGGTTAGGCTGGTGCTTATGGTGAAAGGGAAGTTAAGTCAAATCGTGGATGTCCCACTGCTGATGTGCATCCATGGTCTTTCTCCTTCTCCTTCCAGGTCACTTTGCATGATATGATCCTTAAAAACATTGAGAAGATCAAGAGGCCTCGGAGCAGCAATGCTGAGACTCTCTACTAAGTGTCAACGTTTGAATTGAGAACTGTTCAGTCAACTCAAAGACCGTCATTGCCTTGGTTTGTTACATGACTATCGAGATGGGAAACTGGCTGGAAATAGTATTGCACTCTTAGTTAAACTCTAAAGAAACCCTCGCCTAGTTCTGTGATTGGTTTTGTTCAGGTCTTAGGAACTCTCCCTAATGTAGTAATTGGTATTGAGCAGGCCCCTGCCATGGGATGTGCAGGCTGCTGAGAGTGAGCAGCCGCCAGGCAGGAATGCTCCTTCAAGCCTTTCTTCCTACCTAGGTGGGGATTGGATGAGAGACCAAGCCCTGGGGTTCTCTCTTCCCCCCTTTCCCTCCCCAACCTGTCAGCTGCAGAGTTTCCTTGGGGTCCGTGGGAATGGAGGAGATGCAGTGTCTTCAGCACTAGACTGAGTCCACAGAGTGTGTGCTGGCTGCGAGGCGCCAGCTGCTTCTCAGTGCCATCATCGGAGTGAGCCCTCTGCTGCCAGTCGTCTTATGCTTGGTAATGGCAAGGCTGGGAGCACGTGCCCCTTTGGAGCAGGTGGCTCCCCTAGCCCAAGCTGCAGCCACGGTCAGCAAAGTGCCATTGAGAGATTTGTAGGTTCAAACAAGCCAGGAAATCGCTATCAAGTTAGATCCCACCCAGTTTGTCCCTCTCCCTTGTGAAATGCAGCTAGATCCGTGCAGAGGGCTATGTGGAGCACCTGTCACTAAAGCTGGTTGCCACCAGCCACGTCCCACTGGGCTGGCAGGTTCAGAGCCCAGGTAGCTTTTGCTCCTGTGTGTAGCTTTCCTCTTGGCTCTGCAAAAGCAGTTTCTTGATTAAAATGATGTTAATCTCTCACACATCTCCTTCAGCGTGAGGCATTTCTGTCCAGAATGAAGTTAGGGAGAGGCCTGAGCTCAAATTTTGAAGTCCTCATAGTTTCCACTGATGCTAAGGAAATAGCTGAGTGTACTGTGGGGCAGTGTTTGGCAGGCTGGCTGCGATAGCTGATCTATTGGGATGAGGACGGCCAAAAGCAGCCACAGCAGATCAGTATCAAAACCTCAGCACCCCGTGAAAGGTACCTCAATTCCTTCTCCTGTGCCCAGGAGCTCCTCCCAGGCCACTGGAACGTTTCATGGTCCATTGCAAACCCCATGGGAAACGGTCGGTTGCATTGTCAGTTTTTGTATGTGCGTGAAATGGGCTCATGACGCTGCAGCTCCTTCTACGTTTTCTTATTTATGGTATTTTTACTTCACACCCTCCTTTGGGGAAAGCTGGATCAGTTGATCCTGGACTCCTGAAGTTTCCATGGGTCTCGCTGTCACATCTGTAACTTCTTGTGCAGTAGCCTTGGTGGTAGTTAGTCGTGAGAATGGAACGAACGTCCTCTCCTTCCCTCTTGCGTTCTGTTGCTTTTGTTTCTTCTATGCTGAAGAGCCACGGTGTCTCTTGCAGGTTTCCTAGGGGTCGCTCTGAGCGTGGAGAGCCCCCTGCCCTTTCGATAGATTCCTTCGTTGTTGTTTGTAGTAAGTCCAATCTTCGTCTTCCCTTTAATAAATATTCAGTAACAAACCAACTGCGTCTTAGCTGCTGCCTGGGAGCAGCACTGTCACTGTGTGTTTCTTTGTACTGATTCCTTTTTACTTGTTGGACTGTTCAACTTTCCTTGCCAGATGAACGTCTGTAAAACTTTTACCATGTCAAGAAATTAAAATACAGGTACTTTGAATTCTTAAGTGGGACCCTTGTGTGATGCTGCGTTGTCAGACATGCTCTGTCAGTGGCTATGCCTTGCTTCTGTCCCTGCCGCTCTCCCCTCTAGTCGCTCCACCCTTGTGCTATATCATCTCCTTTTCCTTTTCCATTTCTCCAGGCAGTCTGCTGCTGGGTGGAGCCCTGAGGTTCCATTAGCATCCAGCAACCTGGTACCAAGGTCCCACCTCCTTACACTGCCCGTTACTCCTGCATGAAGCGATTGGGAGTTGCTAGAATCATTTGGAATAAAATGGGCCACTGAGGACCAGGGATTGGGATAAGGGAGCCTCCAACTCTAGGCAGCTGGTGCCTGGAGCGTCTTCCTTGGGCCATGGCTGCAGCTTTGCGTTGTGCGCGTCTCCCACGTCAGGGTTGTCAGTCTCAGGGGTGAGGGCTGGATTGGCTAGGCCCTGCATGTGGGAGAAGCTTCACCGCTGCTGCCTGCTGTTTTAGGGCTAGAATGCATGCTCCAGGGCTGTCCCTTAGCCCTTTCACTGGAGACCAAGGGAGGAAAGATGCGGGCCAACTGCAAAGCTCAGCAGCAGTGCCCCTGGCTGGCAGAAGCTGTCACACCATGGTTCTCTCATTCCCCTTCCTTCTCCGAGTTCAAAGCTACTGTGGTCTCAGGATACTGACCTTTTCTTTCTATTCCTTTTTTTTCCTTTCATCCCTTATCTCACATTTCTAGCAAGCAGCCCCATCCTGGGGCTAGAGACCTGCTCCTCTGCATTAGTCTGCATGCATGCTCCCTCCTACCTCCACCACATTCTCCAGTGGCAACCGATGGCTTCCAAGCTTCCTCTCCCATGAGCTTGAGCTCTGAGGGAGGATTGAAATCTCCCCCTTAGTGCTGTCTCCTGAGACCTTAGTGCCCTATAGCTGGGTTCCCCCCTTGGTGAAAGGAACCTGCCACACATTCCTCTTCAGTGTGGTGTCAGGTATTTGCAGTCTGTGTAGCCCCCTGGACTGCGTGAACGGGGGGACTTAGACAGTTGATGCTCAGGATCTGAGGTAGTTAAGGCTGCTTGATCTAGGCAGGCGTCTGTTCTGTACAGAAGCCATCCTCTCAAGAACACACTGAGGGGTGCCACGTCTGGAGCCAACGGCCACTAGATGATGCTCTTGCTCCAGCCACCGAACAGTGGTGCACCCAGCCCTGAGCAGCTGGCTCCTGTGAGAGCACACTGTGTCTTGTCACAAATCTCAAGAACCACTGAGGAATGTGAGAAACGGCTTCTGGAGAGAGTCCGAGTTTTCTGCTGCCCATGAGGCCCCCTCCAGGACTCTGCTCCCTGTGGTGTGGGAAATGCCAAAGGCCTACTCAGGCCAGGCCCCCTTCGCAACAGGAGCAAAGGATTGTGGCTTAAAATAAAATTCCCTTGTTTGTTGTGAGGCGGAGGAGCTGGGGGTCAGCATGGGTTGATGCTGAAAGAACCTGACATGGTACTGTGTGAAAAGCACCCGCTCTAACTCCACAGAAATAACTGTGGGTAAGTCTTAGGAGCTTGTCCAGCTGCAGAGCCAGGGGAACGAGCTGCTTGTGTCAGAGCTGGGCAGCTTCCTGGGCGTTCACCCTCAAGCTTGGAGTAGCTCTTTTGCTGGGCTCACAAGGAAGGTGGTAACGTGTTGCTATGTCCTGAACTGATGTGTGTGGGGAAAATACCCAGGTTACCTAGGTGAATGGCCTATTAATGCCCATCAAAGGGCAGCAAGGCACAGCAGCCTGCTGCCCCATCCCTACAGACTATAGCGAAGGTGAACGAGCATCAAGCAAACTTACTTTGACATTTAAAATAATGTAACTGGCTGCCAGGAGAAAACGGGAGCAAGGAATTTAAACCTCCCTGCAGCCAGAGTTCTGCCTGCAAGGAGACAGGCCCAGCCAGCTCTCGGAGAGTTGAGTCATGTGCTCCCTGCCCGGGTGGCTGGCATTCTGGTGCTGCCACTGGCTGGCTGGGTTTGGGTTTGGTTCTGATACGTTGCAGAGATGGATTGTGTAGCTGTACTTGTTGTGTGAGCTGCACAGTCTGCTCTCCTAAGAACAACACTAAACTTTTCCCTTCTCCTTTGGCTGGGCAGGGAGAGGTGGGCAATTTTCCAAACCCAGGATGTAGCAATAGGTGGTTCAAAAAAGAAATTAACTAGCTTAGAATAAACCTCAGCAGGAAGTGAATTCTCTGGGGCAGGGCTGCGAGAAGTTCCGTACAGTGGCTGGATAGGACGTGTGGAATGGGATCCATGCTCTGAAACGGAATAAACAAGTTGTGTTGCTGCTACTTTCTACGTTCTGAGTTAGCTAGCTGCTGGAGGTGTTCTCTTTTAGCTGAGACATAAACCAAGGCCTTTAGCACTTGTGCTGCTTAAAGAACCCAGCTCACTTTTCGTAAGAGAGTGGCCCGGCTGTGCTGCTGTTCAATTCATTTCATTTGCTCTTGAAATTTCCCTTGCAGTTTGAAATGAATTCAGGTTTGTTCTGCACTTACTCTGAAAATGGTCTGCAGTGGGGGGTTGCTGTCATCTCGGAGAACTTTATCAGATGCTTTCAGATCGCTCAGCTGGAAAAGTGCTGCAGAAGTAGACGGTATCAAGTACTGCACACTTAGTGTGCTGCACTGGGACATCCTTGGGCACATACACAGGCTAGAAACTCGGGGGAGCAGTAGCAGAGAAGAACAAATTCCCTCCATGTTGGCCATAGCCCTCCCCACAAATAGGCTGCTCCTCAGTGTGGCTTGGTTGGTTTTTACCGTGGAGTAACTAGGGAGCTTAGATCTATGTCGAAACACACCGATCAAATCCCAATCCTTTGTGTTCAGGCCACCCCGAAGCTCCCTTTGTGCTGGATCCAGGCAGCTGTAGCGCTCCTCCACCTTTCTTTAAGCAGTTGCTGTCGCTTAGAAAAGTGCTGTGTTTGCAGCCCGTGCCTGGCTTTAGACAACTTGGAGGAGATGTAAACTGTTATTGCATCGCTCTTAGCCGGGCTCCAGGGGCAAGGCTGCTGCTGTACGTGCCACTCCTGTATTATCTCCTCCCTGGGTTCATGTTGTCTGCAGGTGTGATACTAGCAAGTCCTGCAGAATGAAAGATGCATGTTTCTGAGGTTGCCATGTGTATAATTCTTCTGCCAACAGGCCTTGTGGTGACGGTGACAGCAGCGGCTCCTGCCCTCGCCACAGCACTAGACTAGTTGCCAAGGCGTCAGAATTGGGTGGACTCCGAAATGACCCGAGTCCGCTTGTGTCTGTCTTCACACCTGCAGACTAGGCCAGAGAAGGCTGCTGGGGCCGGGGATGGGATGATGTAGGTTCTTTGTCAAGAGCAGCACTGCCTAAATGCTTCTCCATAGGGCAGGGAGATGGGCCCAATCCCAAGGCGAGGAAGCTGCAATGGGAGTAAAGGTGGAACTGCCTGAGGAGGAAGCAACCTGCCCCCCACATGTAAGGGTGAGTGTTGCCTGCAGGAGAAGGGAGGCAGGGGTGAGGCGAGGCTGGCAGCAGGAATGGACACTTGCTTTGATTGTTGGTTTCCTTGTGTGTTCAGCAGAGGCTGGAGATCTGGCAGGGATTACGGCTAAAGCTGCAGGGCTTGTGCGCCCCAAATCTCTGCTGTCTGCCTGGCAGTCTCAGGCTGCTGTCTGTCTGGTTCAGGGAGACCAAGGAAAACAGTAACTTACTAAAATGAGTCAGGAAAAGTCATGCTAACCAGTGGGAGTTCCAGCATGAGGCTGCCAGCGCCATGCACAGTCCAGGGAAAATGGGGAAAGTGGCAGTTCAGAAATGTCTTCTATTTTCCCTGAACCCCGCCCCCCCATCCAGTACCAAGCTGGTCACCAGTGTGTGGCCAGGCAGCCTCAGGAGAGGGATGAGCACATATGTGGTGGAATCCAGGGACTCCTGTGTGCTAACCCTGGCTCTGCCTCTCTTGGTGGCCTGCAGGAAGTCATCTCCTCTCACTCCATGAAGCAGGGCTAATAATGACCCTGAGTTGTCTCATGGGAGTGTGACCAAGATTGGCTAATTACAGACTGTGCAGTGGCACGATGCTGGTGCTAATGAGTAATTGGGATTTGAGTGCTGAGACTAAGGCCCTGCACTGGGGTGCCCAATCCCTTTGGCTTTCACATCGCTGTGCATGTTCCTTCACACGGGAGCTGCTGCTGGAGGCCAAACTGGGAACCAAAACCGCACAGCCAGGGGGTGTGTGTGTGTGGAAGGAGCCTGGGAAATTAGGGAAACTGAGTGAAATGCAAAGTGGTGAAATTCTAAGCTGTGGTGGTGAAAACTCCACTCACGCAGGCTGGTAATGTGCCTACCTCACCTGATGCCAACAATACCATCCCCGCCCTCATGGGTAACCTCAGCAAACTGGCCAGACTTAAAAAAGTGACATAATGATGTAAAATTTGTCTTATGAGACACGGGCCCTGTGGCTCCAGTAGTTTTCCTAATGCATGGCTTTTGGAGGACCACAGAGCATGCTGGATGGGCTGGGAGCAAAGACCTGCCCTTTCTAGTCCCCACAAATTTCAGATCTCCTCCCCCAGCCTCTCTCCACCTTTCATGTTTCCTGTACTAACCGTCCAGCCACAGTCCAAACAGGCTGACGGCAGCCTCTCTGGAAGCTGTGTAAAGCTCCAGGAGTCGCCTCTGCCTTCGTGGCTGCAGTAACATAAACCTGAAAACTGTCCTCATCCTCCTGGTTCTGGCGCTAGCCACAATTTTTGCTTTGGTTTGTGTGTTGCTGACTAGAGGAGTGAAACCAGCCAGTTGTGAGCCGCAGAGCCTGAGCAGCCAGGAGGGAAAGCACAGCGACCAGAGCCTGGTCTTTGCTGATCTGACGCCAGAAGAAATGGTGCAAGTGGTGTACGCCTATAATGCAAACCCCTCTGATAACTGCATTTACTACGTCGATGTGCAGCTCCCCACCAAGGCCAAGGTGCTGGGGTTCTTGGATCATGGGGGCAGGCGACCCCCCCGGCAGGCACTGGCTGTGGTGTATTTCGGAAACCAATCAGATCCGAATGTCACGGAGTACATGGTGGGTCCCCTGCCAAAGCCCACAACTCACCAGGGCATCACGGTGCAGAAGTACGGCGGGAAGCTGCCGTACCACCGTCTGCAAAAAGGGAACAGTAAAAGAGACACTTTGCATCCCCCCCCGAGCCAGACATGGCACCAGTAGGAGCTGGATCCCCTGCCTCCCCTCCATCCCACAAGGACCTGCTTTGTGTTAGCAACCTAGAAATGCTGACTCCTGGAACTGGGGGGTGGCGGGACCTTGTCTGTTAGAGACGTTACCCCAGTGCAAACCCCAGCATAGGCCCCTGGCATCAGCTGTGCTTCATGGCTCCATTAGAGGACTGTGCCACTGTCAATTCCCTTTGTGTAGGCAAGGCCTGAGTGCACATTAAAATCCAAATCCTGACTTAGCGCCTAGCTCCTTCCGCCACATTTGCTGTGTCCCTAGGCTCTAGTCTGTCCCAAACGAGCGTTGGTTAATCCAGAGCCACAGTCAAGATGGAATCGTTTTCAGAGATAACACTACAACCACCCTGCTTACCAAGGAAATGCAAGAGCAAATCAGACTGAGGACCAGAAACTAGCAGCAGCGTAGAGTTCATGAGAACGGAGCTCCAGGAGCCGTCCAAGTTCAGTGAGTCAGGAAGGGATGGAATTCTGCGCTATAGCGAAAATCTCCAGCCTCTTGTAGATTTGGTTTCACCCCCCTACTGATGCTGAGTGCTTGGATCGCATCTTTTACAGGCAGCCTCTGGAAGTGGGTCTGAACAAACAATGAACGGCGCCTGCCCTGTAACTGGTCGTCTGGATATCAGTTACACGGTAACACAGAGCGTGCTGGATGGGCTGATAGCGAAGACCTGCCCTTTCTGGTCCCCACAAAGTTCAGATCTCCTCCTCTGACCTCGCCTCCACAGCTCATGTTTCCTCTACTTAACCCATTCAGCTGCAGCTTAAACAGGCTGCCTGTAGCTGGGAACACCACTCTGGAAGTGGTTCCTGAAGCCTCAAGCTCCTCTGCCTTCCTGGCTGCAGCAACATGAACCTGAAAACTGTCCTCATCCTCCTGGTTCTGGCGCTAGCCACAATTTTCGCTTTGGTTTGTGTGTTGCTGACTAAAGGAGTGAAACCAGCCAGTTGTGAACAGCAGAGCCTGAGCAGCCAGGAGGGAAAGCACAGCGACCAGAGCCTGGTCTTTGCTGATCTGACACCAGAAGAAATGGTGCAAGTGGTGAGGTACCTGCAGCGCAGCCTTGGGGTGCCACTGGTAGACGCCTATAATGCAAACCCCTCTGATAACTGCATTTACTACGTCGATGTGCAGATCCCCACCAAGGCCAAGGTGCTGGGGTTCTTGGATCGTGGGGGCAGGCGACCCCCCCGGCAGGCACTGGCTGTGGTGTATTTCGGAAACCAACCAGATCCGAATGTCACAGAGTACGTGGTGGGTCCCCTGCCAAAGCCCACAACTCACCAGGACATCACGGTGCAGAAGTACGGCGGGAAGCTGCCGTACCACCGCAGACCGGTGCTGGGTAAGGAGTATGAGCAGATTGAAATCTTCTTACGGAGGGAGACGTTCTCAGCAGCCCCGACCTTCCTGAATCGAGTATTTGATTGTAATGGGACCAATTTTGTATCACTAACCTCAGCCCCCCGGGGGTTCCAGTCCGGAGACCGCAGCACCTGGTTTGCTCTGTTCCACAACGTGAGCGGCTACTTCCTGCACCCCGTGGGGCTGGAGGTGCTGGTTGATCACAGCAGCCTGAACGTCTCCCAGTGGCGGGTGAGAAAAGTGTTTTATAACGGCCAGTACTACAAGGACTTGGTGCAGCTGGAGAGCGAGTTCCAGCAGGGCCGTGTCAAAGTGAACCCAGTTACGAGAGCCCCACCCGACGGGGGATTTTCTTCCATGCAGCCCCGAGCACCCCCCAGGGCTCCGTTCCCTCTGCAGTACGAGCCTCATGGGCCCCGCTACAGTGTCCAAAACAACCAAGTCATCTCCCAGGCCTGGAACTTTGCCTTTGGGGTGAACGTGAACACGGGGATACGTCTCTTTGACATCAGATTTAAGGGGGAGAGGATTGTCTATGAAATCAGTGTCCAGGATGCTATATCTGTCTATGGGTCCAACTGTCCTGGAGGGATGTCAACCAGGTACATGGATGGGAGCTTTGGCATCGGGAGATTCATGTACCCCTTAGTCCGGGGGGTTGATTGCCCCTATTCAGCCACTTATGTAGACACTCACTACCTAGTTGAAACAGAGACACCTGAAACGCATAAAAACTCCATCTGCATTTTTGAGCAGAACTCTGGGTCTCCGCTGAGGCGCCATTACTCCAACTTGCAGTCCCTGTACTACGGGGGTCTGACCAACTCTGCTCTGGTCCTTCGGTCCATTGCCACTCTGGGCAACTACGACTACGTCTGGGACTTCATCTTCTACCAGAATGGAGCTATCGAGGCCAAAGTCCAAGCCACAGGCTACATGACTTCATCCTTTCTGTACGGTGACGGTCTGGACTATGGCAATAGGGTTGGGGATCACACCCTGGGGACGGTGCACACCCATTCCATCAATTATAAAGTGGACTTGGACGTTGGAGGTAGGTTTCTGTGTAACTTTTAATTCTAGTTTTGTTCCCATCCTTTTTAGTATCCCAGCACCTCCCAGGTACATTTAGATTTGCAAAATAAGGTTTCTCTTGGACTCTGGAGTGCTGCTTTTCTTCTTTCTCTGTTATCAGAGAGACCTGCCTGGTGTATACCCCACCAATAGTGTTTCTCTATCTCTGCCCCTTTTTGTGCCCTCACTCTGGTTATGGCGAGGAAGCATTATCTTGCTCTGCTGCTGGTCAGACTCCTTAATAGCCAGGAGGCTGCTGGGTAAGCTCTCGGAATGAGAATGGAGTCCTGAGCTGGCATGAAAAGCAAAGGCAAGGCTGGGGAATACTGGTCATTTTACAGATTTCCACCGTTGAAGGAAGTGAAGTTAAGGAATCTCTCTATTCATCAATATCTGAAACCCGATAAACAGTGAAGAGTTCTAGAGACAACCACTGAACAGGCTTCATTTGTAGATCAATATGGGACATTCCAGAATAGCCCTGGTCTCATTACTGCTGCTCATGCATTAGCTTCCTCGATGGCGATGTCTGCTCTCGGCTCTCTGTAGCTCCTTCTGCTTGGGGGAATTGGCCAAGTAGGCTGAAGGTTTACATGGAAAGGCTGATTATCCCCTAAGATTTAGGTAACCAAAAGCGCCTGCTTGGGACTCATTTGGATAAGACCCAGGTGTCTTTATCTCCCAGCTGTGGCTCTTTGGTTTCCTTTCTGTCTTAGGGCTGGTAATGCAGAACTCTCTGTTTCTAATCATCTCTCTGTTTTCCCTCTTTGTGTTGTGTTTGACACACAGTGCTCAGGCACACGTTCCAGTCCTAGGCTGTCCCAAAAGTAGTGTTAGGAAAGGGAAGACAGGAACTGGGTGTGTGTGTGTGAGAGAGAGAGATTATAATATTTGTTTGTAGCGGAGGTGTCTCATCTACCCTCCTCCTTTCTCCAGAGTAAAATCTCTTGCTCTGATCTCCTCTTTAGCTGTAGTCTCCACTGGGCATTTTGATCATATCTGGCCAAAGTGCCAACCCCCCACCTCATGAAAGATGCCGTAGGGTGTAGATCGGCACCGTGGGCTGTCAGCAAGTGAGGCCAGTCCCCTGGGCTGCAGGAAAAGTTGCACAGCCCAAGACTGAACGCGGAGTGGGTGGACGCAGGTATAAAGGCAACATCTCCTCCCTTTCTGGATGAGGTGGGAGGTCACATTCCTGGACCCTTGTCCACTGCATGTTCCAGCCCGGAGCGTGCATGGGAAACCCAAGAGGTTTTTATGTGAAGAATCTTAATGGCAGGTGCAAGCTCGTCCCGAATACAAAGCCCACCAGCTGCAGCTACTTGGTCACCATTAGAATTCTCCTCTTGCCCAGGGGGCGGCCCGCGGTAGCGCAGGGCCTTTCCGCGCCCAGGAGTGCTGAAAGACGGTGCTCAGCTCTTTGCTGTTACAATACCCCTCTCCCAGGTTAACAGGCTGTGCAGCTCCCTCCCCCAGGCGCCTGTACTCTAGTACCCACCGTCCCCGAATGCTGAGAGGGGGATGCAGACATTGCGGATACAGCAGCCTGTGCTCTGCTCTTGGGTACCTGTGAAGTCAGTGCCATGGCACGAAGAACAGGAGTCCTTGTGGCACCTGAGTCTAACACATTTATTTGGGCACGAGCTTTGGCAGCGGCATGAGTGTAACTGGCCCACTGTCTGGTTCCGCCCAGCAGCCCAACTCTCAGCCAGCAGAGAGCAGCATTAGAACAAGCCACCAATGTAAGTCAGACAGGAGGTGAGCTGCTGGCAGATCAGTTTCTAGCAGTCACAGGAACCTCAGGCTGGAACACTGGTGCTCACCTTCTAGCGCTGAGGCTGCTCTGTGCAGCTCCTAGGCTCGGTGAGAGGCACAGCACTTGCACAAACCGATTTTAAATCACCTCTTACGTTTCACCCATTTCTCACAAGCCCTCTGGGATTTTGCCAAGGGTGAAGCAGCCACAGCAAGCTCAGGTGTGGTGGGTCTGGGGCAGGTTGTTTAAGAGGCCTGCATCATGCACACTTGTCTGTCTATGCTCTGCACGTGACCTGCAAATGTTCATTAGATGAACAGGTTAGAAGTCTGCCCTACCAGCTCCTTTCAGCAATAGGCTCTGGCCTGAATTCTGGTAACAGCAGTCCCTGCACCCTTCCTAGCAACAAACAAGCTGGAGTTTTGGGGCTCTGCAGAGAAAAGCCAGCCTGCTGAATGCCAGCCACTCAACAGGGGCAGAAAGGCAGAGAGCTCCTGGTGCTGGGGACATGAGGAGAGTCTGACAGGAAGCGACAGATGGGAGATACTCTAGTGCAAACTGCCGTAGTGAGCACGCATCGCACGTACATCAGACCTTCAGTCATAGCTCTTGAATTGCTTCGCAGAGCTGGGTCAACCATATCGTTCCCACTTAAATGGGGAAACTGAGGGGACACGAGTACCAAGCTCACAGAGTAACTGAAGTAAGCCAGAATCCAGGTCTCCTCCTTCCCTGCTGCAGTGCCCAGGGTGATGACCCAGGCTGACTTGCACTAGACTTCATCAAGGCCCTTCCATGGGGTCGCTGTTGGTTCAACAGGGGACCACTAACCCAACTGCATTTTCATTTGTCCAGTGGAATGTCCAGCTGGAGGAAGTGGGAACCACCTGTCCTTTCACAAGGAAATGGCCCTTGTCCAACATGGCATGATAAGATTTCTGGTGGGAAACAGGGAGAGGGAGGTTCTCCGTTAGGAGTCTGTCTCGTGGTTGCTTATTTCTGTTGCATTTCTCAGCCCAGGCTCATCCACATGCCCAGCGCCTGGTACCTCAGGCCAAACATCATCTTTTTAAGATTGGTGCCCTCCTGGTGAGAAGCCGTCTCTGCTGCTTGCCTCGTGGGGTTTTGGTCCATAGGCTTTCTTCAGGGGCAATAGCCATGTGAACCAGAGCATTGGAGTCTCTAATAAGGAAAGATTCATGCAAACAAATATCACTCACCAGGTGCCTGGCCAAGCAGTTTTGGGGAGGCAAGCGAAGAGCCTCAGGATGGACGTAAATAATGCACTTCACTGGCTTTATCTTCTCTACCCAGAAAAAAAACGAGAGCAGAGGGGTGGCTGGTGTTAGGGGTGGCTAGTCTGATAAATCCCCAGAGCGGCAGTTAGAATCATAGAATATCAGGGTTGGAAGGGGCCTCAGGACGTATCTAGTCCAACCCGCTGCTCCAGGCAGGACCAATCCCCAACTAAATCATCCCAGCCAGGGCTTTGTCAAGCCTGACCTTAAAAACCTCTAAGGAAGGAGATTCCACCACCTCCCTAGGGAACCCATTCCAGTGCTTCACCACCCTCCTAGTGGAAAAAGTTTTTTCTAATATCCAACCTAAACCTCCCCCATTGCAACTTGAGACCATTACTCCTTGTTCTGTCATCTGCCACCACTGAGAACAGCCGAGCTCCATCCTCTTTGGAACCCTGCTTCAAATAGTTGAAACGCTATCAAATCCCACCTCATTCTTCTCTTCTGCAGACTAAACATTCCAGTTCCCTCAGCCTCTCCTCATAAGTCATGTGCTCCAGCCTCCAGATAATTTTTGTTGCCCTCCACTGGACTCTTTCCAATTTTTCCACATCCTTCTTGTAGTGTGGGGCCCAAAACTGGACACAGTACTCCAGATGAGGCCTCACCAATGCCGAGTAGAGGGGAATGATCATGTCCCTCGATCTGCTGGGAATGCCCCTACTTATACAGCCCAAAATGCCGTTAGCCTTCTTGGCAACAAAGGCACACTGTTGACTCATATCCAGCTTCTCGTCCACTGTAACCCCTAGGTCCTTTTCTGCAGAATTGCTGCCTAGCCAGTCGGTCCCCAGCCTATAGTGGTGCATGGGATTCTTCCATCCTAAGTGCGGGACTCTGCACTTGTCCTTGTTGAATCTCATCAGGTTTCTTTTGGCCCAATTCTCTAATTTTTCTAGGTCCCTTTGATCCTATCCCTACCCTCCAGCATATCTACCACTCCACCCAGTTTAGTGTCATCTGCAAACTTGCTGAGGGTGCAGTCCACGCCATCCTCCAGATCAGTTGTGAAGATATTGAACAAAACTGGCCCCAAATACCAGCTGCCAGTGACATGGAGCTATTGATCACTACCCTTTGAGCCCAACCATCTAGCCAGCTTTCTATCCACCATTCATCCAGTCCATACTTCTTTAACTTGCTGGCATGCATAAGCGTGCTAGCCACAATGCTGAAGGATCCAGGTCCAGGCTTTCAGGCAGAACTGTGTAATCCAAGGAGCAGGATTCAGAAACACGATGAGCTGTATGGGGGAAGAGCCATTTCCTTCCAAGATGCCAAAAGGTGTGGAAAGTTGCCAGGAGCCTTGGGTCAGTTCTAAGGTGGTGACCCACCAGGCCTCCCCCAATCAGTCCAGCAACCCAATCACCTGGGAATGGGGCACGCATCAAATTAGAGATGAACTCTTCTCTAATCTGCAGAGCCCCAGGAGTCCCGCTGGCGTAGGGTTGAGGTTGCTGGGGCTTTGCCAGTCAGTTCAGGTCTCTCTGACAACCCTCAACTCTAGCTTGTTTGAGATCCTGCCTTGTGATGTTCTTCACGCTCCTTGGAAGCTGGCAGGGCCTTTGCTGAACAGGGCTCAGTCCTTCAGCAGGGAGAACTATAGTGCTGGAGCCGAAACGGAGTTCGGCCTTTCTGCAGGACGCGGGGATCATCACGGCTCCAGGCTCAGCTGTTGCTTACTGCAAAGCAGATCCAAGGGCCACAAGAGCAGCTTCTTGGGGGAACGGGAACCTGTGTCTAGGCGCTGTATGAACATGTGGTGATGAGACAGCCCCTCCCCTGAAGTGCTTACAGATGCAGTGGGGCACATTCACCCTTGGAGCACCCCCCCTTGCGTCCACGTGTAATAGTGCCAGTACTCTCGGCTCCAGCGCTGCCTGCAGGCTGTCTGCTTCTCACCAGGGCTTCCGTGGCCAAGGAACAAAGTTCAAGCCCCTTTCAGGGGAACCACAAGGTCCAAGTGAAAAGCCAAGCAAACCCGAATAATTCACCTGCCCCCTTGGGCTACTGAAGATTTCTGCTTTCACTTACAAAGCCTATCTCAGCCCTCCCCACCCTGGAGCCTACTTTGTTCCCTGGGGATTTCTCTCTACAGGAGAATCCTGCTTCCTCTGCAGCTCTTCGCTGGATCTTGCCTCATTTCCAGGGCCTTCCACAGGGATCAGTTCTGTCCCCACAGTCTTCTTCAGTTTGCTTAGCAGGCCCTTCCTGGGGTGGGGGGACACTCCCAGCTCCGCTCTCCTGGGTCTGCTCCTGTCAGCTGAGTTCAGCTCTGGGGAAGTAGGTCCTCTGCAGCTGTGCTGAGTCGCTCCAACTCCATTGCACCCAGCTGGGGTCACTAATTGCCCCTAGGTGGCTATACTGGGGCAAGGCTTGAGGGGTAAGCACTAGATAATGGCCAGGCTGAGCCCCTCTTGCCTTCCCTGCTCACTGGCATTAGTTTCTATTGGAGGGTTTTCTGCTGCAGCCCATCGCTGTGGTAACCGAGTGCTGGTTTGACACAGGCGTAGTCCCACTGACTTCACTCCTGCTTTTACACCAGTGTAGGGATTAGGCCCCCTGGGTTTTTTCCATGCACTAATGGAGTCTCTTGAGTTCCTCTGCAAGGGAGATCCACTGGGGACTAAGTAGCTACCTCCCTGGCTGCCTCTGTGCTCTGGAAAAGAGGTCCTGGCCATTAACCATCCTTTGGCGCAGCTGCTCGGAAATGCCAAGGAAGCTCAGCAAGGGCTCGGGGCCCAGACAAAGGAGAAGACTCTCGCCCATGCCATCCCATTAGCCACTCTCTGGGTGCCGTTCTAGCTCTTTCCAGGGGCCGTTTCAGTCTGGGTGCTTATACGTCAGCGACCCCTAATGAGCCAGGCTTTAGCTGTAAGTTCTGCAGTAACAGGCCGAACTGTGTCCAGCTGACCACAGCCAGTGTTCTGGCAGCACCGTTAAGGGAAGGGCTGTGTTTTGCCCCATCCCTGTGACACACAGTATTGCGCACATGCACCTCTGACCCCGAGCTTTGGATTCCTTCTCTCAGGGCAGCTAACAGCTGTGATCCCTGAACAGGGCCGGCTCCAGCTGTTTTGCCGCCCCAAGCAGCAAAGCGGAAAAAAAGAAAGATAAAGCCATGGTTGGTGGCACTTCGGCGGCAGCTCTACTGCGCTGCTTCGTTCTTTGGTGGCAATTTGGCAGCGGGTCCCTCTTGGAGCGAAGGGCTTGCTGCCGAATTGCTGCTGAAGATTCAGACATGCTACCCCTTTCCATTGGCCGCCCCAAGCACCTGCTTCCTTTGCTGGTGCCTGGAGCCAGCCCTGTCCCTGAATAAGAAAGGCAGCTCTGCTGCATCTTGCTTGAACTCCTTGTGCTATGCACTTAGAAAAGGTATAGCACAGATGGCGCCTGTCACGCCCACACAGGCTGGGATGTGAGTCTGCAAGTCACTCTGCACTAACCTCGCTGGGCTGCAGGCTGCCTGGCGTTGACTGGGATTTTCTTGGCATTATTTTCATTTGTGACAAAAGCCACATGGATGATTTTCACACACAAGCTGCTGTCTGTGGGAGGAGCAAACAACCCCAGCGTTACTGGAGGAGGACAACGTGTTTCCTAAAATAAAAAGATATAAATAAATAATCCAACCTGGATAGAGCTGTGGGCTTGATTTCTGGCATCCATCCTCCCGAGGGTAAGTAGAGGCAGGTAAGCTCAGACCCGCTGTAGCTGCACTGAAATTATTTTCAATGAAAGCCTCAAGTAAACTCACTTTGCCTAAGCAGAAGAAGCCAGAGCAACTCAAACTGAGAACCAGAGACTTATAACCACCTTTTCCTGGCTCACAGAATTTGGAAAGTTCCTGGGACTCCTTCTCGTGAACAACTCGATTATCTTATTCCCATGGGCCCTTACCAGCCTCATGTCCATGCACTGAATTTGTTAGTAGACTAGTCTTAGTTACTCAGATAAAAATATTGCAGGAGCCTCCTGATTTTCTGGCAGTGCAATGAAATTCATCCAGTTACTTGGGAGAGGCACGTATCTGCCTTCCACCTTTCTTCAGATGGGTCTAGTACTTCTTGTGCATTTTTGCCTTGTACAACACTTTTAATATATTCTTCGCAGTAACTGCCAAATGCATGTCTATTCTGTGAAAGTCTGCCCCAGGCCTGTTCTTACCAACGAGTCTACAAGGTCTCCAAATGTTTTGGCCCTGGAGGGCTTTCCTTTGGCTTGTACCAAATCTTATGCATCTATCACAAGACAGCTCCTCCTAGTAGAGTTAACTGTTGGTGGGTAGTGGACATTGGCTGTCAGTACATTACCCAATATTGCTTTTGTGCCTGTTCTTAGACCGTCAGTTGCCTGTGCTAATGCCAAAGGGATCGGCATTAACTCATGTCAAAATCTGTTGCAAATTAACAGTCCTGCTGGCTTCATAGGCTGTGATTAGTTGCTGAAGAATGTTTCTGTCCATCTTCATAGTTGAAGCCTTTCCTGTGACTTCTTCCCCCACCTCATAGAGCCTGGAAAAAGTTGAAGCATTATTTTTTGGCAGTGGATGATGAATATGTACGTGACCAGGATCTCTCATAAATGATCTGGAAAACAAGGTGAACAGTGAGGTGGCAAAATTTGCAGACAATCCAAAATTACTCAAGATAGTTAAGTCCAATGCTGCCTGTGAAGAGTTACAAAGGGATCTCACAAGACTAGGCAACTGGGCAACAAACTGGCAGATGAAATTCAGGGCTTGTCTACATCAGAAAGTTGCAGCGCTGGTGAGGGAGTTACAGCGCTGCAACTTTGAAGGTGTACACATCTGCAGGGCACCACCAGCGCTGCAACTCCCTGTTTGCAGCGCTGGCCGTACTCCCGTTTTGTCTCGGGTGTAGAGGATCCAGCGCTGGTGATCCAGCGCTGGTAATCCAATGTAGACAGTTACCAGCGCTTTTCTTGACCTCCGTGGAAGGAGGAAGCCTCTGGTAATCAAGCTGGTTTCCTTTCCCGGTTTGCTCTCTCGGTCCCGGAGCCAGCCAGCAAACCGCAGGGAAGGAGACCTGCTTGCTCGGGGTTCCGGGACCGAGAGAGCAAACCGGGAACGCCGCGGTTTGCTCTCTCGGTCCCGGAGCCAGCCAGCAAACCGCAGGGAAGGAGACCTGCTTGCTCGGGGTTCCGGGACCGAGAGAGCAAACCGGGAAAGGAAACCAGCTTCGCCGCGGTTTGCTCTCTCGGTCCCGGAACCCCGAGCAAGCAGGTCTCCTTCCCTGCGGTTTGCTGGCTGGCTCCGGGACCGAGAGAGCAAACCGCGGCGTTCCCGGTTTGCTCTCTCGGTCCCGGAACCCCGAGCAAGCAGGTCTCCTTCCCTGCGGTTTGCTGGCTGGCTCCGGGACCGAGAGAGCAAACCGCGGGGAAGCTGGTTTCCTTTCCCGGTTTGCTCTCTCGTCCCGGAACCCCCCTTGAAGCCGCCCAACAGCGCTGCAGTGTGGCCACATCTAACACCACTTGCAGCGCTGGTTGCTGTAAGTGTGGCCACTCTGCAGCGCTGGCCCTATACAGCTGTACTAATACAGCTGTAACAACCAGCGCTGCAAAATTTTAGATGTAGACATGGCCTCAGTGTTGATAAGTGCAAAGTAAGGGACATTGGAAAATTATGATCTCAGCTATACAGGCAAAACGATGGAGTCTAAATTAGCTGCTACTGCTCAAGAAAGAGACCTTGGAGTCATTGTTGATAGAGCAGATGTTTTCAGGGAACTATGTGCAGCAACAGTCAAAAAAGTGAACAGAAAGTTAGAACCATTAGGAAAGGGACAGATAATATCATAGAAAGATCCTAATGCCACTCTAAATCCCTGGAATTCACATATGACAAAAGCCACCCTCCCTGACCCTTACTGCTCAGACTCATTCCCTGCAAGGCCCTGAATTACATGGAATCGCCCAGTTCTTGAGAGGTGCTGCTCATTCCCCGTCACTTTGCAAGTTCACCTTCTCTTCTAGGAAGGTGCAAAATCATGAGCAGAAACATTCTTCTTGCTCTGTTGCAGGGTTTTCAACCTGTGGTGTGTGGACACCTGGAAGGCCACAGACTATGGGGTCTGCACCTCCATTGGAAATTGTTTAGGGGTCTGGAAATGAAAAAAGGTTGAAAACCACTGACCTATTGTATATGTAATGTTTGTTAATTACAGTAGCTGCGTTGTCATCTGGGGAGAGTGCAGGGGCTAGCACAAGGGTTATGCACCTCTTAGGCTCTACTTAACCCTCTGCAAAGGATGATTTTCACCTTAGGTGATTACGGGAGCCAGATGATGGAGTCGGCCACATCTCATTGCATCTCAGCCACTCATCACAACTGCAGTCATTGCTGCGAAGGACTTAGCCGCTCGTTTGGCGTGGGACTGCTTGTTGGGCACAGAGCTGCAGACATGGAGATGGCCCCATGCAGAACCCATGTTGTTCAGAGTCTCTGGGATGGGGCGGTGGTGAGAATGCCTATGCTGTCTAGGAAGTGATTTCTTCAGTGGCATTTTTCTTTGTCTTTTAGGGGTGAATAATACTGTGGTGGCCCATGACATGGCATTTGAGTCTGTGCAGGCTCCTTGGAGTCCAGAGCACCAGATACAGCGTCCACGGCTCACCAAAGCAGTCCTGGACACAGAGGACAAGGCTGCGTTCCGGCTCCATTCAAACATGCCCAGATACATCTATTTTGCAGCCAACAGTGAAAATAAGTGGGGCCACCAGCGTGGCTACAGGATCCAGATCGTTAGCTTCACTGGGGAACATCTGCCAGAAACCAGTTTGATGGAGAGAGCTATCAGCTGGGGGAGGTAGGCAGCTTCAGCTAGATGTTACCACATAGTTTATGATGATACACAAGTCACCTGTGGGTGCCTAGGTGTCCAGTGGCTTCATGGTTCAGGTACCCATGGAATGGACATGGGCAAAGGCTCTTGTAGGTTCTAATGAAAGGGTGTCATGTTCTCTCTTACCAATCGCTGGGAGTTATGCCTAAGGCTACAGTTTTGTCATGGTGATTTTTAGTAAAAATCATGGACAGGTCATGGGCAAGAAACAAAAATTCAGGGAAGCCGTGACCTGTCTGTGATTTTTTGCTGCTGCAGTTCCCTGGTTTCCCCCACCACCGTGGTGGCTGGGAGCTGTGAGGTTCCCCCTCCCCCTGTAGCAGTTGGGAAATACAGGGTGACCATATTTCCCAAAGAGAAAACAAGACACCCCAGCCACTTGCCCGAGGTGTCCCCCACCTCCTGCATGGTCACTGGAACCCTGAGGAGGGCCCCCTCAGGAGCCTGTCACCTGTCACTGGAACTTTGCAGGGGCCTTCTTGTTGCTGGAAACCTGCCAGGGACTCAGAGTCCTGCAGCCCGTAGGGCTAAAGCAGAGACTATCACCGAGGTCTCTGGAAGTCACGGATTCCATGACATAAAGGTAGCCTCAGTTATGCCCTATCAGCTGTTTGCCCACTCCTTGGAGTTTAAAGCCAAACCTCTGTTGCAAACCTTGATTGAATTCTCTACTTCAATGGTTCATTTTGAACCCTGCTGCCACACACTTCCTCCAGTGCACCTTACCTGTGGCCTGAAGCCCCCTCTGTTTTCCCAGTCCTGCCTCACCCCTTGGCCACAGCTCAGTCAGTGCGTCTCAGTCATGACCTGCGCGGTACCCGCTATTCCAGTTCAGGTCACACCCATTCCCCTTCTGCTGATGCACCTCACTGGCACCCTGCTATACCAGTCTCTGGAGTTTCTGCTGGGCTAAATGTTGTGGTAGTGGTTTTGTGAGGTGTACATTAGGATCGTAGAAGCTTGAGATGGAAGCTTCATTATGTAGCCCATGCCCCCATCCAGCCTGCCAGGTGGGGCCAGGGCAGAGTGTTTCCTGTAGTATATTTCTCCCAATCTGGTTTTAAATGTCCCTGTCTTGTGTGGCTGCCTTCTTTCTCTCCTCTCATTAGGTACAAACTGGCTGTCACCAAACGAAAAGAGGAGGAACCAACCAGTAGCAGCATCTACAACCAGAACGACCCCTGGACGCCCACTGTGGCCTTTGCTGACTTCATAAACAATGAGACCATTGTAAACGAGGTGAGCTGGGTTCTCTTTGTGCTCGGGCCATGTATTACAGTGTGACGAGTATTACGCTCAGTCTTAGAACTATCCACAGCCCAGGACTCTCACAGACGAGGCCCGTTCTTTTGCTCAGGGCTCAGACAGACATTGCTAACAGGACTCTTGGTTTCTGTGGGACAAAAGGAAAGTCTTGGGGAATGAAAAACAACTCACTGCACTCCATGTTTTCCCTCTTCCGAGTTAGCATCTGTTCATTCTTTGTCCTTGTGACGTCCATGTGACTGAGTTGTGTGTAGAGTGAATGAGCAGAGCTGGTCGGGAAAGTCTGAAAAATCTTAAATTGCAACAAATGGGGGAAAATGTCAGGAAAATGTTTCCATTGCTCAAGACGCTCTCCTAAAGAGGGAGCCCGGCAGGTGGCATTCGCAGGCTTTGGCCCAGGTTCTGTCCTCGGACGTTACTGGTCTGCCCCAGTATGTGCCCCCAATGGATGTTCTCCTGAAATAACCAAGTTATGTGACACTCTCTCCCTTCCCCAGGACTTGGTTGCCTGGATAACAACTGGTTTCCTTCACATCCCACATGCTGAGGATATTCCCAACACAGTGACTGTGGGAAATGGAGTCAGCATTTTTCTGAGACCCTACAATTATTATGACATAGACCCTTCCATATACTCACCTGATGGCGTCTTTTTCACCAGTGAGCAGGACTCTAGTGTATGTGAAGTCAACCATATCGCCTGCCTGTCCAAAAGTGCCTCATGTTTACCAATCCTCCCTCCGTTCACCTATGATGGCTTCCAAAATCTGACGAGACTGTAAGAGTTATGGGTTGCAGGGTCTTTGTGTGGTAGAAGTGAATATGATGCACTAGAGTGACTACTCTGCCCAGATGACCCATTTGCATAATGGAGATCTGTCTTAAAACTCATTTCTAATGACAGAACTTTATCAAAAGATAAACTTAATCACCATTATCATTGCTTACAAGGGCTGTATCTAAGAGTTATGGACTGCAGGGTCTTTACGTGGTAGGAGAAATGAATCTGATGCACCAGAGTGACTACTCTGCAGAAAAAAACATCTATTTTTAATAATGGAGATCTGTCTTCAAGTCCATCTGTTAATGATGTTGTGTAGCTTTTTATATAGTAACTTCACTATTACAAGGGACTGTGTCTTTAAAGGGAAACATAACTTTCTCAATACGCTGCCAGGTTAGAATTTGTATTAGTCTTTTTTAGAATAACATGTTTAAATCCAGTCCGTCACATGACGGAGGCAGGTGGAAGGAGAGCCAATTCTGTTCCTCTGATAACAGTAATAAATACTGAGTACTAACTCGCTCAGGTGAAAATAATGAAGTTTGATGTTGGTCCAAAGTTCTCAAATGCCTTATTCTTAAACTGCTGCAGCTGTGTTGCACTGCCTGCGTCCATGAAGGCTGAAGGCGCTGAGTCTTAGCGTAAGCACATGGGAATAGCTGTACTGGGTCAGACCAATGGTCCATCTAGTTCCTTATTCTGTTTTCTGACAGTGGCCATTCAGCGGGAATGAACATAACAAGCAGTCATTGAGTGATCCATCCCCTGTCGTCCAGTCCCAGCTTCTGGCAGTCGGAGGCTAGGGTTGCGTCCCTGACCATCTTGGCTAATAGCCATTGATGGACCTGTCCTCCATGAACTTATCTCATTCTTTTTTGAACCCAGCTATACTTTTTCTTCACAACATCCCCTGGAAATGAATTCCACAGGCTGAGTGTGTGCTGCTGACATTTATAAGTCAACCTTAAAAACATGCTGTGGCCTGAAGCTTTGACTAAATCCCTGCCTTGAGAAAGCACAAGCTGTACGGCAGCTGTGAGATCTCACCGAGGTTAGCCAGTCCTCATCATGGGCTAGTGCCTTTCAAGAACATCAGATACATAAAGCCCTGTAGCCTGAGACCTCTCCTGGGGGTCTGATCTGGCTGCTCTGAGAGTCTGGTGCTCTGCAGAAGGCTGTGAGCTAAGTCACTCCTACTCACTCTGCTTTCCAGATCTTGTGGGTAGTTCAACAACAGGAAAGGAATAAGGGATAAAATGAGCAGCTTTGGGGACTGTGATCTCTGGTAAATACTGGGTGTAAAAGCAGGATGTCTGAAGATCAGCAGAATAGTAGATGGGGCACGAGGCTGTTACTCCAGTGTTGGAGCACCTGAGTCATCACAAGCCACAAAAGAGACGTGAGCTGTTCAATAGTTAAATGAATGTGATGCTCAGAACTGACAGGTGCTGGGTAGAGCCAGACTGTGGGAGTGGGGGACTCCGCAAGCCACTCACGGGTGTCATGGCTGTGATATTATGGGATGGGACACTGCACATTATTTCGTATCACATACCAGGGTGCAAAGCAGCTTCCACTGTCTAGAGCACAAACGAACATTGGGCTGATGATGCAGAGGAAGCCAGGAGAGCTGAAAGACCCGTTACATGGCTAAGAATAGTCAATGCAGGGAGTGAACTATAGAGTGGAGGAAACAAAGACCAAGCACTGGCCATGACTGGGCTAGAAGCTAATGAGACCATCAGGGCTCATCATTGGAAGGATGTTAGTGACAAGGGGACATGGAAATAAGTTTCGTCCCTCCCTAGTCCCAAGGGAGTAGGCTCCTTCCCAAGATCTGGGATCCATTGTCCAAGGAGGAAGTGTGATTTTCAGAGCAGCTGGGGAACGATGGGCTGCTGAGGCTCCAGCTCCAGATGAATTTGATCCTGCAAAGGAAGCAGTGTAAGGTCCTAGGCCAGCTTTTTCTCAGGGAGACCTGGTCATTTGTATGGGAAGCAATGTGACCCTGGAGGGTACTACGAGAGAATCTGAACTCAAGCTTTCTCTGTGGCCTGGGAGGTTAGACAGCAGGTGGGGCTGCACCTCCTGCTGCTCTTAGCTATGGCTGTCCCACAAGCATGGCTGTTAAAGACTGAGGCCAAGCCCTATTCATTACTATAAGGCCCATCCTGGTGCAGGATTGGGGTTGGTGAGCAGGGCTGGGGGGCAGCACTGGTGCAGAGGTAGCTTGGCAGTAGCTGGGCTGGTGATGGGTAGATGGTGCTGGACTGGGGAGGTGCAGGGGTGGAGTAGCTGGGTTGGAAGGGGTGCTGCTGGGCTGATTGGGAAGCCAGCGGCAGTGGCTATGGGGCTGGTGTTGGGGGGGGCACCCCCTCACCTTGAGTCTCTGCCACTCTGGGCTGGGGCCTGGGGCAGCGAGATGGGAGACAGAGGCTGCTTGCTGGCAGGTGCCACAGCAGCCCGGGCCAGGAGGAGGCGCTGAAGGCCAGTGCCCATCATGAGAGTGCAGCTGAGACATGGTGGGTGCCAGGTGCCAGGCAGCCCTGCTCCCCAGACAGGCAAAAGCACTGCCTTATTCATCTCACTCCTAGGGGTCTTCTCCCAGTTCCAGGCTGTCCAATCCCATCCCTCTGCTACCCACCTTGCAACAAGCATCCCCAGCCAGGGCCTGTCCCTGCTGCCTGCCAAGGGGACGGGGCTCTGCATGAGGGTTTGGATCAAGTCACAAGGCAGGACCATGCCACAGGCCAGAGTCAGGGACAAATTGCCAAAAGAGCCCAGTGGGCCACTGACCTGGCCACGAGAGGAGATGGGCATTTTATCTGCTGGGACTCTGCCCTGCTCCACTAGAAGGAGTGAATTTGAAAATGATTCTGGGGTTGGGAAAGGGGCTCCGGGGAAGGAAAGGGGCAGAACTGGCAGCTCAGACCTCTCCTCCATTACAGGAAGGGGTCTAAGGGGTCTAAGCCCCCTCCCTGCCCAACGCCCAAGGAACTTTAATTCCAAAGTGCTTGACATTTCCGCCAAACTGGTGGCACAGACAGGACATGGAGTCTTAACCAGTCGGGTGTAGCCCTCATCCCTATGCAGAGTTCAGGTCCTCCCCTGTTCCTGGTATGAAGGGGCAGCAGACCTCAGGATGAGGCCAGAGATAGTCACCTGTGTCAGCTCTGCTCAGGGGCTGGAGCATGCATTAAACACTTTGATTCTGGCAACATGCAGGTTTCAGAGATACCATAAATCCTGAAGCCAGCCTGCAGCCCTGGAGCCAGCCCTGCCCAGCTGTTACAAAAGCAAAGCTACACAGGGAGAGCTGGAGGCTCTCCAAGCCTTTGGTGAAAGAAATTATGACCTTAAAGGAGGAAGGGAAGGGGGATGGGAAGAGGGGAAAACACCTAATGTCCTAAACAGCAGGAGAGAAGGCAGCAGAGGCGGGCAGGAAATGTGGGAATGGGAGCAGAGGCCTGAGGGAAATGTGGCATTTGCTGAACATGGGAGTTAGGGATGGAAAAGGACAATTTGCTTACAAGGCAAACTGAGTGACCATCTGAGCTTGGGTTTGTGCCTGACCCTGTGAGTGGAGTCAGAACATCCTTGGCTTCCCTACCTTTCTACACCAAATCCAGCTCAGAACCAGCAGGGAGGGATATACCATGGGGAAGGAGATTTTTGAGGGGATGAGACACTGTTGGACTCTGACCCTATCTGGCCATCATGAGCAACCTACCTACAGCACATTTGTGATTGGCACATCTGTCACGGAGTGTGTGGGGGGGTCCGGTCCTGCACCCCTCTTCCTGGGACCCACATTGACTCTCAGCCAGCCAGTAAAACAGAAGGTTTATTGGACAACAGGAACACCGGTTACAGCAGGGCTTGCAGGCACAGTCAGGACCCCTCAGCCAGCCAGTAAAACAGAAGGTTTATTGGACAACAGGAACACAGGTTACAGCAGAGCTTGCAGGCACAGTCAGGACCCCTCAGTCGAGTCCTTCTGGAGTTTCAGGGTGCTTGGGTCCAGCATAGGATCCCCTGAATTCCCCTCATCCAGCCCAAAACCGAAACTGAACTGCCCTTCCTCCAGCCCGCCGATTCCTTTGTCCAGCTTCCCAGGCCAAGGTGCTAACCCCCTCCCCCTACCTGGCTCAGGTTACAGGCTTAAAGATCCTGTCCCTCACCTAAAGACATCCTCGACTCTCCCATCCCCCATGCAGATAGCCCCTACTCCATCACAACATCCAACCCTCAGAATGTGGGGAACGGGAGTGGGATTTGCTTATTTGCTCTGGGCTCATTTCATAGCATGTGTGAGCTCTTTAGGGAAAACTCTGTCTCTCCATGTATGTTTGTTCAGTGCCTATCACCAAGGTGCTCCGGCCAGCCCCAGGACCTCTGGGTGCTGCTACAGAATATAAACACTATTTCTAAAGGCACCTAGCAACCTGTGAACCCTCCTGCAGCCCATTCCCCTCCCAGCAGCCTCCGATTATTTATTGCAGATAGCCTCAGCAATGTGCATGGTGCTTGACAAACAAACAAGCAAAGACAGAGTCCCTAGCCCCCATGGGCCCAGTTTGGCCACTCTTATTGCCGCTGGGTTGTACCACTAGGCAGGAGTTCCATTCCAAGAGGGCTTTTTGCACTGTAAGGTGCCACACACCCAGTGGGGGAACTCCCCGCTGTGTTGAGCATCGAACATCAGCAGGAGGCTGGAATAGGGAATAGATAGGGGAGTCACACCTGGCAGAGCGAGCACCAGAGCCAGGGCCATGTGCCCACAAACACTGAATAAAGGAGTCAGCGGAGCCTGTGCTGGCACCAGAGCAGGTGCGAGAAACAAGTCCAGACTGATCAGCCCAAACAACAGCTCTTGGGGTGTAACCAAGTGTCACGGAGTCACCGGGCGATGCTCTCTAACTGCTCCCCACCAAGCCAGTCAGGACTTTGGGGAGCCTCCTCTCCTTTGGAGCAGACTTGTTCAGGGCAAGAAGCTCACACGTCTTCACCTCCTGGGTCTCTCCTTGGAGCATTCAGCATCCTCTGCCCCTCCATGCGCTTCCCACAGCGAGCCTGCCCCAGCGGGGTTCTGGGGAAGCCACAGGGTCCTGCACCCCCACTTTTGTAGAACTGATAAATGAAACTGTTTTTAATTGTTCACTTTATTAATGTAACTTCTGTTCACTATTCACTATACTTGCCTACACTGTAACTTCTGTTCCATATTGTAATTCAAACTCCATTTTAAAACACTCCATTTTGTAAAAGCTTCCTCCAACCTTCATTTCTGCAAACCCTGCTGTAATCTTATTAGTTTAGTTTAGATGTGTGAATGAGGTATGTATGAATGATGGAATCAATCTCCAGCCACAGCCTGTCCTGATGAGATAAAGTTCAAATACCAATGGCTGAAGACCTAGACAACAGCCCTAAACAAAGTAAGAAGCATCCACCCTAAAAAAAAGAGGACAACAGAGGGAAGATCAAAGCCAGGTCCCAGGCTGACAGTCACGCCTGCAATTGACGGGTAATCAAGCAAACCCAGAGGCGGCCTGACACAGCAAGACCTGGGAACTTTGAATCCAAACTAAACTCCTATAAAAAAGGAAGGGTGAGATGAGAAACTTTGGGTAACGTTCTGCTATTAACATCAAGGAGCATCGGTGCACGCCCAACAGAGACCTGACTCCTCCTCGTGCTCAGCTTTCCTGGCCAGTTAGCTGCCATGAGCTCCGATCCCAAGCTGCAAACTCAAACTGCAATCAGGACTGGTAACTATCCAGCAGCTGCAGAACATTTTGGGGTGTGTGTGTGTGTGTGTGTGTGTGTATGTGTATAAGCATTAAGGTATTTGCTAATAGTTATGGATTAATAATAAATGTGGCATCTTTGTCTTGACCCCTAAAACGATCCTGTGTAAGTTTGTGGGACAACACTTTGCAGTCAGACGTGACTCAGCCAGCCAGTAAAACAGAGGTTTATTCGATGACAGGAACAGGGTCTAAAACAGAGCTTGTAGATACAGCGAACCGGACCCCTCAGCCGGGTCCATTCTGGGGGACCAGTGAGCCAGACCCCCCACATCTGCCCTCCACTCCTCGACCCCAGCCAGCTCCAGACTAACAACCCCCCCCAGCCCCTCCTCTCTGCTCAGCTCCTTTCCCGGGCTAGGAGGTCACCTGATCCCTTTGTCTCCAACACCTTCAGCTGGAATCTTTGCAGAGCAGGGGCCCAGGCCATCAGTTGCCAGGAGACAGAGTGCCAGGCATTTAGGTGCACTGGCCCTTTGCTCTTCAGCAATCACATGCCCTTATCCCACCACCTAGATACTTAAGAACTGCATAGGGGACACTGAGGCACCAACACAGTATTCAGAGGAAACATCAAGAACATTCCCAGGTCGTCACACCAAGTAAATTGCCAAGCAAGGGAATTATTAGAAGCAAGACAGAGGGAAGCCCGAAGGGGGAAAGTCTGGGACAGGGCAGCAGAGAAGTGGACTGTAGCCAGGGAGGGATCGGGTTACAACAACTGGCAAGAAGCCGCTAGCAGACGGTCTCTCTTCTTCAATATCTCTGCTTTGTTGGCCAGAGCATTTTGCTTTTCCTGTTTTTTTGGGTCTGTGCTTGTGTTTTCTAAAATGACTCCAAAGCCATCCCTGCTCCAAAGGACCGCGGAGCTGGGGGCAGCCTCTGTAACCCGCCTCCCGAAGAACTGGCCAGGAAGTGAGTGCTGCGTGGAGACCTAAAGTGCTGCTTAAGAAGCTGAGCCTGTGAATGGTCTGGAGACGCAGAAGAAGCCTTTTATGGTTGACAGCAAACCTCAAGCGTCTTCTCACCACCTCTCCCTCCTCCAGCCCTGCACCTCCCCACAAACAGGCATAGCCTGCTCTCCTAGCTAGGCTGCCTGCAGTAGGGAGCTCCATTCTGTCAGGCTTCAGGAGCCGCCTCTGCTGCTGCAACATGAACCTGAAAACTGTCCTCATCCTCCTGGTTCTGGCGCTAGCCACAATTTTTGCTTTGGTTTGTGTGTTGCTGACTAGAGGAGTGAAACCGGCCACCTGTGAGCCACAGAGCCTGAGCAGTCAGAAGGGAGAGCACAGCGACCAGAGCCTGGTCTTTGCTGATCTGACGCCAGAAGAAATGAAGCAAGTGGTGACGTATCTTCAGGAGAACCTTGGGGTGCCATTGGTAGATGCCTCTCAAGCAAACCCTTCTGATAACTGCATTTACTACGTCGATGTGCAGCTCCCCACCAAGGCAGAGGCATTGGGGTTCTTGGATCGTGGGGGCAGGCGACCCCCCCGGCAGGCGCTGGCTGTGGTGTATTTCGGAAACCAACCAGATCCGAATGTCACGGAGTACGTGGTGGGTCCCCTGCCAAAGCCAACAACTCACAGGGATGTCACCGTGCGGAAGTATGGAGGGAAGCTGCCGTACCACCGCAGACCAGTGACTGAGAAGGAATACAAGGATATTGACCGCTTTGTCTACCAGGAGTTCTCCAAAGCACCAGGCTTGCTCAGAGAGTGCTGTGATTATGGTGAGACCAATTTTGCTACCCTCACCTCAGTTCCTCGGGGGTTCCAGTCAGGAGATCGTGCCACCTGGTTTGTTCTGTTCCAGAACGTGAATGGCAGTGGCTTCTATCTGCACCCAGTGGGGCTGGAGGTGCTGGTTAATCACAGCAGCCTGGATGCCTCCCAATGGAGGATAAGCAAAGTGTTCTATAATGGCCAGTACTATGAAGACATGGAGCAGCTGGAGACTGAGTTCATACAAGGCCGTGTGAAAGAGGTAAAAGTTAAGAAAGTCCAACCTGATGAGGAATTTGGTTCCATGAGGCCCAGAGCAGCCCCCATGGCACCAGGCCCTTTGCAATATGAGCCTCGTGGGCCCCGCTACAGCATCCAAAACAATCACGTCATCTTCCAGTCCTGGAGTTTTGCCTTTGGGATGGATGTGAATACAGGACCACGTCTCTTTGACATCAAGTTCAATGGAGAGAGAATTGTCTATGAGCTGAGTCTCCAAGAAGCCCTTGCTGTCTACGGCTCTAATTGTCCTGGAGGGATGGTGACTAGATATATGGATGCGAGCTTTGGCATCGGCAAGTCTGCTTTTGAGCTGGTCCGAGGTGTTGATTGCCCCTACACAGCCACCTATGTGGATAGACACTATCTAGTTGAATCAGAGACCCCTAAACTTAATAAAAACTCCTTGTGTATTTTTGAGCAGGACACTTCAGTCCCGCTGAGGCGTCATTATTCCAACTTGCAGTCCCTGTACTATGGCGGTCTAACTAAATATGCTCTTGTTCTCAGAGCCATTTCAACGCTCATTAACTATGACTACGTTTGGGACTTCATATTCTACCAGAACGGAGCTATTGAAGTAAAAATCCATGCCACTGGCTATATTAGCTCATCCTTTCTCTATGGCACAGGCACTGAACATGGCAGTCAGGTTGGGGAACACACCCTAGGGACAATACACAACCATTTCATCAATTATAAAGTGGACTTGGATGTTGGAGGTAGGTCTCTTTGCATGTGCGCGCTCTCTCTCTCTCTCTCTCTCTGGGAGCAGCCCAGGGTGGCTCAAAGGGGGCTTCTGAATTCTGGGCTTGGCCAGGGCCTGCCCATCCCCCAGTGTAAATTAGAACCTAATTTAAGGCAGATTCCCACAGCCGAAAACAGCTGCAACACAAAGGGATTAGGCAGTCACATCCTTTCCCACCCCCTGGCTCACTCTTCTGCCAGGAGCTGAGTGTGTGGGGTAGTCATTACACCAGCCCTGTTCTGAAATGGTGTAAAGGAGCTGGAATGCAGCAAGAATCGGGGCCACTAGATATAAGCGCTGCATTCTATAGTTTGTAATTCAGGGAGCTGGCAGGGTCCCCTCCCCATAAAGCGAGCTGGAGACCACCTTGGCTACACTGGCGCTTTACAGCGCTGCAACTTTCTCGCTCAGGGGTGTGAAAACAACACCCCTCTGTGTGCTGCAAGATACAGCGCTGCAGCGCTGGGAGCGCGGCTCCCAGCGCTGCAAGCTAATCCCCACAGGGAGCTGGAGTACGTGCAGCGCTGGGAGAGCTCTCTCCCAGGGCTGGCACCGCGACCACACTCCACTTCAAAGCAAGTTTCGAGTGTAGCCAAGGCACAGAAACTCACCAGAGCAGTGGATAAAGTGGAGCAGCCAGATTAAATTAGAAAACCTTCTGGATCAGCTTCCATAGGAAAAACATCAAACTTTGGCAGGTTTAGGAATTGTAGACACAAACTTTGCTGACTGCGTGCCATAGGTCTTGGATGCAACCGCCTCCCTGGGGGGAGAAAAAGGGATTCACCATTGAACCTGGAAGAGTATAACATAACTGCCCCTGGGAATAACAAATTAGGACGGATTCACTCCCATCCACCTGTGGGAGCATGCATTCATTCTGCACATGTAAGAGGCCATTTTATGTTACAGACCTACTTAGCCCCAAAGGGGATGCTTGCAGGAATCAAACCCAGCTATTAGACTAGGATATAGCATGGAAAACAGGTTACTCTTGCTAGCGACTTTCTGCATGAACAGCGTCACATGACAAAGTACCAACCATACCTTAGCCAAATACCAGTAAAGTGTCCTATTAACCACTGGGTGGCGATTATCAGCTTCCCCATAGGGGTGAGCCTAAGCAGTGGAGCATCCGCTGAGCAAGTCCCAGTGGGGTGACCAGACAGCAAGTGTGAAAAATAGGGACGGGGTGGGGAATAAAAGGAGCCTATATAAGGAAAAGGTCCAAATATCAGGACTATCCCTATAAAATCGGGACATCTGGTCACCCTAAGTCCCAGAGGCATTCTCAGCACACATGGGCCCCCCGCCATAATGAGTGTCAGACACACACGACAGATGGCAAGAAGCTGAAACTTCAATTCCTTCCTGACTGTCATGGCATGACCTGGGGCAGGGAGGGTTCAATGGCAAATACCCCTGTGTCATGTGACTCCTGTGAATAGTTTCACACTCATGGAAGAGTTGTGAAAAGGCAGGAGCTGTTGGAAGCTTCTAGGGACAGTTTCTGCCCTCTTGGCATCATCAGCTAGCAAGAGTCTCTTCTGATGATATAATGCTTCTAACTTGGGTTGCATTGGCTGAAAGCACTTGGTGTCCTCTCAGAGAGCTGCAGGGGCAGAGCTGTAGCTCTTCACTATATTCAGCTGTTAATTTTCTTTCTCCTTTCTGGACTTTTAAACTCTCTTGAACCAAGCACAAGGTATTTTATAACTAAAATTAAACATTAATCCTCTCAACAAAGGGTTGCCCCTAATCCACCCATGAAATGTCATGAGTCCCGTGGGACCAGCACCTCTTAGAAGACCGGATGACAGATTATTGAAGATGGCATAATTAGAGGATTGGAGGATGAACTGTAAAACCTTGCTACCCTCGAGGAGTTAGATGGCTGAACGATCTAAATATGGACTGGTGATACCTATGAAAAAAGATGCACTTATTAAAGGATTTTCTCTATACTCATGTCACAGACAGAAGGTGGCAGATACATCGTTTAGTGGTGGAGCTGCCTGAGGAGACATCATAGAAATATAGCCAGTGATTTTGAAACACGTTCACTGTATAATAAGCCCGGTGCAATAAATCTCAGTTCCCCGTGCCAGCTCTAAGTGTTGAGAGGAAAGAACACCCTTTTTCCCAGGAGTTAGGGGGGGAAATGACCTTTCCCCATTTCCCACATGGCTGAAGAATGGAAAGCAGTGGAGCAAGGAGGAGTTTCCAAGAGGACACAAGTAGTTTGGGTGCACAGCAGGGTGGGCTGGGGATCCCTTACTCTGATGAGTCAATCCAGCAGAGAACTCTAGAATTTTTCATGTCCCAACATGCTAAGTGAGTAGGAAGTTCCTTGTTCTGTAGTATTGTCAGCTGCTCCTTTTGGAGGGGGTGGTGTTTCCTCTATGCAATAGATTGGTTCTGTTCAAGATCTTTCACAGAGTTCTTCGTCCCCCTGAGTGAGCTGCAGGACCTGCCCCTGTAGTTTGCAGTTTGGAATGAGCCACGGCCTGACTCTTACAACCTATCAGGAAGCCCAGGAGACCAAAGATGCAATTTCTCAGAGGCTTTCTCTTTGCCTTGTAGGAACAAAGAATTCTCTGGTGGCTCATGACATGACATTCGATACCGTGCAGGCTCCTTGGAGTCCAGAGCACCAGATACAGAGGCCACGGCTAACCAAGAAAGTCCTGGACACTGAGGACAAGGCTGTATTCCCACTTCACTCCAAGATCCCCAGATACATCCACTTCACCACCAACCGTGAAAATAAGTGGGGACACCAGCGCGGCTACAGGATCCAGATAGTCAGCTTTGCTGGGGACCATCTGCCAGAAGCCAGTTCCATGGAGCGGTCCATCAGCTGGGGGAGGTAGGTGTTCACATTTAGAAATTAAGCAATTCCTGCTTGTGCTTAAATAATTGCTATCCCTCTGCAGGTTGGTGCCATGTTGGGACCAGTGGCTGTAAAACCGGGGCTATGGGGAGCAGCCTTCAGTGATACAGCAATGGGCCAGCAGCCTCCTGCTTCAGGGCCTGAGCTGAGCACTGCTTGCCTGGCACTAGGGGAACCACTTATTCCACAAGTCCCCCTGTGGGGTTTCTTGCACCTTCCTCTGAAGCAGCGGGTGCTGGCTGCTTTCAGAAATGGGACACCGGATTGGGTGGACTCTCCAGTCTGACGCCAAGATAAAGGAAGGAATTCAGTGCTGGCCTCTTTCCATCCAGCTTTGCTTGGGTGCAGTAGTAATGCTGTATTCTGACTGATATATCGGCTGGGTTATGCCTCTGACCCTGGCTCTCCCACCCTGTCCTTCTGGGGTCACTCTGGGGCAGCAGGGATGAGAGACCCGGAGAGAGGGATCCAAAACAGAAACTGACTTGATGCAAGCTCTGCAGTTGCTGTTTCCCTCTCTGCCATGGCTCAGCCTCTGGAGGCCCCATCCCTGTTAGCGAGCCACACACACGCAGGGAAAACAGCCAAAGGGAAATGATGTAAAATCCCTGCAAAGCTGAAATAGCATCCCAGGCTGGGACAACGTGGAGGGAAAGAGGCCAGGAGTACGGAGGCGTTCGCTCTCCCTGCCCAGCTGCTGGAGTCTGGGGAGCTGTGAGTGAAGTTAAAAATAGATTTTAAAAGCCTCCAGGCACAGCTCCCATGATCACCACGGGCTCAGCCCCAGAGCTGGGGGCCATTTCTGGGGAGGGGGACTGTGGGCTCAGCCCCAGAGATGGGGGCCCCTGTCTGGGGGGGGGGGGAGAGGGGACTCACCATGGGCTCAGCCCCAGAGCTGGGGACCTTGTCTGGGGGGAGGGGCTCACCTCAGGCTCATCCCCAGAGATGGGGGCCCCCGTCTGAGGGGGGGGACTCACCATGGGCTCAGCCCCAGAGATGGGGCCCCTGTCTGAGGAGGGAACTCACCTCAGGGTCATCCCCAGAGATGGGGGGCCCTGTCTGGGGCGGGGACTCACTGTGGGCTCAGACCCAGAGAATCTCCACGCTATTTTGCTGATGACACAAACCCCAATTCTCTTTCCCCCGTGCCATGGCTCTTTGTTAACTTTGTCTTTGCTCTGTTTGGAGAGGGAAATCAGAAAGGGTCATGCCATAGCTCTGGGCTGTGGGGCTGTGGCTTCCTGCCCTACAGGGGAAAGGTTAAACAATTACAATAAATATTCTTGGCCTTTAAAACGCAAGAGAAAAGTGCAAGAATTGCTTCTCTCCATAGTTGTTCCTTGACTAGAAGCTGGAGCCAGACAAATTCAAATTAGAAATTAGGCCCCAGTTTTCTGCAGTGAGGGCGATTAACCAATAGAATCAGGTCCCAGGGTAAATGTTGGTTCTTTGTCTCGTGATGTCTTCAGGTCAGGACTGGGTACATTTCTGGAGTTCTGGGGCTCAATACAAGAGTAACAGGGTGAAATTTAATGGCCTACCTGTCAAATAGAGGAGGGATATGATAGATCTTATGGTCCCTTCTGGCCTGAAATGCTATGAATCTTGATTGTTCTATGCAGTGTTGCTGTTGGTCCCAGGATATTAGGGAGACAAGGTGGGTGAGGTCCAGTAAAAGATATTATGGCCCCCATGTTTCTATGTGAATCTAGATTGTTATTTAAGATATACCTGTCGAGTCCTGTCATCTTGGGCAGTGTCCCTTTAAGTGCAGTATGATGCTCACTGAGAGGCAGCAATCTGGGTCTCAGAAGGTCCCTGTAGCCAGATCTCTACGGTAATCTCTCCATCCCTTGCTGTCATGTCCCAGACTGTCTCTCTCCACCACACAGCCTGTGCCATGTCCTGTCCTTCATGACTCATCTGTTTGACCACATTGTGCTGATCGTTTCATGGCCCTTCCATTTCATACCCTCTCCCCTAGTATTCCTGCCCCTTATCAGCATTTGTAAGTGTGGGGTGGGTTCTCTCTCAGGGGGCTCCCCATTGCTAGATGCTGTGTGAGTGGGGCCACTACACTGGTGATTTGCAGAGAGGGCGCACCGCTAGCCCGCTGCACACACAGGGCCCTTTAAAAACACTAACTCTTTAATCGTCACATGCCCTTGGCGGCAGGAATCATTATTGCCATTCTGCCACTGGGGAAACAGGGACAGAGAGAAGTGACTTGCCCAGGCTCATGCAGCAGGGAAGGGAATCCAGGAGTCCAGGCTCCCAGAACGGATGTCGTCACTCAGGCTCAGCCTGCATGGGGAGGGCAAATCAATCTTTTCTCTCTGCTCGTTAGGTACAAACTGGCCGTCACCAAACGAAAAGAGGAGGAGCCAACCAGCACCAGCATCTACAACCAGAACGACCCCTGGACGCCCACCGTGGCCTTTGCTGACTTCATAGACAATGAGACCATCGTAAACGAGGTGTGCTGGGTCCTTCCAGTGAGGGCTGCAGCGCCTTCCAGGGAAGTGTGCAGGGCAGGCAGACACACACACACACACAGAGCAAGCAGATGGGGAGCCCAGCCCAGGGGTGGGCAGACACGCTGCTGGCTAGAACATGTCACAGCCAGCAGGGTAGTCCCTCATTCCCTGGGTGTGTTGAAGTGTATGCTGGAACAGTGGTCATTGCTCCGTGGTGTTTACAGAGGGTCTGCCCCAGGTGTGCTCTCCTAGCCAGCACTTCTCCTGAAATAGCCCAGTGACGCCTCTCTTCCTCTTCCAGGACCTGGTTGCCTGGATTTCTGTTGGCTTCCTGCATGTCCCGCATACTGAGGATATTCCTAACACGGTGACTGTGGGGAACGGAGTCGGCTTTTTCCTGAGACCCTACAACTATTTTGATGAAGACCCCTCTGTTCACTCACCTGACAGCATCTATTTCAGAAGTGACCAGGACCCCAGCATGTGTGAAGTTCATCCTGTTGCCTGCCTGTCAAAGACAGCCTCGTGCTCACCAGCCCTCCCTGCATTCACCTACAATGGCTTCCGGAACCAGACAGGTCCCTGAGCCACTGACTGCAGGGTCTTGTAAGTGTGCTAGTGATCGACTGTTCATTGGGCCATGTGCTCAGCTTCCATCGAAAGCAGCAGTCAGCCCTGGCTCACTGACACCATAGGTCTGTAGATGGTTTATACAGGGCTGTCCTTAGGCATACGCAGTATACACAGCTGCGTAGGGCACCAAGAAATCTGGGGCACCAAATTGCCCCAAATTTCATGGTGCCTTAGGCAGCTGGGTGCTGCATACGCGACAGCACTAGTCCCAGTGACCAGCCCTATCCCTTGGCTGGCACCACCTGGAAGGGGCAGGGCCATCTCTAGGGCAGGGGCGGCTCCAGCACGCCAAGCGCATGCTTGGGGCGGCATGCCGTGGGGGGCGCTCTGCCGGTTGCTAGGAGGGCGGCAGGCAGGCAGCCTTCGGCGGCATGCCTGCGGACGGTCTGCTGGTCCTGCGGCTCCGGTAGACCGTGCCTGTGGGAGGTCCACCAGAGCCGCGGGACCGGTGACTGGCAGAGTACCCCCCGCAACATGCCGCTGTTCTTGGGGTGGCGAAATGCCTAGAGCCACCCCTGCCCTAGGGGGTGTGGGGCCCCGGACAACTCCCTCCACCCTGCCTCTTACCCTCCCCCCTGTTCTGCCCCGGCTCACCCCCATTGCACCTCTTTCCCCCAGCGACCCCGCACTCACTGGCAGCGGCGGGAACTGGAGCAACGCGGCCCCAGCCCACTCTACTCCACCAGCTCCCAGACTAGTGCAGCAGTCAGGTTCCTGGCATGTTGTCAGCAGGGCCCTCAATTGGACAAAGTTTGAAATACCTCATGTTTAATTAAAGTTTTCCCAGGTCCCTTTTGATTCAACAGACACCTAGTGACCTGGTGCAGAGTTGCAGTTTATTTAAGAGTGTGTATAAGAAACTTAGACACAGAAGCTCTGAACACTCACTAGACAAGACCTGATATAGCTTCAAGCAAACATTCACTAGCAAGCATCTGTCATCTTCTCACAGGCCTGCCAAGGAGCTCAGGTTGGATGTGCATTCAAGACCAATTTTTATTTCCTGTAACATTTCTGTATTGCTGCAAGCTCTGTATCCTCATTGGCTTAGGTGTATGTCAGTCAAAATATTACAGCTGTCGGTACCTTCACATATATTCAATAGTTACACATATGTCCACATTATAAAACACAGGAAAAGATGTGCTAATAAAAGGTAAGTTACAGCAGCATCATTTGGAAAAGGTTTTAAAAAGTGCTAATGGCTTTAGAAATGTCTTGCTTTTGTCTCCTGTTTTGTGTTGCTGTAAGGCAGGGGCTCTCAGCCTCTCCAGACTACTGTACCCCATTCAGGAGTCTGATTTGTCTTATGTACCCCAAGTTCCACCTCACTTAAAAACTACTTGCTTACAAAATCAGACATAAAAATACAGCAGTGTCACAGCCCACTAGTACTGAACAATGACCGACTTTCTCATTTTTACCATATAATTGTAAAACAGATCAATTACAATTAAAATATTGTCCTTAGACGTTTCAGTGTATCGTCTATAGAGCAGTATAAGCAAGTCATTGGCTGATGAAATTTTAGTTTGACTGGCTTTGCTAGTGCTTTTTATGTAGCCTGTTGTAAAACTAGGCAAATACCTAGTTGAGTTGATGTACCCCCACCCCTGGAAGACCTGTGTGTATCCCCAGGGGTGTGTGTGTCCCTGGTTGTGAACCACTGCTGTAAGGGACCAAAAGCTCCTTTGGGTGGAAGTTCCAGGGCACTGCATGGGAGGCAGAAGATATGGGTTCTGTTCCCAACTCTGCTTATGATTCAGTATGTAGAACTTGGGAGGCGTCACTTGACCTCCTGGTGCCATGGTTTTCTGTGCTGTAAAAGGGGCACGAATCGATAATGCTGACTCTGTGTTGTAAAATGTTTTGAGCTCAATGGATGAAGGTCATGAGTGTTCCCGTTGGAGGGAGGCAGGGCTCAAACAGACCCAGCAGGATTACTGCGAAGACCAGGGCCAGCTCTAGCCATTTCGCCGCCCCAAGCACGGCGGCACGCCACAGGGGGCGCTCTGACGCTCGCCGGTCCAGCGACTCCGGTGGACCTCCTGCAGGCACGTCTGCGGGAGGTCCACCGGAGCCTCCTGCCGCCCTCCCAGCAACTGGCAGAGTGCCCCCCATGGCGTGCCACCCCAAGCACGCGCTTGGCGCGCTGTGGCCTGGAGCCGGCCCTGGTGGAGACCCAACAGGAGGGTGTAGGACAGCGATGACTAAGAGGTGGGAGGCAGTCTGCCTGATGCATTCCCATCAGAAAGCTCAGGATATGTTGCAGCAGACTGCAGATGGCAGACCGATGTTCAAGATGGGCCTCAAGGACTGGTGCACTTTGGGGACTGCTAGTTCCATGGGGAGTTGCGGAGATGTTAGGGCATTGGCTGGCATGCTCATTTGCATGGAATTGCCCAGAATGCCCCTTGTTATCTCACTGCACAGCTAGTGGGAGAACAGCCTGGATGCTTTGAGTGCTGAGACCGTGCTCCCAAGGCCAGAATTGTGGCCAGGCCTCGAGTCTGGGTTACAGGACTGTTGTGTGACCCTGCAGCTGTCAAGGCTGGCCGCGGAAGGGGTCCCGGTGACCAGGAAGCTGTGTTTAACACAGGGTGTCATGTTCACTCAGTTTTTGGGTGCCTGTTTAAAGGCTGAATTTCTGCATTCCAGTTGCTTAAGGGGACACAGGGGTCTCTCCCCACCAGAACAGGGTGGCAGCAGATCTTTGCTAGGTGGATCCAGGCAATAAGGGCTGATAACAGTTCCTTATTTTTTCATCTTGGTACAAGAAGACTGGGAGTTGCTGAGTGCTGCAAAAAGCAGCAAGAAACACCCTTGGCGATAGTGAATGGAGGTGAGTCCTGTTAATAATTAATCATAACAATAATAATATCAGAGGAGAGAGAGAGTAGGGGTGCTAAGAAAACAGTCCCTTATTTCTGAAATACAATGTTGGTAACCCTTTCTCCAGGCTCTTTGCGTTGGTTTTGCATCTGTCTGCAAGCTGGTCAGGAGACATTTGCTAAGGGGTCTGGGGGGGTTGCCGTCTCTGTTGGGTCAAGGGAGCTGGTGCTCAAAATGGCATTCCCTGCCTAATAGACTAGCACTCAAGTGCTTTTCAAACCCAGACTTGTGTGTGATCCATTTCCTAGAGATGGGCTGGAACCAGAACCCCAGCTCCAAACACTCTGGGAAAGTTCTGATTCGAGCCTAAACTTTACTCCCTGACTCCAACTCCTAACACATGGGGATTGCGATGCCTGTTTGCTATGAACAGGACATGATGATCTGGGGGGCAGTGGGAAGACCAGCTCCCGTAAGTTGACCTTTATTTCTCCTCCCCCAGGCTCTGGCCATCAGTCCTGATTCTGGAGCCTGTCAGCAGTGCTGCAGTGCTGGTTGGTTGTGGGAGATGGGGGCTCAGAGATGCTGATTGTCAGCACAAGTGCATTGCAACACATTGGGAGGCTCGGATGTGGAGGAAAGGCCTGGCCTGGCCTGGCCTGGCCTGCTGTGAGGGGGCTGCAAGATTGTCATTGCAGCATTCAGCACAGTTACCGGAAATAAATGCTAGGTTCTGCTCTTGGCTCTCAGATCCCCTCTGTCTGCGATGAGAAAGTTTCACTCCCTTAGGACACTGGTGGGCTGCTTAATTTGTCTCCCTAGCACAAACAGTCCTGGCAAGAGGGGTCAGAGGCTGAGCACGAGGGCCAGGCTCTAGCAAATCCCAGAGTAACGGCCCAGCGAGCCAGGAAATGCTCCCCAGTCACTTCCAGTCAGTAGGCCCAGGCAGAGCAGCTTTCTCGGGGCTGGAGATTATTCCACTCTGGAGCATACAGCTGTGAGTTGTGCTGCAGTATTGCGGAGGGGCCCAGCCCCACAAAGCTGGGCACTGACAAAGGACCAGGCCCCTGCACTCAGGAGTGAAGGAGCTAAGCACCAGCTATTGCCTGTTGTGATGGCAGCTTTTCTCGCTAGCAATCTCAGGGCTGTGGGGAGGGGGTCTGAGAGCAGTGCAGGCCTAAGGAAGAGTGATGCCTTCCCTTTAATGAAGGGAACACTCCGTGTTCCTCTGCCCCACTCTCCGGGGCTCTGGGGTGAGGGAGAGGGTTGGCCTGAGAACAGGTCATCAGTCACCTTCAAAATTCCCTTGCTCTGGCTACTTCTTCCAGGCTCTCTCTGCTTGTGACATCACAGTTGTCACTACAATAACCAGTCGTGACATCACTAACAGAGGAGGGAGCGCCCATTGTGCATGACACTGCTGGCGTGGTGTCCAGGTGTGGGAGAACCTAGCATCCGAGGAGGAGGGGGAGGAGACTCACAGCTGACCGAGAAGTGGAGCTGGCTTAGCTCCCAGCATGAGGATGCCACCTCTGCTCTCCTGCTTTCACCCCTTTCCCAGCAGGTGGCAACCCAGCTGCTTCTGAGCTCTCCGGCACATGGCAAGAGCGCGGTGGGGCAGCCTGTGGCACATCTGTGGGAGGCTCAGCTCCCTCTCCCTTGGATTGCCTGTTGTTCCCTGAGGAATATTTGTTCAATAGTTGATTGTGATTTGTAAGGAGCCCAGTCGTGCACGGGGCAAGGGACAGGTTAAAGGGCTGTGGGAGCAGCCAGCCAGGAGTTCTTCAGGTGCTCCGTGGCTGTGCAATACCTTTGCTACCATTCCACGCACAAGACGCGTGCTGGGAATGCTCTGTGGACCCAGTCCATTGACAGCAAAGCACTAGCTGGAAAATAAGGGACAAACAAGTGAGTTAATGTGTAACAATTGTACCAAGCAGGGATTAATCACCCCTGGCCTTGGCTTTTGTGGAGAGCAATCCTAGCTCTGAATCAGAGACATGGACCCTTGTCCAATGGCCCCACAGCCCTGCCAGACACCTGCAGGGCCTCAGAGCTCATGCAGCCCAGCGCCGTGGGCACAGAACATCTGAGCAAGTCCCATGTGCCCTGGTGCCCGCCTCTTCGTAGTGGGGCTTGTCCCAGGGAACATGCACCAAACTGGAAGGCGAGGCCTCCAAGTCTGGTGGGTTTGTGTGTCTTGAGGATGGGGAAGGCCCATTATCTGCCCCAAGGAACAGACGCTTTACCAAGGTCAGGGCTTGGCCTCGCTTTTGAGACATTGCTCAAACCGCGTGTGCGCCTTAGGTTGGGCAGTCCCATGGGAGTGCAGGGGAGTCTGCCTCATGCAGCACCTCTCAGGGGCTGGGACATTCGCTCGGGCAGCAGGCCTGGCCTGAGAGCTTGCTAACAAGGAACCTGGTGGTCTGCATAAGGAGCTGCAATGCTTTCCCCATCTGTCAAACGGCAGCACTGGACTCTAGAAAGCTGGTGTGAAGGGCCAGCGGAGCACTGGTATGTGTGTGCAGTGCAGTGGCCGCGTGAGTGTATTTATACGGACTGTCATGGAACCCAGGGGCTGGGTCAGGCGCAGTTTGCTGACCAGGGCAGGAAGGGATTCAGTGTTCTGACTGGTCACAGATGTCGAAGGTCAGGATTGGTAGGAGGGTGTATTGTGCTGTGGACTGAACAAGAACAGAGCCAGGATCAGAGCCCATTGAGCTGCAGAGTGTCTCCAGCTGCTGAAGACCCTGTCCCTGGGCTGACAGCGTCCAGGTGGGGATGTCATTTGTGAGGTGGGTTCTATGGGATCAGAGCTGGAGGCTTTCCATAAAAATGAGCCCTGGGAGCTCCCTGCTCTTGTCTGAGAGATGTTTTATGGCTGCTGCATTCAGGGATCCCTGCCTGGGCCAGGCCTGGTGCACGGGGCCCACAGTGATGGGCCCCTCTCTCAGGCTCCTTTGTGCTCGCTCAGGGACACATGCAGGGTTCTGTGCTCTTTGCTTTACCACAAGGTCTGCTCCTTCCTGCTCTGTTATTGACTCCTTCTCTCTCCTGGGTGCTAGTTCAACCCCGAAGCCCTGACCAGGCCCAGTCAGGATTCCCTTTCCCCAGAGCAGCAATGTCAGGTCAACTCTCCTGGCCAAAATGCCCCTCGGTGAAGTTACCTGGGTCTCCCCCAGCTCTAGGCTCAGGACTGTGTCATGATGCTTGCTCCTATATCCCATCCCAGAGGCGGTTGCATTTCAGTGGCAAGAGCAGTTATCCCCAGTCTATGCCCTGTCTGAGGGCTCCCCAGAAAGCTCAGTGTATTAGGATGATTCCTCTTTTAATAGAAGAACAGACCGAAAGCCATATGGAAAGCAGTTTACTTTGCAGACTCCCGACTGGCTGGGAAAGATGCATCTTCCTCCCAGAGCTTTGCCAGCTGACAGTGGGTCTGTAGAGATTATCCGGTGGGACAGTCCAAGAATTGGTTCCCACATAAGGGCCAATGCCCAGGAGATGAGAGTGGGCCAGAGTAGCTGCCCAGACAACGGCAAACGGAAGGTGCGGAAAATACCTGCCAAGGAGTGGTGGGGACGTGTTAGAAAGTCCTTGCTGTTAGGCTCCTCCCTGCACAGGAGGGAACAATCCTGCCTACAACCCCAGGGTAGGTGGTGGACTAGCTGATTATGGCTTTTCCATCTCCTGTGTCTGTGGTTCGGCTGCTGTACACCGCTCACAGGTGGGGGCATTAGCAGCAGCATCCTTTGCCCCATCTCTGGCCTCTGAGAATCTCAACGGGCTTTAAAAACATCAGTGTGTTGAGCCTTGTGCTCTCCCTTCTGCCCCGTCCTCCTCCCTGAGGTCCCGGTGCCAGGGGAAGTACTGAACTCACAAGCCCCTGGGAGTCTTTAAAGCAAGAGGGGGTTGCTCTAACAGCTGCTCTCTGGGTGGACCACAGGTTACTGGGCTCAGTGCTGTCCCATGGGAGGGAAGTATAGTTGCCTCTACTGCAAGGGTCCCTGGGTGGGGCTAGCCTGACACAATGATCCATTCAGACCTTCTTGTCCATGGGCCTTGTCTCTCATGCTTCCACCATCTTCACACCATCTGTGATGGTGCAGTTCCTCTGGATTTATGCCAGAGTAGACGAAAGCAGAATCAGGCCCCATGAGCTGGGAAAGCAGAAGTATGGAGGGGTCAGTGACAGCCATAAATGGGATGCTGTTCCCTGAATGTTCCCTGCCTTCCGCACATGGCGAGCCAGTCCCTGGGGAGGCCAGGTTCTCAGAAATCCATCACCATCTGCCTAGTGTGTTTACTGGATTGGCCTGCCTGGACTCTGCTTGCTGCACTGGTGCAGGTGAAGGCTGGGAGTGCACCGCGCTAACTGCTGCCAGCCAAGACTAGCTCCTCGCTCCCCAGCACTTAGTCCCCTCAAAGTTCCTGGCTGGCCGGGAGCACTTTAGATTAAATATTTGCCCAGAGGACACAGACAGGCTCTCTGACGGAGGGGATGTCGCAGCAAGGGCAGAAGCTGGGAGCGTTTCCCAGAGCCCATATTACTGATTGTGTGACTGGACACTAACCAGAGCCCTGGGAATCTCAGGGAACACTCTGTCCCAAAGCCAGCTGTCGTGGTTAGTGGATCAAAGGTTGGCGAGAGGCACTGGGGCTGCAATGGAGTTTTGTCGTAACTTGTTACGTATTGAAACTCTCTGGAGCAAGAGGAGCTGGCGGTTCTGATGTGGTTGGTTTTTTTTCTCCCTGTTTATTATCGTTTCAGATGCCATGGATTGGGAACTGTGGGTGCTTTATAAATAGGCTGAACGTTAGTCCTCCTTTCCTGGCCTACATCGAGGGCTCTGCATCCTCTGCTCAAAGGCTGCTTCGCAGTGTCCGGCAGCCATCGCTCCTCGGCTCATGAGCCCTGCACAGCGGCCTGTAAACACTGTAGTCCTGTGAAAGGATGGAGCCAGCAGCTGAGGAACCGGCATCACTGGAGATGCTCAGAGCTGGGACAAGGCAGCATTCAGCCACCAATGGTAGTGTAGTACTGATGAAATTAATCTCACCATGATGCACGTCCATCCCACACCAAAGGAGTCTACAGACGGGGACACTTCCCCTCTTTCTCCAGTGCTACACACAGAGGTGCTGCAAGCTTCCTCATGTAGGGACCTGCAAGTCCCAGCTTGCAGAAGTTAAAGTGCATCAAACATGGCTACACATATGCCCCCTTCCTTCCTGTTGCTGTGCTTACCTGGAGAGTGGTTCCCATCCTGTGGCTGCAGGGCCTCTCCTTACTCCCTTCTGCATGTTAGTGGGAAGCCCCATCTCCTCCCCAGCAGCCCAGAGGCTGTGGAGTTCAGATCTGGGCTGCGTCCCAGCCATGGTGCCCAGCACGCAGAGAAGAGCCTGGGGCAGCTGGAACTTCACGTTCAATCCTCAGATGGTACAACAAAGCATGAAAGCCCCTGCTCCTTCCCCAGAGCCATGGGCTGATTCCTACTCTGTGCCCTTTCCAGCCTCAGGGGCATGGGTCAGACTTGGAATACCGTTGCGCCAAGACCAGTTTCCTTAGATGCAAGGAGAGATGAGCTCCCAGCAGATGGGAGCACAGAGCTAACCCAGGTGAAACTACTCCAGATCCTGCTCTGCCCTTATCCCCTAGAGCACACCCCCTCCACCCATGGCCCAGTGTATGCTGGGCCTGTGTGAATGGAGTGGAAGGGTCTCAGCCCAGTTCCTACTGGAGAGGTGTCCACACCAGTAAAACCACGCACACCGGTGGCAGCCTCAACAGAGAGCCACAGGTTGAACTGGCCATGGGGTTGGAGTGCCTGTCTTGCTCCAGGTCAAGGATGAGGCCAGTTGGAGGAGCCAGGAGCGTACAGAGAGAAGAAACTTGTACTGCCACTGCCCCTCCAGGATCTCTCATGCCTGGAGAATCCGCTCAGGACAGAGGAAACAAAACTGGGATTGGGAATGCAGCTCCTGTGAAACATCCAGCAGGATGGGTCTTCTCCTGGTTCAGAAAGACAGGGGGTACTAGCCCCAGAACACCTCCTTTGGATCTCAGAGGACCTTGCAAAGGAAGGTCAGTGTCATCACTCCCACTTCACAGAGGGTGAAATGGAAGCATCGACTCACCCAAAGCTCCCCAGCAGGTCAGGGCAGAGCTCTGCTCTCCTGAACTCCCTGCTCCTGGAGCCTGTGAAAGGCCGGGTTTGAACCCCCCGGAGAACAGTAGGAGCAGAGGATTTTCTCCCCGTGATGATTTCTCATTGGAATGCAGGGAAGTTTGGGGTCAGTGGCCATGGGGCTCCAACATGTGTCAGCCAACTTGTCTTATTAAAGATGAGGAGGCCCGTAACATGCTGCGATACAGCTTCTGACTCCTGGGGAGAGTACACAACATACCCAGCCACAGTGGAGAGAGAAGGGCTAAACTCAGGCTGGTGCCGGGAAGGCCAGGAGTTCTCTGCAGGCGTGTGAAGGAGGAATTCGGCTCTGGCAGGCTGTGAGGGGTGATCTGCCGAGCACAAGGAATCCCAGGCAGCCCAAGCCCAAAGTGCTGTCTCCTTAACTCGCAGTCAGAAGGAAACTTGGAGCGAGACCAGGCTGGATTCGGCAGATATTACAGCACGCTGGAGGGCCAGGAGGAATCTTGTGTTACCCTGGCAAGAAGCTGCATTGCTCTCTCGGAGGCAGCTGTTCCTAGCCCTGGACAAATGTTTCTCAGTGCTGAGAAACTCCACTAGAACTCCCAGCAGGACGAGGGGCCTGGACGTTGGCTCTGGGCCCACCGTGGCACAGATTCCATTTCTCCTCTGGAGGAGGCGCCTGTCCCATACTTTCTGAGGGGGTCAGGGCTAGGCCAAAGCGTGGCATTGTCTCCCAGGCTGGGTGCTGTTCTGCCCATGGGTGCACCACAGGGTGGGGCATAGGGGTTGTCAGCGCTGTGGGTGTGGCCAGACTATACTCCTTACTCTGAACAGCCAGCCCTGGAAATGCATCATTTCGCCCTGCGGGGCTGTGTAGGGCTTGGACTCAGCTACCAGGGAGACAGGGGTCCTTTGGGGGGCAGGGGGAGCTGTGTTGGGATCAGAGTGACCCCAGGTTGATTGGTGTCCCTCTCTGGGCAGGGGCTTCCTGGAGGGAGGCCCTTATCCAAGCAGCAGGTCTGCATGCAAGCAGGATGCAGATGAAAGACACGCAGGGAACGTGGTGCAGTATCTGAACACCTTACACTCGGCAGTGGCAAAGCACCTGCTGGATTTCAGGGTCTCTGGCTTTTCTTCCTTGGCCCTCGCAGTGCTGGGTCCTGACCGAGGAGCAGCTGCACGTACAGACATTGCAACCCTCTGGCACACATGCCAGGCTTCTGGGGACGTGGGCAGAGCCACGCCCCGTGGCTGGCCGAAGGAAGGCCTGGGCACAGCACGCTCTCCATCACGGGGGTGTTTGAGCAGAACAAAAAGTTCCAACCAGTCATTATCTGTTGATGAAACCCAGGCCCCGACTGTCACTGGGTCAATTTCCTAGTCACGTGCTTCCCCCAGCTGTGCCCAACAGATCCAGGCCAGGCTGTGTGGTCTGAGAGGGGCAGGAAGCTAGAGGCCAGGCTCGGGGCTGGGAGGTAGACAGACATTCTGGGTGGGTGCCATGCTGGGGTGTATGGGCAAAGCTGGTGCCTTGGGTGGTGCAGTGGTGCCATCTGGGGATGGGGACGGGGCGGGGTGGTGGTGGAGTGCGAGAGGTGCTTTGGGGACTGGCTGTGTGGAGAGCAGGAGGCATTTCTGGACATCAGTCCCTTGTCCTGGCAGCAGCTGGTTGTTTTCTGATCAGAATCTCTCAGCTCTAATGCCCTGTCTAGAAGGAGAGAGGAGCGCCCCCAACCCACTGCACCCCCCTCCTCCTGCAGCTTGGCCGGGAAGGATGTCTGGGGAGATCTCGTAATAAGACTGGAAGAAGCTGCTGCCCAGTGACTCTCAGGGTCTCCCCTCCCTCTCCTATTTTCCATGTGGAAACTTCACAGGGCAGAACTCTTACTGGGATGTTTCCAAGAAGAGACATTTTTAAAGCTGAAGCCAGATTCCCTGGCATTGTCCAGAAAGGCTCTCACACAAGGACTCCGAAGCAGGAGTGTTTAGCAAAGTCATTTTCTAAGCCCTGTTTCTGTGCACATGTTCGTTCCCCTTTGCCTTTGGGGACTGCATTTCCCAGCTTCTCTCTGTAATCAGGAGGCCTAGAACCTTGCATTATATTTTCATAGAAGCTGAGATTCTCTCATGATCCTCTGACTCCGGGAGCTGGGGCTTTAAAAAAGCCCCAAATATTGTAAGAGCACAAGCAGCTGCTTGGGAGCAGGGCGGGTGGGATTTAGCTGATGATGAATTCAGAGGTTTAGCGTCCATTGTTTATCAGCAGAGCCCAGCTCTTGGGGACGTGACCCTAGTCTGGGACAAGCTGCCCACAGCTGCACAGTTCAAGGCTCTTGACCTGAACTTTCTCACTGAGCAGAGATAAGGGCTGCGTTTCACTGGCTGTTTCCCTTGCTTGCGTAAACCAGCGTGTTTTGGTGCAGCGGAGTTTGGCTGCCCACTGTTTGGTTAGCATCTCCCCACAAAGTTTCAACAGCAGCGATAACCGGCTGGAACCTGCAGGCAAGTGGCCAAGAGGCACCAGTGCGAGCGCTGTGTTACAGGCACAGAGCAGAGATGTTGGGCAACACTGCGTCTTGTGCGTCTTGTGCAGCGGGGCTGATGCCTGTGACACCTGCTTCCACCCTGGGCCTGGCCCTGTCTGCAGCCCTGCAGCTCTCACTGTCCCAGTGGTGCCAATCACCCCAGGATGGTCAACACTGAGTCACTGCCCTACTTCCCAGAACCTCTCAGCCTGCTTCCTGAAACCCAGAGCCCCGACCTCTCTCCCTTCCCTCCTGGGGCCAGACCCGCCCTAACGTTAGCCCTGTTGCTCTTTGTGCTGCTGTAACCCCTGGGCTCTGCGGGACTCACACATGTAAACTGCTGCTTAGCTCCCCAATCATCTCCTGCCTTGAGTGCTCAGCCCCGCCACCCCTCACCAGCTGAAACACTGCTGTTGAAATGGTTTCCCTCCCTCCTGGCTCTGACCCAGCACCCCCCTTTTGAAGGGCCATCAGCTCCCCATTGCTCTGTGCATCAGGTCGGGCCCTTATCTTCAAGGCTCCACATCGCTCGGCTCCTGCCTGTGCCTCTGCCCCTCTGTAATAGTTGCTGTGCCAGAACCAGGGGCCCAGCCATCCCCCACCCTGCCTTCCCGCTAAAGAGAGGATCCTGCCCCACAGCTGGTGTGAGCCACGCACAATCACCTGTGTGCAACCTCGTCCACCCCTCCCTGTCCCACACTGCCGTTAAAAGCCCGGAATCTCTGCGAGCGCACAAGCTGCCCTGGCGCTGGCACAGGTTCTGATTTCTGCTCATGAGAGTCAGAAGGGACCCACGTCACCAGATAGAAAAGCAGGCTCTTCTTGTTCAGCACATGAAAGCGAATCCGTGTGGTTGAGTCCTCCGCATGCTAATGGCATGTGGTTCCAGGCGGCTGGCACGCCAGGCAGATACCAAATCCATAATTCATGCTTATCAGGAGAGCTGCTGATAATGCCATTGGAGCAGGGCTGCCCTTCCTCGACAGCGCGGGGGCAGCATGGCTGCAGGGGAGGAGAGGCCAAACTTAGGGACAAAGGTGTCAAGAATTGAGTATATTTCCTTTGCTTCAGATCCCAGTGATCCTTCACAGTTTTATTTTCCAGTATAAACAGGTTCCACCTTTGCCTGAAACCCATTTCCAGGGCTGCATCAAATGGGGCAGCCCGGGCGCTTTTGCAGGATGCCAGGGCCCAGGGCAGGGCAGCAGTGGCCCAGGGCAGATGCTGAGCTGGCGGCCTGGGATTTGTGATTAGGAGTAGAATCAAATTGGTTGTTTCTCTGGGCATCTCTTGTACCCTGGGAAGTTCAGCTCTTAATGTAGCAAGCTAGAGAGTGAGGCCAGATTCAGAGCTGGTGTCAGCAAGTGTGACTCCACTGCTGTGCATGGGACTTTTACCACCGCCTGCAGTGGGGGCAGGATTGGGCCTTGTGCAGTGCGCACCCTCCTGTGGGAGTGCAGCCCTGTGTCGTCCTCCTGCTCCGTTGTGCGCTGTGCCAGGGCAGCAGGGGAGTTACAGAGACAAGAGTGTTTGGGTATCTAGAGGGTACCTAGATGCCGAAGTTCCTTTGAGGCCACACAAAACCCAGCAAAGTGTCTCTAGAAAAGCACGGTCGCAGGCCAAGCACTGGGGAAGCCTGACTATCTAGAGCCATTGGCAGGTCCTTTTGGAGTTTGGGGGGATACTGGCTGAGTAAGCGGAGTCTTGTCCGGTTCCCAGTTAAATTACAGGGTAGTGCAAATGTCATAAAGGTGCCCATCCATCCCTACCCAGCTCTCGGCTTTCATCCTGTTCCCACAAATGCCGGGTGAGAATCAAGCCCACACTATGGTGACATCTCTCTCCAAAATGCACAGCCCAACAAAGGGCCTGCTTGACCCCACTACACTCCAGTAACATGCCAAAGTGACCCACTCGATCTCTGGGACAACGTAGCCTTGACTCAGGCCTGAGCGCGCTGGGCTTCGTGCCACTCGCATTACTATCAGTTCTTCAGGCTCTGTTCAAATAGTGTTCTCGACACTCATAATTAAAAAAATGAACAGTATTATTGTGGTTTGTAAGCAACAGTCAGGAAGCAGCAGGAATTATGCACAGCACAGGCTGGGTTCAGTTTAAAACACAAACCCGAGTGATTTTTCCTAGGCTATTTTTGTACCGTAGCCAGTAGAATGGTGCTGCAAAGGGTTAACGGTGCCCTCCGGTCAGTGGATGGCAAACAGCATGCTGTTTTGTCAGCCTCTTTTTCTCTTTTACGTAAATTGCTCTAAACACGTTTGGAGCAAACACCACCCCCACCCCCCCGTGATGCACCTTTGATCAATGGGGGTTTTGACAAAAGTGTTTTGGGTCCAAAGATCAGTGTGGGAGCCAGCAACTTACAGGCTGCAAACAAGAGCCTGTCAGGGTATAAAGCCAGCCGGTGAGCAGCCCCAGAGCAGAGCAGTCTCATCAGAGACCGAAATCACTCAGCACTCTTGGCTGATACTGAAGTGTTGATAGACAAGGAGAATGGAGGCCGGCATGAACGTCCTGCATGACATGGGGATCCAGGCGACTCGATACCTGCAGGAGAACTACCAGGGCTCCCAGGACTGGTTCCTCTTCATCTCCTTCGCTGCCGACCTCAGAAACACCTTCTTCATCCTCTTCCCCATCTGGTTCCACCTCTGCGAGGCGGTGGGCATCAAGCTGATCTGGGTGGCTGTGATCGGGGACTGGCTCAACCTGGTATTTAAGTGGTGAGTAGCCCATGCTGGATCTGCTCCTGTTGCTTGCCCTGCGCACGCCCTGCTTTCAGAGGGTTGTTTGGCTGTGAAGTAGGCACCTACCAAGTGGGTTCAGGGCGGCTTTAAGCTGGAGCTTTCCAGAGACAAGTTCCTCCAGCTCTGCAGCACCCAGATTTAGGGGCTTATGTTTAACTGCTTTTATTTTCTGGTGAGAGGCTGTGTGGTGCAGGGGCTACGGGGCTTACCTGCGACACAGAGATGCTGCTGACTTACTCTGTGATATGGGAAAGGTAGCCTCAGTTTCCCCCTCTGTAATACACAAAATCCTTTGAGGTTGATGGGTGCAGAGTCCCATCTAAAATCTTAATCCTTTTTAAAGCCGCGTGAATCTTTGTATAAGCTCATGACAGAAAGCGCCAGGGAGAATGCATGGGGCATGATCCCGGAGTGTGAGTGAGCATGGGAACTGGCCCCATCTGGTCCTGGGTGGTGCATTTATGGCGATTGCTCTTCTCCAGACTTGCTGTTACCATGGGGCTCTACCCGTCAGGGGAGGGGTGAGATTGGGTGTGGTGATGGAGTTGTCTCTGGAGACAAGGAGGGCATGTGGTGGGCTGGGGGGATGATGGGTCAGCCAGCATGAGGGCACATGCTGTAGCTCTGGTTCACGCCCGGGGAGAAGCAGCCCATTGTCAGTAGATTGAACGTCTCCTGTGCTCTGCTGCACCATCAAGGAAAGACGGGAATTGGCTCCTGGGTGACATGCAGCATGTGCAGGCGCCTGTACACACAGAGTGGAAGCCAGCTGGGTGCCCCAAGCTCAGACTGAAGCCTACAGACAACTGGCCTGGAACTGGGGATCCCCGATTCTTGCAGCCCCTGCCCCAAGCTGGGCCAGAGCTGACAAACTGTGTCCTTGCTTTCCTGCTCTTGCGCCCAAGGCAACTAGAGCCACTTTTATTCTTGTATTTCAGGATCCTCTTTGGGCAGAGACCCTACTGGTGGGTCCGGGAGACCAGTTACTATGGCAACACCTCCAGCCCTGCGATCCAGCAGTTCCCCCTCACCTGTGAGACCGGCCCAGGTGAGACACATCCAGAGAGAGGAGTAATTTGGCAGAATCATGCTTCACATGATACACAAGGAGGGGAGGCATCTTCCACTGCAGCAGCAGGACAGGTGGTGGGCATTTATCAGCGCTGAGGGGCCAGCTGGGAAGAAGGGCAGGGGATGTCCTAACTTGCTCCACTGCTTAACTATCCCGGTTAGACATGTTTTTCTAATGTCCACCCTAAATCTCCCTTGCTGCAAACTAAGCCACCTACTTCTTGTGCCACCCACGAGGGATACAGAGAACTACTGTCCTCTGCCTACGTCCTTTTCCATATGTGAAGACTGTTTTCAGGTTCCCCCTCAGCCTTCTCTTCTCTACACTAAACATGCCCAGTTCTTTCAACCTTTCCTCATAGATCAGGTCTTCTAGAACATAAGAATGGCCACTCTGGGTCAGACCAAAGGTCCATCTAGCCCAGTATCCTGTCTTCCAACAGTGGCCAGTGCTAGGTATCCCAGAGGGAATGAACAGACCAGGGAATCATCGAGTGATCCATCCCCTGCCGCACATTCCCAGCTTCTGACAAACAGGGGCTACAGGCACCATCCCTGCCGAGCCCGGCTAACAGCCATTGATCGATCTGTCCTCCAGGAACTTCTCTAGTTCTTTTTCTAAACCTCTGATCATTTTTGTTGCTCTACTCTGGGGTCTCTCCAGTTTGTTCACATCTTTCTTGAAGTGTGGTGTCCAGAATTGGATTCAGTGCTTCTGCTGAGAACTCCTGTTGCCAAGTAAAGCAGGACAATTACCTCCTGTGTTGTACATACGTAAGGTGACCATATTTCCCAAAGGGAAAATGGGACACTGCATGGGGCTGGCCTGAGCCTCCTGCCCTGCCCCATGTGAGACAGTTGTTGGTCGCTGGAAATGTGCCGGTTCCCGCACCGGAGCCCTGCCTCTCCCCTGTGCAGGGCTGGCATCTCCACTCACACTCTTCCCCCTGCCCCAATGTTCTGCCATACCACACCTTCCTTTTTTGACAAAATTGGGCATTTGTCCCGTTGGCTCTTGCCAATTGATCAAGTCCCAAAAAAGTCGAGATGGCCCGGATGGGGCTTTAAAAAGGAACTGTCCCAGTCAAAATTGGACGCATGGTCATCTTATGCATACAACACTCCTGTTAACACATCCAAGAATTACATTTGCCTTTTTCACAACAGCATCACATTGCTGACTCACATTTGGTTTGTGAGCCACTCTGACCCCCAGATCTTTTTCCGCAGTAGGGTTATTCCCCATTTTGTATTTGTCTTTTCCTTCCCAAACGCAGTACTTCGCACATGTCTTTATTGAATTTCACCTCATTGACTTCAGACCAATTCTCCAGTTTCTCAAGGGCATTTTGCATTCTGATCCTGTCCTCCAAAGCACTTGAATTAGTTAACCTGGGTGGACACCCCTATTCAGAATTAAATCGCCTTAATTCAGTTACATTTAGTTAATTTTGGAATTAAATTAACATAAACTGAATTAAGGTAAACTAATTCTGAATGAGAGTTTAAGCGTAATTGACTTCCAAAATTAATTAAATTAAATTGAACGCAGGCAACTTTTCATTCTGAATGAGAGTGTCCACACAGGGGCTTAATGCAGTGTAACTAATTCATTTTAAACTCACCTGTTTGTTTAATCTGGATGAATTTCCCTGAGTGTCACAGTGTAGACAAGCCCTTGAAGAGTCCTTCAAAGAAAAGAAATATGGAGCCCTGGAGCCCAGGGGCAGAGTGATTTAGCACAAGCTTGAGCTGCATCCAACGCAGCCGCTGTCCTTAAACATTTCCTGACCTGTTCACTGGGGAAAGGGAGACTTTCGAAGGGCAGATTTTGTCCTGCCAGCAGTTAGGGGCAGGCCAATCTTGCCTTGCTGCTGGAGTGAAACAGGCCAGCGTATGCAAAACCTGCCTTAGACTAAACTTCGGCTCTGTAGAAGAAACCTTTGGGCCGACCCTATAGCTACTGAGATTAAGAACAGATACCTTCCCCTGCATGACAGAGGGCTGTCTGTCTGGCCCAGGAGATAGGCAGCCTTTCCTTCCAGAAAAAGAGTGGGCTAGCCCAGTACCTGTGCAGATTTTGTTCGCAGAGGGACCCTTGACCTATGCTGGAATTAGAAGTTTGTTGCAAAGCTCAGTGGGAAGCCAGCGTGGTGCAGGTTCAGGCCCAGATCAGAGGCATCCTGTGTATATTGCAACCACTGGGGCTTTGTTCATGCCAGCTGGTGTGTGTGTGTGTGTGTGTGTGTGTGTGTGTGTTTGTGTGTGTGTGTACACGTTCACTACTGCTCTCTATTGGATGGACTGTTCCAGTGCTGTGTACGCAGTGTTGTAGCCGTGTCTGTCCCAGGACAGTAGAGAGACAAGGTGTGTGTGGGGGTGTAATACCTTTTATTGCACTAGCGTCTGTTGGCGAGAGACGAGGTCTCAAGCTATGCAGAGCCCTTCTGAAGCCGACGACCCGAAGAAGAGCTCTGTGTAGCTCGACAGCAGTTGGTCCAATAAAAGCCGTTACCTCCCCTGCCTTGTCTCTCCAGCGCCATGTGACGATCAGTTCCCTCTGCCTGCTGAGCTGCATCTCCCTAGGGAGCGATCTGTGGCTACCGCAGAAAGCTGGGTAGTCGAGTGTAGGATCCTTGCAGCCTAATGCCACCTCTACCACTGCTCTTTCTGTAGCCTTGGGCAGCGGTGGATACTGGGGACCGGGTGGGCTGCCCACTAGCTCAGAGCATGGTAGCTGCCTCGCTGGGCAGTGCCGATAGCAGGGTGTGGATGACTGAACATGCACCGTGGGATGGGGAGAAACGGGCTTGAGCATGTCGTGAAGACAGGGCCTATGACTGTGGAGCGCTGGGGCTGGTCTCTGCAGGGGACTAATGTGCAGGTTGATACGTAGAGGGAGGCTCTGTCTGCACAAGTGCCAAGTATTCTGGCAGTATCATCATTAGGGCTCCCTAATGCCAGGTGTCTGTGGGAAGCTGGGCTTGTGAGTGGCTGCGGGGTCTCTCCCCTTGCTGAGCAACTTCATTTTCCCTCTTACACCCCCCTCCAATGCCTCACATGGGGGATTCTCTCTGGGCCTGCCCCTCCCTGTCAACTCCCTAGTGCCCTGCACAGCCAGCTGTGCCAGGCTGGGCTGATGCAGCCTCTTGGCCTTTTGTCTGGGTGATCCCAGTGCTCTCGGCACCAGGTAGGAGGTTGCTGTTAGAGACCAGGGCAAGGTGTAACGCGGGTGTTTTCTCTCCCCCAGGCAGTCCCTCTGGCCATGCGATGGGCTCTGCTGGAGTTTACTATGTGATGGTGACAGCCATTCTGTCCATTGCTCTGGGGAAGAAGCAGCCAACGATTAAAGACCAGTAAGCAGCGTTCAGACTGTTGCGCTCCTGCGTCTGCAGGGTCAGTGGGGTGCTCTGAGGCCGGAGGGAGGTGCATTTTGAACCAAAGGAAATGAGTCTTCACGCAGTGGAATTCTGTGGAATTCACTGCTGCAGGAGGCCGGCACCGCTCCAGGCTCATACACACAGACACAGGGTTTTAGAAGGGGTTGAATAACTGCATGAGCATGAATCCCACTGGCAGCTAAGCCAACTAATGCCTAGATAAAGAGAATCGCATCTCATGCCTCCCTGAGACTGAGCACCTGCTGCAGGGGCTGGGAAGGAACTGAAGGGTCTGGACTAAACCCTGCTCCACAGCCCACTGCAGTTGATGGGAGTCTTTGGATTAGGCCACGATGGGTTTAGGGGAGTGGGGTGATCAGAGGAGCTCTGCCCCACTGAAGTCAATGGGAGTGTTGCAGTTGCTGTCAATGGGGGCAGAGCCAGCTCCAAGCGCTTTTGGGCCCCTCCTGGATGTTTAAGCTTTCCCTGGATCATGGCAGAGGGCAAATCCCTGGTTCTAACCTCTACCCACTCCACAGGGGCTGTTTAATGCCACTTTCCATTCTGGGACTGGCATTCAGGGCTTTATAATGGGACCCTCCCCTCTGCACTGCCAGCAGGGAGAGACATCTGAGTTCCCAGCCTCCCTGCTGCCCCGAGGAAGCCTCGCTATGGCCTTGCGCAGAGCCGCGCTTCGCTGACCTTTGCGTCTAACCAGAATGTCTCCCTGCTGCAGGTTCTTGCGGACAGCGCTGTGGGCAGGATTCTGGGCCGTCCAGGTCTGTGTCTGTTTATCTCGAGTCTTCATCGCTGCCCATTTTCCTCACCAAGTCATCGCAGGGGTCATCTCAGGTCAGTGATGGCGTGCACCATCGCCTCTCCCTGTACAAGCCACACTGTTACTGTCACTCTGAGCAGTAGGCACAGGGGGCCACCCGCCAGCTGTCCTAGATGCCATGGCCAGAAGGGATGGTTGTGCTCACCTAGTCTGATCCCCTGTGTAACACGGGGCATGGGACTGCCCCACAATCCTTCCTTTGGAACCAGAGACAGTCTCTAAAAAATCCAATCTAGATTTAAAGATTGCCAGTGAGGGATAATCCACCGTGCCCCTGGGTAAATTGTTCCCGTGGTTAATTACTGCCACCGTTAGAAATGTACACCTTATTTCCCATCTGTGCATGTCTCACGTCACCTTCCAGCCATTGGATCATGTTAGGCCTTTCTCTGTTGGACTGAGCCTATTCTCGAGTATTTGTTCCCCATGTAGATACTTGTAGACTGTGGTCAAGTCACCCCTAAACCTGCTCTTCCAAATGACTGTAGATAGATCAAGCTCCCTGAGTCTCTCTCCATCCGGCCTGTTTTCTAAGCCTCTCCTCATTCTCGTGACCCGTCTCTGAACACTCTCCAGTTATATATCCTGTGTCCTGGGCAGTGATTGCATCAAGGGAAATATCACAGGACTGACCCTGAGATGTAAGCTGTGGCTGGGCTGCACTGTGCTGCACTACCCCTCTGCAGCGTGGGGCACGGGTCACTTGCCGGAGGATTCTCTGCACCTTGAAGTCTTTAAACCACGATTTGAGGACTTCAGTAGCTCAGACATAGGTCAGGGGGTTGATACAGGAGTGGGCGGGTGAGATTCTGTGGCCTGCATTGTGCAGGAGATCAGAGTAGACAATCATAACAGTCCCTTCTCACCTTAAAGTCTATGATTCTATGATTGCATTAGTAATCCCAGAGAGCGTGCCCTGGCACTTGCCTTTGCATTCCCCAGTAACCCAGGTGAGCCAGACAGAACACTGGCTGCCTAGTTCCAATCACTGGCAGGTTTTACTACCAGCAAGCCTTGTCTGGAGGTGTGGGCACAGAGGGCTTGGCACTAGGAGGAGGGGATCTTAGCCTAGGGAGGGATGGGGGGTTAAGATTGCCTCTCTGTGCCCACGGTGGGCACTGCCACCTGAATCATTCCCAGGGAGGTGTCAGTGCAGAGACTCATTAGTCGGCTCTGTGATGATGCTGTGAAGACCCTTGGGGCAGCTGCTCTCAGGAGTGATGCTCCACCACAACTGTCCAGCCCCTGATTGTCTTGGGACCCCCGTGGCTGCCTCTGCGGCTTCATCTCTACACACTAGTTTCCTCTCACACTCTGTTCCCTGCAGGCATGGCAGTGGCTGAAGCTTTCCGGCACATCCCCTCCATCTACGACACCAGTCTCCGGAGGTACCTGGGCACCACCCTCTTCCTGTTCAGCTTCGCCCTGGGGTTCTACCTGCTGCTGAAGGCTCTCGGTGTTGACCTGCTGTGGACCCTGGAGAAAGCCAAGAGGTGGTGTGACCGGCCAGAGTGGGTCCACATTGACACCACCCCCTTTGCCGGCCTCCTCAGGAACCTGGGCATCCTGTTTGGGCTGGGGCTGGCCCTCAACTCCCAGATGTACCTGGAGAGCTGCAAAGGGAAAATGGGCCAGCAGCTGCCCTTCCGCCTGAGCTGCATCGCAGCTTCGCTCATCGTCCTGCACCTCTTCGACTCCTTCAAGCCTCCCACCAAGGTGGAGTTGCTGTTTTACGTCCTGTCCTTCTGCAAGAGCGCGGCCGTGCCCGTGGCTGCTGCCGGCCTGATCCCCTACTGCGTCGCCCAGGTCCTGAGACAACAGGATAAGAAAGCTTTATAGAAGGAAGGAACTTGGGTATTTATGCACATGACATGTCCCAGGAGCAGAGGCTCCCCCATGTCTCTGGATCCAAGTGCTGAACTGGGTCCTGAGTCAGCAGGTACTGGCTTAGCACAAGCCCTTTCCAGCGCACTCTCCTTGCTAGGTCTGCAGAGAGTGACTCTGTCCGGACACCAGCCCAGCCCAGCTCCTGCTCACTTGGTCTGGGTGCTCCTGTCTGGCTCGTGCAGTAGAGCTGCTGCCTATGTTACAGACCACGCCGATGTGCAGGGCACTCGAGAAGCCAGCTCAGGCTCGGCAGTGGGGCCTGGGAATCAGCGTGCAGCAGGCAGGAGCCTCTGGAAAGCTGTTGAGGGCACAGCTTGGCTTTGCTGCCTCCCCTTGCCATACGTGGTGAGAAGGAGATTGGCATTCTCTGGGCCACCTGCTGCATGTGCTCTCTGGAGGATTCTTCAGACAGTGCCCCGTGGAGGGCAGAGGCTGTTTGTGGGGGAGCGAGGGCGTGTGGCAGAAAGGCTGGCACGTACCCACACCCTGGGACTCACTGGCCTCTGTGTCCCACTAAGTACGCAGTGTCCTGCAATTACCTTCATTGAAACAGTGCTGTGGGGGGGGGGTGTATGTAAGTGGGGTATTTTATTAAAGCCTGAGCTGTATTTCTTTACCAGCCATGAGTCCTTTGTACGTCTCAGCCACAGGTCGTCCCAGAGTGAGGGCGCTGAATGGGGGGTGACTCTCCCGTGTGTGGTGTTTGGATTGACAGGGGACGTTTCCCTGCTCCTGGGGGAATCCAGCCCCCACTCTGGCTGCTGTAACCTATCCCCTGCCATACACACTTTAAAACTATGGAGGAAGATAACTGGACCCTCCTACAATGTCCCTGTTGCCATCCCCCTCCCTGCAAATGCTGCCAGATGCTGCTGGCCTAGGACTGTCTGGGGGAGGGGGAAGAAGGCAGAGGTTCAGTGCCATGGGATCACACACTCAGCAACTCCCAGTTATTACCTTGCTCTTGGCTTTACTGGTCACTGGATAAACCAGCTTGCTGCCATCCCACCAGGAAGAGGAACAAGGCATTCACAGGCTGGGCCTGGCTGGCAGGAGCACAGTGTCCCGTCCTCCACGCAGACTCAGGAAGGGGTTTGTACAGAATCAGTCGCTGCGTGAGCCCCATTTCTCTGTAGGTGACTGATTGGAAATGAACCCGGAAAAGTACAAACTCTTGGTGGATCCTGTCCCCTACCCTGGCACTGCAAGGTCCATTGTGGATCTGGTGTGATTGACGGCTCAGAGCTGGGACAGACATCTTTGTTCTCCCCTGAAGGGATAAGGCCAGGTCCTGAGCCCAGGCCAGCACAGCTCAGGACAGGTGGGGACGCACAGCTGCTGCAGTGAAAAGGTGGATAACAGTTACCCAGGCCTGTGAAACTGCTGTTTCACTCTGATCAAGTGAGATATTCCCACGCTGCTCCTGAGCATTATCAGGTGCCTGGGCACAGACACTTCAGCTGTCAGACAGCCTCACCTCCTGGCAGCAGCAGGGGTTCAGATCTCTCCGGCTCAGCAAGCCTGCCTTTCGGGGTGGGGCTGGGCCTCTCAACTGGGAGTGGGGCGGACATGGGCACATCTGGGCATGTCAGAGCTCCTTTGCGGGAGTGGGCAGGGGATGCTCGCTGGGCTGCGCATGCTGGAGAGGTAAGAGTCAGTCTCCAGGGCTGGCAGCCAGCACCTGCCCCTTAAGTAACTGAGTTCAATAAAACACAAAGGGGAAGCAATCCCGGGATGGACCAGGAGAGGGGCTGGAATTATTGTGCTTCATCACCAGGGTCACATTGTCTGACAGGCCCCTGGGGGAGATGGGAGATCTGGGGTCACACATCTCAGCACCAGCCTTCTGGCATGTCCCTGGCTGCCCCCTCTGAGACCTGGGCTTTAAGCAGGGTTTGCTGCTGACTAGATGAGGGCGCTGAACTGGGCTTATCCCAGCCACTAACTCAGCTGTTAAAAGTCCTGGTTCAACGTGATTCAATTTAAAATAAATCCCATTTAGAAAAGGAAAGTTCAGCCCTTTAATCTGCAGTTCATGTATTTTCGTGGCATGTGTGAAATGGGCTGACCCCAGTGGTTCCATCGTAGAGTTCAGTGCATGCAGTGCTCCCCAAGCACTCAACACTCAAATCCACGCACCAAAGCAGCCTCCTGGCCTCAGGACAGTGGACTTTGTGTCTATGCACAACGTGGCATTTCTGTGTTCATCAGCTTGTCTCGGTGCTTTCTTGCCAAGGGAGGGAGTTCCCCAACTGCCCTCAGAGTCCCCGGTCCTTGCTTACACCCATCTAAAGCCCTGTGTCACAGCCACTATCACTCAGTTATTGCTCCAAACCTGCATGAGGTACCCCCTCCGTTCAGCCCCAGAGGGACACATGCTATCCCCTGCGCACCCCAGTCCTTCCTTGCTCTGATTCCGACGCACCTTGTGGGACAGGCTTGCTTTTTGCAGACAATGAGCGATTACAGACAGGAGACTTTAATCCTGTACATTTATGTGATGCCATTAAACTGTCTAACTTGCCGGCCTGGGCTATTTAGGATGCACTCCTCCTGACAGGACTCCGCTGCTGCTTCTGATACCAGAACATGGCAAACAGCATGCAGCGGCTTGGAGCCTGCTGCAGAGACACAGCTACCACAGCCCATTTACCTTCTCTTGGTCCTTCTCTTTCATTTAGAAAACCCCAAAGGAGCTGGGATTTTGATGGGGGCGGAGCAGGAGCTGTGATGAGAAGGGATGAGTAGCACTGGGCATACATGTTTCCATCACTCCCCAAAAGCAAACAGGAGAAGGATGGTCTTGTGGTTAAGCCATGGGCCTGGGGCTTGGAGGTCTAGCTTCAGTTCCCAGTTCTGACACTGCTCGTATGCCCATGGGCTCACCACTTGCTTCGGGCCGTGACTCCCCTTTGTGGAATGGAATCATACTAACCCTCTTTCTCCCCACCATGTCTATTTAGAGTGTAACTTCTTTGGGGCAGCACAGTGCATCTGCACAGCACTTTGCAGCAGGGAGCTCTGGGCCTCTCAGTGTGCCTGTAATACAGATAATAGTAATTACTGAAAGCTTTGCTCTTGCGCAGGGTCTTTGTGAGCCTCGGTACAGGTCACCTTTGGAAAGGCTTGTTAAGTAACGGCCCCTGTCTCTGTTCGAACACTGGACTTGGAGCAATTGATTATTTCCTTATGAACTTTCCTGATCAGAAACAAGCAGCATGACTCTAGCTATTGCTTGAAGGTGACAGGCCAGCATCCAGCATCTGAAAATACCAGGCCAGTTTGGATTAGCTCTCTGTTTTGCTTTCTCCTTTCAGAAGTATTTTGTTTATTCTCAGGGCAGGGGTTCTGAAACGTTCCCATCTTAACAGCGTGTGTGTCCTGTGGAAAACCTCCTCTTCCACCCACAACCACATTGGCTACCTCCCCTTGCATGCATGACATCTCTGACAGCCACTGCGATTGCTTTCATGGGAGAGGGGTAGTAGGAACGGCATGTGTTTGTAACTTTAATGGACTTTAGCAGCTGGAAACCAGGGGTGGAGCCAGCACCAGGTGCTGACCGCAGACAGCTATTTGGATCTCTCTGCCTTGGGGTGCTTAAAGGGCTTTAGAGAGACAAGGTGAAGGAGGGAATCTCTTTTATTGGGCCAACTTCTGCTGGTGAGAGATGTAAGCTTCAAGCTACCCAGGGCCCTTCTTCAGGTTTTGTTGGACAAATCAGGACTGGTTCATACAGGCCCTGATTCAGGCAAACTCCCCAGTCCAGGACAACACTTAAGTACCTGTCTATCTTTAACCTGAACAACCCCCGCCTCCTATCCAACCCCCCTGCTCCCTGTCCCCTGACTGCCCCAACCCCTATCCACACCCCCTACTCCTGACAGGCACCCCGGGACTCCCACTCCCAACCCTCCCTGTTCCCCATCCCCTGACCGCCCCCTCCAGAACCTCCGCTCCATCCAACCGCCCCCTTCTCCCTGACTGCCCCCCAGGACTGCCTGCTCCCTTATCCAACTGCCCCTCTCCCCGCCCCCTTACCAGCAGCAGGAGCTCGCAGCCGCGACACCTAGCCAGAGCCAGCTGCGTGCCCCAAGCTGCCCAGTGGGAGCAGTGGGCCAGAGCACGGCCCCCGCGGCAGTGTGGCTGTGGGGAACAGGGGCAGCGGCAAAAGGGCTGGGGACTAGGCTCCCCAGCCAGGAGCTCAGGGGCCGGGCAGGATGGTCCCATGGGCCAGATATGGCCCGTGGGCTGTAGTTTGCCCACTTCTGCCCTAGCTGCTCAATCAGCTGGAGGCTCACTTGGCAGATATGCTGCCCCTGGGGTCCGGGACATTACTGGTTGTGGCTGTATTTTATTATTGTTAATAATAAAGTGGAAGATACCATCACTGGACTCGCTGTATGTATGGGAGGGCTCCTCTGGGCAGCCCAATCCCCTGCGCGGGAGGGGGAGACACAGCTGCTGTCCCCTCGCTGGTCACGGGCATCTCCTGAATGAGCTCAATGCTGAAATCAAGGACCAACATATGGGAGATGTGTATGCGCCTTGTACTGTGCCCACTTGCTTTGACGTTTCACTGTTATTTGTGAAGTGTCAGGGTTAGGGTTAAAGTCACAACAAGACACGTTTTCCTCACAGCAGTTAGTATGGGTTTAGCAAACCTGGCTCGCATGTGGCTTCACTGTCTGTGATGGCTGGAGGTTTGCTGGCTCTTTAGGGTCTGGAAAGCCCCCGTGGGGTCAGTGAGCACTCCGTGCCGACACACAAATACCAGCATGGAACAATCAACATCATCAATATGCCAGTGTCAGCCCTGTTTGGTAGTTGCACTCGCAGAGGACGTGCGTGATTGCTTTGTGTTGTGCTTTGAGCTGACTTCCTGGAGCAGAGGAAGGGAGATAGAGCATATGGAAACACATGGGCCTGTGAGATGTATGGCAGGAAGCTAGATGGGAAGCCCTATGGGGTGTGCTTTCCGCCTGGAGCTGATATGGGGATGGCCCAAGAATGATTCTGTATCTGTTGTTTGAACAGAGTTCACCCCCTTGTACCATTTAAGAACCTCACACTGTTTACCTCCTTGGTCACCGCTTCTAGTGCCTCCGCTGTGCAGCGATCCGTCCCACCCCCACATGCACTCCACTATGCACACCCAGCCGCCCACCTGCCCCACACTCCTACTCCACACATGCTGTCATGCCATTTGTCTCTCTTCTTGATGCAGGCCTCATAAAAATGTCCTGTCGCTCCTTTTGGCGGTGGTTCAGGAAGCACAAGGGTGTGTGGGGTGTATGCACACACGGGGACAGTGGTGTAGCCAGAGGAGAATGGGCTCAGTGGTACGGTCAAAGCAGTTTTGGAGACCTGGCTTCAAATCCTGTTTAAGTCTCAGGAAAGCAGGTGAGTTGAATGAGCCCTGGTGGACACATGTCCACATCCTACCACCACGTGCTAGTCTGGCACGGTGGACAGTCTCTGCTCAGGAGCAGCTTAAGGCTGCAGTAGCAGGAGAGGGTCCATGTCAGGTTGGCAGTACACTGGCAGAGCCGAATTGGGCAGTCAAGGACTGGCCTAGCAAAGGGCTGCAGGTCTGGACACACTGCCAGTGAACAGACAGAGCTATGTGTGGGTGAAGTATGGAACACGGACACGCTCCTTTTTCTTATCCACCAAGTGACCTCCTGTCCTTCAAATCTTCCTTTCATATCCACCTTTTCCCGGAATGCCTCCTGCCTTCTGCCCACCAGCAATTTCTGCAACCTCCCTTTCAGAAACAATTGTTCTGGGGCTTGACTTTGTTTGCCTTGTCTATCTTCAATTGTAAACTCTCCAGCACAGGGAATTGCTCCAACGTTTATAGGATACTGTGGCCATTGGTCACACAAGTCCATTTTTAAATAGTAACACCAACACTAACCCTAATGAAGCCTGCACAGCCCGAGCCCGCTCTACCTGGCTCAACCCAAAGATAACAGCTCCTCATCTTACCAAACACTTACATTCCTGATACCATTTTACAAAGTACAAAACTGTCATGTAGGAATATTCTGAACACTGCAACGTGCCAGAGAGCGTGAGGTATCTGCCCCTTCCCACCCTCCTGCCATGGTCACCATAGTCATTTTGAGTAAATGGCTGGGTTTCTGTGAGAGGTCTAACAACTGAGGATAAATTCTGACTTGTCCCTGCTGTTCTTGGCAAGGCAGCTGACTCGGATTCTAAAATAAAAGGTATAAATTGTAACCTCCTGGGGCAGGGACCGTCTCTGTGGTCTGTGTTCATACAGAGTGTAGCATAATGGAGCCAGGCACACAAATAGGGCTCCTGGGTGCTCTGATAATACAAATAATGGTAATAATAATAATGAATAAAGCCTATAATCATTTTTCTGAGAAAACAAAGAGAGTAGTCATCGTCTTTCAGAGTGACCCATTCAGCAGAGATTCAGGGGCCTTTGCGTCCCACAGGAGAGATGGGTGCACATCATAGCACTCCACCCAATTTAGTACTGTATCAAACACAGTTACAATCCCTTTCCTGACTCTTCGGTCCCCTTCCTGGGAGCCTTTCAGCAGCTGGAAAAACAGCAAAAGCTGCAAAAAAGAAAGTCTCATTTTTCCTCCCAGTGCTAGTGGGTTAATGATTGATTTGAGCAGCTCACTGTGAATTGCTGAGACAGAAGCCTGGAGCAGGTAATTGTATCACACTCCTGTGAAGTAATGTTTGCTGATGAACTTTGGTGCTAACATATCTTAATTGGGAGGACAATTTTGAAAAGCAAATGTAATCTGCATCCTAAGCAGTATATAACCAGCCAGCCCAAAAAGTGAGGAGTCGCATTCTGTCCCAAAGCCCTGGCCATCTCCCCGCTGCCTGAGCTACAGCCATGGAGACAGGAATGGATTTTATACACAGCTCTGGAGTCCAAATAACTCACTACCTGCAGGAGAACTACCAGGGCTCCCAGGGCTGGTTCCTCTTCATCTCCTTCGCTGCCGACCTCAGAAACACCTTCTTCATCCTCTTCCCCATCTGGTTCCACCTCTGCGAGGCGGTGGGCGTCGAGCTGATCTGGGTGGCCGTGATCGGGGACTGGCTCAACCTGGTCTTTAAGTGGTGAGTGTGTGGGTCTCACTGCCAAGACAAGGCCCAGGGTTATGTGTCTATAAGCGAGCCAGGGAGGGGCACACTCATGTTAATACACACGTGCACTCACACACACACTCACCCTCATGCACAAGTTAACATTGATACATTACTATCGCATACTAAACTGCTCCAATGTTACAAATGAGGTGTGTTAAAGGAGCTGTCTGGGTAGTTTTTAAATTAAGCCGTATAAAAATGCATTTTCTTGAGTGCTTGAGTTAAACTGATGTAATTTAATACTAGACAGAGAAGCTGCCCTGATGGGCCAGCAGGGCACTGTTGCCTGATTTCCTCGCCATACCATGTTTGATTTATTGTAGCTCTGGGCACATCAACATTACTGTAATTTATCAGGGCCGCCCAGAGGATTCAGAGGGCCTGGGGTCTTCGGCGGTGGGGAGGCCCCTACTTCGGCGGTAATTTGGCCACTCTGGGACCCACCGTCAAAGTGCCCCGAAGACCAGTGGCGGGGCACCCTCCGCCGCTGAATTATTGCCGAAGCGGGACCCACTGCCGAAGACCCGGAGTGGAAGAAGCTCCGGGGGCCCTGAAAAACTCTCATGGGGGCTTTTGCAGGGCCTGGGGCAAATTGGCCCACTTGCCCCCCCTTCTGGGCAGCTCTGTAATTTATTAAATGAGTGATAGAGGCACTAGCAGTCAGTGAGACAAGGTGCGGGAGGTTATAGCTTTTATTGGTCCAGCTTCTGTTGGTGAGAGAGGCAAGCTCGCGCGCTTCACAGACTCTTAGACTCATAGAATCATAGAATATCAGGGTTGGAAGGGACCTCAGGAGGTATCTAGTCCAACCCCCTGCTCCAAGCAGGACCATCCCCAACTAAATCATCCCAGCCAGGGCTTTGTCAAGCCTGACCTTAAAAACCTCTAAGGAAGGAGATTCCACCACCTCCCTAGGTAACCCTTCCAGTACTTCACCGCCCTCCTAGTGAAAAAGCTTTTCCTAATATCCAACCTAAACCTCCCCCACTGCAACTTGAGACCATTACTCCTTGTTCTGTCATCTGCTACCACTGAGAACAGCTGAGCTCCATGCTCTTTGGAACCCCATTTCAGGTAGTTGAAAGCAGCTATCAAATCACCCCTCATTCTTCTCTTCTGCTGACTAAACATCCCAGTTCCCTCAGCCTCTCCTCATAAGTCATGTGCTCCAGCCCCCTAATCATTTGTGTTGCCCTCCGCTGGACTCTTTCTAATTTTTCCACATCCTCCTTGAATTGTGGGGCCCAAAACTGGACACAATACTCCAGATGAGGCCTCACCAATGTCAAATAGAGGGGAATGATCACATCCCTCGATCTGCTGGGAATGCTCCTACTTATACAGCCCAAAATGCTGTTAGCCTTCTTGGCAACAAGGGCACACTGCTGACTCTTCCTCAGGCAGGGGCAGGTTTGCTGGGGGTCGGGCTGTAGGGTGCGGTGATTCTGCAATGTTTGTCTTGTGCTATCAGTTACACCCAGCTCTTGAAAGACACCACGACACTCGCACCTTGAAGCCATATCTACACTACAGCCATAGCAGGGGGCCATGGCGATGCCTGCATGACCGCATAGCGTAGACACAGGCTGCACTGACGGGAGGGGTGTTTCTGTTGCTGTAGAAACAGTATCTCCCCAAGCAATGGTAGCTAGGGCAATGGGCGCAGCCTTCCTTTGACCTAGCCGCGTCTACACAAGAACTTAAGTTGGTGTCGCTATGTCACCCAGGGGTGTGGATTTTTCACCCCCCCCACCCCTCAAGTGACGTAGCTATGTCAACCTAAATGTGAAATAGGCCTCAGTAGGCCCTGGTGACTGTTCTCACCTCTCAGCCCCTAAGGCCGGTCTCTCCAGGTCAGGGCAGAGGCGCAGTAGCAGGGCAGCATGGGGGAAGCTTGCACTGTCAGCAAATAGCAGCCTGTCAGGGATCAGAGCTGTCAATCCAGCACCTTTTACCGGCAGGAAATTCACTTTAAACCTTTTAAAACACCTGGTTCAGGCTCCTGCTCCCTTCCTGTCATGGTCATGGCAAGGGCCAGGCTGTGCGGGGCTTGAGTGGGCAGTACACGCCATCACACAGCAGCCCACCGCTGCATTTCTGGGCAATTAGCCCTCATCTCAGGGGGCTTAAACCAGACACTGCCCATCTGGCCTCATGTCCTCCAGCATAGCCAAGATGTGCTATATTTGTCCCCAAAAATGCCATCATCTTGCTTAAACAAACCTCTGCCTGGCCTTGACCCAGCGTCAAAGATTGCTGAATAAAATAAACACACTGTTCAGGGAGGATAAAATGCTGGTTAGAGGTCTCGGGACTTCTAGAGCAAAGTGAGATAATGGTCAGAAGGCAACGGATGGTTCCAGGAAAAGAGTAAGAGCCACGTGCAGAGTTCACTTCCCCTCAGAACAGACACTTTCTGATTAACCTGAAAAAATCCACTTGGAATTACGCCCTTTCCTGGCTAATGAGCCCAGACCTGACTTTGGCACCACTTGGAGTCCGCTACGAATGAACCGGTTGTGCTGGCCAAGGGGGGGGGGGGGTGGATGATGCCTGATTTGACCATGTGACCCATTGCATTTCACTACAGGATTCTCTTTGGGCAGCGACCCTACTGGTGGGTCCATGAGACTGGCTACTATGGCAACACCTCCACCCCTGTGATCCAGCAGTTCCCTGTCACCTGTGAGAACGGGCCAGGTGAGCACCCCCCTTCACAGTGCACATGCGGCACGCAGGAGAAGCCTGACAGATGCACAGCATGGACACCATTCACTGCACCCACAAGCAACCATTAACCTTTGGTTGTTAATGAATGTAACACCCCAAAGGGTGCTCGGTGCGCTGCGCTCACAAGAGGAAGCAGGTTTCTGCCCCAAAGTCCATATGAGGACACCTGCACGTGCTGAGTAGCACTTTACCCTAGGAGTCATCCTGCTGAGTGACCACTGATTTCTACTGGGATTAAGGTGCTCAAAAATCAGGGCGCAAATGGGCATGAATTCAGGGTCTGAGTCAGTTCCCACACCGCGCAGGCTCCATGCAGTGCGGGGAGACAGGGCAGCTTGTGCGCCTCATTGACCCAGGCATCTGAGTCTCAGTTTGAAGGGTGAGACCTTCCCGAGGGCAGACCATGCTCCCAAGGGAGGTGGTGGGAGCTGCCCAGTAACAAGGCTGCACTGGCCCCCGGGCGGGAAATGGGCCAGCCGGCCGAGCACTATGCCAGATAACCGCCTGGCAGAGACGTCTGGGTAGTCTGCACACTAGCAATCTCAGCAGCCTCTCCCTGCATTGAGCCTCCAGGCCTTTCCTGCATCCCTAGAGGCCAGACTGGATTCCGATCCCTAGCTTGTGATTTTGGGGGCCAGAGTGACACAAAGATCAAAACCAAGCTGGGTTTTTTGGCGAGAAGAGCCCCCTTCTGGCTGCCCTCCCCCCACATGGTCTGGTTCCCACCTAACCTTTCACCAGGGCTGGGCTGGAACAGGGCTGCTTGCTCCCGGCAGCTGTCTGTCTGTCCGCCTACCTGTTGGTCTGATTTATAACACTGTCACGTGCTCTGGCTCTCTGGCCTGCCCTGGAATGGACAAAATACAGGTAAAGGAGCAGCAGCTGACACCCAAGGGATCGGGGCGGAGACTGTGAAAGGGAACGATGTCTGAATAGTTACAGTCCTCGGGAAAGGCCCTGTAAAACATCAGCCCAGGAAGCCTGTAGCAGGCGGCCTGGGCTAGAAGAGACCGTGAGATGATTCCCTTCTGTGCATTCAAACCCTCTGGCAGACAGAAGCCAAAGTGGGAGAGGTTTGCTCTTCACGGAGATCACTGCAGGCCTCTCCCAACTCTTCTCCACAGGCAGCCCCTCTGGCCATGCCATGGGCTCAGCTGGAGTGTACTATGTGATGGTGATGGCTCTGCTTAGCACCCCGTGTCGGCGCCGGAGATCCCCCTTCCAGCAGCAGTAAGGATCCAGCTCTGCCCTCGTGCTGGGTGCAGGGCCAAGGGGTGCAATTCAGGGCAGTGGCATTAGCCCTGGGCAGAATGAGCTCCAGCTAACCCCAACCGCATGCGGCTCCTCTGGGCCCGGCCATGGCAGCTGACCATACTCGGATGCTAGACCAGCACGGCTCCCCGTTTGGGCTCTTGCCCGTCAGCCCCTGGCCGTGTCACTGTGCACATGGCATGTGCAGTCTGGAGCTGCATGGGGAGCGCCGCTGATGGGTTCAGACCCCAGCTTGGGATTGAGTGTCCCCCTGCAGCAATGCACTGGGACAGCCTGGTTCAGATCTGGCAGCTGCAGGCAGGGGTAGCTCTAGCTTTTTTGCCGCCCCAAGCACGGCAGTCAGGCTGCCTTCAGCCGCTCGCCTGCGTGAGGTCCGCCAGTCCTGCAGATTCAATGTACCCGCTGCCGAATTGCCACCGAATCTGCGGGACTGGTGGACCTCCCACAGGCAAGGTGCTGAAGGCTGCCTGACTGCCGCCCTTGCAGGGACCGGCAGACTGCTCCCCGCGGCTTGCCGCCCCAGGCACGCACTTGGAGTGCTGGTGCCTGGAGCCGTCACTGGCTGCAGGACCAGGGCCTGGGTCTCCGTCCCAGACACTGCTGCTGTGTCTGTCCTCCTGAAATGTCCCACAAATCTTACTTATTGAGTAAATGGTTCATCACGTTCCCCCCACCAACCCCACAGCCCACTGATGGCTGTGTTCTCGCTGCTTGTTGCAGGTGCCTGCGGGGGGCGTTGTGGGTGTCATTCTGGGGGGTTCAGGTGTCTGTCAGTCTGTCCAGGATCTTCCTAGCAGCTCACTTCCCACACCAAGTCATCATGGGCGTCGTTTCAGGTGAGGTGCTGCTGCCCGGGCGGTTCCCTGGATTGCTCCCCACACCGTGGGTGGGCTGGATGCAACATGGCTCTGGGAAGTTTCCATGTTATTCCCTTGTAAGAAACCAAGCGCTTCTGTTGTCAGAGGTGGGAAACCAGGGTGCTGCCCAGCAGGCTTGCAGTCTGGCTCAGCAGGTGCGGGGTTAAAGCCCGCAGCCTCTGCCCAGAGTGACTGGCTGTGGTTCTTTGCCACGGAAGGGGCGCAGCGCTCTCTGGCGTTGCAGGGCAGCCCTGGCCTGGCCTGCGTTCACTCACTGCCTGGCTGGACGGGAGAGGGGCAGGGAGCGACAGAGAGAGCAGCCGGGTGGGGAGAGTCTGATTGGAACTGGGCAAGCACAGCAGAGGGACGAGGGGGCTGATGCAGCAGAAAGGGAGCAGGGGACCCTCTGAACGCCCCTTCTCCTTTGCCCAGGGCTGGGCCTGTGGGGACGGGGTGTTGGCTCCTATTTATCTGGCTTCAGATAAACAGCTGAAAATGTGTCTGGCCCCAGGCATGTGCCAGGCTTTTTGCTGGAATTTGACCGAGCAGCTAACGACCCCAAAGCCTAACAGAGACGGGGCAGCCAGGATTCCTTGGTCCATCTCCCTCTGCTTCGTGCCGTTACTATTATCTATGTGTGCTGTGGTAGTACCCCCCAGCTGAGACACAACCCTGCTGCGCTGAGCAAACAGGAGAACCAGTCCCCGCCCCAGAGAGCTCACAGCCTAGGGCCCCTCTGGGAGCCCTTTTGTGACCCCTGGCCTCTGCTCGGGTCGAGGGGCTTGGAGTCTGGCCCTGCAGAAATAGGCCAAAGGAAAGAAGGGAGGATGGTTATGGCTCAGGGCACTGTCATGGGAACAGGAGCCTCGTTCCTTATGGCCTTGCTGCTGCTCCCCACTCGATGCCAGACCTGTCATCTGACATCTCTCGTCATGCCCAGCGGCTCCGCAGCCAGGTCAGGAAGAAGGCCCAGGTCTGGGGGAAATGGGAACCGTGGTGTTGCTGAGACTGCAGAATTGTTCCTCCAGCGATTGTCTCCCAGGTGCCTTGGAAGGCCTTTAACTGTCTCTTCTCCCCACACTTTGCAAACAGGCCAGAGACTTGCTGTCACCGGGTAATGGCAGCCGGACAGGGAAAGGGGAATAGTGTCTGTTGTGTGAAGGACGGGGTTGGGCTTTGGTACCTTGACTCCTTCCTGCATTGCTGACATGGGCGGGTGCCAGAGTGCCGGCTTCATGTCTGTCTCCTTTATCAGGCATGGCAGTGGCTGAAACTTTCCGGCACATCCCCTCCATCTATAATGCCAGTCTCCGGAGGTACCTGGGCACCACCCTCTTCCTGTTCAGCTTCACCCTGGGGTTCTACCTGCTGCTGAAGGCTCTCGGTGTTGACCTGCTGTGGTCAGTGGAGAAAGCCAAGAGGTGGTGTGACCGGCCAGAGTGGGTCCACATTGATACCACCCCCTTTGCCGGCCTCCTCAGGAACCTGGGCATCCTGTTTGGGCTGGGGCTGGCCCTCAACTCCCAGATGTACCTGGAGAGCTGCAAAGGGAAAATGGGCCAGCAGCTGCCCTTCCGCCTGAGCTGCATCGCAGCCTCACTCATCGTCCTGCACCTCTTCGACTCCTTCAAGCCTCCCACCAAGGTGGAGTTGCTGTTTTACGTCCTGTCCTTCTGCAAGAGCGCGACCGTGCCCGTGGCTGCTGCTGGCCTCATCCCCTACTGTGTTGCCCGGCTCATCAGAAGGCAGGAGGAAAAGGTTTTATGAGAGAGAGCAGAGCTGCATGGGATTGGCTGCCTCTAGCTCCTAGCCCTGACAGCCAGGCCTGTGACTGCTCTCTGGTGCTGTATCACAGAGCGTGGCATGGGCTGGCTCTTCCGTGCCAGCTGCACAAACTACGTGGCCTTGAAAGATGAGGATAATTGTCTAGGAGACGGGAGTGGGTGAGGCAAGAGTCCTTTGAACCTGTTCTCAGTCTGGTGTGGAGGGGTTTTGGGAGGTGAGGGTTTGCTTTACACTGGGCGTTTGAGAAAAGCAGCATGGTTTGGTTTTACCCCTTGGCACCCTTCATGCAGTAGGAGGTGGTCCTGACCCCGGCATGGTCCTTGCACCCCCATGCACACAGCTGTGCACACATGCCTCTCTGCCATATGCTAAGCAGAAAGAAAAGGGAATTGTAGGAAATGGACAACCTGGGGCTCTCACTAAGGTGCTGAACCATGTGAAACAGACCCATGCAAAGCCTTAACTCCTTGTACAGCGAGTGAAAGGCGATTGGCTTTCGCAGTCACCACGGTGTCCCAGTTCTGTGGCTTTGTTCTCAGGGCTTTTACTCCAGCATAAACCTGGAGTAACACCATGATGAATCTGACCCTTCCAGCTTGTGCAAATAACGCATGTGTCACCTTTCTGAAACCAGTGCCCCTTCTGTGTATCCCAGCATGCACTGGGCTTGTGCTGTAACCCTGGAGCAAGATATTTACATTTGGATTTTGCATGAGATACAAGCTGTAGCGTTTGCTTCCTAGGAGCTCTCAGCTGGTGTTGGCAGTTGTTTCATGCAGCCCTTGATACCAGGTTTCATGAGTGTCTCCCTGCCCTCACCAGCAGACACATGAGATCCCAGACCTGCTGGGAAATATCCAACCCTGAGGATCAGATCACAAAACTCCTGCCCACTTGGGCACAAGTCTGCCCTGATCACTTGTGGGCATGAAAGTTCCTGCCAGAGCAGAGAACTTACCAATGTGTGGTTTCTTTTCAATCTGTTACTGGCTTGAGATTTCTTTGCCTGAGTTACTCAGACCTAAGAGTTCGAAAAGAGACAGTAAGTGGTAAGATCTCTGCTCAACTGGAACAGTGAGATGCGAATGGGAGGGGAGAGAACATGTTTATTTTGTCTGTTATCTCCTGTTATTTCTCCAGCAAAGTGTCACGAGTTGATGGCATGCACAGCCCTGACCCCCACTCTGATCCTGCTGCGTCACAAACTGCCCCTCTCTGCCACTTATTGAGCTGTTTTCCTGTTTTCTGGTAACCACTTCAGGGACTGGTGTGGGAATCCTGAGTGTGCCATGGGCCATTGCTGTCTTGCTTGTTTACACTGGCTCCTTTCCCCGTGACCGGGTTGAGGCTTCTCTTCTTGGGTTGTTAGTTTCTGTATTTCCCACACAGTTTTGGGGATTAAATATATCTCATGAATCACGTTGTTTGGGAGATTCCTTTTTCCTTGGCTTTTTACCATCAAACATGTACTCTTTTGCCTCGGTCCTTTACACAGATCCTTCCACAAATCATCTACTGAGGCCTAATGTTTCTGCAGCTGGGATCACAAGCATCTGGCTTGCCTCAGCCTAGTAGAAAAAGTACAGCTGGAGAAGGCATCTCTGTGGTTTTGGTGCATGTTGTGTTCCCTCATCTCGATGGAGCACACATCTGTACAACCAGGAATACTCTGGGTGCTCAACAACGATCCGTATCAGCTGCCTCCCAACTAGGGAAAAACAAAGAAAGGAGACAGGGATAGAGTTACACTTGGATCATTCCCTTTTTTCTCAGTGGACACTGGGCTGCACACGTTCTGTGCACATGTCCTTTACTGGGAATCCTAGATTACATGATACACTTCACAGAGCAACCCTGGATATAAACTTTCAGCCAGCTGGTGATCTCAGGTACACGCTGGGCAAATCCAGAGCAAACGCTTAGTTCCAGTGGAGTCATACTAGATTTACCCTGGTAGAACTGAGGTCAGAAGTTGGCCCAATATGCATCTTCTGCCTCATGTCGACACCTTCTGTGGGAGGCACATTTTCTGTGCAAACTGGGACTGTAAGAGACCAGGGTTTGGGCTCACCTTTGCAGCAACAATAAACTGGACTTGAACTCAGCCACCTCCCTCAGCCCAGAGGTGTGAGTGCTACCAGCTGACGCATCGTGACCTGGAGAAGGTCTAAAGGGTGAAGCAGGGCACAGCTGCATTTCTAACACTGGGAAATCTGCATTTGACCCGTCAAACAAATGAATAAATACAAGTAAAACAAGCTGCTTTACACAAAGCCCAACCTACAGCTTTAGGGTGGCCAATGTAACTCCACTGAAGTTGATGGAGCTATGCCCAGTTATTCTAGTTGAGATTTGACCCGTAATATGCATTTAGTCTGAACAATCAGTAACGGATTTCAGAGAAATGGGACAGATTCATGCCCTACTGGTGTCTGTTTTCTAGCTCATCATTCTCCTGGAGAAGCAGGTTAACATCCAACCAAACCTGTCTTTGTTTTTAAAACAGTGACACCAAATTAGCTCGTTGTAGCTTTTGTGCAATTCTCTGCATTACTCCCCAGCTTTCAGCCCTTTCCCCTAGTGAGAACCATATGCCCAGAAGTAACCAGAGGGAAACTCTGAAATGAGGGATATTGATTCCTGGGGATGATGGTACAGGCAGTTTGCTCCAGATTTCTGGCTCTGTCAATAGTTTTTGGCTGGGGTGGCTCAGGCTCAAAGGTTGCATGTGTCATAAAAGAGTTGAGGCTGGCAGGGTATAAGAGGCAGCAGAGTTCACAAAGCTGTCTGTGCAAACAACGGGATCCAGAGACACAACCAGGCGCCATAATGGACCTGCTGCACAGTGCTGGAGTGCAGGTGGTGCAGTACCTGCAGGAGAACTACCAGGGCTCCCAGGGCTGGTTCCTCTTCATCTCCTTCGCTGCCGACCTCAGAAACACCTTCTTCATCTTCTTCCCCATCTGGTTCCACCTCTGCGAGGCGGTGGGCGTCAAGCTGATCTGGGTGGCCGTGATCGGGGACTGGCTCAACCTGGTCTTTAAGTGGTGAGTGCGGATTCTGAAAAGCAGCTGTGGAGTGCTTCAGTTTGGGTCTGATGTAGCCTCTCTGAGGGAAGGCTGGGTTTGGGATTGAGGAACAGGGTTGGACGTCAAGACGCTTGGGCTCTGTCCCTGAGGCTGCCACTGACTAGCTCTGTGACCTTGAGCAAGTCACTTTACCGCTCCATCCTCGGCTTCCCCCTCAGCAAACTGGTGCACAGGTTTCGTAAAGCTCAATTAACGTGGGGCGAGCACTGTGAGTTCTTGGGGTAAAGGGCTGCGCTGATGCAAATTGCTGGTGCAATTATATTTGGCTACCAGCTGGGAAGGGCAATTTCCAAAACCCACAGGCTTGTGCTTCAGTGAGCTCTGCGGCAGCCCCCCTCTCTGCACATGGGCACAGACGGGGGAACAGTGGGGCCCCTACAGGGAACACATGGAGACTCTTTGTCTACTCACAGCACAGAGGACCTCGATGCTTCCCTGGTGTCTGTCCGCAGCCTGGATTCATCTGCAACCATCTGTCCTGTTGCTGCGGCCCAGGAGCTGCAGCAAAAAGCAGAGGCTGGTGCTGAATTAATAAGGAGCTGAAAAGGCAAGAAGAGTAAATCATGGTAGTTATGGAGCCAGCACTTTGCACCTACAGAGTCCTCCCGACAGCCCTCAGGGCAGAGCAGCCAGTGCTCTGCCGCCCCTGGGAATCCATGCTGCAGGTGGGTTTGTGACATGCCCCAGACCACGCACTGGCACTGTCATTGTCTCCTTTCACTACAGGATCCTCTTTGGGCAGAGACCCTACTGGTGGGTCCATGAGACCAATTACTATGGCAACGCCTCCACCCCTGTGATCCAGCAGTTCCCCCTCACCTGTGAGACCGGCCCAGGTGAGGTTCCCGCTATTGTGCCCCTCAGATTCACTGCAACTTCCTCCCTGGCTTCTCTCCCTTCTAACTGAGCGGAACTGGATCTTCTCCGCAGGAAGCCCCTCAGGCCACACCATGGGTTCTGCTGGAGTCTACTACGTCATGGTGACTGCCCTGCTGCCCTGCGTCCAGGGCACCCGGCACGGATCCTGTGCAGCCAGGTGAGCAGTGCCTTGTGGCCTGAGGGCCTTCTCATGGCCTGCGGCTTGGGCCAGGCTCTGTGTTCGTCAGGACGGGACAGGTTTTTACTGCCCATGATTTGATACCTGTAACAAGGTGACTATCCCCTTAAGGGGAACATGGGTCAGTCAAACCCTGCTCCATAGTGTGTCCCTTTAGAGTTCCTGGGACTCTGGGAGCAAAGGAGGACAAAGGAAAGGGCATAAGCAGATGTTGGGACCTGGGAGAGAGGGAGATGGTTCATCCTGGAGGAACAGTTAGTGCTTGGGGAAAAACCAGGCTACTGTTTCTTTAAGGGCCCAGGACCAGATCCTGGTAGTGCAGGGTGGGACAGGTCCCTTCTCCCAGCCAGCTGGGAGGAGCCCTGGGAAGGAGGGTGCTGCCTCCTCCCTCCTCACAGGGGAGACACCAGCAAGGTAAGGAGCCTGCTTGCTGCTCTCTCCCAGCCCAGGCGGTGGGCAGAGGGGCCAGCTGGGGGGAGCAGCTTGAAGGCTGTAACTGCCCAGGAGGCTGTGGGAGGAGGAGGGTGCAGGGGCTGGACTTGCAGGCCTAAAGAAGAGCTTAGCACTTTTGAAGAGAGGTAAGAACTCAAGCTCCACAACAGAGGCTCCTGGGGTCTGGGCATCAGTACGGAGAACCCAGAGGGGGCCGAGCTGGCGGGGCCATCCCAGACCACAAGGGTGATGTTCTTCAATGGCCCCTACCCACAATCCGTTTGGGTGAGTGAGCTGAGTCAGCTGGTTCAACTTGCTGCTGCAGCCCTGGGGAGGGGATTGTTTCACCCTGCTGAGGAGGGTCCCACAGGTGATAAGGCAAAATGGAGGATTACTAATGGAATTGTGGGCAAAGCCCCCTCTTCCCGGTCAGCATGAATTCCTGCCCCCCCCCGATTCTTCCGTGTTATGTCTGGGACTGGGAGATACATGAGAAGTGGGACGTGCGAAGCCCTCAAGAGCTGGAGCGAAAGGAAAATCCTGGGGCTTTTCGCACCTGGAACAGCAGTGCCCATTGCGCATCACGGCTAGTTACCGCACAGCAACTGGCATCAGCCTCAGTGAGATCTAGTGGCTCACAGCTGAGTCGAGCCCAGCACAGGGGAGGTGACTCTCAGCTGGCAGCAGATCTGCGGGGGTCCAATCAGCCAGCCCTGGGGAAAGCCCCTTTCGCCTGAGCTGCTGCAGCATGCAGGAGGCACCAGGCATGGGAAAGGCCTTCGCTCTGGTTCGGTTGCCCTAACTCTGGCCCAGGGGTGCTGGAACAGTTTGTATAGTGCGGGTGCTGAGAGCCATTTTCCCAAACTGCAGACCCTGGATATAATGGAAACCACTTCAAGCCAGGGGGTGCAGCCACACCCCAGCACCCCCAGTTCCAGCACCCATGGCTGGGCCTCGTGGCAGACATGTTTAGGCCATAGACTCGGTCTCATTTTCTAGCTAGCAAGACGGGCACTCGTGTTGGCATGGTCGCTCCTGCATAGCTAGAGAGGAGTCAGTCAGCCAGTGTGCAGGCTCCTGTCACTCACAGGCCTCTTGTGGCTTTATTAAAGTGCTTTTGCCCTGTGCGCCCACGACCTTCCTGCCTGGCTGTCTCTGCAGGTGCCTCCGCGGCCTCCTATGGCTTGTGTTCTGGGCCGTGCAGGTCTGCGTCTGCTTGTCCCGAGTCTTCCTAGCTGCTCACTTCCCCCATCAGGTGATTGCAGGTGTCATCTCAGGTGAGTGTCAAGGCTGCCTCCTGTCACATCACCTGCCAGCTCTCCAGGGCCCAGTGACCAGGGAGACGATATTGAGCCCTAGATAGCCTTCCTCCTGCTTGGGGGAGAAGTATATCCTCAGTTCTGGAATCACCATGTACTCAAAATACAATGGCAAAGTGCAGGGATTTGTGATCGTCTTTCCCCAGGTACCCACGTCTGCAGTGTGGAGAAGCAAACACATGGCATAGTGGGCTCGGCCTCCCCTTGCATGGCTAGTGCCATCATTCAGTGCTGACATGATGTCACTGCTTTGCATGGTGCTTGAGAGAGAGAAAGCATACACCAGGTCACGTGCTAACCAGCAGGTGCCTGCTGGCCCGTTGCACGGGAAGGAGGGTCCCAGTTCTTTGCACACCCCGTTGTTAGTAGTCACTTTGGGCGACCTGGGGCTGTCAGTACATGTGCCTAGCACCTCGTACCAGGAGCGGGTTCCTGCTCCTTCCCCAAGGCCTCTCTACACTGAGTCCACCCAGTACATTTTGCAGCTAGGCCTGCTTGCTGCTCACTGAGGATACGTCCACACTACAGTGAGACACCTGTGGCTGGCCCATGCCCGCTAACTCTGATTCGGCTAAGGGGCTGTTTAATTGCAGTGTAGACGTTTGGGCTCCAGCTGCAGTCTCAGCTCTGGGACCCTCACACCACGCAGGATCCTAGAGTGTGGGCACCAGCCCCAGTCCAAACGTTGATACACTACACAAACTGCAGTGTGGACGGACCTACAAAGACTTTTCTGCCCTTAGGAATGGTAGTAGCAGAAGCATTTGACCACATCCACTCCATCTACAACGCCAGTCTCCGGCGGTACCTGGGCACCACCCTCTTCCTGTTCAGCTTCGCCCTGGGGTTCTACCTGCTGCTGAAGGCTCTCGGTGTTGACCTGCTGTGGACCCTGGAGAAAGCCAAGAGGTGGTGTGACCGGCCGGAGTGGATCCACATTGAAACCACCCCCTTCGCCGGCCTCCTTAGGAACCTGGGCATCCTGTTTGGGCTGGGGCTGGCCCTCAACTCCCAGATGTACCTGGAGAGCTGCAAAGGGAAAATGGGTCAGCAGCTGCCCTTCCGCCTGAGCTGCATCCTGGCCTCGCTCCTTGTCCTGCACCTCTTCGACTCCTTCGACCTCCCCGCAGACAGAGAGCTACTGTTCTATGTCCTGTCCTTCTGCAAGAGCGCCGCTGCCCACCTCTGTGCTGTGGCACTCATCCCCTACTGCATTGCCCAGGTGCTCAGGAGGGGCGACAAGAAGAGCTTGTAGCTGACCTGCAAACTTGCGTCGTAGCTGCCAAGCCAGGCTGCTCTTCAGGGCAGGGGAATGTGCTCTGCAGGGCTCCCCCTTCCCTTTCCCACTGCAGTAACCGGTCTCCTGGCACCACGGACCTCACAGCTCTGGGTTACGTGATCAGCTCACACGCACGGCTCAGTGCCGTGGAGTGGAAGGGGAAGTTCACTGTCTCCTGGCAGGGAAAGGAAGCGAGTGACTATCACACACCTCAGTGCTGGCACAGGGTGAAATGTAGCGGGGTCCTCGTTCGGCCACAGCCCCTGGCCCAGCCCAGGCTGGCACAAATGGTAACCTCTGCTCCAGAGAGTGAGTGGATAACGGGGCGGTCAGGAACACTGTCCCAGCCGAGGGGGAGGCCTCAAACGCAGAATTCGGTTCTAGGCCACATTGTCAGCCTCTTACACCACGACGTACCAAACACTCTCCAGAGCGGGGAGCAGTCGGCACCTACCAATCTCATGGCTGTCCCCTCGGCCAGTGCGTTTGGATGAGGACACGCTGAACAATGCTGTCAATCAGCTCGGCTCCAGCAGAGCAGAGACTGCGTGCCCATGGGCCCCCAGCGCGGGAAAGCTGCGCTGAGGATGCAAGGAGTGCCGTGGGCGTGGGTGTGCCTGTGTGTGTTACCCGGGCTGTTACAGCTGGGCGGCACCCATGGGGCCCAGGCTGAGGGACAGGAGCTAGCTGTGAAATGCCTTTGGCAATAAAATTAGTAAATTCCACTCAGCCTTTCCCACCCTCAAGCCATCTTACTGATGGGGCAACCTCTGCTCATTGCCCCTTTAGGCCCCCCAGACACGCAGGGACCCAGAGCCTCCAAGAGAGAGTCCCACAAATGGCCAGACTGATGGTCCATCTAGCCCCGTGTCCCGTCTCTGACAGGGGCTGGTGCCGGACGCTGCAGGGGAATGAACAGAGCAGGGCAGTTATCCAGTCCCTGTCTGGCTGAGGGGCGCATTCTAGAACAGTGGTTCTCAACCAGGGGTACACAAACCTGGGGGTACACACAGGTCTTCCAGGGAACATCAACTCATCTAGATATTGGCCTAATTTTACAACAGGCTACATGACTAGCACTAGCAAAGTCAGTACAAACTAAAATTTCATACAATGACTTATACTGCTCTCTAGACTATACACTGAAATGGAAGTGCACTATTTATGTTCCAGTTGATTTATTATATAATTATATTGGTAAAAATGAGTAAGTCGGCCATTGTTCAGTACTAATGTGCTGTGACAATTCTGTATTTTGATGTCTGGTTTTGTAAGCAAGTAGTTTTTAAGTGAGGTGAAACTTTGGGGTACACCGGACAAATCAGACGCCTGGAAAGGGTAGAGGGGTCTGGAAAGGCTGAGAGCCACTGTTCTAGATGGCAGGAACTGAGGGGCAGCAGCAGGGCCATGGCTATGCGAGGAGCAGGCTCAGGCCCTACCCTGCACTAGGGAGGTCTGTCGAGGTGAATGCTGAGGATGAAAGCAGCTCAGTTCTGGGCACTGACGCTGGCGTAGCTGCACCATCACGGAGCCCTGCTGCAGGGGGGTTGTCGCAGTGTGTGCTCCAGTTCGGCCCAGCTTTCCCCGTTCCAGGCATCCTCCTAGTGACTGACACCAAGCAGCAACAAGGCCAAAGTTCAGCTTCTCCACTTGCAGAGCTCAGGTTTCCAATTCAGGCCCAGAGCAATGGTGATTTGTCTCCAGCTTCCTACCATGCGCCCAATACAGCTCAACTGGCGTCCTACCGATTGCTCTGTGCAGGGGCAGGACTTGACCTGAGAGAGTGAGAACCCACTCCACGCTGGCCACGCTCCCTGGCACAGGGGAAGATCTCTGCTCCTGTGGCTCAGATCAGGAGTCAGGGCCGATGCCTGGAATTAGCTGTGTGTTCAGTGGCAGGGGAAGTTCCAGCAGCAAGATAGGTATGGGGTAGGGAGGCTGACTTAGGGCATTTGAGTTTGAAAGCTGAATGTCCACTTCAGGAGCTGCTCGCCTGCATGCAGTATGGGCAGATAGCCTGGGTACCTGACCACGCCAACAGATCCCATAGATCTTGGTTCCCATTAGCTTTATGCTCACACAAGGCTTCAGGCTTCCATCACCACCCTCCCTCCCTCCAACCCTATCACCACAGATCAAGCACAGGACAATAACCTACTGGGGGGGACGGACACAGATCCATGCAGGAAATTGGAACGGGCGCAGCATTCAGCCTCATGCACGACCATCCTCAGAGTGGCTCCTGGCCTGTTATCAAAAAATGTCACTAATCAGGCGAGGGTGTGTAGAGCGTGCACATAACAGGAGGGAGCACCACTCATTTCCTGCCCACAAAGGATGCTGGAGAGCCATGAGCCCTTCCCCCCCCCCACTCCCCTGGGGGCGGTTTGGCATCTCTCAGACATGAGAATCCAGCTGCAATTTTCTTAAGTGCATTAGACACTCAGATCCCACTATGTCTCACTGCTAGGCTCAGACCTAATGATTCTTGCTGCCTCTGCTGTGCAACGCAGTGAGTAATCCCAGCCTTCAGCCTCATGCCAGACCCACCCAGCCGGTTTGCTAGCAGCACTGATGTCTGGTCTCTGCTGTGATGTTACCTGCGCTGCTGTGACCAGGAGTTAGAAATGTAGGCTGCTGTTGGAGAGACAGAGGCACTGCAGACGCATAAAGATGAAACTCACGGCCAGCAGAAGGGACGCAGACTCCTTCTGCGCAGAGATGTCCCCAAGGCACAGCTGCCAGCCAGTTGCTTAGATTAACACTCCAAATGCTGGTATTCTCCAATCTGCCTGCCATCTGAACAGATCCTTAACTACATGTACCTCAAGTGAGCAAAGGGTTACATGTAATTTGGGACTGCATGGGATCACCGAGCAGCTAGTGACCACCCTGGGCGGAAGCATGAGCGGCTGCAATCCCTGTTTGCCAGTATGGTGAAGATGTTGCTTCACCATTTCAAGGTAATGCCGGGCTGTCCGGGACTTTCTACGACAAACACTTGCATCAGGTTTGTAACTGGGTCAGCGCTAGGTTGGCAGAGGTCGCTGCTGAGTTCAGAGGTCAGTGATAGCATGTGCAACCAGGCTTGACCCACGCTGTGCACAGACCAGCTGCACCAGCATAAACCCTCCAGCACCTGCAGTGGCCTCAGCACATCAGCAAAGAACGGAAGCCGGCATGAACGTCCTGCGTGAGGCAGGGATCCAGGTGATCGCGTCCTCCAGAACTCCCAGGACTGGTTCCTTTTCATCGCCTTGACTGCCAATATCAGCCTTCTTCATCCACTTCCCCATCTGGTTCCAGCTCTGCAAGGCAGGGTGACTGAGAGACCAGCATGAGCCAGTCTCACCTTTGATTCCTGCCATAACATTGCATCCCCCTCACCTCCAGAGGTTTCCTGTTGCCCTGGTTAAAGTGAAAACTGCTTGGCCAACATGAATGATGGTGCAACATCCTACCTCTATCACTCGGGCTCCTGCAGGCGTGTCCCTCGTCTGGAGGGCAGCATGCACAGGATCCTGAATAGGGACTCCTGTGAGCTACCTTGGTGTTCTTCTCTGTAACGGTTAGCAATTGTCAGAGCCCAGCCCCCTACTGGGATTTACCTCCCTTGTTCCTATACTCCGCACCAAGTACATGTAAAGGGGTGTTTGTACTAGTCACAGTAACCCGGAATAAACCCGCTCACACTGCAGTCGTCACCTGTTGCTCTTCAAGACTGGTACTGGCCACCAATGGAAAATGAGGCAAAAGCCAAGGATCGTGGCTTACAGCACGATGTTCCCTGGGTTTGCTGGAGGCTGGACCATGAGGGATGGCAAAGGAGCTCTGCCTGGCAGTGTGGTCCTCAGCCCTGGCCCAAAACGTCAGCGCCAGGAAGCGTCCAGTTAATTAAGCTAGTTGTACCATTTATCTGGGGAAAGTCTGCAACATCATGGCCAGGCCAGTGGGAAACAGAGGGCGTCATCCCCCTGCCCAAATACGCCTGACACTCCCTGCTCCTCTCCTCACCCAACCTCCTCCCATGCACCCCCTGTCATATCCCGGAGCCACAGGACCTGGTTTGAGGTCAGAGCCCAGGCAGCTTGGTCATCAGGGCTCTGCGCGTGCACACATCATTCTCACAACACAACTTTTATTCATCTAGAGGGAGTCAGCAAGTGACCCTGTTGTCCCAGGTCCATGAGCAGCAGATGGGGGAATCCTCTGGCGAGGGCTGGTCCTTACTCCTCCAGGGTCTGGTGGCCAATGAAGTCCTGGAGCAGGGCCTGCACCTCTGCTCGCCTGCTCATCCTGGTCGCCTTGCCTTGGAAGCGGTCCCGTTTTCCAGCTCCTTTGCCTTCCAGCAGCTCCGCCACTCTAAAAGGACAGATCCACATGCTGAAACCAGGAGGGCTGGATGTGCTCTCTCACACCGCCCCAAACTGGGTGTGCCTGGGGGGCAGAGGAGGGAAATGGCCTGTCGGCTAATGCACTGGCCCTGCCTCAGATATTGAGCCAGATGCTAGTGAAATCAATTATCTGATAAAGCAGCCAGAACTTAATTTCCCTTCTTTAATAATAATTGTAGCATAGCAGGGGTATATCAGGACAGCCTGCTCCTTTAAGCACCGAAGGCCTGGTGCCAGGCAGCCCAGCTGGCTAATCGACCCAGCTGAGAAAGTGAGGACAGGTTTTGGCTATAAAGAGCTGCAAGAAGCAGGCGGGGGACAGAGCTGACAGACTGCAGCAGCAGGAGGAGGAGGGGGAGGAGGAGGGTGGCGGCGGCGGCGGCGGCGGCAGCGGCCCTGGGGAAGGAATGCTCCAGGTATGACACCTGGCTGGGTAGAAATCTCCACCTGGAAGTTTTATTTTCCTTTTGTGAGTTTGTTGGGTGTTTGGAAACTAACTAGGGCTGGAGGCTGACTTGACAGTGCTGATAGTCCCCCAGCTGGTCAGGAAGGTTGCGGGACTACGGGGGTTACAGAACAGTTTACCTGGGGCCTAATTTTTCAACCAATTCACTGGGCCCAGCCAGGAGGAAGAGCCCAGCTGCCTTCTCGTCTCCCACAGTCAGGAAGAGCAGGGTGTCCTGTAAAGAGAGATGGATCCTGCTGCAGAACATCTCTGCATCCCCCCCCCGCTTCGAGCAGTGAGACTCGGGAGTCCCATATATAAGAACACCCCTCCTCTTTGCTGTGAACAGGTTGCTGGAGGCGAGACTGTTTGGGGCACTACCTACCTTGGAGGGAGGGGTCGGAAATGGGCTACTGAGCCTTTTACTCCAGGTCACAAGCCCCACGCGGTCCTGGGAGGCAGTGACTGATGTCTGGTGACCCCTGGGTTAAATGAACTGAGGGGAGACCGGTGCCTGGAGCACGTTTGGCTCTAACCAGTCCATTGATCAACAGGAAGGGCACAGCTGGAGGAGCCCTGGAAACGAGCTCCCACCTCCTTGGGACAGGCGGGGCCCCTCCAAATCACAGCTGGGGGGCATCGATGTGGTAAGTTTGGGCTGCAACATCCTGGGGAGAACAAGGCCTTTGTTTTCTGGTCAGTGTATTGTGAGGGCTGGTCAAGGGTGGGGAGAGACTACGTAGGCCTTAGAGGAGGCCAAAATGCCATCAAGGGGTGAGGACAAGCCAGAGAGAGCTCACCTCTGTCCCGATCTCATTGGCGATGATATTCATGAACTCAGAGTCACCATCTTTCCTGTAAAGGGTAAAAACCATTTCAGAGATGCCCCGACCTAGAGAATCCAGACATGCCTCTGGTAGTGAAGGCCTTCTGGCCTAAACTCTATGACAGAGCCAGAAACCCAACACCCCACATACACACCAGACATTGCCCTGGCTTGGCTTTTGGTTGATTTTTAGAGTCAAATTTCCCACCAGCTTCTTATCAGGAAGCTGGAAGCCAGACCCTGGGTGAGCATGCTTTGTGCCAAGGGTCAGGGCTGTGGCCTCTCATCATCAGGACAGCGATTAGCAATTTATACAGAAAAATCCTATGTTTCCCACCCACAAATGATGAATTATTAAAGTGTTTACTCTGTAACCAATGGAGCTCTTCCATTTTTTTGACAATACCACCAGCAGGGAGGGATAAGCAGACAAATGTACTGTTTGGCTCTAAAACCAGCAGAGTTCAACAGCCGAAATACAACCCCGTTAGACTTTAACTGTGAGCCTTTCCAGCAGGCCCAGGCAGTTGGTTTAATATTCTGTTTCCTTAGTTTATGTTCTCCCTTAAAGAATGTCGGGATTTAATGGACCTTTGTTATAAACAGCCCTGAATGCACAGCAGAGGGATGCAGCTGCCATGCTGGCTTGTGTTATGCAGGAATTAACACTACATGATCACGATGCTCCCTTCTGGCCTTGGAATCTGTGAGTAAGATGCTGCAGCACCCGAGCCCCCTTCCCTGGATCTGTGCCTTACCTGTGTAACACAAACACTCGGCCTCGGCCTGGATTGCTTTTGAAGTTCTGTGCTGTCAAAACGGCGAGGTCTCTAAGCAAGTTCAAGTTGTTCTGCAAGGGAAGCAAACTCCATGTTGCAGACCCAGGAGTCAGCGCGAGAACATGGGAATGGGGTGGAGTGGGATCGGGAATGGAGTTTCCTGAGACAGGTGGAGTCACAATTTTCACAGCTTCCAGGGTCAACACAAGGAAGATTCTAAAACTTAATTCTCATTAAATAAAATTATTCAGAACACTGTTGCTGTTACCAAAGCTGAGACCCTCTATGGAGTGACTGCTGGGGCACAGCCGTACCTTCTGAAGCAGCTTCACAGAATTCTGCAGCCTCTTCACAGCCTCCACATGCTCCTCTGCTCCATTTCTGGAAAAAAACAAGGGAGAGTTCGGGCTGTCAAGGCGCTGGACAGAGAGGGCTCCACCAATGAAGCCGCAGCAGACAACATACCACCCGAGCCAGGAGTCAGAAATGCCCTCTTTAGGGTCACATGCTGTTGCTCTCTGGGCAAGAAGGAGAAGCAAGGATAGGGGAAACTGGGAAAGGACATTACTTAAGCAGCGAGGTTAGTGCCTTCTCGATGCTGTGACTTCGCTCGACAGACTTCAGTACTCTATTTCCTGCCAGAAAGACCAAGTTGGTTTTGTTCTTTTTTCCCTTTTCTGTGCCAAGGAGCTTAATAACCTTAAATGAGAAACAAACACCCTGATCAGAGAGGTACAATGGTGTCACACACAGCTAAAGGTCCATTAGACCATGTGTCATTGTGAATGTCAGCTTTCTATCACCAGAATTAAACCCACTGAAATCAGCCTTCAAATATAGCCAAAAAATAGATGAGACACTTTCATTAGCCGTGTGCCATGCTGTCTAGCATGCCTGGACCTAGTGTGCCAACAAGCCTTCTTTACCCTAATATCCCACCCCCCAGCGCACCAGGCATGCCAACTGGCAGGGAAGGGTCATTTGTCTTATCAGGCTGACTGTAAGGACATCGAAACCCAGAGGCAGCTCTGGAATTAAATTTTCATCTAATTCTGCATGAAGAACATGGGGGATTGTTCACTGGTGGCAAACCCTCACTAATGCAGTGGTGGGGGGGATGAGAGTGGACAATGGTAACCACAGGGTGCAGGGCTGTGTCCCACCACTCTCACTCTGGCTTGTGATTGGGGTTCTCTGTCCAACAGGGACAATCTGCAGAGGGTCCAGGGACTCCTACTGTACCAGCTGATCTACAGGCTGGTGCCTGAGCACTGAAGGTGTGAGGCAGCGCAGTCCTTACCTGCAGGTCACTTAAGTTGGAGACATGAGTCCCGCAGCACATGTTGTCGTCTATGCCCTCGATGCTTATGATACGCACTGGCCCTGTGTGGTTATCTGGCAAACCGCGGCTTCTCACCTAGCAAGAGAACCAGAAAGGCGAGCATGGCAACCCACGTCCCTGGGACTAAAAGGAGACTGGGCGGCATATTCCCCTCTGCCCCACATGGCTCTGAAATGAATTCTGCCAATATCCTCCATTGCTACTCACTGTCTCGATCTCTGGGTCATCCTCAGAGTGCTCCCTCACCACCACAGGAATACGGGCCCGGATTTTCTCATTCACGTTCTTCTCTAGGGCCTCCACCTGTTCTGCTGTCACCGAAGGTGTGTCCAGCTCGATGACAGTGCGCTGATGGCCTAGCTCCCTGCAAGGACCACAAACATCAGACACACCTGCCAACACAACAAAGGGCACAGGCTCAAAAGTTCCTCTGTGCAACATCGGGCAAGTGCAGGAGGAAGCACCTTGGAATTCTGTTACTGGAGCAAAGCACGTGCGTGCTCTGTGTATATTGTTTACATAGCACCAGCTGTGTGCTTGTGTTTCTGAGAGAAGGGAACAGAGAGGCAGAGCAACACTCCACACAGCTTCTCTGCGGTCACTTCTACCATGCCTTCTGCAGCTGAGCGGAATGTGTCTGCACGCCACGCTCCCTGCATTTATCAACATTCAGCCCTCAGGACCCAGCACTGTGACAAGCCAAACAAGGTTTAAGGACAGAGTTAAAAGGAACAGTTTTCTTGCTCACCATGAAGTTGTTTTGAAACCAAACATCAGATCTGCAAGGGCAGTGATGAGATGCTGCCCTGGAAGAGAAGTGCAAGCAATGGCTGGGAGGTTTTAGTTTATTTTTACTAGTGCTAGGCGCGCGCACACACACAGAAAACCCAGCAAACCAGCCCCTCCTAATAGAGAAAACTAAGTGGTCACTAGCCACATCACTTGCAGAAGGCGTCACTGATATCCAAAACCATTCTGGGATCACGGGCAACATGACTCTGCTTTATGGGCAAGTCTTGTCCTCTCCCAGCAGGGCACAACAAACACACAGCTCTGACAGTGCTGCAGAGGTTTGAACACCATGACAGGGTCTTATTTTAATGGGCTCTAATAATCCTTCCCTTTTTGGTAGGCCATTCGGTAACTTTGCACCTGAATGGGGTAAAGAGACCCTGGTGGCGTGTATCACACCCCCAGGCCTCCATGGGTTCTAGAAATGCACTCGGCATCCATGAAACACATAGAGTTGCCAGACGTCCAGTTGTCGACTGAGTTGCCCAGTCAAAAAGGGACCATGGCATCTCCGGTCAGCACTGCGGGATTAAGGCAGGCCCTCTGCGGCTCCAAGAAGTAGTGGCATGTCCCTGCTCTGGCTCCTATATGTAGGGGCAGCCGGGGGTTCCGCATGCTGTCCTTGCCCCAAATGCCAGCTTCACAGCTCCCACGAGCCAGGAACTGCGGCCAATGGGAGCTGCGGCAGCAGTGCCTGTGGATGGGACAGCACACAGAGCCACCTGGATGTGCCTCCCCATAGGAGCTGGAGAGGGGGACATGCCCCTGCTTCTGGGAACCACCTGAGGTAAGCGCCACCCGGAGCCTGCACCCCTGACCCCCTCCCATGCCCCAACCCTGATCCCCTTCTAAACCCCTCAATCCTGGCCTGGAGTCCCCCCCTGCACCCCAAACACCTCAGCACCACCTGAGAGCCCACACTCCCAGCCGTAGCTCTCACCTTCCCCATCCGCCTTGTGCCCTGAGCTCTCTCCTGCCCTCTGAACCCTTCGGTCTCACCCTAAGCCCCCTCCTGCACCCCAAACCCCTCATCTCCAGCCCCACCCCGAAGCCCCCAACCCCCTGAGCCAGTCAAGTGAGTGAGGATGGGGAGAGCAAGAGACAGAGGTAGGGGGATGGAGTGAGTGGGAGTGGGGCCTTAGAGAAGGGGCGGGGCAGGAGTGTTTGGTTTTGTGGGAGTAAGTTGGTAACCCTAGGAAACGCAGGGTCCCTGTCCAAGGAGCGTTTGGTGCAAGGTGTTACTAGCCCGGCAGGAGCTATGTTCTCTGGGGGCCAAAGCGGGTCACCTGAGTGCTGCTGCATGTGGTCAAACCTCCTGTCCCAGTCCACCGTCAGCAGCACCTCGCTGCCCGGCTCCAGCGGCGTCTGCACGAAGTGGACAGCGGCCGGGCCCTGCCGGGTCACGCGGAGCACGGGGATGTCGTCGATGAGTCCCCGGTCGTCGGGCTGCAGGGAGCAGCGTCCGGTCAGCAGCTGGGCCGCAGCCCCAGGTGCCGCCCCGCCCCCGTCCCCGCGAGCCCGAACCTGGCCCCCGCCCTCGGGGAGCCCCAGGTGCCGCCCCACCCCCGCGAGCCCAAACCTGGCCCCCGCCCTCGGGGAGCCCCAGGTGCCGCCCCGCCCCCGCGAGCCCGAACCTGGCCCCCGCCCTTCGGGGAGCCCCGGGTGCCGCCCCGCCCCCGCGAGCCCGCACCTGGCCCCCGCCCTCGGGGAAGAGAATCGTGTCCTCCAGCACCACGTGGAAGCCCCGCAGCGTCTCCTTCGCGCCGCCTTCGGCCGGCAGCTCCGCGGGGCGGCACGACGCGACCCTAGTGGTGAACTGAAAAACGGGGGGCGTCACGCGGGGACCGGCACGCGCATGTCACGCGTGGGAGCCTCGCGCAAAGGCTCCGCAGCACCGCGCGCCCCCTCCCCCGCCCCGCGGCTCCCGCACCTGCCGGGCCCAGCTGTCCCTCTGGCACTGGAACACCATCACGGCAGCCGGGCCGGGGGGCAAGCGCGTGGGGAGACACACACGGCCGGCGAACACAAGCTGCGGGCGGGGACGGCGAGTGGGAGGGGACACGCGACCGGCGAACGCGGGCAGGGACGGCGAGTGGGAGGGGACACACGGCCGGCGAACGCAAGCTGCGGGCGGGGACGGCGAGTGGGAGGGGACACGCGACCGGCGAACGCGGGCAGGGACGGCGAGTGGGAGGGGACACACGGACGGCGAACGCAAGCTGCGGGCGGGGACGGCGAGTGGGAGGGGACACACGACCGGCGAACGCGGACGGCGCGAAGGGATGACGCCATGGGCCTGTCTACAACCCCTCCCCCCCAGGTCCATGGGCTTTCCCCTCGGGCTCACGCCCGCAGGACCCACGGGTGTCACGCGCCCACGTTTCACCCCATGACCCACGTGTGCCCCGGGACCCACGGCCCGTCCTATGGGTCTGGTTGGGGGGTGGGCGAGCACCCCCCAGAGCTGGGTGGGATGAACCTGCCTCACACTGGGGTCACACCGTGGGCAGGGGGGGCTCAGCATCTCCCCGGGACCCTGTGGCCGCCCCCAGAGGCGTGTGCCCCCCGCGTGCCCTCTCTGTCCTGGGCGGGTAACGTCACTTGGAAAACGGCGCCCGTGTGGCAGGAAAACCCACGTCCAGGCACAGCAGCCAGCGTGGCAGGTTTACCCTTTATTAACAGGCTCTCGCTCCACTTTGCTTCCCACCCCCCAAACGCCTGGGAGAGACGGGTGAGCGGAGAAGGGTCTCGGCAGCAAGAGGGAGAAGTGGCAGGTGCCAAGCAGGGAAGAGGGCTAAATCTCTGCGGCGTGTGCCCGATACAATAGGAAACAGTCCCACTCTGGGTCTGACTTCAAGGGGGGCAAAATGGGCCCAGCAGGGCTTTTCCAGCTCTAGGGTCTGTGACTGTGCAATTTGGAGCCAAAGTCCGAAGCGGGTGAGTCCCGGGCGCATTTGAACCACAGTGGCACTTAAACACTGCTACCTCTCTCCCCAACTCGCTTCATCTCAGCAGCTGCTGTCATGTCTCTGTGGGCAAAAACAGGGCAGTCAGAAAATGCGCCCCTGGGTGGGGGCAGAGCAGGGAGTCAGGCCGTGAGGGGAGAGAAGGGGACAGGATGAGAGCAGGGGAGGGTCAGGCCCCCAGGAGAGAACAGGTACCACAGGGAATAGTGGGAGGGTGGGCAGCTATGTTACTCTCAGGTGATCCAGTGAATGCCAGAGCTGCACCCAGCTCTCCTGGGCCAGAAAGACAATGGCAAGGGCAGAGAATAAGGGCTGCCTGCAGCGCTTTCATCCCGCCAGCCTCCCCTTAAGTCCTTTCAGATCCCAGAGGGCAATTGCCAGTGCAGCGGAGGGTGATATATGCACTAATCCTGGTCACTGTCGGCAGGTCAAAATGCACATCTCCCATCAGGTAACGGACGCTCAGTTGCACCCAGATCGTGTTTCAGGGGAGTTCTTACCACCAAGGTCTGTGCTTTCAAATCTCATCCTGGAAAAGAGACGGAAAGTCAGATAGTGAGTCTAGAAAGGACACGGAGTGTTTCCCTTAATGCTATGTGTGACCATAGAATGGAGTGAAACAAGGACAGCCCATAATACCAGACACTCTGGGACCCAGGCAAGTTAGAAATGCTCAAGACTTCCAGTTTTTCCAGGACTCTGAAATGTGTGTTGGGCCTAGAATGTGGAAGGAAACCCTGAAAAACAAGCCTCAACCACATGCTGCTGGGCATAAGCCAATGGCCAGGGTCTGGAAGGAACCCTCCCTTGATGAGCTGCACTGCATATCTCGTCAGGAGCATAAAGAGGGTTTTCAGCATCAGGGATTGGCTACTGGCACAGGCCGGAGACCACACTAGACAGGCCAGTCCTCTATTCTAGTTGTGCAGGAGGTTTGATTAGATTAGATGCACCATTTGTTCCTCTGCACCCCAGAGTAGCAGCAGGCAGGATTCCTTGCTGGTTCCCTTCCTGCTCCTCCTGTGTTCTTAGATGTATTTTTCAAAGGACAGAGCAATGACAGTTATACTGGGAGGTGTTCCCACAATTACACAGAGCAGGTCTCCACACCCAGAACACGGGGCCGCTTAGCATAGTGGAATTTCAGAGAACCGTTGGCCTGGAAGAAGTTTGGCTTTAGTCCATGCTGAGAGGAGGCTCCCCATTGGCTGGCAGAGATGGAGCAGCTGGGAGCCAGGCTTAGGCACTGGGAGGGCCAGAGGCAAAGAGCCTGGCTGTGTAAAACCACCAGAACTTACTGTCTCAGCAAGGCAGTGACCAACTGTACTTACATCAAGGTCATCCATTGCAGGGGGTGTGCCTTTAACAGTGACCTTCTGCAGGAGCTGGACGGGAAACAGACAGTCATGGGAATAAAGAAAGGAACCCATAACAAAAGTGGCGGGGCTGGAGTCCCTTCTCCTCCCAGGCATCGCCTTCCGCCCCCAGGGATCCCAGCTCCCCTTGTGACACAGACCCACAGCAGGGAGAGGGAGAAGCACATGTGCTGTGCATGCTTGGCTCAGCTGGTTCATCCAAACCTTGCTCAGGTGGAAGTGACTTTGGCTGCAGGTCGTACCCCAAGGTTTCCACTGGATTTTAGCCCAGTGCCAGTGGCCGTCTTGGGGCCTCCTCACTCCTGTTGAAGGCAGCTCCCACAATGGGGCTCTACATAAGACGGACCCCCAGCTATCATGGGGTAGGATCTTTGATCAGGTGGATGGGGCACTAGATTGGGGTGCAAAAGACCAAGGTTCAGTCCCTGGCTCAGTCAGACTCCCTGTGTGACCTTGGACAAGTCCCTTCCCTCAGGGCCTGTTCCCGCTCTGTACCATGGGGTGGATGCTTCCCTGTCTCTCAGAGGTACTGTGAGGCTAAATGCATTGACTAGGAGGTGCTCAGATACTCACAGAGGCCAGATAAGTACCTAGCTAGGCCGAAATAGCAGGGTTTCTACTCAGTAGTTCTCCCACTATGGCTCTGACTCCGCCCTGGCTATGTATTAAGATTCATGTCCTGCTATTGGCCATACCTCACTCTCCAGTTTGGCCAAAGCCATGGTGCATTTCTGCTCCTAGCCAGTTGGTGCAGATACTGAGCCACACGCCAACAGCCACAGCTGAAATTTCTCTAACCCAGTGGGTCTCAATCTGTTTATCGTTGTGGGCTGCATGTGTGGCCCACAATGTGTTACCTGGGCTGCAGGTTGAGAACCAGTGTGGCCCCACAGACCCTTATGCTCTGGAGCCGCGGGTGGAGGGCCAGCCAGCTGCCTGGACCCCACGGGGTGGACCGGCGGCCTTTAGCACACAGCTGGGCTATAGCAGGTGTGCTACTGGGGATGTGGGTTGAGAACCGCTGCTCTAGCCAGTCAGTCTGGAGCCAACAGTGAGTTTTTAAGGCAAGCTGGGACATTACCCAGGCAGTGCCGGGAGGAGATAAATTGGTTTTAGGGACAGTCATTTAATCATATTCAGCAGATCTCACAATAGGTTTTATAAAGTGCAGCAGCACTTGCCTGTACTGGATAATTGACACTTTACTGAGCTAATGCTCAGACTTTCCTCTTGACCCAAGGACTTGGCATTGAGTAACATGAAACAGGGATAACTGAGGAAGGCCCCTGCAGCACCTTCGTCCAGAAGGTCTCGGCCCCAGTGGGCTCTGTGTGGGGCCTCAGGTCCCTGCTTGGGATCTTGTGATGCAGCTGTCTCACTGCTCAGACCCAAATATAAATGCAGTAACCTAAGACTTACCTCTGCGTACTGCTCAGTCATGGCCATTTCTGCCTCCTCATCCCCTTCCCAGTCTCGCCAGTTATCAAAGTCCACAAACAGCCAGACTGGCTATGAGCAAGCAGGAGAAACAGCATCACAACAGATGCAGCGCAGCGCTGAATGCCGCAAGTCTGATGCCTTTGGGGAAGAGGGGGTCAGGCTGGGGATGGGATACCACCAGCCCTGATCCAGCCCCAGGCAGGGGTGAGGGTTATGAGGCCTTCCATCTTTAGAGGACTGGTTCCACTCCAGGCTGAGTTCGAGGTCCTATGGCCTTTCACCACAAGGCACTTAGGCAGATTTGGCCCAGATTGGTAGTGCCCAGCATTACCAGCTGATGGCTATTCGGCAGCCACTTGTTAGCAGTCCAGCGTGGGGCTCTGTTGTCATGGACTGAATTGTGGTGGTGCCTAGGAGCTCTGCTCATGGTTCAGAACCCCACTGTGCAGGGCACTGCACACACACAACAGAGAGAAGGTCCCTGTCCCAAGGAACTTAGGAGTCCAAGCTGTACCCCGCCCCCCAGAGGTCTCGCCCATCAGAGCTGAGCCAGGTGCAGTGAGTGGTGCTGGGCTGGTGTCTGTGGTACCTGCTCTATAGCCAGAGGATTTCAGTCTCTGGGAGCTGCTTACCTGGAACCTTTCACCAGCACTAACTGGGGCATAAAATCTAAACCAGCAATGCCAGAGTGAGCAGCAGACAGTGCTGTGCCAGCCCCTGGCAGTGCCCACGCTGCATAGCATGGCACCCACAGGTGGGAGAAACTCTGAGCTTTTCACTGGGGAAAAACAACTCCATAGGAAGGGGCCCCAGCTGCTCAGGCCCTGTGTTTACCTTGATGTTCTCCTTGGTGAGGCGCGGCCATGCCACCTTCTCCTTCCACTTCCTTACGAAGCAGGTGATGGAACGGTCAGAGCGCTTCTGCTGCGAGTCCTGCCAAGGGACAGAACAAAGACACCTTGCCTGACATGGCTTCTGGGCACCTCTCTCCCTCTCAATAAGCCATGATGTCCAGAATTATAATGAAGCCCTTCCCAAGCTCTGAGACACATGGGAAAGTCCCCAGAGATCAAGACAGCCTGCAGGAATCGAGGTGCAAATCTGGGCATGGGAGATCTAGCTGTAAGAGGAGAATGCAGGAGAAGAGGGAGCTTTCCTGGGGATACCTGCATCTTCTCCATGCAGCCAGGCCTGCTGGGTGTCTCTGATTCACTTAGCTGGGCAAAATCCCCTGGGTGCAGAGGCAGTGATGGCCACAACCCAAAACAAAGCACCGTTGGAGGCTGATGGGAAGGGCTGGGTAAGGCTGAAGGCATAGCAGCACCAAGAGATGATGCCTAATTGCATCCCTTGTTTGATGCCCAGCCACGTCTCCCAAACTCTGGGGATGGTGGGTGTCCGGGTCATGCTCCTGTCTGAGCAATGAGATCACATGATGTGATAGGCCAGGATGGCCTTGGCCATTGTGGAGGCAAATCACTCCCCCTCCCCCCAAACCTTTCCTCGGGTTGTCATAAGCTCACGGTCCCTTTGGAGGCATCAAGGCCTGTAGGAGTTGGGCTTTGATGCCTTGCTGCACGGGGCGGCTGCTCACTTTGGAGTTCACCCTGGCGTATAGGTTGATCTCGTTGTACATCTCCACGCCATCTGCATTTTTACAGCTGCCAAAACACACACTCAGTTAGCTCAGAACTGAGCTTGGGCCTCCTCTGTGAGGATCTCTAAGAGGATCCTTCCTGCTGGCCCTGCCCTGTAGAGCTCCTGGTTCAGGGCAATGGCACTGAGTGCCAGTTACTAGGGGCTGGAAGCTCACCTGAACACCACCCGGTGGTCTTCAATGTCGACTTTAACATCTGTGCTGTCCTCCACGCAGAACTCCAGAAAGATGTACCACGGGCGGTCGTACCACAGCGTTTTTGCAGATTGCCTTGGCAAACAAGAGACCCTTCAGAAGGGATGAATTCCAGGGAGCGGAGTAAGAGCTGGCATTTCTGTGCCACCTTTCATCTCCTGGCATCCCACAAGAGCAGGTTGTGTGAAAGGCGTTGTGTGGAGTTATCAGAGCAGCAGTAAGCTGCCCTTGTTCCACCTGCCTGGGCTAGATGATTGGCACGTAGGAACAGGGAGAGGGCGAGACCCAGGAAAAGGGGGCAGGTACCGGGCAGGCAAGAAGCCGGCTGCACATTCAGCAAACTTGTTGCTACACTTCCAAAAAGCATCGTTTTATCTTGGCAGCATCCCGGGAACTGGCCTCTCTCAGCACCTCAGTGACAGAGAATCCTGCAGCACCATGTGCTCAGAGAGGGACCTCCCAGAGACACAAGGCTTGTGCTTTTGGGAGTGAAGCTATTGTACAGCCTGCATGTGCGAGGCAAGGGACTGCCCTCACTAAGCACAATCGCTCACTGGAGCGCAGTCACAACCCCCAAGACCGCTGCCCTCGCCTCGGAGAGCGCCCAGGCAGACACTGCTGGGCAAGAGGTCTGAGGAAAACACCTAGATCTGAAAAGTCATCCCCGCTTGCCAGACGGATCCCCATAGAGCCCCTGCCACTGCACCATGGGGTCTGGGCAGTGGGAAACGAGGAGCTGCGAGGTCTGGGGAGCAGGGATTTGTTTAATACTTGGTGAGCAGAGTCTGAAATAAATCACTAAATGACTGCACCTGAGCATCCCTCCACGGTTCACTGGCTGCCACCAGGTAACAGAGATTCGCACTGACTCAGAACAAATTCATTCAGCGTCTCTAACTGCCAGTGAAGTCCAGCCCCTAGGGAGACTTTGCTATTCTGGGGACAGATTCTGGGGGTCGCCCTACTGCCATGTGGTCTCGTTCACCTGAGCAGCCCCCTGCTTTATAGCCACCTCTCTTTGCCCTACAGGCGGCTGCCGTCTGCAAGAGCCAAAGGCTGCAGGGCCTGTAAACAGCCTGGGCTGAGGCTCCGGTAAGCAAATTCCCATCTTCCCATGGCATTTGCCTCAGCCGGGCAAGGGCAGGAGACAAGACAGGCCAAGCAGGGCCCAGAATTCACCGTGGAGTCATGTTACAGGAGCCCTGTACATTCTGCTGGCCCGGGCCACCCAGGGTCTGGGGGTACACGCCGCAGCAACCAGCCTCCCAGCCCAGGCCCGCAGACATGGGCAAGCAGGTTGGCTAGTGCTCTCAGAATGGCTGCATGGACAGGCTCTGAGGTTGCACTTGGGTTCTGAAGCTCACCCCCCGCTTCAGAGGCTTCAGAGCCTGAGCTCCTCCAGCCCTCAGTTGCAATTTAAAGCGTTTTTCTACACAGCTACTTGGAGAGCCCCGCTAGCCCAAGCCTGTCCCCTGGGGCGGGGAGGCTCCTGCTCTGGGCTGGCCCTGAGTGACAAGAGAGTCTTCGCCCTGTGTGCTGGGGCATGGAGGGGCCCCGGGCCAGTGGGATGTCTCCTAGTGAGTTGCTAGGGCTGGAATAGGCAGGATTGTTTCCAACATGCAGGACACTTTCCAGGTTCCAATCAGACAGGAAAAGTCCCAGCTGAGGATGTGAGTGTCCCAGTGACACGAATGGGGCTGGTGGGTGGGTGGGGGAGTGACCCAAGTGGGTGGTCCAGGGGTTGTGTCCCACTGGGGGGGGGCAGTGACCCAAATGGGGGATTGTATCTCTAGTGGGGGTCCCAGTGACCCAAGTGACGGATAGTGGCCAGGGGATGTGGGCGGGGGTGAACTGAGTCGGAGCTCCAGAGCCGTGTCCCAGCCGAGGGGAGCAGTGACCCAAGTGGGGGGTGCCAGCCAGGCGGACAGTGACCCGAGTAGGGTGCCAGGGGTCGCATCCCAGCCTGGGGGGAGTGACCCGGCTGGGGTGGGTGGTGACACAAACGGGAGTTCCAGGGGTCACGTCCCAGCCGGGCTGTGCGTGTGACACAAGTGGGGTCCCGGGGGTCGTGTCCCAGCTGGGGGGGGTGTCACCCGGCTGGGTACTGGAGTGGGTGGTGACCCAAGTGGGGTTCCGGGGGGGGTCGTGTCCCAGTGAGGGGGGTGACCAGAGTAGGGGCAGTGACCCGAGTGGGGTCCCGGGGCGGTCGCGTCCCAGCCGGGGGGTGGGGGAGGAGTGACCCGAGTGGGGGCTGCCGGCCGGGGGGCAGTGACCGGAGTGGGGTCCCGGAGCGGTCGCATCCCAGCCGGGGGGGGGAGTGACTCGAGTGGGGGCTGCCGGCCGGGGGGAGTGACCGGAGTGGGGTCCCGGAGCGGTCGCATCCCAGCCGGGGGGGGGGAGGAGTGACCCGAGTGGGGGCTGCCGGCCGGGGGGAGTGACCCGAGTGGGGTCCCGGAGCGGTCGCCTCCCAGCCGGGGGGGGAGGAGTGACCCGAGTGGGGGCTGCCGGCCGGGGGGCAGTGACCGGAGTGGGGTCCCGGGGCGGTCGCGTCCCAGCCGGGGGGGGGGAGGAGTGACCCGAGTGGGGGCTGCCGGCCGGGGGGCAGTGACCGGAGTGGGGTCCCGGGGCGGTCGCGTCCCAGCCGGGGGGGGGGAGGAGTGACCCGAGTGGGGGCTGCCGGCCGGGGGGAGTGACCCGAGTGGGGTCCCGGGGGTCGCGTTCCGCCGCCCGCCCCGCTCACCTCGCCATGGCCGGGCTCGCTCTGGAGGCGGCGCCCGGCCGCCGCCGCTATTTTGGGCAGCAGGCGGAGCTCGGCCCGCTTCAGCTGTCAGCGCCCGTCACAGACACGCTGCGCCCGGCCTGAGCCCCGCGGGACCCGGCTCCTTCCCAGCCCGGCGCCCCCGAGCCCCCGCGCGACGCTCTGCGCCGTGACAGGCTGAGATGGGGCTCAAGACTCCTGGGTTCTAGTCCTGGGCGGGAGGGGGTATCTGGGGACTAGGGGCTAGGACTCCTGGGTTCATTTCTTGACTGTGCCATGGGCTTGCTCTGACCTTGGTCAAATCACTTTCCTCATGCCGTGCCTCAGTTTCCCCTTCTGCCGTGGGGATAACGGCCTCTATCCCGAGGGGTTGTGGGTGACAGGGGCTGTAGAAGGGCAAGTTCCAGAAGTGACCCCCGTGGGGCAGCTTCGGGGTGTGTAGGAGCCATTGGGGCTGGAGCTGCCATCACAGCCAGTCCACAGCCCCTCCTGCCTCCTCCCCACTAAGCCAAGGCCAGCAGGGAGCATGGTACCTCCACCCTGAGTCATACAGCACTGGGGCTGATGAGGCCCCGTCTGCGTGTGCCAAGGGGGCTCTGAGTCCAGCACCATGTGGTCAGGGGTGCAAGAACCCAGCAGCTAGGAGGGAGCAACTCTCTTGTGCGAAGGTGAGAGCAGCCGTGTGGCCCCGGGCCAGGTGGAGTGCCCCTCTCCAGTGACTACAGTTAACCCTGGCCCTGTGCACAGGGTACTGGACAGGAGGAGCCCCGAAGGGCCTGGGAGTCCCCGCTTTGCTCTCTGTTGCCGACTGCTGCAGATGGATTCAGCACAGCTGACAATGGGAAAACAAACACCAGAGATGCAGATCACTGGTGTGGCCCCAGCGCTTTGTGCCAGCCCCTTTTCCCCTTGGCTTAGACTGGGTCCTTGCCCTGGAGAGAGAACTGAGGGCATAAGGGACTGACTAGCTGTGATACAGGAGCCTGCACCTGAACAGGCAAGATCCAGATAAACAAGAGTGCAGGTTACAGGAGGAAAGAGTCCAGCTCCAGACCAATGTCCTCCTGGAGGGCAGGGGAATTACAGTTCTGGGCCTTTGTGAGTAGTGGTGTCCTCTAAAGGCTCAGACGCAGGATGCTGGGCTGGAGAGAGGGATGCTCTTGGGATGTAGTGACTACATTCCCCCAATCCTGAGCCCTAATGCCAAGGAGGGGGGCCAGAGGTGGCACTAGGGTTTGTGCTGCCCTGATGGACTAGCCAGTGTCCATCCCCTATCAGCCCAGCGGCACTCAGATAAACGGTCACTGATCGTTTGCTGCCCCCAATATTATGCTGTCCCAAACTACTTACCTGTTGCATCCTATACGGGGAATCTGGCCCTGATAGGACCCACAGGATTAGTAATTATCTTTAGGTACATAGCATGTGTGGTATCAGCATCAAGAGCCGTGGGGAAAACACCCACTCCCCTCCCATGCCTTGTGTATGGCCCCTCAGCTAACTTGGCTTTGTCCATGTTGATATCCAGAGCAGCAGCCAGGCCTGGGCTGTCAGTCTGTGTGCTCTCTAGCTGAGTGGTTCTGACCCAGCCCTGCTAAAGTTGGGGTCAACTCGGGGGCCATGCTGCTCGGCACCTCTGAAAATCAGACCACTTATTCAGGTGCCTCAGTATGGATTTAAGCCTATATTTTAGGCAGCTAAATTTGAGAAAATTGCCTAGAGGTTCCATTTCTGGCTGTTCCGCTGTCTTGCTATGTAACCTTCACTTCTCTGTGCCTATCTGCCTGTCTCACCAACTGTGAGGGTGAATAGGGTTGTGTTGGTAAATTGTGGTGATGAAAAGCCCCATAGAAATGCCTGATATGATCTAATGTGTCTACTGTTCATAAGCAGAACATGCACCACTCAGCTTCCTTCTGGCTAGAACATTTATCCTCTCATTGTGTTTCTACTGTCACACATCTGAGAACAATATGCAAATGAGCAAACGTGCAGATCTAAATTATGGTTTTCCCCTTCATCATCTGGGACATGCACTCCCACTGGGACATCTCCATCCATTACCATATAAATTAAAATTACCAGTGGGAGCAGGATTGCTGCTTCCTTAAAGCTTTACTCAAGAAAAACTCTTGCAGCAAAATCTCCCATTGCCATTTCCAAAAAGACAGCTGGCTGCGATCTGTGTCTTAATAAGGCTGAACTTTAAAGTGAAAACTCTCTGCTTGAGTCCTGCTTTAGTCCTTTAACCTGGAGTTCTCATTAATACCACCTGTAACGAAGGCTCACGGGCAGCAGGAATTGTATTTGTCTCACACAGTCCTGTCACCCTCCTGATTTCAACTGTAGAAGTAAATAAAAGATGATTTACCACTGATACATGCGAGCCTATTACAGAAAACAAAATGTTTATGTGGCAGTTTCCTTTAATGAATCACAGACGACTGAAAGGCTCTCTGCTCCACTCTCCAGCTGGGGTGTTTGTCATTGCTGACGTCTTGATTCTGTAGGTTCCATTTTGTACCCTTTAGTTACTGACTGTTAAGTGTGATGTGAGCACTAAGGATTATTTTGATTGCTCTCCATAACAACACCAGTTACAATAGCAAATTTCATCCCTGCAAGCTGGATAATTGTCATTTCATGATGTCCCCAACCTGACCTCTGTGGAGTGACTGCATTTGTGGGGGGAAAGTATGTGGCTCCCTGTTCCTTATAGGAACCCCCTGTTTCCCTACACTTGAACTCCACCAGCTTGGAAACCAGTTACCTTTGTTACCCTCTGCAGTGAGATTAGATGTGCACATAGTGGAGTGTGTTATGTGTCCTCTAGAGGCAGCTACAATTATATTTCTTAGCACAGGAAATCCCAACAGGACCACAGCACCCACAATCCATGCAAGAAGTTAGGTGAGTCTCTTGGTTTGAAGGGTGAAAATTAGAGCCCAGGGCACTGTTAGTTACAAGTCTCAAATGTTCTGTCTTTCCTTATTAATCATGAACTCCACATGTCTACATTATGGCACGTCAACCTTCCACACAGGGTTGACTGGGTGAGATTAGCCAGTCACACTGTGATCAGTCTCTGGCCTCCTTAATGAGCCTGAAAGGATGCTACAGAGTGACCTGAGTGTCTCACACTAGAAGCTAAGCACGCTGCTTTTGCAGTGCTCCCCAGGCCCTTCTAAGGGAGGGACGGGGGTCAGGCAGCCTTCGGCTGTACCCGTCGGTCTCGCGGCTTTGGCAGCAATTCGGCAGCAGGTACGCCGAAGGGGTGGGACCAGCAGATCACCCACAGAAATGCTGCCGAATCCGCGTGACCAGGGCGGACCTCCCGCAGAAACGCTGCCAAAGGCTGCCTGACTGCCATGCAGGGGCAGCTCCAGGCACCAGCACGCCAAGCGTGTGCCTGGGGTGGCAAGCCACGGGGGGCACTCTGCCAGTTGCTGGGAGGGTGGCAGGCAGGCTGCCTTTGGCGGCCTGCCTGTGGAGTGTCTGCTGGTTCCATGGCTTCAGTGGACCTCCCGCCGGCTGCTGTCGAATCCGTGGGACCAGGGACCTCCCACAGGCAAGCCACCGAAGGCAGCCTGCCTGTCCTGCTTGGGGCAGCAAAAAACATACTGCCGCCCCTGGATGGGGGAGGAGGGAGCCAACAAAGCCCCTGGCCTGAGGGGAGGGGTACAAGGGAGAGGTAGAATGGTGAAACTAGGTGAGGGGTGAAGAGGGGCAGAGGTCAGAATCAAGGGCACAAAGAGCCCCTGGCATGGGGGATGGTGGTGTAGGCTAGAGGGACATGGCTGGGGGACACACAGAGCTCCTGGCATATGTCAGGGACTCTAACCCCGACGGCAAAGTTCGTTGTCTGACTGCGAGAGAGACAGGCAACACCAGCAAGGTCCGATCAAAAGCTCTTTATTGACAAGTGCACGCATCAATAGAGAGCAGCTCGTCTCCTGAGAGAACCAGCCTGCCCTTTACATCTTAGTATAAGCCTATATAGACAGTTCCATCGCGTCATAAATTATTCACTGGAGCAACCCACCCCCTTCTTCTAACAACTAGAAACTAGACACCTTTAGTATACATGCATGCCTAAAGTTAGAAATGTAGGGAAGTTAAAAACAAACAACGAACAGAACCAGGAAGTGAAAACAAGGAGGCTGGAAAACTAGGGCTCTTATCAGTTTTTCAAAGAAGCTGTCTGAACACAGCACATCTGGTACTATGCCAGGAATGCAGCTTTTTTCTTATCTTACTTTTTCCCAGCGCTTGTAAGACATGCTGCTGCTTCTCACTCAGGGATTACTCACAAACCTCTGTTAGCCTGACTTTGGTCCGGTTGGCATACCTGGTTTTGTCTGCTATATCTTTATTTAGGCCTAACACATATGACAGAGGGGGGAATGGAGGGACACAGAGACGCTGGCAAGGGGAGGTAATGTGGTGGGGGTTGCCAGGAGTCCCTGCAATAGAGGGGTCTGGGACACAGACACACATGGAGCTTGTGGAGCAGAATGACCGGAGCCCCTGGTCTGTGCAATGGGCTCAGCCTGTGTCTGACCCTCTAGTATAATTAAGAACATCTTTCATCTCAAAGGACTTTATGAACCAAAGCACAAGGACCCAGAACTGCAGCTAGCTCTGGGGTGACACTCACAGGCGGCACGACTGGAATAGCAGCCGCCTCCCAGCGGGCACGTGGCGGGCCGGGCCCGGGGCAGGGGGAGCGGTGCGCTGGGGGCGCGCGGGGCATTGGCCCGGGGAGGGGGCGGGGCCAGGAGCACATGTCCCAACAGTAACCCGGGTAAGCCCCGCCCACACCACGGGCCCCGCCCATTTGAAATGTTCCAAGCGCCGCCCCGTTTCCCGGAAGCGGCGCTGCTTCGCCCCGCCCCCTGGGGGACCGGCGGCGCTTCCGGGAAGATGGCGGCGGAGCGGCCCCGCTAGCGGCGCCGCCGGGCCATGGAGGCGGAGGGCGGGGCGCTGGGCCCCGGGGAGCGCTGGGCCCCGGTGGGGGCGGTGGCGGAGGCGGAGGCGGACGAGGCGGAGGCCGGGGACCCGGGCGGGCCGGGCTCGCCGGGGGGCTCGCCCCGCTCGCTGCCGCGGCTCCGCGCCGAGCGCCGCCGCCTGCACGGGGCCCTGCTGGCGCTGGTCTCGCACTTCGCCCAGGTGCAGTTCCGGCTCCGCCAGGTGGCGCGGGCCGGGCCGGCCGAGCAGCAGCGGCTCCTGCGCGACCTCGAGGACTTCGCCTTCCGCGGCTGCCCGGCCGCGCTGGGGGACGGGCTCGGGGAGGCCCCGGTGAGTGCGGCCGGGCGGGCTGGGGCGGGGCTCGCTGGAGCCAGGGGGGGGCTCAGCTGGGCAGGGGCCGAGCAGGAGTTCACCCCCTCCCCCCGTCAGTTTACAACCAGGCTTTCGTGTTGTTCTTAAAGGCCTTTCCCTCCCCTGCCGTGTGTGACACCCCCACAAACTGCGGGGGGGCGTCCGACTGGCTGCGCACACAACACCAACCCAGTGCTTGAAGTGGCTCTGTCCTCGCACCTTCTTCCTCAGTTAGGCCTTCGCGATTTCTCTCTGAACAGATGTTCAGGCAGACATGGACCTCCAGGTGACTGGAGTTCCCTTAGATTAGAACAGCGACTGACTGACTGACTCTCTCTCCAGGGGGAGGATTTACAGCAGTGACACACACTTGTTCTCTACGCTGCAGGGGCATAGCTGTAGCTGTGCCTTTGTAGCAGAGATCCCCCCAGAAGGACTGATACCGATGGCCCTTCTCAGAGGAGAAAGATACAGGGGAGAATTCAGTAAAATTCAGAATCACTGTTTTCTGTCATGCTGCCTAGTGCTTCAGTCTTTCACTCTCTGCTTTATTGAGCATGTTATTCTCATGAGTCACGGATGCTAGGTACACCATTGTCACACCCTGCAGAAGTGGAATGGCACTGCTTGCAGTACATGATTTTCTGAATAAGGAACTGATTCAAGGTCAAAAGACCCAAAATCCAGGACTGATTTAATAAAATGGTTTAATCCAACCTGTGTACGTGGGGCTAGACTGTTAATGCCCATGCTCTGGACTGATCTGTCCTTGGGCTAAAGGGCTGTTTAGCTTAGGCACAACTATAGCTAGACTCAGCTACACAGAGTTTTCTTCAACTGGATGAGCAGCAAAGAATCCTGTGGCACCTTATAGACTAACAGACGTTTTGGAGCATGAGCTTTCGTGGGTGAATACCCACTTCCTCAGATGCATCTGAGGAAGTGGGTATTCACCCACGAAAGCTCATGCTCCAAAACGTCTGTTAGTCTATAAGGTGCCACAGGATTCTTTGCTGCTTTTACAGATCCAGACTAACACGGCTACCCTCTGATATTCAACTGGATGGTTTCCCAGTCTGGAGAGTCACTTACTATGAAAGTTCACATTTGAACTTCAGCCATGAAATGCCCAGTTAAAATGAGAAGGTACAAGTGTGTCCAGCAATAGCCATGTGAAGGAAGCTGAAGTGATACTGCACTTAGATCGCTGATGATGTTTGGTTTCTACACAGTATTAATACCTTACTGTAACCCGCATATTAGCCTCCTGCATTAGTTCCCTTTCCACTAACATCAGAACAGCGGAAGTTGACCTTCCTCATTTGATCTTACATCTGTACAGATAAATTGTATTTACTGTTCCCCACCCCTCTCTATCTTTTCCTCAAGCACAATGAACAAGGTGTATCATAGCTAATTATGCCTGGGCCTGCATTAGGGTGCTGGGTCTAGCCAAGGCCCCTGCTACCAGCTCATGAGGAAGCCCTGTGCAAGGGGCCCGCTCACACTGGAGAAGAAGGGGAGAGGGACAGGGAGGTTAACTGGGAATGTTGCTGCCTTTTTGCACATGGGAAATCTGGATGATTGCCATTTCCTTTTTTTTTTTTTTTAATGTTACTAAAACCTGCTTAGCAGCTATTACATCTCCAAAAACAGCAGGGCAGGGACTTTGAGCTACTCACAGAAGCAAAGATGCTTCATCTGTACCTTCATTGGTCAATCTGCTACTTTGCAATTAATCAGTTTTAAATAAGATGCTGTTAAAAGGCTTTCAGCCCCACTCCAGTCTCATACACCAAACCTATGTCCAGTGGCAATTTCCTGCCCATCTGCAGTTTTCAAATGCTCCAGTTTAACCTTGTGCCAGCAGTGGTGAGGACAGTGAGCAGAATGAATTCTGGCTCTTGGCTGAACTCTCTTGGTCTTTCTCATTCTGCCTGTAGGCATTAGTACTGCTTGCAGAGTCTAGATTGAAGTTAGGGCAGTTCTAACATTTGCTTGGGACATTTATTACCCTTGATTTTCATTCAGGAGCAGGGATGGGGTTTGTGGTCTTGGTACTTAATTGGCTTTGTGTGTAATTCAGAAGGATCCCAAACGTCTGTGAGATAATGAGGTTTTATTTAAATAAATAACATTTCAGCTACTTTATTTGGGGGGGAAAAACGCAAACCCAAATCTAATTTAGAATGTAATTGAATATTTCTGCTTTTTATTCTCATGCTTAATACCTGGAGGCCTTGGTAAGTGCCACTTTCAATATAAATCTACCTTTTGATTGAGAAATAATGGGTTGCATTTGTTTCACTGATGTACAATTTGAGTGCATTATCCAGAAAACCTATTCCTGAAATCCCCTTCAGGTTATACCAAGATAAAGTGCCATGCAGTTTGTGATAGTAATATGTTATAGGAAAGATCTGGGGGCTGAAACTGGGGGTAGCCTTCTGTGGTTGGCAAAGCACATGCACACCTAATGCCGCTGTATCCAAAAGCAATGCCCAGACCTCTTGTCTTTTTGGAGCCCAGCACTTACCATGAGAGAGCTAAAGAAGGATTTTGTGCGATGTTAGTGTATACAAGTGCACGGAGCCATGGTTCTTCTCTGCTTTGTAGGGCATGGCGTCAGGTTGCTGCTTCACTCTGAGATGTGTAAGAACTCCAGAAGTGGCTATGAGACATGATCATCGTCCGGCTGTTTACAGCAAAGTTCTCTACTTGCTGAGGTTTCTAGCTAGGGAGACTAGAGTAGGGGGCGCAAGATGCCTGCAGAAATGCTGCTTTTGTATAGTGGTGACTGGGCTAGAATTTCATCTCATTGAAAGCCTGCAGGTGAGGGTGAACAGAACTCACTAGTGACATGGCTGTAAGGTTAACTTCCAGACATCCCTGGTGTAACAATCCTATCTCCAGGGCTATCAGTGGAGTGTTCAATTTCTTTTCCAATAAACTCGTTTCAGGGTGGGCGGGAGAATCAGGAGCGAATCGAGGCCCGGAAGGAGAAGCAGCGAGAGCTAATCATGCAGCTCAAAACGCAGCTAGATGACTTGGAGACCTTCGCTTACCAGGAGGGCAGCTACGATTCACTGCCCCAGTCCATGGTCATGGAGAGACAGCGGGTAAGGCCTACGGATCCTCTGCCAGTGCCCTTTCTTAACACCAGCTAGTGCCTCTCTCAGAACACTAGCATGTGGCCAGTGCTGATTCAGGCAGCTGTAATACAACATCATAAGTCTGCATCCATGAATATAATCCATAGGGACTACTTCAGTTTACTGTTAGTGGATATAATAAAGTCCGGACTGGCTTCACCCCAAAATAACTAGTGGGTAAGTGAAAGCAGCATTCTGGCTCCACAGGTGGGAGGGCCACATGAGATCATGCCACTCATTATGGGTAATGTTCTGCAGGTGATTATAGAGGAGTTAATAAAGAAGCTGGATATGAACCTGAATGAGGATATTGCATCGCTGTCCCCCGAGGAGCTGCGGCAGCAGGTGGATGTGGCTGTTGCCCAGATTGTCAATCCTGCAAGAGTGAAGGAGCAGCTAGTGGAACAGCTGAAGACGCAAATACGGGACCTGGAGATGTTCATCAGCTTCATTCAGGGTCAGTGCTGGGTTTTGCTTAGACAGTCAGGAGAGCTGCTCGTTGGTACAGCAGGGACATCTTGGGTACAGCATGGCTTGAATTAGTGAGAGGAAGGGTGCAGACCTCAGTAGGGCAGAATCTGGGCATAGAGTAGCACAGACCTCTCCATGGCGAGGTGATAGTATGTGGAGAACCTGGGACACTGATGGGTGTGATGCTGAGAGGCAGAATGGTCACCCATGTGTAGAGGAATATGAGGCAATACTGACTTACAGTCTGTGATATGTAGCCTAAATCTTCCAGCTGACATAGGGATGCAAAATAACGAACTGTTGTCATTGTGGATTTCTCATTCTAGATGAAGTTGGAAGTCCCGGCCAGGTGGAAGATGGACATTGTGAATGTTCAGGCAGAAAGCATGGAAGTGGCCCCTATAAACCAAATGCCAGGCTGCCTCCAAGGAATAACAGAGGTGGGCAATTTACATGTATTTGGCTCTTGTTGGTTCTCCTTTTGTTGGCCAGCTGGCTTCCAAGCTGCAGGAACTGGTGTCCCATTACTTCCTAAATTCAGCGTTGCTTTTCCGCTGCTAGTGGTGATTTCCCTTTCCCTTTCATTGATCCAGACAATAAGCCAGAAACCTCATGTTTGAACTCTTACCTTTCCCTGTTGGCCAGTGTGATTGTACAGTGAATGTGCACCAACACATCACTGAGGGATAGGATCGCTCTTTAACTTGGAGCTCACAAATATGAGGAGCTTCTGATAATTATCTAGCATCAGACATAATGCAAACAAGGTACTGTGCAGTCTTTCCTGACATGCTGTACCTTTAGCAAAGCAGCTCAATCTTGGCCTTCACCACTCAAGCTTTTCTCATCCTGGACTCTTCATCAGCAGAAATCACTGACTGGTGGAGCTGTTGTTCCTTATAGATTACAATGAGACCACCCACTTAAGAGCTTGATTTGGTCCCAGGTTCTGAACTGAGCACGCCAGTTTATTCTATGAGACAACTAGTTCCTTGCCTATCAGCAACTTCCTTCCACAAAAGCTTCTGGCACCCTGTAATTATCCTTCTGATACTGGGATATCCACAAATCTGTGTCTGGAACACCCTCTCCCCTCACTAGAAATCTTAATTCTGTTTTGGTCACTTGTGCCTGCTAAAATAGCATCCATCATAGGATTCATTCGCTGCCACGTGATTTAAGGTGGATCAGGCAGTTTAAGAATGGGACACATGAATATCTGATGCCCCATTTTCCAGTTTGATTGAGTGCTGAGAAGCTGCCACTCTCTCTTGAGCAAAGCAGCATGAATCACCCAGCCAGCAGCACCAGAGCAAAAGCACCCCCTAGTAGAGTGGCTGATGAGCTCCCTGTATATAGGAACAAGCAGAGATAAATCTGATTCTCTAATGACAGCATTTCTCCTTTTCCCTAACCAGTGAACCCAGAGGATGCCAGAAAGATGCGAGAAACAGGCCTGCACCTTATGCGTCGCATGCTTGCTGTGTTGCAGATATTCGCTGTCAGTCAGTTTGGCTGTGCTACTGGTCAGATCCCCCGCACCCTCTGGCAGAAGGACCAGGCCAATAAGGACTATTCTCCCTTAATTAAGAAACTGGAACTGTCTGTAGACCAAGTGAGGCAGCTGGCACTGAAGTACCAGCACCAGGATCATGTGCTCAGCTACTCCAGCATGCAGGATGTCTCCTTAGGAGCGAGAGATGAGCTGACTTTGGCTGTGCGGAAGGAGCTGACCATTGCTATACGAGACCTGATGGCTCATGGGCTCTATGCCTCTTCTCAAGGGATGAGCTTGGTGTTGGCACCCATTGCATGCCTGATTCCTGCATTTACCTCGTCGCCACAGACCATGCACCCCTGGGAACTCTTTGTGAAGTATTACAACACCAAGAATGGCCGTGCCTTCGTGGAGTCCCCCGCGCGCAAACTCTCCCAGTCTTTTGCCCTTCCTGTGACGGGGGGCATCACTGTTACCCCCAAGCAGAGCCTGTTGACAGCTATTCACACTGTCCTCTCAGAACATGATCCATTCAAGCGCAGTGCAGACTCTGAACTGAAAGCCCTGGTGTGCATGGCATTAAATGAACAGCGTCTGGTCTCCTGGGTGAATCTGATCTGCAAATCTGGGGCTCTGATACAGTCTCATTATCAGCCCTGGAGCTACATGGCTAACACAGGCTTTGAGAGTGCACTCAACATTCTCAGCCGCCTGAGCAACTTAAAGTTCAGCCTTCCTGTTGACCTGGCTGTCCGGCAGCTGAAAAACATCAGAGATGCCTTTTGATGTGTCCTTTCCGGATCAGCCCCCTTGCCCCAGAAGGAATGCATTAACTTACTAGCTTAGAGGAGCAGCACTGTTTGTGACCAAACTTGTCCCCTTTGAAGCTGATTGTGGCTATTAGGGTAGCAATGTAGTGTCTTGACACTGGAAACCTCGCTTACAAGACTGCCTGGGAGGAAATGCTGCAGCTGTTGGGTTGTGCACTGCCTCACCCAGGCCTGTGCTAATGCAGCTAACAACAGAGCTGCTGCACCCCATCTGTTGGTGCCTTGCCACTATCGCATGCATTAGGCGTGAACCACGTCTGAAATGCAATAAAAAAGGGCCTGATTTTACAGCCAATGCATCAGAGCAGCTTTTGTGGAGTTCGGTGGAAGCGGTTCCTATGCTGTGGCTGCATGCTCAGCCCCCAAAATTTTTAGTCTGAAAGATGTCACTTGTGGCAGTTTGCTGTTTCACACAGGGCTGTGTGAGGCTTTTTGACAGATGTATCTTACTTCTGCTGCTTAGGCTTGATGTAACATGCCCAGTGGTGGAGTCAGACATCCCCTCCCCCACATTTATGTAGATTTTGAATGTACAGGAGGCCTGGGAACAATTTCTGCTCTGGTGCCTGTTGGTTTGTATCTTGGAGGATTAGTGGCCGCAAAGATCCAGACATTGACACATTCTTTGGACTATGTGGTGACACGTGACTGGATTGAGCATTCAGGTGCATTGTGTAAGAATCTCAGCTCCCTCTTGGAGCTTTGGTCAAAGCCCTGAACACCATCAGGCCAGGGTTTTGTTGCAGGTGCATTGGTTTCACAACTGTAAACAAATTTTCCCTTGTCCAGTTACTGTGTTTAAGTTGAGTTAATTATTAGCTCCTGTGCTGCAGGAACCATTGCTCATATGGCTCCTTGTAGAATTACATTGCAGTAGCTACAGATTTCTAATATTCCCAATGTAATTCCTAAAAGCACTTCTGTGGTCAGTATCTTTTGGCCAGCAACTTTCTACATCCAGTGTATTTGATTATTGTGTAATTGAGCATTTTCTGCTGGTCTGAGGGCAAAGCTTCCTGCACTGGTGACAGGTAGGTCTGCAGTCAAATCAGTCAGCGCTGTTGAAGTAGTAATCCACATGGCATTTAGGCTGCATGAGAAAAATCACTTCTGGCATCAAAAGAGAACTGAGGGTTTGAGTGGAATAGAGCTGAGGGGAGAGTGTGGTCTCCTTTGTACAGGCATCAGTGATGCCCTGAGTGGCAGGGAGTGGATTTATTTTGGAAACAGTAGTGCCAGGTTTCCCTTCAGCTTCCTGCAAAACAGCAACATCCAAGTCTCAGACACATGGGGGATGAGTTGGGAGTGACCACTCCAATTGTACATTTAGTAGCTAGAAATGGGGCTGTCATGGTTGGGGTTTTTTTGTACCACTGTTCATAGTAGCTGCCTTTGAAGCTTGAAAAGGAACGTTTCCTTACTGCCAGTTCCCCTCAGTTGCACGCACAGTTTGGTGCAATAGGGTTGTTGGTTTCATCTTATTTCTGTCTAAAAAGCATTGAAACTATTCTTTGGGGAAACATCTAGAATTTCATAGACTGACACCACAGATTTTGGCCATCGAGCACTGGGACCCATCTGCTGTCATTGAAGTCCATGACAAACTGCCACTAACTTCAGAGAGACCAGAATCTGTGTCTCCCCCACCTCTTAACTGTATTCCTAAAATTATTTGTGTGTTTGGAGCAGAGTGAAATGTATAGAACACTGTAAGGAGGGTGTTAGTTTCTTTGATGAAGACTTAGTGGTTAGTAACACATTCCTCCACATGTTTTTAATGCAGAAATAGTTTACTGAAATATAATGAAAACCAGCAGCAGTGACACTTACATATGTGGAAACTCTTTTCATGTTGTACCCTTCAGATATGAAACTGTTTATGTATTTTCAGAGGCTTGTCTAAGGGTGAAAAAGTCCAAGCTGATTTATTCAGATAAACTACTTGTCTTCCTGGACAACAAATTATAGAAATACTTATGACCAACCACATTAAGATTAGCTGGAGAGGCAAGATTTAATTCAAGAATAATTTCCATGGAACATTCCTCATTCTGGTTTGGCTATTTTTTGTCTGAAATCTGCACGCTTTTGTCAAATCTGTGGCAGTTACAAATAAGTTCACAGTTAAAGTGTTTGATTGCTGGAAAGGCTTTTCTGGAGCCCTAAATGGTTCCATAAAGCATCTTGTCTTTGGATTTTTCTAATTCTTCACTCCCTTTTGTATTTACAGTGCTGTGCTGGAGAAATGTGTTGTACCCTAATTGTTCAGATATCTGCTTTATTTCTGATGTTGATTTTGTTCTGATTTTAGGTCTCTGCATATGTGCAATAGGATGAATGTATTTATGTTGTGGAGAGTACAATATATATTACTGATAATAAGTCTAGTGGTTTGTGTATGTTGTATTATCTATTTGTACATTAATAGATAAACTGTTAATGCACCCTCTCATTCCTTCTAGACTTTGAATCTTCAGTTCATACCTACAGTCCTTACCTTTATAGCTTGTATGCTGCACCATATTTAGGAACAGAACTGAATAGGTTGGGAACTAAAAACTGGAGTCAATAAGGACACAAATGGGCACCACACGAGTCAGATGATGTCTTAATAGGAAAAACCAAAACTTCTGGATGATCAAGTGCAGCCATTTCATATATGCTCTGTGGGTGGCAAGGAAGAGGCTACCTTGGCCTTCAGGGCTGGATTTGAAAGGATTCTCAATTTTAAAATTTCCATGGCTATCTGGAATAATGCCTCCACGGACAAACGGAAAAAACATGGAGTGGGGAAAATACTTTTCCATTTTGTGCAGGTGGGGGGCAGGGAGGTGCACGTGAAATGTTGGTCTGTAAGGGTCCCTGGTTTGGTTCCCGGTGATGGTGGTTTACATGACCGCAGGGGGGAGATAAATACACTCAAAATCTCCTCCTTTTTGAGGGCAAGGCTCCAACCGGTGACCAAGGGCTGGGGGCAGCTGTGTAGCACCGCACATCCCTTTAAACGCACGGACATGTGCACGGGGGTGCGGAGCTGCCCCCTCCAGCCAGGGAGCCGAGCCGGTGCTCGGCGCTGTATCATCTGCACGGGGAGAGCAGGGCCGCTCTGGAGAGGAGCGCTGAGCTCCCGCTCTCCTAGGGCCAGGCCCGCCCCGGCCAGCGGCAGCCAAGGGAAGGGAAGGGACCTTGGGGCTCTTCCGCCCCGCTAACCCGCCCTCATCCTGCGCGTGCGCCGTGGCCTTGGGCGGGAGGAAGCGGAAGTCAGGTGACCGGAATCGCGGGGTGAAAGGTCGGCGGAGCGCTAGCTCCTTCCTTTTCCGGTTTGGGCGCCGTCAGAGCTGGAGTCTCGGTGAGTGCTGGGGGGGGGGGGTGATATCGGCCGCCATCCGCGGGCTGGAGGGGCTGGCGGGGGGCGCTTGGCGCGGGGGGCGGGCGCGGGGGCCGCTGCGTTCTCTGCCGGGGCGGGGCTGGCGCGGGGGATGTTCCGGGCCGGGGCGCAGGGGAGCCCCGTGGGGGCAGGATGCTGGCGGTCCCTGGGGCGAGGCGGGGCTGGCGCGGGGGATGTTCCGGGCGGGGCCCGGGCCGGGGCGCAGGGGAGCCCCGTGGGGGCAGGATGCTGGCGGTCCCTGGGGTGGTGGGGCGGGGCTGGCACGGGGGATGTTCCGGCCCGGGCCGGGGCGCAGGGGAGCCCCGTGGGGGCAGGATGCTGGCGGTCCCTGGGGCGGGGCAGGCCCATCCTGGGGTTCCTGGGCTGCCGCCTGGTTCCTAACGCCTGTTTCCCCCGGCAGAGATGGGGAAGTTCATGAAGCCCGGGAAGGTGGTGCTTGTCCTGGCTGGGCGCTACTCGGGGCGGAAAGCCGTCATCGTGAAGGTAAATCGCCTGCTGGGGGGCTTCACCCTGGGCCAGACGCTCCCCGTGCCCCGCCTGCAGGAACCAGGGGGTTGCAGCCCACTGCCCCCACCTTTCTGGGTGCTGTTGAAAAGCAGAGGGCTGCCAGCGTGGTGGGCTTCGCCTGGGATGTGCACCTACAGATCTGGGGGTTCACGAACTAAACATGGGTCACCCTAAGAGCCATAGGCTCTCACCACTCTCACAGTTGTCTGTGACATCTGCGTTCTAGCGAGAGGCCCTGTTCCGAACATGAGATTGGGGATTTATGGGTTCTAATCTTAGTTGTCACTTAATCCCTGTGTGGTTTAAATCAACCTCTGTGGGCCTTAGTTGCCATGTGTGTTCAGTGAGAGTTGTGAGGGTTACTTAACGTTTGCTGAGTGAGTCACAGAAAGGCCAGTGCACAAACATTTGTGCTGCACCAGGATATGAAGCATTGTCTAGTGGTTAGGCACTAATCGAGGATTTGGGAGACCCAGGGCCAATTTGCTGCTGTGTCGCATGCTTGCTTTTGGACCTTGGGCAAGTCGCTTACTGCCTCTGGGTGCAGCTGGTGGTGTGATTCTGCCTGAATTGCAGCCTATGCAGCTATGTCCACACTGTTATCTTCCGCACATTCGCTTGAGCAGAGCTGGCATGCGTCTGTCTGCCTGTGCTGGGAATCCAGCCCACCGGGAGCCATGAAGGGATAACCTCTGTGCCTCAGTTTCTCACCTGTAAATGGGCATAATAGCACTGCTATCTCACAGGAGAATTGTGAGGATAAATACGTTAAAGATTGTGAGGCAGTCGGATCTTACAGTGACAAGGGTTGGATAAGCACATAAGGTAATTAGACATCTGCTTTCTCTGTGTTACCTAGGAGCATCTGGAAACCTGTCATCCATATGCTGCTTGTCTGGCTGGGAGGAGGTGCCTAGAAATATTAACTCCTAGAGCTAGATAGTTTGAGGTTGTTGCGTATGTCTTGTATTCATGGGAGTTGCACACCTGCAGAAGAGACGCCTCTAACAATTCTGTGGAATACAGCGTGAGCATTCTGGGGGCTTCCCTTAGTGCTGCTTTTTGTGGCATGGGGCTTTAGATCTGCTCCCATAGCAGAGGATTTTCGTTTGGGTTCTGTGCACCCTGCCATTTGTCTTTCTCTCTCCAGTGCCTTAAACTCATTAGGCTATAGCAGGTTTTCTGTTCAAAAGGTAGAAGAATCTGTGGTGACCTCCCAGAATCCAGGTTTCTGTGCGTTGCTAATAGGTCTCCTGTGTGTTTCAGAACATTGATGATGGCACCTCAGACCGACCGTATAGCCACGCCCTGGTGGCTGGTATCGATCGGTACCCACGGAAGGTAACTGCTGCAATGGGAAAAAAGAAGATAGCGAAGAGATCCAAGATCAAATCTTTTGTGAAGGTTTATAACTACAACCATCTAATGCCCACCAGGTGAGCAGGCTCGGGGCTCACTGAGGTACAGCTATAATAGAACTAGTAAACTACTTTAGTTACCTTCAACATGGCAAAAGCAGATTTTCTCTTTGGTAAAGCCTAGAAACCTGCTTCTCTGAGATTTCCTCAGTTATGTCCTTATGCAGCTCAAGGGAATCGATTTGCAGGATGCTGACTTGGGTGGCCAGTGATAATTATCTTGGAGGATTCAAAAGTTGGGGTGGGACATTCATGATCTTCCCCATCCCTTTATCATCAGGATTCAGACTGGCACTCTCACTGTGGGAGAAGTCGGTTGGCAAATTCTGTTGTCCAGAAATGCATCTCTTGTGGCATTGGCCATTATTTAGGCCTTTCATATTTATTTATTTTTGGCTGGAGACACAAACTTCCTCCTGTAATCTCTGAAGAGGATTTGTAATAACGATATGGATCTCCTTGGTAAGGGACTTTGAGATCTACTGATGGACAGTGTAATAGAAAGAGCTGAGTATTGGGGATTCTAGCAGACCCAGCATTTCATGATACTGTCACTGACCTTCCCTTCCCCACTTCTATTGTGTGCTGCTGAGTGCACAGTGAGGGCAAAGCAAGGCTACTTGGCACCTCTCTCACCATCTACTGGCTCAGAGTGCTTGAGAACTCCTGGGTCATTATGGGTGCTGGCCTGAGTCTGTCTTTTAGGTGTGTTTTAACAGCCACCATTCTGTGGGCTGGCAGAAGTGTACTGTCTAGCCAGACTCAGGCTAGCTATCTAGCATCCGGGCATGTGGGTATAGCCCATCTTTGGGATGTTTGTCTGCTGTTCCCTCTCAGGTATTCTGTTGATATTCCTCTGGACAAAACCGTTGTCAATAAAGATGTGTTCAGGGACCCTGCACTGAAACGCAAGGCAAGGCGCGAAGCCAAGGTGAAATTTGAGGAAAGGTGAGTTGGAAACTTGTCTCCCTCCCCCAGCTGCTTGTTATTTTTTTTCACTCCTTTAATGAACTGTAGGAATCTGTTAATACTTTAGTTTCTGAGTCATTGAAACCTGCAACCAAGTCCCCCAGCTTGTTCTCGTTCTCAAGTGAAGTGTGTCCAGCCTGACAGCTGTTGGCTGGGAAACCCCAAGAAACACCAGGTTCATATAGCACTGATGTCCTAGCATGCTCCTGAACGGGGCTGTGCTGGCCCTGCAGTGACAGTAACTGAGGGTCTGGCTGCTTGAGGATGTTAAGATCCCTTGCATTAACTGTAAATTAACACCAGGCCTCATCCTAAATTAATATTTACATACTTCCCTCCTTGACATAAAGTTCTCCTACCTTTTCAGCTGGATATGTATAGTTTGTCACTTCCTGTCCTTCAGTGTGCACTCTTCCATCCCTAAGGAGGTTGCATTCTAGTGGGAGCAGGATTCTTGCAAAGCAATGTGTTGTGTTAACAAGGTTTAATACTGCACTTGCACAAGCACCTGTGAACATACTGCAGGGAACAACCTTGCTGTGGGGGAAGGGGGAGAGAAAGGGGAGGAGTAAGAACAGCTAGGGCCTTGAAGAGGCTGTTTCCTAATTTTGGTCTCCTGACATCCTGTTCCTTAGTTACCTGTTAGGTGCATGTCACTGGATTCCCTTCCCTAGGTACATGACTCCAGTGTGTCCAGGCTTGAGGCTGATTGATTTGCCTTCTCAGTGGCCTATTTCAGAGCCTGCCCTTCAAAGGAAGGAATTATGACTAGCATCCCCCTCAAGAGAAGCCAGCATCTGCGGAGGGAGTATTGGCTTCTACCGCCATCCTCACTGCCTTGGCTCCTGTGCTAGCAGCAGGCTTATGCTGCTGTATCCGTTCTGGCTCACCTCTGGCTTGGGGCTGTGCAGATGTCATGTTGACTTTGAAGTTGTGAAATACCTGCGACTGCCAAGAGTTTCTGCCCTTGTCCCCTGTCGTCTTGCTGACTATAAAGGGTTAAAGAGGAAATTGTAGGCCTCCTTTAACTCGGTTTGGGGCACAAATCTCCATGTTGCACTTAACCCAGCAGCCAGAGAAGCTAGTTCTGTCCAGGCAGATGCAGTTTTACGTTCTGGGGTTATTCCCCTCTGCTGAGGCCCTGGCCCAGGATTTGGTGCAGGGGGTGGCATTTTTCCTTTGCTTTCCTCCTTCCAAAGGCCTGTCATGCCTACTAGGAAGCTCGCCCCAGCTTCCTGTAGTGCTGCTGATGTGGCCACAGGAGTCCTGCACAGCAGTGAGGTGGCTCCCTTTTCACAAGGAGCTGAACTCCCTGCTTTCATGGTGCTCTCCAGCCAAGATGATGAGCTGGGCTCTCTGTTATGGGACCTGTGTGGCCAGGCTGACGTGCCACAGGGACAGATTCTCACTAGTGGGTTTAACCCAAGCGAATGAGGATGAAGAGTCCCACATGAGTTTTCTCCCTGAAGGTTTGGGGGAGGGAGGTGTTGGCTGCTCCAGAGCCCAGCTCAGGCTGGGCAGATGTGAGCTTCAGCAGGCCTGAAGCTTGGGCTGAGGCTCGTTCGGGACACTGGTGCCAAGTGCTCCCTAATGTGTGGTTTGTGCCTTTCTTTCAGATACAAGACTGGCAAGAATAAGTGGTTCTTCCAGAAGCTGCGATTCTAAACTTGTAACATGGCTGCATCAATAAATATGTATTAAAAACATTTTGTTCCCTGGTGCGAAGCATCTGGCTTTGCAGTGTAAACATCACTTGCTCTGTGCTTCGATTAGATGACTTGCAGGGGTAATTACAGTCCACGCCAGCCAGGAAGGGATTCATGGAGCATTAAATGGAATTAAATACGAACCGAGATAGCTTTGGAGAACTGCCCTAAGAGTTCTCTGTATCTGATGCCTTCCCCACACAATGTTGAGAGCAGATGACAAAGCTGCTCCACCTTTCCAATGGAGGCTGGGTAGTCTAAAATGCCCTGAATGTGAATTATGGTCACTCATGGGGAGAGAAATGATTCGGGGTCCTGCTATTCCAGCTGGCTTTGGTTCTTTGGCTAAGAAATGGGACTGATGCATTCAGCGGGGGGTGGGGTGGGGTGTCATTTTTTTCCAATTGCCTTTGCTACATACTGGTCTTTATGGTGAAAGGGGCAACTTTGTTTGATTCAAATAGTCTCCATCTGCAACATTCACCTGTGGGAGCAGAAGCTAAATGAAGGTGGGGTGAGCTCAGCAGCAAGTAGAGGTAATTTAGAGGGTTTATTGTGCACATGACTTATTGGAGGTGCCTTTGGGAAAGTGAAGAGCAGGAACTGAGGAGTTAGAGACAAATAAGCCTCTGGTCTCCCCCGACAGAGACTCAGGCTCACTATACCCTGCATGAGGTTAGACCAGGAAGTTTGATCCTTGCCAGGATCCCACTGCTGGGAAGGGATGAGTGTTTCAGCAAGACACATTCTCCCTCCCTGAATCACAAAGCTTTGCCTTGGCCCAGTTTTTTTAATGCTCCCCCCTCGAGGTGTAAGGGTGACCGTTGGTGCTCGGTTAGTAAGGGCCTGCATGCAGGTGCTTGCTAAATGACACCATGCAGCAGAGTCTGCTGGTGCAGTTACCCTGCTCCTTGCTGAGGGCAGGGTCCCAGCCCAAGACCGAAATGAACTTCCAGGCGTGCCCATCACTCCTGAGCCTTGTTTGCACGGGGGTGGGGGGTAGCTCTGGTTAAATCCCAGCTTTACCCCCGTGTGGACGCGTTTGCTGCGGAGTCAGTGCCCTGTTCCCGTGCAGACTGGCCCTGGTGCGGTCTCTGCTGGGGACGGGGGGCTGTCCTTGCCCTGGGAAACGCGCCGGGCTCTGCCTCTGGCCGAGGCTGCGGGGCTGGGCTGCTAGCAGGCGGGTCTCGGGCTGGGCGGAGCACTAGGCGGCCGGGAAACGAAAGTGAAAGAGGGGCCGGGAGCGGCCGCGCCGCTGCAGGAGCCTGGGTCGGTGAGAGGGGCTGCAAATTCCGCATGGGGGGCGCGCCCTGCTCCGAGCCCGCGGAGTTCTGGGGGGGAGGCATTGCATGTCCTGGGTCCCCTAGGGTGTTGGGGGGCTGCTCCTTGGCCTAGGCCCAGCCCTGGGTGTGAGGGGGTTGTACAGTGCACTTCTTTTTGCAGGTCTCCCAGTGTACTCCCCACTCGGGGGTGGCTCTGTGCCCCCTCCCTAGGGTCTGGCAGAGACCCTCCCTCATTGTTTTCTGCCTGGGTGCCCCAGGGGCGCTGCCTCCCCAAGTCCCTGTCTGGGGTGACCAGGGGAGCCCCTTTGTGCTCCGTTCCAGGGATTCCCTCCCACCCTGGGGTTTTGCAGTCCTGGGGACTGGGCACCAGCCCCACGGGAACAGGGCCTATTTGCCCCCCACCCGGGAACTGGTCACAGCCTGACATTTAGGAGCCAATCCTCCCTTTAGACTGTCTCGTGTCACTCCCTGGGGTTTCTGGGCACCTGCAGGTGAAGGGCAGGGCCAGTCCTGATGGGGGGCACAATCAGATCAGAGTGACCTGTGGAGACCATGGGGTGAGTGCTCATCTGTCACCCCAAGCCTCCTCACCCCCCCGAACTTGGAAAACGCTCCACGCTGCAGTGATTGGCCAGTCCGGAAGGCCCAGGGCCCGGAGACCAGTGTGTGCTCGGGTCTCCCTGCGTGACTAGCCAATGCTCAGCGTGATGCTGTTGGGGGAGATACGAGGGGGGGGGTTGATTTTGATGCCAGATTCTGACACTTTGGTGCTTTCTCTCCTCAGGTATCTGCGACACAATGACAGATTCAGAAGAGGTAACTGGGCACCAGGCGATTCAATCCCTGTCCTGGGCTTTTGAAAGCCAAAGTGGAAACTAACCTGAGAACAACATTTCCCGGGGGTGGGGTGCCAGGAAGTTGGTTGTTTGAGGCCTGGTCTTCACTAGGAAATTAGGGTTGTATAACTCCGTTGCTCAGGGGTGTGAAAAATCCACCCCTCCGAGTGACGCAGCTCACTCGACCTAACCCCTGGTGTAGACAGCGCTCTCCCATCGCCCGGCCACCTCTTCGAGGTGCATTACCCCTCCTGTCCGCGTGGGCAGTATCTTCACTGAAGTGCTACAGCAGCCCAGCTGCAGCACTTTGAGTCTAGATGAGCCCTGAGTGCGGGGAGCTGGAGACCACACAGGGCAAAGGAACAGCCTGAGTCCAGCAGGAATGTTCCTTCCCAACCCCCATGCGGATTCTGGCTCCACCTCCATCCCTCTGGCTCCGCCCACGTTCAATTCTGGTGCTGGTGGAGCTAGAGAGCTCACGTGCAGATCGTGACTGGCATGGCCCGTGGCCCGGGCTGCCCCATGATATAGCTTGTGGGCTCTGGGGTCACTCCCCTCTCTTGGCTTTCAGGAGTCCTTTGTTCGTCTGCCTGATGAGCTCACACTGGAGAACAGCTCCCCCAAGATGACACCCGAACTCCTGCAGCAGGAGATTGAGAAGTACAAGGTGGGTCCCTGCTCAGGCACTGCATGTTGAGCGGCTTTTTTCCATGCGCCTCGATGGCGGGATGGGGCAGGGGCTCAGTATGCGCCTACCAGTTCCCGCCGCAGTGTGTGGGTCATGGAGGTCCACACCCAGATGATTCCGGGCTGATAGTGCCTGGGTGGAGGTGTGCCCCGTTGCGCACCCGCATGGGATAGACTGGGATTCTGTGGGATTGAAGTGGCAGTGGGGACGGGGTAGCCTCTGCAGAGCAGCCCAGGGGACCCTGATGTTCCCTACGGTGCCTCTCCCAGGAACGCTGTCAGGCGCTGGAACAAGACCAGCTAGAGCTGGGGATGGCGAAGGAAGCCGCTGAGCAGAAGAGACAATTTGTCCAGAGAGAAGCCGAACACCTTCGTGGGAAACTGGAGAAAGAGAAATCTCCGAGCAGGGAGCTGGAGCCTTCCTACCAGGCAGGTTCCTAGGAATAGACCCTTTGCAGCCCACCATCCCAGGATGCATTTAATCTGAGTCTAGTGAACATATCACAGAACTGCAGCACAGTCTGGCACAACTGGCCGCCTCTGCTCAGCGAAGTCCCAGGGCTGGGGTAGCAGGGGGCTGTGGGTGGGTGTGGGGGAATAGCAGAGCTGGGTGGGGGACGGGCAGGACTGGGGAAGCAGGGGCTGTGGGTGGGTGTGGGGGAATAGCAGAGCTGGGTGGGGGACGGGCAGGACTGGGGAAGCAGGGGCTGTGGGTGGGTGTGGGGGAATAGCAGAGCTGGGTGGGGGACGGGCAGGACTGGGGAAGCAGGGGCTGTGGGTGGGTGTGGGGGAATAGCAGAGCTGGTGAGGGACGGGCAGGGCTGGGGTAGCAGGGGCTGCGGGCGGGTGGGAGGGAATAGCAGGGCTGGGTGAGGGACGGGCAGGACTGGGGTAGCAGGGGCTGTAGCAGGGCTGGGTGGGGGACGGGCAGGGCTAGGGTAGCAGGGGCTGTAGTAGGGCTGGGTGGGGGACGGGCGGGGCTGGGGTAGCAGGGGCTGTAGCAGGGCTGGGTGGGGGACGGGCAGGGCTAGGGTAGCAGGGGCTGTAGTAGGGCTGGGTGGGGGACGGGCAGGGCTGGGGTAGCAGGGGCGGTGGGTGGGAGGCAATAGCAGAGCTGGGTGAGGGATGAGCAGGGCTGGGGTAGCAGGGGCTGTGGGTGGGTGTGGGGGAATAGCAGAGCTGGGTGAGGGATGAGCAGGGCTGGGGTAGCAGGGGCTGTGGGTGGGTGTGGGGGAATAGCAGAGCTGGGTGAGGGACGGGCAGGGCTGGGATAGCAGGGGGCTGTGGGTGGGTGTGGGGGAATAGCAGGGCTGGGTGAGGGACGGGCAGGGCTGGGATAGCAGAGGGCTGTGGGTGGGTGTGGGGGAATAGCAGAGCTGGGTGAGGGACGGGCAGGGCTGGGGTAGCAGGGGCTGTAGCAGGGCTGGGTGGGGGACGGGCAGGGCTGGGGTAGCAGGGGCTGTAGCAGAGCTGGTGAGGGACGGGCAGGGCTGGAATCATGAGGGGTCCAGGGGCAGAGCTGCTCTCCCCTCCTCTCTGATTTAGCTTTTCCTTCCTTCCTGAAGGAACTTTGCCTGGCAAAGGCGGAAAGGGACAAGTTGCTTCAGGAAAAGCAGAAGCTCGAAAAGGAGCTGGAGGAGAGGAGAGTGGCTTGGGAGGAGCAAGCTAAGGTGAGGAAGTTCTTAGCAGGGCCTCCAGCCCACCGCACATATCTGGTGATTGTCACTGGGGGAGCCCTGGGCCTGTCGAGGGCTGATCAGGTGGGTCTGTGGGGCAGGTTGTGGTGAGTGAGCTCGACTCCCGTTCTGCTGCTCGGAGGGGAGGGTGCAACAGCCTGCTAGTGGCTCTTGTGAGAGGAGACATCTCGGCTGGGAAAATGCCTCCCGCAGCACAACGCCCCCCGGCGCTGGGCTTGGCGCCGCCTCTGGGGAGAGCGCCCTTCAGAAATCCTCAGTGTGCTGTGGCTGGTTGTCCCCTTGCAGGGCTCCTGCCTTGATCCCAACCCGGCGTAGGTTGGGAGGTCAGACGGGGCCCCGGCCTGGGGTGCTCTGGCGGCAGCCTTCCAGGCTTTAGAGACCCAGCACCCTAGGAGCGACACCATGTGGGGAGCTGAGCTGCAGGCTCTCAGGTGGGGGCTGGTGGGGATGGGCCCCAGCTGTCTCCTCCCTCCCCTCCCTGGGCACAGCACTCCCTCATGCTTCCCGGCATGCTTTCCCCAGGCACCGCCCTGCCTGCCGGACAGAGAGATGTTGTTTAAGGGACACGTGACGGAGGCCGAGGACGTGAACGCACTGGTGGTCGCCCCTCGGATCCAGCGTGCACTACCTGGGGGCTCTGCCCTCCTCACCTTCGAGGAGCCAGAGGGTAGGTGTGTTGCTGCAGGCCAGCCTGCCTCTGGTCAGCGCCTAGACTGGGGGGATGCCCAGCTCCACACACACTGGCTAAGATGTGCAGCCTGGCACCTGCTTGCGGTCCCTCCCTCAGAGGTGACTGGCCGGGGCGTGAGGCCCCAGCATTCCCCTTGCCAAGGATCTGCTGTGGCTTGGAGCCCTGCTGCCCTTTGCTTTGCCAGACTGTCTCCCACCACCACGCTGCAGAGCCTCACGTGCCCCATGGCCCAGCCCTCCTGGGAGGATTCCCTGCCTGGCTTGGTCCTGGCCCATCCCGCCCCAGAGCTGCCTGCCTGGCGCTCCCCAGGCCTGACTGGTTTCTCCTGTTTGCAGTTGCCCAGAGGATCCTAGAGATCAAGCAGCACGAGGTGAAGCTGGATGAGAGTGCAGGGTGCGAGGGCCGGGTGCGAGTGCAGGCTGAGCCGATGGAGCTGCTGCTGCCCTCAGCCCTGGAGGTGAGGCCCAGCTGCCAGGGAGTCAGTGCCGCAGCCTCTCGCACGCCAGGGGGCTGGGCAGTGCCCGTTGGGGCGGGGAGCCTCTCGCATGCTGGGGGGGGCTGGGCTGTGCCTACTAGGGGTGGGGAGCCTCTTGCACACTGGAGGGCTGGGCTGGGCTGTGTCCGGCAGGGGCGAGGAGCCTCTCGCTCGCTGGGGGGCTGGGCTGTGCCTGGCAGGGAGCCTCTCGCACGCTGGGGGGCTGGGCTATGCCCAGCAGGGAGCCTTCACAGGCTGAGGGGGCTGGGCTGTACCCAGCGGGGAGCCTTTCACACGCCAGGGAGCTGGGCAGTGCCCGTCAGGGGCGGGGAGCCTCTCGCATGCTGGGGGGGGGGCTGGGCTGTGCCCAGCGGGGAGCCTCTCGCACACTGGGGGGCTGGGCTGTGCCCGGCAGGGGCAAGGAGCCTCTTGCACACTGGGGGGCTGGGCTGTGCCTGGCAGGGAGCCTCTCGCACGAGGGGGAGGCTGGGCTATGCCCAGCAGGGAGCCTTCACAGGCTGAGGGTGCTGGGCTGTACCCAGCGGGGAGCCTCTCGCACGCTGGGGGGCTGGGCTGTGCCCAGTAGGGGTGGGGAGCCTCTCGCTCGCTGGAGGGCTGGGCTGTGTCCGGCAGGGGCGAGGAGTCTCTCGCGGGGGGAGTGTGCCCGGCAGGGGCGGGCAGCCTCCCCACATCCTGCAGGGCCATGTGCCCTGCTGCTGCCTGTTCTCAGGGTAGCCGAGCTGTGCTCAGTCCCAGCACAAAGCCCCCCCATTGGCGGCCGGGGGCAGGAAGCTCCCTGTGCCTGCCTCCTGCCATGTCCCGGGCAGCCCCGGCCCCCTCTCTCCAGGCTGGAGCCATGATGGCCTGGTACCTGCCCCGTAGATTGAGCTGAAGCTGAGTGACAGGTGCATCCTGCTGTCCAGCCTCCCCTGCCTGGATCTCTCTGAGGAGCAGCTGCTGGACAAGCTGGAGCTGTTCTTCAGCAAGAAGAAGAATGGGGGCGGTGAGGTGGAGCAGCGGGAGCTCCTGAGTGATTCTGGGCACGTTGTGCTGACCTTTGTGCAAGATGGAGGTACGTGGGGGAGATGCCGAGAGCTGGGGTGGGGGGCCCAGGAGCTCTCATTGCAGGGAGGGGACAGCTCCCTGCAGCAGACTGATGTCCCTCTGTGCGTCAGCCCAAGTGAGCCGGGAGTGGGTCCTGGTTTCCAGAGGCTGCACTGGGCTAGGCACAGGGTTCCTGGTGTGTGCTTGGGCAGATGCTGCAGGGGCCAGTGCTGGAGCCTGAGCGGCCACTTTTGCCCCCCTGGCCCTGGGGAAAGGCTCAGCCTGGGGGTGGGAGCAGGAGCTCAGGGCTTCTCTCTTCACTCGGCAGTGGCAGAGCAGCTAATGAAGAAAGGACGCATCCAAGTCCCCATTGGGAAGCAGACGTACGAACTCAAAGTGACGCCCTACATGAGTGGACAGATCACAGACCTTCAGGTAGGGGTTGCAAGCCCCAGCGCGCTCCCAGCGTGCTCCCAGCGCGCTCTGGTGCCACCCCGGCCACGTGTGAGCCCCAGTGTGCACTGACTACACCCCCCTAGCGTGCACTGACCCTGACACCCCTCCCCTCACACGACCCCAGTGTGCACTGACCCTGACACCCCTCCCCTCACACGACCCCAGAGTGCACTGACCCTGACACCCCTCCCCTCACACGCCCCCAGTGTGCACTGACCCTGGGCCCCCTCCCCTCACACACCCCCAGCGTGCACTGATCCTGATACCCCTCACACGACCCCAGCGTGCACTGACCCTGACACCCCTCCCCTCACACGACCCCAGTGTGCACTGACCCTGACACCCCTCCCCTCACACGACCCCAGTGTGCACTGAATCATAGATTATTAGGGTTGGAAAGGACCTCAGGAGATCATCTAGTCCAACCCCCTGCTCAAAGCAGGACCAACCCCCAAATGGCCCCCTCAAGGATTGAACTCACAACCCTGGGTTTAGCAGGCCAATGCTCAAACCACTGAGCTGTCCCTCAGGATCCCCACTGTGCCTGACACCCCTCCCCTCACACGACCCCAGTGTGCACTGACCACACACCCCCAGCGTGCACTGACCCTGAGCCCCCTCTCCTCACACGACCCCAGTGTGCACTGACCCTGACACCCCTCCCCTCACACACCCCCAGCATGCACTGACCCTGACACCCCTCCCCTCACACGACCCCAGTGTGCACTGACCACACACCCCCAGCGTGCACTGACCCTGACACCCCTCCCCTCACACGACCCCAGTGTGCACTGACCCTGACACCCCTCCCCTCACACAACCCCAGTGTGCACTGACCCTGACACCCCTCCCCTCACACCCCCCCCGCGTGCACTGACCCTGGGCCCCCTCCCCTCACATGACCCCAGTGTGCACTGACCCTGACACCCCTCCCCTCACACGCCCCCAGAGTGCACTGACCCTGACACCCCTCCCCTCACATGACCCCAGTGTGCACTGACCCTGACACCCCTCCCCTCACACACCCCCAGTGTGCACTGACCACACACCCCTCCCCTCCAGCTCCAGCATACACTGGCACCCCAAGCCTCAGCATACACTGACTGCACCCCCATACGAGCCCCAGTGTGCACTGACCCTGACCCCCCTTGCACGACCCCAGTGTGCACTGACCACACACCCCCAGAGTGCACTGACCCTGGGCCCCCTCCCCTCACACACCCCCAGCGTGCACTGACCCTGACACCCCTCTCCTCACACGACCCCAGTGTGCACTGACCCTGACACCCCTCCCCTCACCCCCCCCCGCGTGCACTGACCCTGACACCCCTCCCCTCACACACCCCCAGCGTGCACTGACCCTGACACCCCTCCCCTCACACGACCCCAGCGTGCACTGACCCTGACACCCCTCCCCTCACCCCCCCCCCGCGTGCACTGACCCTGACACCCCTCCCCTCACACACCCCCAGTGTGCACTGACCCTGGGCCCCCTCCCCTCACACACCCCCAGCGTGCACTGACTCTGACCCCCTTCCCCTCACACGACCCCAGTGTGCACTGACCCTGACACCCCTCCCCTCACCCCCCCCCGCGTGCACTGACCCTGACACCCCTCTCCTCACACACCCCCAGAGTGCACTGACCCTGGGCCCCCTCCCCTCACACACCCCCAGCGTGCACTGACCCTGACACCCCTCTCCTCACACGACCCCAGTGTGCACTGACCCTGATCCCTCTCCCCTCACCCCCCCCCGCGTGCACTGACCCTGACACCCCTCCCCTCACATGACCCCAGTGTGCACTGACCCTGACACCCCTCCCCTCACACGCCCCCAGAGTGCACTGACCCTGAGCCTCCTCCTCTCACACACCCCCAGTGTGCACTGACCACACACCCCCAGTGTGCACTGACCCTGGGCCCCCTCCCCTCACACACCCCCAGCGTGCACTGACTCTGACCCCCTTCCCCTCACACGACCCCAGTGTGCACTGACCCTGATCCCTCTCCCCTCACCCCCCCCCCGCGTGCACTGACCCTGACACCCCTCCCCTCACACGACCCCAGTGTGCACTGACCCTGACACCCCTCCCCTCACACACCCCCAGCGTGCACTGACTCTGACCCCCTTCCCCTCACACGACCCCAGTGTGCACTGACCCTGATCCCTCTCCCCTCACCCCCCCCCGCGTGCACTGACCCTGACACCCCTCCCCTCACATGACCCCAGTGTGCACTGACCCTGACACCCCTCCCCTCACACGCCCCCAGAGTGCACTGACCCTGAGCCCCCTCCTCTCTCACACCCCCAGCGTGCGCTGATCCTGACACCCCTCCCCTCCGCACCAGCGCCAGTGTACACTGACCGTGCCCCCCCCATGTGCACTGATTCTAACACCCTTTCCAAGTCCCAGCACATGCTGACACAGCCACTCCTGACCCTAGCACCATCCCCACCCTGGGCGTGAGCCCAGTGCCCATTGTCCCCCCTATGTACACTGGGCACAAGCCTGTGTGCATCCCCACCCCACCCTCTGCATGCTCCAGTGCTCGCTCGCCCTGGAGGCTGAAGGCACAAGGCAGCTGAAAGGGTTGGTGGCCAAGAGCGTGAGCGGGACAGAGGCAGACAGCTCTGTGGGGCAGGGGCTGTCTCTGGTCTGTCTGTACAGCACAGAGCACAGTGGGGCCTGGCCCATGCCTGGGCTCCCAGCCCCATGGAAATACAGAGAACAACAACATTCGGGTGCGGCTAGACACAGCGAGGAGGAGCCAACTGGGGAACCCCCGCTCTGCATTCCCAGTGCTCCCTGCTGCTGGGTCAGACTAGCCACTGCAGGGACCCTGCCCCTAGGGAAGCTGGCAGCTGCTGCAGGAGGCTCCGTGCAGAGCTAAGCAAGGCGCTGGAGCTTGCTCAGCGAGCAGCAGGCAGGGTTTGTGCCTTTGTGCCCAGGACTTGTGTCACACCCTGCTCTAATTCTTGTGGGGGCGAGGGGGGTCTCTGTGGTGTTTAATTCCATCAGTTGAGATCCCCAGCAGCGGACTCTCTTCTCCCCTGGCTGCTCTCCCCGTAGCTCAGCCAACACCAGGCTGTGCCAGCAGGAGGCAGCGTGCTCTGCCGGGTCACGCCTCTGCTCTCTCCCCCTAGGTCCGTCCGTCCGTCTGTGCCAAGACCGTGCTCCTGTCGGGGATCCCGGACATCTTGGAGGAGGAGGCCATGAGGGACGCCCTGGAGATTCACTTCCAGAAGCCCAGCCGAGGCGGGGGCGAGGTGGATGCCCTGGGATACGTGCCAGTGGGGGGGCAGGCACTTGCTGTTTTTGAGGAGGACACGGACTGAAGCTCCTCCGGGGACATTAACCTGAACACGAGACAGTTGGCGCCCAGAGACTGGGCCTGAGCCCATGTATGTGCTCCGTGTAGATTAATCAGGCTCTGATTGGAATTAAAGTGTTCGGGAGCTGCTCGCGGTCCTTGCCCATGTTCTCCGGGCCGACTGTGGATCTACGGTGTTGTGGGGCTGGGCACGAGCAGGGAGATGAGGATCGTGTGAGAGCCATGGGGCGGGAGAACCCCATTTCTGAGCGTCCTGTTTTTGCTTAGCGCAGCGGGCAGGTCGGTGTAGCTCTTCACGAAGCCCTGGCTGGCGACAACGCCCGGCATGAAATGGAGTGAAACGAGCCCAATAGCCTTTAGGCCCCGCTCAGGCGTCTCTTTCCAGCAGGCTGTGGGGCCCGGTGGGTGTAGGGTTAAGAAGTGAGTTTGGAGCCTGCCAGCGTGAGCTGTGCGGCCGTGCCAGGATGCCCAAGCAAGGGCCTGGGGTGGGGGTTCTGCCTGCGGCTCCATCGGTGTTAAAAGCTCATTGGGCCCAGCTTGTCATGCCTGGATGTCCGTGTGGGTGGCATTGGGGGGAAGATGGGGGTGTCAGGGTAGTGGGGCAGATGCTATGGGTGGGGGAGGTGTGTGTGTGTGTTTTGGGTAGAGTGACCAGACAGCAAATGTGAAAAGTTGGGACGGGGATGGGTGGTAATAGGCGCCTATATAAGAAAAAGACCCCAAAATCGGGACTGTCCCTATAAAAAGTTGACATCTGATCACCCTAGTTTAGGGCAAAAACAATGAGGAGTCCAGTGGCACCTTAAAGACGAACAGCTTTATTGGGGCACAAACTTTCGTGGGTGAAAAAACCCCACGTCTTCAGCTGCATCTTCCCCCAATGCCCAACTAAACCTGTTAGTCTGCAGGGTGGCACCGGGCGCCTCGTTGTGTTCGTGGCTACAGACTAACATGGCTCCCCCCTGAAATTTAGGGGACAAGATAAAGGGAGAGTGGGGGGAGGGGGGTAGCTGGCCCTAAGATGGGGATGGGGCCATAAGGGTGTGGAGGGCAGGAGCTGGGGGGATGGGGGGCAAGGGCTATAGGATGTGGCGGGGGGGCCGTAGTGGCTGGGGCTATGGGAGCCCGGTGGGAGGCGGACGGGGGCGGGGGAGGGCTGGTGACAGGGGCGATGGGGGCTCCAGGGTGTGTGTGGGGGGGCTGTAGGGGCTGGGGCTATGGGAGCCCGGTGGGAGGCGGGGGGGGGGGCTGGTGACAGGGGCGATGGGGGCTCCAGGGTGTGGGGGGGGGGCTGGGGCTATGGGGGCAGTCAGAGGCCGGGGGGGGGGCTGTACGGGTGGTGGTGCTACGAGGGACACCCCCCCCCCCAGGCCGCGGGGGGAGGGGTGGGGGCGGTGCGGCTCCTCCCGGACTTTCACTTTCGTTTCCCCGCCGCGGCGGCTGGGCCGGAGCCGGGAGCGGAGCCCGCAGGTACCGGGCCCCGGGGGGGGCGGGGGGCCGGGAAGGGGCCGCAAGTCCCCCCCACGCACGTGGGCAGCCCCCCCCGCAGTGCCCCATAGCCCCCCCCCGGGCCGGGGCCTCGTGCGCAGTGGGGGGGGGGCGGGGGCGGTTATTGGCCCAGCCCTGCCACCCCCCACGCTGTGGGCACCGTCCCGGGGGGGGGGGCGGCACTTGGGGTGCCCCCCTCCTCCTCGGAGCACTAATAACCAACAGCAGATCCAGGGTTTCCAGCGGCTCCCCCCCCCATTGTTCCTGTGTCCAAGATGCGGCCCCAGCATCACCCGGTGCGGGGCTGGGTGCCTGGGGGGCTCCGGGAGCCTCATCCCAGCCGCTGCTTCCCCCACCAGCCCCTGCTCAGGTGGTGCCCCCTGCTCCAGGCAGGCCGGGGGGGCTGGGCCTGCCCTTCGCCAGCCCCCCCACGCTGCCAGGACGTGGGGAGTCAGCAAAGGGGTCCGGCCTGCCCTGGAGCAGAGCCCGGCTCCTGCCCAGCACCCAGCTGCATCTTGGCACCCTGGCTCCTGCTCTGCACCCACGTGGCTCCTAGCTGCCTCCCGCCTTGCACCTGCCCAGCTCCTGCCCAGCACCAAGCTGCATCTTGGCACCCTGGCTCCTGCTCTGCACCCACGTGGCTCCTAGCTGCCTCCCGCCTTGCACCCGCCCAGCTCCTGCCCAGCACCCAGCTGCATCTTGGCACCCTGGCTCCTGCTCTGCACCCACGTGGCTCCTAGCTGCCTCCCGCCTTGCACCCGCCCAGCTCCTGCCCAGCACCCAGCTGCATCTTGGCACCCTGGCTCCTGCTCTGCACCCGCCCAGCACCCAGCTGCCTCCCGCCTTGCACCCGCCCAGCTCCTGCCCAGCACCCAGCTGCCTCCTGCCTGGCACGTGTCCAGCACCCGGCTGCCTCCTGCCCGGCACCCACCCAGCACCCACCTTTCTCCCGCCCTGCACCTGCCTGGTTCCCTGGCAGCACGTGGGGACCAAGCTACTAGGGCCGGGATCTGGCCCTTGGCACCATGGAGCTGGGCCCTGGTGCCTGGGTGGAGTCCCATGGGATCCCTGGCTCCAGTTGCACAACCAGGTGCCATAGTTGGCTGCTCACTGGACACCGCCTGGGCGGGGGGAAGCTGGTGCCATTTCTATACACCTCTCTTTCAGGGCATGCCCATCAGGCTGGCAGCCCCCAGACAGCAAGAGCAGAATGAGGCCACTCTGCTCGCCCCAGGGCTGCATTGTTAACACAGCGTCCATCCCCCGGCGCCCCTTGGGGAAGCCCTGCAGGGACAGTGGCCATGGAGGCCATGGCCAAAGTTGCAGTTTGCTGCTGCCATCGCCTCCTGCAGTGCCATGGCTCCTGCCTCACTGCTGCTACTGCTGTTTTGCAAAGAGCCTGGAAAGCCCAGAGGCAGCTGTTAGCACAGCTCCAGGGAGCCCTGCTGCTGCTACCTTTCATGCTGAAAAATTCAACAGCTTGTTTAAATATTAAAACTTCCCAGTCTTGTTATTGATTGACTGAGGCACCCCTGGCGCCACGTGCTCAGGCTGGGCCTGTGACACAGGAACCTTGGTGCTATGGACACCTGAACTCCTGGGGGCAGGTGGGGGACCCTGCGCCCATTTCCCACTGGGGACCGCAGGGGCGGCTGCTGTATAAAAACCCTAGAGAGACCCTGGCTCTAATGCAGCTGGTATGGTAGCAGCTCAGGCACCCACAGCAAACCCCTGAGCAGGGCGCATTCCGCCGGGGCCTGATCCAGCCTCGAGGCCAAGTGCGCAGGAGCTAACGGGGCTTTTCCTCAGGCCTCAGATCGCTCCTGGCTGCAGCAGTAGAGGGGGAGGGCAGCAGAAACGCAGGCTGCTAGCTGGGGCATAGGCTGTTGGTCTAGGGGAGGCAGCGGGGTGTGGGCCTGCCCTGCACCCTGAAGGGTGGTGTGTGTGCTGTCCTTCGCCTGGCAGAGCCCCTTGGCTCTGGCTCCCACCGTGGCACCTCTCAGTCTGTTCCTCCCGGCTTAATGAGAATTTGCAAGAACAGAGGCTTCCCCTCTCGGAGGCCTAATAAATATTTATGGAGTGTTCAGCTGCATCTTTGCATGTTAAGTGGAAGTTCATGAATAATGCAAGAGCTCAGCCCCTGTGCTTGCGGATGAGCAGAGAAATGATAGGTAGGCTTGGACCACAGACCCTGGAGCCCTTCGCAGAGACTGAGCATTGTTCCCCCCCCCCCATGCCTTTCCAAAGAGTGGCACTGAGGTGCATTATTCATTTGGCCCCTGGAAGCTGGGCCCTGACGCCAGCTGCCACCCTCACGCAGCCGGGAACTAGAGGGCGCTGCTTGGGGCCTGCCGCGTTTGGCCATTCTATTGCTCGCTGCAAGAGAGAGTCAATAACGCCCCTTTGCAAGGGGTGGCGGAGGTTTGGCCGCCTTGGCAGGAGCTTCGAAAGCAGAAAAAACAGGCTGGAACTTTCAGGCTCCCTGGAGAAGAGCTGCTGAGATACAAATCCAACAGAAACCTCAGTTTCCCTTGGGGCAAATGGGGCCTTGGGTGAGGACAGGGGCAGGGGAGGAACATCTTCCTCCGGCCATGAGAGCTCCCCAGACCAACCCCGTCTGCACCAAGTGCTTTGGGCAGAGGCTGTTGTCTGGTACAGGCTGAAGGGAGACAAGGCTACGCTCAGCTGTGCTCCAGTGACGGGGGACACGGTGGTTTCTTCCTGATTCCCAGTAGGGTCTGCTCCCAGTGAGTGCCATGTGGTGAAGGGACAGGCTTCACGCTAGGTGTGCTAGGGCTGCCCAAGTTTCCCCTGCGTAACAACAGGCTTTGTCTGCGGATCCAAACGTGCTGTGCAAATGCTCCTGCATTCAGCTGCACAAGCCCTCGTGCAGCAATTCCTTGTACAAGTGAAGAAACTGAGTCACAGAGAGGGGCGGTGACCTAGCTGCAGTGAGGAGAGTGGCATTAAAACATTTGCTAGGCAGGGTACATGCACCAGAACAGAACCCAGGTCTCCTGCCTGCGAGCCCAGATCCCTGGCTCCAGAGTGGAGGGGCAGCCCACAAGCCGTGGCGGGTGGGCTGGAAGCTTTGCTTGCTGGCTTACGTCTGTGCTCCTTCCCTGCAGGAGGGTCCGGCAGCATGGCAGGGCGGACAGTGCGCGTTGGGGGGATCCCAACAGACCTCCCGCCGGAGAGAGTCGCCGACAAGCTCACCATTCACTTCCTGCGCGCCCGCAACGGCGGCGGAGAGATCGCAGACATTGCGTTCGTCGCTGGCCCCCCTGCCTGCGCCCTCGTCACCTTTGAGGAATCGGGAGGTAACGCAGGGCGCTTGCGCCAGGCAGCACGTGGCGGCCTAAGTCATGTCCTGGGGCCATGGAGGCAGACCAGGAAGCTCTGCCCAGGGGCCTAGAGGCCAGGGCACCTCCTGCGGCATTAGGTCCGCCATCCTGGAGGGCAACTGGTGCAATTCCCAGCGTCCAACAAGGGGCTGCCCCAAGAAAGCGGTGGGAGAGAGGGAGGAATCTCTCTGGGCCTTGTCTGGCTGGGGAGCCCAGTGGCACAGCCCAGGGCAGGGTGCAGCTGGCTGACACATGTCTATTGCTCGATTTAGTGGCTCAGAGGGTCCTGGAGGTGGAGAACCATGTTTTGCTGGTCGGTGGAAAGACGTACCCGCTGACAGTGACAGCGCACGCAGCCGAGCTGAGCCCTGACAAGGTAACGAGCAGGATCAGGCGGGCAGGGCCTCCCCCGGCTGCGTACACTCCTCCCAGAGCCCCCGCTGGCACCCAGAACATCGCAGCTGCCATAGATACGCAGGGAGGAGACTGCTAATCCTGTTAATCTTAATTAGAGTTAAAGCAAACTCGCTTTACTTGTATTCAAATGAGGATTTAAAAGGGGTTTTGCTGATAACCCGAGGCAGGGCCCAATTTTACACTTGGTCAGTCTGCATTCGTACCTGTCCAAGTGCAGAGGGAACAGCAGCGGGGGATGGTGGGGGGGGGAGAGTCGTTAAGCCCAGCTATCTGCTCACACATGGCAGGCAGGGACTTCTGTTAATTTCTCTGCCACTTCATGAGCCAGGAAAGCAGGCGATTTTCCTCGGGGGCGTTCAGGGGAAGCGCTGGTGTCAGAGCCTGAGCGGTAATTCTGCCCTTCCTCTCATTTCATGATGCTGGGGCAGCTGCCGGCTCTGGGCTTTGGTACTCAGCAGTCAGCACCTGCTGTCTGTGACATCACAGTCATCTCCATGGCAACTATGTATGATGTCAGAGACAGGCAGCCTCATGCCTACCACGCACACTGCAGCCAGAGCAGAGGGAGTGGGAGGTGGCTGAGATCCTGGCACCGTGCAAGTAATAGAAACGGGAAGTGGGGATCCCTGGGCCTGGGCTGCTTGCAGAGCTCGCTGCGCACATGGGAGATGCTGTGGCTGTATTAAAAGTCACACTCGGCGCCACTCCCTGCTCCCTCCCAGCAGGCAACACCCGGTGCACCAAGCCCTTTGTGCCACGTGTGGAGGGGAAGTTCTGCTCCAGGCCGCTGGCTCTGTCAGGCCTGGCCACACGGCCCTCCCACATTAATTGCTGCCTGACGCTACAGCCTGCATCGGGAAGGCAGCTCTCTGCCTGGCTCCATGCACTCCCACCTGGGCACACCCTCTCCGTCTCCATGGGCAGCGATTGCCACACGAAGTTACAGTAGGTTTGTTTGCCTGCCCTTGGGGAGAGCAAACACAGGCTGGAAGGGAAAGTGGGGGCACTTGGCACTGGGCCTTGAAGTGACCCTGGGAGCCGCGGTGCAGCTGCCATTGTCCTGATGATGGCAGGGTGGTGGAGTGGCGCCTGTTGGGGGGTCGTCTCCCTCCTGCAGCGGGGCTGTTTGCCATCAGTCGCTGCCCTCTGAGTCCTCTGGTCCTGTCCCCCCAGATCTTCGTGCGCGTTTGTATGATCATCGACTACGGGAGGCTCCTGGATGGCAAAACCCTCCTGAGAAGCCTGCGCAAACGTTACGGTGCCGTGCAGTTCAGCTTCGACCCTAAGGAGACGCTGTGCACAGTCAAGGGGCCGTTCACGGAGCTGCAGGCCTTCAGCAGGGAGCTGCTAAGGAGCCAGCAAGCTGGAGAGGCCCCCCCAGAGGGAGTCAGCCCCCCCGCCACGGGCACAGGGATGTCTGCTTCCCAGCAGAGGCCCGGCTCCCCCTTGCCAGAGTCCAGGGTGGAGACGCAGCCAAGTCCGGGCCAGGTGCATGAGGAGGCGTCTGAGCCCCCGTTGCGCAGGGACCCTGTGGACGGAGAAGCTGTGGAGCAGCTGGAGGACTTCTCCCTGGTGATGGATGCAGATATCTACCTGTACATGCAGAAGTTCTGCAGCGACAGGTACCAGCGGGTGCTGCACCAGCATGAGGTCGACGTGGTGGACGTCAGCAGCGACGGCATCGCCATTCTCTACCTCCAGGCCTCCTCCAAGAACACGGGGGACATCAGCTCCGTGGTGCAAGCCCGCCTGGCACTGCTGCACCTCTATCAGCAGCTGGAAGCCTGTCTGCGCAAGGAGAAGATCAGCAAGGGGGAGCTGAGCAGTGACATGCCGTCTCAGAGGGCCTTGCTAGAGGACCTGCAGAAACTGTGCCCCCTGCTCCTTTGTCACGAAGATGAGCGGCATCTCTATCTCATCGGGAATCTGGTCGATGTCTCCCAGGCCAAACAATACATCCAAGATCGAAACCCTGGGAGAACAGCCACAGCCGACCTCAGGCCGTCCAACGCCTCCCTGGCCACCTACACAGCTGCCCTTCGTGGAGGGGATGCCAGACTGGGCACGGTGGATCCTTCTCCCCCAAGACTGAGCCCTGGCAAGTTTGAGTTTAAAGGTGAACACAAGCTAGCCGCCAACTTCAGCTTCCTAAAGCACGACGCGGCTCTTTCCAGCGCATGGCCCTCGCTGGATCGCAGCTCCCTGTTCACGGAGCAGATGCAGCTTCCTGGCAGCTGGTTAAAGGAAGTTGGCGCCCCGGGCCAGAGCGATCCAGCACCACCGAGCGGTCAGCACCACCTGCCCGTCTCTGCGGCCCTCACTGGGCCAGCGGCAGAGGCTCAGCAGAGGGAGCTGAAGGATTGGGACCGGAGGAAGGGGGCCCCCCTGCTCTTGAGACCCAAGACGCTGTCTCTGTTTGTTGGAGGCAAAGAAAGCAGCACTTTGCAGAGTCTCGGGGGCTGGAAAAGCCCCGGTCCTGTAAAGCCTCAGTCCATTAGCAGCGTGTCTAGTGCCTTCAAATCCTTGAGCCTTTTCGATACCACAGGGACCTGTTCAGCACTAGATTCCAAACCGCCCGAGTCTAGCGCCCCGCTGAGACGCTCCAATAGTTTCTCCATTCCAAAGTCTAAGGCAAGCGACACGCCCAGAGACCCCAGCAGGGCAGCCAGTGGGGTCAGTGAGGAGATCAGCATGGATCCTGTGCACTGGGCTTATCTGAAAGAGATTCATGGCTCTGCGATTGGTGGGCTGTGCAGGGAGGGAGGCATCGTGCTTGCAGAGCACAGCAGCAAAGGCTGCACCGTGCTGACGCTCACAGCTGAGGACAGGACAAAGCTCCTCCAAGCCAGGTGGAAAATGGAGGCTCTGTGCCAGATGGTGTGTCCTGCTCTTGTATGCCAGAGCCTGAGCTACTCCGAACTCGATGTGGAGGGGCCCAGCGACGAGGCTTTGAATGAGCTGTGTAGCCTCTTGAAAGGATGCTCTGCCCAGGTCAGAGTCAGCAAAGACAGGTACAAACTGCATCTCATGTGCCCCAAGGAAACACTGCTTAGAGTCAATGAGGCCTTCCAGAGATTCTCTGCCAGGAGGCGAAGTGCTCTGACACTTTCTTCCCCGTCTCCAGGGCTGGAGGGATCTCCGGCCGAGGAATATCCAAGCCCCACGCAGCAGGTGAAAACCCAGTACCCAGCGCTGGCTGCAGAATATCGCCATGGCCAGGAGGGACTGCAGCAGCTGGAGGTTAGCAGCACAGCCGGCCTGTCTGACGTTTCGGAGAGCACCCCCCAGCTGAATGGTGCTGACACCATGAGACTGTCTGGGCCCAGGTGGAATGGCACGAGAACCAGCAGCTATCAGCAGGTGCTGGGGCAGGAGGACCCAAGTTACCCCAGCGACTCACAGGACGTGAGTGGCAGTGGCCTCCTTGATGCCAGCTTGGCAGGCTGGCAGAGCCTCAGCCCAGGGGACCCCCAGGAGCTGCAGAAGGGGGAGAGGCCAGTTGGAGAGCCCGAGACGGCCAGGATAAAGCGAGTCCTGCCTGACAGATTCCAGTTCGCAAGAGACAAGAGCCGAGGAGGCCCCAGTGAAGCAGGGGGAAGCACGAGGCCCCCTGCTCATGCAGCAGATGGTGCCCCGCAGTCCTTGCCCATCTGGCTCTCTAGCTCTGGGACTGTCCTGCCAGCTAGGGCTGCAGAACAAGCCTCCAAGCCAGGCCAGGGGGACTCAGCAGGAGATGGGGACTCACAGGAGACTGCGATTTCGGAGCTGGAGCGAAGAGGTCCCAGCCCTGGGCAGGGAGCCCATGAGCACAAGCTTGGGAAGTGTGATGCATGCCAGAGCTTGTGCACAGCGACCTGCCGCGCCCAGTGTGGCCACTCTCTGTGCCAGACTTGTTTTGCAGCTGAAGACGCACACCCAGCCTGCTGCAGCTCCCCCAAGAGCGCCAGGACTATTAAAGGGACATTCAAGGTCGTGACTTTGTCCCAGAGCCTGCCCGGCTACTTTCGAGACCCAACGCTCAAGATCACCTACGACATCCCTGACGGTGTGCAGGAGGTAGGTAGCCAGGCCACACACACAGTCTGCCACCAGGGCCTTTCCAGCCCCCTAATTGTGGGACTTGGGGTAATGCCTAGGCATCCTGGTCAGAAGCCAGGGCCCCGTTGTGCTGGGCACTGCCCACGCAGGACAGAGTCCCTGCCCCAAAGAGCTCACACGTGAAGAGGTGGGTGGATAACACAGGCAGAAGGGGAGCACGGGTGCCAGCTGGGAATGAGCTGTAGTCCAAGCACACCAAGAACAGAATTATGACGCAGATGAACACGATTTGTTGAGGAAGCATCAACATGGCATTTGAAAAGGAACATCAGTTCTCCCCAATCTGTTAGAATTCTCTGAGGGGTCAACATGCATGTGGACAATGGGGATCCAGGGCTATAGTGTACATGGACTTTCAGAAAGCTTTTCACAAGGGCCCTCAGCAAAGGCTCTTAAGCATTGTAAGAAGTCCTGGGAGAAGAGGGAAGATTCTTTCATGGGTCGGTAACTGGTTAAAAGACAGGGAACAAAGGGGAGGAACAAATGGCCAGTTTTCACAGTGGACAGGGTAAGTAGTGGGGTCCCCCAGGATCTGTACTGGAAGCAGGGCTCTTCAACAGAGTCATAAATGAGCTGGAAAAGGGGGTAAACAGGAAGGTGCCAAAGTTTGCAGATGATATAAAATTACTCAAGGTAGTTAAGTTCAAAGGTGCCTGCCAAGAGTTACAAAGGGATCTCACTAAACTGGGTGACTGGGCAACGGACTGGCAGATGAAATTCAGTGTTGATAAACGCAAAGTAATGCACATTGGAAAACATAATCCCAGCTATACTTACAAAATGATGCAGTCTAAATTTGCTGTTACCACTAAGAAAGAGATCTTAGAGTCGTCATAGATAATGCGTCTCTGAGAACATCTGCTCAATGACTGCAGCGGCAGTCGAAAAAGCTAATGGCGTGTTGGGAACCATTAGGAAAGGGATAGATAATAAGACAGTAAATATCATAATGCAACTATATAAATCCATGGTACGCCCACAACTTGAATACTGCATGCAGATCTGGCTGCTAAATCTCTGAACAGATATATTAGAATTGGAAGAAGCACGGAGAAGGGCAACAAAAATGATTAAGTCTGTGGAACAGTTTCTATATGAGGCAAGATTAAAAAGATTAATACTGTTCAGCTTGGAAAAGAGACGACTCGGGGTGGGGGGGATACGATAGAAGAGCCATAAAACCATGACTGGTGCGGAGAAAGTGAATAGGGAAGTGCTATTTACCCCTTCACATAACACAAGAACAGGGGTCACCCAATAAACTTACTAGGCAATGGGGTTAAAAGAAACATCAGGAAGTATTTTCTTCACACAGCACACAGTCAACCTGTGGAACTCATTGCCAGGGGATGTTGCGAAGGTCAAAACTATAACCGGGTTCAAGAAAGAACTGAAAAGTAGCTATTAGCCAAGATGGGCAGGGATGCAGCCCCATGCTCTGGGTGTCCCTAACCTTCTCACTGCCACACTGGCACTGGGCGAGGGGACGGATCACTCAGTGATTGCCCTGCTCCGTTCATTCCCTCTGGGGAACCTGGCACCGGTCATTGTCAGGGCCAGGGTACTGGGCTGGTTGAACCATTGGTCTGACGCAGCCCGGCCGCTCGGAGGTTGTTGCAGGCACAGCAGCAGCGGGGAGTTGAATGAGGTGTAACACCATTCATCTCTGGCTGACGGGGGCTCTGGCTTTTCCCACGTTCCCTTCCAAGCCAGCAATAGCCCAGAGCAGTCTCCTCCCCCAGTGCACCCCAGGGCTGAGGCACTGCAGAGAGAAGTGACCCGCCGGGGGGAGTAGGGTTTTTGTGTAGAAGTGCTGAGCAGGGGGGGTGTGAGCATGACCCAGGGTAGGAAAGGCCACAGATGGCTCCCACTAGCAGCCTCCTCTCGCTGCCTGCCCCTGCTAACTAGCCAGCGCTCCGGCTGCAGCAGCACTCCCGGCTCGCTCCTTGGGCAGGGCAGGGGCTGGGTCCTACAAACTGACCCTGCCTTCCCAGCCCGGGGAGCGTGGCCCTGGCAGGCGACGAAACCTGTCTGGCCTCCCAGCAGGCAAACCTGAGAGCAGCCCTGTCCCAGCAGCACAAACTCCTGCTCAGGGCTGATTTTATGACTTTCTTCCTTCTCCCCTCCTCCACACCGCCATTTAAAGGCTGGAGACCCCCAACCCGGGAGACCGTACAGGGGTGGTCGCTTCCACGCCTTCCTGCCCGACAACAGGGAGGGGAAGAAGACGTCTCAGCTGCTGCAGAAAGCGTTTGAGCAGGGCCTGACCTTCCAGATCCAGTCCTGTGATGGGGAGGAGAGAGTGATGTGGCACCTCATCCCCCACAAAACCTCTTTCGACAAGGGCAAGGCCAGGTACTGAGCAGTGCTGGTGGTGTTTGGAGGGGGGCTGGGGCCCAGGCTGCTTTTGGCCTGTTAGCTCTTGGCCTAGGAGGGAGAGGAACAGGGCCTGGCCCTAGATGCCTGGGTGCTGTGCTGTATCCAGGCTTGGCGTGCAAGCACCGGCCAGAGCCCAGCCACCCAACGCTGCAGCCGGCCTTGGAGCCAACCCGCCAGTGGTGCAACACAGCACCATGCCCAGGAATTAGACTCTGAGCCCCCCAGCCACTTCCATGCCCTGGCTCAAGAGGGCAGAGCCCCTCTCTCAGCCTGGCTGGCGAGGCTGCAGCAGCCATTTTGTCGGATAAGATATGAATGAGCAAGAGCAGCATCCAAATGCCATTTTAAATGTTTCTTGCTACTCCGTCCCCACCGGCCATTTTCCACCTCTGCAAGGCAATTCCTGCTCCAGACCTAGGCCACCTCCTGCTCCGGGGCTGGGAGCGTGGGGCAGCCAAGCTCTGAGAGGTTCCCTCTGTAGCTGGGGCCACCGGCTCCCTCCCCATCTGGGAAATGGGGTGTGGGGGGAATAGGGAAAGATGCCCCCCACTTCCTGCAGCCGTTGGGAGGGGATAGTGTTTGGAACATGTTCTGAGCGTTACCAGTGGGGCTGCTGCCTCACGCCTCTTCCTCTCCCCTGGCAGGAATGGCTACCCGGATTCCCAGTACCTCCACCAGGTCAGCACTCTGCTGAGAAACTTGGGCATCGAGTGAAATTCCCAGTCCTGAGGTGCCAAAAGCCGCTCCCTAGTCCCAGCCAGGCTCAGCCCAGCTGGCACAAGCCACGTTCAGTACCGAGCCGCTCAGGACAGTGCCGGTTTTTCGCTGCGTGGGCTTCACCTCCACCACACCCTTTGCTAGCCCGAATTCCTGTGCCAAGTGTGAAGCGCACTGAGAACCGAAACGTCTAGCGGCAGCCTCTCCCCGGCACCCGCCCTCGCTCTTGCTGAGTGGAGGTAAAACCTGCCGCCAGCTCCAGCTCCCACTTGGATTTAGCTTGTTAACCAGCTGCAGCTCCTAGCACAGCGTGTTTCGGCACCAGTGAACAACGAGCATTACAGGCTGAGCCATACCAGCTTCCAGCCCGATGCTAATCTCCAGTGGAGACACGTCTGGTTGCAGGAAGGGTCGACCTGGGACATCCCAGTTCTGCCTTTGGGGGGCTGGGAGCTGCTCGTCTTTCTAGTGTTCAGTGCTTCTGGAACAGCACTTGTTAACTTGGGCATTTCATTCCTTGGACAGACAGTCCGGAGCTCCCGTCCCATCCCCAGCGCCTGTTCTAGGGAGGGCAGGGAGCTCTCTGGAGGAGCATCAATAACCTTTCTGCTTCTGATGCACATCTAGCCCTGTGGGACCATAGCCCAGATCCGCAGTGCTCGAGGGAGCACGGCGTTACACATTCACTGTTACTTTGCATTCCATGTAGTTGGTGGAGAATCCCAAATAAACGAGTCTCATTCCCCATCCTGTTCAGTCGGGCTGGGAGCCTCAAAACGCCCCCATTTTGGTCACAGGCAGGTGTAGCAACAACTGGCTCTAGGCTGCATAGCAGCAGCTGCTGCTTCCAGAGCAGAAGGGCCATTGCGGAGTGAAGTGTCTGCAGCCCCTCTGCAGAGGGGCTCTCTGGAGTAGCTTTTTATAGGAATGTGATGATGCATTTAAGGCTCCAAATAAACACTTGGTGCCGATACCAAGGGGGGCAGGGCTGACGTGAACCCTTACAAAGCAGCTGAGATCTTTGTTACATTTCACAGCAGGTGTCCAGTGCTGCTGCTCAAAAGCCCCGTGCAAAATCTGCTCCCTGTAATTACAGTGCTAGGAGTGCGCCCGTGGCCAGAGCTTGGGGAGAAGGTCTCCTTTTAGCCACAGCACCAGCTCCCCACATCCCTCGCCAACAAGCCTCCCCTCTGAAGCGGAGAGGCTGCCATTGGGCCAAGAGGGGACTTCACATGCCATTCAGTTCTTGAGCCTGCTGGGAAAGTGACAAGCATGATTGGCTCCGAGCACTACAGCCCTGGAACCTGGGGTGGCAGCTGGGAGGGGACAGCCTGTCACTTCAGAGACAGGCACCCTCGCTCGCTTGTGTGTTACCGCACTGGGACGGAGCTCGGACCAACAGTTAAGAGCTCTAAGGTGAAGGGTTGGGGTGAAAAGCGTCCTTAAGAATATTTAGTCAGGCACCAAGATCCTCTTCAGCCAGCTCTGTGGGCTCAGGCTCCTCTTTCAGACCCAGCACATTCTTCCAGAGGAGGAGAGGCACCTGCTTTATAGTCAGCCCCACAAAAGGGAAGGGCAGGGGAGGCGCAAGCCTGCCTAGAGTGTGTTTCCGGGGCTGCTTAGCATTCGTGCCAGCAGAGAAGCAGCCCAGTAGTTTTCTTGTGTTCGCTAACATCGGTTTATGCTCCGATGGTAAGTTTAACAAGGGGTGACAATTGTACCCATCCAGGTCCTGCTGTGCGGGTCACCACAGGACCTGACGAGCTCGCCCTGCTCACATTGCAGGTTATCCCATTCACTTTTCAGCTAGCCACACTGCTGCTAAATCCACTAACCGCCATTGCAAGCATGACCCAATGGCTATTTGAAACACCTAGGGTAGGTCTTGAATCTTCCCGCCTTGGCTCCTCTCCCAGTGTTACCGATCTGAATTACTGACAGACTGCGGAGCATTTATTGTTCCCAGATTTCTTCAGTGACACGAACGAGCACGAGATGGATGGGACAGGGACCTGCCCGGGTCTGAAAGGGAACCACAGATAGATTGCTGGGCCGCTGACAAACCCATGGACCTTTGCTTTATGCTTAACCCCAACATCGTCACAAGCAGAGAAACATGCCAGCGAGGGTTTTGTTATGCTTTTAATTAACATTTGAAACACATAAGGCATACGGTAACGTTAGGCAGAAGAGCATTACACGTTGTAGTCATGTAAACAGCATTGGCACAATCGCTTTCTGTTCAACTTGGTTACACGCACAAAGCGGAATATAATTATTTTTAAAAACGCCGTGCTGTAGGACAACAGCCACTCGAATCACATCTCCGCAAATCAACTGGATGGCACAGACACTGCTGTGTGTCGTAAGAGGCTCCAAGAGTAACACATTCTCACACCGTGCTCATACGCTACCTGCCCATCACCCTTTGCCATCACCAGTGCTTTGGGCACCACAGACTTCATTTGGCAACAGGAGTGGTTTTACACCTCTGACAGCAGCTGCAGATGGGTCAGATTCCTGCACTGGTTAAAGTCTGATGCCCACAACACTTTTTGCCCATCACTGGTCACTCAACTCTACTTCACACAGCTGGTTTGTAACTAAACATGCAGCTAAACTCCCTTCCCTGGTGTCTGTAGGACCTTTCCTCACCTCTCAAATACTGTCTTGGTGTAGCTACAGATCTCAATAGGGCTTATGTTTGTGCAAGCCAAGCTCCTTTCCACTCCCATCTCCCAGGTGCAAGAAACATTTGTAACTAATATATTTCTGATTAAACTAAACAAGCTTTTTAGTTCTGAAGCCGCCTGGGGATGGCAAAGTATGTACAGTTGTGTTTAAGGGCCCCTTCCTGGACAGGCAGTTTTGGTTACAGATCAGCAATGATGCTCAGATCACACTTAGACAGGTACCACTGGATTTTGCAATCTACATGTACATACCAAAGGCAGAACACCCTGCAAACTGCAGCAGGAGAGAGTGCAGGGAACACAGAAACCTTTAGCTAGTGCTCATAGCATCACAACACAAACTTTTGCCTTTCAGCCATTTTTCCCCCATGGCACAAGATTTGAGTCAAAATGATCAATTAGCAAAATGAACATTAAGCTGCACTTCAGTTATTTTGGAACAATACACAATTTAAGAGGAAACATGGCGCACTCTGTTCCCTGGATGACACTAGTTGTGCCCTCAACTTGTTCAGCATGTTTCCTTCTAATCAGACATCTTCTGGAGTGGAATGCCATTGTGCTTTGGTCCTTGCTAGAACAACCTGCTGTTTAACAAGTTGTTTGAGACACTGGTAATACAGTTGTATTAAGACTGACGATCAGTAGGTTTAATACTTACCGGCCCATAAAATGCCAGGGTAAATAAAGGCTACTATAAAATCTAGAACAGAGCATTAGTCTGAGGCAGTAAAGCGCAAGGTTACACTTAATCTTCCTTAAAAAACGTAGCTACTGCGGTGCAGGGTCAGTGCTAATCTCTCACAACTACCTAACTGCTCGGAAGGATTCAGAAGTCAGACTGAAAAGGGCATCAGAAGTTTATAGGTAGAAAATTCACTATCAACTACACATTGCAAACGAAGAGAAACGAAATTCCAGAGAGTCTCTGCAATGGTGACAAACCCTCAATGTCCTCACCTTAGCCCCAGGAAAGGCCACTACCAGCAAAGCTTTGCAAGAGGACAGGCCTAGAGATACTGACATACACGGGCAAGCTGACATCACCTTTGGCCACATCCAAATGCAGCCAACTTGGGCGAGGCATTGCCTTACGGTTGCCTCTGCTGCTTAGGCTCTGGAGCAGGAGCTTCCAAGGGTCAGCCTGGAGAGTCCATAAAACACACGTGTACGAGGAGTATATCGAGGCGGAGGGTAAGCAGGGCTAGGTCGCTTGTGTATCACAAGCCATATCTATTTTGCAGCACACTAGATTTTTGGCAGTATTGTAAGAGGCCAGTATGGCAAAGGCTTCAGTGACTTGCTAGTCCTACAAGCTGTCTAGAAAAGGCACTGAGATACTGTTTTCTATGGTGCATTGCAATGCAGCATACGTCAGAGCTGTCCTACAGGAAGATACAAGATACTCCCATTTGCTAAAAGGGGACTAGACTTCAAAAGCCTTGCGATGGTGCCCGGGATAAGGCCATCTGGAGTAAGGCACCAGGTGCTCTCAGTTAGCGGAGTAGAGCCAAGGAAAGGGGCAACCATTTTCCCCCTTTCAAAGACTCTAGAGAACCTGAAGCTCTGCGGTGCAGTGTGGCCAGACTCCTCCTGTCTCAAGGTGAAGCCAAGATTTGGACAAGAGCAGGTCTTGTTTGCTATAAAAGGAAAAACCCAAGAGTCTCAACTGCTTTTACAAACCTGTGGTGAAACGGCATAAAACAATGGCAAATCAAAGCTAACTCATTGAGCAGGAGCGGTTCTGAGAGGGGAAAAACCCAGCGGGAAGAGTCTGTATTTAGAAAAGGTTAGAGAAAAGTTGTGCTTGTGAGTTCCGCTGCATCACATCTGCGGAGTCAGCCCCCGTGTCACAAATGGAAGGAACGAAGACAGAAGAGGGTCTGAACCCAATCGTGGTTTGCTTTCTGAAGACCTAAACAGGGGCCCCATTTTATATCTGAAGTGAATCCTCCCGAGTCCAGGCCTAATGCAGCCTGACAGGGTTAGAGAGCAGGAACTGATGAGATAATGCAGCTGCACCACTGTAGCACATCAGTGAAGAAGCTGCCTACGCCAAGAGGAGGCTTCTCCTGTCAGCGTCCGTACCACATAACCCCTCCCCCCCCGAGAGGCGGTGGCCGTGTCGCTGGGAGACGCCCTCCCGTTGACACAATGTTGTCTACACTGGAGCTAGGTTGGTAAAATTGCACGGCTGAGCGATGTAGTTTCACCAACGTTAGTTGCTAGTGTAGCCCAAGCCACAGTGAAGCACCACTTATGTCTCCTGGGGCGGGGTGGGGGCAGCTAACGGAGGCCGTCGCGTTCTTTTTTCTTTGCACAATAAAATTCTCGTGCTGATGCTGGACCAGGTTCTCTTTAATGCAGGGAGGGACCCAGCAGGAGGGAATGTTCACAGCCCAGCAGATCCATGTTTGCTCTTATTTAAGAGCGGCATTTTGCTTCTGCCATGGCACTTTACAAAAAGGGGATGGGGTGGGGGATTGGTCCCTTCAGTTACCAGATCCAAATACAAGCAAAGCCTGAGCTGCTGCACCATCCACCACCCAGCGGGACCAACCCTGGACTGCTAGAGCAAGTGCAAATAGCAGCAAAGCTCCAAGTCCTGGGACTGCAGCAGGAGACCGAGCGCGGCTGGAAGGAGCAGCACCAGTCAGAACGTTAGACAAGGACAAGTTTAGATGCTCACAGACTGAACCGGTCAGGTTCCCACCCACAGCTTTACAACCACGCCTGGCATGGGCAAGCCCAGTTTTCTTCCTGGGGAGAGGAGCCCCCTGGGCAGTTCCCAGCATCTCAGCAGCACTGGGAAGTATCCTGAAAACACTGGCACTTCACAATTCGAGCAGACAAGCTGCAAGCCCCCTTTCGACGCTAGCTAGCCATAGGGACAGCCTGGGACTAGTGGAGAATCTGAAAAGCTAATTAAACCTGGAGTGGAAAATGCAAAACGGAAGCCAGGATCTAACCAGGCAAGAGCCTCACACCAGCGGGTTCGACAGGTCTGAGCCCAGACCTTTGATTTCTACAGTGTGTGACTCACTCAGAACCACATGCTGGCTGTCCAGACTTTACTGGGCCTGCTCCCTTCTAGAGCTGCAGCATCCCCTTCCTAGCACACACAACCCCAGACGCAAAGGCCAGCCACGAGGCTTGTTTTGTCCCAGCCTTGCAGACACGTTTTCACATTTGCAGCCCTTGGTAACAAACACGAGAATGAAGTTTAGCCTGACGGACATTCAGAGCCCAACGTTAACAAAGCACATAGAACCAACACAAATGGGTCAGTCCTTTTGGAGACACAGCTGAGTCCTTTCGGTCTCCAGACCCAGCTTTGACCACGGAATTGGTTTAGACTTTCCCTAACGGTTTGGGAGCAGAAAATGGACGAGAGCAAATTGCTGAACTGAAATTTCTCTTTAGTATTCATATAGCACCAGCCTAACTGCTCCTCAGGTTACATGCAGCATGCACAGAGAAGGAACAGCAAATTAAAAAGCTACAGCGTGACCAGCATCTAAGATACTAAGCTGGGCTTAGAAAAACTGGCCTTTTGCCAGCTGATTGGCATTAAAGGCTTGGGGGCGTGAGGAAAAGCGGGGAGGAGGAAGGGAAGTGTCATGACAGCAGGAATAACGGCAAAGAAATAACCAGCACTAGAATAATGCACAGTCTGATGTTATTTTCCTACAGCAATTTCATTGACAAGCATCTCTGGCTTGGCACATTCGTCTGTTGAACGTGCATCGTAAGACTGCAGAAAGGGCTCAGTTTCTATGGAGACAGTCAATGGTTGCTATAACAATTTGCATTTACACTTTGCAGCAACATACTACGCAGCCATTAGTCACGGACTGCTTGGAGGCCAGAGAGGCGCTGCCAGAGAAAAAGAACTTGGTTTGGAATTTGGGAAAGGAGATATAAAATGTGGTGAGAAAAGCAGGGCTAAGGTGGGAGGCATCACATTGAATGTTACACAGTCACACCTGGGAGAGGCTGGCTATGGCAGGTGCATATGATTCCCAACCCAAGACGCTCACAGTCCTAGAACTGGCTTTAAAAATGCATCATTCCCTTAATGGGGAAGATGGCAGGACTGAGCCGTCCATTCCCAGGTCCCAAAAGGGTTAAGGGTTAAACCACAAATTCACAACCTGCAGACAGGTCTCCTTGCTTTAGTTTTCCTCTTTTTTGGATTCTTCCTTCGGCAGCTCAGGAACTAGGATGACTTTCCCAACGTTCTTCTTCTCTTGCATCTGCCTCATGGCATCTGCCACCTAGGAAGAAAGAAGTCCCATGAGAAGAGCCACACCTGCCTCGCTGCGCCACTCGGGAGGAGACGCAGCAGCTCCGTGGCGTCCGCACAGGAACGTTTTCATCTACCGCATAACCATGGGTCAGCAATTTCTGTGCATTCACACATACCGCAAAATGGAGAATGCTGGGCAATGCTGGGCAGCTATCCCACCCTGCCTCAGCAGGGGAGAGCGCGCTCAGAGTACATGGGCACAGGGCAGTGCACTCCAGGGCGTCCCACTGAACAGAGAGCCGGGAGGAAGGAGCAATAGGTCCAATCGGTTACACTGACACCGCTACGGCTTCTTGTGACACAAAAACTGTGCCAAAACAGCTACTGAGAGACAGTCTGGTGTCAGGAAGGGAGAAAAACATTTACCTGCCACAGGCACTAGGCAAAGGCCATACAGTACCATCAGTCTGAAATCAGTGGGGAGAGCTGCCTAAAAACGTACAGCACATTCTAGCCCCCAGGACTAGCCACGCTGCGTCAGGGACGAGCTGTGTCCAGAAAGGAGAGTGGACAGGGCCATTGGCACACCTTGCAGGGACATCTCATGCTAGCCACAGGGATCCTGCTGCTTTGAGCCCCAGCTGGAGTAACCGGCAGTGCTGCCGAGTCCAGACGCCCTATGGTGAAGGCTCCCCAAGCATCAGGCTCGGACTGTTCCAGCTCTAGTCATTTTGGAAAGCCCAGAAGAGGCAGTTCATCTGCAGCTCCCTGGAAGGCGCTGTCCTTGTCACCATGCCAAACAGACAGGCTGATGAGACGCTCGTGTTCTCCTGCATCTGTCTGCAGCACAGGGCTCGCTCATGCACAAACCCACTGGGACGTGCCAGCTCATTACAAAGTGCATGCCCAGATCAATGCAGACAGAGCAGAAGCTGTTGGCTGGTAATGCAATCAGAGTCCCATTATGAGCTGCTCTTTCCGGCAGGAGGAGATCAGCACAATGATGCACAGGCAGCACATGCCTCCTGCCAGAGTTAATTTAAACAGACGGCAGGTGAATAGGGGGGAAGGGAGAGCAGGGTCTGAACAGCTAGACTGATCACTGTGCTGGCTGGAGATTGCCAGCGCGCCTTATACTTACTCCAGTTTGTCTTTTGGAATTCTCTCCTTTCTCCATTAACAACCGAGGCCAGTTCCTCCAAAGAGACGCTCCAGGGTCCGGGTCAGAACCAAGGGCAGGGGAGGACGATGGAAGATGTTTTGCCAGGTAACTAACTAACTACCTGGTAAGCACCTGAGTGTCTCCCCAGCTCTGGAAGGATCTCCCAGCTGCATCCCCACCCCTCACAGAACTGCCCTCACAGAAGGGCCCACTCCACAGCACTCCCAACACAAAGCCAGCAGCACGGTCTTAACATCTAGCAGGCACTTCTGTTGGGCAAACATCTCCCTGACCTGCTGTCGAGTCAGGGCAGGCTGGGGAAGTCCCAGGACAGGGCAGGAAAATGCTACTGGGGCGTGTTCAGGGCCACCATGCTGGGTTCTAAATTGGGTAAACAACCCAGCCCTGCTTCCGCTCTGTGGTGTGTCCATCTCCGTAGCTCTACCTGAAAGCTTCAGTGAGACCAGGCACAGGCCTGAAGCATGTACTGCTCCAATCAGTGCTTGGGGCCAGAAGCCAATCTGACACCAATGGCTACAGCTAATGCACATGCTTTGCTGGCAGCCACCAGGCTACAAATTAGCATCAGAAACAGAAATCTGCTCCTTCCTCCAGCAAGGTCCCTGCCAAATCCCAGTCACCACACCCCAGAGACTGGCTGCTCCAGTGTAGCAAGTGCCCTCCTGCCGCACTCCGCTGAGACTGCACCACTGGAGACAGAGTCCCATCTCTCTTCTTTAGGCCCTCTGCATCTCTGTATTTTGGGCCTAGGTTACCTGAGAGCCTTTACAGGAAACTCCCCCTCTCTCTTTTGGCTTCTGCTGTAGAGACCTCAGAAGCAACTGTTCTTTCTGGGTGAAGGGGGGTAAGTCCCCCAGCTCTGCCCCCCACTGCAGAGGAATTCTGCCCCTGGCTGGGCCTGAAGGGTAACACACCTCCATGCATTACTGTCCATTCACTGACAGCTGAGATCACTCCGGTGGCCTCTGCCCAACACCTCGGAGGCAGCCTGGACAGTTAAGCTTGGAGAAGCACAGACTTCCTGGGCCTCTTTGAGCTTGGGCAGCCCGATGTGTTTAGACTGAAATCAGAGCTGTATTGGCAGGCTCCAGAAGCTGCTTGGTAAAGTCCAGCAAGCTCCTGAGATTAACCCCTGGCTCCCAGGATATTACTGGCCAGCAGTTTTCAGGTAGGCCAGCCACTCCAGGCTCTCTGTCTTACAGACCAGCTCCCCAGTGGAGATTCTGGCCCATTCTGCTGGAGAGGCGCACAGCTCCCTCCAGCCCTGCTCTTGAGCATGATCCAACAGCACTCTGGCCCCCCACAAGGTGTGGAGCAGTAGAGGAGGTGTTAAGCAATTCTAGTGTATGCCAGAAGTGGACAATCTCTGCAGTATCTCTCCAGTATCTCCAGAGAAAACACCACGTGACCCCAGCTTAGCCAGACAATCCCCTGCTCTGGGCTGACACAAGGAGCTCAGGGAGAGTCAGCAGCCAAGTGGTCATTTGACTACATTCCAGCGACCTTATGCATCTCCTTTGAAGGCAGACTTGATTAAAGGACTTTTAACAGCACCACAGCACTTGCCTCAGGCTTGGAAGACCCATAAAGAGTCTTTCAGTTGCAGATAGATTTCCAGTTCAGTGTCAGTCAGTCACTCTAAGTCTTTGCAGTTGTGTTGTGCCTGAAATCAAGACATGTTGTGGCAGGCACTGTGTCCACATCCCAGCTCATCTTCAATTCAGAGTCCCATTTGTTATCAGTCCTGTGCACCCTACGCCCAGCTCTGCAGATGCCCCTCAATCCTGACCCACAGGACCCCGGCTATCCTGGTCCTGCTCTCTCGCTGGGAAGTGGTAAAGATGTCAGCTCTTGTCTCAGAAATCATTAATTCTGGACTAGGTCACACATGGCGAAAGGAAACCAGTGCAGTAATTCTCTGCTATCCTCCAGCCAGGCACTGTTTTCTGATCCTCAAGTCTTTTAGGGCCCTTTACAATACTCGGTTTTGGAATTTTTCTATCGTACTATTAAAGGCCACTCTGCAGAGCCGCCATAGCAAACTATCGCTGTGCTATGTGGCAGGGCAGGGCAGGGTCTGTGTCAGGAGAATTATCTCGTTAGCAGTACTGGTTTGAATCCATCTATTACAACACACGGGGTTTAGTAGAAAGATCTAGTTTCGGAAGAACTCCCCCCACCCCAGAGACAGATCAGAGTGGAGAGCCCAGAGTCTACAGCAGAATTTGACTGAATATAAGGATGCACCAAATGCAGAATCGTGTAACAGCCGTTTACAAAGCCACAGTCTCACTCTGCAGCATCTCCACTTTGTTCTGCTGCTTCAGTTTCCAATCAGCAGAAAAATCTGAGGGTGAAGCAACAAAGTGACCCACCCACCCACATACAGTTTCCTCTGTAATTACCAAGCAGAGATTCAGCGGTCTCTAGTGTAACATGCACAGCATACGCCCCACACGCAGTGTGCAGCACTGCTGTCTGTAATTAGTCAATGTAACTCAGCCCTTTGGCCCTCTCTCTGTTCACAGCGTGGGAACGCCTTGAAACACTCAGTCTGAAAGACATTTAAAAAAGAAGGAAGTGACTTAATTCTCTTGCTCCTGGTATGTTCGGTGGTCCCCTTTCCTGCTGAAATGAGCATGTCAGGTACCAGCCCCTCTCTGGAGGGAGGACACAGGGGCTCCCAGCAAACATTTGCTGGTGAAGTGGAGCGAGGGAGATCTCAGGAAATTACGCAAACAACAGCCCAGGGGAATTGCTGGCCTCAGACATGAGAACATCTTCCACTGAGGTGCACCTGGGACACAGGCTGGGCCTTCGAGTGCACAGGCTGCACCCACAATGCGCAGCCAGGGACCCGGACAGGTCCAGAGCGGTCTCAAACACTCCTCACACCAAGGATGAGAGCATCCAATACACCCACAACTCCCGATGGTAAATACAAGCCTGGCCACACTCATCCCACGGCCACTCCCAACTCCCCCTTTGTTTTCTGCAGGGCAGCCTGTGCTATGGGGACACCCACTCCCACGGCTGGGAACAAGACTCCTCCTTTACGAGGGCTGGCTGCTCAAGCAGGGCCAGGTCTGAAGAAAAGGAACACACTGAGCAGCCCCGGCCACAGAGAGTTACTCTGCTAAGAGGAAGAGAACGAGCGGGTGCTCCCACTCAGAGCGAAGAATCTGCATGACAAATACTCAGCAGGATATGCCCCATCTCTCCACCCCCAGCGAGAAACCATAGCCTGTGCCAGCCCAAACCCAGTGAGGAGCGTGTAGAGCCAACAACTGTCCAGTGAAGCCAGTACATTGGCCTCTTCCCCAGGACTCTGCCGTCTACTGCTGCAGCGGGGTTCCCTTGCTCCCATCCCAAGGATTTGCGGCCCCAAGGCCTCACCGCACTGTACAGGGGACTTTGGGGTTAAGCTATCTGATGTGTAAGTTCACCCCCCAATTCTCTCACATTTCCGATGAGCTGCGATTCTAGGCTTACCACGCATGGACCAACAGCAAATCAGTCATGCAGACACTAAGCACATTACCCAGCTCCTACAGGCCTTCCGCATCTTATTCCAGATTCCCCCGGGATCCGCGCTCCAAGATATCACTTAGCGCTTGGCACTCTGTGCTCATTATGTCCCAAGGGCTCCATTATCACTCCCAACCACACCTGGCTCCCGACACTAGCAATCCAAGCTGAGTTCCTGCTGGTAGCTCTGTGCCTGGCAGAGGAGAGTCATTCATCCTGTGAACAGCAGCCAGCTTGAGAATCTGCTTCAGTTTATATCGCAGGTGCTGGAACCAGGGGCGTGGGGGGTGCTGCTGCACCCCCTGGCTTGAAGTGGTTTCCATTGTATGCAAGGTTTATAATTTGGTTTAATGGCTCTCAGCACCCTCACTATAAAAATTGTTCCGGTGTCACTGGTTTACCCTGCTGAGTACAAGTTTCCTAAGCAAGTCAGTGTCTCCTGTAATCCTCAGTGCCCCAATTTAAACCCATCCTAGAGGCTCCAAGCCCCAGTCTCCATCCTTCCAGTTTAGAAGGGGGTCGGGGGGGGAGGCAAGTAGAGGTTAACGCATTAGGAGACTCCCTGCAAGAGCAAGGGACGATGCTCCTTAACCAGCCAGAGCTTTGAGGGAGCAAGAGGGCTGCACTCCGTCACCTCTGGCCTAGCTTCCAGGGCGGGGCTGGAAGCCAGGTCTCCCAGGCGAGAGCGATTATTACTTGTATTGTGCTAGTGCCCAGTCGAGGATCAGGGCCCCAGTGCACTACACACAGTACACACAGTTCCTGCCGCTCCAAATCCAGTGGAAATCAAAAGGACACAGGGCACAGAGTGCAGAGTGCTCCAGCCACGTAGTTCAGATGCCAGTCACTCAGCCAGTTCCAGTATATGCTGCACTGCTCTTCTCTGCAGGAGAGCACTGCCGGGGGGAGAGTGGTGGTCTTGGGGCTAAGAGACTGACCTGGGATGCAGGAGATCTGGGTTTATTTCCCAGCTCTGACGCTCCCAGTGTGACCCCGGCCAGACACAATCTCTCTGGACCAGTTCCCTGTCTGTGAAATGGAAATATTATTCCCTTCTCCCACCCTTTGTCTGGCCTGTCTATTTAGGATTATAAGCTCCATGGCTCAAGGACTGTCTCAATGTGTACACGGCACAACACAGACCATCTTGGTTGGGAACCTCGACTGCAAAAGAAAACCAACCACAAATCCCAGAGAACATGACCCGGAACTTTGCAGAACCCAGCTAGGAACAGGAGCAGCAGCTGTCCCTGCAGCGCTCTCTCTCTTACGGAGGCTGTCAGCCTGCACCACGACTCGGACTCACCTGCTCAAAGGGCCATACGGAGTCTATTTTGGGTTTGATTTTGCCCTGGCTGTACAGGCTAACCAGCTTGGCCACAACACCCCCAATGAGCTCAAACTCTTCATCCATGTAACCCAGGTGGTAGCCGCACACGGCCTTGTTGAGGTGCAGGAGCTGCAGAGCATTGATACTGAACTGGTTCCACCATGTCTTTGCCATGGCCATCAGGTTCTTCTTCTGCCCAGTGAGCAGGTTGGCCACCCCTAGGAGGAAGTCAAGGCCACAGTCATACTCAGAGCTCACAAAAGGCTAACAATGCCTGGTGAAGAGCACCCAGCGCACCAGTCCTAAGGCAGCTCAGAAAGCACAGAGTACTCCTCCACCTGCATACTCAGGATCAGGCAAGGCCAGGATCTTCCAAAGAAACGAAGAGGCAAAGAGGCTTTGTGTGACGGAACAGAGACCCCTTTTGGCCAGTAGACGTGCAGGTCATTGCTAGAGTAAGTATTCAAAATATGAGAGTTTCTTACCTTAGGACAGGCAGTGAATTAACACAGCTAGATTTAGGTGCCAAGCCAGTGAGACTGGTACAATGGCAGAGTACTGCTGATGCTAAAATGCAGCCAGCTATGTTGGCCGAATCCACCCCAAGCTAGGGTTTCAGAGCCTGGCCCACTGTAACGGTTAATCCTGCCAAAACACTCTGCAGTCCAGAGAGTGGAGGCCAATGCCAAGGGACGGAATGCAGTCAGCGTGAGATTCCTGCATATCCCGTCAGGGGCTGTGTGAGGGCTTTGTCTATGGGGACAGAATCACAGTGTTTTGCAGCTGGAGAATGGAAAGAGAAGTATTCTGTAGCTTCAAACCACATCACCCACACACCCCACAGAAGAAAAGTGAGCTTCTATGAGTGGCTACACATTAAGTCAGCCTGAACCAGGATAAACTCACTGCAACTGATCCCATGAGCAGGGCACAGATCTCACTTCCCCCTGCATGTGTGTATTCGGACTGGAAAGCAACTCTCTTTGCAGGGGAGATTTGATAGGTCAGTGTATGGAGAGGAGTGAATTGCATCTCTTGGGCAGGGAGAGAGGACAGGAACCTAGCTCTCAAAATGAGACATGAGCAAACTGAACCCCCAGCAGGAATCCGGTTTCTAATGCATGTGACGCTCCAGACAGAGCAGATACTAGAGATCAGACTAACGTGGTAACCAGCCACTGTGGGCTGCTCTCCCTTGGGACCTGGCTGGGGGAAACCAGTGCGAGTGCTCTCATGCAGAGCCACCCTCCCCCACCCCAGTGCATGACTCCACTCTACAGGGAATCTGGCCTGTTGACATCAGCTCTTCAGCAGATGCATCATTCCCTCATACTACTCACCATAGGTTATGAGTTTGCCCATTGGCTTCAGGAGGTTGAATGCTTTGGTAGTGTCCGATCCTCCCAGTGGATCCAAAACAATGTCGACTCCTAGAGAAAGTTTGCACAAAGAGTAACAGGCGGTTTCTTTCCATTTCCTGAGGGATAGGCCAGTAGCGGGGTAGGAAAGCCCCATCCCACTCAATTCTCCCCACAATCGCTCACGGTACCTTTTGGGGAGATTTTCCGGACTTCCTCCACGTAATCCATACTTCTGTAGTCAATTGGGTGAGCGACCCCGCTTTCCCTGAGGGCATCGTGCTTGGAGGCAGAGGCAGTGCCAAAGATGGTGACGTTCTCCACTGTCTTGCAGAGCTGAACGGCGGCCGTTCCTACCCCCCCTGAAACAGGCAGCAAGAGGGGAATGTGAGGAGTGGACAGGAAAGGGGCATAGGAGACAAACCAGCCCCTAGATGTGCTGCTGCTGCCCTCTCCCCCCCACACACACCTGACACCACACCATGGCTCAATCTCAGAGTGAAGGATTTGTCTGTGGTTCAGAAAAGCTCATGCACTGACCCTAAGAGAGTTGATGGCCTCAGGCTAACTATATGGCCCTGGGATCTGCCACCTCACTACGGTGCTCAGGGCTTTAATACAATCAGACCCGTCTGGTTTTACTGTGTGGCATCCCACAAGCGGGGTGTGGACAGAATCCACCAATAGCACAGTGGGATATTTTGCCAACCCAGCACCTGTGTAGCTAATCTGTCTAAGCCTTTATACCAGGTTTGTCACCCCTCTGTCCAAGCACCCAAGTCATCTCCCCTCCCAGCAGTTGGACTGGCCGTTGTGAAGCCAACTGCCCATGGGCCGAGCCCCGGCGGAGCGCACGTTACCAGCAGCCATGTGGATGAGAACGCTCTGGTGGGGTCTCAGGTTCCCAAAGTCAAAGAGGATCATGTACGCCGTGATGTAGTTGACCAGAAAGGCAGCCGCTTCCTCGAAGCTCATTCCGTCAGGCATCAGGTAAGTCTGATTGGCTGGGACGGTCACAACTTCCTGCCAGAGCCCTGCTCTGGCCAGCACCATCACCTTATCACCAACCTAAGGCCAGAGAGAGAGTGGAGTGGGAGGGCCGATGGTGGCATGCACTGGGTCAGCGGGGAGGTGTCACTCAGCATCCTGGGCATCCCAGTCTGCACTTAGCCACAGCACTAAACACAGCACCAGTTTCTTTACAGACACAATGCACAGGTCTCCAGTGCCTGGACTGCAACTGGTCACTGGGTGGGAATGCAGAGACTCTTCTCCACAGAGTCAATACGTGTTTGTCGTCCCCTAGCCAGGCTCCTGACATGAGGCCTGGCTTTGTGCAACACACTAGATGGGAAAAGGGAGCAGCAAATTTCTGGAGTTTAGTTTCACTTAGAACATGAAGCTTGGGCTGAAACTTGAGGCGAGGAAGGGAGAGGGTGGGGGAGAATTCCCGAACAGGGACCAAGATGCAGAGTCCAAGGCCTAGAGCCATTCTGTGACATCTGCGTCCCTTTGAGAGGTACCTCTCTAACAAGCGCCTCAGCCACCTGAAGGCAGCAACGTCTCGGGATCTAGTGACGTAAGCATGAAACCAAAAGTAAGAGCGCTCCAATAGTTGTGATTACAGAAGAGCACCACAGTGGAGAGAATTTGTACTCTCTACTTTGCCAGACAGCTCAAAAGACTGGCACATGGACTCTATTCCGGTTTTCTGTTGGCTCCTCATGGCACGGTGGTTGGTGTAAACTCCTTAGGGCAGGGACCATACTCATTGCCAGCTCTCGAACAACAACAGGATATTCGGCACTTTAACAGTGTTGAAATGGATACAGACGCTGTGCGGAAGAGCCCAGCAACGCAGCTGAAGCTACACCATGAATTTCTCTACAGACAGCTGCAAATTCCATTCTAGTTCTACAACTTCTGCAGAGATTCTTGCAGTAGGTTATACACCTCGCGGTTCTGACTTCTGCAGCACTGCAGCAACATCACTGCTTTAAGCAGCACAGAATTTTTCCATTAGCCAGGCCAAAAAAGAATTTGAAGAGCAATTAGCAAAAGACTCAAAAACTATCAGCAAAATGTTTTTAAGTACACCAGAAGCAGGAAGCCTGCAAACAATCAGTGGGGCCACTGGAGGATTGAGGTGGTAAAGGAGCACTCAAGGAAGAAAAAAAAACAATGCAGAGAAGCTAAATGATTTCTTTGCATAGGTCGGGGGTGGCCAAACTGAGCTGTATGCAGCTTTGTTACCATTAAAGTGCAGTTCAAGGGGCCCGCCCACACTCCCCCCATTCTCCACCTACCAGACTGGAGGTGGAGCTCGGGGCCTCTGCCTTGCAGCAGAGTGGTAGGGTAGAGGCTTCTGCTCAGCAGGGGGGCGGGTCTCAGGGCTTCAGCACCAATTCTCGACAGGCATCTCCCATGGGGCTGAAACTCCGAGCCCCAGCAGGTGCACCCCGGCTCTCAAACTTCTGAAGACTGTCGTATGCAACTCGAAGGGTCAGTTACTTTGGCCACTCAGGCAGAGGATGTGAGAGCGATTCCCACACATTAACCATTCTTTTTAGGTGACAAATCTGAGGAACTGTCCCAGTCTGAGGTGTCAATACAGGTGGGATTAGAACAAACTGATAAATTAAACAGTAATACGTCACTAGGCCCAGATGATATTCTCCCAAGAGTTCTGAAGGACTCAAAGATGAAATTGCAGAACTACTAACTGTGGTATGTAACCTGCCATTTAAATCAGCCTCTGTACCAGATACTAATGTGACTCCAAATTTTATAAAAGGCTCCAGAGGCGATCCCGGCAGTTACAGGCCGGTCAGCCTGACTTCAGTACCTGGCAAACGGATTGAGACTGTTAGCACAGAACAGAATGATCCAACAAATCGTATTCATCAACGTGTGGGCAAGAAGCACTGTGCACCAGGAAACCTGACTACAGGGGCTTCAGCAGCTGTGGAGTCTGGCCAGAGGTGGCTCAGCCGGGGAGGGCGCCTAGGGGACAGAGCAGCCCCATGCGCACTGAGGCCAGGACCTGGGACAGCGGGGGGGGGAAGAGGAAGCTAAGCCCCCGCCCAAGGGGCTGCTGGAGAGTCTGCAGGTTTGGCTGGAAATTGCTTCCCCTCCCTACTCCAGTGTTTATCTGAGGGGTGGAGAGGCTCCCCCGTGCCAGTGCATAGGTACCGACTCTGGGTGCTCCGGGGATGGAGCACTCATGGGGAAAAACTAGTGGGTGCTCTGCACTCACTGGCAGCCAAGCTTCCCCTCTCCACCTCCCCCACCCTACCTCACCTCCACGCCACCTCCTCCCGCAGCGCTTGCCACTGCCAAACAGCTGAAGCAAGTTCCAGGAGGGAGGAGTGGGGCTGGGGCGGGGATATGGGAAAGGGGTTGGAATGAGGGCGGGAGGGAGCGGGGCCAGGGTGGAGTCAGGGCAGAGGGGGGTTGGGCACCCACCCGCACAAGCAGAAGTCGGTGCCTATGTGCCAGTGTAGTGTCCACCTGGCACCGCAGGGGCTCCAGGCGGCTTTGGCACATGCAGGGCTTGGTTCCTCCTGGGCAGCACCCCATGTGGGAGAGTCTCAGGGTTTCCTGGGGTGCTGGTCCGGCCAGAGGCAGCTGAAGAGGAAGGAGCCCACTGGGCAGGCTGCAGGGGTGCTGAGTGCTCCTGCCAGGGGCTCCACACAGTGCTGGGAGCAGCACGCACTCCACGGGGGTTTATGGAGGAGTAGTGGGTGAAGGGGCAAAGTGGGGAGAGGACAGCGAGGAGGGGAGCATGTAAAGGGTCAATGGATGGGCAGCAGAAGCAATGTGTGGGGCAATCACATGCCCCCCCATCTCATCATTTGAGTCACCTATGGGTCAACATATTCAGAAAATGATCTGGAAAAAGGGGTAAACAGTGAGGTGGCAAAATTTGCAGACAGTACTAAATTACTCAGAATAAAGTCCAAAGCAGACTGTGAAGAGTTACAAAGGGATCTCACAAGACTGGGCAACAAAATGGCAGATGGAATTCAATGCGGATAAATACAAAGTAATGCACATTGGAAAACAATCTCAACTATACATATAAAATGATGGGGTCTAATACCTATCTCCCAGAACTGGAAGGGACCTTGAAAGGTCATCGAGTCCAGCCCCCTGCCTTCACTAGCAGGACCAATTTTTGCCCCAGATCCCTGAGTGGCCCCCCTCAAGGGTTGAACTCACAACCCTGGGTTTAGCAGACCAAATGCTCAAACCACTGAGCTATCCCTCCCTCTAAATTAGCTGTTACCACTCAAGGGAGATCTTGGAGTCTTTGTGCTCAGTTCTTTGAAAACAGCCACTCAATGTTCAGCAGCAGACAAAGAAGCGAACAGAAGGTTAGGAACCATTAGGAAAGGGACAGATAAGACAGTAAACATCATATTGCCTCTATATAAATCCATGGCAAGCCCACACCTTGAATACTGCATGGAGTTCTGGTTGCCCATCTCAAAACAGAGATATTAAAAATGGAAAAAGTACAGAGAAGGGCAACAAAAATAATTAAAAGAGTATGGAATAGATTCCATATAAGGAGAGATTAAAAGAGTGGGGCTGTTCAGCTTGGAAAAGAGACAAGTAAGGGGGATGCGCTAGAGGTCTACAAAATCATGAATGTTATAGAGAAAGTGAATAAGGGAGTGTTATTTACCCCTTCACATAACACAAGAACGAGGGGTCACCCAATGAAATTAATAGGCAACAGGTTTAAAGCAAACAAAAGGAAGTATTTCTTCATACAATGCACAGTCACCCTGTGGAACTCTTTGCCAGGAGATGCTGTGAAGGCCAAAACTATAACTGGTTTCAAAAAAGAATTAGATAAGTTCACGGAGGACAGGCCTATCAATATCTGCTTTATATCCACATACCACGTTTGGGATCATGGATTGGCTGTGGATACAAATTTCGTAATTGCACAGGGCTCTAGCTATTAGCCAAGATGATCAGGGATTCAACCCCATGCTCTGGGTGTCCCTAAGCCTCTGATTGCCAGATGCTGGGACTGGATGACAGGGGATGGATAACTGATAATAGCCCTATTCTATTCCCTTTGAAGCATCTGGCATTGGTTACTGGTGGAAGATAGGACACTGGGCTAGATGGACCATTGATCTGACTCAGTCTGGCCGTTCTTATGTTCATGGCTGAATTTGTTCATGCGTAGACAGAGACTCCTGGGCAGATGGTTGCACTGGATTAGTAAGACTTGTCTTTGGATACAGCATGCCCAACTTTAAAGCGCTGTTCAGTCCAGCCCAGTCATCTGCTTCATGCTCTGTTTGCATCACTGTTCATTCTGAATGACTGAGGGAAGGTTAAACGTGTCCTGACAATTCATGCCTGGTGCCTTTCGACTACAGCAGGAGGTGCAGAAAGCTGGCATGGTGTCAGTTTTTACCTGGCAAAGGCCTGGAGTGCCGAGATGTGCTTCAGGGTGTTATTTGTGGCGTGTCAATACTAATTCCTCAAGCAGCAGCTTTAGCTGTGAAACAATACAATACACTTTGGGAATGTGGAGTGACCAATCACCAGAACCCAAGAACCATCCCAAACGCTGGCTGCTATCTGAGTCCCAAATGAGGCTGTGAAGGGGATACTCTAGGACAGTGGTTCTTAACCTTTACTGCAGCCTACACCCCTTTGGTTCTCAAAATATGTTCTCGCACCCCGTATCAAAAATCGTTGAAGTAGGTCAGTTCTTTAAACCTATTTTTGTTTGTGTATTACAGTAATCATTAAAAATGTATAATGTTAATACACAGGTTTGATGAAACAAAGTAGTTGTACTTATGTGCCTGTGCTTAATTTGTGTTTTCGATGATTTACCTTCTAACAAAATCGGACATGTCTCAGACCCCCAGAAAGGGCATCTCACACCCCGAGGGGATGCATGCACCCCAGGTTAAGAACCACTGCTCTAGGAGCATCAGTCCAGGAAGGCAGAGACTAGAAAAGCATTACATTTTTTTACCAGACTTTTTATATTTGAACAGCGTGTGCAGTGAGCAGTTCTAGATTCTTGATGCCTCAGATGTTTTCTGAAGAAGGATTTTGGGGAAGTAACTGAGCCCCTCTGAACTCTGCACTAAAAGAGGCATGTGACTTTGTTATACGAGTCAGCTGATAAGTCACAAAGGCAATTTCCATCGATTTCTCCTCTTCTGGAAGTGATTTCGCCACAGAGTCCAAAAGCTGCACCAAAAACTCCTCAGCAGGGAAGCCCGTGTAGAAGAGATTTCCTTCCACAGTACAGGCCTTTGCTTTAAGCTTCTGCTCTTAAAAGAAATCTCAGGTAACTATAAGAAATATTTCAACAGAAGAGCAGTTTCCAGGACAGTTTGTAAAATGGTCTGATCTTGCAAATCCCAAGGGAATCACAGCAGAAAACAATGTGGCTGCAGATGAACTCAACATCAAAACAGAGTTTACATCAAGGCTGAGGGATATCAATAGAATCAGCTCTACTCTCTGATGGCACTGGACAAGGGGTGGGCAGACATGTGGAATAACCATTGTATGAACCAACCAAATCTCCACAAACTACGTACACTTCTATCCGATACAAGAATCGGACGTTCTTCAAAGGTGACTTACAGGTATGCACATGTGGAAAAAGCCTTTCTGCGTGGAAACTCGATGGACCAAATTCTCAAAATGTGCAGCCATTGCATTCAGCTGCCACTCAGTAAACCCAAGTGCCTGGGGTAAGAGATTAAGTCTGTCCTGCCAGACACCTAAGGAGACCCTCAGATTTCACTTTGCTCTATATTCAGGAAGTACAGAGGACAACGCAGTCCTCTCACCTCATGCTGAACTTACTGGACCTCTGTGTAAGCTCAAAAGCTCGTCTCTCACCAACAGAATTTGATCCAATAAAAGATGTTACCTCCCCTACCTTGGGCCTCTCGTCACTTTAAGAGCACTGTGACACAAGACAAGGTGCATCTACACTGCAATTAACCACCCTGGCTGGCCTGTGTCAGCTGATCCAGGCTCCCAGCCAATGTGTGGAGCTATAAAACTGCAGTGTAGGCCCAGGCTCTGGGACCCTCCTCCTTCGCAGAGTCAGCTAACATGGGCCAACCACAGGTGTTTACTTGCAATGTAGATGTACGCATAGTTTCAGTGTGGGTGTAAATCTGTTCATCTTTCAAATTTAGTTTTGCTTCCAGATGCACGAAACCCAAAGCCTCTCCAGTGAGCTGCTCTTATCCCCCCAAACAGGGAGCATCTGTTCATAGTGTGTTGGGAGGTGCGCCAGCAAAACCAGATAGCAGCATATTGGACAGCAGAGCGGCACAGCCGAGGCAGCGGAAAGGCTCATAGCTGTGTGGGTTTGGCATTTACACTTGAGCAAACTGAAATGTTTTCATTGGGGGGAGTGGAGAGTGTAACAGAATCATATTTAATAATCAAGGTTTGTTTGAGAGGCTTTGGGAATACATTCCCTAGACGCGTCTGAAACGGTCATGACTCTGTTAGCCTAATGATAACAGGTGAAGGGAAAAAACTTGGCACGTTTGTCAATGACCTACCAAAGCTTTAATGAGAGAAACAGAACAAAGAGGGCGTTTCAGTTCTATGAACTTCCAAAGATAACCGTGATCTATAGAGGAATGCCAGAATCATGCTGCATTAACCTCACAGCAGCTAACCTGTTAATGCCCTTGAGGCCTCGTCAGCTCTAAGGCCGGCAAACAGCATTTGCAATGGTTGTAGCAATCTCCTTCCACACTGAAACTGGTTACAAACCGTGTTTTAGCTGTGTTCAGAAACCACGCTCAGGTGGAGAGCATCACGGGGGTTCTTGCTAACTCCAATGAACACGCAATTTTGCTCATGCAGAACCTCATAAAAAACAGAAATAAGAAAGCCACAATCTTCCATCTGATCTCTCATCTCTCCAAGACTGTCTGCCCTGCAAAACTGCCCTCATCTAGCTCTTACGGAATTTCAGATCTTGGAAACTGGTTCGGGTACAGGGGTGCTCCAGCCAGTACATAGTTATTTTTTTCCTGTGATGTTCTGTCCATGCAGGCCAACAGCCATGTCACCCTTAGACAAAGGGCCTTAGCAGCTGATCTCATACTCGGACTCCCAAGAAGATTCTCCTTTTAAATTAAGTTATAGCTAGACATTTCTTCGTGCCAATAAATAGCCCTCTCTCCCCTCCCCAACATTCTGGTGGAGGCCTCAAACTGGTTCTGGAGACAATGTAAAATTCAGCATCACTGGAACTGCTTATCCCTGAAGCCTCCACTACTCCTGGGCCATGCATCTTTCATGCTAAAAGAAAACACAATCTTCCTTTGCTGGCAGGAAATCCTGTATTTATTTGGCAGCAGCGTCAGGAAAAAAGTGTTATTGATGCTCTGCAGCCTTCACCTTTTACATGAACCTTTCTACAACATGCACACGCATTTTCCACATACATCATGCACACACAGGGGGATTGAGCATACTGCCTACAGCTCACTATGGGATCACCGTGTGTTCCCGCCATTCCTGGGGACAGCAAAACAGTCACACAGCCGGCCTCAAGTTTACTAAACCTGGACACTTTTTTTTAATTTTAAATTTTACTTATTCCCCAAACTACTGATGTCAAACAGATGTGTTCTGCTACTGCAGTCTGCTCTGCTCAGAGCCCTTCATCAGCAAGTGGGTACGAACAACAAATGTCACCTGCCCTACACCAGTGGTTGCACAGCAGTGCATGCTAGGAAGAAACCCAGGAGGTACTAACCACTTCCAGAAGGGTGTCAGCAACAGGAATGGTGGTAATTCTAGGGTTCTATAACCAGTGGAGAATTTCAAGACTATCTTGGAAATGTTCTCCATTTAGTTACAGTGAGACAAGACTCCCCGAACTCAGGGCTAATACATTTATAATACACTCAGGACTGATCTGTCAGACAGATTAACATCCATTTAAACTCTTTGGGAGAAACTATGAGAACAGCAATCTATTAAATAAACTTGCTATTAGCTGGCGAGGAATGGAAGTGTTTTAAAAATCACCAAAGTGATCTTTAAATGAAATATACACTATATATTCTCTAATATGTTAATAGTAAGCTATTTTTATTGCAGTAGTGTTTAGAGGCTCCAGAAATCAGGGTCCCTTCATGCTAAGGACTGTTCAAACACACTAAGACAGGTCCTCTAGATTGTAAACTCTTGAGGGCTGGGAGAAAGGAATACAATATAGCGCTTAATTCCTCAGAATGAGAGCTGGACAACAAGTAGATGACTAATAGTAATCAGCTGCACTAACACTTAGAGACCCAGAAATGAGGAAAGAACCCATAGAATGTGGTCTGAGAGACATCTGCATTTTCCCAGAAAGAGACTCACTTAGGTAGCTTAAAAGCAGATGAAGATCTGTGGTGGTGATCATTTCAGTCCTGCCAAGTTTAGCTAAGGCTCTTCTCCTTTTCCCTGGATTAAGCCATATTAGATGCATAGTCAATCTGCACAGGTGTTTATTACAGATCTCATAATTATCAGAAACAGGCAGAGATATATTATTGTCCCCTGCAGCATATCCAGTTCTGAAACATCATTCATTAAAGATAACTTCCTCCTTATTGTAGAAAGATGCATCTGACAGCAGCTACCCAGTGTTGAGACAAAACATCCCACTCAAAATAAAAAACCATCAATTTGTAATCAACAGTTCTGCCAACCCTAATTTGAAAGCTTCACACCTGCACCGGAGCAAGTCACCTCTATAGCACACCTGTGTTATTAAAGTAGCCAACCATCTCTAGTGACTCATCCACAATGCACCAGTTACACTGGGATTGGAGCAGGCAACCATTCAGTAAAAGGATTACATATATTTAGAACAAGCTAATTAATACAGAACCTTTGTTCTACTATTGCAGAGTTCTTAAGTAACATTCATCCATAAAGACAATGACAGAGAAACTAGCTTCCGAGATTGATGTGTTAATATGATCATCTCCACAGACTGCCTTTGTTGCACATATGCTGCGTTTAATAGCACATAAATATGCTTTGAATGGAAGCCCCCAAATCAGAGTATGCAGCTTTTATTTTGAAGACAATTTTGTCGCACCAAAGTATGACGTCTCAGCACATATGCCAAGTGCTGGATTTACAACTCCTAATGAGATTGAAATTCTTTGCAATTTAAATAGTAATTCACTAAACCGATTTCTACAAAATGAGACCTCAAAGCAGTTTAATTTAAATCCAGCTTCATGGGAACTGCCCCACCCTGAGTGGGCGGATACACTTTACATTTGTAGAGAAGCAGTCATAGACATTCAGTCCAGCACAGGTAATATAGGCTGGCTGGGAACAGTTTTTTCTTTTTGTAACAGTGACAATAAAGAGAAACCATCTTTGCCTAACACCTGCTGAGAAAAGTAACACTGGGACAGTGTAATATATAGAAGAAAATAAGAATGGCCAGACCGGGTCAGACCAAGGGTCCACCTAGCCCAGCATCCTGTCTTCTGACATTGGCCAGCGTCAGATGCTTCAGAAAGAATGAACAGAACAGGACAATTTATTCAGAGATCCATCCCCTATCGTCCAGTCCCAGGTTCTAGCAGTCAAAGACTTAGGGACACCCAGAGCACATGGATGTGTCTCTGACCATCTTGGCTAACAGCCATTGATGGATCTATCCTTTGTGAACTTATCTAGTTCTTTTTTGAACTCAGATATACTTTTGGCTTTCACAGTATCCCTTGGCAATGAGTTCCACAGGTTGACTGTGCATTGCATGAAGAAATACTTTCTTATGTCTTAAAACTGCTGCCTATTCATTTCATTGGGTGCCCCCTGGTTCTTGCGATATGTGAAGGGGAAAATAACGTTTCCCTAATCACTTTCTCCACCAGTCATGATTTTATAGACCTCACCCACATCCCTCCTCAGTTGTCTCTCTTCCAAGCTGAACAGTCCCCCTCTATTTACTCCCTCCTCATACCCAAGCTGTTCCATTCTACAGTCATTTTTGTTGCCCTTCACAAGATTATCCTCCCACTATCTGTTGTGAACAGACCAGAAACCTGTTTTCCTGCCTTGTGCTGAATGAAAACCATGTTTCTTTATTCAATTTATGACACAATCACAGACAGGTCTAGCTTCCACTAGTTAATGTGAGCACGGGCATGAGGAGAGGCCATGGACAGAGCTATTACACAGTGTTCAAGGGTTAAAGGCCATTACTTTTAGGGCCATGGGATCTCTGTACTAGCTGGTATCAGGGGCCTGAAAGGATGCAGTTTTACCTGAGGGCAGAACTGCCAGTACTTGTTTTATCCCTATGTTGCATCACACACTCAAGGGACCCCACTTTCTGAAGGCACCTGGCTAGGAAGGGCCCCCCTCACCTAGGCTATGGGGTTATTGGCTGATTTATCACCATCTCCCTTGTCCCACTGTCAGCCAAGGGCATGGGAACAATTTGTAAGGGGGACAGGGGCGCTGAGACCCACTGAACCAAACTGTAAACCCTGGATATGCTGGACACCACTCCCAGCCGGGGGTGCTGCGGGCCCCCCCCCAGATCCAGCACCTGTGCTGCCTGCAGACATTTACATGGATCCTTCAGCTTGGGCTGGAAGGACCGGACATGCCACAAAGTGGGGTGCGCCCAGCTCCCCCACAGCAAGGGAGCAATTGCACCAAACACCCGCAGCCTCACACGGGCGGTGGCCGCTCCCCCCGCGGCCGGCCCCAGACCAGCAGCCCCTCGCTGCCCACGCGGGCGGAACCCAGCGGCGGGCCCGGGGCGGCCGCTCCCGAGCCCCCCGGCCGCATGCGCACCGCAGCCCCCATTGTTTCCCGGCCGCGGAGCGGGGGACCCCCGCCAGGGCATAGCCCGACTGCCGCCCCCGCCGGGGCGCGGGAAGGGCGGGGCGCCCCGACCAGCCCCGGGCTCGCCTCCCCCCCCGGCCCTCACGCCCCCGCCCCCCCGCTCGCCTGTCCTGGCCCCCGGGCTCGGCTGCCCCGTTCCTGGCCCCAGGCTCGCCTGCCCCGCCCCTCGCGCCCTCGGGCTCGCCTTCCCTGTTCCTGGCCCCGGGCTCACCTCCCCCCCGGCCCCCACGCCCCCGGCCGCTCTGTTCCTGACCCCGGGCTCGCCTCCCCCCCCCGGCCCCCACGCCCCCGGCCGCTCTGTTCCGGACCCCAGGCTCGCCTGCCCCGGCCCTTACACCCCCGGTCCCAGCCTCATCCCCCACACCACCGGCCCCCGCCCCCGCCTGCCCTGGCCCCCACGCCCCCGCCTGCCCTGTTCCTGGCCCCAGGCTCGCCTGCCCCGCCCCTCGCGCCCTCGGGCTCGCCTCCCCCGTTCCTGGCCCCGGGCTCACCTCCCCCCCGGCCCTCATGCCCCCGCCCCCGCCCGCCCTGGCCCCCACGCCCCCGGCCGCTCTGTTCCTGGCCCCAGGCTCCCACGCCCCGGCCCTTACACCCCCGGTCCCAGCCTCATCCCCCACACGACCGGCCCCCGGGCTCGCCTGCCCCGCCGCCGCCCCCGTCTCACCTGGCGGCCGGTGACCCCCTCGCCCAGCGCCAGCACGGTGCCCGCGCACTCCATGCCGGGGGAGACGGGCGGCGGCGGCAGCCGCTCGTACAGCCCCTGCCGGGCCAGCAGGTCGGCGAAGTTGAGGCCGCAGGCTCGGACCCGCACGGCGAGCTCCCCGGGCCGCGGGCTGGGCTCGCCCCGCCGCACCTGCACCTTCACCTTCTCGTAGCCGCCGAAGCCCGACAGCACCAGGGCCCGGTACTGGGGCTCCGCCGGGGGCGCGTCCCCGCCGCCCGCCGCCTGCTGCTCCGCCGGGGGCGCCTGGTCGGCGGGGGCCGGGGGCGCCGCTGCCTCTTCCCCGGACATGGCCGGGCTCGGGTAGGGGCCGGAGGGGCCGGGCTCGGAGCGGCCGGGCTGGGGTGCGGGGCCCGGGACAGCGGACGGGGCGGGCTGGCGCAGGACACCGGGCAGCGGCGGCCGGACAGCTGCGAACAGCTGGGCTGAGCTCGGGCCTGCGGGAAACCCGGAGCCGGAGTCCGGGGCGTGGCTGGGATAAGGGAAAACCTGGAAGGCGGAGCACGGAGCGGAGCCAGCAGCTCCCTCCGCGGGGTGCGGCGTCTCACGCAGAGACTGGAGCCGGGACTCCTGGGTTCTCTTCCCCACACTGGGACTGCGGTGGGGTCTAGCGTGTTAGAAGGCGGGGAGTCAGAACTTAACCCGTGTCAAACCCAAGTTCCCACAGAAGGTAGCCAAAAGCCAGCAAGAAGCTGGTCTCATAACCTACAGATTTGAACAGTAAAAGTCTTCAGCCATGAAGCAGCTTAACCAGGGTCCTGCTGCATTCCCCATCCCTGCAAATTTTACATCAAACTATTGGATGTTTTTCTACAAGAGATGTCTAGTTCAAATACTCCGGATTCAGACCAAATCATGGGACAGAAACATGGTCTTACTCAGCTCTCCAGGGATGGTGGGAAGACATCCATTCTGGTCTTCCTGGGCCTCTCCAGCAATGTTCATCACTGTCCACCCTGAGATATTGCTGTCCCAGGTCAGAGAGGTGGCAGGGGGCCCAGGGGAATGCACCTCTGCCATTACACCCCATATTTATGGGGTATCACAAGGATAAATTGTCTCTCTAATTCTATTCAATGTCTACCATATAGCCACTGGTCAGATTAACTGAACTCAAGTGCCAGCAATATGCTGGTGGAGGACACCTCTTCCTATCTTCACCACATGTGCCCATGATGTCCAGTGCTCAGATGAGATCAGCTCATGGATAATGAGGGACAGCAGGTTGAAGCTAAACCCAAGCAAGACAGAGATGATGCTGGTTGGCAGAGGAAAGTATTTTGAGGAGTTTGCAGCCATGGTGCAGTCTCATTTGGTTGAAGGTTCACACCCACAAATGGTTGATTCAGACCATAGTTGAGGAGGCTTGTAGATTCCTGATGAACATAAAAACAGCCAAATTGGATCAGACCAATGATTCGCAGAGCCTTGTATCCTGTCTTTCAACAGAGGCCAGTGCCGGATACTTCAGAGGGAATTACCCAATCAGGGAAATTATCACATGATCCACCCCATCATCCAGTCCCAGCTTCTTGCAGTCAGAGTACAGAGACACCTGGATCATGGGGTTTCATCCCTGAACATCTTGGCTAATCTTGGATTTTCTGAACTCAGTTATACTTTTGGCCTTCATAACTTCCCTGGCAGCAAGTTCCACAGGTTGACTGTGCATTGGGTGAAGAAATGCTTCCTAATGTTTGTTTTAATCCTGTGCTGCCTACGCTCTCATATTGCAGCATCCATGAGTAATGCTCTCCACTGTTCCATCCTGTCAAGTATCAGAGGGGGAGCCGTGTTAGTCTGGATCTGTAAAAAGCGACAGAGAGTCCTGTGGCACCTTATAGACTAACAGACATATTGGAGCATAAGCTTTTGTGGGTGAATCCCCACTTTGTCAGACGCATGACAAACATGCAAACAATGACCTGCCCTCAGTTAGTCATGCCTTTGTCACCTCCCGTTGGGACTACAGCAGTACTATACCTAGACATGATGTCTTCAGCACCTGGGAAACCCCATATAGTACAGAACACTGCACTGTGTCCCTTCAGCAATGCTGGCTCCTGTGAACACATCACACCCGTCCTCTGCTCCCTGTGCTGGCTTTTCATAGAGCAGCAAGTCAAGTGCAAGGTCTCGGTCCTTCCAGGAGCTCCATGGCCTGGTCCCAGGATATCCAAAAGACCCTACAGCTCTATGCTGAAGATGATAGTCAACAACTCCAGTCCCCAGGCACAGTGGAGCTTTCTACCCTAAGGGCAAAGTTCATCTGTGTGCTCATCTGGGCCTGTCCGAGACTGTGGAATGAACTCCTCCAGGAACTAAGAGCCATCACAAACCTCACCTCACCACCTTCCACACCTGCCTTCTCCAATTTAAATGAAGAACAGCAGGTACATTTGGAAAAACAAACAAACTTCCAAACAAAACCAACCAAAGCAAAACACTCCACTGGGGAGAGAAGACCACATGTGACAATGTTAGTCACAGTGCTTAATGCACAACTGGGAGGTGCTCAGGCCTAGATCCACAAAGGTATTTAGGTTCCGAACTTCAAGAGTTAAGAACCTAAACACCTTTGTGGATCTGTGCTTCACATACTGCGGTAATAAGGGTGGTATAAGAGTCGATATAGAATAGACTCCTGGGTTCCATTCCCAGCTCGGGGGGGGAGGGGTGGGGAGTTAGGATTCCTGGGTTCTAGCTCCAGCCCTGGGAGGGAATCATGTCAGTGAGAGTGGAGTGGGGTACTGAGAAGAAGATACAAATTACATCTAACTCCAGCTCTCAGAAAGCATATTTGCTTGCATCAAATCTAAAACTATAACCAAGATACAAATAGTCCTTTGCAAAGCCCCCAGGTGCATACTGCAATCATCCCATTCCTGTAGGGAAAGGAGGCCACAATGGAAAAGAAAGAATAGGAAATGCAGAATATTTATTCCTGTGGGGCAGTTCAGAAGAAACATCCATAGTTCACATCCTCTCAGCTCCAGACAAATGGGGATGTGACATATGACCACTGCATGTCCCTTGCTCCAGCGATGCTGCCTTCCTGTAAATGTTCCTTAGTAACTTCTCTCTATCAGCTTTTAGCTTTGTCTTTTGAAGCAGGAGAGAGAAAGAGACAACTCAGCAAATCCAGAGAATTCCCTGAGCTGCAGCTTTGCGTGTCTCGAAAGCTCCAGACAGTGATGAAGCAGGGAATTTTAAGATCATTTACAAACCTTTGAAAGAGACAAGGGAGTGTGCAGCTCTCTCTCTTGCACTGGCAATAACTCAGCAGAACAAATTCATCCCTGGTGTAAGTACACAGACTTCATTTGAATTACAGTGGGGTTGTGTGTGGAGAGAACTGGTCAGAGAGCCCAGGAGAGTGTGCAGGGCTGAGCCGACGGCCAGAGAGTACAGCAAGTGGTTTAATGAAAATCAGAACATGAACCCATCCCTCTTGTTCACAGGAGCACAGGAATGGCTGGACTGGATCAGACTCATGGTCTATCTAGCCCAGGCTGTTTTCTCCAGCTGTGGCCGGCTTCAGAGGAAGATGCAAGAAATCCCTCAGTAGGCAGATGAGAGAGAATCTGCCCCCCATGAAGATCTCATTTTCTAATGCCCAATAGTTAGAGATTGGTTTCAACCTTGATGCATGAGGGGTTTTCTCCCTTCCCTTCCAATACTCATTTTGTTACCGTTAGCTGCTCTAACTCTGGATACGCTCACAAAATGGCCAATCCCTCTTTGAACCTTGCGAAACTCTTCGTCTCGGTGACACTGTTTGCTGAATGACAAATGTTACATTAAAAGCTTTTACATTTATATGAGTGTTGCTTTGAGCAAAAGGGGAATGGCCAGTGGGGAGTAGGAAAATCCTGTCCCAGTTCTCGATGCCTGTGGCGACTGTTCAGAGGAGGGACGTGCTGGGTTTGCATGCTGTGTTACGTGTTGCAGGGAATGCACCCCCCCAGTTTTGAAAGAGTTGCTCTCATAGCACTTGCTGAAGGTGGTCTGTATAAACCATTGAATGGGTCCCACCCTGCTTAAACAAACAGCATGTGTATTCAGAACCTTTCCTCTGTGACCACAGCCCAGATCCCAAGGCCTGGGAAGTTTGCAGCTTGGGTTCAGTGGGAGTTTTGCATGAACATGGCCTTGTTCTGCAAGGGGCTCAGTGCCCTCGACTCCCATTGACATCAGTAGGGGCTGAGGATGCTCAGCACCTCCCAGGAGTCACTTGGCACCGTTCAGGATTGTTCAGAAAGCCACAGGAGCTATGGTGCAGGGGGTGGGGAGTGGGATTCTGAAGGAAGTGAAAGACAAAGGCAGGAAAGCAGCCAGCACTGCAAAAGTCCTGTGCAGGAGCCAGCTCAGAGGTTCTGCTGTGTGGCACATTTAAGGGGTATTTACGTGGTTGGCTAACAGGAGAGGAGAGCGGGGCCAAGGCTGCTAGTACTACAGAACACCAAGCAGTTCCTAGGACGCTGCATCAGTCCCTACCGCCTCTGCTGCAGATGAAAACTCGCGACCCAATGCCAACGTTCTGACCCAAGAAGCACAGGGGGGCTGGGCTGCTGCATATTGGCTGATACATGTGTTGGTTTAGGAAGGGAGGTTCAAGCAAAATCTCTCTCCTGTCTCCCACTGTTCATCCTCGGAACTCTCCTAGCCTACTAGAGTTCAAGGTGTGTTCCTCCAAGTGTCCCAAAAAATTACTCCTTGCTGGGAGGGAGGGATCCATGCGGGTGCAAACGGAATGGGAGCCAGGTGGGCAGAGATGGGTCACACAGCTGGGGAAAAATGGGTCTATTCAGGGTACCTATTACCTAAGATTAGGGGGAGATTTTCAAAGGAAACAAGGGTGAAAGTCAGTGGGGCTTGGGTGTAAAACTCCCATCGCTGCTTTGGAAAATCCACCTAGCTAGAGAGGAGATGGGTACGGTGATTGGGCCGAGGGATTTGTATGGTGTGGCAGAGAGATTAGATCAAACAGACCTCTTTTGCTGCTTGAATCTCCCCATTGGCCTTTATGGTTGCTACATCAACCGTCCTTCATCATTCATCAACCCTACATCATTCCCCCTACTGTTACTCACACCTTCTTGTCAAGTGTTGGAAATGGGCCATCCTGATTATCACGACAAAAGTTTTTTTTTCCTCCTGCTGATAATAGCCCACCTTAGTCAATTAGTCTTATTAGGGTTGGTATGGCAACTCCCATTTTTTCATGTTGTTTGTGTATATATATATATACCTACTGTAATTTCCACGGCATGCATCGGATGAAGTAGGCTTTAGCCCACGAAAGCTTATGCTCAAATAAATTTGTTAGTCTCTAAGGTGCCACAAGTCCTCCTGTTCTTCCTCCTATATCCAGTTAGTTCAATAACATTTTCTCTATTTGTCTTGCTTTCCAGGTTCTTTGGATTTGTGTTTTTTCCTTGCAGTTTTTCTGGATTCTTAACTTAATCAATTTAATGGGGACATTTCTGGGGATTCGAACCCTCTGCAGAAGGAAGGAAGAGAGAGAGAGAGAGAGAGAGAGTGTGTGTGTGTGTGTGTGTGTGTGAGAGAGAGAGAGAGTGTGTGAGTGTGAGAGAGAGAGGCAAGCCCCTGCCTTTGTAGAGCTTGGGAGGGATCAGCTCTGTATGTCCTGGCTGGACTCTCTTCTTCTGGAATGCTCTGAGTTAGCAAGATCTCTGATTTCTCAGCAGAGGATTGGTTGGCTGCTTATCACTGGGGATGTGATAGTGTAGCTGGTGAGTCATAGGACGCAATAGCCAGAGAAAATAGTTTTCTTGGTGGAGACAGTTTTCTCTTCTCCACCCTGTCTTCCAAAATACGGCTTTACGCGCTGGAGGAGGATGCAGTTCAGCAGCTGGACCAGCCCTAGCTATTCATTTCCTTTGCAGTTACTGTGATTTACAAGCAGAGAGTCGCACAGACCCTGTGTGAGGTTGTTGTGAGTCTCTGACTTACTCCTCCGTCTCCAGAGCTGCCTCAGTAGCACTGAGCCTGACCCCCTCGGTTTTTAATATCCTCCTGCTGCCTCCAGCTGCTTGGCACCAGAGCCTGGAGGAGGGAGAGGGACATGCCCACAACACAGACAGAGCCCACGCCTGGCTCATTGTTTCAGCTCCCTTTATTTTCACGCAGAGCTTTAACAATCCCTCTTCTTTGCTCTCAAGGACACCGGAACAAAGAGCATTGAGCAAGCGAGAGGATAAGGAAAAGCGTGGGGCAGCCTCTGCTTCACCAGTCCATAGGCTCTTCTGCCCCAGGCTGCGAGAGCACCCCGCTTTGCAGAGGGGCAAGGAGCTGGTGCCATCTGGCTCCCTGGGGTTCCCGGCCTTCTGAGAAACAGGAGGGGTCATGAGGAAACTCAGCCGGCGGCAGGTCTCCGCTCCCCACCCAGGCAAGAGGAATTCTTGAGGTGGGCCCCAGCTGAGGGGTTTAATTCAACCAACAGGTCTGGGAGCTGTGAGGGTGCAGAGCTGCTGGGTGTTCAGCACAATGCCACTGGGCCCATCTCTGTGCTTCTCCCACAGGCCTGTGCAGCCTCCCCTCCTCACCAATGTGCTTTGCCAGTCTCCGCAGCCCATTCGGGTCACGAGTCTGTGAGGTAACAGCTCCCTCCACCTTCCCCCTCAAACATCTCCCCACTGCACTGTGCTCCCGCTGTTGCAGAGCCGTCCGCTGGCTGCTGGAACATCGGGGCGAGCTTTGTAGATGCCAGGAAGAGAAACTGAGGCATTGGCAAAGAGGAGAGCTACGTGCAGCGGGAGGAAGGTCAGACTCTGGCCCAGGTCAGACCCAGGAGGGCTCCATCTCCCTGGATTACAGTTCAGTCACTGCTTGGCCACGTGCTGCACCCACGTCCTTTCCGGCCTCATGACAGTTTTGAGGCTATGTTACACTGCAGGGATTCCTGACACAGCTCCCACGTATCAGAGCTGCCACAGCGCCCCTTCTCCAGCATCTGGTGAGCCCTGGGGGGTCGTTGTATCCTTCAGCCGCTGCCCCCTCCGTCATCCTGCTCCCACTTCTCACTTCGCTGCATGAACGGTGGCAGACCCGGAGCAGCCAGCGAGCGACTCCCAGCTGCAGACTGGGGCCTGATTGGAGCCAGGTTGCTGACTCAGAGCCCTTGTTTCCGGTGCAGGACTGTCTTCTCTCCAGGCTCCCTCCAACCTAGTCTGCTCCACCAGCACGGCAAACAGCAGCTACATCCCCACAGGGGACGTTTTGTTTGATTATAAGAAAAGTGCAGAGTGGGTCAGCGGCTGCAGCCGGACTGATTGTGGCCTGTGGGGACCCCTCCAGTGCAGGCCTCTGGGAGAGCGTGCTGCCTGCAGCACCTGCAGAGCTTAAAGATGCCACATGCACAGACCATCAGCAGCTCAGCGCCACAATGACGGTGATACGTAAAGAGAGACAGACAGTCCCATCCTCCTGTCCCTCTCTCTCTCTCTCACACCCCTCCTGTCCCATCACAAACCCATCTCAGTCATTCTCATTCACACAGACAGGATGGCAAAACTGGACCCTCCTCAGGCCTGAGCGCAGGGCCTGGCCCTGGGTGTTTGTGGGAGGGAAGGCGAGTGGCTGTTCTCATGGAGGCATGGGGGCAGGCTGGGGATTTGATGAGCCCTGGAGCAGACTGTCACAGTGGCAGGTGTCAGTGGCCTTGCCCAAGTCTCCCATTCCCTTCACCTAGAGGGCAGAGGCCAGCAGGCGGTAGTTCTAATCATGGCCCCAGCACTGGGTCTGACTCTGAGGGACTCTCCTCACACATATAGAGGCAGGATCTGGGTGGGGAGGTCACAGCACAACCCTGCTGCAACTTCCCTGAGTCCGAGGCTGGAGGACTCCTGACCAGCCTCTTTGTCCTGACATTTTGGGAGGGGGGTTCCGCCATTCCTGTCACACCGCATTTCTCATGTCCAATTCTCATTCCTGTCTCCGAACCTTCTGGAGTGGTCTGGTCTGAGGCCTGGACAATCTCTGTGCTGACTAGGGGAGAGGCAGAGCTTCCCACTGGGCCTGAGTGGAATTAAAACCAGTTCTGAAAGAATTCCCGGTTCCCTGGGGCAGCAAAACACCTGCCACCCCCTGGCCAGGATCAGCCACAGGGAAGCCTGTAAATGGCCAGAGATGGGGGGAGCTAATTCAGGAGCTTGCAGGTCATGGCTGGGTGATCACTCACACGGGGCTTGCAGGTGGGCAGAGTCACGAGAGGAGACGTGCTGCCAAGAAAGACTTGGATCCTCCCCTCTGCTTAGTGCACAACAGAAACCGCGGTTATCCCATGTGCGGGAGGTGGTGCTGCGTGGCTTTGGGCGCCGAGGCCTGGTGTTGCCTGGCCTGGCAGAACCAAGTTGGCCGTGTTGGCTGGGGCAGATGGTCACCAAAGGGGGCAGCTTGTTCAAGGACCATTTAGTGTGCGAGTAAACAATGTGGGAGGGAGGGACACTAGGGCTAGGATCTCAACATGCAGCCCACAGGCCAAACGCAGCCTGTGGCAACCTGAGATATCAACCCAAAGCCACTTTCTGCTTGAGCTGAGGGAGACCAACCGCCACTTTTCATTGCTGGGGAATGCCAATTTCACTGGGGCCTTCACTAAAGTGCAGGCCTCCCCCACCTGAGCCAAAGGAGGAACACCGTTAGCTGGCAGCTACACAGGCCGGAGGTGCTGGAACTAGGATGTGGGGGCAGGAGAGGGGAAGGGAGCCTGCTGCACCCCTGGCTTGAAATGTTTCCATCACATACAGGGTTTACAGTCTGGTTCAGTGGCTCTCAGCCCCCCCGACGTAGGCTGTTATCCTCTCTGTGCAGCAGCCACTAGAGGGGGATGCCAGGCCCCCTCTCTCTCTGTCCAGCTTTCCTGGGAGAGTCAGTGGCAGTAAATGTCAGGGCTGGGAGCAGTGTGACAGCAAGTTCTGGGCTGGCAGTCCTGAGCACCTGGTTTTCCGTCCGTCCATATGGTTCCCTCAAGGCTGCAGACTTCTGGCATTGCTGGTCTGGAGCCAGCGCAGCCCCCATGTACTTATCTGGAGTTGTAGGGAACGAGAGAGAATGAATCCTTCCTAATGCTGCACTCCCTTTCTCCTGCACGGGGCTGGGGGGAGCGGAGAAGCAGACATTGGGTGACGTCTGTCTATCGTATACGATGGGAATGCTAAAGCTACTGGATTACGTCCGTACGTGTATCACAGTAAATGACATTTATTTCTGACATGTACAACAGCACACGGAGCACATCTGACACAACCATTCAGAGATAGCTGCCATTCAGCGCTGTAGTTTTCCTGCCAGCTGTTTTGATCACACAGACAACAGAGGCAATTGTCTGACACTAACTGATGTTTAGTGAATGGCAATTCACTCTTTATAGTGACAAGACACTGAAAAAAATCTGCAACTCCACTATATAATTCCCATACAAACCCCTTTGTCAAGCTAAAAATCGAGGCTCCTCCAGTGAATTTCCGTGCAAAGACCCAAGCACCACATAGCCTGGAAATCATAATAAGCCAGCGCAACTTTCACACTCAAGTTAATACCAGTCTCCAAGCATCAGCTGCGAGGTGCCGTGCTGGACCTCAGCAGCACGCGAGTATCCCGCTTAACCCACTTTCCACAGTATTATCATGCACACAGCCAGGATCTGAAAATCACACTCCAGTGTACAACCTTAACGCTGAGCGTCCAGTGCGCCATTCACCATTTAATGACGATGGCGATTTTAAAATTACAGTCCTAGCATCTTCACATGCTGTCTGCCAGAGGATGAATTGCAGGGTCTGCATTTCCTACCTTATCAAAGCCACAAAAGTAACTCCTATAATTTCACATGATGGCGTTCATAAAACCAGCTCATCTGAGACACACCACTAAGCCCTAGACAGTGCATCAATGGGAGATGCTTGTACTTAGCACTTCGGAAAATCAGGCCACTTTCTGGGGTGCAGAAATCTGGATTTAGGTGTCTAGTTCTGGGATGCCCACGCCTGGGCACAATCTGAGGCTACTGCTGTGGGTGCTGCAGCAGCACCCAGAGTGACCGGTTGAGCTGGGGCCCTGCGGCGCGTGGCACTGCACAGCCATGAGGGGATGGACGACAGGGACACATGCCAGGTAGCGAAGTCAGTTACCAGGTCGGCGTTGAGGATCTGTGTTGCAGCCTGTGCAGCAGGCAGCAGGCTTTGGGGTATGTGAAATCCGCTCCCACAACCTGGGGCTGGAGCTTGGGGCCCATGGCAGACCCCCAACTCCTCATGGCTGGCAGTGCCCTGGCCCTCCCCCATTGCAGCTCCAAGTCTGACCCACAGGAGGCTGGTGTGGCAAGGCCCTTGCTATGCCAGGGGGTCTCTGCAGCCGCTCCTTGTACCCCCGCCCTAGAGCTTGGTGGTGCACTGGCCCTGCGTCCCACTCCTGGGCGAATGCCAACCTAGGGCTGCACAGCCCATTAGCAAACTCTGCTGTCTCTTTTCAAAGCAGTTCACTCCCTAGACAGCCGAGTCCAGTCCGCCTTTTGAGACAGCCTTTGGGGGAGCTCTCAGGGGGCCGGTTGGACTCACTCAGTGCAGCTCTGCATCTCTCAGCATCCTCCATCCCCATGGTGCAGCCCTTGCACGCACGGCACGGCACCTCGGAGCTGGCAGCGGCCCTCTGGGCCTGTGGATCACAAGCCCTCTGCACTGTAACCCAGCAGGGACAGGCCTTTCCGCTGGCCCTGTGCCACAAGAGGCCTCCGGCTGCAGATTCCCCTCACCCTTCTGTCCCTAGCAATGGGTCGCACGGGGCCGGGGGGCAGCTCTTCTATGGGAGTTTGCATGGAGGTGCCAAGGCCTCCCTCTGCCTTGCCCCAATCTCCCAGCCCTGCAGGGAACCCTCCCCAGCTGGAGCAGAAGGGCTGAACCCTGCTTTCCTTGGTCCCCAGCAGAGCCAGGGCAAGGAGACACTGAGGAGCGGGTCCTTCAAGGCTCAGCTGATGCATAGCTCTGGGCAGACTTCTCTTTCGGACCCTCTGTCTCACTGTCTCTTTCAACCAGGCCTGAGGGGTCTTCAGGTGCTTTCGAATATCCTGTATCTTCAGGCACCTAAACATCTTTAAACACCTGGTCTTGTCTAACAAGTCTCTGTTCACCCACAACTTTGTGTGTGTCACTAGGCTGGGTCAACGGATTGTTACAGATGGGGAGGGGGCTGACGCTGGAGAGAAGGCAAAGGGAGAGAGACTGCTAATGAGGAGAGCGGACTCTGAGCTATGAGGTGGCTTCAATGCCCTGCTCTGCCAGAAGCTCCTTGGGTGAGGCTCAGCTTCCCCTCCGTACAATGGGGAACGGATCCTTCCTCCTCTTCCCATGGAGCAGGGGCTGTTCGTACAGCACCTAGCACCACAGGAGCCAGCCTCAGGTGGGACGATGCAGACAATGACCATCATCCTCAATGTCTTCTGTGTACCACACCTAACTGTGCCGCACAGAGGCACCCGCCCTGCAAGGGAAAACCAGCCACGAGTGAGCTGTGACAGGTCCTGTTCACCCTCTTGTGGCCACAGGCTGTAAGTGGCTGCAGTGGCCCCTCCTCCCCCGGGGAAGTAGCTTTGGCACAATTCCATGTGTATAATTTTAACGGAGAACAGCAGTGTCTGTGTTAAAGCATTTTTTCCTGATTATTTTTATTTAAATGTTCACAGTTGCGCAAATGATGAGTTTTAAGCCAGTTTTTTGTAGCTATTTAAATGTTCACAGGTATGAAAAATTGGGGGGGGGGGGTGTCGGGATAATTATTCTGTGACTGCAGATGTTGACCTTCACAATGTTTTAGAACTGTTAAAAGATAAATGGTCAGAAACGCTTGCCAAAATAGAAAGTAAATAGCTTTAAATCAGACACCAAGAAGTTCGTAAACAGTGTTATCCCTTATGTGCTTGTCTATACTGTTTGATTATTCTGAGGGAAATATTTTTTCATTGGTTTGTGTGTGGACTGTGAAACTGACATTTCCCAATGAAAATCGAATCCTTCCAAACGAAGTGATACGCCAAAGAGACATCTAGGCCTGAGCTGGCTGGAGTAGCAGCGTCCTGCCTCCTCTCCCATCCGCACACTCTTCCCTCCAGCATGGCTGTGGGGCTCTGGTATTGCCGAACGCACATGCCTTCTCGATGATGTAAAGAGGGGAAACGCTTTGATCCAGTTTCTTTGCAAAGTGGCTCCTTCTTCTAATGATGGAAGCCAACGGGCTGAGCATGAAGCCAAGGAGCTTGACCCACTTTAATTTTTTTCTGACAGAAGAAGAAATTAGCTGTCTAAGCCAACCTAGTTATAACTAGCTTTGTGCAGCACTAATGCATGTGAGGCCAGCACTGCAGTGGGCTCTAGTCCCTGGCATACTGTGGGCCCGTAACTGTCCCACTCCATTCCTCTCCTGTCGAAGCCTAACCCTAACCCTGGGAGTGCTAAGGTTGAAGAGTGCCATGCAAGAGTGAAGGGTCTGTGTGAGGGAGTGAGAGGTGGCTGGGTGATGGGAATACGGCAGCAAGGAAGATATGGCTATCTGAGGGCTCTCTCCCATATGGTTCGAGAGCTGCGTGATTGTTTTTGCACTTCATAGCTACTATGTCACAGTGGTTGCTACGGCTCTCTGATTGCATCACAGCCACGTCACAGGAGGTTCTCTCACTAGCTGGCAGCAGAGAGGTTCCCAGACCTATTACAAAGGTAGAAGACAGATATTTATAAACACAGTGTAGTGACATGGCAGGTGGGAAGCTAGACTGCAGGCACATTTGGTCTGTTCAGGAGTGCGTTCTTGTTACTCCCTTCCCACCCTCGCAGCTGCTTCGCCAGCCTGGTGCACCCTGTTGTTAGCCTAGAGCGGGAGCTCTCCACAGCAAGTGTTGTCTTTCTGCCACATGGCTGGATGGTGCTTGGCCCAGTGGGTCCCCTCCCTGCACCCTGCAGGTGCTACTCGGACACCAGAAGGAAATGATGGGCAGGTCTAAAAATGAAACGTATTTTGGCCAGAGATTTTTTTTAAAAGAAATGTCTAAATGGTGGTGATGGGTTTTCAAAATTTCCTGTAAATTTTCAATTGTTCATTCATACTAAACAAAAATTCATTTTGGTTGAAACTGAAACTGAAATTGAAACTGTCCGGTTTTGGTTGTCAGTAGTCTCCGCACCCCCATGCTGGAAAAGAGGGAGAACAGAAAAATCCCAGCACCCAGAATGTTCAGTTCATTGTGACAAAAGATCAGGGCTGCCCAGAGGCTTTAGGGGGCCGGGGGCAAAGCTATTTTGAGGGCCCCTTCCATAAAAAAAAGTTGCAATACTATAGAATACTATATTCTTGTGGGGTCCCCTGTGGGGCCCGGGGCAAATTGCCCCACTTGCCCCCACCTCTGGGTGGCCCTGCAAAAGATGCAAAACAATAAGAACACGCCACGGAAAACGGTTGCCTCGTTCCGAAAGCTGGGTCTTGTTGAAAGATCTCTAACGAAAAGATTTCAACTACTCAGCACCATAATCCTGATAACCTGTGATCCAGGAGTGAGCAGAGAGCTGTCCTGCTGTGAAAACAACAGACAGCCTTGATACAAAGGGCCCAGGGCCGGCTCTAGCCATTTCGCCGCCCCAAGCACGGCGGCACGTCGCGAGGAGTGCTCTGCCGCTCGCCGGTCCTGCGGCTCCGGTGGACTCCCGCAGGCGTGCCTGTGGAAGGTCTGCTGGTCCTGCGGCTCCGGTGGACTCCCGCAGGCGTGCCTGTGGAAGGTCTGCTGGTCCCGCGGCTCCAATGGACTCCCGCAGGCGTGCCTGTGGAAGGTCTGCTGGTCCCGTGGTTCCAGTGGACTCCCGCAGGCGTGCCTGTGGAAGGTCTGCTGGTCCCGCGGCTCCAATGGACTCCCGCAGGCGTGCCTGTGGAAGGTCTGCTGGTCCCGTGGCTCCGGTGGTGCATCCGCAGGCACGCCTGCAGGAGGTCCACCCGAGCCGCCTGCCGCCCTCCCGGCAACCAGCAGAGCGCCCCCTGCAGCATGCCACCCCAAGCACGCGCTTGGCACGCTGTGGCCTGGAGCCGGGCCTGAAAGGGCCCTACCAGAAAACAGAGTGTGTCTGTTCAGTGCTGCTTCCACCTTGAAGCTACAGCCTGGGGAAGGCCCAAACAAGCAGGGAGGAGTGAGTTTCAAACAGCTGGCTGTACCAGGCGGTGGGGGCACATTATGTGTACCTGACACTGCAGGTGACAGCCCCTCCCATAAGCCTGTCTGTGCGTCCTAGCTGGAAGGAAAGCTCTTAGTCGGACCCTGCGGTGCCTGGAGAGTCCTTCAGACCCTTGCATTGCTCAAATGAAGTTTCAGCCTGTCTGGTCTTGAAGGCCTCCCAGGGATTGTCTCTTCGGCAGAGCCAGAGAAAAGAGGGGCTGCTGTGTACCTGGAGCACTTCGGGGGCTCCCGCTCACCTTCCTGATTCAATCCCTCAGTTAGAGCTGTGAATTCCCAGTGTCTCATTAGGCTATAACACATGCAATAAGATTACTGTCCTTGTCAGTCCAATACCTCCGTATTCTAATCCCTGAGATTGCTGAAGGATGCTGCTGTCATCAGATAGTGTTTACAGGCTGTTATAATGAGCTTTGGTTTGCTGAGATAAATTAAATTGCTCACCCCAAGGTGCAAACTGCACTAATGCCAGTGGCAAGTCAGCTCAGCATTATTCTAGTGCAGAATGAAAACAGGCAGAACAGCAACCTCCCTAACTGCTGTTGATTTGTATCTTTTGCTGTGTGTGTTCAAACTCCACTACTGCTCCACCTCCTAATCTCCTAGGTGAATCCCTCAAATAACACGCGACTCAGGGCTGAATGATTTAACTGCTGAAAGTGCATTTTCTGCTAGAGCCCATCAAGACTCTGCACATTTGCCTTGCAAGTTCCTAGCTCTGTGGCACAATATTTAATCAGACACCAAGGAGATATTTAAAAATAGATCTGTCAGGAAATAAAAATGTGTCTCTCTCCCTATTTCTGTCCTCCTGGTGGAGAAATATATTGGGGCGATTCCAAAGTTATCTGGGATGTAATACGCAGGCTGTGGAGCTACAGATGGAGGAGTTAAATGGTGCAGCAAAAGCTCTGTACCAAGTAATGCAAGACCCAGAAAAACAGGAAGGAGTGAAAAATACCCAATAAAGGCCTGCACAGCACACAGGCACATGCATAACTCGACGCATGCAAGTAGCGCCATTAGTGTCAACAGGACTGGTCATGTGCTTCAAGTGACATGCGTGCTTAAGTGCTTTGCTGGATGACGCCCTACTGCACAGAACAACATGGGGGATTCCTTTGGCTTCCCTTCTGCAAATACATTACAAATCCAGCGCCTAAGGATTCAGAAGCCTCAGTTTGTGCATGTTGGTGGCCTATTCCTGTGCCCGCCCCCCCTCGTGTCTGTTATACTCACTTTTTGCGTTTTCTCTTAAATTAGGCCCAGATCCTGAAACATGCTGTATGTGGGCGGGTCCTCGCTCACAGCACTGGAGCACCCCTTGGGCCAAAGGCGAGACATTGCAGGACTGGGCTTTCGGAGTGCAAGCTCTTTGAGGCAGGGTGTCAGGATCCTGACAAAGGGAGTTGGGACCAAGGGTCACAAGAGGGTCAAACCTGGGACTGAGGGCAGCGAGGGCAATGTGCAGGAATTAAAATTGTACCCCCTTTTTTTGGGGGGGGCACAGCTCACTGCCCCCCTCCCCACGAGGAGCTTGCTGCCACCCCCAGGAGAAGCTCAATTTTCCCTCCCTCCAGAGCCCTGGGCTGGAGAAGTTCTGTGCCCCCAATGATTATTTTTTGGGGGGGATGTCCCTGCTCCCCCCTCCGCACGTGCCCCCTGAGAGCCACAGAGGCATTCATAGCCAAGTTCCAGGCCAGGGTCGATATCAAGAATCAGAGTTGGGTTTCAGGGTCCTGGTCAGGAGTGAAATCCAAAATCAAGCCGAGGTCAAAGCCAGGACCTCAGGAGCAGGGATGTTTGGGGCAGCCACAGGAGATCCACCCTGTTACCTGGATGCTTCCCAGAATGCCCCTTGGGTTTATATAGGGCAGGGAGCCAATCAGGAGCCATGATGCTGCTGGCTGTCAGACCCCTTGAGGCGGGACTTCCCATGGTCTGTGTCCACACTGGGTCATGGCACAAGCTCCTTACAGAGGCCACTGGGTGGCAGAATGGAGCTGGTTGCTATCCCGTGGCTCTGCAGGCCTGGCTTTGAGCCTGCTGGGCTCTGCATTGCACTGCCTCCTGCAATGTGTTTGTACCGTGCTCGGCACAACAGGGCCCGATTCTGACTGGGAGCTCTGGGTGCTACCATAAATAAAATAGTAATAGTCGTGCAAAGTTGTGTGAGTTATAATAATGATCCAAAGCTCCCTTGAGAAAGGGAATATCCAGCCACTAGAGAAACCACGGTCAGCACTGTGTATGGAAACCGTCTGTCATTCACAGCAAGTGGGGCTAAGCGTGGTGGGATTGCATTGGGTAGCTGTCTTCTCCCCGCAAGTGTGGGTTGGGTAACAGACATTATGCAAGTGTTGCCCTGCCAAATGGTAGATTGCACCAAACGGGACACATGCTGCAGCTGTGCCCCTCCTGTCTTTGCAGAAGACTAGCTGCTGAATTCCCTACTCGGCTCTGGAAAAGCTGCAGGGGAGGGGATTGGGAAATCAACCTCTGTAGGTGCTTGAGTCAGCTGGGGCTGAGGCTGCTGCAAAGGCCCCAGGGCCTGAGCATGGGGAAAACTCGTCTGCTCCCTCTGGAGCAAAGGTCTAACGTGATCCAGTGTCTAGGAGTGGAAGCTAGACAAATTCAGGATAGAAACAAGGTCCAAAAGTTTACAGTGAGGGTAATTAGACACTGGGCCAGTTCACCAAGGGCTGGGCTGGATTCTCCATCCCTGGCTACTTTCCAGTCAAGGCTGGACTGCTTTCTAACTAGCAGTGCTCTGGCTCCAGCAGGGATTCATTCAGTCCTGTGGTCTGTGTATGGGGAGCTCAGAGTAAATGCTCCCAAAGGTGCTTCTGGCCTTATAGTCTGTGAGCAGCTGTGTCTCAGGGCTGCAAGGAGAGCCGCACCCAGCCCCCTCTGGCTTGCTTAGAGTGCACGGATGCTAGAAGGAGGGGGGCTGGGTGTGCGGCAACACCCCCTGCCTTAAAGGAATAATAGCACCAACCGCCTGGCTTCCACTTATACAGGACTGGCAGTGCTGTTCTGTGATTTCCCACGCCCCTGCCAGCATGTGAAGATGTCGGGGTGGGGGGACCTAGGCTTTAACACGTCTAAGGTGCACAGCTTTGTCTAGACTTGACTTTTACATTGCGCTAGTTAGCACGTGCTAACGTCACCCCTTAAATCCTAATCTAGATAAGGTCTTTGCCTCAGGGGCAGGCGGCCATGACAGAGCCTGGGGAGACATGGATCCTGGCTGGGGTCACGGGGGGCTGACCTGTCAATGTGCAATGGAGCTGTAGCCCGCTCTGCAAGGTGCAAGCCAGTCTGCGGAAACGTGTCTCAGTCAGCGCTCAGGCGCACAAACTCCTTAGCTGATGGTAGAGCAATTGAGAGCTTTGGGCACTGGTAGGCCCACAGACTCTCTCAGAGAAGAGCAGCGGGCGTCTTTCCTGGTTTTGTCTCTGTCCTTTGCCCTATGCACAACATTTATTCATGAAAAAAGAACATGCTTTGAGCAATAACAAATGAGCCCCACAGCCCATTAATAACCCCCCACGCACGCCTGCCATCGCTGCCAAAACATTTCTATTTCCACTTCTTCAGAGTCGCTGTGTCTTCGTTATCTCTATTTTTACAGCATTTTGTGACAGCCGGTCGCTGACAAATTAAAATTTGCCATTAGGGTAAATCTTTCTGCAACTCAGCCAGTGAGATATTAGCATAGAAGGAGCCCTTCCTCTTTCAAGAACTCGGCTAAATAAAATCGGTGCACATAATGTATATACACGTGGGCCATACATAGTGAGAAATGCCCCTCCACTGCAGAGCTGAAATTACCAAACTCTTTGCAGAAGGCTGTGGCAGCTCAGACCAGGCCTGTGAATCTGCCCAAAGGCAGAAGCATGTATAAATGGCCAGCAGCCCAGCCTTCTGTCTTTGCAGATACTAGTGATGCTCTTCATTAAATAATGCAGAGGTTTTAGACTCTTGAGTAGAACTAGTCAACATTTGTAATTCAAAATGGTTTGAAGACACGATGTTTTTGTCACAGTGGGAAATGTCTGCTTTTGTCAAAATTTTGGAGGTGGACAATGAACTGACAAAATGTTGTGGCAACTGAAAACAAAAACAAAAAGTCTAAAAACTGTTGTTGTTTTTTTAAAGAAAATGTTTAATGAAAATGAAATGAAAAGTTTTTTATTTTTGCTGAAAATGTTCATGGGAACAAAACATATCCCCTACCACCTCTGCTCCTGACTAAGGGCTAACACATGCTGGGGCGACACAGGAGGAACACTGCTAGGTGAGGGTGAACAGCACTGCCCTCTGGGATGCTTTCCAGGTCCTGTGGTGCCTTTCATTAGTGGTGTTATTATTTGCATGATGGTAGTGCCCCAGGCCCGCCATGCTGCACGAACATAACCCAAAAGACAAAGACAGAGCCTGCCCTGAAGAGCTGACAATCACAGTTCTCATACTATGCAATCTACAAAAAGAAACCCTCCACTGTAACATACAAAGGTACGTTCAATTAAAGCCAGGTCAGTACTGCACAGAGGATGAAATTCACCCCACTCCACATGGCCTAGGCACCACATGACTCCTCCCACTTGATTTACCGGTGGCCCTCCCCCAACACAACCAACCCCTGCTTTGCAAAGACCTGTGAAAACTCCTGTTTTTCACAAGTACTCAGAAATGTGATTGTAAGTGCAATTTCACCAGGCCGCCCCGTGAACCCAGACAACAGGCTGGCAAAAAGGTGCAGAGACTCATTGGCCCATGCAGGCTCAGGTCTGGTGATTTTCGGTCTGGCGATACCTGTGTATTTGTTCATGCTTCCCTTGTGGTGAGCACCCTGATATGACATTTTGTTCTTAGCTTTAGACATAGGAAAGAGAGGTGCTCTGGAAGTGCCGAAGGCTTCCCCAGAACTAGTTATAACCCTCTGGCTAGGTCAGAGCCAGAAACGGGCCTGGCAGCTCAGCAAGCGTATCTCAGTCTGTAATCAGCTGGTGGAAGTTTGGTTGCAGGAGGATGCTGGCGGATCATTATTACTAGGTTAGCTACCACCAGCTCTGGGCCAGGGCACAGAGACCAGTATCCACAGCCTGGAGAAACAACACCTTCAGTGACTGATGAGAGACATTATTTGCACCAGGGAAAAGCTGTTATTATTATTTGTAAAGCACTAAAGTCACCCAAAGTGTGCTATCAATAACAGTGAATGATGAACTCTGTGCTTCTTTGATCTGCCCATTACAGATTAATGACCGAGATGCTTTGAGGGATTATAGGCCCCGGTTCTGTGTGAGCAGAGCCCCTTTCACATGAATGGGGCCATGTGTGGGCCTAGGGCTGTCTGCAGAGTTCTTCTGGCGGGATCAGGACCTTGCTCATGTCAGCAGTGTCTCTGTTAAAGCTCGCCAGAGGCTGGCAGAGCAAGGTATGCTGGATTCTAATCACATCTAGTCAGTCCCCAATCTAGGGTGACCAGATAGCAAATGTGAAAAATCGGGACAGGGGTTGGAGGGTAGTATGAGCCTAATATAAGAAAAAGATCCAAAAATTGGGACTGTCCCTATAAAATCGGGACATCTGGTCACCCTACCCCAATCCTGCGAAGACTGAGGCACACAAAGCCTTTATACATTGCAGTAGCCCTGCTCACTGCATCCCGGTAAGCATAGGCACAAATCTTGGCAGGTCAGCCGCTTAGATTACCTGTCTGTACAGAGTCTGCCTTAACTGGGTGCCACGCCTGTCTGGGGCCTCTGCCTGGAGCTACTGTAATAGATCCCATTCCATTCAAGCCCGCCCTAAAGCCGAGAAATCAAAAACCACCTCAAAAACCAAGTGCGGGAATTGATTGCAGGCCCCCGAGAAAGCAGAGTTGGGTGCTCCCCCGGTAGCTCCCCCTGGGCAGCACTGCGGAGCCCAGCTCTGGGGTGGTGTAACCCTACACACATTGAGTGCATTAGGTGAGCGGCTGAGATGTCTTCTGCGCCCCCAGATAAAGTCATTTCAGCCCTTAGGTGCTGGAACCCGGCTTTCATCACATGCAGGGTTTACAGTTTGGTTCATTGGCTCTCACCCCCCTCCCCCACCCTTAGTTCTTACTCAGCCCGTCTCCTGCGCTGCTGGTGACCCAAACACGGCAGCATGGGGCCAGCAAACCAAGCACAAAGGGGAACCAAGAGGCAATGAGTTACTGGCTGAAACAGCCCCTGCAGAACTCAGCACCCCTGTCCCAGTGACTGTGGGGAAGGGGGCTGAGCTGAGGGGCTGGGGGAGGGATGGGTTGGGATGAGTTGGGGGAGGGTTAGGGAGAGGGATGAGTGGGCGGGGAGGGCAGGATGAGTTGGGGAGCTGGCGGGAGGGTTGAGCTGGGGGGGCTTGGGGATGAGGGATGAGCTGGGGGCATTGTGGGAGAGGGATGAATTGGGGACTTGGGGGCTTGGGCTGAGCTGGAGGGGTTTGGGGAGGAGGGATGAGCTGGGGGCATTGTGGGGGAGGGATGAACTGGGGACTTGGGGGGCTCGGGCTGAGCTGGGGGGATTGTGGGGGAGGGATGAACTGGGGACTTGGGGGGCTTGGACTGAGCTGGGGGGTTTGGGGAGGAGGGATGAACTGGGGGGATTGTGGAGGAGGGATGAATGTGGGGCTCAGGGAGCTCGGGCTGAGCTGGGGAGCTCGGGCTGAGCTGGGGGCTCAGGGAGGAGGGATGAGCTGGGGGATTGTGGGGGAGGGATGAATGGGGAGCGCAGGGGGCTTGGACTGAGCTGGGGGGTTTGGGGAGGAGGGATGAACTGGGGGGATTGTGGAGGAGGGATGAATGTGGGGCTCAGGGAGCTCGGGCTGAGCTGGGGAGCTCGGGCTGAGCTGGGGGCTCAGGGAGGAGGGATGAGCTGGGGGATTGTGGGGGAGGGATGAATGGGGAGCGCGGGGGGCTTGGGCTGAGCTGGGGGGATTGTGGGGAAGGGATGAATGGGAGTTTTGGGGGGCTCGGGCTGAGCTGGGAGGATTGTGGGGAGGGATGAATGGGGGGCTCGGTCTGAGCTGGGGGATTGTGGGGAGGGATGAATGGGGGTTGGGGGAGCTCGGTCTGATCTGGTGGGATTGCGAGGAGGAATGAATGGGGGACTCGGGCTGAGCTGGAGGGCTCAGGGAGGAGGGATGAGCTGGAGGGATTGTGGGGGGGATGAACGGGGGACTTGGGCTGAGCTGGGGGGGATTGTGGGAGAGGGATGAATGGGGGGCTCGGGCTGAGCTGGGGGGATTGTAGGGTGGGATGAATGGGGGGGATTGGGCTGAGCTGGGGGGATTGTGAGGAAGGATGAATGGGGGGCTCGGGCTGAGCTGGAGGGATTGTAGGGAGGGATGAATGGGGGGCTCTAGCTGAGCTGGGGGGATTGTGGGGGAGGGATGAGCTGGGGGATCGGGGAGGAGGGATGAATTGGGGACTTGGGGGGCTTGGGCTGAGCTGGGGGGTTCAGAGGGCTTGGGCTGAGCTGGGGGGATTGTAGGGAGGGATGAATGGGGGGCTCGGGCTGAGCTGGGGGGGCTTGGCTGGAGCTGGAGGGATTGTGGGGAGGGATGAATTGGGGGCTCGGGCTGAGCTGGGAGGTTCGGGGGGCTCAGGCTGAGCTGGGGGAATTGTGGGGTGGGATGAATGGGGGGGCTTGGGCTGAGCTGGGGAGATTGTGGGGAGGGATGAATTGGGGTCTCGGGCTGAGCTGGGGGGATTGTGGGGAGGGATGAATGGGGGGCTTGGGCTGAGCTGGGGGGATTGTGGGGAGGGATGAATTGGGGGCTCGGGCTGAGCTGGTGGGATTGTGGGGAGGGATGAATTGGGAGCTTGGGCTGAGCTGGGGGGGATTGTGCGGGAGGGATGAATTGGGGGCTCGGACTGAGCTGGGGGGTTTGGGGGGCTCGGGCTGAGCTGGGAGGATTGTGGGGAGGGATGAATGGGGGGCTTGGGCTGAGCTGGGGGGATTGTGGGGAGGGATGAATTGGGAGCTTGGGCTGAGCTGGGGGGGATTGTGGGGGAGGGATGAATTGGGGGCTCGGGCTGAGCTGGGGGGATTGTGGGGAGGGATGAATTGGGGGCTCGGGCTGAGCTGGGGGGGATTGTGGGGAGGGATGAATTGGGGGCTCGGGCTGAGCTGGGGGGATTGTGGGGAGGGATGAATGGGGGGCTTGGGCTGAGCTGGGGGGATTGTGGGGAGGGATGAATTGGGAGCTTGGGCTGAGCTGGGGGGGATTGTGGGGGAGGGATGAATTGGGGGCTCGGGCTGAGCTGGGGGGGCTCGGGGAGGAGGGATGAGTTGAGGGGACTGTGGGGGAGGGATGAATTGGGGACTTGGGGGGCTTGGGCTGAGCTGGGGGGATTGTGGGGAGGGATGAATTGGGGGCTCGGGCTGAGCTGGTGGGATTGTGGGGAGGGATGAATTGGGAGCTTGGGCTGAGCTGGGGGGGACTGTGGGGGAGCGATGAATTGGGGGCTCGGGCTGAGCTGGGGGGGACTGTGGGGGAGGGATGAATTGGGGGCTCGGGCTGAGCTGGGGGGGACTGTGGGGGAGCGATGAATTGGGGGCTCGGGCTGAGCTGGGGGGGCCTGTGGGGGAGCGATGAATTGGGGGCTCGGGCTGAGCTGGGGGGGCCTGTGGGGGAGCGATGAATTGGGGGCTCGGGCTGAGCTGGGGGGGACTGTGGGGGAGGGATGAATTGGGGGCTCGGGCTGAGCTGGGGGGGACTGCGGGGGAGGGATGAATTGGGGGCTCGGGCTGAGCTGGGGGGGACTGCGGGGGAGGGATGAATTGGGGGCTCGGGCTGAGCTGGGGGGGACTGCGGGGGAGGGATGAATTGGTGGGCTCGGGCTGAGCTGGGGGGGACTGCGGGGGAGGGATGAATTGGGGGCTCGGGTTGAGCTGGGGGGGACTGCGGGGGAGGGATGAATTGGGGGCTCGGGGAGGAGGGACGAGTTGGGGGGCCTGTGGGGGAGCGATGAATTGGGGGCTCGGGCTGAGCTGGGGGGATTGTGGGGGAGTGATGAATTGGGGGCTCGGGGAGGAGGGACGAGTTGGGGGGCCTGTGGGGGAGCGATGAATTGGGGGCTCGGGCTGAGCTGGGGGGGACTGCGGGGGAGCGATGAATTGGGGGCTCGGGCTGAGCTGGGGGGATTGTGGGGAGGGATGAATTGGGGGCTCGGGCTGAGCTGGGGGGGACTGTGGGGGAGGGATGAATTGGGGGCTCGGGCTGAGCTGGGGGGGACTGTGGGGGAGCGATGAATTGGGGACTTGGGCTGAGCTGGGGGGGACTGCGGGGGAGCGATGAATTGGGGGCTCGGGCTGAGCTGGGGGGGACTGCGGGGGGAGCGATGAATTGGGGGCTCGGGCTGAGCTGGGGGGGACTGTGGGGGAGGGATGAATTGGGGGCTCGGGCTGAGCTGGGGGGGCCTGTGGGGAGCGATGAATTGGGGGCTCGGGTTGAGCTGGGGGGGACTGTGGGGGCAGGATGAATTGGGGGCTTGGGCTGAGCTGGGGGGGACTGCGGGGGAGCGATGAATTGGGGGCTCGGGCTGAGCTGGGGGGGACTGTGGGGGAGCGATGAATTGGGGGCTCGGGGAGGAGGGACGAGTTGGGGGGCCTGTGGGGGAGCGATGAATTGGGGGCTCGGGCTGAGCTGGGGGGGACTGCGGGGGAGGGATGAATTGGGGGCTCGGGCTGAGCTGGGGGGGACTGCGGGGGAGCGATGAATTGGGGGCTCGGGCTGAGCTGGGGGGGACTGCGGGGGAGGGATGAATTGGGGGCTCGGGCTGAGCTGGGGGGGACTGTGGGGGAGGGATGAATTGGGGGCTCGGGCTGAGCTGGGGGGGACTGTGGGGGAGCGATGAATTGGGGGCTCGGGTTGAGCTGGGGGGGACTGCGGGGGAGGGATGAATTGGGGGCTCGGGTTGAGCTGGGGTGACTGCGGGTGAGGGATGAATTGGGGGCTCGGGCTGAGCTGGGGGGGGACTGTGGGGGAGCGATGAATTGGGGGCTCGGGCTGAGCTGGGGGGACTGCGGGGGAGCGATGAATTGGGGGCTCGGGCTGAGCTGGGGGGGACTGCGGGGGAGGGATGAATTGGGGGCTCGGGCTGAGCTGGGGGGGACTGTGGGGGAGGGATGAATTGGGGGCTCGGGCTGAGCTGGGGGGGACTGCGGGGGAGCGATGAATTGGGGGCTCGGGCTGAGCTGGGGGGGACTGTGGGGGAGCGATGAATTGGGGGCTCGGGTTGAGCTGGGGGGACTGCGGGGGAGGGATGAATTGGGGGCTCGGGCTGAGCTGGGGGGGACTGCGGGGGAGCGATGAATTGGGGGCTCGGGCTGAGCTGGGGGGGACTGTGGGGGAGCGATGAATTGGGGGCTCGGGCTGAGCTGGGGGGGACTGCGGGGGAGCGATGACTGAGGGGCTCGGGCTGAGCTGGGGGGGACTGCGGGGGAGGGATGAATTGGGGGCTCGGGGAGGAGGGACGAGTTGGGGGGACTGTGGGGGAGGGATGAATTGGGGGCTCGGGCTGAGCTGGGGGGGACTGTGGGGAGCGATGAATTGGGGGCTCGGGTTGAGCTGGGGGGGACTGCGGGGGCGGGATGACAGAGGGGCTCGGGCTGAGCTGGGGGGGACTGCGGGGGAGGGATGAATTGGGGGCTCGGGGAGGAGGGACGAGTTGGGGGGCCTGTGGGGGAGCGATGAATTGGGGGCTCGGCTTGAGCTGGGGGGGACTGTGGGGGAGGGATGAATTGGGGGCTCGGGCTGAGCTGGGGGGACTGTGGGGGAGCGATGAATTGGGGGCTCGGGCTGAGCTGGGGGGGACTGTGGGGGAGGGATGAATTGGGGGCTCGGGCTGAGCTGGGGGGACTGCGGGGGAGCGATGAATTGGGGGCTCGGGCTGAGCTGGGGGGGACTGCGGGGGAGGGATGAATTGGGGGCTCGGGCTGAGCTGGGGGGGACTGCGGGGGAGCGATGAATTGGGGGCTCGGGTTGAGCTGGGGGGGACTGTGGGGGAGCGATGAATTGGGGGCTCGGGCTGAGCTGGGGGGGACTGCGGGGGAGCGATGAATTGGGGGCTCGGGCTGAGCTGGGGGGACTGTGGGGGAGCGATGAATTGGGGGCTCGGGCTGAGCTGGGGGGGACTGCGGGGGAGCGATGAATTGGGGGCTCGGGCTGAGCTGGGGGGACTGCGGGGGCGGGATGACAGAGGCGCTGTCCTGCGGCTCAGAGGCGGGGCGCACCGAGACCCCGCACCCGACCCCCGCTGGCCGCTCGCAGCCCGGGCAGAGGCGGTCGCAGGCGGGGCTCGGGGCGGGGCGGCGGCGGCTCCGCGCCTGGTTGGTGCCGGGCGGAGCCGGGGGCGCGGCCGCGCGGGGGCTGGTCCCGGCTAAAGCAGCCCGGGCGCCCGGCGCGGGGCCGGAGCGGGGCCGGGCGGCGCGATGCTGGGCGCGTAGCGGCACCATGGAGAGCGGGGCCCGCTGCAAGATCGTGGTGGTGGGGGACACCCAGTGCGGCAAGACGGCGCTGCTGCATGTCTTCGCCAAGGACTGTTACCCCGAGGTGCGGCCGGAGGATTGGGGGGCACGGGGGATGGCCTGTGGGTGCGGCAGGGGTTGATGGGGGGCTGGGGCTGCGGTGGGGGATGAAGGGGGTTGGGGTTCTGGCTGGGGGTCCAGCCGGGGGATTTGGGGTCCGGAGGGAGCTGCAGGTCTGGGTGGGGGATTTGGAGGTGCAGTCAGGGGAGCACGGGGGATGAAGGGGGTTGGGGTTCTGGCTGGGAGAGCTGGGGGTCCAGCCGGGGGATTTGGGGTCTGGAGGGAGCTGGAGGTCTGGGTGGGGGATTTGGGGGTGCAGTCAGGGGAACTCGAGGGATGGCCTGTGGGTGTGGCAGGAGTTGATGGGGGGCTGGGGGTGCGGTGAGGGATGAAGGGGACTGGGGTTCTGGCTGGGGGTCCGGGTAGGGGATTTGGGGGTGTGGCTGGGGGAGCACAGGGAATGGCCTGTGAGTGCAGCAGAGGTTGATGGGGGGCTGGGGGTGCAATGGGCAATGAAGGGATCTGGGGTTCCAGCTGGGGGTCTGGGTGGGGTATTTGGGTGCAGCTGGGGGGCTGGGAGTGTGGCAGGGGCTGGGGGTCAGTGAGGGATGAAGGGGTCTGGGTGGGAGACTTGGGTGAGCATGGGGGATGGTCTGTGGGTATGGCAGGAGTTGATGGGGGTCTGGGTGGGGGATTTGGGGTGTGATCAGGGGAGCTGGTGTCTGGGCTGGGGGTGCCACCGGACGCTGGCTGGGGTCTGTCAGGGACAGTTACAATCCGTGATCAGCTCCTGATGCTGAGGCAGGTTCTGCTTGGCTACCTGGGGCTGCAGGCTTGGGCGCTGCTAACCCGGGCTTATCTCGTCTCCCCCCCAGAACTATGTCCCCACCGTGTTTGAGAACTACACGGCGAGCTTCGAGATCGACAAGCAGCGCATCGAGCTCAACATGTGGGACACCTCAGGTGAGGGGGCAGACAGGCTGGATGGGGGCGCAGGGGATTTTGGGAGGGGAGATTTTATGGCTTGGCTGGTAAATGTTCATGAGAATGTTGCATCCTGGATTCAGTAGTGAGGACTCTCTCCCAGGCTGAGACCCCTCTCTTCCCCTCCTGCCTGCCTTTCCCTTACCCCATTCAGGCCGGCGCTTCCATTTAGGCGACCTAGGCGGTCGCCTAGGGCACCGGGATTTGGGGGGGTGGCATTTTGGCGGTGGGGAATCCTGCCGTGCTCCAGATCTTCAGCGGCAATTCTGCGATGGGTCCTTCACTCACTCCAGGACCTGCGGCTGAAGTGCCCCGAAGACCGGGAGTGTGGAAGGACACCCCCCCCGCCGCAGTATTGCCACTGACCGGGAGCATGGAAGGACCCTCGCCTAGGGCACCAAAAACCCTGTTGCCACTCCTGACCCCATTCCTCCTGTTGGGTCCCCCAACTCTCTCCATTCCCTCTCCTGCTCTGCCCCATCCCCCCACTGCTCCCCACCCAGGTTTGCAGAGCCCCCTGCTCCCAGCAGCCCCATCCACAACCTGTGCTGTTCCCTCATCAGGACATGACAGCTGCCCCCAGGAGGAGGCAGCCTGCCAGCTTTGAAGTGATGGCATGGGGTGGTGATAGCAGCCTGCCTGTTGATCTTCCCTGTGTGGGGCACACACCAGACTCAGCCACAGATGTCTTTCTCCCACGTAGGGAATCATGGCAGTGCCCCTTGCCCAGAGAGGTGAGGGGGTTTAAAGTAATACAGTAGAATTATTGGCACCTCCGACTCCCGCAGGCCATAGGAGGAGACAGAGTGATGGGTTATTGGGGAGGCCAGGGTGGGTATTTTCATAGTTTCCTACAATTTGCCTTGCTGGGACTCTAAGACCTATGGAAGTTGGACCTTTAAATTGACAACTGCTTTGTTCTCACAGAAACTAGAGATGGGGAGGTCTCTTGGGTCCTTTCTCCCTCTCCTTGCCCCTCAGGGCCAATGCAGAGGCATGCCCTACACTGTATGACAAGGGGCTAGTCCCTGAGGGTTAGAAGCTCTGTTTCCATCCCGCTTAACCAAACCCAGACCCACCGAGCTGAAACAACAGGGTGCAGCTACCTCCAGGGCTGGGATTTTTCTGCAAATTCGTGCTGGTTTTTATTTAATCCAGTTGTAAGTGTCTCCAGGGCCTGGCTTTTACCATTTCCCTTGGGGGACTGTTCCGTAAGCAGCAAGAACGTCCCCCAGGAGCTATTGATGACAGTTAAGCCAGATTTTCCTTGTTTATTGGAAACTTGTGACTCCTGGTTATTCTACCCCTTGGACCAGGCCAAACAAATCTCCCTCGGTGGTGTGGGCACCCTTCACACACGTCTGTTATCGTTACACAGCTGTGTGCGGCTGTAGACCCACTCTGCATGCTGGGTGCACTCACGACAACTGGCTTTCCCGCTAATGCCTTGGAACTTGCACTGCTGCTTTAGAAATGTCACTGGCTGCATTCTGATACAGGGGTAGCGTCAGTGTCTTCTCCGCACAGCTCTGTGCTTCACTGCACCCCCCCCCCGGTCTGGCCCAACACTAACACACTGAATGACACAGTGACCCCTGTAGATGGATTGTAGCTTGCACTAATACAGTCTCCTGCTCTACACTCCGTTCAGCTGCTGTGCTGCGCTCAGGGTCTTTCCTGGTTTGGGTGTATAATGGATACAATTGCGTGATAATAAAACCAGTTCTTCAGTGCAAGGTGAGGCGAGCAAGAAAAGGGGGAAAAAGCTCTCAGACTGGAGACCTCACCTTGGTGAGGAATGTGCTGCAGGAAGGTTCCTTTCTCTCATTACTCTCTTCCCTTTGACAAATGGCTTTGGGTTTTTGTTCGTTTGTTTTTGTCTGTGTCCTCCGCTGAGATCATTCAGGAAGCCATATGTACAGCCCCCTAAGCCACAGAGAGCCTTACGGAACGGGAGTCGACACAAGTGGTTTATTTGTAGCAGTGCTGATAAAATGTTGGCATTTAGCAAAAAAAATGTGGGTGCACCTTTAAATGTAGCCAGGACGTGGCTGGGCGCTTGTGCTAGAAACCTACTGGGAAGGTTAATTAAGGCTCTTGATTATTTTTTCGTATCGATGGCTGTTGGATTCAGAATGAGAAGTGAGATTATATTCCATATGAAACCTTAAATCGGAATTCCCTCGCTCGTGAATGTTTAAATCTCACCCTTGCCTGATAGCTTAATTGATAGCTGTGGGATTAGCACAGTTTACTCCTGGTAGCTGGTCTAGCTCTGCTGTTCAAGATGCAGCTGTGAAGTCCTCACTAACGGCTTCCTGACCTGGGAGAAGTGTGCGCTGCTGAAAGGTCCCTCTATCTTGCAAAAAAAAAGAGGGTCTTTCCCTTTGCAGGAGCAGCAGCAGCAGTGAACTGGTTGGCAGGGCAGCTGTTGGAGGTGGTAGAACAAGGGATGAAACAGTGAAGTGGAAAGGCTTCAGCTACCAGTGTTTACCTAGAGGCACAAACTGGAGACTGAATACACAAAGCGATGGTTCAGGGCTGGGAAGTTATTGAACTGATGTGTCTGCATAAAGTCCTTCCGAACGCCCAGTAACCGAAGTTCAGCAAAAGTTGCACTGCTAAATGTGTAGGGCCTGTTAACGGTGGGGTACGCACCAGCGTAGTGCAGTGGTGAATCAGACACTTGGCTTGCTAGGGAATGAGGTGGGAGCAGAAAATCCTGTCATTCTCATGGCTTTTTGTCTGTGCATGCTGAGTTTTGTTATCCAGAATAATTGCCTCGGATTTGCTTGGGGGAGTTTCTGAAGTGTAGAACCTTGAGGCCTGTCCCCAGCAGCTCAGGGGTAGGGTATGATTGTTAAAGACCAATGGCTCCGTGGTGGGCGTCTGCATCTCAGAATTAAAAACATCAGCTTTCGAGCGCATGGCCGCATGTTTGACGCGCCTGGTGTTTTTTAGGAATTTTCCAGAACGTTTGCTTTGCTCTTACAAATAATAAAAAAAAATGATGCGATGAAATGGTTTTAGAGCTATGTACATGCATTGTACACCTGCATCACACTCTGTGACACACTCAGTTCTACCCTTTTTGTCTTTTAAACAAAAACAATGAGTTTTATCCAACAGTTATCTCCCTTTCTTCTTTGCTGTGAACAGACTTGGATTCGTTCTCATTCCTTCTCCTTTGGAAACGTGTAAACCCTTCTTTAATGGGTTATTGCGGAGAGAGGTCACTAGGTAGCTTCCCAGATAAATTCCCTTCCTTTGCAGCTTGAATGTGAACTATTCAGGAGCTAGTTCTTCAATAATAGTCCTGCAAAGCAACACACACCAATGTCCCCCCCAATCAAACTGATATTTTTAGCTGTAGACTGTGAGCTGCTGTTGAATTTCCACTTCCCTTTGGACACACTTGTCACAGGGCCGGCTTTAGGAACTGCGGGGCCCGATTTGAATACCCGGCAGTGGTCTGGGTCTTTGACGGAACTTTGGCAGCGGGCCCTTCACTTGCTCCGGGTCTTCGGCGGCATTTCAGCGGCAGGTCCTTCAGTGCTGCGGAAGACCTGGAGAGAGTGAAAGACCCGCCGGTGAAATAAAGACCCGGACTGCCCCCGGGTGAGTAAAAATTAAAAAGTTAGGCGCTTTTCTATAGGGTGCGGGGCCCAATTCGGGGAAATTGGCCTAAAGCCGGCCGTGCTTGTCAACAGAAGCTTTTGGTAAAATAAGTTTCACATAATAGCAAATGGAAGCAGCTCAGCTGATAGGATCTGGAGCAGATAATTGCCCCACTGGTGCAGAGTGGCAGTCCCCAGGATGCTCTCTCTCTAGACTAGAGGCTACCTGTTGCCCCTTTTAACTGGCTTCCAGGCAGGGAGTGTTGTTCCTGCTAAATTCCATCCTCCGTAGGAGGGAAGGGTGCTGCTGGGTAGCTCCTTCTTTTCTCCTTTTGAGACTGTGATTTATATTTTTCTCACTCGCCAGCTCCTGGTAACTGAAGCTGAAGCCCTGGGCTTCCACCCTCCTGGGATTTGTAAAGAGACCTGAGCTGGGGAGCTGCCTAGCAACTTTTTTCCTTTGCAGTTAGGTAGTTGTGAAAGTGTGTAGAGCTGCATGGGGTAGTCCCGGGTCCAGAAATGGGCACTAGTGCAAGGGCACTCTAGTTAGAAAATTCCCTCTACTGGAGCTAAATGCAGCACAGCTTGTCTGACTGTACAAAATGCCTGTTGATAATTGTGTTCTACACTAGGATATTGTGTGCAGCTCCTCGGAGCAGCTTGCCTGAGGCTAATGGAGCCAGGTGACTGTGTGGAGGAGGCTGGCTAATGTAGGCCTACATCAGGCTGAATTTGCCCCTCTTGCTAAGTGGCAAATCCAGGCTCTGACATTAGCAGATGGCAAGAGAACAGGTAAATCTAGTTAGGGAAACGTTATTGGAGGGTGAATGGCAGTGATGAGGAATCAAATTAATCCCAAATCATACTGCAGACTTGGATTTTTTCTTGAAAATCTTTTAACCCTTAACTCTCCATTTAGTTTTTCGTAGCTGGAAGGTGACCCTGGCCTAGAATAGAATTCTTGGCCCTGAAAATCCTTCCGTGAGGGTAAAGCCTCCTGTGCAGATGAGGCCAGTGTGAGCATTCTGCACCCCATCCCCAGGAATTTCACCCCAGGTCCTGGGATCTCAAACATGCATTCAACAATGAAGAGAACAAGAGGTTGGTTCAGGTCCCCCTGCAGACGTTAGTCACGTTCAATGTTTGTTTCTTTGTACATCAGTCCTACACCCAGACGCATTTTACAGCACAGCAGGGATGTCTGTTCCTCCCCCCGCCACGTTTGTGAATTTTTGAAACTATTAAGAAGCAGTTTGATGCCTGTGTGTGAAAGGAGGTGGGGACAGCCCTCCTGTCAGTCTAGAGAAGAGGAGCATTTTGCCGGCGGGAGGGGGACCCATGGCTTTGGGAACAGCTTTGCCGGGTCCAGGACTTCAGTGGGGAGCTGCGGTGCTCTTGTTGCAGAGGCGAGATTGCTTTGCCCCCTCCAGCCTCATGGCACCTGCATTCTGATCTCTGAGCTCACGGAGGTACATGTGCTGCCACAGGTGCAGGCTGGCTCTGCACAGTCCGGAAGCACCGGTTGCACTGGGAAATGCTCATATTTGTCTTGTGACCCTAGTGATTGGTAAATAGTCTCCCCCATCAGGGCTTGCTTCCTCCACAGGTCTCAGGAGTGGTGCCTGAAATCTGATGAGGGTGAGGGTTCTCCCCCTCCTCCGCCAGGTGTAGCAAGAACCTGCAGCCAGCTGTCAAAAGGGCTGGGTAAGTCAGTGACCCCTCAGGACATTTTTTGCTCAGGTGAGGCTCACATTTCCAGGCCTCTGTGCAGGTCTCCACTTCGGTGATTGATGGCTGGCCAGACGACAGGGCTAGGCAGGTTGGTTGTGTTTTGGTGATGTGGGGGGTGGTGGAGGGGGTTGCTTTCCGTGAAGCTCCAGGTATTGGTCACCAGCCTTGCTGGCCCAATGGTCTGATTAGCTATGGAAAATCTTGCTCTCTATGGGAATGGCTGGTGGGTTCAGCAAGTCCCCCTCTCTGCAGCAGTGCAGTGGCTAAAAGCTTTGCTTGCCCTGTTCCCAGTGACTGAGCTCTCCAGCTGAATCCTGAAAAGGGGTGACTCAGAGTTTGCAAACTGAACGCTCCTTCTGCTCACTCCCTGCCAACAGTCGCTGCTGCCCCCGCATATTGCCGGTGTGTGTACTGCAGCCAGCTCGCACCAGGGTGACTTTCTCCCATCCACCTCCCTTTCTCCTCCATGGCTCTGGTGGTAGTGTTCCTTCCCCAGCACGCCCTCCCATGCCCTGGTTACTGGATTTGGAGAAACCGCCTCAGATGACACATGGGTCGGGAACCCCTCTCTGAGGCCGTGGGACAAGCAGCAAGTCAATGGGGTTTGGTCAGTCTGGGATTTAATCCCTCTGTTCTTTCCCCTTAAAGGGGAAGAAGTGAGCCAAGTAATCCGAGTCCCCCTCTGTGCTGTGGAGTGCAGACCCCTGCAGGCAAAGCCGCTGCTGGTGCAAACGGCCAGCACCCCTTGACATCAGTAGAGCTGCCCCCGCGTCCTACAGCGCCCCCTTGTGTAGACAGGCAAAGCTGCAGTTTGCATTCAGGCAGCTTATCCTTGCTTGGGACCTGGGTACGCCTTGCCGATGCACATTGCATGCTGCCTGTTGATGCCAGGGGGAACTACGCCAACGGTGTAACTCGTGTGGATCCTGACCTGACTGTGCTTTGCACTGGCTCCGATGCAGCCCCCTAAAGGGAGTCAGACAGCACCGGTCTATGCTGAAAAGAACAGGCCCCAGAATTCACCACCCGTAGGAGGGACAGTGGGAGTTGTAGTGTAGCTAGGACTCCGGTGCCTTTACTGCCTATCCCATGGACCTGCTAATCACAGGGCTTGGGCGATGTAAGCAGTGCCATCTGCCCGTGCTGCCGCTTGCAGCAGTGGGGTTGCTTTGGCGCAGGATTGTGGGTTGTGTTTTTGCCTCGGTGTTTGTGTTTTCAGGACAAGAATAACAGTGAATCTGGACTTCTGCCCCACCCCACTACCCCTCTGGCATTGAGCAAGCAGGCTGCCTTGCTGTGGTCTGGAGTGTGGGAACCCACCGCTTCTGATAACACATCCCTCTTCAGCGGGAGCTCGTGAGAAATGCTGATGAAATAAAGGAGCTGAATAGGGTGGGGTTTAAGGGTGACCTTGTTATGGGTTCTTGGTGCTTTCTCATTCCCAGAGTCCCAGTGAAGTGCCTGCAGGATCACCACGGCAGGTTTTTAGTCCCAGGGAAAAGACAGGAGAAGTTCAGTGCCACTCGCTCTCTGAGGCAGAGGAGAAATGCAGAGCTGCCCTTTCATCCCAGAATAACTCCTCAAATATCCCCCGTCAACGTACTTGTGTCCTGCCTCAGGACAAATAAGTAGTTAAGCCTAAATATATGTGCAGCTGGTTCACATTCTCATGCAGGTCAATAACCAATCGGACAGCAGTTTAAGGAGTCACAGGGCTGGCGGCAGAAATGCCGATGCTTGAAATAGATTTCCTGTGTGCCTGGGAAGATGCTAGCAGAGGCTGATTTCCCTGCGCAGGGATGGCCCAGGGGTCATTTAGCAGGACAGGGGGTACATGGGATTGGATCAGGTCCGTGCAGCAGTGAAGTGAGGGGGCGCTGGGGTTTTGGGTGCTGGGGTGCTGTGTGGCACAACAGTGAAGGTTTTCTGCCAAGCAATGCAGTTCTGGCCCCCACGTGGCAGGGGCAGGGCGTGGCTCTCTGCAGTGACAGGCCTTTCTCCATCTCGCTGGCAGGCTAACCTTCTTACAGGCCTATAAAGCGTGCAGAGATTTGCTGGTGGACAGGGCTGGAGAGCAGTAGTGATGGGACTGTGACCTGGTTTAGGAGTGAGAGGCAGGTGTTAAGCGGCAGCACAGCCCTTACGAGCAATGGGTTCATTCCCTGCTCTGACTCGCACTCCCTGTGGGACCTTGGCCCAGTCACTTGCTCTCTCCGGACCAGGCTTCCCTTCAGTACAATGGGGAGAATAACGCTCCCCTTCCCCAGCTCTGTGTCTCTTCTAGTTGGACTGTAAGTGCTTTGGGGCAGGGATGGTCTCTTCCTCAGCACATCTGCAGTGCCTGGCTGAACGGCGCCTGCTGGCGCAATACACAGCAATACAAATAACGGTAGGGGGGAGGGGAAGTTTCCTATCACGGCAGGCGACATAAACAGAACTGCAGAAAGCCCCCTGGAGCAGCAAGTCCCCTAGGAATCCAGGCCCTGCAGTGGCTTGGTCTTTATAATAGCAAAGGGGCAGAGGCAGCCAGACTGGTAACAAGAATCCCACCTCTTTTCCCTTTCAGAAATGTGAATAAACTTCAGTCTGGTCCATGGGGACGGGAGCTGTGGGCGAATGCCGGAGTAGGGGGGAGGGGTGGCGGATTGCACAAGGTACAGCTCGCTGTGAATGAGCTGGAACAACATGGTGTTACAGGACCCTGCTCCATTTGGGAATGGTGAGGAGGACGCAGCAGTCCTTTAATGCCAGGCTCTCCAGAGAAATAAAGTGCACAAGTTTATGAGCTCCAGCCCCTAGTGCGGGCAGAAGCCCCTGTGCTCTTAGCTGGGCTGTCAGCCATTTACCACTTATACATGTGGAACTCAAAGCATGGAGCATCTCAGCTGGTTGGGGGATAATTGCATGAGCTCGGTTGGCCCCAGAGACATGTCCCTGGGAAGCCCAGTGGCATGGTGGCTACACCACGCTACGCCGAAGGAACCTGTGGGCTTGCCACGTCCGTTCCTTGCTATAATTCAAGCACTGGATTAAGAGGCACGAGGGAGAATCTGGAATGTGCTTGTGGTGCCTAAAGGCTCTGGCTTCCGGATGTGTCACGGTCACGTCCAGAGACTTTTCTCATTCGTCTACTTCATCAGCTGCCACCAGCGTGATTCTAGCATCGGGCTGGAGAAAGTGGGTGAGCTGCATGTGCTGGGGCCACTGTCCAGTCACTCTGAGAACTGGCTGCTAGAGAGTTGGCAGCCAGAGACCACCAAGCCCTGCATGTTCACGTACCTGTTCTCACTGGCCCAGGGAGCCAATCTCTCCTCCTTTCCCAAGCCAGGCCATCTGCACAACACGACATGCTCTGGGGCATTTAAACCTGCTCCCTGCGACTCCTCGAGACAGCTGCCCTCTGGGTTAGAGACCTGCCTGCTCCACTGGAACCCTGTGGTGCAAACTGCACATGCTGCAGAGGGGCTTCCCAGGTGCTGGGCCTGGGGCTTTCACAGATGGGTCTGGGCCTGGCTTTCCTAAACTCTCACCTCGACTGGGGGATTCCTCTGCCAATAACTACACAAGCTGGACTTCCTGTGAGTGACAACTGTTCAGTAACAAGGCCTGGTGAGAGGCCCAGAAATCACCCCCCCCAGTGGGTAAATCCCACACCCCCTTCATTCTGGTCACTTCCATTCGGAAAACCCACCAGCTGGGCCAGTTGGTAATTTGCTCGTTGGCTTTTTCTATGTGCAGGACAAGAATTAGAAGCAGAGGTTAATTGTCTGAGCTGATTAGCTGTTGTCTTAGTCACGGACTTTCCAGCTGATCGATCGCTTATTCTGCCTGGTGTTCGCAGACTTCGGGGTTACAGCAACATTGCAGCAGCAATGTCCTGCCAGGCGCAAATCTCAGCTAAGACTCTTGGGGTATTAGGCTGTTGAATGGCCTCCCCTAGATCCCCACTGAGGACTGGCCTAAAGGTGGCTGACTTGTTCTCATTAAGCTGTAACTTCTGCAGAGCAATTCAGGGCATCCTTGGCCAAAACTCCTTTGAAGTCCCTGGGCGTCCTGTCTCCCTGTGGTAAATGCCGTTCATGGAGGAGTCTCAAGATGAGGCGAGAAATGCGTCCGCAGGGGCATGTTGGGAAAGTCCTGCTTGTTTGGTTGTGTTGGGGGTGGCATTTTGATGAGGGGGTCGGCTGCAGCTGGGTTTCTTTATGTTGGATTGTTGCTTTTAATAACGTTAGGGTGCCCAGAGCAGCAGATAAACATCTTCCGGCTTGTTTTAAGTGCCAAGAAATAAATAAAATGGGATAACAAGACTTTGTGAAGGGCTTTGAGATCTCTGGGTGAAAAATGCTAGAGAAGGGCCAGGTACAAACACTGCATTTTGTCTGCAGACATGGAACTGCCTGCCTCCAGCTGCAGCTGGGGAGCAGGGTGGAGCTTGGAGTGTTCTTGCTTCTGTTCTCCCTTGTTTCACTAGATCCATTTCACTTTTGGTGCCATTGACCTTTATCTTTGATAAGAATAGTAGTTGCTGCATTGTGCCATTTGTGCTGCTAACATCTCTGGTCTGGATTCTGGTGGATGCTTTTGGGCTTCCTCGCTGCTCAACTGTTGTCATGCTATCTCAATTAGCAGGGCCCTGATTGCTGGCTCACCTGGGTTTGTCACCAGAATTCTTTGCTTCCTGCCTCTGCCTGAACTGGGATGTACACCGTGTCACTGCTTGAAATAAGGGACTGCATTATCAACCACTGCACACAATGGCAGCTAGGCTGGGGTCATGGATCCTGGACCTCTCTTTGTGCCCAGCTGAGCTGGGGTCAGGAGGGCACTCAGCAATCTGCTCAGGAATATCAACGCTGCCTGCGAACCAATTGACAAGAAATTCCTCTGACTTTTATTCAGGGGGAACGGGGCTTGTTTCAGATCAGGACAACGAAGCTGATCTCTGAGCCAGTGGAAAAAAAGCTCAGATCTTCCTGACTTGACAGCTACTGCTGTATTAAAAAGCTGCAGTAGCTAATTTCTTACCCTTCTGCTTATACTGCCCATCAGTTCTAGCTATAAAGAGGTGGGACATTTAAATATTCTGCTCTGGCGTATTCCAGAGACATCGAGCCAGTTCTCTTTAAATGCTATTTTTCTCTGTAGTTTAAGGATTGTAAAGTTGTTCGGGCAGGGACCTTGCCTTCCCGCACCTCTGCAAAGAGTCGGTCAGATTGCTGGTGCTATCTAAAGAACAACCTTTCTCTTCTGAAGCTTTTATTAAATGGTGTGTACAATGCGCCTGTTAAAAATGGGCCTGTGGTGTCATGGGGTTCTGAGGGCACAAAGTGCCATTCCCATGGCTCTGACTGGATGGCTTTTCCACTGGATGCACAGCTTGGAAGCAGGCGTATTCCTGAGACGGGAAGATGTATCTGAAGGAATTCCAGAGAGTGGGACAGAAAAAGCTCCCAGTCCCAATGGTTAGCATCACCAGTAGCTGAGTGCTTTGTTTTCGGGCCAGTCCCTGAAGTAAAGGATCTGGGGATGTGTCTGCAGTTGGTGCACATGGATTCATGTAGCTGTTGGCGGGCATTGCACACACTTCTCAGTGAGGGATCTCTGCAGGGCCGGGCCCATCCCAAGCTGGCAAGGCTTGTGGCTGGATTCCCATGACATACTTGCTTCCTGTAAATGCCAGCTGGGCCTTTTACAGACAAATAGTGAAGTCTCAGAGCATGCAACACCCCAAACCTCCCCACACTCTGTACTGGGAGGGACAAAGGGACTAGGCATGTCCTTGCACGGCTGTTTAACCAGCTCTTGAAGGCTGGGCTGCTTTTCCCTGCACTCTCCCTGTGTTCAACTGGCCCTCGGTAGCTGCCAGGAGACGTGGGAGGGCATCCCCCTCTCAGTGCATCTGCAGAGAAAGTGGCACCAAACATTTCTTAGAAAATCAGCTGGCTGGTTCCCAGCTCCCCATGGGGACTGGCCTGGCCGTTGTTTACCAAAGCCTTCTGGGAAGGCTGCCACTTCTGTCCCTTTCATTCACTGTCAGGTTTTCAGTCCAGGGTCTTTTACACTCCTTTACTTCCCCTTGGACAGGTCCTGGGAGGGGGACAATAGCGGGGCTGTTATATACGATCTGTGTCTTTCTCATGCAGATGAGCTGCCTGCTGCAGGAGGCTCCATTCAAGGACACCTCAAAGCACAAAGGTGGATGCGGGAGAGAAAAACCCAACTGCATTTATTGCTCAGAAAGGCTTTGCTCAGGCTAGTGTATTGCAGGATTTTGCAGAGGGCAGGAAGGGAGCAAGGAAGGGCCAGACAGGCGGTGGCATCTGCTGACCTGGACTGGATGGAAACAGTAAGGGGTTTACACTGTGTTTACACAGGGTTCAGGCTTGTCTCTGTGAATTCTCCTTGTAGACAAAGCTGAGGAGTCCTAGCAGGGTGAGGAGGGGCCAGCAGCCCAGAAGGGTGGTATGCATGAAGCACACTTTCCTCAGGCTTGCCTTGGAGCGTCATGTTCCCTCCCTGTTCTGCTTGTATCCCATTCGTGGGCTACTTGGTGTAGCCAGAACATCCTGCCCTCACGCAGCAGGGAGATGTGGCTCGCTGCTTCCCAGTGCATGGCTGTGTCATGGAGGAGGCTGCAAGTTCAGTCACTGGCACCCAGGGCCCAGTCCTGCTCCCTTGTGCAACTCTGTACCTGGCAGAGGTGTTCCCAGGCTGCTGCCATGGCAGAAAGCTGGATGCCATCTGACTGGCATCTGTAGATTCACTCCGCGCCACCTTCTGTGCTGCCTCTGCTCTGGCAGGCAAAGGCTGTGAACTTGGTAGAGCTCGTCCACGTATTTGCTCTTTCCACCTCCCTGCCCCCGTGCAGCCCTTCACCTTGGGATAGACCCTTGTCCAGGGCTATGCTCAGAGCACAGTTGGCTGGGAGACCCCCAAGGGGAAACTTGGGTGCTGCAGGAAGTGGTCTTTCCCCAGCAGGGGGTGCTCTTCCCTCTGAATAGGTGCAGAGGACTGCCCTGGGGTAATGCTAGGGGCATTGTGCTGATGAGCTCCTGCCCACATGTGGATGTCACAGACCCCACCTGTTCGGTCCCGTCAGTCCCACTGGGGTAATCGCAGTCGGCCGTCCTCAGTCTCCGAGGCGCTTACCTGGCCCCTGTCGCTGTCTCACCCCTCTGAATCTTTCATGCATCTGCCCTCGCTCACTCTCTGGGAAAGCAGGGCTGTTATCCCAGTGGTGAGGCAGAGAGACTCGGTGACTGGCCTGGGGTCACAGGGAGTCTGTGGTGGAGAAGAGAACTGAACTCATGTTTCCTAAGCCCCGGACTGGTGCTCTGACCATCCTTCCTCAGTCTTGTCCTTCTTTACTCCCTGTCCCAAAGGACTGTGTAGATTTGCTGTGTGCTGTCATATCGCTGTTGTCTTCCAGCCCTCCCTCAGGCTAGGTGAAGTATTCCTTTATCCCATGCGTTTGTAAAGCATGTTGGGATTTTCACAGGATGAATAAAATCTCCTATTATTTATTAACACCTCCGTCCTCGCTGGACCTGCTGGGGCAGTGACTAATCAGGAAAGCAGTTGCAGTTAGCTGGCACTTCACGTAATATTAACTCAGGGATTGTAGCACTCGGAATTGTAAAGCAGCTGGATTGGCGAGGCTATGTGTGATTGAATGCTGTGCTTGTTCCTAAGGCAGAGCTTTGTTCTCGGCTAGTCCTCATCCATCCCCAAAATGCCCAGGGTTTCCCAGCCAGCCTGGGAGGATGTTTGCCAGGCAGGGTGTTTATCAGAGTCACTCCTATGTATTCACAGCCTTTGCGGCTAGAAAATGAATCCTCTGTCTAGCTAAGGGCCAAGCAGTATCTCCCATCTGGTTCCTATAGCAAAGCATGGTGAGAATGTTGCCCAGAGGGGTGGGGGCTGCAGGGTTGCTGTGTCTGCCTCGTTACATGTTCCCGACGTGCTGAAGATCCTGCAGTGCGAGGTGCTGGCTGGGAAGCTGGGTGTTATATACAGCTATGGCCACATGGTTTCCCATGTGTGATCTGAGCTGGGAGTGGAGATGGAGCGTTACATAGCCTGCTGCCATGCCAGGACTGGCAGAAGTGGTGTGAACCCTCTGCACAGAGCCAGTGCCTTCTGTGAGCACCAGGCGAGAAAAACGAGCCGAGCCCCCTCCCCGCACAAAGCGGAGGCTGAGGGTGCTCAGCTAGTGGGCTTGTTCGCCCAGTGCCTGGAAGCTGGGATCCTTCTAGTGAAGGGGGAGCATTCTCCGCAGACTCTGCAGTCTGTGGGCTGGCTTGTGCTCGGCACAGGGAGCTGGCTGGAGCTGCTGCCTTGCTCTGGAAAGGACCAGGGCTGGCTCCAGGCCCCAGCATGCCAAGCGCGTGCTTGGGGTGGCACTTCACAGGGGGCGCTCTGCCAGTCGCCAGGAGGGCGGCAGGCGGCTCTGATGGACCTCCCGCAGGCGTCCCTGCAGAGGGTCCGCTGGTCCCGCGGCTCCGGTGGAGCATCCGCAGGCACACCTGTGGGAGGTCCACCAAAGCCGCAAGACCGGCGAGTGGCAGAGCGTCCCCTGCAGCGTGCCGCCGTGCTTGGGGTGGCGAAATGGCTAGAGCCAGCCCTGGAAAGGACGTTCTTGGCAGGACTCCAGGATGCACTGCAGCATCTGTGGGTTCTGGAGGAACAGTTTATAGTGAATCCTCTGGGTAGAGTGTGAGGCTCAAAGATTCAGGCCCTGGCAGCTTTCTGTGCTGTGTAAGCTGGAGCTGGTGGGGGCCTCCTGCCCAGCTGCCTGGGGCTCTGCATCCATATTTACTGTCCCAGCTTGGAACGTGCTAGTGGTGGCTGAAGGGGCCCCGTGCTTGAGTCTCGTTATTGCTCAGAACAGCTGAGACGCAACAAATGAAGCATAGCACTGTTGAGTGTAAAGGCAACAGCACCTTGTCCAACAACAGGAGAATGAATCCCTGGCTGAGTCGCAGCCCTGGCATGGTGCTGCTAAGGGAGAGGAGCGATTCACCTCTGAATTTCAGACGCTTCATTTTATTTTTGACAGTGACTTTGGGGACTGACTCAGTCTAATTTTCTCTCTCTCTTTAATCATGGACAGATGCCAATCTATCTTATTTCCTGCAGACCTGGGTCCAAAAGGGAGTATGTCCTAGGTAGTCCTGGCAGGTCGGCTCCACAGACCCACGAGCCCGTGCGTGCTTTTGAAAGCGCTAAACCGTAGGTCTCCAAGGCGTCTCGCTGGAATCTTTGAAAGGCGTAGAGTGGTCAGCGAGCCAATCAAAGCCAGAGTCGGTGCTGGGGAAACCAGGGCCTTTAACAAAGTGTTGGCTGCAGAAATTCTAAAACAGCCCCCAGGCGAATTTGAGTCTCCTGAAAGACCATTGGAAAGTCTGGGTCTTAAGGAGATATGAAACCAAGCCCCACCTCTGCTCTGCCTCAGAACACCTCTGGCTTCGGGGCTCCTCAGGCAGGCAGAGTCTGCTCCAGCCCTTGCTGTTCATGGCTGTAATGAACTCTGGAAAGCTGGTGGGTTTCTGGACCAGCCAGGAGTGACACAGGTGTGACTCCAAACTCTGCTTCTGTGCCTCTCTCAAGCTCCTGAATTGGGAGCAGCATGTCGGGGAGTGCAAAGGCCATTCGGGCCTGGAGCCTCCTCCCCATCAGCAGGAGCCCCCACTACCCTGGCAGCCCCTGAACAGCGAGCACATGCTCACGCGGCCGGAGAAGCTGCCGAAACGTGTGTGACTCGGGAGGGTAGTGACGTTGCCGGTGGTGCACAGACTAAATAAAGGGCTGTGCTCATGCTCCATTACTCAGCATCCTCGCCCGGCCAGGTGTGCTCCACAGCCCTGCGGAATCCGCTGCAGGAAATGGCATGTTGCTATGATACACTTTGCTGTAGCAATGACTGTGCTCAGAGGAGCCGAAATCTGCACAAAAAGGAAAGATGCTCAGACTGGAAGAGGGGAGGAGGCATCTGCAGGCCTTTATTAAAACTTGGGAGCTCTAACAAGGGGATGTGTGGGGCAGGGTGTCATGGAGGCCCTCCTTCCCAGGGGGGCAAGGGGCCTAAGGCTGGGTCAGGACTCTCCGGATGGATCTGCAGGTTGCAGCGTTCTGGGGGCTTCAGCTGCTTTCTCAGCATGCTGGCTGCCTCCTCCACAGACAAGAGCAGAGTGCTCCCACAGCCCTTTCCCACTGGGAATGCCAGGAGCAGGCCGGGCTTTCGGGCAGTTATGGCAGGTGGGAGCACAGGCGGCTGGCTTGCCCTGCTGCTTTGGTGTAGTGAGTGGGGCGCTGGCTGGGCATCCTCTAGCTTCTAGGTGCAATGTGCAGGGGGCTCTCTTGTGCAGGCTGGTGGTGACTTTCCCTCCTGGGCCAGGCGCCTTAACTGGCCCAGACAGGAGCATCTGAGTCAGATTGCTCAAAAGTGGGTGCCCTGTGCTGGAGCCGGGTAGGCTGGGGCCACCCTATGCTGAATTTTGCAGTGAGTCTGAATTCCTCTAGTCCCCAGGAATCCTGAGTGCTCAGCACTTCTGGAAAATCAGGCTCAAGGCATTTTGGGCTCCCAGAATGGGATACCCCTCCCCAGATGGGGATCACTCTGGGACAGCTCTGACCCTGACGAGTGGAGGACGTCTGAGATTAACAGATGCACCGTGGAGCTGTCAGGAGCTGCTCCCTCTACACAATCCCATCCCCAGCTCCCTCACGTCCTATCGCTGCAGCTCTGGCTCTGGGTAAGACATGCTCGGTAACAGCGTCCATTAATTTGTGCAGTTTGCAGTGTTCTTGTGGCTGTGTTGGTCACAAGCATGAGAGAGACAAGGTGGGCAAGGAAAGCATGTCTCTCTCACTAGTGGAAACGTTACCTCACCCGCCTTGTCTCTACGGTGCGTGGTGAGCTGAGTCCCGTCTGGTTCCCCATCCCCAGCCTTCTAGTTTCCTGAACGCTCACTGGGCTGTTGGCGTGTGGAACTGCACTTTCTGACCGTGATCTGTTGACCTCCTCTCCATGGTTCAGGGGATTCTAACATGCAGCCCACGACTCTGCTGTGTTTCACTACCAGGCCTCCGCATGCAGCACTCCTCCAGCGAGCAGATGGCAGCCATGCACAGCACCTGTGGGGCTGGTCTTGGGTTCTGGCATGGCCTTGGCCGGGCGGAGTTGATGTGTCCTGCTGTGTGATAGTGGGAGGGCTCTGCACGGTTAGCATGTGTGTTCTGCTAACCAAAAGCCATTGAGCCCTGATGGTGCTGGGGGGGTCTGCCTGCTGTGTCAGGGGATGGGGAGATCAGAATGTTCTCCCTTTCCAGGGCTGAACAGGAAATCAATAGGTCTCCGTGCTCAGCCTGTCCACGCAGACGAGGAAACCCTGTTCCGGGTCGTTTATTTCCCCCGGATATTTCAATGGGAGGCAGTTTGGGGCAGGGCCTTGTCCTCTTGTCTGCCAAGCTCCCGGTTGGCGCTAGGCGTCCCGGCCCGTATGGCGGAGCCTTCTCTTAGCCAGTGATGGGGGAGGAGAGCTAGATTCTCATGGCCAGAAACTCCGGCAGAGAATTAGCCTATTCTCCTCTCGCCCTTCCGGAAATAACTGTCATCATCCATAATTTATCGGGCGCTGCGCTCCATCAAGGGGCCATTTGACACCAGGCCTGGGTGCTTAGACTCCCTCCCGCACAGTGGGAAAGTGCTGGCCAAGAGTATTCCCAAGGGGCTGCCGACAGGAAGCATGTCCTGTTTCCACACCCTCGGGGTGGGAGATTTTTTTGGTGAAAGAGGAAAAAAGAATAGTGAATTCAACAAGGACTCGGTGTCTCTGCTTCCCCATTTCATAAATGAACAGCAGCTGCTCACCCCTCCCGGAAGCTTAAGCCATTGTAAAGCCAAATATAAAACTGTAACAGTGTTTTTAAGTAGCAGTGAGCTGATTGCTCCATTGGTGTTTACTGAGGCATTTACAATCACACACAGAATGCACTTCAAATAAAAACATGATGAGATGCTGACTTTAATGGCTGACACTTGCATTTGAGGGCTGAGTGGGTGGGTAGCAGTGCACGCACCCGGCCAGCTCTGTCAGAAATCCTGCAGAATACAGAATCGGAGTTCCTCTATTTTTGGCCTATTCTCCAAACATGGCACATTTTTATGTACCAAAAAGAAGGGGGAATCTGGCTGACTGTGGTGATGTTATGTTTTCTTCCAGGTCATTGATAAAAATGTTAAATAGTGCAAGGCCAAGAACTGATCCCTGCAGGACCCCACTAGAGAAACACCTGCTCAAGTCGTTACATTTTCAGATCTATCAGTTAGCTGGCTTTTAATCCATTTGAAGTGCCATGTTAATTTGATTTCATTCTAGTTTTTAATTAAAACGTTGTGTGGTACCAAGTCAAACACCTTACAGTAGTCTTAGTAAATTACATCAGCACTATCACCTTTATCAACCAAACTTGTAATCTCATAAAAAAAAAAATCAGATTAGATTGACAGGTTCTATTGTCCATAAACCCAGAGTGATTGGCATTGATTATATTGCCTGGGCAGTTCTGTAGCAATCCCACCATCAGCTATGCCTGGAATTAACATGCTGGCACCTGGGAGAGCGAACAGGCCCTGCCCTCACCAGGCTCCAGGAAAAGCTGACAGTCTGGCTCCAGGGGTGTGGAACATATCTCCACTAATGGCTCACCTCCCTCTCTCTGTTGCAGGCTCAGCGTATTATGACAACGTCCGCCCCTTGGCCTACCCCGATTCGGACGCCGTGCTCATCTGCTTTGACATCAGCCGCCCAGAGACGCTGGACAGTGTACTCAAGAAGGTCAGTGTCCAATGCTCTGTCATGGCCGCTGTCCCGTGAAGCAGCTGTGCCAATACAGCCCAGGGTGCCACTTCCAGAGGCGTGCTGCTCCTCTGGGAATTTGTAGCCCGAGGCCAGTGGAAATGGGGTCAGGGCATTGCCATGGGCCAGGTGAATGCCCTGTTAACCCTCTAGGTCTGGCAGCATGTCCTGGCCATTGTCTAACACCCAGCTCAGAATGGTGTCAGGCTCTCCACTTGCAGGGACAGGGCCTTGAGTGGTGGGGCAAGATGCCCTGGGCACATTTGCTCACCCTGTGCGCTTCCCAGCCCCTCACACTACCTGGGAAAGGACCAGCTTTTTCCTGGAGTGAGTTTCCTGATACCTGTGCCCTTCTGGAGGGGCCAGTCCCCTGCTGTGAGCCAGGTCGGAGGCCACTTTTCTCATCCTTGCTCTTGACAGCAGCTACTGCCTCCCCCCACTTGGGCTGCAGCAGAAAGAAGCCCATATGAATAATGCAGCTTCTGGAGGGCTGGAGAAGGGGGGCGTTTGTGTAGGAGTGGGGTGGCTTGGCAGGTGTTCTGTTTTTAATTAAGACCTCAGAAAGCGCTGTGCATCTCAAAGCCCTGGTTAGCACCTCCAGAAGCCAGCGTGCTAGGAATTAGCTCATGGCAGAGTCGAGAAGTGGTCTCCGGTGCCCATTTTTTTGTGACTGGGGAGTTCATTAGCTGGTTCAGTCCCCCTCGGGTCATTGTATGCACCATGGAGAGGGCAGCGGTCAACTCCTCACAGACTGACAACAAACATAATCAGCTGTGCCACTGAATCTCAGACCTGTGTGAGAATAAGATGAATTGGCACGAGGGTGCAGGCCAGCCCAGGTGCAGAGGGCCACGGTTGGTCCATGGCCACTTGGATGCTGCCTGCATCTGGCAGCATAAATCTGAGCTGACCGGTTAAGCTTCTCCACTAGCAGCCAGAGAGGTTTGTCTGGTGGCAGTTTAGCACCTTCCAGCAAAGCTGTTCTGTGTGGCTGGTAATAGTATGTCAGATCTTTAGAGCTACCCAGGAATAACAGATTTTGGGTAGAACGTCAGCAGACCTGCATGCGCTATGTGGTGCAGAGTTGGGATGCTACCAGGGACAACCCAGACACTGCAGGGAACGGAGCTGGGGAAGCACTTCCCTCTGAGTTAGCACTGAGTGACCCAATGACCCAGAATTTTGCTTACGGGTATCATGCTGTTGGAGCAGCCTCCTTTCTGGTGAGCTGCAAAACCCACATCTGTGACCTGATAGCACTTCCTGTTACCCCAGCATCCTGGCCAGACTCGGATGGGCTATTACATTCCGTCGACTGAGACTCCCCCTGCAATTTCCAGTAGGTTCTCACTGCAGTGCGCCCTTGCTGTGCTCTGTGAAATAGCTGCTCTGTCCCACTCCAGAGGGGCGCCGGGACTGATACCGGCTTTGCAAAGCACTTTGGAGTCCTGTGGAGTGAAAGGCCATAAACAAATCTATTGTTGCTCCTGCTAACAAGCCCCAAGTTACTGGACTGGCCCAGACTCTGGCTTCTGAATAAGTCACATTGTAGAGTCTGGCCTGGTGACCCCTCAGAGTTTGGCCAACTGCTGAGCTGAAGCAAATGCCTCTTGTTCAGCTGTTGCTACTGATAGGGAGCACTGGGAGGTGGGGTTGGGACTGCAGTGGCGAGGGGGACAAAGACCCTTTAACAACTCAGTCAGTGGCTCGGTGTTTGAATCCAAAGCAGCTCCCTGGATCTGACTCTCTCTGTTCAGAGGGCGGCAGGCTGCATGCGGACAGTAAGGAAACTCATTGCCCAGTTTAAGGATCTGCAGAATAATAGCAACAGCAAATCACTTCTACCTTAATGAGCAAGAAACCCACTAATAACTGTCTTGAGCTGGCATTTATTTATGGCTCTGTCTGCAGACATTCCTGCGCTGTTAAATGCAAAATCTTCCACGCACAGCCTTTTCAGATGCCTCAAATACAATTAGGCAATGTCTTTTTGATACGGCAACTGAAAATAAACCCTGAATCACCAGGGATTTCTTAAGTACCTCTGAGTAGATGCCTTGTTTCCTTTGGCGCAGGTTTTGCAGCCTTCAGAGGTGAGGAGAACGCCTGAGATGCCATGAAGTGGAAATAGGGTTTAGCTTTTGATATCAAATAAGTAAGGATAATAAAGCTGTCTATTCCAGCCCTGGATCAAGATGCTAATTCAGCAGAGGAATCTTTATTCTCTCTGTCCATCTGATGCCTGGGATGCAAAACCTGAATGAGCGTTTGATTCGTAGAGCCTTAGATTAGACAAACAGCATGGTGCACTGAGGGGGAAGGAGCCACCTGAGAGAATCCAAACAAACAGCTTGCTAGTTTATACAGCCTGGGCTTTCGTGGTGCACTGCCTTAATCGTGACAGGTCTTGGTAGTGCAGCCCTGTGCGTGGGACCTACGGCAAACTCCAGTCCCTGTGTGCCCCTCTCCAGCATCTGCCTCATGCAGGTTAACTTCTGCCTGCTTGCAGACCAGAATCAGGCCCCTCCCTCTCCAGTGCAGGGGAGTGTGTGTCATTTCGGGGCTGCAGTAGTTTGGAGCCTAGTTTGGGTGATCCTGCTACTCCACTGTCTCCGGGATCGGGATCTCTATCCCCTGGAAGAATGCTGATGTTTGCGTTCAAGCTACAAAGGAATTTTAGGCACCTGCCATCAGAAGTCTGAGTCATGGCAACTTGCAGTGATGTCGGAGACTGTGGAATCTCGTATGAGCTGTGCAATCAGCTGCTGGTGCAGTGGAATTGCTGAGCAGCACAGAGGCTGTGTGTGTCCCTGGCCACAGGTGTGGACAGTCTGTGGGGAAGCAAACACTGCGCCCCACTCTCCTGGTGGAATAGATGGTTTTTCTCTCTCCCCAAGTCCAGCTGTGGCTGCTCTGTCCTGACATTCGCAGAATGAAACCGGTGCTATTCTGAGCCATATATTTTTTCATCAGACCGTGGGCACCAAGTCATTTTTTAATTTCCTGGTATATTTTCCCATCAGCTCCTGTAGTAGGATATTACTAGTTCTGAGTGAAGGCTGGATGAGTGGAGATGCTGGGAGTTTCTGCTCACTGTCTGGCTGCACCTCCCAGCACTGAGCACGTAGCCAGGTAGCTGACTCCAGATCACAGCAAGAGCGACCTAGACAGATCTTCTTTGGAGAGGAGTGGGGGGCAGAGCAGTCACAGAGATGGTTTTATTTTCTGCTGCAGCCACTGAGCTGCATGCTGGAGCTTCAGAAGCTGCCAGTTAGAGCAGAGGAAATGGCCGTTCAATGCCCTAGCTTGTTCCTTCCAGGGCTCCCAGTTCCTAAGGCCACTGGCCATGGCTGTGTTCTGAAGTCTGAGGGGCTTTGATGGCTCCTAACTGCAAACCAATTCCGTGTTTGCTGTGCAAATAGCTCCCTGCTGACTGTGGGGTCTTGGAAACAGTGGTGCAGAGGCCTCAGCTGGGGCACCCTTTGAAGTGCCAGATCTGTGCACCAGACTGCGTGGTCATTACTTCTCCATAGTTAAGCCCAAAAGTGGCCTCCTGGGGGCCGACATGAGGAATGGGAGCTTAGGCTTAGCAGATCTGCAAGGCACATCTGGAACAAGTGAGCAGAAAGCCCCCTATTCAAGAGACACTCTGCTAATTCCCTGCCTGTGACAGTCAATAACGTGCCCTGGTGAGCTAATCACCCTCCGAACAGCTGTGCCCCCAGCTTTGCAGCTTGTGGGCTTTGCAGGTTGTCCCAGCCTCATCCCATTAAAGCCTCGCGTTAGATTCAAAAGGTCCAAAGGCGACTGTCCCTGTGTTTTCCCCTCCTGGCCTCCAGGTACCCAGCCACTCCCAGCATGTGCGTTGGCTGAGCGCTTTTAATGAGATACAGCCAAGTACCCTCTGGTGTATCTAGCTTCAGCGAATCCAGGTGCGATCTTGCGTACCCCTTCCCTCCACACACCCGTGTCTCATGGACCCCAGGCCTCTTTGACATCAGTCCCCCTCCTTGTGCCGCTGATTTGGGGTTGCTGGGGCTCCTGCCCTGGCAGGGTAAACACCTGTCAGCTGCATTGGGCTAGGGACACCTCTTCCGAACCAAGTGCCCACGTAAACTCACTCCACGGTAACTGTGGAGGCGTATTGGGCCAGTCTGCTTGTTTCGGTTTCTGTGCTGCTGTAAGCTTGTGTCACGGAGTGGGGGGAGTCCAGTCCTGCACCCCTCTTCCTGGGACCCACAGTGACTCTTAGCCAGCCAGTAAAACAGAAGGTTTATTGGACAACAGGAACACCGGTTACAGCAGAGCTTGCAGGCACAGTCAGGACCCCTCCACCGAGTCCTTCTGGGCTTTCAGGGTGCTTGGATCCTAGCTAGGATCCCCTGAATTCCGCCCATCCAGCCCCAAGCCCAAACTCAAACTGCTTCCCTCCTGCCACTCCCTTCCTTTGTCCCCTTCCCAGGCAAAGGTGTTGACCTTTCCCCTCCCTTACCTAGCTCAGGTTACAGGCCCTGGCATCGTCCATCCCCTGAAGTCCTCCCCTGCTCTCCCACTCCCCACACAGACAGTCCCTACTGCATCACAGCTTGGCTTTCAGGGAGATCTGCCAGTCAGGCTGGCTTGGCGGCCCCTGAGGGAGCTGGGTCAGAGAGTGCGGGAGGGAGAAATGCACCCAGGTTTGCGTGCGAGGGTGCTGGGTTCTGGAGAAGCTGCCTCCAAGCACCCGTGAGCTGGAGCCAGGCCCTTGCTGGCTGGGTAACACTGGCAGGGTGAGGTGGGCCCTTCGCTCACAAGGGCTGTATGCCGTCCTCCAGGAGGCACGTGGCCAGCTGTGTTCAGACCAACCCTGGGTAGCCCTTTGCCCAGGTGACCTGTTCGCCACCTGGGCAGTCTCCATCATGCCTGGCCTCTCCAGCTGGCTTTGAGCCCTGGCCCTCTGGGGACCAGGCCTCGGCATACGGATACTTTCCCTTCCCTCCCAGCTGCAGAGGGACCTGCCCCGACTGCGGATCCCTGTTCCCACTCGGGCGCTGGGCAAGTGGCACTGACCACCCTGGAGGCTTGAGGATGGGGTCTCTGAACCCCCCGTCCAGTGGGGCAGGGGTGGCAGCAGCATGGCTCAGGGCCCTGGCGTGCAGCCTGGAGAAGGCTGAGGCCTCTCCCTCACTGGGAGTCCGGTACCGGTCTGTAATTTGCAGGCTGGCTGGTATCAAGCCGAGCCAGGGAGCGGAGGGTGAGGATGGAGCTGGTGGTTCAGAGAAGAATTTTCTTTTTTCCCCAAGGGAAGCTGGGGTGGGGGCCAGCTGCTGCTAACTGAAGGCCAGGGCGGGCGGGGAATGGGGCCTGTCAGCTGCAGCTGCCTGGGGTCTCTGGGGAGCCTCCTGCCAGCCAGCTGCAGATAACCTGGTGAAAGCAGTGCTCTGTCCCTGTGGAACGCGGCTCCAGCGATGGGGCCTTGAGGTTCTTGTCACTGAAAAGGGGACGAAATGTGGGACTGGTCTTCATTGGCTGAGATCAGACTGTGGAAAGAGCTCCTTTCTGTGCTGACCGTGCAGGGGGGTCCTAGGATACACTGCCCAGGCAGCCATGCTGGGGGATGTGGGAGGGCAAGGACGGGGAGCCAGGGCTCCTGGGTTCTGTCCCCAGCTTCAAGAGGGAAGTAGACCCTAGTGGGTTAAAGCAGGGGAGTTGCAGGAGACTGGGAGCCAGGACTCCTGGGTTCTCTCCCTGGCTTTGGTCAGGGAGTGGAGCTGGAGATGTGTCCGATACAAAGCACTATTATGATTGCCCTTGCCTGCTTTCCTGAGGTGCCCCCATTATGCCCCCCTGCTGGCCGGAAGGGGCTGTGCCCGAAGGGCTAAGAGTCTGCTAATGCCCCTTGCTGGCTCCTGCTGTTTCCCGGGCGGCTGTCCAGCTGCCAGGATGAAGGTGGGATGGGGGAGAGCCCTGTGAGCTGCCATTTCACCCCGCCCCTGCTTTGCTCTCTCCCGCAGTGGCAAGGGGAGACCCAGGAGTTCTGCCCCAATGCGAAGATCGTGCTGGTTGGCTGCAAGCTGGACATGCGGACAGATCTGAACACCCTCCGGGAGCTCTCCAAGCAGCGCCTCATCCCCGTCACACACGAGCAGGTGTGCTTCTCCAGGGGACTTGGGGTGGGGGAGGAATGCCCTACGTTCTGCTAGCCACAGGCAGCCCAGCTGGTGCAGGGCAGGCAGCCCAGCTCCCGTCCATCGTGCCAGGGACTGTCTGCGCAGGACTCTCTCTGCCTGCGCCAGAGCTGGTTTGACCCAGGCTCGATGGAGCAGGCAGCTCTGGCTCACAGACGCTCTTCTCTCTGCCCTCGACGCAGGCTGGGTATATTCTTAGCGCTCTCACTGAATATTCAGGTTGCAGGCGCCTCCCAGGAGCCGTTACTCTGCACACAGGCGTCAGTTTCTGGTTAGCACCTAACAGCTAAAATTACTTTCCTAGAAGGTGATGAAGACACTTGCTCTTGCCTATTAAGTGGGTGGTTAAGGTAGCGGGGAGGGGCGCTGCTCTAAGGTGGGAGGGCTTCCGGAAGCTCTTTCTCCAGCCTGGGAAATGAGGCTGCAGTTCTCTCTCCTATTGCTGCTTGGTGATAAGGGTGACTTGCTGGGCTGGCTGCGGCTGCTGCAGCCCTGGGGGAGTGAAAGCCACAAGCCAGCGTTTAGTGACTAGTTGGGAGCAGAGCCCTAGTGCTGAATGTCACTTATCAGAGCAGATCATGGCCCGTTGGAAGCTGTTGCGCAAACTGGCAACACCCTCTACTTCTGATCATGAGAGCTCAGCTTGGAGCAAGCGGTGAGTAAGACAGAGGAAGCTGCTATCTGTGGGTGCATCTAGCACCAGGGCTGGGCTTCATTCCGTCCTGCTGCATTAGGCCACCCCTCCAAGGAGGCCACTGCCCAATTACCGTGGGACTGGCCCTCAGGTCGGGTGCCCTGCAGGCCACGGGACGAGCCATTCGCTGTCAGGTGTGTGAACACATCCCTGGGTGTGACATGTTCCCCCAGAGCATGCAGGAGTTGTGATCACAGACGGACTCAGTCCTGCCTTCTGCTGCTTTGGCGCATGCTGCCCAGTATCCGATAACCTCTCCAAGGAAGTGCTGCCAGTTCTGCAAGACCCATGGGAATGGCTGCACCATCTTTACCTGCCAGATTTCAATGGAGTGAATGGGGGTGAAAGCCCCAAAGGAAAAATTCACCCTTGTGCAGGGGGCAGTGCAAGGCCTGCTGAAGCCTTTCCAATTTGTGTAACGAAATTGATGCAAACCGGTGCATGAGCCTGTGTTTTGGTGCAAGAGCAGTTTAGTTCAGTTTGTCTTAAACCAATTCCTAACTGATGCAAACTGATCTGAAATTAACCTGCATTAAACTGAAATCGGCACATCCACACCGTGGTTTGCACCGTGTAACATCCTGTCTTTGGTTAAATGGCACAACTGTGTGCAGCCAAGGCCTGAGAGAGCAGCACTTTGCCCCTGAGCTCTGTCCTCAGCCTCATCGCTTTGGCGTTGCTGGCGGGTGAGGGAGAGATGTTGCACCGGCTGCAGCCTCCTGGCCTCCCCTTTGGAGCTGTTGGGCTGTGGGCTGAAACCTGTCCTCTGTTTATGGTGCCATAGCGTCAGCTTGCAGGGGAGGGATAAATGATGCTGGTAACTTGTGCTGAGGACACAAGGTTGCTCACTGGGACGGGGGATGTTTTCCCCTCTGGGTTCACCACGGGGGTGTTGGTGCAGGCCTGGCAGCTGCGATGGTGACACAAACACATGCTGGAGATGCACAGCTCACAAGTCCTCCCACTGCCCCTTCTAAGTGCCAGGGCTCTAGTTATTTAAGGACCAGGTCTCTGGCTGAGTGTTGAGCAAATTCCCACTTTTAGGCAGCAGGGGTTCAGGGTCCACTATCCAGAACTGGAGGGGAGGGGTTCCGTCTGCCATGGGGCCTGTGTGGGGTTAAGGCACTGGTCTGGGGAGCTCTTGGTTCAACGGGTGACCTTGGAAAAGTCTCTACTACTCTGGGCCTCAGTTCCTTGCCTGTAAAATGGGGACAATAATCCAGCCTTTGTCTATTTGACAGGCCAGGGAGGGTCTCACAGTGTATACCCAGCACAATGGGACCCCAATCTCAAATAATTCATGGTAATAATGTGCCAATCACAAGAGAAGGGTCTAATAGATGGGATGCTGCCTGGACAGCCAGTGCCTGATAATTCTGGGGCCCTTGCACCAGGGCAAGCTGGGAGCAAAGGATGGAGAGGAGATAGAAGCTGTTTTGGGGAGTAAATGTTCTTGTAGTTAGAAGTGGGTGGTGATGAAACCCAACCCAGCCTGTTCTCTCGCTGCCCACAGGCAGTTGGACTCGTTTAAGGTGCCATTTATCTTTATTATCTAACCATGGTGAGCATGGCAGTTATTGTCCCTCGTCTCCCCACAACAGCTGAGCGATTCTAACTTCCGCCAGGAGCACAGAAATGCGCCCCCCCCCATTCCTCCCTTGCTGGCCTCTCTGTGTGTAACGTAGTCCCAGCCCTACTGCTTGTTGAGGCTGGCCGGGAAATGGCACAGCCCCGCACGAGCTCCTGGGGCCCTGCCTGGGCACGAGCATCCAGCATGGCAGAGCTCCGGCATGTGGAGCTGGCCGAGGCCTGGGTGGCGGTTGAGTAAGTCATTACATGTTCTTTAATCCCAGGCCATGCTGCCTGCCTGGGGGCCAGGAATGTGAAGAACCTGTAACTGAATGCCTAGTTCGGGGGAGGATATGCACCGAGCCCTCTTGCGCCTCAGACACCAAGTGAGGGGCGGGGGGAAGGCCACCTTGCTGTCCTGACAGCTGAGAACGGGCCCTCCTGCCTGTCACAGGCTGATTCTGCCCACAGCTGGGATCTCAGTGAACCGGCACCTGACATCAGCATTCCTGGCACTGCCATCCCGTTGGCACCTGCAGTGCTGGCTGCTCAGGTGGCTTGTCTGCACCCAGCGCTCTCACTGTTTGGAGAGGGGACGAATTAGCCTTGCGAGAGAGCAGTTCCTCAGTGAGCTGCACTTCCTGCCCGCAGCTGCCAGCACACACAGGCTGATGCCATGTGACTGGATGCTGCCAGTGGCTGCCATGCAAACACTTCTCTCCCTTCCCCAACTCCTAGGGCAGCACGCTGGCACGGCAGATGGGGGCAGTGGCCTATGTGGAATGCTCCTCCAAGGTCTCCGAGAACAGCGTGCGGGACGTCTTCCACGTAACCACGCTGGCCTCTGTCAATAGGATGCACAAGAATCTCAAGCGGAGCAACTCCAAGCGGGGACTGAAGCGGGCATCTCAGATGCCCAGCAGGACGGACTTGTTGAATGACACAGAGATCAGGAAAGACCGAGCCAAGAGCTGCTCCATCATGTGACAAATGGGCTGTAAATAATGTGTGTGCGCGCGCGTTGTTTGTTTTTGTACAGTAACAGGCCTAGACAAGGGCACAGCACTGGCTGCGGGAGCCAGCCTGCCTTCCCAAGGCTTTTCTTTTAGTCTCTAGGTCTGAGACACGCTAGCTGCAAATCAGGGTGCATGTGTCACCCTCTCACCATGGAGACTTCTGGATTGGCTGTTGCTGTGCTGACTGCTTGGGATAAAGGAACCACTCAGCAGAGGAATATTCAGGTGCTGGAAAGTCTGTGATGAAGTAAAGAAAAGGAGTGTGTGTGTGTGTGTGTGTGTGTGTGTGTGTGTGTGTGTGTGTGTGTGTGTGTGTGTGTGTGTGAGAATCTCCTGTACATACATCTCCCTGTGTAGGTGTGGCTGTAACTACACACAGTGCGCATGGGGACAGGCGGTGGGGTCTGGAACGGAGGCCGGAGAAGTGGGGGGAACTGTCAGTGACAGTGTTGCTGGGCCGAAGAAGTAATAGCCCAATAATCTTTTAGGACCAAAAGCAGCAGGTGAGTCAGTGATGCCCAGCTGGTGACTCACCACTGGAAGGGACTGGCTCCGGCTATAAGGCAGGGTCGCCGTAGGAAGTAGGAGATCTGGGTCTGTGAGCTGGGAAGGGAAGGCTCCCTGGGGTGGACTATAACCCAGTGAGATTTTGAGTCAGCCCCAAGTGAAAGACAGATAATTTGCCCCTTCCAAGACACTTTAATTACATCCAAACTCTGTTTAAACAGTTGTGATATACCCGGGGGGAGACCTGGCCCCAGAGGAGAGGTCAGTCCCAGCAGACGCACCTCATGAAGTGTGGTTCCCTTTAGCAAGCGGGTGCGATTCGGGAGAGCGCGTAGAGCAGCTGAGAGCCAGGCGAGTATCTGTGTCGCGCCTGGCCATGGGCAGCTGCACCCCGAAGCATGCAGCATCCCACAAAGCAATCCGCAATAACGATCCAAATCCTGTTCTCCAGCCATTCCCAACCGCAGATCGTGTTGCATGGTGCCTGTGTTTGTTTGGTTTGAATACACTCAAAAATATCCTCGCCCCCCATCTCCACTATACCAGTGGGAGGGATGGAGCATCCTGCCTTGCTAGCCCCCTGTAACCGGCCTGCTCCTGCCACCTCTCATTGCTTCTAATGTCCTCTAATGCCTTTGACTACAAGCTTAACTTTGACTTGATGTCACACAGACACTTTAAGGAAAAACACCAACCTCCTTGCCTAGGCCCATCTGTGTAGATGGGCTGCAGGAATCTAATAAACAATGTCACGGAAAACAGAAGGCACTTGGCTTTTGCTTTTTAATGAATGGAGCAGAACTAGGTCCCTGCCCCTCAAAACGGGGCCATCATCTTGTTCCTGGGGGCGTCACTGCGGGTCTCACACTCACACAAGGGCCTGGCACGGGTGAGGGAAGCAGCATGTTAGGCTGCATGCAGGGGCGGCTCTAGGCATTTTGCCGCCCCAAGCACGGCAGGCAGGCTGCCTTCGGCGGCTTGCCTGCAGAAGTCCACTGGTCCCGTGGCTTCGGTGGACCTCTCGCAGGCACGCTGCCGAAGACAGCCTGCCTGCCGCCCTCGCGGCCACTGGCAGAGCGCCCCCAGTGGCTTGCCGCCCCAAGCACGCATTTGGCGTGCTGATGCCTGGAGCCACCCTGGCTGCACGCAGTCACTCTGGCAGCTCAATACTTAGTCTAAGTCGACGTGCATTAACTAGGCAACCAGCAACTTCCAGTCAAGTGAGTAATTCATAAAACCACCAGCTCGTAACAGTGCATTAGATAACACCCTGGAAATAAATCTCGGATCCTGGGCATTGTATGAACACCAGTTGTACTAAGTATCTTGTATAACAAAGGATTAAAAAGCCATGATAATCCGCAATGGTATGTTCTCACCTGGGATGGGCTGGTCACACCCATCTCAGGTAAACATAGATAGGCAACAAAAACCTTTAGGCAACTTCTGCATGAGGAGGGAGAGAAAAGCCTGGTTTATAGAGGAGGGGACCATGGCCAGGGCATATCGCAGTGAATGGGCTGCAGGAGACAGCAGGCTCTTCTAGCCAGCCTCTCTCAGCACAGAGGAGCCAGCGGATAGGCAGTGAAATTAAAAGGCAACTAATTTAAAAGTGACCAAAGGTCGCGCAATGAATGGGTGACAATGTCAGAAGCAGAACTCCCGGTGCTCAGGTCTATCTGTTGCCCTCTGGCACCTGCAGTAGACTCAGCACTTCTTGTTTTCCCTTCTGTTAATGAGAAAATGCAGAATCTGGATTGCACTGTGGCTGGCGCAGAGCCATTAATCTATCAGAAAGAGGCACGAGCACTAGCCGGCAGTTCCCAAAGCAACTGGCGATGCTTTCCCATTTTCTCAGGTCACTGGTGCAGAAAGATAACTTGGCCCTTAGCAGTGCTGGCACTTGGAGGTAGCTGTGACCACAGTGTTGCTGCTGGTGTGTGTTAAAAAAAAGTAACTTTCCAGGCTCCTGCTGCTTAACTGGCCCTCGTGGAAGGAGCATGACTGATGGAGAGACATTCGTCCCAGCACCTCTGGGTGGGAGTGTGCAAGAACATACCAGAATTAAGAGCCAGTGAGGCAGTCTCCAAGACCATTTATCAGCAAGCAGCTGAGGTGGCTCCCTAGAAGGGGAAGCAAAGCGATGTTAAAGCCCTCCAAGGGAGACCTCTGGTGTCCTCGCTAATTCGCAGCAGCAGGCTCCAGGCTCCTTACTGTGGGAACGACTCTTCCACTGCAGGTGATCGGCTGCATGAGGACAGTGGAGCAAATCAACAGTGGGGTTCGGCATGGCTAGCACTGGCAGTTAAGGAAGCAATTTCCAGGATGATGGAGCTGGGGTGTGCACAACCCGTCAGCATGGGTCACGTGTCTGCTGCTGGGATGTATCACTTGTGGTACCCCTGCATTTGGGGGCTCCTATGGCACCTGCATGATGCAGGAGGGCATGAACTGTGTACATGCTTGGAGCCCTGGACGTGTTTGTGGAGGGGCAGGGAGGCCTGTGACCTGCCTGCACAGGGCAGGGGTCCTCAGCGTGTGGCCACTGGGCCACTGCTCAGCCAAGGAGGGTGGGATTTACTTTGTCTCCATGCAGCAGCCTCCTTGTTTCTCCTTTAATTTGCAGTGAGGCATTCAAAGTTACGCCTGGCATTGGGCTGAACAGGAACAATGAACCCCAGCGCCCTGGGTAAGGGGTTCAGCGGCACCAGCCCCTCTTACATACAGCACCTGCCTGCTCCCAGCAGAATCCCACAGCCACACATCACGCTGGCAGACCTCCAATGCCACCCACCCAGCTGCACAATCCTGCCAGGTGCTGTGCCCCTCCTCCAAGGTGCTGTCCACGCTCAGCCCACACTGCTGCCCAGCCATGCACCTACTGCATCATCTGTGAGCTTAAGGGGGGACCTGGGGGCTCTGCTCCCAGCAGGACTGTGTGCTCAGGTCTTTGCCAGGTGAATGAATGCGCCGTCGCTCTATGGCTGGGTTATGGTGCAGCCAGCTCCATTGGGCCTCACCTCTCCTGATGGAGCAGGATGTTTACCTGTGGTATTTGCTTTTGGCAACAGCAAGAAGTGGGGCTTACTCCTTCCAGCAGCCACCTACTGACTCCCCACCCTTCTGCCGCCAGTGTCCAGCACTAGCATCAGGTGACTCATCCTTGGCTAGTTTCTCCCTTGCTGGCCCCGACATGATCTGGCAGCGAAACCTAGGAGTTTGCCACTAATGAGTTAATTCATTTGATCTTTAATACTTTATAAAATGTGTCTTAATTAATATTCAAGAGATTATGACATTAAAATTTAGGGCCTAGGGCCAGGGGCACTGGCTGCATTTCCCCCATGCAGAAGCTCAACTCCAAGTTCTGTTCTCTGTTTGTCCAGAGCCTAGCACACCCTGGCCCTGGTCCATGCCTGGGGCTCCTGGCTGCTACAGGCGCGTTCCCTGCTAAGAAGTCAGGCCACTGGGAAAATGCTCCGACTAGGACAGGTGAAGCAGGTGGATACTGCAGCCGAATGGGGGCTGGGAGGGCTTGTTGGTTTCTGCCGAGACCTGGTTCAGCACACAGAGCCATTTGGGTGAACCTAATCCCAACTGGCAGTTCCGACTGACCTCTGAGCTGGGGTGAGATTCCCAGAAGGTCACACAGACTTTTTCCTGAACTTGGTTTCTTAATGGTTTTTCTCAGTGAGCCAGTAACTGTCTTCGCAGCACAAACACACTCCCCTCCTGGGCCTGCCCCACCATGAGAGACAGCAGCGAATGTACTGGATGGCGCAGAGGCGATCTGCGTGGGTGAGGAGCAACCAGGCTGTCAGGTTTGACGGCCAGACCTCTGCAATTCTGCAGCCCCGGGGGTCAGAGGGCGGGGGCAGCAGCCACAGAACTAGAGTCAAAGTGACATCCATTAAGGGCTTCCCCGGACAGACGGAAAACGCAGAGAGGTGGGCTGGGTCACATCTGACAAACAGAGCTTTGGAGATCAGAAAAAAAGGCAGGGGAAGGTCTGATCTCTGTGAGTCAGCGGTGGGGCTCAGCGGGCAAAGGGAAGCAGGGGCAGGGAAGGCCATGGTGATCATCAGGCCGTTTGCGCAGCTGTTTCTTTTTAGCATCACTGGGGCTGGAAGGGCATAGGGGTCTGCTGACAGCCTGGCAGGCAGCTGGCCCTCCACAGCGACCTTCCTTCCCAGAGTACATGGTGCCCAGAGAGGGGTGAGTTTAGCTGCAGCATAAGGGCTTGACAGGCAAGAGGGAATTTGCCTTGGAGTCTGGGTCAACAGTTAACTCTTTCAGTGCCTGTGGCGATTGCACAGCAGCCAGGACACCGTCTCCACACCGGAAAGGTGAGGTAATGACATACCAGGTACATTAGGCAAGGCTGAAGGGGTTAATAATGGAGCCAGTTCAGGGTGAAACTCCATGCACCGGCTCAGCCATTGCACAAGGATCCTCCATACCAGGGCTGGGAGAGCAGACAGCTCCTGCAAGCTCTGAGGGGGGCGCCGGCTGAGAGATGCCCACTCTGCCTGTGGCAAGGGCAGCACACGCAGGTGGACTGGCCACAACTGCAGTGAAGTTTTTCTGGCACTACTGGCCATGCTGGCTGGGAGGGGAGAACTGGCTTGTGACTGGTGAGACTAGCTTTGGGGAGCCCTTCTGCGGTAGGTCAAGGTGGCCATGCTGTGCTCCCAAGGCCAGAGAGACTGGCAGCGGTTGGCTGAGCGAGCCCTGTGGCTAAGGAGCAAGGGAATGAAATCGCTTTATGGCAGCTGGAACCCACAACACCTTCTCCCCTGCAAGGTCACAAAAAAAAACATAAACCAAGGAACGCTGAAACCCCAGCCCCTCCATGGAGGCTCAGCTGAGTTACATGGCCCACAAGCCACCTGCAGACAACAGGGCAAAACCAAGACAGCTGTCTGTGCAAACCCCAAACAGGCTGGCATTATTGTCAATTAAAAAACAGGTGTGCAGGGCTTGGGAACTCAGAGAGACACCCAGGAACTGCTGAACAGATCAAATGACAATATCTCCACCCACTTTAATCTCCAAAATCAGCACTGCCCTGCTCTGCCATCTCCCTTCACCAGGAAATTAGTCTATCTGGAAGGACACAGTGTGATGGAGTAGGGGCTGTCTGTGTTGGGAGTGGGAGAGCAGGGGAGGACTTTAGGGGATGGACGATGCCAGGGCCTGTAACCTGAGCTAGGTAAGGGAGGGGAAAGGTCAACACCTTTTCCCCGGGAAGGGGACAAAGGAAGGGAGCGGCAGGAGGGAAGCAGTTTGAGTTTGGGCTTGGGGCTGGATGGGCGGAATTCAGGGGATCCTAGCTAGGATCCAAGCACCCTGAAAGCCCAGAAGGACTCGATGGAGGGGTCCTGACTGTGCCTGCCAGCTCTGCTGTAACCTGTGTTCCTGTTGTCCAATAAACCTTCTGTTTTACTAGCTGGCTAAGAGTCACTGTGGGCCCCAGGAAGAGGGGTGCAGGGCCGGACTCCCCACACTCCGTGACACACACAGAAGCTGTATTTATAGCGCTTAGCTCCACCTCTGCGAAAGCAAACTCGGTGTGACACGTACTAGGCATGCTCAGTACTGGCCACAGGTCCTTTAACAGCAGAAAGCAGGGAAGTTGCTCGAGGTTTCATGAAACTTCTGGGACCTTTTATTGAATAGTTTTGCAAAACTTTTTGGAGTTTCCTGAAATTATTTCTCCCCTTGCTGAAAAGGGAGAGAACTGTCATTTCTATGCCTGTTTCCCTTTGCAGCGTAGTTCTAACTAACGGGAAGACTGTGGTATGAAAACAATGAGTCTGCATTGAAAGTGATTTGTGACCAGTTGCTTCTAGGACAGCTGCAAAAAAGACTGAAGTGCAACAGCTAGGAAACGTGCCTCCCATCCGAGCCCGTTGGGACCCAAATCTCAGCTGTTTGGAGTCCTGTTTGAAATCCACAACCTGTGACGGCTGCGTGGGTTCTAAACCTGGCAAAATGATCAACCCTTCGTCCCTCATAATAAATTGTCCTCTGATTTCAGCATGCAGCTTAATATTCTGGCACTCACTTCTCCACCAGCCTGCTCGACTATAAAGAGTCTTAAGACTTGCACAATGGTTCACTTAGCCAGGCTTTTCAAAGGAACCTCCCTCTCTCTCTAAACAGGAATAAACAAAGGAGAGAAAACAGGAAGCAAAATTAAGAGAGGCAGAGAAAGGAAAAAGGCAAACCAAACCTCAAACAAACATCCGATGGAGGGAAGGCGAGACAAAGACACTACAGACCATATGAAATGCTGTCTTACTCTGCCAAGCCATGCCAGCTGCCTGCCTAAAAAGATGTAGGATTTTTTATATAAGAAACAGTGTCAGGAAAAAACAGAAGAAGAGAGCGATTTTTTTCACACAGGAGCAGCTCCGAAGCATCCCTTGGCATTAATGCCAGGTAAATTTAGAACAAATAAAAGACAACAGTATGTCCGTGCACAACAGGTAACAGGCAGCCTGTGGCGTCCCCAGCCCAGGGTCAAAGCTCTGACTGCATTTTAACCAGAACCAGATGATTATCTGACCAGTGATGACATGATACAATGATAACAAGCGGGGCTTAGATGCCTCGTTGATGGCACATGGGATGGACAGACAGATGCAGACCTGCAGACGTGCTCATGTTCTAGATTATAGGCTGCATCTCTGCAAGCACCAGCTGGTTTTTTTCCCTCTTTCCAAATTGGCTAGGTGCAGAATGCTGCACAACCCAAAACATGATGGATTCTACAGCTCCGTGCGGCTACCATGCACTGTGCAGTTACTTAGGGACTTGCCTGAGGTCACACAGCAGGGCAGTGGCAGAGGTGGGAATTGGACCTGGGTTTCCTGACTCCCAGTCCAATGTTCTATCCACTGTGCCAAGCTGCCTGCCAGAGTAAAGCATCCATACAAAAGTTACAGCCCTGAGAAACAATGCGCTAGAAAGCCAGGGAACGCTCCCAGGAAGGAGAAAAGAGTGATCTCCGCAGCCTGCCCCAGAAGAGGGGTCACCAGAGGCTCCCCAGAAATATCCCAAAAATCTGCCTGGTGCTCTCAGCAAATGAGTCAGCTCAGTAAAACAAAACCAAGGAGATCGGATCAATGGAACCAACACTTCAGAGTCTGCAACTGAGGAAGACACAAAGCCGCTAATTAGTGCTTGCAGAAAAATTAATGAGCAAAACAGCAAGTGCAGGTGTCCCTCCTAAAAAGCATTTCAGTAGGACGGGATATGGTGAGCAGCGACCCAGCCGACTGGGACAAACAGCCCCTGTAATAGGGGGCTGGAGAAACAATTTGCTCGACAGTTGAGCTGCGACTTAAGCAGAAATGTAAAATCTCTCTTCTCTCTGGCATTCTTGACTAGCACAGCTACAGTTGCCCCTCCAGGGCTGCCCCAGAAGCCAAGCACGAACCCTGTGCCAGCCCTAGATGCAGGGAATATTCCTGTGTGCTCAGGGGAATGAATACTGCACAGAGCCATGGATCAGTAGTCAGAATGGGCAGGAATATGCCACTGCAGTGAAGTGTAGGGGCAGACTCCTGGCAGAGCGCCCCCCCCAGGGGAAACTGTGCACATTGCCCGGGGAAGCTGTGCGAAGGAGTTCAAGCTGTGTGCAAAAGCGAGAGTGCACCCTGCACTACAGCAGTGCACAGGGAAACAGGAGAAACTGGTTCCTTAGCAGAGCTCAGAGCAACTGACAACAACTTGCTGCTTTGTCCAGCACCGTTCCCAGTTCCTGTGGACCCAGGCAGGCCTGGCACGGGCTTGGGCTCCTGTGGGACCATTGCACCCCCTTGAGCACTCCTTCCTTTGGGGGTCCTTGGGTCTACAGGGTCTGTAGGTATCTAGGCCCAGGGCAGGGAAAGAGAGACTGGAAACCTGGTTCTGAACTGCATCCCTGACGTAAATGGCCCTTTTTCATCACAGCTAAAAGGATAGTAGGAGCGACATGTGGGGTTTGGACTTTTTCTTCCTAACTCCCTCCTCTGTTTGTATGGATGTGTCCAGAGCCGACGAGGGAGGGGTGGGGGGAAGCCGGTACAAATTACCGGGGCCCTGCGGTCCGGAAGGGGGCCCAGGGCCCGGCTTCCCCAGCTTTGTTGGCCCTGTTAAGCCAGTCCGCCCTTGCTTGGAGGGGGGCAAAAATTTTTTTCACCGAGGTCTGAACCCGCTCTCGGCAGCCCTGGATGTGTCAGGCTATTCAGAGCCCTTCCCCCGTCCTCCGAAGTCCTGTCACAAAGTCACCAGCAGCTGGGTCCCCACTGCATTGAGCATGCCTGCAGCACTGCAAATCTGTGCACAGAGGCGCGTGCAGAGGTGAACGACAGGTGCTGCTCACAGGGAATAAAGAGGACGCGCAGACTGCAAGGCAGGTTAATGGAAATAATGAGGGAAGGAGAGAGAGTGTTAATCTGCTGTGTGACCCATTGCACCCATGGGCTGTGCCATGTCCTCCAGCATCACAGTACCCCCATCTCACCCATTTCCATGTGTCCCTCATGCCAGGCTCAAAGCAGGGGAACACAGAATGAGCAGCATTCCTAACCCCAAACGGTCAAAAATCATGAGTCAGGCTCACCAATCATCATGTGATTGGCTTTGAAATCCCGAGATTCTGTAACAACGATAGAGGTGGGCTCTGCTTATTTGCCTTCTGCTCCTTGAGCCTTTACGGGGCACTGGGGTCACATTCAGAAGGTTTCTCCATAGCCACGAGGATGAGAAACTTGCTTTTTCTTTAAGCATGAAGCTGAAATCCTCCCAGACCCACCTGACTCCAGGAGCTGGGGCTTTAAAGAAAACAATCATCATGTGACCCATAGCAAAATCATGAGAGTTGGCAACACTAGAGGGGGCGGGGGCAGGGTTTGGAGCAGGTGCCATGTCAGCATAGTACAAGGAAATGCAGCTGCCGCTGTTCCCTTCTCTGCCTCCGGTTCCTTGGGGCCTTTCTCGTCATCCTTCCCTCCAGGGCAGTGACCTCAGTGGCACAGGAGCCCTGGGATCAGCGTTGCCCAGAAAAGCCCCAGGTGTGTGAATTCACTGTCACTCTAGCACCATAGAGTCACGCCCACGGTGTTTTACTCTCACGGGCTGCACAGAGACACAGGAGACACATTAAAGAGCCACTTGCGGCTCGCGAGCCTCAGTCCAAGTATCACTGCTCTGGCGGCTCCATCTCCCGTGAAGCTGCTTCGGAACCCCAGACCGAGGGGGAGGGTTCAGCAGCTCTTCCATTATCACCCCATTTAACCCTCCCTCTCCGGCCCGGCATCGGGCTGCTCTGTGTCTCTTCTCACTGCGCTCGCAGCATCCGATCCAGGGGGTCTCTGCAGAACTACACAAGGCCCAGGATTGCAACAAGGTGCCTCCACCGCGCTCCCACCTCCAGCCTGGGCGCTGAGCTCCACTCTCCAGCGCGCTTGCTGTTCAAACAGCTGGCCAGACTTCAGGACCTAACGTTGCTGAATCTGGACAGTTGAGTGGCTCCGGGGTGCAAACCCCTCATTGATCACACCCTGCGCATCATCTCTTTCGCTTCCACCCTCAGTGTGTTAATTATAAGGCCCCCATTAGTTCTCTGTGACTCAGGCCAGTTCCCTAGATCCTTGGGAGGTCTGTTTTCCCATACAGATCTGCCTCATGACCGTCACAGTCTCCAGCTGGTAGTAAAGTAAATTAGCCGCCTGACAAAATATTTTTATAGCCCATGGCTGTGGTATGTGAAAGAGCCATGGCTGAAAGGAGCCCTGGTGAATGATGCCATCTTTGAGCGGGTTCCGGGAGCCCCATCGATCCCTCTGGAACAGAACGCACAGGTCAGCTCCTTGGGGAGTTACACAGCTCAGCAAACAGCACAGCCGGGTGTGGGGCTCGCTCTGGGCTGGGGGGAATTGAGCTGAGGCTGTCAGAGGGAGACACCCCAGGCTTCCTTTTCTCCAAGGCAAAGAAAAAATTTTCTGAGTGCCAGGTTTGTTCCACAGATCCCCTCAGACAGTCCCCAGCCAGGACCACAGGCAAGTGACAAGGCCAGCGAGCGGATGAGTTATTACCCATTTTAATTCCAAGCACAAGTCATTTAACTCATAAGGGCAGAGATCCCACAAATCCAGAAGAGCAGTTTGTATTTCTTTCTTTACTCACTTCTCCGACAGGGGCCGGCCAGACAGCAGGACTGGGAGTTAAGCTAGCATTTCAGGAGAGGAGATTCCTTGTGAAAGGACAAAGCTAATTCTGTTTGCGGGAGCCCACTCTTCAGAGAGTAACTTAGCACCACCTCTCCACAGACTGGCGTGTGCTGAGGAATGGCTCATCGGCCACAGGAGCTGTGCAAGCACTTCACAGGAGGGGAGCCCCCAACACAGGACGACTGCACTGTGCAGTGTCTAGGACGGGCGATTTGTTCTCTGAACAGTGCTAGGGGGGAAAGGCTCAGGTGCTCCTGGAGTTCCCCCTTCCTTCCTTGTCCTGCCGAAGGAGCAGAAAGTCCATCAGCTGTGGTACTTGGCAGGCTCCTTAGCAAAGGAAAAGCAGCGGAAGCCCAGCTCTGCAGCAGGGCACATGGGAAAGAAGCAGGAAGACAGAAGTAACCCCTGGGATATTTCACCCCATAGGAGTTCAGCAGGACCTGGGAGACACTACAAAGACCTGAGGATACAAAGCAGCTCACCAGAACTTTCCAACACTGGTTGCAGCAAAGGTGCTTGGAGAGGTGCCTGCTCTGAGGTAAAGGTGGCTGCCACGGTGGCTGGCGCCTTAGACGGATGGGTGCATGGATTAGATGACGTGGGATCCAGATATCGAACTCACCCACCTTGGTTCTGGATCATCCGAACCAAGGGGCCACACACTGGGTGACAGTGAAGAGTGTCCTAGAAACTCTGAAGTGGTTGTTTAAGGGCTGCCTTTTGGAAGTGGTTTCCTTCATGCAGAGAGCAGGTCACCCTGTGTTTATTGTTTTACTGCTTTTCCACTGCACGTGTTTTTATATATGACCTCTGACATTCTTGCAACTTAACAGAGATGCTTTGTGTCAACAAGGGCCCAGCCCACCTGGCCAGTGACAGCAGACAGATATTTGATGAGCCTGATGAGGCAAACCCAGGCTGACACTCTGGCTAGCAGGACCGACTTTGTAAGGAGGAGAAGCTGGACTGGGATAATGAGAAGGAACCAAAATCGGCTCTCAGGAGGTGAGATTTTGCGCTGTGCCGACAGTCATCCCTTAAACGGTGCCTGGGTTTTGTACAGACTCCTCTCCCCACAGCTGAAGTTCACCCAGTTACGCTGAGGTCAGTGTGGCTGCCCCACTGATGCAGAACAGAACGTGGCCCAGGGTCTTTACTCAACACATTTCTAAACTAATAGTTACCGAGGGAAGATGCACAAATACTGCCTGGTAAATTGCCCTTTGTATCAAATGTTCCCTTTTCAACTTGCCTATGAGTACCAGACTATGTGACCAAGGCAAGCTGAGGACGTTTCTCTGCTGGTGGCAGCTCCAGAATTCTTGCGGGGCAAATTCCCATTTTCCTTTTGGCAAAACATTTTGGAGCAGATACAAACCAAACCCAAACCAAGCCCACCAAGGGCCATATTCTGCTCTTGGTCACTCTGGGTTTGCCTTGGTCTGTTCCCACAGGACTCCGTCCGTGCAATGGCTCTGGATTTATACCAGTGTAAATGAAATCAGAATCTAGCCTGGAGTCTTATATTGCAAAATGTCCAGCAGCATAGAAAGCCTGCAGGCTCCATCTCCCTCTTGTCCCCTCTCCAGGCACACACACTTCTGGGGACACATTCCTGGATGTTTCTAGCCAAGATTCTCCAGCAAGTACACTCAGATAGTGAGACTGGGAGCACAGCACGGCATTATGTCCTTACCGATTCTGCTGTGTCATTAGCTAGGAAGTGGCTGCAGTTGGGCACTAATGGGTGATGCAACCCTTTTATCTCCCAGTGCAGGTGTTGTCATGAGCTGCAGCCCAGATCTCATCTCTCGAAGCACTTTGAAAATGGCTGTGATTTAGGGTGAGAAATCCAGGCTCTTTGCTTCCATTACTTCAGCATTACCCATGCATCATCTTCATTGCTGGCAGGGTCTAGTCCATTAACCATGTGTGATTGATGCTTCTCTCTGGACTGTCTGTCAATTCTGGATGATGGTGTCTGCCGAGGAGACAGGTCAACCTTTCTCGACTCTCAACTGTTGGCAAACTGGGAAATTTGCCATGTTGCACTTGGACTCACTTCAGGTTGATTGTTTCAAGAATCCAGGCCTCTGTGATGCAGCCTAAGAGCTTGGGAGCCACTTCAGCTTGGGACAGATCATGAGAATCATCCCATTGCAGTGGGCCAGCACCCCGGGGGCTGACATAGGGCTTAAGCATTGCCTAGACCTTGTGAATTCACCCATAGCAAGTATCTTTCTGTCGTATCCGTCAAGCTGGGGGCTGGGGAAAGTCCCGTGACTTGGCAGTGCCAGAACACAGAGACCCCTACAGGCTGGAGCAGAGGCCTGGCTGCTGGAGATCAGAAGAACAGACCAGGGTCAGACCTCACCAATTCACACTGCACTCCTGCATCTCAGTCGCCTTGGCCAGGGCAAAGGAGCTGGGAATTGTTCCCAGCAGTGCCCAAGGCATTTTACAATGGCGGGGGTGGGGGGTTTCCATCTCCAAGGGTGAAATCCATCCCAGTGCAGGGGCCTGTGTACCCTTACACGCCACACATGCCTCATGTTGAGGGTCTTAGGCCTAGGGCAGGAGTTTACCCTAACCACCTAATTCTTCATGATTACAATGTGAACAAAAAGTCTCTCCCCTCCACCTCCCCCACTCCTCCTCGCTTCTGCATGTCTATCCCTGTGTTCGTGGCTTCAGGATCCCCGCTGCAGGAAAGGGATATGTCATCTCAGATGGGGAATTAGGGCCAATTAGTGTGAGGAGAGGAAAGGGCGAGACGCTGGCTATAGGAGAGAGGTGAAGGGAGAAATCTTTACAAATTAGTATCTCGTAACTATTAATATCCAGACAGCAATTAAGAGAACCTGAAAGGTAAATGGATTTCTCACTCCTCATTATGTTTCATTATCTTCTATTACTGAGCATCAATATTGATCTTTGGGATTTGCAGAGCCTCAGGGCTGTGAATGAATTATTGGTGTGCACTGTGTGTATGGAAATAGGCCTTTCACCCATGCCAGCCAGGAGCCGAGTTCCCACCACTTCACATGAACCCAAGGATATTGCCCCGGGAGCAGGGCCTGGGTGAGGCAGGTCTCTGCCAAGAGCAGCTGCATGCTGCAAGTTCTAGTCCCTCCTGATGAGAACCTCCAGCTCTGAGAGGGCAGAGTGAGTGAGCCCTTCATGCTGGCATGGAAATAGCACCCAACAGCAAACGCGGCCTCCGAGCACTCGGAGAAGAACCGAGGCATGCTGAGCTTTGCTCGAATGGTTACACCACGCTACCTGCCCCACCAGATTTTCCAGCCTCCTGGTGCCCATCTCCAGTCCAGACACAGACACAGCAGAGGTCAATAGATCAGTCAAGGCACTTGGAATCCTGGGGGCCGCACAGGGGCTTTTCCTCTCTACCCATGGTTCAAGGCCCCACACACCACTGCTGCCCTTCAGTAGACATAAATATCCATGCGAGATGTGCCAGCCTGAGACGACCAGCCTGGCACTCAATCAATAACGTCTCCAAAGAGATGTGACTGTCCTTGGCCAGGGGATCTAAGCTGTCCCCGATCCTCTTCAGGTGTTTCTCCCACAGCCTCGGCAGCCATGTGTCTGGGGTGTTACAGCACTCTTCCCTTGGCACCCAGGTGCAGAGGGCTAGCACTAACCCTTTCAGTTCCAGGGCTTTGTCACTGGGCTGGAATTCACACACAGAGCTTTGGGACAGAGGCAGACGAGAAGGAGTTTCCCATCCTGCAGTTATAAGAAGTGTAAAAATGTTCAGCTCTGCAAAGGGCTGACGTGAGAAGCTGACAGCACAGGGCTGCCTTGGTTTCTACTTCACACAGAGCTGTGTGCACTGCCCCCTTCACGCTGATAATACAACTTCCCAGGCTAGGAAGGATATTGGGATGCTGATTAGCAAAGGCTGCTAAGTTATCTTGCATGCTGAGAAAAGCGCATTTTGTGTGTGCTGGATTTGTTCACAATGGCGCTATTGTCTGCAGCCAATAAGCCGAGGCTGCCGCAGCTAATCAGCATGCAGAAATCAGCATTCCTTCTTCACCTCTAGCATCACCAGGGGAAGTGGGACAAGCTGCCAAATGGGCTTCCAAATCTATATGCCTGCCCCAGCAGGCTTTGGGGGGCTTTGCCCCATGCACTCACACAAGGGTTTCTTGGACGTGCATTCCAGAGAGTGCTTGCTAAGGTAACAAGGTGACCAATGCCTTCAGAACAACACAGGGAGGGTGATGTCTGTGCTGTGACAGTGCTCTCACCTGTTTCTCTATTATACCAATTGCAGTCTGGTGCTTGAGTCTCTACGGGGGATGAACAAGGACCCAGAAGGTCAGGAAAGCACCAGTATGGGTTTCCCATTTGACTGGGAAACTGGCAAGCTCATGAGAACAGCCTTCCCTATGTTACTGTGGGATGTCAGCTTCCTGTCCTGGCTGGAACCTGCAAGTACAGAGACACAGTAACATTCAAAGAAATGGACCAAAGCTTCCAAACCTCCTGGAACCGCAAAGAATGAATCGCTCAGTTTGAGTGTTAGGTTAAGGTTCTGCAGGTTTATGTTGCATCTGCTTCAGTTGGCACATCTCTGTTTATGGCAGATTTCCATGGCCCCCTACCCTGAGCCACCTCTTCCCAAGGGAGCCTTGACAAGCCCTCGGTGCTTTTGACAAGGTTTCCAGTGTGGCTCAGAGCTGGCGCTGTCCATCTCACTATGCCACTAAGTGGTGAGAAAATTTCATGTGTGAAAGCAGGTGAAACTGATTTTCTTAGAAACCCACAAGACTGAGTTTAATGGGGACGTGCAAACCTTTCAGAGCATCAGGGCTGAGCGTCAGATCAGGCTGGGCTAGTCTGGAGCTTGTATCCAAAGCACAGGGCTGCTGGGCAAGATTTTCCAAAACAGGTGCCTAACCCCCCTTGAAAGTCAATGGAAATTGAGCACCAACTGCCATTTGTGCCTTTGACCACTGGCTTCAGCATCAGCTATATGCATCGGATCCAGTTATACATACATAAACAGAAGGCCTTTTCCAGCTACACGTGCTCTGCTTTTCACAAACATTTAAGCCCCCAGCTCTCAAAATCTCCCTCTTTCACTAGAGGCTGGCTCCTGAGGGCCACATTGCAAGCATAGCTCAGAATGCAGTAAAAGTATCCTGTATGTTGCAGAAAACCTGCTCATGAAAGATGTGATGCTGTAACCCATTAAGAAAGAGGTTTTAATATCCATTGGGACTGAACTGGTAAATAAAAGTTCTTAAGGGCAATTATAAGGTATCCCCCAAGACAAGAAAAAGGCTTTTGTATGACATACAGTTTGATAAGATAAGGAGAAAGAAGTCACCTAGAATTACAGGGATCACCCCACTGTTTATCAGGAAAGCCTTGAGTCAGAAATTATGGGTACGTCTCCTTGTATTAAAGTCCCATTATGAACAATGCACAACTAAATCTGCTTTTGAGTAATAAGCAAGGCAGAGAAGCCACAGAGAAAGAGTTAAACTGCTAGATTAAACATTGGAGATATAATTAAGTTGGATGTAATGTGGAAATTGAAACAATGATTGGATTATGAAAACACAATGCATGAGTCACCAGGAGAGATACTCCAGGAAACCTGTAATAAATGGCAGGGTCTCCATCGCTTTGGTGAATTACTGGAGTCTTCTGGAGGACACTGTCCTGCCCTTGAACTTCATGAAGGGACTCACTCTACTAATCACTCCTGTTTGTTCCCATTTTCCAATAAAATGTTTTAATAATAGTTTCAACTGAAATACACAAGCGAGCACTTCCTGGCAGTGGCTGCCGGTGCTGGGCTAGTTGTGCAAACCAAGCAAACTGCCAGCGCCAGGCAGCCACAGATTTTCTGATTTAGTGCAAGTGCTAAATTCCAGTCCTGGTGGTGAAGTGAGCCCATGTCCCCGGTGCAAGGACACTGGCCTGACTGTCACGTGAGATAGGCAGATTTTCGTTATAGAGTGGAACTGGTAAACTGGAGGTGGTTGTTAATCTCTGCAGTTGCCCTTAGATCACGCTGGTAACGAGACTGTCACAGAGTGTGGGGGAGTCAAGGCGATTCACCATGACTCTCAGCCAGCCAGTAAAACAGAAGGTTTATTTAGACGACAGGAACACAGTCCAAAACAGGCCTTGCAGGTACAGACAACAGGGCCCCCTCAGTTAGGTCTGTCTGGGGGGCCAGGGAGGCCAGAGCCACATTGGGAGGCCAGAGCCACATCTGAGCTCCCCTCCATTCTCCCATCCAGCTCCAAACTGAAACCCCCTCCAGCCGTCTCACTCAGCCTCCCCCCGACTCCTCCCCCAGCCTTTGTCCAGTTTGGGCAGAGGTGTCACCTGGCCTCCAACCCCCTTCCTGGGTTCTCATGTTACATGCTCAGGTATCCTCCCTCAAGGAAAGTCTCTCATCCCCAGTGCAGACTGTCTCAGCAAAACTTCCCTGCAACCTTCCCAGGCCAACACTCCTCACTCAGCATTCAAAGAACACATTAAGAACATTCCCAGTTCGTCACAGAGACTGCTAACAAAGTGTAATGATACATCTGAAATCATTAAGCGCCTTTTTGGCTTATACGCTCCCTAGGCCATAAAAATGGCTGCACCCTCACCGCAAGATGTGTGAAATGTTGTGTTTTGGTTCTGCAAACAAAGATGTTCCATCTTCCAACAACCGGCTCTTGGAGGGCCTTAAGTCTATGAATCATAGAATATTAGGGTTGAAAGAGACCTCAGGAGGTCATCTAGTCCAACCCCCTGCTCAAAGCAGGACCAACATCAACTAAATCATACCAGCCAGGGCTTTGTCAAGCTGGGCCTTAAAAACCTCTAAGGAAGGAGATTCCACCACCTCCCAAGGTAACCCTTCCAGTGCTTCACCACCCTCCTAGTGAAATAGTGTTTCCTAATATCCAACCTAGACCTCCCCCACTGCAACTTGAGACCATTGCTTCTTTTTCTGTCATCTGTCACCACTGAGAATGGCCCAGCTCCATCCTCTTTGGACCCCTCTTAGGTAGCTGAAGGCTGCTATCAAATCCCCCCTTACTCTTCTCTTCTGCAGACTAAATAACTCCAGTTCCCTCAGCCTCTTCTCGTAACTCGTTTGCCTCAGCCCCCTAATCATTTTCATTGCCCTCCGCTGGACTCTCTCCAATTTGTCCACATCCCTTCTATAGTGGGGGGACCAAAACTGGATACAATAATCCAGGTGTGGCCTCACCAGTGCCGAATAGAGAGGAATGATCCCTTCCCTCGGTCTGCTGGCAATGCTCCCACAAATACAGCCCAATATGCCGTTGGCCTTCTTGGCAACGAGGGCACACTGCTGACTCACATCCAGCTTCTCATCCACTGTAATCCCCAGGTCCTTTTCTGCAGAACTGCTGCTTAGCCAGTCGGTCCCCAGCCTGTAGCAGTGCATGGGATTCTTCCTTCCTAAGTGCAAGACTCTGCACTTGTCCTTGTTGAACCTCATCAGATTTATTTTGGCCCAATCCTCCAATTTGCCTAGGTCACTCGGGACCTTATCCCTACCCTCCAGCGCATCTACTTCTCCCCCATTTTAATGTCATCTGTGAACTTGCTGAGGGTGCAATTAATCCCATCATCTAGATCATTAATGAAGATATTGAACAAAACCGGACCCAGGACCTACACTTGGGGCACTCTGCTTGATACCGGATGCCAACTAGACACGGAGCCATTGATCACTACCCGTTGAGCCCAACGATCTAGCCAGCTTTCTGTCTACCTTATAATCCATTCATCCAATCCATACTTCTTTAACTTGCTGGCAGGAATACAGTGGGAGACTGTATCAAAAGCTTTGCTAAAGTCAAGATATATCACATCCACTGCTTTCCCCATATCCACAGAGCCAGTTATCTCATGATAGAAGGCAATCAGGTTGTTCAGGCATGACCTCCCCTTGGTGAATCCACATTGGCTGTTCCTGACCACCTTTCTCTCCTCCAAGTGCTTCAAAATGAATTCCTTGAGGACCCGCTCCATGATTTTGCTGGGCACTGAAGTGAGACTGACAGGTCTGTAGTTCTCTGAGTTCCCTTTTCTTCCCTTTTTAAAAGATGGGCACTACATTTTCCTTCTTCCAATCGTCCAGGACCTCCCCCGATCGCCATGAGTTTTCAGAGCTAATAGCCAATGGCTCTGCGATCACATCAGCCAACTCCCTCAGCACCCTGGGATGCATTAGATCTGGACCCAGGGACTTGTGCACGTCCAGCTTTTCTAAATAGTCTTAATCTGTTCTTTCTCCATAGAGGGCAGGTAACCTCCTCCCCATACTGTGCTGCCCAGTGCAGCAGTCTGGGAGCTGACCTTGTCTGTGAAGACTGAGGGAAAAGAGGCAATGAGTACCTCAGCTTTTTCCACATCCTCTGTCACTAGGTTGCCTCCCCAAGTCAGTAAGGGGCCCACACTTTCCCTGACCTTTTCTTGTTGCTAACATACCTGTAGAAACCTTCTTGTTACTCTTCACATCCCTTGCTAGCTGCAAGTCCAATTGTGCCTTGGCTTTCCTGATTACACTTGCTGATGCACTTGCTGCATGGCTAGCACATTGAAACGAGCCTTCAGTCACAGTCACCTGGGCAAAAATCACACGTCTCACAGCCTCCTCTGTCCTGCCACCAGACTCCCACCTGCAGTCTGGGCAGGGACTACACGCCCTCTGGATTCGGGATGCCCCATACTGATGATTCTGGGGTTTTCCACTCACAGTTTGAGTGTCTCTTTATTCCTTCCACACTCCAGTCTGGTTTGGGTCATGATACACTCCCCCTGCTCTTTCTTCCCAGCATCCCAGGCCTGATGCTTCTCAGGCATAAAATGGCCAACAGGCGGCGGGAGCAGCAAGTAGCCTCCTCTCTGAGCCAGTGCGACAGCAAGTGCAGCGGGCGTTTTCCTGATTGTGTCACAGCATAGCTCCACTTCCCCTCCCCCTCTCCTGGCTGGGTGTAAAACAGTGAAAAGCAACCCCACACGGTAGCTCAGCTGCTGACCAAACGGAACCCCACGGCCAACATGGCCTGGGATTTCTGAGGAGGATCAAAATTAAGGAGGAATAATTCTGCCTTGATACAATCTGATCTCATCAGGGGTCTTCTAGAGGAATCAGCATGAGGATAACTGAAAAGTAAGAGCCTTCATACAAGGCTTGGTCCATCAGAGAGTGATAGTATGAGACATAATTTATTTCTGATGTACAGAACATCGCACTGCTGCTGGATGTAATTCAGATCCCTTCCACACAACATTTGGCTGATGCTCAGGCCAGCATGGGATATTCACACTCACGAATCAATCTCTGCAGTGACTTTAGCATAAAAAAAAGGGAGGGGGTGAGTGACTGTTCCCCCACATGCATTTGAATAATCCTGCCGTTAATGCAGCTCCAGGCCATCTTACTGTCTTTTCTTTAGAAAAGAATTTCCGATAGTGGCAAAATAAAAAAGTACCTTATCGAACCCAAATCGTCCGAGCGGCAGTGAATGAGCACAGTGTGTCTGAGGGCCAAGCCCTCGTGCACAGCTAGCAGCACCAGGCCCCAGGCTCAGTGTGCAGCACAGGCATCTTCTCCCATATTTGCAAGCCAGACAATCTTGTGCTGCGGTTTCATCAGATCTCACAAAGCAATACTGGATGCTGATGGGCCAGTGCAAGGGTGGGAGGCCTCCATGGAACATTATGGCAAGAGGTACAGGAGGTGGGGTTGGTGGTTCTGTAGGGGTCACTTTTCTCTTGAAGAAGACTTGAACTGATGCTTCAACATGATGTTAGGGGCAGCTGTATCGCTGGAGGGGCTAACTGTCAGGCAATGCATCAACCTGGGGTCCTGATCAATTGCGCTCATTAAGGGTCCCTTGGCATTTCTGTAAATGGAGGGTCATTAGCTTCAATGTCCTGGTTGAATCCTGTCTCAGGTGATTATATTCTTCTGCCCAAGATCCCACCCACGGTCTCCTCCTTCACTTTCTGCTCTAACCAGTGGTGCAGTACTGCTGTGCACAGTCAATGAGCAGATACGTTGCACTCCAGAGGTGGCTGCATTTCACTGAAGGGAGAGGTGAAGTGACCCTTTCCAGGGACGCCATCAGGCACCCATCAATGTAGGACTGTTATTCATGAATAAACAATCGTTATTTGTCAGAGGCTGTTGCCACTTTGCCATCTCTGATTCCTGAGAATCTGGAGAGTGGGTTGAGGGCTTGATTTTCAGAGGCAGATGCTGAGCACCTGCATCTCCCATTGACACTGAATGGAGCCGTAGGTGCGACCGAACTCCACCAGCTGTGGTTTCCCTTGAAAGCTACAATTTTGGAATCCCCCCCGAAAGCTGATTATATGGCTAGGAGGCTCCCTTCCCTCACTCCTGGGTCGCTGGTTCAGAAGCAGTGCCAGTCAGGTACCAACTGCTAATGCACACCACCACTGGCTCCAGGTATCCTTGAGTCTCTCAGATAGAACACATCCCCACGCCAAGAACTGCCAGAGGAGCAGTTATCAGCTTTTTGCTGGCAGTCTATGCAGAGCCAGGGATGTTGGGGACAGGGAGACAGAATTCTATTTCACTCCTAAAGATCCTGTCACATCATCAGGGTCAGAAGGCAGGGGCAGTGTGCGTGCGTGTGCGTCCAGGCATGTATGTAGAAAGCTTGACCTGCCCGATCCCAGGCTGTTCCTGCCACATGGATTAAAACAGGATTTCAGTTCCTGGGCTGCTAATCTGGCACCTTTTACCTGCATGACGTTCACTTGAAGATTAGATGTGAACAGTCCATCCTTTGGCCACTTTGCTCTGATTTCTTCAAGAAAAGCGAAAACTCCCCTCTAAGCAGAGCCTGATCATTAACACTCCCTTTTCATTACAGTTTTTTAATATTGCCTTGGGCGAGTGATAATAACCATGAATTCTGCAGAAAGCCAGTGAAACACTATTCATGGTTAAGGTGAATTATGTATCATATGTCCATGGTCTATTGGGCTGATTTCTCAGGGTTACTAATTTTATTATCTGATTTGCTCGCACATAAATTTACTCATAAGACTCGCTGATGAGATTCTGTAAAAGCAGCAAAGAATCCTGTGGCACCTTATAGACTAACAGATGTTTTGGAGCATGAGCTTTCGTGGGTGAATACCCACTTCCTCATGCATCTGAGGAAGTGGGTATTCACCCACGAAAGCTCATGCTCCAAAACATCTGTTAGTCTATAAGGTGCCACAGGATTCTTTGCTGCTTTTACAGATCCAGACTAACACGGCTACCCTCTGATACTTGATGAGATTCTGCAATTTCTTAGTTTTATTTGCTGTAAGAACCGAGGTGCTCACACTGGACTATCTGCATGGCTGGTCTATGCAGGAAAGGTGCTGGTGACGGAGTGGAGAGGCATGTGTGTGTATAACCAGTGTCAGCATCCTGTACTGCATGAGCTATACTAGCACTCATGTTAGCCCCCCAGACTGAACTCAGTGGGAATTCTGCAGATGGGATTAGAGTCACTGCTGTGCAGAGAGCACTTGGGTTATATTTTCAAACTTTTCTCCACAACCATGAGGGCCAGAAACATATTTTAAAAATAAATCAATAAAGCAGAGATTGTCACATCATCACATGGCTTTTCATATCAAGACACTTGCTATAAAATTGTGGGAATTGGCAACACTGAACACAAGGGTTAATTTTTCAAAAGTGCCCTCTAATTTTGGGTGCCTCAAATTTAAAATGTCAAACTCGAGCCATCTTTAGCTCGATTTCCAAAGGTGCTGAGGACACAGTGGCTCCACTGACTTCCCCTCACATTGTAGATGTGCAGCACTTTTGAATAGCTGGCCCCAGGTATCCAAACTTAGAGACCACTTCTGAAAATGTGGCTCTGTCTCAACTGTCTCAACTCCCCATCTGCCAAACAGGAATAGTCATGCTTAACTGCCTCGCCTGAGTGCTGGGAGAACTAATGGTTAATGCTGGAAAGTGCTCTGAACGTGTAAGTGCTAAGCATTATCAGGAAGAGGAAAAAAAATTCCTTCTTCCTGGAGAGACGGTGATTTGGCCAAAAGTTGCCTAATTTAGGAGAATGGAAATAGTACATTGTAAATCTGGAAAATAATGGCTGATTTAGCTGGCACATTCCTGCTGTCACTGAATCACAATGCAGCTGTCAACCCTGCATGTGCTGCTTTCTTCCTGTCTCTACAGAATCATAACCTTTTTGTGTGTCTATGGGTGAAATCTTAACCTCGCTGAGGTCAGCGGGAGTTTTGCCATTGACTTCAATGGGGCCAGGTTTTCACCCAGTGCATCCAAGATGTGGTTTCTTCAATCCCAGATCCCAGCCAATGCTGCACTCTAAGAAGGGCACAGACTGAGCCCCTCGCTGCCCCTCCAAGTCTCACATGAATGAAACCCTAATTTCTCCAAGCAGAGTATCATTACATTAATATATTAACATCTGCCCCTGTTTGTGGACAGCATGTAAAACACAGCTTTAAAAATTGCTCAGGACACTGTATCATGCTGGAAATATTGTCTCAGATTAGTTTTTACAGTCCCTGTAGCCCTTGGAAGGGAGATGCTACAAAGACACTGATTCAACAATGCAAACTGATTAAAGGAAGTTTTTTCCCCGCTCTTGCAGCTACGCTACCTATTTTTAACACTGCTGGAAGCCTGTTGAAAGAAATAATAAATATGAGTTCTTTGACGTCAGAGTGAAGTGCAGTTAATGAATAAGCACATTCCACAGTAGTGATGTGTTGTATTTGAAGGGCCCCAAATGCTTGATAATTTCTTGTATGGCAACATTTTTTGGCTTATGTCTATATGTGAAAACAAAGCTCCAGAGTGGCTTAAAGCTGTCACATACCTAAATGTGGCCACAAAAGCCTTGCAAATTACTTATCCAATATGAACGCTGGAGATGAGAACACATTCCTAATGAGTGCCCTGGTTAAATGCTTTTACGATGTTAAGGCTCTTTAAAAACTGTTCACAAGACAGATTCAAAATGTTCAGTTCAGATAAGAAGCCAAAGGAATGGATACATTTCCCAGGTTCTTCAGTCTGGAAACCCCCATGACATCTGTTCCAGTTCTTAGACCAATCCTGTCACCTCAGTATGAGACCCAAATCAGGCTCTGTTGGGAGATTTCCACCAGTGCCAGGTTTCATAAAGGTTGGAAAATAATCTCTTTCATGATATCGCAGGATTTCTGCTTATGGCTGAAGCTAGAAAATGCAGATGTGATAAATCTAAGACAGACAGCACTGGGGAAACGTTCTTGGATTCTTCCAAACCTCATGTCATGCAGGTTCTGGTTCTGGTTCTGTTTGACCTTGGAACAGAGGTCTCACCCAGGCCTGACTTTTTCCAGATCTTGCAGCCCAACTGTGATGCAGTAGGAACTGTCTGTGTGGGGAGTGGGAGAGCAGGAGAGGACTTTAGGGGATGGACGATGCCAGGGCCTGTAACCTGAGCTAGGTAAGGGAGGGGAAAGGTCAACACCTTTGCCCGGGAAGGGGACAAAGGAAGGGAGTGGCAGGAGGGAAGCAGTTTGAGTTTGGGCTTGGGGCTGTGTGGGCGGAATTCAGGGGATCCTAGCTAGGATCCAAGCACCCTGAAAGCCCAGAAGGACTCGGTGGAGGGGTCCTGACTGTGCCTGCAAGCCCTGCTGTAACCTGTGTTCCTGTTGTCCAATAAACCTTCTGTTTTACTGGCTGGCTAAGAGTCACTGTGGGTCCCAGGAAGAGGGGTGCAGGGCCGGACTCCCCCACCCTCCATGACAATTTCTCTCTCCCCCCTTCGAGACTGAACTGAGCGGGGTCACTCTGCCCAGTGACCTGGGGAAGTTCAGGGCCCCCTCTCCGGGACAACGCATCCACTGTCAGGTTGGCACTTCCCTTCCCATGGACCACGTCCATGTCATAGTCCTGCAGGAGCGGGCTCCACCTCAGGAGCTTGGCGTTGGCTCCTTTCATCTGGTGCAGCCAGGTCAGGGGAGAGTGGTCGGTGTACACGGTGAAGTGTCGCCCAAAGAGATATGGCTCTAGCTTCTTAAGGGCCCACACCATGGCCAGGCATTCCTTCTCGATGGCCGCGTAGCTTTGTTCCCGGGGTAGCAGCTTCTTACTCAGGTACACGATGGGGTGTCTCTCCCCCTTTTCATCCTCCTGCATTAACACTGCCCCCAGTCCCGTGTCTGTGTGCAGAGTGTATGCTCAGCAGTGCTGGCGGGTATTTATCACCCACGATGCTGTCCGGAGACTGGGGGTAGCTCAGTGTTGGGATGGAGAGGTGCCCTTTACACCCAGGGCTGGGGAAGCACTCTCTTCTGCTCTCTGAGTCACTGCCGCATAGTTTATATGTTAATATCCCTTGGGGAAAAGGGCAGGAATAAAGAGACTCAGTGACATTTTGTTCCAGGGCTAGGAGAGAACTTCATATACTATTAAAAGGCACAAAAGCTCACGCCGGGGCTGCCTGGGATCACGCTTCGTGCTATTTCAACACTTCGCCAGCGCCCCTCCCCCACTCATTCACTGGAAATGTCACTTGTTGGGGTGGGGGTGGGGAAATCAAAATGTTCATTGTTTATGCCTTTGTGGTTTCCAGGCTTTCTTAGACCACCAGGTTTCCTGCATTATTAGAGGGATTCCAGACAGGGCCAATGCATGGCACCCTGCAGCTCTGGGATGAGAGAGGGAGCAGGGGAGCAGAGGGGCAGAATGAGAATCTTGCCACCCTAACATAAGGGGCCTGGATATCGAGGGAGCCATGAGATACTGGGAAGCATGTGCAGGATTCCCAGACAAAGATCTGAGTAAGTGGATGTGCTGACACTAATCCTTTTCTGGCCTGGATTGACTTTACAACCTGAAAATGTGGCCCCTTGGAGCCAGTGCACAAGCAGAACCTGTGTCTCCTCGATCAGGAACTGACAGTGGAATGCTGGCCTGGGGGATGACATCACAGGAGGTCGGCCTTCCTTTGGGCCTCTCTTCTGCCCCAGCTGAGGCCTGAAGATAAGGTGATGGGCTCAGACCTGAAAGGCCTGGCCTGTGCCTAGGCACTCAAAGCATGAGTAACACTTGTTCGGATTAGAGCCCCAGGATGGGGTAAGAACAGCAGCACTGGGGTTATAATATCACAGTTCTCAGCAACTAGCCTGGTCACACCAGGCACAGCAGCAAATGATGCCAGGTGAACTGCACCTGCCATGTCACTGGCAGTGCTCCCTGGGAAACATATCCAGTGTCTCACCCTCTTTTATGAAACATTGGGGGAGCTTGAAAATGTGACCCCCAAGGCTCAGAATCAAGGCCCATAAGAAGAACCGAAAATGTGTTCTTTCTAGACATCTCAGGAGTTTCTGAGGCCTGGCTCATGATTCTGGAACACTTGGGGTCAGCAGTGCCGACTCAGTGAGTCCCAAGCAGTACGAATGAACCCAAAAATGAGCTAGGGATGCTAATAATGAGCAATAGACTAGAATTAGTCTCCACTCCCCTTACTTAATAAAGATCTCAAGTCAGAACGCCCTGGCTGGTCCTGGCCTCTCCTATTTGAGCTGATTAAAGAGTGGTGCCTGAGTAGGTGGGGCGGAATCTGGCTTTCCACGCAGCTGCACCTAGTCACCCTCCGCTGCGTGACTGTCTTTCCGGTAACTTTGCTGATCAAAGGCAAATCATCAGTGTATGCAAGAGTGGCAGAAACCTTAATAAAAGCTCCATTATGATTCCAAATTGGTTTTTAAGTGTTAATTAATGGGCACCTTCCAAGACAGGATAACACGTTAGTGATAATTTCCTGTCAGTGCAATTCCATCATTATTAATTAATCTGGTATTTAGTGTAACAGCACTGACCATAATGAGCCTAAATTATTAATAAGAACTATATAAAGTGTTTATTAATCATTAATAGCATTTGCCTGGTGTATTACTTTAATAAAGCTCCCTAATCTGTAAAATTAACTAGCAGGGAGGCTGAGGAGAAAGGGAATAGAGACGAGGCACAAATATAAACACACCAAAGGAATTAGCAAATTATTTTCTTCTCTTTTAGTTTACTTTCAAGTGAGCAAAGTGCCGAAGGATCAGTAGGGTCTTGCTGTACAGCTAGATTTCAGCACGGAGTCAGGGTCACGCTGCATAGACAGGCTGGGCTGCACAGGGACTGGTGATGCTCACTGCGCACAACACCTACCTGAATATAAAAGAGCCTTTCACTTCTTGATATTGAACTGGAACTTACATCAAAGGCCCTTCAAGTGGACCATCTAAAGAGAGATTTGACCATGGCTCACCACACTTACTGTGTGTTAAACTGATTTACAAAATGGCCTGGATCAGAGGAGGAATCTAGCTGGTCAGTGAGGGATTTCAAAGGATAAGAGACCCAGTGCACCTGCTCAGCTCCAGCCTTGTTAGCCAGGTTTCCTGTGGGAAACTTGCTAAACGTGCTGCCACCATTTGAGAAGCAAGGGGACCCCGGAGCACAGCTCTGCTGGAACAAACTGCAGGCCTTCTGCTGTCCTCTGAACCACACATCATAGTCCAGAAAGGTGGGACTGTCACTGGACAGTCTAAGGTGCTCATTCTTGCAGGAATGTCTGAGATGCTCTGGGCAGGACACTCCGACATAGCTCTTTTTGTTGCTTCGGCTGGCTCTGAACATGCAAAGCCCTCGGGTGGTGGCCGCCCTGGCTGTTAGAACAGCTCACTTGTGAATTACAGATTGCCAAGGTTACGCCTGTGTGAATGGGTCATAGAGCTCTGGGGGGACATCTTTCCTCACTGACCGCTGGCTCCATCTCCCAGCAATTCAAAGACGTGGTTCAACAGTGGACTTGCTCCTCAGTGCCTTGCACATGGTTTCCGCTGGGAGAGTCTGCAGCTAGCTCTGCCCTTTGCCAACTTGCTGGATGATTTGATTTCCCCTGGGTGGGGGCATTATCTTGTCTTGTCCAAACTGGCTACTTAGTGTAGCAGACATCCAGGCAGGGTTCCTGCAATGGGTAAACAGTCTGGAAATGTCGAATTCCCATTAAATTTCAGAGAATCAGTACAGAGAGGCAGAAAAACAAACTCATGCCATGCAAGGCAGTTGTCTATCATGGAACTCGGACATGTCTCCTGCTCAGCTGCCCACCTCCTCAGGAGTGAGAAATGGATCATTACAGACATTCTTTGTCTCTAACAAAAATTTCCACAAATGACAGGAGAGAATCATCTCCGACCAGTCCCGCCCTGCTTATTCTGATGACGTTTCTCCTCTGAAATCAGTGACCTCCTCTCTCATGCACTGCTTTCTGACACTGACACCTGCAAGCATCCTAAGTGCTAATGAGGAAACAGTGATTATGGAGAGGGAAAGTCAGTGAATGATGTGACTGGGGCCCTGTCAGATCTTCAGCACAGGCAGCTTCTCCCACAGAGCACAGACATCTCAGGAATTAGTCAGACAGAGATTACTTCAGAGTCTTGCCCAACTCTAGTGGCTCCTGCTCCTTCCACCTCACGGAAACTCAAAATGCTTTACCAACATTATCCAACTAACCCTTGCAGCCCATTCATGTGAGGCAGGTAATTTCCTCCTAGTCTGAACCCTCACTGATCCTGCTTCTGGATTGCCACCCGCTGGCTCCAGGCACTCAGCCTCGGAGGTTTGTGCTTCCTTCTAGCATGGCCAGTTGCAAGGGGTGACTGACCCTAGCCCAGGCTGTGGGTACCAGGGCATGCAGGGACTCACTGGTGATGGGTGCTGTCTCATTCTAGGAAGCAGGCTAGCTGCCACATGTACAGTGTACAGTCTCCTGTATCCAGGCTGATGGTTCTTTAAGCAGAATGCAGTAAATCTGTTGCATTTGTTGCCTGGGAAATTGGTGAGACACACAGCTTAATGAGAAGGATTGAAGAAGAAGTGGGATTCAGGCATGATCAAGTGTCATGCCAGCAGCTGCACAGGACTCAAAAGATAGGTACGAAATGTAGCAGAACATCCAGCCCTCGTGGTTCAGTGTGTCAGGTGAGGTCAGGAGAGTTTTCCCTCTCCCTTCACTCAACTGCAATCTGCACCTTTGTAAGAGGTTTGCATTCCTTCAAAGCACTGGCTGTTGGTCATTGCTGGAGGCAGCATATTAGACTACAGGGTCCAGTGGTGCTCTGGTTTGCAGTGTAGTAAGAAATGGGATATCAGGACCATTGGCCTGCTCTGGTATGGCAGGAAATAGGATATGCTACCACATGGCAAATAATTCCTAAGTAGCAAAGACCCTGGTTCCTCTTTCCCCCAATCTCCTTTGCAAACCTGATCCCAGTAGGACGGATTTTCTCTGCCAACCCGTGGGGCTGCAGAGGCAGAACACCTGACACATAATGCCCATTATTTATTAATCCCATTACTATTCATAGAGTACTTGTGGTTAATAGCAATGGCCACCTGAATTATGTCTCCTGAAAACTTCAGATGAGGAAAAAGAAATCCTATCTACAAGGAAACATAAGGCTTGTGAAAAGGCTGCAAATATGATGCCAAATCTAGTGCCCAGGAGAAACCTGGTTGCATGCCAAGATTCTTAGCTGGCACTAGCGAAGCAGTCCCCTGCTTGCAGTGTGGGGACTGACTGTAACTGTGATTAAATAGGTTGTTTATGGACCTTTGCTTCCCTGGGGAAAGCCACTGTTTGGTGATATGCACGTGATCAGGGTGCCTAACTGGGATGATGTATTACACTAATTCATCAGTCTAACCACCAGTCACTCTTTGTGATGTAGTAGGCCAGAGTGATGGAGCATTATCAGAGTATTTCTCCAGTGACGGAGCCATGCAGGGACTATGTGGCCCAGGGATAGAGTCGGCGTAATTCAAACCTGACAAACATTCCCAGCCTGAGGCACTGCAGGTACCAGACAAAAATACAGTCTGTCACTTTGCTTCCCTGACTTAGGGAAGGTGCTTCACTGGCCAAAATATCATTTTCTGTCTTTATCCCCAGGCAGGATGCTAATCGCCACAGCCCATCCAAAATCTGTTTCTACTGGTCCTGGCTTGACAAAGGCCTGGCTGGGATGATGTAGTTGGGATTGGTCCTGCTTTGAGCAGGGGATTGGACTAGATACCTCCTGAGATCTCTTCCAACCCTAATCCTCTATGATTCTATGGTCCTGCCCCTTAGCACACATGGTAATTTCTGCTTTCCCCAAGTGTAGCCTTGCAGTTCTGCTTCCTTTGGAAAGAGGCCAGATAATCATGTGCTAAAGATACTTCTCAGAGTCAGGTGTGAAGGGACCTGATGGTGTTGGGGAATTTCTAACAGGAGGAAAAGAAGCCAACATGGCCCTGTGTGTGGGGCAGTAGGCTGGGGGTCAGGAGACCTGGGTTCTGCTTCTGGCTCTGATACTAACCAGCTGTCTGACTGTAGGCAAGTTACTTCTCTTCTCTGTTTCCTCTCCTACCCTTTGTCTCTTCAGGCCAGGAACTGTCTTTCACTGTGTGTTTGTACAGCACTCAGCACAGCGGGGTGCTGGGTTGTCCAGGTGCTACCCTAATACATATAATAAAGCCAGAACATTCCATTGTAATTTTAAATCCACTTTTCTTTTGTGACCCTCTCTGCCCTCCTCCCACCTCTCTGTCTCCCACTGTCCTAACCTGCTAGAGGGAGGTAAATTCTTCTGCAGACTTGGCTGCTCCAACTGCTAAACTGGGGCCACCGCAAAAGATGGACCTATTTTTTCTGGGAAGTATTTTCTGTTTTTAGGAGCAGTTCTTAGGAGCCCTGCTCTCTTGGAAAATTTCCCATAAGAGTCAACACTCTCTAGGAGATGGGGAAGGATGGGCCAGGGCCAAGTCATTTCAGTTCTGGAACAAAAAACCAAAACAAACCTCACCCTCTCTCCAGCCATTGAAACAAAGGGACAAAGAAGGCTTCACAGATGGGAACCCTAACGTGTATTGGAATACATAGCAGCAAGGAGCAGCTGGGACAAAGAGGAGGGATCTTCTCTCAGAGCTAGTTTCTCAGGGAAAGAATTCAGCATAAAGAGGGGCTGAAATAGACCCCAATGTATCTAATCATACATTTTAGATAAATAGAATTTTGCCAAAATATATTCAATTGATCTCTAAGATTGCAAAGATATGTATTTGTTCCAAGAGAAATTTAATTGTGAAATTGTGAAAATGCAAGAGAAAGCAGGGTGCTCTCCTACATCTGGTAAAGCAGATTACCCAAAAGTGCAAACAGGTTTTAAGTGTACAAAAAGCAGGTGCTAGGTTTTCTAGTTGCAGCAGCTTAATTTTTATCCCTCTAATTTTTTTTTCTGTTTCTTGTCATTGTCAGGAATTAATGTGTCAAAGTCAGAGCAGTTAAGTTTGTAGCATTTGAAAGCACTTGGGCCTGGCATTAATCTGATATTTAATACCATGCATGCAAGTAAACATGCAGGCTGGTGTGTTTCAAAATGGAAGAAAAAAGGCAGTTAATATTCACATCTATGGAAAATGTTGGTACATTTTATAAGCTGTCTTTGGAAATGAACCAAGGAATTAATATTAGGCAGTTTCCATTCATTTTTCTTGAGCTGGTGGATGTTAGCAATGCTTTTTTAAACTCTTTTAATACAAGTTATCACACAATTTGAAGCTACTTTGTGTGATTTTTTAATTTTGTTTAGTAAATATTTGCTTTAACCATATTTCACAAGATCCTTTCCAAGATGATCAATCTGTGTTTAAACTGGCTGCTAGAAACGAATGTAAAAATGAGCATGCCACACACCCAACAGAACCCCCAGGGCACCCCACTAGGGATTCCAGGAGCCTCTAGACAACACTAGGGGATTGGAGGAGTGTGTCCCATCCACCAGTTTGGGGACAAAACAGTCAGCCACTCCCAACTCCACTCAGCTACAGTACAGGCAGGTTCTTCTATTGCTCTGCCACACAAACATCAGAAATAATGGAAAGAAAGAAAAATGGCCTGGACTGGTACTACCGGATCCTATACCCCAATAGCTCAAGGGTCACAACCCTCCCTTTGCCTTAGGGGCAACACAAGCCCTGCCTGCCTTGTTGCAATCTTCCCCTGCTACTTGTGAAAACATTCAGCCCCACACTTACAGCTGGATTCTTACTTATCTCTTCCAGCTGGGAATCAGAGCCAATCACTAGCTGCTGCTTAACTGGATCAACTGGTTCCTACACCTGCCTGGCCTCCTGGGCTGCTCCCTGGCTCTGCAGGCCCTTACAGGGGCAGACTGCCCTGTTAGTGGGTGAGGAAGCAGGATGGCCAGAGGGCCCTCACATTCCCCAGCAGTATCAGGGGGGCAGAAAGGAAGTTTCCATAATTATAGCAATGCCCTTTCCAGACCCTGGCCCCCCTGCAATTGGGAACTATTTCATACACAGAGGCCCTAGGTCTCTGGCAATCCGGCTCTGCTTTGATAGGTTTGCTAAAGGGGAGAATTCCTGGTGGGGCTCTCAAGCCAGGTGAGTCAGCATCACATGCTTTGGCAAGTCTCTTTCCACAGACATGTCAGACACCACCCACTTCCCTCGTGACTTGGCATGGCATTAAATACACGGCACTGGGAACAGCAGCTGTCAGGCTGCTCTGTTCAGCTTGAGGAGCGAGAGAGGACGGACCGGGTCAGTGGCAGACTCAGGCTGGTTTACAGACCCTATGACAAGCACACAAAAGCGCTCCAGGGTTCCCAACAAATCACAGCCCTGGCGCAGGCGAGCTCATCAGCACGGCTTTAATGCCCAGCCCGTGCTACGTCCCACTGAGGCCCTTGCTTCGTTCCTGCCCATTCCCCTGCCAAACACATCCCCTCTCTGACCTCCCCGGGCACCAGTGCTGTGGCCTAGTGGGCCAAGCCCTCATAACCAGAGTCAGAGCCTGGCCAGCCCTGAGGGCAGGAGCCTCTGCTTGGGCCATGAGACTGGGGGGCCGGGCACTGGCCCCTGGGAATTTTACCTCAGTCAGTGGCTGTTGTTTAAACTTGATTGAAATGTGAACCCCAGGATGATCAGGGACAGAGAGGGACAGGAAGATTTTGCCAAGCTCCTGCTTTACCTTGGGGTCTGATTTTCTTCCAGTGGAGGAAGTGAAGTCAAACAGGTAAAACATGGCGAAACAACCAACCAGCCAACCCCCTTTTCCCTTTCTGAGAATACACAGCCCATTGTTCCACCTTTGCAGAGAAAGAATAAAAGTTAGTTCCCAAACTGGATATGATTTTTACCTTTGGCCATGTTCTCTGGACCAGGCCCAAGTGAAACATCTAATGGATTGTATGCCCACAATGCACAAATACCCACACTCCCCTTCACACACTGCCAACTGCCATCGCAAGACGCGCACAGATATGCATATTATTCATCAGTGAGCTGAATACCTGCAGAGAGAGTTTGCATGTGCCATTTCAGCAGGCACTGTGCAATCAATAACATCCCATGTGGAGCAATGAATATTTTCCATTAGTGTCTTTCAATCTGTGGTGAGGAAAGGGAGGGTGGACACGACAGTGGAGCTATTTGCAAGAAGAGTGTGACACACAGAAGTGCTGGCAAGAGGCTGCTTACAACATATCTTAACAATCCATTAACCCTTTGCAAACGGAACCTCAATACAAGGTGTGATTGTGCTTAGAAAAGTTTTCTGCAGTTTTTAACAGCCACAGGATGCTTAGCAGGCAGGTGCGGGGAAGGCTCAGCAGCCCCTGAAGCATCTTGAGCTTGTGAATTGGCCCACAGTGAACATGGTCTGTTTAGCGGGGCAAGACCTCCACGCTCTAGCTGCAGTGTTTTGGAACTAGAGTGACCAGATGTCCCGATTTTATAGGGACAGTCCTGATTTGTGGGTCTTTTTCTTATATAGGCTCCTATTACCTCCTACCCCTGTCCCAATTTTTCACATTTGTAGTCTGGGCACCCTATTTGGAACCCCTACTCCTCTGCTCCTCAAAGCAGCAGCCACACCCACTAGTTACCAGCCCAGCAAAACCAATGTGAGAGCTCCTCCTGCTGGCTCTGCAGAAACACATCACTATATTTCCTAGGCCTTCTCCTCCCACCCCTAACATTTTCAGTTGCCATTCTGGACCCTGCTAATCCCAGTGCAGCTCCATTGTTAGGAGATGCAGTGTAGATGAGGCACCACCCGCAACAGAAGGGGAAATGGGTAGTGGAGACACAGCCCTGGAGATGGGCACATCCTTGTTGACAACTTTTTGCTACTGAGGCAGCAACAAAAACTGAAACGAATGGGAGAAATTCATAATCCTAGAATGCCTGGGAAGCCAAAAGAAGTTGATTTACTTTCCTTGGACCACTCAGAAAAGTTAGTGACAAAAGGAACATTCAGCAACCTGCAAGCCCCTTGCCAGGACGTGAGGGGCTAAGCCCTCTAATAGCGATCTGTGCTAGAGCTTTAATTCTAAGCTATCATTGTGATTCTTACCTCCTCACCTTCAGTTCAGCCATCCAGGCTCCTGGAACGTCAGTTTGTCCTGGACACAGTCTGGAAATTAATACATTAATAATTAGTTACAAAAGCAATGACATATTCTTTTCTCAGAAAGAAATATGTTAGTTACAATAACAATACCCGGTAAAACTGAAAACATTTGACTCCAAAGTATGGGAGGTGGGGAAGTTTTTAAAAGTGAGAAGAAATCATCCTGTTCTCTGTTTGTGTCCCCTTCTACACAGACTCACACCCGTGTTTCTGAAGAATTTTAACAAGAATCTTATACCGAATTACAGCTAACCTCTGAAACATTTCCTACAATGACATAATTTCACAACGCCATTTCAGTGCAGCAAAAGAGCTGGTCTCAGAGAAAGGCCAGCTGTGCAGAATCCAAAGCAGACATTTCTCTGTACACCAAAGTTCTGCTTTGGGCACCGCTGCCAGGTGGACTGGGGCACAATTTATTGCATAATTTCCTGCCGTCATTACATCAGACTCTGCAGACACTTGGCGCTAGCTTGGTACCTTAATATGGAATTTATCCCATTCTCAGTGTAACACGTTAACATATCAGTGGTCAGTGTATCTATCTAATCAGAGGATCACACGAATCAGAGATGGAAAAGACCTAGGGCTTGATTCTCATCTACACTAAGGCCTGTTTACAGTGCTCTGGCATTAAATTACATTCACACTGATTCTAAAGCACCATTACTCAGAAAAGGGGCCATAGTGTAAATGCAAATCTGTCCTCGGTAAGGTCACATCTAATCCGTTCCATCTGCCACTACAGAATGGCGTCCTTTGGCTCCCCTGGATCCGAGGGCAGACATCTACAGTTCAGATGTATCTGCATAGAGGAGCCACCTGCTGCCGCTAGATGATGATGTAATGCAGAACAAGTGCAAGCTAATCAGCACAGCACAAAGTAACCTTTCTGCAGTGCACTGCACTGCACTGCACTGCACGCTTTTGGAAACGTGTTGGCGACTCTAAGGGAGAATATTTCTTCCCAGTTCATTAACACAGCAAAGAATTAGCAGCAGTCAAAGTGCAAGAATCATAGAGTGTGGACTCTGAATTATTTCCCTGTGATTTGTTTGCATTATCTCTTTAGTTCATAACAGAACACACTGTTCAGCAATTTCTGAGCGTAATACACATCAATAAGGTGTCTGAGTGGAAATGCATCTACAGAATAAGTGAGAGCAGCCCTCTCCCTGGCTCCCTCTCATATGGGCTCCCTGATAAGGTTTAATTACTGTATTGACCTTGGTCTTTGTCTGAAGAAGGAACATAAGTATGAGCTGCTGTGTAACTGCTGTCAGAAGTGGCTTAACTCATTAAGTGTCTAACAGGAGGAACCTCCTTCAGCCAAGTGGGTTGTAAGGAAATTAAAATAATCAGTTTTTATATTCAACCTTAAAGCCTGTTGGGAGATAATTAATGGACAGATCTGACCTCATTAAGCTGGCATATACTCCTCTGCATCAGTGGTCAGCATTAGCTATAAGAGTGCCATAATGAATAATGTGGAGCACTCGAGCAAGGAGGTGCTGGAATGAGGAGATGGCTAAAGGCTATGGAAATCATAAGGTATGAAATGCACCTGGTACATTTGGCAGTGTGACAGCCTGGATCTATCTGGACATACTCAAATTACTGACTTTATTTCTGTGACCCCTGTCACCTTCAGACCTGAGTGCCTCACAAACAGGAATTCATGTATCCTCATGCCCTCCTGGGGGTAAGGAAGTGTCATTCTCACCTCTTTACAGATAGGCATGGAGGCAGAGAGAGTTTAGGTGATGTACACAGGGTCACACATGCAGTCTGTGGCATTGCCAGAGACAGAACCCAGATCTTCTGAAGACTGGAAAATTGAGCTGCCCACTTCAGGAGTAAAGCCTGGTCTTTGCCGGAGATGGAGCTTTTTCGGTGCCTGGTGTGAGACTGTGGAAGGAACATGAACCATTGCAAACCTCAGACCCTTCTGCTCTTGGTGTGAGGCACATTTCTCTGACTTGCCTCTTCTAATGTAATCATGCCTCACAGGAGACAGAATGCGTTTAAAAACACAGTCCCAGACAGTTTCTTCCTGGGGAGAGGAAGGAGAAGGAAAGACTCACACCTGACAGATGCCAGTGAGAGGCAATCCCATCAAAGACTGCAGTGAGGAGGGTGACGTAAGAATCTGATAGAATCTCCAGAGTCCCAGCCCAACATCCGACTCACAAACCAACCTTGCTCTCATTCTGAAGGGTCTGTTTAGGATCAGGGGTGATCTACCTGGGCACAGCTGGTACATTCATCACCATGCAAACCTTCTGCCTGCACCTATTTGGAATAGGTCACAGGCAGAAGAGCAGGCGCAGTCTATCTTGACATAGCTGGTACGTTTGGCAGCAAATCCCCTGGGCTTAGAACGTCTAGCAGGCAGCACCACCGGTGCGTTGCTCCAGCCAGGTGCATGTGGAACGTCCATCCACAATCGAGTGGTTAGAGGAGCATTTTAGGAACCTTTACATTTCCAGGTGCTTGTTAGGGTGCTGTGTGCACCTTCCCAGCGAGATGTATTCCAGGCCACAGGGGGATTCCACAGGAAAAGCTCCAGTGCAGCCGGACAACGCTAACCTGTCCTGCTACGACAGCTCTTCAGCCTCGCAGTCCCGCACATGGGGGACTGCCTCATGTTCAAGTATTGCTGCAGATCTCAGGCGAATTATCCCCAGAAGAGTTCACACCCAGGGTGCCCTACCAAGGAGGGCTTTCAATTTCCCAGCTCTGCTGGAGTCCTCTTGATTAGATCCCACTGTTTCTCAGCACATCCTCTTGCTTTGCTGTCAGTCTCTGCTCCAGAGAATGCTCATGTGCCAGGTGTGGGGTGCATCATGGAAACGCATCCACCCTGCAGTTTCTAGGGATTAGTGATGCCGCTGGCTCCAGGAGAGGGGAACCGACGAGCTACCTTGGACCCTTTGTTCATTTGTTAGAGATCTGGTTCCAAACTGTGGATTTTCCTTTCTGACTTGGCAGAATGCCCAGAGGAATATTATAACCTGCCAGTTCCACAGCCTCCTAGCTGCTGGCGACAGAAGGCGGCAGGGAGGGGACATGGGGAGAAGCCAAGGCAGTGGCTGGAATAAACACTCTGTGGGTGGAATAAACATCCTTCACTCTGGTTATTTGTAAGAGTGTGCTGGGGTGTTTGTGGACGTAGCATTTAATCTGTAGCCATGAGAGGGGTCCAGGCTTGAGACCTTTCTGCAACCTCCTGCATGAGAGCCCCCACTTCCCGGAGTTGTATTTTACCAGTCCTACGGAGCCCTTAGTTATCTGCTTTCCTTGCTTAGACACAGGGTGCTCTGGTGCGGTAGCTCTCCCCATTCCATTACTCTGTAGCTTTCGTAGTAGACAAGCAATGCTAAGCACTGATCTCACACTTTCCATTTCCAATCAGTCCTGTGCGGGGCCGGGGCAGGGAAAGGAAGCTGAGCGCATGGAACTCAAACTCTTCCAGGCAGAGCTTTTGCCCCATTCTGGTGAAGATGTTTTACTCCAGAAGCAGAACCACAAAACAGACGATTTCCTCTGAATGAGGGAGGCAGGGGTAGGAACCTAGCTGGTAAATAGGCCAAGCCAGTGTGAGGAAATTAAAGTTCCGTCCCCCCACCCCCGCCTGGGTATGTGCAGGGGCTGGAAAGCAGGTATTTAGTTTCACAGGTATAACACTCACAGCCCTGAAAATCTGAGGTGAGAAGAGAGAGGATGAACCTGCCAGGTTGTTTAGGTCTCTGGCTTGATTTCCCTCTGTCTCTGTCGGGGCTCAGCTCTTCTAGGGATGGTCTGAAGACTCAGTCCAGCATCCCATCATTCACAGGGGACTGTCTGATATTACAGCCCTCTGGCACGTCCACACTTTGGGCCTTGACCTCAGGTTCCTGGTCTCTGTCTGAGCCTCAGTTCCTCCCCTTCTCATCTACCCAACTCTAGGGCTCTGTTCCAGTTACCCACAATGAACTCACGTCTGTTTAAAGTATTGGATCAGGTCAGGCAAGCAATGAAAGATACAGAAAATGACTTACAGAATATTACTGGATCTATTACATGGCTGTACATTGTAAAAAGCTGGATGTGAATTTGTCCACTTCCGACGCATGTGGGATGGAGAGGCAGAAGCCAAAGTACCAACACGTTCTATAGCCCACTCCCAGTGGCGGATTAGCCACTGGGGCCCATGCCCAGAGGCCCCAGCCAATAGGAGGCCCTGGAAAAATGGGTGCCCCCACACCCAGACCCCACTCCACCTCCCCGGCACTCCTGCTGGGAAGTGGGGGAAGCCCCTGCACCCCAACCCGGCTCTCTGGCAGGAGCATTGGGCAGGTGGGGGAAGCCCTCGTGCCCCAACCCCATTTCCCCTGCAGAGGCGCCAGGGAGTTGGGAAGGGGTGGGGACTGCAGGCAGAAAGGGTGGGGAGGGGCCCCCCTTGCTCTGCCTCAGGGCCCCACAAAACCATGATCCACCTCTGCCCACTCCAGCCAAAGTATATTAAATAGGCTATTGGGAGCAACCCTCTCTTGCAGAGGGATGAGCTGGATGACCTAACAGGTCTTTCCCATCCCTGGCTTCTTTGATTCTAGGATGGATGACAAAGCAGAATCGTTATTTTAGTGGAGGATTCAGTGAAAATACGGCATTTTGCTGTGTGTTATGTGAACTCCAGAGTTTCATCCATTTAGCTGATTTCCTGGTGCTGAGTTCACATTCCTAGCACACACTTTGCTGCAGTCTTTTTACTATTTGAACAGAAGACTCCTGACCTGACATCTGATACTGCAGCCTCAAAACAGACAGGGAGGTGGTGGGAAGGAAGCGATCAGAGGGCCAAGTAAATATTTAGGAAACCACCTGGCTCTTTGGGACCAGAGCCAATTAACCATGTGAATTAAAGAAGGAATTTTAATAAAATCTCATCAATCAGGTGCTAGGAAATATGCAAAAACTCCCCAGTGGATTCTAATAGCTTCTAGGCACTAATTAGAACTGTGGCTAAAATGTTCTCAGCATTGGTAAATGCCCTCTCCCCAGTTTTTCCACACGTTTTATCTTTGGTTTTGCCAGGATTGTCTGCAAATTAAGATAATATTATTTTGTCTTTCTTGTATCCTCTGTCTGAAAAGAACAGATCTTGTCTCCAATTTGACTGAACTCTCAGGGCGAATTTCTCATTCTCACTAACAATGGCCTCCCCAGGCTCCAGTTAGGACTGGAGTCAGCCTGTTGTGGAAGGTGCTGCATAGACACATAGGAAAAGACTTGTCCCAAAGAGCTTACAGGAGCTAACGGAAGACTAGGTGCAACAAGAGGATGGAACAGATTACAGGGGTGGGAACAAATCTCTGGAAGAGCCAAGACTGTTTGGAACTGGAAAGTGCCCCTGGCTCTCAGTGACTATCACTGTTCATAGAATATCAGGGTTGGAAGGGACCTCAGGAGGTATCTAGTCCAACCTCTGCTCCGTAACCAGGTGGCCTCACCCCCGCGGCACCTCCTGCTGGTCACTTTGGGAATTAGCTCAATATTCCAGCTCGGAGCGCCCTCTGCAGGCCAGTAATCCACCTGTCCCAGCTGGCCCCCGTGTCACTCCCTGGACCCGGTGCCCTTTTACATGGGGTTCTGTCCCCTGGCAGCAACCCATTTTCCTTAGGGTTTCCCCTCCCTAGGAAACCCCCACCCTCTATCCCCACTTTGCTTCAGTATTGGCTACTGCCAGTCATTGTCTAGCTCCATGCCCTGGGGCAGACTGCAGTATCAGCCACTTATCATCAGCAAAGGGGTTTGGACCTGCTGCCTTGGCCTACCCCTGGGTTGCACCCTCCAACCCCAGTACCTCTTGGCCTAATCCTAGGCCACAGCCTGGGGCTTTCCAGGCAGGAGCTCCCCAGCTCCATTGCCTTTCCCCAGCCCTGCTCCACACTAGGTACCTTGTCTAGTTCCCAGCAGCCAGGCCTTTCTCCCTCTACAGCCAGAGGAAGACCCTCTTTGCTTCTGGCTCCCCTGGCCTTCTTATACAGCCTTATTGCTCAGTTTGGAGCATAGCCCCCAGCTACAGCCACTCCCACCATCAGCCCAGCCTTCTGGCTCGAGCTACAGCCCCCTCCTGGGCTGTTGTAAGCTGCAAAGGGCAGGAGCGGGTAACCACCCCACTACAGCTCAGAGCATCGCCCGCCCACTTCCCAGACACCCAATAGTACAGCTCAAAGCAGGACCAATCCCATTCTTTCTCATCTAAATGAGTGAAGGGGAAAATAGGGACCATTACCTTGTGCAGGATCCCAAAGTCTCTCCCGCGCCAGTCTGGGCCAGTCCTGCCCTCCAGTGAATGCTTAGCGCTGGAAGCAGTGTTCGCGACTTGGTAACAGGTGGCACTCTTCCCTCTGACCAGCCATGACCAGGATCACAGCATAATGTTAGGGGCCATGTTCTGCTGGAGCTGCTTTCATTCGGATGATATGGAGATTGTTAGAGCCACTGGGGTGTTGATCCCCACGTCCCTGCTGTTTTCAGCTCAGGTTACTGCACTTTGCTGACCTCACTTTTATTCATTTTGGAGTTTCAACTGGAGATGGTGGTTTTAATCGGTTCCCTCTTTGTGGCCATTGTGCAGTGTTCCTGTGTGCTGTAAAAAGATGCCTGGTTTCACCTCAGAGGTGGCTGCATTTCCGTGGTGGGCATTGTGACCCTTATATACAAGCTTGCGAAAAATGTTAGCACCATCAGCTCCATGTAAATAGCTATAATTATCATCCCTATTAATATCCAGAAGTACCCGCCTGAGGCATTTGCAGCGGGAACCAACTCACTCTCTGAGTGGGGCCTGTGCCCCTTGCAGCACCTGTGCAAAGTCAGGAGCAGGGGCAACCCTGATGAGTGGTGGCTGTGTCAGGAGAAGGAGTGGGCAGAGCGCCAGGCAGAGCCAGGAGCGGGGTTGGTGCTGACTGGGAAGCAGGGAGGGTGAGGAGGAGAGAAGGGCAGGAGGTACTTGTGGTATGTTGCTTAGTGTATCTAGGAAGTGTCCAGATACCATGGTGAGCAGGGCCAGCTTTAGGAAGTGCGGGGCCCAATTTGAACAGTTTTGATGGGGCCCCGGCAGGGATGACTTTAAGAAAAAACAACGTAAAAAAAACACGTGGGGCTTGTGCTCACCAGGCGGTGCTCTGCGTCTTCGGCGGTACTTCGGCGGATTCCGCCGCTTGCTCCAGGCCTTCAGCAACACTGAAGAACCTGCTGCTGAAGTGCCGCTGAAGACCCAGAGCGAGTGAAGGACCCGCCGCCGAAGTGCCGCTGAAGACCCAGAGCGAGTGAAGGACCCGCCGCCGAAGTGCCGCTGAAGACCCAGAGCGAGTGAAGGACCCGCTGCCGAAGTGCCGCTGAAGACTCGGAGCGCCACTAGGTGAGTAAAAATTAAAAAGGGAAGGGATTCTCACTGGGCGTGGGGCCCTCTTAGGTGCGGGGCCCGATTCGGGGGAATTGGTGGAATAGGCCTAAAGCCGGCCCTGATGGTGAGGGGCACTGGGTAAGGAAAGAGAATTTGGTGAGAGACAAATGTGCCCATAGCTTCTCGGAGAGTGCTCTTAGCACCTTGGCACCTAACTTATCTGCTGTCCCTCAGCCCTCTATTGCTCCGTTCCTAGTCAGAATGTAGAACTGATAAATGAAATTGTTTTTAATTGTTCACTTTATTAATGTAACTTCTGTTCACCATTCACTACACTTGCCTACACTGTAACTTCTGTTCCATATTGTAATTCAAACCCCATTTTAAAACACTCACTCCATTTTGTAAAAGCTTCCTCCAACCTTCATTTTTGCAAACCCTGCTGTAATCTTATTAGTTTAGTTTAGATGTGTGAATGAGGTATGTATGAATGATGGAATCAACCTCCAGCCCCAGCCTGTCCTGATGAGATAAAGTTCAAATACCAACGGCTGAAGACCTAGACAACAGCCCTAAACAAAGTAAGAAGCATCCACCCTAAAAAGAAAAGGACAACAGAACAACAGAAGGAAGATCAAACCCAGGTTCAAGGCTGAAAGTCACGCCTGCAATTAATGGGTGATCAATCTAAACCCAGAGGCAGCGTGACACAGCAAGACCTATAGACTTTGAATCCAAACTAAAAGCCTATAAAAAAGAAGGGTGAGATGAGAAACTCTGGGTAACATTCTGCTGCCAACATGGAAGGACATCAGTGCCTGCCCAACAGAGATCCAGCTCAGCCTTGTGCCCAGCTTTCCTGGCCAGTTAGCTGCCACAAGCTACAAACCCAAGCTGCAAAATCAAGCCATGAACTTAAGCTATCTTCAGGACTGGTAACTATGCAGCAGCTGCAGAACACCTGATGAATGTATGTGTGTGTGTGTGTGTGTGTGTGTGTGTAGGTAATAGGTATAATGTGTGTGTATAAGAATTAAGATATTAGTTATTAGTCATAAATTGTTATAATAATAAATGTGGCATCTTTGCCTTGTCCCCTTTAATAAGATCCTGCTGATTTTTATTGGTCTAATATAATTGGTACAACAAGAACACCGCCTGGCACTGGCCACGGCTAATACCCTCCCCTCCCTGCATCCTCCTCTCCCTCAGAGAGCTGGACTGGTTCCAGGCTCCTCTGGCCACAGAGAAGGGGGGCTCTGCACAGGTGGGGAGGGGAACCAAAGACCTGTGCTGACAACAGCTCATGGGCCGGATGGATTGTGTGTAACTGATGATACGACAGCCCAGACAGGGGCCAGAGACCTTACAGCACCCGCCATGCGGATGTGGCTCCATGGGCCGTCCCCACTGAGCAGCAGAGCCTTTGCTCACGTTGTCTCCAGACTATTCCCCCAGGATCCGAGCACCAAGCGCTTGGCTGCAATGGCAGTTCTGCTCCTTGTCTTCTTCCAGGGAAGCTCAGCTCCGTATTCAGCTCAGCAATAATTCTCTCCTTCCTCCATCCTGTTGGCTGTTGCTGGAGCATTGCCTAAAGTGAAAGCCAGTCTGGCTGGGGCAAAGACCTCCGTAGCCCCAGGCTGAGCTGCAGAGAAACGATTCTGTCACAGTGTGAGTGGGTTTGTGGGGACTGCGATCCAGAGCAGTGGGAGGAGGAATGACCCTTCTCAGCTCTGCGCATTCCATCCACGTCCTATAGCTCAAGCCTGACCGCGAGTGAGCACCTCCTTCCTCCTCTCTCTCCCACTGCCAGTCCCGACTCTCCAGAGCACTTGGGTGAAAGTCAATGGCCAGGGCGCCTGCTCTCTTAGCAGAGGGGCAGTCTAAGGGCAGAAGCTGGCTGAGCTGTAGGATCAGGAATTAGAGAGGAACAGAAAAACACCCCTAAGGGCCGGACCCAGAAGAGCAGAGCCTGGAAGAGTTACTGCCTTTGCCCTTGTTTGCATAATGAAACAAACCAGCTGCTCACTTTTTATCTGCAAATGGCTCTTCTGGAAACTATCACAGGGAAGTGGGGAGTAAATGAACACAACCGGGGAGAGATTTTTCAAAGGCATCTGTCTCCTCTTATGGGCAGCGGGTGTCTGAAGGTGCCAGCAGCACAATTTCATTAACTCAAAGAAAATGGCTACATTTATTTACTGGGCTGCAGCATCATGGCAGAATAGTTTGCATTTTCCCCTCATCCACCCTGTGCCTAGATTTCCTGCCTTACCACTGTCAGCTCACTCGGAGCAACGGTGATAAAAACATCACCAGCCTTGCACACCTGCAATCTGCACAACTGTGCAAAGCCCCCTGGGCACCAGGGGAAAGCCCATGTAAACCAAGCCTGATACAAAGCATGTTGGTGGCTGCACTGGATGCTGTGGGTTGGAGCAAGTCGTTCCCTGAGGGTGCACTGGATGTGTCAGGGCAGGGCGGTCCGTGCCACTGCTTACTGCTGCATTCAGCTCAGGCCTGAAGATGCAGGAAGCAGGCAGAAGTGAAAGGAATTGGAAATCAGATGGAAAACAGGTCAGAGAACGGGATGGAGAATGCGAAAGAAAAGCGGGGCTATGAAAAGAGCCAGTGGGGACAGACAGGCTTCCACCATGCTCAGCTTCTTATCAGTCTGCTTCAGCTGCTAGCATGGTCTCCTCTGAGCGAGAGGGCCTGGGGACATGAGCCTTTGCACAGCAGCAAGAGCACATCAGCAGAGCCGGTCCGATGTGCTGAAATATTCCTCCACCACTGACCATGCTCCCAGGATTCAGCGACATTTATCTCCCTGGCTCAAGGTGCATGGATTCAGTGGAGCAAGGACAGATCATGGCACAATTTCTCTCAAGCCTGAATGTAAACCAGCCCTGACACAACCAGTTACGGATGAGGGTGCTAGGACCATGGGGGGAAATGTCATGTGTGCTCAGAGCTCAGCATCTCATCTGCCTGTCACAGCCTAACCCAGCTGTTACGGATGCAGTGCACTCATCAGGTATGGCAGCTCCTTTCTCAGGCCTTTGCAGGCAATGACCGTTTGTTCTCGGCTCAGCTGTGCGTTGGCAAGTCCTTAAGCAACATGTGGGGCCGACTGTCAAGCCAGGGTGAGAAGAGTCAGACAGAGTGAAGGCAAAACGGTACCAGACTGATGGAGTTTAAGGAGGCTCTGGAGGCTGGTGATATGCTAGAATGTAAACCGTCTGCAACTCCTGAAGGCAAGTCTCTTGTATAACTAGGGTGACCAGATAGCAAGTGTGAAAAATCTGGACAGAGGTTGGGGGGGGTAATAAGCTGCTATATAGATTCACAGATTGTAGGGCTGTAAGGGACCTCAAGAGATCATCGAGTCCAGTCCCCTGTCCTCATGGCAGGGCCAAATACTGTCTAGACTATATATATACTATAAGACAAAGCCCCAAATATTGGGACTGTCCCTATACAATTGGGACATCTGGTCACCCAACATACAATCCCCACATGTGGGTAAAGTAACGCACCTATCAGGAGGTACCTGGCTCTCCTGCTGTGCTGTTCCCAGCCCCCTGCAGCAGCACTCCTGGGGGACAGAGGGCATCAGTTCTGTGCTACAGAAATGCAGGAGGAACAGGTACTTGTCAATACTTTGGGGAAGGCAGCAGAATGGGATGGTGCCTGAGTGATGTGACTCAAAGGAGTGCAGTGGGTGAAGGCAAAGGGTGGCACCCAGGCCTGTAATGTCATCTGAGAGTTTACCGAGCAGGATGTGGAAGCCACTTCTCCTGAGTCACCTGCATGCCAGTGACCAGCATCTCCCCCTGAACTGGTACTAGCTGTAATTTCAGTTAAGGATGCATTATCCTTTCACCATATTAACATGCACCTCAGGTTATGCCTGTCTTACGCTGTATGATCAAAATGTCCAGCCGTGAGCCAGGTGGGAGAGTGGGACAGGGGCCTCTGCCCTGTGACACTATCCAGGCATAGAAACTCCAGGATTATCCAGGTTTGCAACAAAAGGGAACATTAACTTGCCTGCCAGTTTGTTGGCATCACCTTCTTTCAAGTGAGCATTGCTCTGAAATCTCCTCCAAGCCCAGGAGTGCGCCGTGAGGAGACTCTAGACAGGGCTTGTATCCCAATCCATGATTTTTTGCCCTGTAGTGAAGGACGGAGTGAGAAAGTGATGAATCAGTTTTGTCGCTGATGTTGGCATGCCATTGTGGAGACTATTAAATATTTCACTCTGGTATTAAGAAAATGTAATTTAAAAGACAGAAAGCAATTAACCATGTCCCTTCCATCGGGGATTTCATCACTTTGCAGTGTCACTGGGCAATGCAAGGCAGTCCAGTGAAAAACTTGAACATTACTCAAAACCAAGCCCTGGCATTACTGCCGGCTCACCCACTCCAGCTGAATGAAAGGGGCAGGGGCCGGGAATGATTCTAGGCCCATGTAGTGTTCTTCTTTCAACCACAGACTCATAGACTGCCCATTTGCAAGTGGGTTTAGCGTTCCGGCTCCACCCCCGATGCACAGGCCCCTCTCACTTGAGTGAAGGGAGAACCTGCTATGGGTGGCAGCATTTGGGCTCATATCACCTATGTGCTGCAGTCCCTGGAGAGCAGCAGTCATGCGCACATACACACTTAAACCATTCAGATGTTCCATCCAGCAGAACACAATGGATATTGATCAGTACATGACAAGCTCCATGGATACAGTGGCTCAATGGAATAGTGGCAGGACTTGGTTCTGTAACAAGCCCATAGTCACCTCTGATTTCATATTTGTCTTTACACCGTGTGCTGTGGCCATTCAGAACGTCACAGCAAAAGATCAAAGTCCTGCTCCAAAAACACAGGCCCCTACCCTCTGAACTAAAGGATACTCTCCATCAGACGACACCAGTACTGGGTCTTTGCCACTCAGCTGTTCGGTTGCCCGGTGTCCAGTTTTCGACTGGAACGCCTGGTCAAAAAGGGACCCTGGCGGCTCCGGTTAGTACACCTGACCAGGCCGTTAAAAGTCCAGTCGGCGGTGCTGAAGGGCTAAGGTAGGCTAGTCCCTACCTGTCCTGGCACCGCGCTGCACCCTGGAAGCAGCCAGCAGGTCTGGCTCCTAGGCGGGGGGGCCATGGGGCTCCATGCTCTGCTCCCCCGCTGAGCACCGGCTCCGCACTCCCATTGGCTGCGGTCAGCCCCACTGACCAGGAGCTGCCCAAGGTAAGCCCGGGCCCCAACCCTGGAGCCCCCTCCTGCACTCCAACCTCCTCATCCTCGGCCCCACCCCAGAGCCTGCTTCCCAGTGCAGAGTCCATACCCCCCCTGCACCCCAACCCCCTGCCTCAAACTGCAGCCCCCTCCCACACTCTGAATCGTTCAGCCCCACTCCCCAGCCTGGAGCACCCTCCTGCACCCCAAACTCCTCATCCCCAGCCCCACCCCAGAGCCCACACACCCAGTTAGAGCCCTCACCCCCTCCTGCACCCCAACCCCTTGCCTCAGCCAAGTGAAAGTGAGTGAGGGTGGGGGACAGCGAGCATCCGAGGGAGGGGGAATATAGTGAGTGGGGGCAAGGCCTCAGGGAAGGGGTGGGGTAGGGGGTGGGGCCTCAGGGCAGGGGCTGGGGGAGGGTGTTCAGTTTTGTGCAGTTAGAAAGTTGGCAACCCTACTGAGGTGAACACTTCTGGTTCCATCCCGTGGAGTGGTGCACTTGCACACCAGACAGGCATTAGGAACATGGCTGGAGGGCAGAGATTAGCAGCACTGCATTTCTTAGGCCTCTTCCACACTGAGAATTAGTCCCCATTTCAGCTACTAGTGTATACCCCAAGGGCAGACGCAGAAACCTGCGATACGTATGGATGCGGCTTACCCTTCTCAAGCTGAGGCAAATTTTGGATTTTGTGCATTGGTGCCGCTGGCATCAGAGCAAAGTCCCAATGCCTTCGCCTCTCCATCCGTGCATGCAGTCTGCACAGACATCTGTGGAAACTTCATCGCCACCTCCAGCCAACACATCCTCAGGCACCTGGTTCCTTTACGGGGAAATCACTCTGGTATGTTGTCAACACAGACCAGTACAATATGAATGGCAGAACACATATGGCACGGACAGGGGGTGTTGTGGGTGGGACTGTGATGCATCAGCAGAGTTGTGATGGAACAGAAGGGGTCCTGCAGACAGGAAGAGCTGTACCTGGGAAACCCGCAGAACAGTTGTGGGCACTATTCCCTGCACTAGCCATGCCTTTAACTCCTCACTTTCCTGAACAATGAACGACTCAGGTAAGACAAGAAAAGCCCAGCTGAGCATGTCCATCTGGAGAGGAGAGAATGAGCCATTCATGCCCACAGGAGGAGCAAAGCAGCTTCTGGAATTTGGCTGCTTCATGTTTTCAATGAGCCATTTCTGTCTAATTTGTATTTCTCTGTATCTACACACTGTTCCTACGAAGTGCTCAAAAACCCTTCCTAACAGATGAGGTGGCACCACTATTCCGAGGCGGGTCGTGAGTTCCAGAGTGAATCACTCATCTTTTCCATGTGCAGCGTTTATTCTGACCCCAGCTGATTCCTACAACTGTCACTTAATTAATCATTTTACTTCATTTAATCAATCAGCCCATTGTAATTAATGGAAATGTATGTATGCAAACAGCCCTCTCAAGAAGGACTTTGATGGAATTGCTGTCTGCAGCAATGCTCTGGAAAGCTTGTTCCATTTATACAAATTAATAAATACAAATGCTGATGACTTCACAACCTGAATATTAATGCTGATAATTAACATGTTTATTCTGGCAGATGGCAGCACATCAGCCCCTAGCCAGGGGGCTTCATAAACAGAACCCTCCCCTCTGAGCCTGTGGACTCTTCCCCTGCTACGTTCAAACATCTTCGGTCCTCAGTCAGTCTCCCCAAGAAGGCAGGGAGGGGAAGAAGGGAAGCTGGGTGTCATGTGGGCATTACAGTGAGATGCAAGATCCAGCCGTGATGCTCCCTTTCATTTGCCAGAGACATGCAGCTCACTAACACGCAGTGCTCTTAAGCTGTAGCTCATGAGATTCCAGGGGTTTGCACCAAGTATCAGTTAGGCCAGTTCCTTCTGGAGTTTTTTGTCTATGTACACGGAGGGCATGAGAATTGCTAGGCTGGATCAGAGCAGGGGTCTCTCTGCTCCCATCTCCCGCAATGTCGTGTCAGAGAAAGGTTTATGAAATGCCCAAGTGGTCAGTTATGAAGTATCCTGCCTGCAGTGGAAGAGTCTTTCTAACCGTGTTTTTGCTACTCTTTATGATTTGTATTATGGTAGCACCTACCAGTCCTGATTGAGACTGGGCCCCCATTGTGCCTGGTGCTGCACAGAGGAAGAGACACCCCTCGTTACGATTTCCTTGGCTTTTATCATTTCACTGCCTAGTCCCCCAGCAGACTCCGTAGGTGCTGGAGAGCTCAAGCACTGAGGCTGTAGAGATGGCAGGGGGCAGACTCAGCTTCTATGCTGGGGAAAGCCAGGTGAGCAGGCAGTTGGAGTGGCTGCTGGAGACGTGTTTAGGGAAAGAGAGAGGGCTAGTGAACACCATGGCCAACCCTGCTGCAGTGGCCAGGCTGTCCCGTCAGAGCCCAGGGAGGCTCCTTTCCAGATTTCACTGCACTCCCAGTCAGGAGGCTGCCCGTGTCTTTCTGGCTCACAAGGAAGGAATCTGTTTAGTTGCCCCAGTGACAGGCGAGGTCGCAGCCAGTGAGCGCAGTCTCCATTTATATTCACAGAGCACTTCCACACCGCCTGCCACTGCTGGACGGGCAGCCGAAGGGCCTGTGGCAAATATTAAACATCAGCTGAAAAACTGGCTCCTGAGGTGATTTTCTTTGGCTGATGCCAACTCCACATCTTTCCCCGCAGTGCCTCTCATTCCCAGGGCTCTGGTAGGGCTGGCTACACGGCAGCCCCTGCTGTAGAGATGTTTGCAATGAACCCATTGTCTGTACACACCAGGGAAACCGCACCCAAATGCCATCCCACCCCAGGGGAGCCAAGACTAGCCCAATGGGCCTCTGCTTCAAAGCACTAGCCTCTAAAGCTTGGACTAAAGCTGGGGTTCTCAAACTGGGGTCGGGACCCCTCAGGGGGTCATGAGGCAATTACATGGAGGATTGCGAGCTGTCAGCCTCCAACCCCGAACCCTGCTTTGCCTCCAGCATTTATAATGGTGTTAAACATATATATAAAAAAAGTGTTTTTAATTGATAAGGGGGGTGTCACACTCAGAGGCTTGCTGTGTGAAAAGGGTCACTGGTACAAACGTTTGAGAACCACTGGACTAAAGGAAATCGCCCTCAGCTGGTAGCAGGAACAGGTCTCATCACTTAATAGGCAGCCACCAGAGATTAACACCGTCTCTCCCCCCAGGATTGCCCATCCCCAGGGTATCAGGAACCACCAGTTCAGCCCAATGGGATACTTGGCCTTCAACCAAGACACCCCACAGATGCCACTGGCCTTGCAGGATTGCAGAGATACCTGGTGGCAGCAGCACCTTCTCAGCCTGCTCCTCGTCCCCCTGCACAGCACACAGCCACGATGGATGCTTCTGGACTTCAGGAAACTTGTTTCCCAGAGGGAATGTCCCGCAGTCAGCCTCACGCCGGTGTTGATGCATTAGCCACCATGGCACTGGTTGGGCAGGCTTAGCTGCTGAGCATTTAGAGAGCCAGGAGCTGGTGCTTGGATGGGAAGATCCAGTGTTCACTAGTGGCAGCAGTGAATTGCTGGATTTCACTGCCGTATTGCCAACCACAAATAGTCAAAAATCATGAGTCAGGCTCATCAAAAACCCTGAGATTGGCTTTAAAATCCCGAGATTCTGTAACGACAATAGAGGTGGGCCCTGTTTATTTGCTTTCCGCTTTTTGAGCCTTTACAGTGCACTGGGGTCACATTCAGAAGTTTTCTCCACAGCCACAAGGGTGAGAAACGTACTTTTCCTTTAAGCATGAAGCTGAAATCCTCCCAGACCCACCTGACTCCAGGAGCTGGGGCTTTAAGGAAAACAATAATTATCATGTGATTCATGGAAAAATCATGAGAGTTGGCAACACTGTTTTGGCACTTCTTCCTGCGTTAATTTTCTCGCCTGATTCTCCTTGTTGCTTTTGCTCCGAAGTGGCATGTACCCACAAGGTGGGTGCTGCTTATGCACAGGCCCAGGAAACAAGGAAGCACAACAGTCCATGATAATGATTGCAAATGCTCTGAATTCCAGAGCCTTCCCCACACTATGGAGAGCACAGAAGGAAAGAGAGGCCAGGCCAGGGCTGTGGTTACTTTTCTCCAAGTTCTCCTGAGGGATGCTGCAGCGCATGCTGCCCAGAGCTGCTTGTGGACCTGCAAACGGAGAGCAGTTCTTCTGATGGGTTTGCTGCACAGATTCATCTTAAAGCTCCTGCATCTCATCAGGAGCGAGGCCTTTCCCCTTCATTTACTGCGCTCTTAGTGGCCAGCCCAGTCTGCCAGTGCAACACGAGGTTATTCTTTGCCTAATCAGGGTTTCTTGGCGTGGCCTGCTGGTGAACACTCCTGAGTGATATTATGGCAATGTATGATCCATGCCTGCCTGGCCTCCCCAGAAAAAGGTGACACTTTGAAGGGGGAGCTGTCTGGCTAATTGGGTGTGGGCTAGGTAATTATCTGCTATGTATTCCTTATCAGGACAGAAGCACCAGTCCCCAAGCCATTGAGAGGGAGGGAGCCCAAGTGTTATCCTGTCATTCATTTTGCGTTCGCCTTCCCATAACAAATAGCTCTGCTGCCCATGGTGTCTGCCTTTAGCGAGTGATGAGCGGCCAAGTCCAATCACTTGTGATGCGAATAAGCCACCCTCCCACCAGCCAGCAGAATTCAGCAGATTTAATTAACTCTTCACATCAACTTTCCATGCCATTCTCAGGATATTGTTATTATTCCATATGGTAGGAAAACCCGCTGTCCCTGACAGCTGGAGCACAGACAGGGAGGCTTCTGGGCAGACTCAGAACTGCCTGACAGCCCTGTGCCCATCCCTGGACCAGGCCTTCCTGCCCCATCCTCATCTAAATATGCTTATTGCCATTATTTATTTGTATTGCAGTAGTGCCTACGCTCCCCAGTCAGGGATCAGGCCCCATTGTGCTAGGTAGGTGCTATGCACACATGCGCACCAAAGCAGACAGGCCTTGCCCAGAAGAAATGACAGTCTAAATCCAGAATTTCAAAAGAGCTCAGGGCATGGGTCTGGGAGCAGGTTGGTTGCCAAGCAATTTGGAAAGTCTGGCCCAACCCGTCACATTGTCTTTTGCATTTACGGAATTTTTTAAGTGACCAAATACTTTTAACTTGGTTACACACATCGACATGCCCCAATGCTCGGGGGCCAGGCAGGAGTCTGAACATGGAAATATTGTCGGTATTTCTAACAATGAATTTTAACTCCAGCTGGGTGAACCAGTTTGGATAAAATAACAAACCACCTGATCCTCCTTCCAAAACTGAAACTGAAGTGAATTCTAGAGTTGTCCCGAGGCTTGAGAAAGTTGGGCTAACCCCCAACACTGAGGGAAATTAATCCTTGGAACAACTCACTAAAGCTTGTGGTGGATTCTCTGTCACGGCCAATTTTGAAGTCAAGACTGGATGTTTTTCTCTAAGTTATGCTCTATTTCAAACAGGAATTAACCCAGAGATGTTCTCTGTCCTGTGTTATCCAGGCGGTCAGACAATGATCAAGTGCTTCCTTTTGCCTTTATAATCTATGAATATTTATGTTCATGGCCCTACTGGGGTTGGATACAAAAGTACTAAGGTCTTTGTCCTTGGGCTGGTATTTTCTCTGACCCAGCTGGACATCTCTTGAGATCCCCAGCCTGAGGTGCAGATAAGTTTGCAGAGAACCAGAACTTTTGGGTGTTTACCCAAACTGAGCATCCAAACCTACAACCCTACCCAGTTAAAGAGCAATTGGCACAGGATGCTTATGGAAAAGCTGATACAGTCTGACTATCCTCAGAAATATGTCCTCTGTAATGGCTGCAGATTCCCATGGAATTTCTTTAGTGGACAGACTGCAGAGCTCTTGCATGGCAAGCGTGAAAGCAGAAAACAGTATCTTTGAAACACATCCCACAGAAACCACTTAGTCTGTTCCTTATTCCCATAAGCAAAGCAGAAAGTGCAAGTACTCATAGGACGTGCAGTCAATCCATCACGAGGGAAGCAGACTTAGCCAGAGAGGCTGCCAGAGCACATCAAATCTGGGTTTCTCTAGAGATCATCTATATTGTAGGAGATCCTGTAGAAAATAAGAAACGTTTTATTTTAAAAGCGTTATCTCATTCTTTCGCTCTACTCCGCGCTGATTAGGCCTCAGCTGGAGTATTGTGTCCAGTTCTGCGTGCCACATTTCAGGAAAGACATGGACAAATTGAGGAAAGTCCAGAGAAGAGCAACAAAAACTATTTAAGGCCTCGAAAACATGACCTATTAGAGAAGATTGAAGAAATTGGGTTTGTTTAGTCTGGAGAAGAGAAGACTAAGAGGGGGCATGATCATAGTTTTCAAGTCCATAAAAGGTTGTTACAAGGAGGAGGGAGAAAAATTGTTTTCATTAACTTCTGAGGACAGGACAAGAAGCAATAGGCTTAAATTGCAGCAAGGGGGGGTTTAGGTTGGACATTAGGAAAAACTTCCTGTCAGGGTGGTTAAGCACTGGAATAAATGGCCCGGGGAGGTTGTGGAATCTCCGTCACTGGAGGTTTTTAAGAACAGGTTACACAAACACTAGTCAGGGATGGTCTAGACAATACTTAGTCCTGCATTCAGGGAGCTGGACTAGATGACCGCTCGAGGTCCCGTCCAGTCCCATGAGTCTATGACTCTATAGCCCTGGTGCAATGGTGTGCTAGCTCTCTGGGACACAGCCTGACCCCAGACACAGCTTGTTACAGGACCAGAGCTGGCTGGGTCATTGCAGCCACCGCTTGGGAGGAGAGGCATGGCCTGACGGGTCCAGGGCCCACCATTTCCACACATGGGAGACAAAGACAGCAGAACCCTTGTGGGCTTTGGGGCACTTTTTGACCAGCCAGTTTCCATGGAAGGGCATTGCTAGGGCAATTTGGGCCTTTCAGGGGTTCAGGGCCCAGCTCTGAACAGCCTGGCGTTCCTCTGAAGTCATGGGAGAGCTGGGGGCATGTGAGTGAGACACAGGAGCCCTAGGGTGGAGGGGCCTCGATCTGAGCCATAGCACTCATCTGTTTGCATTTGGTTCACATCCAAGCGTGACTGAAGTTGTGGAGCTGCCGAGCATTTGGGAATACGCCGGGGCTGGCCCAGAGGAGAAACGGCCCCGTTCCCTCCCTATCCCCGAGATGGGCTGTGATGTGGGAGGGGAGCTCAGGGTGAGACGGTCTGGCCACAAGGCAGTGCAGCTGTTGCCCCCGAGTGGAGACTTTTCTCCTCTCCTGAGCATGTGCAGGGCACTAAAGCTGAGCTTTCCTTCCCGAGTACGAAGAGGCGCCACAGGCGTTAACAGGAACTGACACCAATTGTCCAGCAAGAGACAGGCAGCCTCAGGGTGCTGAGGCCATTCGGATTCACCTCCCGCCAAGGGAGCAGTTCATCACTTTGCTGTCCAAGTCCATCTCTCCCGCCATGTCAGTCACCCTCAGACCCTGCCTCAGCACAATGACAGGCCGGCTCTCCGTTTGGCTCCCACTGACGCTGCAAACCCACTGCCTCTCTCCTTTGCAGTGCAGCAGAGACGTGCCCAGACTAACAGCCTGTCATAAACAGATAGTCAAGGGTTAATGTCTCTTTTACCTGTAAAGGGTTAAGCAGCTCAGTAAACCTGGCTGACACCTGACCAGAGGACCAATAGGGGACAAGATACTTTCAAATCTTGGTGGAGGGAAGTCCTTGTGCTTTTTGCTTTGGACCAGACGTACACCCAGGCTCTCCAAATCTTTCTGAATCAGTCTTTCATGTTTCAAATTTGTAAGTAATAGCCAGGAAAGGCAGATTAGTCTTATTTTTGTTTTCTCAACTTGTAAATGTTTCTTTTTGTTGGAAGGATTTTTACCTCTGTTTGTTGTAACGCTGAACATGAGGCTAGAGGGGGTTTCCTCTGGACTATATAAATCTAAGTACCCTGTAAAGCATTTTCCATCCTGATTTTACAGAGATAATTTTTACCTTTTCTTTCTTTAATTAAAAGTTTTCTTTTTAAGAACCAGATTGATTTTTCCTTGTTTTAAGATCCAAGGGATTGGGTCTGAACTCACCTGGGATTGGTGGGGGGAAAGGAAGGGGGATGGTTAATTCCTCCTTGTTTTAAGATCCAAGGAGTTTGGATCTGTGTGAAGCCTCTCAAGACAACCCAGGGATGGGAAAGTCTGGGGGGAAAGGAGGGAGAATGGTAAATTTCTCCTTGTTTTAAGATCCAAGGGGTTTGGATCTGTGTTCCCCAGGGAAGGTTTTGGGGAAACAGAAAGTGTGCCAGACACTAAATTCTGGCTCGTGGCAGTGTACCAGATCTAAGCTAGTAATTAAGCTTAAAAGTGTTCATGCAGGTCCCCACTTTTTGTACTCTAAAGTTCAAACTGGGGAAAGAAACTTTGACACAGTCGGGACCCAAATAGCCCTTGGCTTTGGGGGGATTTGGAAACTGAGCCCAGACCCAAATTCCACAGCCTGTAAGAGGGAGAACCAGATTTGCAGATCCAAATCCCCCTGCAGTCCAGCTGCAGGTCCAGTCTTTGGCTGAGTTGGACTCAGCTTTGTCTCACCAGCGTTGCAGGCAGAGTTCCCCCTGAGAAGCAGCCACGACCAGATGACACTGCTGCAGACGGTGCTGATGATACCTCAGGTAATGGTGCACATTCACCCAAGGCTCAGAAGTGGTGCTCTGCGGCCGGTTTGTTTGACACAGGTGAGAGGAACAAGCTGGCGAAGGGGGTGTCTCCTGGCCGGCAAAGCAGCAGCAAGTCCCATGGTTATGGCTTGCAAAAGGGGAAAATGTGTTGCCCAGGAAGGTTCCATGTGCCTGGGAGACAGGTCCTTGTGCCAGCCCCTGCCATCACCCTTGGGGGCTGTACTGAAGATTCTGCATGCACAAGGCAGGCCTGGAACCTCTCAGGTCATCTACCAGGCTCCTTTGTCTCCTCTCTGTGGGACAGAGGGCCTGGTTCTCAGCAACATGCAGGCCCCCTTATACTGCTCAGCCAAACTGCCACATTCTCTTCCTCCAGGCCCACCGAGAGTCCTGCCTGGACAGCTCACGCTTCCCCCTGCCTGTGGTCGAGCAGCACCAGGAACCCGCCAACATCGGATGAGACAAGGAGAGCAGAGCATCAGCAGCCTTGCTGCTCCCTCCTCAATGGGATAGGTGGGGAGTTTGGACGTCAGCAGCAGGCCTAAGAGCTTTATCCACCAATGCCCCAGTGCCTCCAGCTTGCATCACTGTTTCCAAGAGATTAGCCAGCAGGAAAACACAAGCCTTTGTTCTGCAGGAGGTGGAGGGTCACAGAGAGGAAGCAGAAATGAAGTAAAGCAAAGCCTGGAATCAAAGCAGAACTGGTTGTTCAGAAACTACTAACCGCCTGCCCCCACCCTGTACTTCCTGCCAAACACTAGGTAGGAAGGGAGCTGAGCTCACAACCAGCAGGGCTCAAGGGGTGGCAGAGCAGGCAGCCCTACACACCCAGCAGCGTCTCAGCCAAAGGCAGGGTCAGAAGCAGCCAAAGCAACTGGAGTCTGTGATGGAATGTCTGAGCCCACCAAATGAGTCCTGCTGGGAGAGAGGAAGGCCTCTCTTGGAGTCATCCGAGAATCCAGGATCCTGAGCCAGAGTGAGGGATTCCCAGGCATGTTTTTGTCACGGGAGGCTGGATCAGGCAAAGAAAGACAAAGTGAGCTGGGGACTCCACTGTGCTATCAGGGACTCAGGTGTGCCCCATGCGCTGTCAGGTTCTCTTTAAGTGAGGCACAACCACCAGAGCCCCTGGCAGCAGAGCACACGTATGAGAGCCCCAAAGTCTGAAGGTGCCAGAATCCCTTAGCCCCAAGTCACCATGACCTCACAACAGGCAGCAGCTGAGGTTCAGGTGTGTTTTGGGGACAGGGTGCTAACCTCGGCACGGAGCTCTGCCAGAGGCCCTGCTGCTGTGCCGCCCCGGGATACTGAAATCTGTCTGTTTTCAAAATCACACCAGCCCCCTCCCTAACCTTCATGTTGGCATCTAACAAACCAACACTTGTCTTTAAGCCGAGCCCTGGCTGGAAACGATGCTGGACAAAGAGGCCTAACTCACAAGAGCAAGTGATCCCTGAGAATGCTCCTGGGAAGGCAAATCACCTTTTCTCCTGGGCCTGGGGCCTAGCGAACTTCCTGGGCACCCATCAGCGCCTGCCGTTCATCCTTTCTCTGGGCACGTTTCAGCCTTCCCGCGGGGTTCCTATGCCATGGCTGGACCAGCCGGCTCAAACCTCAAACTCAGCCTGAAGGTTTTCTGAGCTGCCAAAAAGGTCCAGTGAACATCTCTCTCATTCTCCTTTCCCTGGGGCCCGGGACTCCCTCAAGCGAAGAAAGGAAACCTTAGGAGGAAAGCCAGAGCTGCTTCATTTACTTCGGTACAGTTCAGTTCCTCCTGTTTAAGGTATAAAGTGGAGAAGTCTGAGTGCTTTTCTTGCAGCTCCCTGCAGTGGGGAAAGGGAGGTGGGGTATCTGACCAAGACTGGACATCTCTCTAAGAAGAACTGTGCTTTCACCCAGCCCCGAGTTATTGGCTGGATACAGGGACCATCAGGTAGGAATCTCTGGCCTGCGTTATGCAGGAGGTCACCGATAGATGGACAGAACGGTCCCTTCTGGCCTTTACATCTAGGAATCTGTTCTAGCCCTCGGTACCCCTGTGGGATAGTGGCGCAGTGATAGTCAGGTGCAAGGCGCAGACAGAGCAGCAGCCCTGGTCCAGGGGGGGATCTTTAGCTTTAAGTTGATCATACTCAGTTCCAGGACTGTGTCTCCTGTGGCACTTCCCCTCATCTCATCCCTTCTGCACACCTTCTCTCCTGTCCCCAGCAGCCCCCCTTGTCCCTCCTGGTCTCCAGCAGCGAGCACAAAGTCTGGGTGTGCTCCAAATCATTCATGACAAGATTTATAAATGTAAGTGAAGGGAAAACCTTTCTAGACACTTGGCAGGACTTAAAGCACCTTAACAGAGTCAACTCTCCTTTCACTCAGAATTACACTTCGTTTCCTTTCCAGCGCAGACAGCCCCTTCCCTGCATTTACAAGCTCTCACTTGCACTGTCTGGGGCGAGGGAGTATTTCTGAGCCACTTAATTCCAGGAGAAATTTTTCAGCCTTCCACCTCCTCTCACCTGAGCAGTAATTTCTTATCGTATTTCACCTTAATTTTAATAGTCCAGCAAACCTTCCCGCTCCGTTCTCAGAGGCTAAGGGAAGGAATACTGCATGTCTCACCCAGCCCCCTTTACCAGCTCACCCTTCCTGCTATTTGCCTAATTGTTTTCTTGGAGGAATTGAAGGTACTTTGTATAATAAAAACAGTTTAATAGATAGAAAATCACTTCTGTGCACAAAGAATGAGGGCACCAAGTTACACCATACAGAGAGTCCCACAACACATACACACACACACATACGTTATTTATATAGCACCCAAAATGTGCGAGTTGGTGATTTTACCTGGAAATTGCATTTCACACTTTGCATAGTAGTTTCATACTAAATGAACCTAACAGATTCTCTCTGTCTTCCCAAGCCCTTCATTCACTATTCATTTGAAAATGCACCTGAAAGTAACTGGGGCTGCTGAATAGTGAGGAAATGTGAATGAAGGGTGAGTGGATTTCATGAGAGGAGCTCTGTGATTCAATTAGCAGCGAGTGTGCATTAAATTGCAGGCAGTGTGGTGGGTGGTAGGGATAGAGAAGTAGCCACCAGCCCTTGCAAGGCAGATCACACAAATGGAGCTTCTTGACTTGCTGGGTTTGTTAGATTTGATTGAAAAGTGGAGGCAGTTCATGCAGAGATATTGGTTTCCATGGATTTCAGTTGATGCAGGTACAGAGCAAATACAGTCATGTTTCCACGTATGTTACCTCGCGGCCCCAAGGCTGAGCTGGGGGGTTGGTACAGCTGACTGTGTTTGTTATAAAGCTCCAAGACTGTGGAGAATTTGAAAATGATCTGCAAATTGGCCATGAACCTGCCTGCAGGTGCTGCTTCCCCTAACCAGGCCTGGCTTTGCTGGGGTCCCTGGGGATAGGGTGCGTGAAGGCAGCCTGAGGGGCTGCTTTCCCCACTGGTCTGAGCACATGGGGGTAAACCAGGGAGTTTCTGCTGAAGTCAATGAAGTCAATTTACAGCAGCAAAGGAATTGGCCAGAGGCGTGAGATGCCAATCGGGGCATTGTTTCTCATCTCTGATTTCCAGAGTGGGACTGAAAGACAAAGGATGGGTTGGTGGCTTTTCCAGCAGGCCAGATGTGGCATGAGAAGCAGCAATGAAGCAGGGTTGCTGGGGAAGAAAGCTGGGGGGCTGTGCATTCAGCGGGTGGTTCTCTCTGCCAGCTGGTTGGTGGATTAGTATTGTCAGCCCACAATTAAAGAGACACATGTCTGGCTGCTTGGCTGAGAGTCCCGAATTCCTCCGCTTCCCTCCCCCAATCAAACCCTGCATGTTTCAGAAGTGCTATTTATTGCAGAATGAAGCACACAAACCCGTGTGTAAGTCAGAGAAAGGGGCTGGAACATTTTAAAATTCAGTGTTTAAGACAAGGCACTGCAGGGTGCAAAATGTGCATCTTTCCTAGGTACCCGGCACTCATTTTACCTTCCTTCACTTGCTAATCGAAGGACCCAAAGCATCACTGAGTAATGAACCGAGCAACATGCTGCAGGATCTGCCAAACAAACTGCACCAGAACTTTGGTCCCTCCAGATCAGCATCCTGGTCTCTGGCAGTGGCCAGCACCTGATGCTTTGGATGAAGTAAAAAGCCCCAGGATTAATTCACCTGGCCTCTGGTGCAATGCTGCCCACAGAGAGAATAGAGCCTGGCAGCTGGTTTATGCCCAAGATCAGGAGATTTTCAACAGACACAGGCAGGGGGCAGTGAACTCCCAGTGACAGTTAATTGGACTTGTATGTCTGATGCCCTTGCCTCCCTCTGCAATCCCAGCGGAATGGCCTCTGTTGTAACCTGCACCTTGCTCTCCCCTGAATCACTGAATTTCTACCCAACATGCCGACTAGTCCATTTGTTCCCCCCCCACTGAGAGATTCGCTGATTCTCCTCCAGCCAAAACATGTTCCACAGGGAACCTGCTCCTATAGGGAATCTCCCACTAACCCCATGTCACACTCTTGGTTTGCTGCTGATTGAGATAGGTTGGGAGGGCGTAGAGCAGCCCCAGAATATAACAGCTGCCTTCCCAGTTCTTACTGGTGTGGGCAGCCTGGTCAAAGGGGGAATGGGAGAGAACCAAGCAAACAGCTCTTCAAAAAGCCTAAAATAGAGGCAGTGTGGTCTAGTAAGTAGGGCCCTACACTGGGCATCAAGAGACATGGGTTCTATTCCAAGCTCTGCCACTGAACTGCTGGATGACCTTGGGCAAATCCCTTTCCCTCACTGTGCCTCAGTTTCCCGTTTCACCCCAAGTCAATTAGGGAGTATTCCTCACTTTGTATTTGTACAGCTCCCAGCACAATTGGGCCCTCATCTCTGCTGAAGCCCCTATGAGTTACTACAATATAAATAACAACAACAGGATAGGAAATGGACCATAGAAATTCTTTTCACTCCACTAAAGACTAGTCTCTGATCCAGATGCTTGTAGATGGTGCCTCAATCACTTCTCTCAAAACTAGCATGAGCCTGCAGGGAATGTCCTTCCAAATCTAAATATCACATCTGGGTCAAACCCACTTCCCTGTGCTGGGCTGGCCATGGGGCACTGGCACCCTGGGCAAAGGCAGGATTTGCCATCCCTCCCCGCAGCAAACACCGCTTTCTATTTCTGTCTCATTCCCCTTCAGGAGAATGCCTGTGTGTGTGCCCAGGCAGCAGCAGGCTCCAGGAGCTGCCACGGACGCCCTCGCAGAGATTGCAGCAGGGTGTTAAAGGAGGGCACGTGGCCGCTGGCTCGCAGGACTGCGGGGCCCATTAAAAGTGCCAAACAGAAACAGGGAGTTGGGTTTGGAGGGGAGAGGGTGGGAATAAACTGCAAGAACCGAAGAGCAGCTTAGTGATGTGCAGGAAGGTCTGGCCTCAGCACTACCCGACAGCGCCCAGTGGTGGCACATCCTGGGCAGACAGCTCCTCTGCCTGGGCTGCCTTCACCACTAAGAATATTTACTAATCTGCTGTTTATGTAGGACCAACAATGTTTTGGACTGTTCTGCCACCGTCAGTGATGCTTGTACCCAGGACAGTGGTCAAAGTGGTCAAGGAGTCAGAGCTGGGTTGGGTTAATGCTCCACCCAACATCTGGGTGGGGAGTGTGTGCATGGGAGGCAAGGTGTGTGTGAGGCAATATCACTATGCATCAGATGGAAAAGGACAACCCCCCAGCACAGAAAGTGCCTCGTGCTCCAGCTCCTGAGAAGGCTTTTTGTGAATAATGGAAGATGAAAAACAAACTGAAAACGCTAGGAAAGTGCTTGACACGGCATCCCTTTGGGAGATGCAGGAACTGCTGCGCTGTGTTCACACGTTGCCCTTTGTCAGATCCTGTCTTGTAAACATCTGAAAAGCATGTCAATGCAGCTCTGCAAGTCGACCTTCTGGCTGGGCACCACATGCCTCCCTCCACAGCAGCTCAGCCACTGCTCCTCTCCACCCCTCCGTGCAGCTCCCCGGGAGTTGGACCCTGATGCAGCTAACATCCCGAGTGCTCCAAGCCGATACATGCATAGCCCCTGCCCAGGGATTCATCCCAGCTCAACATCACTTGCATTCCTTGGGACAGCCCATCTCAGCTCCAGCGGCCCCATGCAGTTAGCTGCTATTGGACACTGCCCCATCTGGGGACCTTGAAGGCTGTGAATCCTTAGGAATGCCACATGTCCCCCAAGGGCGCATGCAGCCTGAGACAGCTGCCCCATCCCTTCTCGCCCCTGGCTCCCTGCAGCCCTGTTGGGGAGAGGGAGCTGGATGCCAAGTTATAGTTCCTGTCATGTAATCCTGCTGCCTGGCTCCATCCTGGCATTTCTCCTGCGTCTCTCCCCACCTCTGCAACAAGCCAGCGGGAAGCGAAGTGCCCTGTGTCTCAGCAAAGGGCTCCTGAGGGAAGTGGAGGGGAGCTTCCTTGCTTGGGCTGTTTAAAACCAGACCTGCCAAAAGGTCTGTGAGTCTCCTAGGGAGCACTCCTGCTGCCCTGCCCGCTCATGGGCTCTCACTCCAGCGTCAGTGGCTCTGCGAAGCTGGTTCCAAGCAGGAGGCCCAGAGTTTGCAGAGCTGCGCCCAGGAGTCAGCACCAGGGAAAATCAAAGGGTGGGGAATTAACATGTTCTAGAGTAGTTACCTGGATAACCTGCCTCCAGTTACCGAGGTAACTTGCTCCTAGCCAGGGATCAGAGACGCAAACACCCCATCAGCTCTGCCCGAAAGCAGAACTCCACAGGCAGCCGGCTGGACTCTATGGCTGGGCTCAGCCACAGCCAGGGCTTACCCTAGTCGCTTGTGGACATTTGTGCGTCACACCTCACACTGCTCAGGAAGCCCAGCAATGGGGGCTGTGGGGCAGTCCGAAGGGGCAGCAGCAGCAGGGGCCGGACTAGTGTGTACGGGGAGAAGTGTTGCAGGGCAGGACGCAGGTGCACTGGCACAGCTGGAGTCTAGGACAGAGCGGGGGCGTGGTAGGTTAGCACTGAAGCGCTACGGTCAAATGAGTAGGGACACAGGACCTGACGCACAGGCGGTGTCCATGCCACTGAGAGAGCACAGGGGGCAGAAAGTGAGTCCCCCCATCCACCCTCAGGGGGGGCCAGGGAGACAGATCCAGTTCCACAGCCCATGGCACCTGGAGGAAACTGGAAACATCCCGCTCCTCGCAGAGGAAGAGGCCTGGATTTTTGGGGATTGGAATGAATTACCCAGCTGCCCTTCCCTTCAAGAGGGCTGCCACGCGGCCATTGCTGAACTGCCTGCAGCAGCACCCGAGAGCAGGACGCGTTGATATTCTCCCCGAATTCAGGCAGCACTGGGAGGGACAGCCTCACGTGAGACGAGAGCATCGACCTGCTCGTCACTGCACTTGCCAATCAATAACCCGAAGTTTGGAGAATCGTTGGACCCAACAGCCAGGCAAGAACCTGGGCTTTAACCTGGCTTCAGGACTGGGGTGTGTTTGTGCAGAACTAAGGCCCTTCTGCCAGGGGAGCTAGACAGGGCAGAGGAGATGGCACGGATTGTAGCAGTGTTTGGAGGCAGGGTCTTATCCCCGCAGGATCTGAGCTCCAGGCATGCATGAACTGACGTGACTAACAGCCTGGGGATTCTCTCTCTTCCCTCTCTTCTCCAAGGGAAGATAATGTGATTTTTGGTTGTTATTCTTACTCCTCTGTATTTCCTGGCTGCCTGTGTGTTTGGAGAGGCAGCTCAGAGACGTGTGTGTGGCACCTGGAGCCTCAGGTGGGAGGTTTATGGTGCATCTTAGTTCCCACAGGAATTTGATCCACAGTGTGGTCCCTGGGAAGGCTTCGACTCCTGCACAGACCAGCATCACCCACGCAGTGGCAGCTTCACTGTGCCCAAGAAGTGGAGCTATCGAACCACAGCCCTCGCCTGTGGCACTGGGTATCCTGGGCCTAGGTCACTGATGCCTTGAAGATAAGGATGGAGGCCTGGAACTTGAGGATAAGGAGACCAGCGTGATCCGATTCCTGGGCAGAGGAGAGGAGCAGGTGTCTACAGCATGCAGACAGTTTGGAAACAGTCTGCTAGAGACATATGTTTCCCAAACACAAAACTGTTTAATTCATTAACTATTCGCTGAGTGAGAGCCGCACGACACTGCCCTCAGGCAGCAGCGCGCATCTGACAGCCTGCAGAGCAAGCCCAAGCCGGGTGCTGGCAGCGCGCATGCTGGCGGCTCAGGGACTGGGTGCGGCCAGCCTGGGAATGCACAGATGTTTCTGTTCTGACACAGCATGGAACAGCCACAGGGACCTGGCTGGTGTCAGGACTTTAAAGGGACAGAGAGATCCCTGTAAAATTCCAGGAGGAATAGACTAGATTGGAAGGCAACTCTGGAGCAGGCGGTGCATGAAATGGTCAGGGAGCTGGGTCTGCCCGAGGGGAGAGAGCGAGCTGGGGACGCCATGCAACTATCACAGTTCAGGACAACGGCACCTGTATTCCCCCTCTGTGGTCCCTCAAGGGCCCCCACTCTAGGCTCCCGGCTGCTCAGCCATCACCTCCCCTGGACAGAGGCCTGCTTTGCTCTCCCTCCTGACAGGTTTTCCCAGGCTGCACAGTTCCCTGCCTATGCTATGAAATCCTCCCCAGCAAGCCAGACTGCCTAAACGGCCAGTTTCTGTGCTTTGCTTTCTCTCCAGAGGCTATGAACAGCTTCACTGCGGCAGTTACAAGTTACCATACAGCTCTTCATATGCAAGCACATTTATGCTAAGGTGAAAGCATTACAGAGACGACATGCTAAAAACAATAAAAGAACCTACATACAGGCTAGAGTTTACCAGGTCACCCCAACTCCAACCTCAGGCTCCGGTAGGCATCAGTCCTTCAAACCTCACAGCTGGCTTTTCCCCTGGGTTACAAGTTCATAACTGTCTCAGACTGAGAAACAAAACAACCATGAATAGTTTGGTCTTTCCTTGCTACAGCTTGGCCCTTTGATCTTGGCCTCACGCAACAGGTGATCAGCAGACAGTGGCGCCCTCTTCAGGGCGTAGCTTCCAAAGGCTGGGGGTTAGCATAACCAGAGATGGGGAATTTGCCTTCACCTCCCCCTAGCTATTCCTCAGGAAAACCACTTCACAAGCCTTGGTCCAAGAGTCCATTCTTGTCTGGCCCATTGTTCAGCATAGTCCTTGGAACCCCCAGGCCTCACATCTCCCCGTGAGAGGTTACATACAATCCTTGCCCCCAACAATACATAAACCATTCGTTTCAATGGACCCCAAAGACACATGAACCTACTTCAGTGAGGAATACTGCAGGAAATTGCATGTCTGTCACAGCAACTCTCTGCTGCTTTGATTTCCCCCCCTTCAATCCTTCAGAACTGCAGCATATGGCGTGGGGAGGGGAGCGTGAGGATGGAGACTATCATGACTATCTAAGGAGCTCTAGTCTGGGCTCCCTGTCATCACCTAGCTCCATATCAAGGACAGCTCCACAGCCACTTGATACGTTTGTCAGATCAAAGGTTCTGGCAGCAGAGAGCTGGGAGTCTGAATTGCAGCATCAAGGAGGGGAATCCAACCCTCCAACTGGAGTGGGACAGATGGCGGTGGTTCAGATCTGCTCTGGCAGAGAGCTCTTGGCTCAGTAACCAGGCCCCACGCTTCCCTGGTCACTAGCACCTCACTCTCTGTGGCATTATTAGAGCAGGAGTGTTGGAACAATTTGTACACTGGGGGAGCTGAGAGCCATTGAACTAAACTATAAACCCTGGATATGATGGAAACAACTTCATGCCAGCAGCCCTAGTTCCAGCACCTATGCACTGGAGCAGAGCTGGGTACCATTATGATGCGTGCATTCAGCATTAACATGCTCTGCCCTGCACATGGATGGAGAGAAGCCTGCGCCTGTCCCCGAGCTGACGGTCTAATACCAAAGTGCAGAGGAGATGGGATGTGCTGGGAGCCAGTAGGTCTCTCAGGATTTATTGTTATTCTCACTCCAACTTCTGGTCAACACAGGAGCAGCACTCAGGGGTTGCTGGGACTGGTTGTGGGGTTCAGACCTGGGTTCCCTCTGGGCTGCTCCAGAGCGGCTTGTAGCTGTATCATGCTTGGACTTTGAATGGGGCAGTGAGAGCAAGAGTGAATCAGGCAACAACTGCAGCCCTGGCTTGGGGGTGCTGGAGGCCTGGCTGATGGGCTGTGCCCCCATTCTGTCTGAGTGAGACAGGCTTCTCCACACGGGTGAGATCGTCTGGTGAGGGCACTGGAAGAGTGACAGCAAGTGCTGCAGCATTGCTTGCAGTAGGTTAGGTCTCTGTATGCTGCTCATCATTATAGTGGCAAAGCCATACGCACAGCCACGGCGCTGTCCCGCCGCCTCACCCCAGCTTCCCACGCAGCTAAGTTTGCTGCACTCATTGAGCTGCCAAGTTGTCTCTCTAAACAGAGACTTGTGATGTATCTGGTGGCACTTTTCCTTCATCACACCTGTAAGGGCCAGAGACCTTCCTCTGCGCTGGCCACTGCCTGCAGCAAGGCGGCAGCAACAGGCAGAAAACTGGCATTTCCTTCCCTGCCTTGAAACGCTTATTCATGTCCCAATCGCTCCCCGCTCCCTGCCCCAGGGCACGAGATCAACTCCTGCAGGTACAAGCATATTTCTGAATGAATAATCCCCCAGCAGCTGACTCAAACTTGTCCAAGCAGCTTCGCAGTGCTCAGCTTCAGAGAGCCCAACGCAAATGTCACTGCTGCTGAGACCACTTTGCTGCCACGTCCCCATAGTCCCCATGCAGGGAGAATCAATGGGAGCACTCTGTACCAAGCTAGATCATACCATGTGCAGAAGGGTTTTATTCATAATGGCAGCAAAATGAAGTGACACCAGCCACAAGACGGATACAATTTACAAATCACCGAGAATAATTACAGGAGTGTGTGGAATATTTCTTTGATTTACTATTAACTCTAGTAAGGAGCTAGACATGTGTTCTAATTACATCTATGAATAAGCTGCTCTCTTGTGAACGGCTTCAGCTCTGCAGGGAAATAACCCTTTGTGTCTGGATCCCAGTTCAAAGGAAGGATTGTTTAAGGGGTAAATTAGTTAAATAAAGAGCCGTTCATCTTCTTATTGCTCATTAGCAATATTAATACAGTGTACACCGAAAAGCCTGTGCCCTGATGAGATTCCCAGCACCGGTTAAAATAACCACACTATAACAGACCACCGGGCCATAGAGACAGAAGAATGCTGCAGTGCTAGGCCACTGACAAGGCTCAGTCCCCCAGCTGTATTTTCATCGCTTACTGAGAGAAGGCAGCATGGTCTGGCAATAAGAGTAGGGGATGTGCTACCAGGACTCCTGGGTTCTGTACCCAGCTGTGCTACTGACTTACTCATGTGACCAGGGACTGGACACTACACCTGTGTGTGTCTCAGACCTTTCAAGCTCTAAAATGGGGGTGATGCTGCCCTACTGAAACATTGGGAGAATGAATTAATATATGTAAAGTGCCTTGAGATCCTGGAAGGAAAATACACAATACTGCTGTTTGGAAACCTAGTTCCAGGCAGCTGGCCCCACATCACTCCCCACTCCACCCCCATCACATTCTTTTCTGTAGAATCTAGAAGCTGAATACACCTGCTATTCTGGGGCAGGGATATTCTGTGCTGCAACTGAACTTGAAATGGCTTTATTTGTATGGACATTTATTTATCCACGTACTTATGCGTTCAGGTTTTGGGGGTAGGTCAAGGGTATGTTTCTGCACTGGGATGTTCAATGGGCTCTTTTGCTGCATTGATTTATTGCCTAGCTGAGTTGATTCATTAGTGGGAGAGGGATTATTTTTTGGAGCTACAAGTCTAATTATCTGGGCACCAGGAGCTTTCTGTAGGGACAGTTTTTTTTAATTGTTATTTAAAAATGGAAAAACAGCAGCAATGTTAGAGGTGTCTGTCGGCTGGAAAAGGCCTCAATAAAAACAAAAGAAACTAGCAGAAAGCAGGGAATCTAGTTCTTCTTAAACTTTTGACAGTGCTATCTTCATGCTACCTGGCTCATGGCCTGGGTTAGAGCACCTTCTTTTTCTCCTGGATGCGCACGTGTGTGTGTGCGCGCGCATGCGTGTGAATATATTACACTTGCATGCACACTTGCCCTGGCCTCACCCCAGCGATCAGACTAGACCAGACGAACTGATAATGCCAGTGTCCTCCTGGGTGCCTGCAAGATATTCCATCAGGAGAGGGGAAATTGTCTCTGCTGGGCTCCCTCTGCTAAGCACGGCCGGGTCCAGCAGTGAAAGCTCGTGCTGGAAGACAGCTGCCGTCTCCTGCGCTCTGTCTGCTTTGGACCTACAGCTGCTCTTTGTAGGAGTGGGAGAAGCAGGACAGATTGATGCCTTTTTAAAATTCTGCTGGCAACTTGTGGATTCTTCTCCAGGGAGGAAAAAAATACACCAATCTCCCTGAACCATTTGGGTGCTGGGGCCCTGCTACAGCTCCCTCCATGGCAGTGGCTCACTGATGTGGGGAGGGCACAGCAGAGCAGGAGTCAGGCGAATTTTCTGATCTATGAAAGCAACTAAGTTTTGGAGAAAAAATGGTGGCTGGAGTTTGCAGCCTGGCAGATCCTCGAAGAACTGTAGTAACACAGAGCCCTGCCCATAGCAATCTGCTGGGCTGTTCCCCCTCCCACTGCCACAGGCCAAAGTTAGTCAGTACTCCACCTCCTGGCTCTGTGAGTGAAACCTTTTTAGCCTATTTAAGCTGTTTTGTACTTGGCAGTAAGCAGAGGAGGACATGGCTTCAATCTTGCACGTGTATAAGGTCAATATTGATGATACTGAATTAACTATATTGCTCTGTAGAAAATGACATTAAAGTAATTAAATTATAAAAACAAACAAACAAAACCCCCACACTCTGCCCAAATCTCTCTGGAGACAAGGCCCAGGTTTCACACATGCCTTCTCCTGCTCCTGTTCCTGTATTTTTCATTTCCTGCATCTGATGAAGTGGGCTCTAGCACATGAAAGCTTGTGCCCAAATAAATTTGTTAGTCTCTAAGAAGCCACAAGCATCCTCGCTGTTTTACAGCTGCCTTTGAATCAAAGCGGTGAAACCTTCCTTTGTGTGACCTTGTAATTGATATGCCAGGCTGGGCGCCTGAGGCAGTGGGTGAAGCAGTTTGCTACAGTTTGGCTGACGTTTGCCTTAGTGTATATCTCATTTGGAGCCCCTCACTGCCCCACTGATTTCCCTCCATCCCAACCCTCTCTCCACTCCCACCAGTGGAGTCTCCTCTGGGCTCAGCTGCTACAGGAACGTGAGGCCTGGAATGAGCTAGGGAGCTTTTCTGCAATAGATTTGTTTTCTGGGTCTGGGATGCAGTTTTCTCTTGTGGCAGGGAGGGATCAGAAAGCTGCTGTTCCCTAAAACAAAGAAAGAAAAACCAGCCTCCCTGCTGCCTGTCAGAGCACAGACTGGTGCCATTAAGAGTTCCAGCTGCCGCTTTCTCCTACCTTCACCTCCTACAGATGGCAATTGGGTTTGCCATGTTACTAGTCGATTAAAGCAAAACCTGGAGGAGCTCATTTACAATGCATAATGAGTACACACAACTGTGCTAGTAGGTACATTTCTAATTGCTGCTATTACAGAGCGGGACTGGAATAATTCTCACTGCACTGGCCCCTCCCATTTTCCCTCCCACCAGCGCTCTGGGACAGAAAGGATCAGGTTCTCTGCGGATCAGGGACTTGCTCTCCCTGCTGTCAAACAGCACCCTGCCAACCAGGCAGGGTTGTCAGCACCTCTCGGGAATGAACGAACGCACTGCAAGCGGTGAGAGGCGGGTGCAGCCAGGAGCTGTGCATGCCACTCTGTGCAGTCAGGTCGCAGCTAGGGTGACATTATTGTCACTCATACAAATGGCCTTCTCCTGCACACGAGGGCACCACCTAAATCCTTTAGAAGTGTGAATTTAGCTCCTGAGGCCATAGATGGAGGAGCGAACGCAGCTGTGATTGGGCACAAGTTGGGCAAGTTTCCCACCTGCAGCTTGGCCAGAGAACCTCCCGTGAGCTGGCTCCAGCAGTCTATCCCTGTCTCACCCCCCAAGCTCTGCCAGGGTGTCTTGGTGCTGATGTCCAGCATCCCTCACCCGGGCTGTCCACCTAATGCACCTCACTCCCACCCCCATACCCCACTGCAGCCCGTTCGATTGTTTGAATCCCTTGAGTAGGAATGGCCGGCGTGTGCCTGGCAATTGGTGGCTTCCAGACATTGCCAGGCTGAGCCCTCCAGCTCCACTGACTGGCGACCGACAACCAATCCTTTACTTTGCCTGGCTCTACCCACTTCCTACAGGGAGCAAAGGCAATTCCCCCCAAAGGACCAGCCTTCCTGTCCCTCCGGCACTTCCCAGCGCACTCATGGCCGGTTTGGGATTAAGCTGCAGAGGGGAACATGCTTCAGGGCGTCCATTTCAGAGAAGTCAAAAGAACCCCCTTGCCCTCCCTCCCTCCTGCAGCAATGGCCTGTGACAGTGTTGGGCACACAGCCGAGGAAGGGAGGACGCAGCCGGGGCATCTAGCATTAAAGCTCAGAATTCATCCTGGTCACAGTTCTGACCACTTCAGCTTGGCTGCCCTGCTGTGGGGACGGAGCAAGAAGGGAAGAAAATGGCAGCTCTGACCTGATGTACAAGCTCTGCAGAACAAGAGGAGGAAAGCAAAACGCTTAACATGCAAGCTGCACAGATGTCTCTGCTGCAACAGGGAGTGTGGTCCAGCGGGTCGGGCATCAGCCTGGGACTCAGAAGCCCTGGGCTCTATTCTGCCAGTGACCCTTGCTTGAGCAAATCTCTGGCTCACCTCATGCCTCAGTACCCACATCTGTAAAGTGGTGGCAAATGCTGACCCACCTTCATAAAGCTCTGTAGAAGGGCTGAGTATTAAATACAGAGAGATTTTGCCACTGACTCCAGTGGGAGCAGGATCTGACCCTTGTATTGTATGGCTCCTGACACTAGGCTGAGAGCTCCATGACGGGCTGCTCTGGCAATATGGGATGCTGAGAAGGCTTGTCTGCACAAGGCCATGCACCAAGGTGGTAAATCGGTTTGTTGCCTGGTGCATAGAGGCTGCAGGGATGCTAGTTTTGATGTAAGAATGACGGGATGCAGTTTAGTTAAGCCCACTCTGAACTGGCTTAGATGCGGCTCAGTGTGGTTTAGCTTTAGTCATTTAGGAATGACCATAAACAAACTGCAGTTAGCCCCCCTTGTACCAGACTGTCCGAACAGGGGCTGCACTGGTTTAAATTCGCACCCTGCGGCCTGCGGTATGAGAGTACAGCTTTCTGGGCACACAAGGCCTTGTTCTCTACAGAGATTGTCTCATGGCCAGAGTGTCTCGCAGGCCTGGAACCTCCGTGTCTCTCTCTACTGGGCATTCCCTTCTGCAGCCAGTGCATTGGACACATTGGCCAGGCTGACTGCAGAAGGTGGCCTTGGTTCCTGTCCAGGTTAATGAGCTACAAACGAGAGACTGAATCATTGAGAAAGGGTAAGCCAGATTGTCTCCGTAAGCAGGTTTCTGGCCTGGCAGGTAGGTGAGTGGCAGAGATGCTGCCAGACAGGAGGAAGCACTGTTATTTTAGACACACAGACATGCTGCGAACGGGGCTGTTTATTTCCCCTGTAGGCTGAGCGCTCCCCTCCCTAAGCAGTGCAATCCCACATCAGAACTCACTATTTCCAAGCACTTAGAGCTCTTAACTAGCCGGTAATATTTTTCCTTTGATGCTTAATTACCCCCTGCAGTCCACAACCTCTCCCTGTTGCTTCAATCTGTTGCCTGCACAATAGCTATGAAGAAACCAACAATTATACAGTTATTCCGACAGCATTCACGTAACCTGAGCAGGGCTCTGTCTCTGCCTTAGGACGTGCTGCCTAGCAGCACAACACAGGGCAGCCTGAATCCTTAATGCGCTCCCTATTCCCTGCTGCTCTCTATATTAGCATGGCTGATAAGGATGCAAGACAAAGCTCTGCCTAATTAGCATATATGAATGTTAACTAGGCATCAGTTCCCATATATTACAGAACAGACCCTGGACAATCACCTCCCCCCTGCCTAGACCAGACAGTTTCTAAGAAGGCTCAGGACAGGCTGCTAATGCGTTTGCTCTGTTGTGGTGGCAGGCCAGGTCACCAGCCCATCTCAGCAGATCGCAGGCCCGTGCAGGCTCTCCCCTCCTCTCCCCTCCCCTCTCCTCTCTTGCCAGAAATGTTCCAGAGGAAGAACTTTTGCTATCAAACCTGTCTCGTCTGAGGACCAACAGGGCTCCCATTCTTGAGCATCACAGCTGACAGCTGGGAGAAATTCCTGGGGTCTCCAAGAGCAGGAATTCAGCTGATGAATGATAGTCATGGAGGACTAATGGGCAACTCGAAAGATCTTAATGGCGCTGGAACACTTTTTGGAGTGAGGCTACGGCACCCCTCCCTTACCCGTTTGCGTCCCCTCGCCGCCCCCTAGAGCTGGGGCTGGGAGCAGAGCTGTGGCTCCAGGTGGGAAGGGACACAGCCAGGAGTAAGGGGGCCAAGCCTGGGGCCACAGCTGGGGATGGGGGCGGAGCCCCAGGCACAGGCCCAGGAGTGAAACCCAGGCATGGGGTTGACAGCCGGGACCCTGCATGCGGGGCCGGGAGCGGAGCCCTGTATAAAACCTGGGAGTGCTGCCCCAAGTTCCTGCACCTCTATCACCAACAGAAGTTGGTCCAATTAAAGATACTCCCTCCCCCCTCCTCATCTCTCTCATGGCTGTGTTGATCTGAGGATGGTACTACCCTTTGAACAGGAATGGGGCAGCCGGTTAGCTATGCAGGGGATGTGTGTCTCAGAGGCAGGGTAGGGCAGCGCCCTGGTCAATGAAGATCAGACTCCAGGGGTTGACAGAGGCACATTGAGGGGAGGAAAGGACAGGCTGGGTCAATGCCAGCTCACAGGACTGGAGCCCCGATGTAGGCTAGCACTCCCTGGATCTAGGCTTGGCTTTGGTTTTTGGAGAGGGAGAAGTGACCTCTTCTGCACTTGGACTGGGCTTATGTTTACTGGCCAAGGGGGCTGGGGGAAGAGGAACAGCAGTGGAATGTCTGGGCCAGGCCTGCTTATTGCCGCTCTCCTAGCCCCTGCTGCCGGGGTGGGGGGTCAACTCCAGGCATTGGGCTCCCAAGGAGTAAGGCTGAGAGTCTTTCATGGAGGTTACAGAAGTCATGGATTCTGTGACTTTCCGGGACCTCCGTGACTTCTGCAGCAGCTGATGTGCTGACCCCAGGGCCACCAGACCAGCTGGGGTGGCCCCAGGCAGCTGGTCCCAGGTGCTGCCCTGGAGCAGTGGTCTGAGAGCAGCAGTGTGCCCCGTGTTGCTCCCCTCCACTAGAGAAGCAGCGTCTGCTGGAGCACCCCTCTTCCCCTAAGATTTAGTTAGGGGTATTTTTAGTAAAAGTCATGGACCGGTCACTGGCTGTGACTTTTTGTTTATTGCCCATGACATGTCCATGACTTACTAAAAATACCAGTGACTAAATCGTAGCCTTACCTATGAGCCCTCAGCTCAAAGGAAAGAGTCACAAGCCAAGCCAGACGGATGTTCTGAGAACACATGGGATGTAGTGAATAAGGAGAAAGGTCTGAGACTGTCTCTCAACCCAGGCCACCTCCAGTCAGCCCCCGGGGGCTGCACCTAACAGCAGAAGCAGGTACGGAGGCTGCCAGGAAGAATCCCAGGTGCCCCTGACATGAGCAAAAGGCGCCTGCTCCCACATATAAAGAGGAGCCTTTTTAATTGCAGGTGCAGAATTAGATTTCCCTGAGGCTTTGCCATCATCTTTAGTAATTGCCTGTCTTTCATTTCTGCTTTCTTCCCTTTGCAGCCAGCACATGGTTCACATGTTGCTCATCAGAGCTGGAAGCGTTTCCATGAAGCTACTCTTCCTAGGGCTCTGGGAGTTTATGGTATTTGAGGCTTTGCTGTTCCTTACACCTGGGTAATTCCCATAGCAGCCCCCGCCTGGCCTAGCCAGTCTGCACCACCTCTCTGAAACGCAAACACCTGGTGTAGTGTGTGCAACGCTGGAGAGCAAATTGCTATTGCACACGCTAGAACAGCGAGGGATGTGGCTCACACTGATTCCAGGAGAGCAGCTTTCCACTCGAACCAGGTCCTGTTGTGCCAGAATAGCTGAGAAGAGCTGTGCGCTGTTCCTTTAAACCCGAAAGGTCTAGGCAGAAGCTCTGTAGTAGAGCAGAGGAACACTTTTAGTGCCTTGTTCAGTGTTAGAAGAAAGCAAGTTTTTCCCACTGTCACATGACATCTGTGGGTCCCAGAGTGACTGTGAAGTGCTGGGTTGATTGTCTCCATGCCCTGTAACTGAGCTGCCCTGCCTGTGTCCTCCAGGCACCCCACCAGCACTTGCCAGCTTCAGCACCGATACACGCGGGCTAGAAAAGAGCTCAGTGGCGTGGTCCTTTAGAGGGCAGCCTCTTGCAGTGTTATGCAGGACACATGCCCCCCTGCATCATTGCCTAGCATTCCTGCAGAAGAGGGCAAAAGTATAAGCCCTTTGTGAGAGGGCATGCCGCCATCTGAACAGACAGGGATGGGCAATGAGGGCATGTTGGTGGAGTGGGCAGGCTTCCCATCCTAGAACTGCCGAAGAGCTGCCCTTCCCTGAGTCCCCGGTTGGCTGAGGAGTGGTGCCATCACTAACTGGGCTGCAGCTCAGGAAGCGCACATTTTTTCAAATACTGACAAAGAAGATGGAGCGTTGGGGCGAGACGAGAGCACAGGAAAAGCCCACCCGATTGGCACCCCTGAGCCAGAGCCCTCCTGGAAACTGGCAGAGCAGAGCAGAGAGGTGATGAACTACAACAGCCTGTGTGGAAACACCAGCAACTTTACACCAGAAGCCAGAGCAGATTCTCGAGACTCTTCGCACTACGTTTGTGTGGGCCTGCTTTCCTACGCCCGATGCAAGTACAGCCTAGGGGCTCCTGCCCAGTCGTGCCCAGGTTATTATGAGGGTTTTACACATTGACACTGGTGTGGGGGATTCACAGGCTTTACTCTCCATTCCTGCTGCCCGAGGCTGGAGTATGGCAGCCCTAAGGGGGCAAAGACAGGAGGATTTTCACTAGATGCCAATAGAACAGAAGCTCATCACTGGGAGCAGCTTTGCTTCTGTGGGATTCATAGCCAGGACAGAGCACAGTCCCCCTGGTGCCCAGCCCCAGCCTGCATTTCAGATCAGCTGCAACCACCCAGGTTAGGAACCATCTGCCAAACGTACCCGGCTTTAGATTGGCAGCGTCTCCGTGCTGTGCACAGAGGGGCTGGCTCCTCCATACAAATAATGAAACGCCCAGAGCCAAGAGGCCACCTGTGACAGCATCCACAGCAGAGGACATTTTGGGCATTGGGTTCAGAACCTGACAAATTCAGGCGTGTCTTCTGCTTCGAGAGAGACTTGACGCATAAGAGAGGCAGGTGCAGATACATCTGTCTGTGGCCATAGCATCTCACAAGCCTCCTGGCAGGCAGCACAAGGCTGTTATCTCTATTGTGCAGATGGGAACAGAGGCACACAGCAGTTGAGTAACTGACCTAAGGTCACACAGGGAGTCTCAGGCAGGTGGGGATTTGAACCCAGGTCTCTCAAGTCCTAGGCTAGCACCATGACCACAAGACCACACCTCCTTGCAAGCCTGAAAGTCACAGACACCCAACAGCCAGGACACAGGGTCACTGTCTCAATTACATTTCCATTCTGCTCCTAGCAAATATGTTAAGCAAATTCACTGCTAACTTCCCCTCTCCTGCCCTTTGAAATCTCCAAAGGGTGCAGACTCCAGGGACAGAGAAGATAAACCAAAGAGCGATGCAATGAATTAGCCAGTAATGCTGCACTCTTATCAGCTGTGGTTTTGCACATTTGCAGTTGGATGCCGTGTGGAATGGCAAATTGGCAACTGACGTGCAAGTAAATGTAAAAAAATCCAATTATGCAACTAAGCAGTGACATTTTCTTGGAAAACTAAAAAAATATGAGGCTGAATTCTAGATGTTGTCAGGACCCAGGCAGATGTTCTCCATAGCCAGGTGGCTGCATCAGAATCTCCTGTGGCCAGTGGCACATGAGGCAACCCACTGCTGTCAGTCCACAGCAAGGTGTTCGCCTGTGTCAGAAGGACTGTGCCAAAGAAGGCTTTGCATCTCTGTACCCCTTCCTTTGGCAGCTGATGGGAGCTTGAACTAATCTTTTCTGTTTATGAGCCTTGTCCACTGAGAGGTGCCAAGATGCTCCAATAACCTCCTTTGACAGTCTGCGCTGGTTCTGCTCGTCCCCACCTGCATCTCACTGTCCCTTTACTTATGACACTTTCCTCTGCTGAAGCATTTGTACGTGAAAGCTTTTTGCGCTGCTTCTTCTAACCCTGCGCCCAGAGAGATGAAGCTTTTGGTCTTCACAGTGGTCTACAGAGATGGCAGGTGTGGGTGGGCATCTGTTTGGACAAGCCTTTGATTAATATAAAGACCCGGTATTAGGAAATACGAGGTGGTCTTTGAAATCTGTTGGCTGTTCCAGCTGGTGTTAAGTACCTCACCACCCAAAAAAACCCAGCCCCATAATGCTCCTGTCTGCAAAGTCCATGAGAGAGTGGACATGGTCAATCAAAAACAATGAGGAGTCCGGTGGCACCTTAAAGACTAACAGATTTATTTGGGCATAAGCTTTCATGGGTAAAAAAACCACTTCTAAAAACCACTTCATCTGAAGAAGTGGGTTTTTTTACCCACGAAAGCTTATGCTCAAATAAATCTGTTAGTCTAAGATACCACCGGACTCCTCATTGTTTTTGTGGATACAGACTAATATGGCTACCCCTCTGATAATGATCAATCAAGCCTTTTTAGATTTTATTGCACCACTTACACAAACATTTGCTCTTTACTTCCAAAGTGTTACACAAACTGATTCATCCTCACAACATCCCTGCTAAGTGGATCCTCCTATTCAATTTTATCAATGGGGGTCACACAGTGGCCAATACAGAATTAGAGTTCAGGGAGTCCTAGCATCTGTCCTCCCCCCATCCCAGTCCATTTGACTGTGCTTCTTCTCAGCAAGTGATGATTTTGACATGGAAATTGGAACGGAAATTGGAACTTTTTGTCTTAGTCTGGATTATGCAAGCTTTGTTTATCAGGTATGGACAAGAGCTCCTACAAGTGATGGGACTAGGGCATCCATCTCTCTCTCTCACTCACAAAAGGTGGGCTTGTCCCAGGCTCTCTTCTTTCCAGCCAAGATGTCTCATGAAGAGCTTTGCTGCATCTGGTTTGCCTGTGCTCAGTTTATTCCACCATCTCTCCCACTCTAGTTACAAGAGATGTGTGTGTGCCAAAATGCATAGTCCTAGGGAGTGGGAAAGATCTCAGAGGCAGAACGGCACATGGTGATCACTCAATTCGAGAGGATTCCAGCATGCAAATATCTAGCATGACTTTCCCATATTACATTCAACCAGCGAGACCAGATTCTCTCTCTGCTTGAAGTTCTTTCAATCTGTTGGATACCTGGTGAAGGGCTGCTGCAGAACGTTATGGACTTGGCCTGGGCCACTGGTCCTTGGGCTCCATTCTTTCCCATTTGCAATGAGCAGCGTGGCTGGATGTTCTATTGTGGGAGCACATGAAACAACACCCCAATACTACAACAAGGCCAAACCCTCTCTTCCTGTCCAGCTCTACCATCAAGCTTGCAGAACCAACTGCTGACTTTCCGACAGCTGCAGTGGGACTTTTATCTCCTATTTTCAGGCCATGGCAGCTCCGTTTTACCAGCTTGCATGCCTCCAGATGGTGGGGCTCAGAGTACTCCTTCGCACACTGCTAATCACACCCTGTTGCGATGCCGACTTTATCCATTCTGCATCTGAATCAGCCTGGCCCTTCCCCACAAACTGAAGCATTGACTAACCCTCGCAGATGTGTATTTCACATCATTAAAGTCAACAAAAGTGACTTACAAAACCATTTGTTTTATTTGCTCGTTACCTTAAGGGAAGCCTGTAATTGCTTTTTTAAGTTGTATTTGCATATTTCTATATTGGCATGTAAGACAGTCTTGGTGGAGTCATTGTAATTTAAATATTAATAAAAGAATCTAATTCCAGTTTCATTTTTTAAAAGCAATATTCCTTCTGTTCTCAGAATGCTGTGTTTTCATAGTCCGTTGTTCATTACTCCTTTTGTGATTTTAAAAGGAGGATGTAGCAGAAATTCAAGGACTATCCAAAAAATTGAAACACTTGCAACAGCTTCCCCCTCTCTCCCCCATCCTGCCCCAGTAAGCAAATGAGACGAAGACGCCATTCATGCACACATTTTCAAGTTCAGTCTAATTTTCTGCCAGACTTCTTTGGGCTGTTCCAGTGGCCCTTGGGGGACAGCATCTGCTCCTTGAACTCTTAAAGGGGACGTGTTCACTATCTCTCTTTTATAGCAAACTTTGCTGTGAACTAATCAAAACTTAACACTCTTGCTATATGCAAGGTTGGTGCAGCCTTGTGGGTCCCAGGATACGAGAGAGACAAGCCAGTGTCTCTTACCAACAGAAGTTGGTCCAATAAAATATATTACTTCACCCTCCTTGTTTCTCTAAATGTTAACGCTGTTAGCTGTGTGACAGACTGCCGAGCGCACAGGAACCTGGGAGTTAAGGCTGGTGTTAGTTTGCTTTGTTGGGCACAGATGTTACGAACAATCACATGGCATGGCTTGGTCCAGGCACAAGGAAGGTGAAGCACGCATAAACCATGTCACAATGTTTGCACCTGCTGCTATGCCTGGGAAAGGGCTAGGACACACAGAAGAGGTTAAGCTACACTATGGCAGACTTGACTTTGAATTTCCTCCTTCCGTGTATTAACATGTGAGCCAATCCCCATATAGACTTATGGGTGCATAAGTGATTTGGCAACAGAGCCTGCAGATGAGAGTTGGGGAGGCAGCATCCCAGGCACACTTCACTCCAGCAGTTCAGTTGTTTCTAGGAAGCAATGCTTGCGCTGCCACTTCCTGGAGAACCAGCCCTGCTGCACTGGGTGTGGCAAAGCAAGTGTAAGCAGGAGAATGGTCCCACTATTGTGGAGAATCTTCCTGGCTTCTGCACTACCACTTCCTTTACCCAGAGACCTGCCTGACCTCGAGGGCTCCCCTTTCACTCTTCCCTGTGGCAGAGTCCTCGTACCCCCGACAAGGCTGGGTCCAGGATTCCTGGAGGGGCTCAACCCCCAACCTTGTCGTGGTCACTTAGGGCAGGCGCTAGGGTGTCCCCACTCCAGGATGCGCTCTCTGCACTGGATGCTTCCCTGACCCACTGATCATTACATACAGTTCAAACAAATGCAATTTATTAAACAGCAATCAACTAAAAAAAATAAGGAAAAATAGGAAAAGTTAAAGGAAGGGGACATCATAACGGGCATCTCTGGAACGTAAGGGAAATTCAGTCTGTTCCTCACAAGTCCCAGGCCTTCTTCTCAGGCCCTGGCTACGCTGCAGGGATGCTGCAGGTCAGACACTTGCTCTGGCGGTGGCCATGCCCTCAGGCTCTAGGTGGCAGGACCCTTCTTCCTAGTGTTGCCCCTGCTTCCTCCCCAGGATTACAATCCCCCTCCCAGTCTGGCCTGCAAGGTATCTTGGCTGGGGGCATCTCCCTGTGCTGGGCCCGCTGCCCAGGGTCCCCCTTGCTCTCCCCAACTGCTCACCGCACCTGACTCCAGCTCCACTGCTCTGCCTCCAGCTCCCTGGGCTGCTTCTCTGTCCACTCTGGCTCTGGTTGCTGCAGCTCTGCTCCCTGCACAGGTCTGCTCTGTGGGCTGCTTCTGTGACTCTGCTCCCAGTTCTGACCTGCTTTCTGGGCTGCTTTTCTGGCCCCTCTGGCTGGCACAGCTCTGCTCCTCAACTCAGCTCAGGCCCCTGCTCTTTCCTTAGCTTGGCCCCATGCTGTCTGACCCAGGCAATTCCAGCTCACCCGGAGGACGGGACCCCCCTGGCCTCCTGACTCCTTGATTAGCCTACCCATCCTGTCAATCAGGCTGATCTGGAACATTGGCCTCTCCCCATTGTTCCTGGGGACTGTCAGTCTCAGGGTCCTGATTTCCCATCCACCCTTCCCCTTCCTTTGGTACTGGGAGCTAGCAACCAAAATACCCCCACGGAGTGTTAGCACAGGGACAACAGTCCCCTTACACAAGCTTCCTCACGCTGACACATCACTGCCTCTCAGCCTTTGGCTGGGGTACCACTTTGAAGGGGTAAGAAGGAAAGTCAGGCTCCATGTCCATCTAGCCATTGCCTCCTGTGCAGAAACTGACAAGGCAGCCAAGCTAGTGGCAGTTGTGATGCTGCTGATTTTTGTGATACCCAGGATACCTGCTGTGACACAAGCTCTGGTGCCAGCTAACAAAGCATTCATTAGTCACTGGGGGAGGGAGCTGGGGCTACCAAATCATTTCACAGAAGGTAACATGGATTTAGGTCACTACCACCTTGGACCAAATTGGAACCAGGTTCTTTAATCCCACTCAGTTCTTAGCAATGCCATTGCTCTTCCAGGGAGCAGGAGAGGGAACTCACTAGCAATGCCATTGCTAAGGAGCCCAATTGGAAACTGGCCTAGACCGTAACTCCCACATGCCAGGATCTCAGCAGCACCAACCCCAGTGAAGGAAAGAGATAACTAGGTATTCAGATGAGAGATGGAGCAGTCACTTCCAGGTTACGTACTACAGGCCTTGCCCCTCATTCCCGTTAATACACTAGACCTCCACCCTCAAAATCCAATCAGCAAGTTCTAAAGATGTCTAAAGCACAGCCCGTAAAGTGGCACAGGAAGAGGCATTTGTGACAAAGCGTCCTGAATCTTCCCCTCTGTCCTGGCTGCACACGGGGGAGGAGGCTGATGGTGTGTGGACAGTAGTTGAGCTCACATTTCCTGCACCAAGGCAAAGTTGGGCTGAGGGAAACTGACCAGCTCCATTGAGCACCTTGGCTGTTGTGCAGAAGCTCTGTGGAGTTTCCAGAACACTTGAAAGTGCCAGTGCATTGATATGGAGCAGTAAATGAAACAGGCTGGAACCCTCAGAACAGCCCTCCTGCTGAAACAAGAGTGGAAATGCCTCCCAACTCTGAAACACACGTGGGAACAAACCACCATATACAGCCTGCCACTTGGCCTACTCAGAGTTATACCACGCTAGTGAAAATGGTAATGGAGTTTAAATCTACAGACACTTTTTACTAAGTTATACATCTTGCCGTTGTAGATTATATTAGTGTTAAGCAATCCTGTACATGGAGTCCGACTAGCTGCTAAAAGTCTAATACTCTGTCTGCCAACTCATTTGGGAAATGTGATCTGGCTGTCCCTCCTCTCCGTCCCTGCCACTCCTCCTAGAGAGTTCCCTCTCCTGCTCCCTGGAAGAGTACCAGTCCAGTCGTCTTGCTTTTAATTCCGCAATCCCCACCTACATCTATGCCAACAGGTAAAAGCAAAATACTATCAGGTTGCCATGGCAAATGCTGAGACAAACGACAACCACCTGATGTGGTCTGGGCTCTTTGCCGCTGCCCATCGTTCAGAACCAGCTACTCTTACAAAGCCACAGAGTTTCCAGGGCCAGACCGATTCTGTGGGCACAGGGAGATACAGGAAGGAGGGGGGCCCGGAGCTTGGAGACTGTTTTCACTCCCTTTCCAAAGCACCTTGAGGCACATTACAATTTTAGTCTGTACATCACATGACACTCTCAGAGCTTTCTTCAGAATGCCCAGCGCAGATGCTCCCATTGCTCCATCACCCACCCATGGGTGCAGACAGCTATAAAAATACAATGATCCAGCTCTTCTACTAAACTGCCTTTGAAAACTGTTTTCTGTAAGGGAGCATGACTGGAGCACTGGAACTACAGTTATAAATAAGGGGCCCAAATTCAGACCTGGTGTAAATAGGAGCCACCCCACCCTTTAGATGTCTGGGAAAACAGTGGGTAAGTTAGCCAAAGAATGAGCATAGGTGGCTTGTGTGAGCAGCATAACTTGCGCTGATTTGGGTGTGCAGAGTGAGTGCGCCTGATACGCTGAGGAAGAGGTGATACAGGGAAGGTGAGTAACTGGGAAGCGTAAGTGAGAGGAGGGCCTCCTCTACTTTATCTCATGTCTACTTAAATTTCTTTCTCCGCCATGCTCCCTTAGCTTGTAGCGTGCACCTCTGTTTACATGACTACTGAATCTGGCCCAGGGATCCTGTGTCCAGGGCTTGTGTGTTTAAAAATAAATAAATAAATAAAAAGAGAAAAGGAAGAATCTCCAAGTAACAAATGGCCGTAAGGTCTTGTAGGACAATCTATCATTCCCACTTTTAAAATATGGATGGTTCAGGGGGCTACTGCATGCTGACACCAACTTTAAACCCACCATTATCTAGACTCCCAGAATACTTGCATGTCACCCAGCCCCACCTTTTCAGAAGGTCCCAGGGCTGCTGAAGTCACACAATGGCAGACTGACAGAAATCACAAAACACAGGAGGACCTGTCTGCTGGAGTGAGCCTTTTCCAGCGAGCCAGTGATAAAGCTACATACAGATTGCCTTTGTCTGAGGGGTCACTCAGACTGACTCCAACCAAGACATATTCAGTGGATTAAGATTACACTGTGAATTCTGAAGACAAGGAGAAGTGATTCTTCCAAGGTCCCACCAAGAGGTAAAGCTGCCTCAGCATTAAGTGCACAGACATGCTACAGACGGATAAACTCTCCAGTCTTCCTGGTGAGAAGGGAACACTGATATTTAATACAGATGCACATGATCGTATCCAGAAGTGCTGCAAGATAATAAACTGGACAGAGCAATTTGTCCAAGGCCTGCATGCTGCCTCAGAGAAGGTGCTGTCAGCTTTCCTACAGGCTACCACTGCCTTCATTTACCATTCCTACGTCACAAGCTACAAAGCAAACTCCAATTAGATTCTGTGTCCCTGGTATTGAGTGTAGAGCATTTCCCACAAGAATATCAACTGAAGCAGCGCTTGATTCCTCCATTTGAAACTAAGCAATGCAAAATCTTCAGTAGACAATTGAAGTCCCTACAATGCTGCTTTGTGTTGTTAAACCTTCCCTCCACAAAGGTAGTGCTTTCAACCTCAGTCTTTAGCTTTGGAGAGCCATGTTTAGTTACACAGGGAGAAAGACACTTTTGGGAGACCAAAGCCAATATTTTCAAACCTGGATGGCTAACGACAGGAACCTAAATAAGCAGCTAGATTTGCAGAGATGATGAGCTCTCATAACTTCAGCTGACAGAGACAGGTGCAATGGGTGTTCGCTTCTTCAGTTTGGCACCAACATTTAAAAATCTTGGCCACACTTTCTATATACCAGTCTGTAGAAAAGTGACTCTAGTTTCAAGGGATTTTACACGCCACATGGTAAACTCTGGAACACATCTCATGAGTGAACAGTACAACCGGTTTAATGCACTGATAAGCAAGATGGTCAAGCACTTCCCAATACAGGCTTCTAGCATCACAAAACCAGGTAGCTTTATGCTGTAATGCTCAGCCACGAATTAGATATTTCGCTTGACATACTTTTTAAGTCACATATTGTTGATATGATATTTGATCCCTGTAGGTCTCTATTACAGCAGGCCTCTGAGCGACAGGCACATGAGCTCACAGTAGCTATGGACACTCAGGACAACCCAGCAGAGATGCCATGACAATACTCATTGTTGCTCTAGCTTCATTTTTTCTATTTTACATGCAGTCCATTGGCCTAGCACTAGTTGCATATGCACACACACGCTGTAGGAACACAGAATCCTTTCACCTGCTTATTCACCAGCACCTAAAGAGACTGTCTATCCAAACCTCTATATGGCATTCATTAATGCAATATTTGTACATCTAAGACAAACCGTTATTTCAGTGAGGATCCCACATTCACACTCCAGGGAAGTCGGGTTAGATTTCTAGAGAGGGACTGAACTTAGACTTGATGAGATGACACTCATGTTCCCAAACTGCAAGAGGACTGAGGCTAGATACACAGAAAATTGGAAACAGGAGATGGGGCAAGAGAGCATGGTTTCAAGTCAGCCTTCTTTACATCTTGCTTAAGTTTTCCTCACTGTTTTGTTCATCTGAAGTTACGAGGCCAAAAATTAAACCAGGAAAATCAAAGCAAGAACATAAGAACGGCCGTACCGAGTCAGACCAAAGGAGAGTTTTCTTGCCTGAGCTGGAACTTGTTCAAGAGCTGATGTGACATTTTAGGCTCCTTTCAGGTTGTGATAGCTGTTAAAATCTTGTAAAATGTTCCTGATTGCTAGAGGCAGCCAAGCAGTGAGAGAGGCCAGATTCCTTGAAGGAGGTAATAACCTCATTAGAAGACATTCGAAAGAGAACAGGTTTCAGATTGATGAGGCAGTGTGGTTGCTGGGAGATTGTAGGGGGCAGGAGCTGTACAGAACAGAAGTTACTGGAGGAAATTAAAGTCCAAGATAAAAAAACTGTTATACAGACGTAGGGAGGAGAGAAGGAATAAGAATAAACAACATGGAAGTCAGAAGCATGATGTGGTCCCTCTGAGAAAACATAGAACCAAAGTGCATCAAAGGAGAAGAGTCTATAACAGATGCAGAGAAGGAAGAGAGAAAAGATGGTTAAATGTGGCCCTGCTCACCTAGGGCCAGATTGGGATGCTTTAAATTACTATTTCAAGTGGGCAAGTTATTTCAGCCTGGCCCTTTGATTCTTAGCACTACAAGGTAGAGGAGGGCATCTTCTCTCAAGTCACCTCCTTTAACCCAGCACATACCCGTGACGCTGAAGGAAAGGGGGCCTATGCAGAGAAGGAGTGATGGTGACTATGCCCATTTTGTTGCCTTCAGAATTCCAATCAGCCTCCGGGAAAGCAAACGTCGCCTTTTCCTCTCTGGAGGAGGCTAGCCTGTTTTTGGATCAACTTTTGTCAAAACTCCAAGGCAGAGGCGGCGATGATCATTTCTGACACGAATGCAGACAGCTGGGGCTCATGCCAGTAGAAATTTGCTCTTAGCAGCTGTAGTTACTATTAGACTCCACGACCATCATTGCAATATGTGTAAAAGTGAGACATAGGAGAAGGAAGGGAGATGCAACTCTACTACCACCTTATTTGGAGAGCAATCTCAATGATCCCTTTCTAGGTGTGAGAGGGGCATTCAGTCAATCACAGGCCTTTGCCACAATGCTCACAACAAAGGAAACAATCTAATTAGGATTGTGTTTGTGACTCTCACACTGCACTACTAGGAACTGGACTGAGGCCCCACCCCGTTCACTTCCCAGGAGTCAATGGTAGGGAGTTCCGAGGACAACTCACCAGAGCAGGACTGGAACCAGTGGAGATGGAAGGCTCCAACTCAATGGCAAACTAAAGACCCAGTGTCAATTCTATTAGCTGAGTCTCCCCCTTTTTCTTGCTATTTTAACAGTAATTGACAGGCTGTCCCTGCATTCTCTCTCCTTATTTCCCCGACACTGTGTTGTAACAATCGGGAGCAGATCATCAAGGAAACATTCCAACCACAAGCAAAAATAAAGAACCATCCACCAAAATGTATACCATCCAAACCAACCCATACACACATACTGTCATACAAATTTACAGGAAGAAAGTGCAGTGGCAACATCAGCCGTAACTGTTCTAATCCCTCAGCAATCTAGGAAAATCCAACTTTCACCCAAAACAAACTGATACAAACAGGAAATCTCTGCACCAAGAACCACTGCTCAAGGCCTTTCTCTTCAGCCCTTTGCCTGAGTTTTGCATTTTGTGTAACTTTATGCAGAGCCCCTGTATGCTATTGCTTGTTGTGTGTGGCCTTTCTGTAATAGCTGTAGGCTCATTCAGGGGATGACATGGGTGCAGGGTGTGTGACAGATATTGCAATCCCATGCGCTATCTTTGGGGACCATACTGTATAGTTATGCATCATAGTGGGCCTGGGGTTCTCTGCAAATCCAGCAGGGAAGGTTCCCAGGAACCAAAACAGTGAGTGATATAACTTTAGATAATGTTTTACCTCTCAGCCATTACAGTGGATATAAATTACTTAAACTATAGATAAGTATCCCTTCACTTCAATATTTGCTTTTAGCAGCGGTAGTTACAGACATGGCTGTTTTTCCAAGGATTTTACTTGGCTCAACTTTTCTGCTGGTGTAGTGTGAGACATCCAAATTAAGTCTGATATTTCTCCATCGCTGTATATACTTGAATCTAAGTGTTAGTTCTGCCATCACAATATTGTTTACTCAGACTTCACACTGATGTTACCAGCCCTCTCCATGCCTGAGAACCAGTTAAATTCATATCTACTGCTCAAATCCTAGGGAAGCTTGTTAGTTTTGAATAATTTCAACGCCATGCAAGCTAGCAATTGCCAACTGCTATTTAATGGAATTAGTTAGCTAGAGCAGCAGTTCTCAAACCTTAGCAATCCCAGGACCCCCATTTTGATTTTAAAATTTTTGTGGACCCCTACGCCCCCTGCTCAGCCCCAAGCCCCACCTCCACTCTGCCCCTTCCCCCCCAAGAACCCACCCCACCCCTGTCCTCCTCGCTCCTTCCGTTGAACAGCTGTTCCATGGCATGCAGGAGGCACTGGGAGGGAGGGGGAAGAGTCACGGACCTCAGTTTCAGAAATGTTGAGCTAGAGATCTGAGTGAGCCTCAGCCCTATTGGATTCAGACGGAAATGTAAGTCACACCTTTCTGGTAATGCTTTCCCCAACAACAACACATTTATCAGTATAAATCATTGGCAAAGCACAACTCCGGCAATCCAGGAGCATGGAGAGAGAAAAGCCTCTCTGGAACTTCATGCTCATCCATAATTTTGTTCTGTTTCTAATCCTAAGGAGCTGTAGTGCCTTAGATATGTCGAAGATCTTTTTTGGATTCACCTACTGCACAAAGTCACCCCAGGATATCACAAAGCACACGCAATCCTGATTACTAGCAGTTTCCCCTCAGATTGTCCTGATGAAGCTGGCAGTTGAGCTTTTAGCTGCAGAATACTGTCAGACTAGAGCAGATACCCACAGTTTAGCTGCACAATCTGCTATGTCCTAGGGGCTTGGTTTCAGTCATTACGCATCAGCGATGTGCCGGAATGCAGCCTTTTCACAGGGAACAGAGAAAAGTCTCAGGACAGAGACACTAGAAAGCTGCAGGAAACATGCCAATACAATATGAAATCTGAATCTATGATAACAAAGCGTCCCTCATGATGGGACTGCAATTTATTGAAGCCATGTGATTTAACCAGATTTTAAATTGGGTGAAGCTAGTTAATTTCCCCCTGCAGGCTCTACAAGTCCTTCTCTGAGCTCTAGGCTCACACTCTCACCCTGGGAGCTCCCTATGACATCCACGAACTTTGCCCATGAGGTGAAGGGTCATCACTATGTGATGTGACTCTCTCCCTTTTCATAGGCTGCTCTTCAGGACTCCCAGCCCTTCCTGACCTGAAGCATGAGAGGGAGGAAAATTGCACCTAGTCTCCAGCTTAAAGCACTGCCCTTGGGCTGACCTAAAGCTGGTAATTTTTTTTTTTTTTTTAAATGGCAAACAGAATGAGGAGGAAAGAGAAAACGATCTGGTGAACATAAAGTTCTAATGCATCCAAAACCAGAAAATACACCTTAGGGCGGAGGGGCAAGTTGCAGCTTTAATTAATCCCTATGTTAACGTAAAAAAAAGTAAGTAATCCTCAACTGGGTTCTCAAAATAATTGAACTTTCCACTCAAAACTTAACTCAGATGATTACTATGCAAAATTTGCACATGGTATTGCTCAGAAACAACTTCCAGAAACCTTGTCACCTGTACAGTAGCTTTTCACAGAGGGAGGACGACAGCGTCACACGTATTGTGCCTACTGACAATAATCTAGCAGGAACTATTACATTACCTCCTGGAAAGGACAACTCTCATGTCCAGATCAGAGGAACAATTTCACAGTGGCAGCTGTGAGAGGAGCGCGGTCTTTCCCTCTCATCTAGCAGGCAACATTTACCTCCCTCTCCCCATAGCTACAATCTTTTGAGAGGCAGATAAAAAAGCCAATGTGGACTCCAAAGATAAGAGGAATGTCAGCCTGAAGGTGAGGCTGTGTTGAACAGCGGTGACAGTTATGAAATACTGTCACACAAGCTTGGAAAAGGAACCAAAAAAAGGAAAAACAGCAATATAAACCGACTGAGGCAAATGCTCCCAGCACTCATCTTACTCGCAGTAAGTCCTAGCTAGACTACATCTGCTTGTGTTTGACACTTGATAACACATCTGCTTCTCATTCTGATGGAACATACATACAATTGTGTCTCCAGCTCTGAAATTCCAATTTATAATTATAAAATCTCTTCCAGTTGGCGGCCTCCTCCTCCACCTCCCCCCATCGCCAGGAGATTAGATTTAGAAATACTTCCATATGGGTCTCAGTGCCAAGGCTGAATGGCTGATTCACATCCAGAGAGCTGCACAATTAAGGAAAATACTTGCCAGTCACATTTATTTGCTCTGAATATTCTAACATTTACAAATATACTTTATACAAATATTCTAGACCAGCCTAGTGCAGGTCATTGTATCAAACAATTCTTTGAACTGTACTATAAACATTTTTTTAAAAATATAACTTTATGAAAACAGTTTCTCTGCTCTGAAAGTACAATATTATTTATGAAGGTGGATTCCTTGGCAACAGGCAAAAGCAATATGTTCTTTCTACTTGTGACCTCTCATTTTGCAGGCATGAAGTATTAGGATCAAAGAGTTTTTTAGGGCTTATTATAGGTAGCAAGGATGTGACAATACATCTTGTTCACTTTTACATCAGGATGCTATAAACAGTCTCAAATAGAACTAAAATTATCACAAAGCAATCACTAACAGAGGTTAAGGAATGATTCACTTTAACTTGTTAGTGACTGGTGGTTAAGTTGGCTTCTTTGTTTAGGCTCTCTCTTGCAGATAAGTTTTTAGGATAGAAAAATTGTGTTAAGTGCCAACTAACAACAAAAGAGCTGTTTGTACTATTTTCAAAACAGCTTTTCCCATGGTCCAGAATAAAATGAGTTGATGTACCATTGATCCCAAAACGATTCTATTTCAATTGTTGGCATAAGCACTATACAGTGGGTATTTATGCAAGCAAAAATCAGGGAGATAAACGGCACTTGCACGGCTGAGTTAATTCAAGCCCCAAGCTCCATATAACTCTTGTAAATGGTTATGTTTCCAAAACATCCTGGAGTAAATAGTCAGGACCTGGCTGGGGCGGTAAATAATGCATTAGTGTTTCTCTTTGGAGATCGGGCTTTAAATCCCTGATAGGTGACAAACGTGTTTGACTCACTACATACGTTTTATAGGGCTACTTTGAGCAAGAAGTTTTACAGTCTTTAAACAGTAGCAGTTAAGCAACTTTTATAGTGCAAAGGCAGAATTAAATATTTTTGTGCTGATTGAAGTAAAACTTTGGATAATTTGTCTTGAAACAACATTGCTTATTAAATGACAAATGGTGTACAAGATATTCTAAAAATACCTGGTCCTTAAGTGCCTGCACTGGCAAGGATTTCTGAGCAATGGGAACAGAAGAGCAGCAGCACCATCATGATTGGGAGACAAGGTAGGTATCAAACTCCTGACACTCATAGCATGCAACGCTGTCTAAAACCCACTCTCGAGTCACCATGGCAGTACACTTCTGTTGGATTGCTGCAAAACAAAATATGAATGATAAAATCATATCTGTGTGTCAGGGAGAGATTCTGATTGCGAGCTATTCTATTTCAGCATTATTTTCATTAACAGTGTTCAAAATATCATTTCATGTCAGTTACATGGTGGCTACTACTCTACATGTCCTGATATTGCATAAAATGCAGCTGTTTCATGGCCACTTGACAAATCGTCAGTATCTACACAGGAACTCCTTAAACTGCCATACAAGAGAGCTGAGCAGTCTTTGATGAGCATCACTAAGGGATTTCCAGATCACAGACTCAGTTTCTCCATGCACACACACATATGTGGGGCATGTTTCTAGACAGGTGAGGACACACTCATAGGGGAGGATGGCACAAAAAGGTGTTTGTGGCATTAAAATGCTCCCAGGTTACATGCATTTTTCAGTTTAGGTGAGGTGGGAGAAAAAGAAACTAAGGAATCCTCTTGTCCCAACCCCTGCCCAGAAGGCTGAATGTCAAGGGGGCTGTGTCTTTTTTAAATAAGTGCGGTGGATGGCCAGAGACAAGTGAGGTTTTTATATTTTATTTTGGGGTTAGGGTGTACTGGTGCTTGAATGGTTGGAAAAGGAAGATTAGTTGGCCGCTTACTGCTGGGTGTTTTGTCTCAGCTGAGGTTTTCTACTAGATCTCACTGGTCTCTACAATGCAAAGCCTCTCCTAAACTCTGTAAATTTTAGAAAGTAGCCCTGCTGCCAGGGATAGATTTCAGTTAAACATGACTCTGGAGACATGCAGGATACATGGGCTGGCAGTTTATTTTAGTGCATATTTATATTCACATTTCATTACAACCTTCCTACTACACATCAGGCTAGCAGACTGCCTGGCAAATCACTTCTCAGGACTTTGTTTACTCTCAAGATAGGTAAAGGGAAAGTTTGAATGACCAACTGTGTCTGTTTTGAAATGCAGAAATGTGTCCCCAATTCCAAACATAACAGAACTTTATTCTGCTTCCTTTATAGAACCCTACTACTATTTTATTACTCAATCCAGTGGAACCATAAGCACTCACCATGTGCACCACAAAGCAATCCATAGCTCCATATAATCTTACCTCTGTACCCTGCGTTTTCGAGCCAAGCATCAGGCTGTACAACTATTACAGCAATAGAGTTCTAGGATTTCAAGATAAGAAACAAGATAAAAATAGCTATCATTATTTGTATTACATAAAATCAACCCTTCACATCTGTCTGCAGATAGCAATAACTAGGTATTTCTTTGCTTCACTGCATAGCTCCAGTGAAGGAGTCAAGAGAAGGAAAAATAAAGTGTAGTAAGTTCTGTAAGAATATTCTACAAGAGTTTCTGTTCAGGGAGACTTGGTGATTATAAGTTAATGCACCAGAGCCTTTTTGCTCCCAAAAGCTGAAGCCGGAGGTGAGCCCCTATGAGATGAGTTAAGTGGCCAGTACACAGTGCTCTGTGAACCTCAACACAGCAAGACCAGCATGTATCTTGGCACTACCGGCACTGTGCTCAGGGGAGGCCAAGCTTGAAAGAGAAGGGCTGCCACAGATCAACCTGATTCACCCACAAAAGTGTGAATGGAACCTACCTCTATCTATATCTGGATATGCCAGTCTTTTACAAGCACCAAAAATCACTAAGTATTTTTTGGGGGGGGGGGGGGGAAATCAATAGGATAGTTTACCTTACACCATCATCACTGAATACTTACAGCTTTGTGTGTGAACAGATGAGGCTGCTTCACCACTGAGGCGCCACAAAGCTCCACCATCCATTCTAGATCACCTGATTAAGTCACACAAAAGTAGCACATTACAATTATGATCACGCTGCCCCGGGGACCAGCATGTCAGAGGTCCAGCCCTGGTTCTCTATACCTTGCTAGTGTGGCTGTTACAAGTGAAATAATTTTATCCCCTTTATTTGTGGCATAAGCAGAGAACAAGGAGCTCTGCTCTTACTAGTCTGTGCAGGCCAATTACTACTATAGTCCTATCCTAGGTTCTTCAGTAGGGAGTACCACCATGGGAGCCTCAGGGTCCCAGGCAGACAACAGACAGCCCCTGGAAAAAAATGCTGCCAGTCAGTTCATCTTGACTTAAAGAGCCACTGCATGAAATTACAATTGGAATCAAAAGTTACAGATCTGTGATAATTTCTCATTAACACAAACTAGCCAGAGTGTTTAATTTCTATTAATTTGCTGAACTCTTGATGAAAAAACATATTAGAGGAGCCTGTAATTGCTCATCACAGCACTAGGAGTGAGCACTGCACACGCTGTGGTAATTACTGTAAATGTCAAGAGATGTGGGGATAATTCATCCAGTCAGAAATAAATGTGATACTGGACAAATCAGAGTTTGCTGCAGGGAAGAGAATGAAGAGCAAAGATGGGAAGATATGTGCTTTTACTACTGAAAAGTTAAGCTACAAGTTTTGCGGTTTAATTGTCTTCATAAGAGACACCACATACCTGCAGCTTTAAACTAATGAGAAAGCTGCAATCGTTTTCATCTACTTACCCTATGTACATAATTGCAGGCTTTAATATATGTTTTACTTCTCACAACTGCTCTTTTGAAAGATTAGGATGAGATAAAGTTATACTGTGGCTGTCTCAGTTGTTAAGAAGATAATGGGTAGGAGCTGTGTGTGAGGGTAGAAAAGTACTCAAATAACTTCAATAAACTTTTTCCAGAGAGAATGGTGCTTACACATCTGTGTGCCCTTTTTTTTTTTAATGTGAAAAGAAAATTTCAAACATTGAATGGAAGGATTACGTCTAAAAATATTTTACGTGGCCAAAGCAGACACTGATGGGAATGTATTTAGGGTTGCCAACATTCTAATGGCAGAAAACTGAACACCCTTGCCCCGCCCCTTCTCTGAGGCCCCGCCCCTGCTCACACCATCACCCCTCCTTCAGTTGCTCACTCGCTCATTTTCATGGGGCTGGGGCAGGGGGTTAGAGTGTGTGTGTGTGGGGGGAATCAGAGCTGGGACAGGGGTGCAGGAGGGGGTGAGGGCTCCAGGTAGCACTTACATCAGGCTGCTCCCAGGAAGCAGCCAGCATGTCCCTCCAGCTCCTAGGCACGGGGGGGGGAGGTGTGTGGGGGGTGTGTCTCTCCACAGGCACTCTCCCTGCAGCTCCCACTGGCTGCAGTTTCTGGCCAACCAGAGCTGCAGAGCCAGTGCTCGGGGCGGGGGTAGCACACGGAGGCCCTGTGACCATCCCTATGCCTAGGAGTTGGAGGGACATGCCAGCTGCTTCCTGGGAGCCACCCAGAGCCGGGTAGGGAGCTTGCCAGCCCCGTACCAACTGGACTTTTAACGGCCTGGTCAGCGGTGCTGACTGGAGTCGCCAGGGTCCCTTTTCAACTGGGTGTTTCTGTCGAAAACCGGACACCTGGCAACTCTAGAGACATTATGCAAAAATCTTTGGACAATCAGGGAGCAGAGCCAGAAATGCCTAATTTCATGATTAAGTAGATTCTTCTAAGAATTGCCTACTGAGTAATAAGAAGAATGAACAGTCTTCTACAGACACTTGGGCAGATGAGGCCAGGAGAGACAAGATTCTCTCTCTCTGATTGGACTGTTCACACAGGCCTGACTTTTCCATCCTCACCTCAGATTGGGTAGTACCTGGCTTCACAAGTCGTGTTTATTTCAGTGGAACTACATGCAGTGTAAAGTACAGCTCAGTTTGAGGGTGACAGAATCTAGCCCTTTGATATTTCTCACAGTTTAGAGGACTGAGACTTACTACATTCAGTAAAAGAAATTTAAATACCAGATTTGCCAAGACTCTTTTTTAATTTTTTTGAATAAAGTACTTCTGCTCTAACCCCTTCACTGCACTGCACTCTAGTTATTACTGATCTTGAGTGCTTCAATTTGTTACTTATGCTAAGGAGTATTCATTGGAATAAGTGGGCATTACAGAACTTGAAGATCTTACTTTCCATAATCCTAAACTGTGCAGTATTTTCCTCAAGGCTCTAGTTCTTTCCTTTTTATTCAATTTACCTATAGGCATTTCTGTAGGGCTCATCACGTTACATTAAAAACACCATACCATTAGTAACATGATGGTATGAATTTCTGTGCTGTAAGGAGTGCTTGGGGCCATCACTGTATTTGTTAGGGCCTCTAGTCACCTGCAAGTGCTTTGGGGCCAGACTTCCAAGATGAAAAGTGTTCTATAAAGCCAAATCTTACTCTATTTTGTGCCATCCCTATGCCACCTACACAGAGATGGAATTCTCCTGAGATCTGTATATCATGGTATGATGATCTTCCCCCCAAAACAAAGAATTCCATCCAAACTTTTTTTTTTTTTTTTAAAAGTCAAACAGCCTCTTGTGAGTTAAGGAGATAAAACTGGAAAAAAATACCTAGTGTATGTTTCATTGTGCTATACTGTAAATTGCAGATTAAATAGCCCTAAAAGGTGGGTCTCCACAAAAGGGCCCACAAAGGCAACAGTCCTGGAGAATTTGCAATGGTCACTGCAGATATTTTCTGTGGATTCTAGAAATGATAGTACATTCCCTTAATCCAGAACCCCTCACCTGTGCGCATATCAGTGAAAGGTCCATAGCAACAGATCTCAAAGTCTTTGAAGAGCTGAAAAACAAGGCACATGTGAACAAAGGGTAGTGGTTCCAGGGCAGAATGGACATTCAATGAAATGTTTGTTTATTAGAGTGATGTATGAGGTCCCTCTATGGTTGGGATTCTCAGGCTATGCTTCGTGAAGCAGCTGTGGTGCAGTAAACTCTTCCTGGTAGTCCACAAATTAAATGCTTTGACAACCAAGCAGGGGACAGTTGTGGAACTGGAAGAGGAATCTTTCTCTCATGAAGTTGTCTGAAGAATGAAAGCACTAGAGACCCCTGCACAACAGTATACAGCAGGGGTAGTCAACCTATGGCACGTGTGCTAAAGGCGGCACGCGAGCTGATTTTCAGTGGCACTCTCACTGCGCCTGGGTCCTGACCACCGGTCCGGGGGGCCCTGCATTTTAATTTAATTTTAAATGAAGCTTCTTAAACATTTTAAAAACCTTATTTACTTTACATACAATAGTTGAGTTATATATTATAGACTTATAGAAAGAGACCTTCTAAAAATTTTAAAATGTATTACTGGCACACAAAACCTTAAATTAGAGTGAACAAATGAAGACTCGGCACACCACTTCTGAAAGACTGCCAACCCCTGGTATACAGGTATACTCTGGGAAATGTTAGTTCCTGTGACTTTGGTATATGACTTATGCTAATATATACAAGATCACAGTGTATATTTTGGAAAATACACCCCTCACTTATCTTATCTGTTATGCTTGCAACTCAAACATGAATGGATTTCCTCACTGCTAGCTGGTTAACTTAAAACTGACATGCTATGTTGCATTGCTCATGGATGTCTTGTATCTTGTTAAAGGTTATTCTTGTATTTACAGTTTCTTAATGAATATTACCAAACATGCTAACCAGAGAACAGGGTGAGAAATGTCTCCAAATAAGTGCATTGCACATTCATGTATAACTAAGGGGGGAAAAGGTCAGGGATGAATTGCCTCTCTCTCTCCTTTGCAGTAGGATTCAATTCAAGAGAGAACCTCTGGCTTCTCATTCTCCAGCCCAGTGGAGACAACAGGCTGTGTTTCCAGATGATGGCTCTGGGATCCTTCTAATGGCAGTCACACAGATTGCCATTAATCTAATGCCATTCTATGAGAACATGACACATTTCCCCAGCAAACTGGAGGGGTGGGTACCACAATGGCAAATGTTAATGGGAAGGAGCTTGAGGAAAAACCCCACATGTGGTTCCAGAATAAGGGCTGGGCTTTCCCCAAACGTAGATGATTGGGGTCTCATCTGATGGCATAAGCAATGTGGTGTGAAACAGCAAAAAATTATGCCTGCAACATTTTAAGGTCACAGACTATTTGCACAGGACCTTGAAGATAATGAACACCCAGATTCGATAAATGAGAGAAAAAAAATTCAAATTTGCTGCATTTTTTTGTAACAGCTGGAGTGCAATTTGAACACAGCCCTAAACCCAAGAATAAACAACATTTATCATTTTGATATTTGGTTTTGTACAAACCCATTTCTTTCCTACTGCAGTGGCAAGACAGCATGACATTTAGTATTTTACAGATCCATCACTCTGCAAACTGTTTCCTGTAGTAGTTTAGTCAAAAGGTCCCTACACATAGCATATAAATAACTATCTTAAAAAAAATCCTATGCTTAAATCGTGGGAACAGTGTTTCATGTACAGAGAGAAAGTTTAAGAGGTTAAGCAGCAGGTGATCAATGAAAACATTGCCTATTTCTTCTAGATGAGAATTAGTGCAGACTGGTTATACCTCTCCCTTCCCCCAGGCCTCCATTTCCCAGAGCCCAGAGGATCACCTACCCATATTTTTAGTTAAAATTCACCCTGCCCGCAAAAAACATGTCTTGTATCTCACTCATTCTACTTTCTGCAGAAGGATTATAGGATCTCCCTTCAGAACCTATCAACACTGATTCTTAATCAGGCAGAGGGATTGCAAATAGTTTCCCAGGGAGCTGTCTCTATAGCAGAGCACTTCCTTTGAGCCAGCCCATACCTATATTATAAAAGATGTAATTCACTCATGGTATTCAAAAACATTTGAATGTCTGTTGCTTGACTGGCAAGCTCTAGGAGCAGCACTGCAAAGACAGAGCCAACTACACCGTTTATGTACCATTCTGTACATTTGATTTCATGGGAGGATAAAAGACAATTTAAAAATATTTCAGCTATTCAGCTGGCATCATAAACAACAGTTGATACAGAATGGGATTCTTCTGACAGCTATGAATGGTTTCTTATGCTGATATGCCTGTACCTTTCTAGCCTGGGATCGTCTAGCTCTCTTAGGGCCTTCGTGGTTTCTCCCATTGATCACGTCTCCTCTCACTTCAAAGTTGTACTGGAAGATAATGTAAAGAATCAGAAGTCAGAGACAGAAAAGGCCGGCATGGTGAGCCCATTGGGCCAAGGCAGGAAATGACTCTCAGATTTCAGAAACTGGAAACTTTACAACAAATACACGCAGAAGACTGACTAAAAAGCATTGTCCTTTATCAGTTAGGACATTCGAGCATTCTTCTGAGTTATCAGTGACTCAGTAACCAGTAATGCTATTCTTGACATAGAATGCCATTCCCCCTCCCACTTTCCCTCATTCAGTCCTTCTTAAATAGGTTATAGCCATTGATTTTAACATTCCAGTTGAGACACTTGTCCCACCAAGGTTTCAGTAATACCAGTTAGATTGAATTTATGCTAAAAAACCGAGCAATTCCAATTCCTCTTGTTTGCTACCCAGGCTCCTAGCATTCATAGAGAAGAAATTCTCCAATTGCCTATACATCAGAAGTCAGAAATTGTAGAAAAATTGATAAGGGAAGCAAAGGGACACAAGGAGAAATTTATGGCCAGCAGAATTAAGGACATTTAGAAAGAATTTTTAAAATATATTAAGAACAGAAAGAATGCTACCAATGGCACTGGACCATTACTAGACAGGAATAGTAGAATCATCACTGATAATGCAGAAAGAGTGTTCAGTAAATATTTCTGTTCTGTTTTTTCTCCAAATACGGATGATATAGTCTCATCATGTGGTGATAACACTCTTTCCATTCCACTAACATCCTCCAAAGATACCAAACAGAAACTACAGTTAAATATTTTTAAATCAGCAGGTCCAGATTACTGGCATCCAAGAATTTTAAAAGAGCTGACTGAGGAGCTTGCTGGAACATTAATGTTAATTTTCAATAAGTCTTGGAACATTGGGTAAGTTCAAGAGCAGTTGTATGAGACTCAATTAATAAAGAATGAAAACAGGGTAATGTAATTAATGCAAATCACCTTGAGTTAATGGAAACTAGATCCAGTCAAACTAAACCGATTTTTTTTTTTTTTTAGGAGATTGTAAATCTGGTTGATAAAGGTAATAGTGTTGATAAAATATACTTAGATTTCTATAATGTATTTGACTTGGTACCACACAACATTATAATTAAAAAGCTAGAATGAAATTAAATTAACATGGCGCACATTAAATGGATTAAAAACTGGCTAACTGATAGGTCTAAAAATTTAACTGTAAATTGGAATCATCACTGAGCAGGTGCATTTCCAGTGGAGTCCTTCAGGGATCTGTTCGTGGCCCTACGCTATTTAACATTTTTATCAAAGACCTGGAAGAAAAAACAAAATCACTACTAATGAAGTTTGCAGATGACAGCAAAATTGGGAGTGTGGTAAATAACGAAGAGGACAGGTCACTGATTCAGAGTGATCTGGATCACTGGGTAAACTGCACAAGCAAATAATGTGTGTTTTAATATGGCTAAATATAAATGTATACATGTAGGAACAAAGAATGTAGGCCATACTTACAGGATGGGAGACTACCCTGGCAAACAGTGACTCTGAAAAAGATGTGGGGGTTGTGGTGGATAATCAGTTAAACATGGTGTCAAGTATCAGAGGGTAGCCGTGTTAGTCTGGATCTGTAAAAGCAGCAAAGAATCCTGTGGCACCTTATAGACTAACAGACGTTTTGGAGCATGAGCTTTCGTGGGTGAATACCCACTTCCTCACATGCATCTGAGGAAGTGGGTATTCACCCACGAAAGCTCATGCTCCAAAACGTCTGTTAGTCTATAAGGTGCCACAGGATTCTTTGCTGCTTTTACAGTTAAACATGAGCTTCCAGTGTGATGCTGTGGCCAAAAGAGCTAATGTTTATGCATCCCATGATCACAGGGGAATCTTGTATAGGAGTAGAGGGGTTATTTTACCTCTATATTTGGAACTGGTACAACCACTGCTAGAACATTGTGTCAAGTTCTGATGCCAACAATTCAAGAAGGATGTTAATAAATTGGAGAAGGTTCAGAGAAGTGCCATGAGAATGATTAAATGATTAGAAAACCTGCCTTATAGCGACAGACTCAAAGAACTCAATTATTTATCTTAAAGAAAAGGTTAAGGGATGACTTGATTACAGTCCATAAGTATCTACATGGGAAACAAATATTTAATACTGGGCTCTTCAATCTAGCAGAGAAAGATATAACATGAGCCAATGGCTGGAAGCTGAAGTAAGGTGTACATTTATAACAGGTAAGTAAACAATGACTAGAAAAATCTACCAAGGGTCATGGTAGATTCTCCATCACTGGCAATTTTAAAATCAAGATTGGATGTTCTTCTAAAAGATGCGGTCTAGGAATCATTGTGGGAAAGTTCTATGGCATGTGTTACACAAGAGGTCAGGCTAAATGATCATAGTGGTCCCTTCTGGGCTTTGAATCTATGAATCCTGCAGCTCAGTGGTCCCCGCCATGGCGCCGGGGAATTTATTTGTGCCCGCCTAGTGCCCAGCAGGGGAGAGAAGCCAGGGCCATACATCTGCTGAGGACAGAGAACTCTGGGGCTGCAGGTGCCGGAGTTCTGTCCCTGGCAGGTGCAGGGCTGTGGCTTCTTTCCAGCTTCTCTGGGGCTGCGGGCACCGGTGTTCTCTGTCCCCAGCAGGCACCAGCTTCTCTCTGGCTTTGAAGCTGGAGAGAAGCCGCAGTCCCGCCCCTGCCAGGGACAAGGGACTCCGGGGTTGCAGGCTTCATTCTATGTTAAAGAAAGAATAATAAATATATTTGGACCAGCAGTTCAACAATGTTTTACTTTTTAAAAATAAATAAGATGAAAACTGTTTATGATATTTATTTTGTAAAAAAGCTTTAATTTTTCTTAAAGGTAGATAAAAAAGAGCAAATTCACATGGTAAGGTGAAAGAGTAATTGCCGAATAATTTAATTAATACCCTTTACATGTAAAATTACCCTTTTTATCTTATGGATTCATATACTATGTAATATTAAATATGATCTTTTTCGTATTATTTAATGTACAAATAAAAATAAGCCTTGAAAAGTTGTTGGCGCCCGCCACACACTTCTGAAAACATGAATGTGCTACTGGCCACAAAAAGGTTGGGGACCATTGCTGCAGCTTAATCACATAAATGTTTCCTTAAAAAAACCTAATCAAATTCTATTCAACACATTGAACTGACTCAGAAGAGCAACAGTCAGTTGATAGTGGCAAATCTCATTCAGTAGAAATTAACTGTCAAGTACATAACCTCTAGAACTTAATTTAATTTTCAACATCTATTTTACTTCAAAGCATTCACTTGCCATTTAGATTAATAATAAATACAATGCTTTATTGGATAATCTTAGGCCTGCATCTGTCTCTCTATTATTCACTACTTTAACAAAGCTCCTTCATAGATTTCTATGCAGAACAGGCAGAGAATTAAAAAAAGACAACTCATATTTTCACCCAACTTCAGACTTATGTAGTTGTTTCCATAATCAGGGAGACTGAATCTGTTCTGAAAACCCCTCTCACATTGCTTGAAACAGCAGATTGAGACTGAAGGGCATCCAGTAGATGCCCCATATCATTGGCTGGAGAGACCAGAGATTCAGGAGCCTCCATAAAGGGTAAAGTAGGACCCAGATGGAGAATGATGAAGTCTCCCAGAGAGTTTATGGGAGTAGTACAGTTTTTTCTTCTCCCGTGGCTTTAAATGCTAGCCTAGGGTTTTTTGACCAGAGAAGCTGAGAGTGGAGCAGAAGCAAGACATCCATTTCTACTCATCAGAACTATGAAATTTTGCACTGGACCAAAGTTTGTGAAGTCTCTCTTCATACAACAAGAAGTCAACCTTTGGAACTCATAACAATGGGATTTTGTGAAGGCCAAAAGGTATTACTGGGTTTAAAACAGAATTAGGTAAATTCCTGGAGGATATGTCCATCAATGGCTATTAGCCAAGATGGTCTGTGATGCAGCCCAATGCTCCAGGTGTCACTAAACTTCTAACTGCCAGAAGATCGGATGGATCACTTGAAATTACCTAGTCCTGTTCATTCCCTCTGAAGCATCTGGCACTGGCCACTGTCAGAAGACAGGATACTGGGCTAGATGGACCTTTGGTCTGACCCATTACAGCCATTCTTATGTTCCTTATGCAAGGTTCTGCAAAAATCTGTGCCTGAGGCAGAAAATCTGAGCACTGTAAAGAGAGGCAGACACCACCTACTCCATGCTCTAGTCCCAGATAGCTATCTGCACTACAGAGTTAGAAGATGCTGCAATAGGAAGTTTTCAGTAGTTGGCTATAGAGCAGTTAATTAAGTGCCAGAGCTTGGACGTGGTTGTGTTCCAACATTATTCTTTCATACACACAGCAGATAATTACCTCCAACCTGCATTTGCCAACATCAACAGTCATATTTTATCTTTGGAACTGTTGCTAGACAAAAAGGTCAAGAAAATATCACAGGGGAGGCTCTTTGTTCAACAGCATGGAATACCTACATTCTGCAGAACTTGGTACGGCCTAGAAGCCTCACTTCAGTCCTATGCCAAATTCTCCTCTGTCTCAAACACCCACAACTAATTTTCAGTTTCAAATATTTAATTCCTGTTTCTGTCTCAGACATGATTAATATGCTCATCGCCATAGTGTCTGGATGCTAGTGCAATGGACATATTACGCATTTCACTCTTAAGACATCAGACCCACCTCATCAAGTATCCTTCCTTCCTTAAAAGACTGAACAATCCCTAAACAAAAAGAACAGAGAAGAACAGATCATATTAAATCAGGCAGGATGCTCTAATTAGCACCAACAGTCTAATTGTGAAGAGAAAGTATTTCTTTGGGAGAAATCACTTACAGTTATTTGAATGAAGCAATAGATGCTTAAAAAAAAAAGAAGTTGAGTGTTATCGTTAAATATCTAAATATTCAGATAGTACTCTGAAAAAAAACCCAGATGCTAAAATATGTTAAATATGAAATATAAAGGAGGTGGTTTAGGAAACCGGGGAGGATGGGACACATAGCTGCTCCAAAGAGTATTATACTTACATTCATAGCTAACCACCCATTTTCTTCCTGCAATGCCCAGAAAGTACTTCAGTGTTCGCTCACACACTAGCTCCATATCTGCAGATTGAGTAGAAATATACTCAGTTTTGCCATCTAAATAACGTAAAGCAACTTTGAAAGTTGATTCATATTTAAAGTGATAGGCTGCCAGAAAAATACATTCTACTCAATGACACAACTGTTTTTGATTACATCAGACTATTTGGATTTTTGAGAAAGAATTTAAGTGAGCTTTTTAAAAACACAAACAAAGGACGCTGTAAGAAGGAAATGTCTGGCTCTCCCTTTGCTTGGTTGTGAATTATCTAAAATCAATGTGCTGCTGACACATTCTTAAATTTACAGGCATAACATGACATCAGTCGCTCATCATAATGATATATCAATTTCAAATTCTAGTTGTAACCAGGTCAATGATACCATATAAACAAGCAACCAAAATAGAAACTTCTCATCTGGACTCCATAAAATGGAATAAAAGACAGATGGTTCAAGTTTTAGTTTAGACTTGGGATCACACAAACTCTGATACAGAATAAAAGAACAGTGAACTGTAAATCCCACATCCTAATCAAACATCTTCAGACCATCATGCTGAATGACTGTCAATGTGCTCTTTGTTAAGACTGGAGTTAGTGTTTTATGTGGCATTAAATATCTGGTTTGTTCACAGAGCTTCCAACACACCTGTTTTCATTATGACATGGGTTGTTCCTTCAGTAATTTGATTAGATAAAGTGCTCTGGGTTTTCCTGGCAAACTTCTGCACCAGTAACTGAAAGCAAATAAATATTGAATTAGAAAGAATTGATTTAATTGGAATATTAGACATCTCTGGCTTTGAATAGGAGTTTCCACATTACAAGATTAGCTTTCTAATATGGCTGAGAATTAAATATATGTCAATGGAAGCTGTAAATAAAACATACAGTGGGGCGGTACTTTGAAACAAAATGGAGAAATGAAGTAAAACTGTTACTTCAAAAATGCTGTTCATTTTGCCTTTAATAACAGAAATTATTTGATTGGCTTACATAAACTCAAGTAAAGCAATACCCTACTATACTATAATTCAGATCAATCAGTAATCTATGAACTAAGTGAAATGGAAACACATGCTGCAGTTTTTTTGAGGCATTAAGACAATATTCAACTTCTGATGGCAACAAAACATTAAAAGTCCAGATGACGTGAAGGCTCAGTGATATAACCATTCTTTTCAACCGACCTATGGAGAAGGGTTTTAACCAGCACATTCATTGTTGTAGAAATCTGGAGTTTTCCAGTTACCTATTAACTAAATAAAATTAATAGCCACATACGCAGATCTGTTACTCCTCCAGCTTCATAACTGGTAACTATTGGTTGGTAAATAACTTTCTTTATTAGAAGTCACTATTTATCAATGAAGGCTACCAAAATTAGCATTTTTATATTGTACAAATATTGTAATATCAGTTATTTCTCTCATGCTGCTTCATCCAGTAGTCTACATGACACGGGGAAAGCCAGGCTGAAAAGGCAATGATGTCCCCATACCATTGCCCTCTACCAGGATCATTAGCAATTTATAATTAATTGCTGAAATCCTCACAATGGAGCAGAGTTCAATTAAAGCAGTAAACACCGAAAAGATCAACTTAATGAAAGTTTCAGAATTATTCATGTATAAAATAGTAAGCAGCAGCTTTTATGTTTAGCACATTTCAACAAATCCAAATAGCACCAAAAGTTTCTCCTTCACTAGTTAAAGCTAGGATATATCTAGCCATTAGTGATGCATTCCACAGCTTAAAAGCTAGCTGTTGCCAGTGCAGCTAATAAACCCTTTGCTTTATTAGGCCAAACTGGATTCTTTGCAATTACCAATGCAATAGATCCAATGTCTGGGTAGTAGCTGCATGATAACTGACTAAATATAGTGAAAAATTTTAAGCAAGCGGTTTGCCTCAGATACACTAGTTGAATGCACTTTGTGTGACTGCAAGGAAAGCTTTGGCCATCAGACCTTTGAGTATTGAGTGCAAATCAGGGGGAGGCTGCAGCTTACTGAGTCTCTTGCGAGTACACCTTCTAAGACATTTAAACTTAGGCGGGAGATACTGTAGGCATAGCATGCCAAGTCATAACATCACCAATTTTGGGGCAGAGGTTGCACAGACAACTGAGATGATTTTATGCTAGTGATGACTGGTTTGGAAAGTCAGTCCAGTTGCTTACACCACAGTTGGAGAAGCACTGCTCTGTGTAAGTTGATTTTAAGTATATACCACAATATGAGCCTCTAAAACTTGCAAGGGGTCTACTCAAATGTATAAAAAAATAAATAAATTATGTTATCTGAGGTGAGAGTTTCCCTTGCTTTGGAACAACGAGCCTTCTTGTTGCTTGCTTATGTGGATGGCTTTCCAATCCATTTAGAAGCTCTGAACCGTACTTAATTGCATCATTACATTCAAACCCTCACATTTGTCAGTACTAGCAAACAAGGCAGTATCTAATTTCAAATACTCTGGTATTATTAATGGGTAATTCATGTCAAATTAAGTTGTGTTGCATATAGGATCTCTTTAGGGAAGAGGTTAAAATTTTATTTAGGATCACAGGCATCATGGTACATGTATATTAACAGGGGAGTGACAAAGATAGCGAAATACACTTACAAGCTCACTCTGGTTCAGACCTGATGCCACAACTGACATTTGTCTTCTACAGGTCACAGGGCTTTTGGCATTTTCTTTTACAATTCCAGCGTGCAGAGCAGATGCAGAGGAAAATGCCCTTCTCTCCTGCTTACATCCCTGAGTACTCTTCCCATTAACAACATTCCACGATACAGCTACACTATTAGTTGATTCTGCAGTTTGAAAGTGGGTAAGTCTTTCAGAAAATTTCAAGGGAGAGCTGTTTGGAGTCCTCCTCTCATTCCCACACAGAACAGCTGCACTGTTTATCCTTGTTCCAAATTCCTGCTCAGCTGCATTTTCTGAAGGAAAGAGGAATCAGTCACTGAAACAGTCCCAGTCTTTAATTGCAGTTTCTCATTGCAGTCATGCTGGAGGATGTTGCTCCATCTTTTACATTTACAGGCTACAGTCATTTTCTCTGCTTAATTATTCACTATTTCACCTTTACCTCATTCATTATTTAAAATCACCAGGAATCATAATTTTTCCTGATCTAAAGCGCTCAAACACCTGTGAAACCTTTAAGGCTACAATTAGCATTTCCTGAGAAAAATTATAAATGTGGGACTAAAATATTAAAATTCATTATTGTATCAGAGTATTATCCCCTCCCAAACTGCACCTTCTGATAGCATGGGATCTCTCAAGGAATTATCAACGTTTCAACAGATTAAAAGTCTCTTGATTCACAAGAAAACACTATATAGTTAATTTAAACGCACGTTCTTTACGATTTCTCTCATTACAGATATATAAACCAGGCCAATGACTGGGATACAAGTAGACGCCAAAATGCATGTGTTGGGTTTGATCAGTCCCGTGTGTTACCTGGTTCAATTCTATACTGATTACATTGTTTCACTCCCTCTTGTTCCAACAGCACTGCCACATCAACCTGCTGAACTGTTCCCTCCTTGGAGTGAGTTTTGGCTTTCCAAAGGCTTGGGCACCAGTGGCCTTGCTCCAGAGCTTCTTTTTTAAATAGATGGGATTTAGGATGGGAAAGGTGTAAAGCAGGCGACCTAGAACTTAAAAAAAAAAATTATGAACAATTTACCATCTCCTTAGTTATCAGACATTGAATAGCAATAGTGGCATTACGTGTTGGGGAATGATTAGCAATAGAACTGATATGAAGACACAAAAGCAGTACTGTTGAATTTAAATTGACTAAAATATTTTAAAAACTGCATGTCGACATGTCAAACTGTCATGTAAATTTTCTCAAACTAACCCCAAAAGATAAATGCGAATAGCTTGCTGCTTAACAACATACCAGCTGTGTTTCACCACACTATCCAGCCTTGTGAAACAAACTTAATTTTGGTCTCTCCTCCATGCATCTACGTTCCAGAAATTTTGCTAGAACCTGGGTCTCCCTTAAAAAGAACAGAAATCTTTGCTGATTTCACAGGACCAATTTATTAGGGCTGTCGATTAATTGCAGTTAACTCACAAGATTAACTCAATTAATTGCAATTAAAAAAATTAATCATGATTAATCGTACTGTTAAACAATAGAATACCAATTGAAATTTATTAAATATTTGGGATGTTTTTCTACATTTTCAAATATATTGATTTCTATTACAACACAGAATACAAAGTGTATAGCGCTCACTTTGTATTATTTTTTATTACAAATATTTGCACTGTAAAAATGATAAACAAAAAAATAGTATTTTTCAATTTTCCTCATACAAGTACTGTAGTGCAATCTCCATTGTGAAAATGTAACTTAGAAATGTAGATTTTTTTTGGTTACATAACTGCATTCAAAAATAAAACAATGTAAAACCTTAGAGCCTATAAGTCCACTCAGTCCTACTTCAGCCAAATCGCTCAGACAAACAAATCTGTTTACATTTACAGGAGATACTGCTGCCTGCTTCTTATTTACAATGTTACCTGATGCATTAATTAAATTTGTGACCAAACTCCTGGGGGGGAAGTGTATGTCTCCTGTTCTGCAGCATTCTGCCATATTTCATGTTATAGAAGTCTCGGATGATGGCCCAGCACGTTTGTTTTAAGAACACTTTTACAGCAGATTTGACAAAATGCAAAGAAGGTACCTATGTGAGATTTCTAAAAATAGCTAAAGCACTCGACCTAAGGTTTAAGAATTCAAAAGTGAATTTGAAGTGCCTTCCAAAATCTGAGAGAGAGGAAGTGTGGAGAAGGCTTTCAAAAGTCTTAAAATAGCAACACTCAAATGCAGAAACTACAGAACCCAAATCACCAAAAAAGAAAATCAACCTTCTGCTTGTGGCATCTGACTCAGATGATGAAAACGAACATGCGTTGGGTCTGCTCTGCTTTGGATTGTTATCGAGCAGAACCTGTCATCAGCATGGATGCATGTCCTCTGGAATGGTAGTTGAAGCATGAAGGGACATATGACTCATTAGCACATCTGGCACATAAATATCTTACAACGCCAGCTATAAGAGTGCAACGTGAACACCTAGTCTCACTTTCAGGTGACATTGTAAAGAAGCAGGCAGCATTATTTCCTGCAAATTGTAACTAAACTTGTTTGTCTGAGCGATTGGCTGAAGTAGGACTGAGTGGACTTATAGTTGCTAAAGTTTTACATTGTTGTATTTTTGAATGACTTTTTTGTACGTAATTCTACATTACTAAGTTAACTTTCATGATAAAGAGATTGCACTACAGTACTTGTATGTGAACTGAAAAATGCTATTTATTTTGTTTTTTTACAGTGCAAATATTTGTAATAAAAAACAAATATAAAGTGAGCACTGTACACTTTGCATTCTGTGATCTAACTGAAATCAATATATTTGAAAATGTAGAAAACATCCAAAAATATTTAAATAAATGGTATTCTATTATTAATAGCATGATTAATCTTTTTAATTGAGCGATTAATCACAATGTTTTTAATCGCTTGACAGCCCAATTTATCTTTCCTCCTCCAACCAATACCTCAAGTTCCTATTTAATCTCCCAGCTGTCTTTGACCGACACATGCAATGTTTGCTTACATTTAGGAAATACACAATCAACCATTGAACAGTAATTAAACAAGGGCGAGTGAATAAATAAATATTTCAAACTATCTTCCTGCATTGAGTTACATAGAAGAGGTTTGTCTTCCCTATGCTTATAGCTTATAGACAGAATATTTGCTAGTAATTTTAGTTTTAACATTTTAATTTTGGGCACACAGCATAGAAATTAGTGCTGGAAAAGACCTACTAACCATCTCCAAAGCCCAGTGAAGACTTGCTCTCTACAATTTGTTTTCTAGTACTTTGTACAGTCCAAATTTAAAGGATATAGTTGATGGGGCTTTGTTATTTCAGTCTAGCAAATCTCACTGCTGGGACAAATTTCCATGATATTTAGCCTGAAGTTTTCCCCTTTGCTCAATTTGGTTCTGTTACTTGCAATTAAGTTTCCTCAGATCAACCTTAACTATTCTTCTTCTTCCTTGACGTTTACACCCTTCAATTATTTGTGCAGTGTTTGCCTGTCTTCATTTTAAAAATGCAAGCCAACCTCTTCCTTTTCTACTAACCAAAGGCACTGGCCATAAATAATTTCAGGGCACAACACAATATGGATCATTTGTAAACTAATCACTCTTCTGTGGAATAGTCCATCTCTAGTTAAATCCCATCTCCACTGAAGTCAATTATTGACTTAGAGGCGACAGGATTTTATCCCTATTGCTTGAACTGATAGATTGGAGGGCCTTGAAAAGAAACTTCCAGGTCCCACTGATCTCTAGACCAGATCCCACTGATCTCTACAGAGCCAACACAAGAACAGCCCCTACTTCTCTATCCCAAGTGATGGAAAAACAAGTCTGCTCTAAACTCTGGTTTCCTGTATGCATGCGTGAAAAGAGTTAATCCTGCATCACTGAAATAGTTTGCATGTCTTATTAAACAGAGATGACAGAACAAACAACATGAAATCTAAATAAATAAAAAACCCAGATTATTTTGACTAGAGATGGAATCGCCAATTAAGGAAATACTAACAAAATGCAGCCCTTCTTCTTCTTCAAGGGACTAATTGTTCATAGAAGACCATAAATGACAAACAAAAAGCATTTACCCTTCTTTTTCTAGCTCTTTATTTTTTGTGTTGGAATGATCACTTGGCATTACATGGAACCCATCAGCTGAAAGTCCCTTTGAACTGCTGATTTTGTGATTTTCAAGATCTACTTCTGAAATTAATGCTGTTCCTTCAAAAGAAAAACAATAATATTTACAAAAATCCAAGAGAAATAAAAACACTAGTGTTTTCAACCTTGTTCTTAAGGTAAGAATTCAATTATTTCTCCAAAGCAGCAACCTTAATACAAATCAGATTTGTTTTAAAAGAGAAAGAATTCCTGAAAAAAAAAAATGCAAAATATCAAGTAAAGCAACAAGTATATGCAACTGTTATCACCAGGAGAATGACTGAAAAAGAACAATTTTCTCGGCTAAGGACACAAAGATACGTACGAATGATACATGGTTTGAGTGAACTATAGTGCCAGTGGCACATTTACTGTCAATAATGGTGAAATGAGATTAGTTTTTATGTAATTTTCAGTATTCTGCAGAATTATAATGCAGCATTAACCATGAAAAAAAATGGAGCCATAGTAATTTCTGAACCCTGCAAAAGAAAAAGTTACATTTTACAGATTCTAAAATCCCAATGTCCCCAAATCAAAATGTGTATAAAATACTACCCCAGTTGAAACATAGCAAACTTCATATATTCAATCATTTACAAAAACAAGGAGTCAACTGATGCATTAAGTGGAACTAATGATGAAATAGGGAAAAGTAGAAACATTAAGGCAGAATTCTGCTAATTTTATACACTTTTTATTTATAAAGCCTCAAAAATACATGAACGTATCTCTGTTCACCAGTAAGTATTTTAGAAAGGCAAATATTTAATGGTTGGGAGATGCTTGTAATTTTTAAACAAACCATCAATAATTGTAATCAGTTTTAAACTTTTATGAGAAAGCCTGAAATCCATATTCTAGCATGACAATGTAAAACAAGCTTTATATTAATTAAATTGCTTTAAGTCACTCTGTAGCCTGAAGGAAACTAATCATTGGTTTCGCGACTTAATCCTCAAACACAGTATTTATAGTTATCTTATGATTTAGGCTTATTGGATCTAGAAATGTCACACAAACATGCATTCAAAAGTTAGCTCCATCAGGAATAATGTATCTCTCCTACCGAATTAGGCCCACCAGTGTCAACACACTTTTCAGTTTCTCTACCTGTCAGCAGTCTGGACCTGTTCTGCATCACCTCCTACAGCCCAACCAATACAGAAATCCACTCCATTCTATTTTGCCAAAGGACAGACCTTCAGTGACAGAAGATGGAGACCTGTTTGGAATTTAGCAGCTTTCACAGCCCCCATCCATCCAAGGGACAGAAGACAGTCAGACTGGAATGAATGCCCACAAAACAAGCAGCATGGATAGGTATTGCTAAGCCATGAGGCCTACCCAATTTCTTTTTGAAAATATCTTAAGCAAGAATAATTGTATGAGAGTCAGGAACAGATAAGTATGTGTTTTGTAGCCTACATATTTTACCGTGTAAATCATATTAATACAAAAAAGCCACTACTAAGTCCTGTGCATTTCACTGAATAATTGAGTTTAAGCAAAACTATATTAAGATTAAGCCAGCTCGACCCAACACCTCAGCTTCTTGGGCGAAAAATAATCATGAGATTCTCAGCGACTCGTTTGGAATAAAGGTTAAAAATAATTTTCATTGATATTCTGTTACCTCTAGCTGGTCTCATCTGTCCCACTGTGAGTGTCCCTTCCACTCTGGAATGAGGCAGTTCACTGGCTCGGGGTTGAAATTCAAAGCCCTGGCTTCCATGCTCTTCCAGCACAGCCTCAAGCACGGCCATTTCCTGTTGAAGTTTTTTTAAGTTGTTTTGCATGGCATCCTTCTGCTGCAATAGAAGAAACTACATTGGGCTATCAGGAGTCAGCTCAGTTGCTAAACAGTAAAAAATAATTTCTATTCAAAATGCTTGTGAATGGAACTACAGCAGAACAACTCTGATCCAAAATACTGAATCTAATTTATTTACATACTTGGTGCTTGGAAAATTACAGTGAGTTTTTATTGTAAAAACAAACCATGTCATGGCAGAAGAAAAAAAAATATTCACTTTGCAATCGTAAAACATTTTGGAATAGATTCCAAGTTATCACAGCCTCGCAGTGAGCAGCAAATACAGGCGTTGGCTTTTACAGAATGATTTACACAATTCAAATAATAGATTACTACTTTTTCCATCCAGTCATCTTAACCTGTTGAATGCCCTAAGACAACACGTCTAACGAAGTGGCCCTTGCATGCCCATTGAATTGGTCCTAAAATTGCACATGCTATTTATTCAGCAGTGGAAAAGGTCCCTATTACATGAATTCCAAGCATACTGAGCCTAGTACAAGAAGGGTTAATAGGCCACTTTATTTAGAAAGTGGTAGTACAGAGCCTCTAATTAAAATTTATGTTTGCTCTCTACTATGACTCAGAAACTCAACAGCTGTTTTCAAATAGGAAAAAATTGCACCCCTTTCCTTCTTAATGCTGTCTCTGATCCTTGAAAATTGCTGTGCCCTCTGCTAAAAATATGCTGTTTACCTCTTAGACCACACAGAATACATGGTTTCAAAGGATGCTTTTATAAACAAACAGTTTTCCAAGCTTGACAGAGGTGGTTTCTATAACAATAGTGGCTATTACATTGTCAGTTCCATCACTGCCACCACGTGGAACTTTCTAGTTATTGCATCACTGACCAAGCTAGAAATGAGAAGAATAACTCTTTCATCAATAAGTCCAGCCCAAAGCTCTCCGGGCTTGTCTACACTGGGCTTTTCAGGGCATGTCTACACTAAAAAATTAAGTCGACATAACTTACTTAGGCATACAGCCGCTGCAGTAATTACATTGCTTGTACATGTCTACTCTTGACTCCTTGTGTCGGTGGTGTACATTCTCACCGGGAGAGTTTGTATCGATTGTACTGTCAGTGTGGGGCACTGTGGGATGACTTCTGAAAGCCAGTAACAGTTGATGAAAGAAAAGCAGCGTCTACACCAACACTGCACTGACCTAATTACATCGACTCTATGCCTCCATAGAGGTGGCGTTATTAAGTCAGTGTAGCTGGGTAGTTACATCATGGGAGTGAAATTTTAGTGGAGACACATAGTTAGGTTGATGAAAACTGCGTTGTGTCGATCTAACTCTCTAGTGTAGACCAAGCCTCAGTCACCAATGAAGTAACACCACTGCAAACCCACAGCACAATTGTGCTATACCAGTACGAACCATGACTTGCAATAGTGCAGCACACACTGGTTTGAACATGGAAGGGCCACCCACACAACAGAAAGGTGAAATTTATTCTTCCTTGGATTCTCTGTTGAGACAGCCAACGGGGTGTGACAGGAGGACAAGGAGGAGTTCTGTGGGGAGACCTATCCACTAGAAACTGGATTGAGGTCAACCAGCCAGTACATATGACCAAGGCACCCTTCCAACATAGTCTGGTCTGGAATCAGTGACCAAGAAGGCAAAGACTTTGTGTTTCTAATTAATCACCATAGCAATCCAGTACCTCTTTCCCCACAGACAACTGGAATCAGATAATAATACAGTTAACCAGGGTTATAATTTTAAAAGTCTCTTTACCATAAATCCAATATCAATTCCTACCAATGCAAACCTTTGGTGTAGGAAGCACAAGTTTCCAGCACTAATCGAATGCAGAAAGGAAGTTACAGACACAACCCACAATTAAGCATCAAAATCTTAATGCTATATGGTGAATAACCTGTAGTAGAACGTGTTGCTAATGCATAAGGCAAAATCTGACAAATATCAGCATTAAAGCAGCTCTGCAGTTCTGGATAGCTTAGTACCTGAAACTAACAGCACCTTTTCTGTAGATCTGTGGCATCCAGTGATGGTAGCTCCATAATTTGCACATGACTGTCTAGTTCCTAGATTTTATACTATCCAACCATATCTGGAAAGTGCATTAAGCAGTTAGAGATCTCAGTTCAGGAACTTGCATACCTGTGTGGTGAGGATCTCACACTGGGAGGACAGCCCAGACGAATCTCCTGGGTGACTGGCTTCACTGTCATATCCGGATGCTTCACCTTGAAAAACAGACACTACGATTCATATATTAAAAAGTACTGTTAATAACAACAACGTCTCTCACTCACCACGGGGCCCATCGCTGCATATTCACAATAAAGAGATTACGGGTGATGTTTTCAAAAGCACCTAAATTACTTAGGAGCAAAAGTCTCATATTCAGAAGTGACTTAGGTCCCTAAGGGAGTGATCTTCTAAAGCATCAAAGTAACAAGAGCACAAGTCCTTTCCAATGGGACTGGTGCTCTTAAGTCCCTTGGGCACTTCTGAAAAATATTTATTTCTATTACTGTAGCACGTGGGAGTCCTAGTTATGCCCATCCTGAGTCTCACTTAATATCAATGGAACTTAAGAGCTTTTGAAAATTTTACCTTAGGTCTGTATCCTAAGAATAGTTTACGTAAGCATCTTTAGAAAAAAAAAAAAAAGCATAATTATCCTGTGAATTTAAAAACTTGTCTAAGGGCTTGTCTACATCAGAAAGTTGCAGCGCTGGTGAGGGAGTTACAGCGCTGCAACTTTGAAGGTGTACACATCTGCAGGGCACCACCAGCGCTGCAACTCCCTGTTTGCAGCGCTGGCCGTACTCCCGTTTTGTCTCGGGTGTAGAGGATCCAGCGCTGGTGATCCAGCGCTGGTAATCCAATGTAGACAGTTACCAGCGCTTTTCTTGACCTCCGTGGAAGCCTCTGGTAATCAAGCTGGTTTCCTTTCCCGGTTTGCTCTCTCGGTCCCGGAGCCAGCCAGCAAACCGCGGGGAAGGAGACCTGCTTGCTCGGGGTTCCGGGACCGAGAGAGCAAACCGGGAACGCCGCGGTTTGCTCTCTCGGTCCCGGAGCCACCCAGCAAACCGCAGGGAAGGAGACCTGCTTGCTCGGGGTTCCGGGACCGAGAGAGCAAACCGCGGCGTTCCCGGTTTGCTCTCTCGGTCCCGGAACCCCGAGCAAGCAGGTCTCCTTCCCTGCGGTTTGCTGGCTGGCTCCGGGACCGAGAGAGCAAACCGCGGCGTTCCCGGTTTGCTCTCTCGGTCCCGGAACCCCGAGCAAGCAGGTCTCCTTCCCTGCGGTTTGCTGGCTGGCTCCGGGACCGAGAGAGCAAACCGCGGCGTTCCCGGTTTGCTCTCTCGGTCCCGGAACCCCGAGCAAGCAGGTCTCCTTCCCTGCGGTTTGCTGGCTGGCTCCGGGACCGAGAGAGCAAACCGCGGCGAAGCTGGTTTCCTTTCCCGGTTTGCTCTCTCGTCCCGGAACCCCCCTTGAAGCCGCCCAACAGCGCTGCAGTGTGGCCACATCTAACACCACTTGCAGCGCTGGTTGCTGTAAGTGTGGCCACTCTGCAGCGCTGGCCCTATACAGCTGTACTAATACAGCTGTAACAACCAGCGCTGCAAAATTTTAGATGTAGACATGGCCTTAGAGTAGTAAGTAATGTAGAACTGAACAGCAAGAGATATCAATTTCCGTTTCTGTGGATATTTTTTCCGGGAAAACCACCTTAGAACTAACAGTGAAGTTTGGTCAGCAGACCCAGGAATCAAATTCTTATATGAAATTCAACACTTTGGTCAACAGGTGCTGGGGCCAAATTAATTCCAGGCTCTATTTTAGTCATTTCCTCTCTGCTCTAAGAATTACTATGAGAATTTAACTTAAAGGAAACAAAAATGAAGAAAAAACGCAGAAAAGTAAATAATTTATTTATGCTTCTGATTTGATTGCATATTACTTAGATAGTAAGCTTTTGGTGCATGGACCGTCTTTTTGTTTTGTGTTTGTACTGCACCTGACCCAAGGGGACTCCTAACTATTCAGTAATACAAATAATAAATTGGAGCAAGGATATCTTCCTTTGTACCTAAATGTGGTTGCACATTCTGGTCTAGTTGGTGTCCACCTTCCAAATCAGTTTTTCTTCCTGTCAGCTCTTCATTACCATTTGGATTAGCTTCTCTGCTTACATTCGAACTGCTCATTTCTTTGGAACAAGGAGCTAATGTTATGGGCGTCTTCAACTCTTGTGGTCTATTGGTTGAATCTTCTGACATGTTGGACTGGGAAGAAAATAAGTTAACGGAGCATTCTGACTCTTGGCTTGGAGAAACACACATATCTCTCAAGCTGACTCGAGGTGTTTTCTGTACAGCTTTATTATTGCCACTGCTACTGTTCAGCAATGCTAGAATCTCTGCCGGGGATGAAGACTCTACTGTAGACATGATCTGTTCTGTAGGCTGCAATGGTGTGCCTGCTGATTTGCCAAATATTAATGCCTGAAAGCACGGTAGTTCTTCATCTTCACTAGACTCCTCCTCGGAGGACTGCAATTTCCAGGCGGGTCTTCTGGGTTCCCGAACAAAGTTTTGAGACTTAGACTTAGAACTACTGCTGCCACTGTTCAGTTCTCTTAATGAGGGTTCCTGATTCTTTTTAACAAATACAGCAGAAATTTCTTTCCTATCTATTTCACAAATGCTTATGTTCTCTTTAATGTCACCAGCAGAGCACAATAAGCCATCAGGGGTCTCTGACAGCAATGGAAAATCACTAGTATCTTCAGTGGGTTGTTCCAGAGCCTCCTCTGAAATTAAGCACTCAAGCACACCTACGCTGGCAATTTGGAATACTTGTTCTTTATCACTCTTTACTTGTTTGCATTCCCCTTCATAACCATTCTTTTCAATTACTTTGCAGCTAAATTCAGCAGGGCTTTGTTGACAAACTACAGGATATACCAGGACTGGCTTAGGCTGTAAATTTAATACCGGCCCTTTGTTTTCAGCTTCTTCAGCTTTTACTCCTTGATTGCTTTCTGTTTCATTCATTGTGCTTAAATCAGTTATTTGGAAAATTTGCTCTTCTATATTACTCCGGTCACCTAGGCTTCCATTACTTTTGTTTAGGTTCTGACTTAATTGACTTTCTATCACTATCTCAGGTGAAATTCTCTTTTCCTTTGGTTGTCTTCGTTTTTGCAGTCTGCCCCTACTCTTAATCTTGGCTGTGGCTGCTCTTGGTGGTGAGAATAACTGCACTTGATCTGGAACTTGTGAAATAGTCTTGCCATCATCACCAACGTGTCCATATTCAGTGTCCCTGGAAAAGTGAGTTCCTGGCTTATGCCCAGAAATACCTTTAGCAGAGTCAGATGTTTTAGGCTCTTCTCTCTCACAAACCTCATCCAGGCCCACTGTTTTTTTAACATATGTAGGTTCATTTTTTAAGTCTCTATTGTTATGCCTATATTCTACACAGCTAGCACCTGATTTCCTTAGAGTTTCAGAAGCAGTGCTTTCTGTCACCGATTCCTTCACTGGACTAGGATGAAGGGTAAATGATAGTCTTTTTGAATGTCTGAACATATTTCGGAGGTACTGTGTATCTATCTCACTGTCTTCAGTTTCTGTGTTCAACTCTGAAATGAGTTTAGCTTCAGGTGACTTTGGGTTTCTGAACCTTTCCAAGTCATTTTCTGTGCAATGTCTATTGGTCTTGGGTGAACCCGCACACAACTCTTTCTTCTTGGGCTCAGTCGCAGCACATTGATTATTCTCAGACAAATTCTGCACTGGGCAGGCAGCTTGATCCACATTTGTGGAATGAGGCTGCAAGAGTGACTGGCTGCCTTGATTTTCACAAACTTGAGAATCTGTATCAGGCACAACAGAACAAGCATTTAAATCCTCCACTGATATTTTGACATAGAAGAGGCCCTTTCCAGTTTGCATACCGTCAGAACAATTTTCAGGATTACGGTGTGTTTTATCTGCTTGCAAGTCATTGCCCTTCAGATCAGTGTCTGACAGAGGTATGCTATGGTTCAGTACATCCTGCTGCTCATCAGGGTCTTTGCATTCAGGGACATGTACCAATACATTCCTCTGTAACCCAGGGGAGGAATCTTTGCTTTCACTGGCATGCTTTCTTGCTCTCTCATTTGGCTCACCTCTTCTCCTGGTTTCTTTTGTCATTTTTTCAGTCAGTAACTGAAGCCTCCGGCTGCGTCTGACTCGTTTTTTTTCTGAATCACCTTTTCTTGGCTCTTCACTGCTTGGGTAACTATCAATCTGCATCTCAGTCAGATCAGGGCAACTTGAGTTTCTATCCACTACCAGCTGCAGAGAACACACAGGCCTACCTGAATGTCTGCTTCTTGTTGTTTGTGAGCTTCTCATTTTTTTACTACTCTTTCGGTCACAGGTATTCTGTGCTGGCTCTCCATCAGTGCTGTTGCAAGTTACTTTCTCAGTATCATTTTTCAATATGGATTTCCCCTCTTGGAGGGGAAGTTCTGCTGGTATACTGTCCCCATTTTTCACACCCATGGGACTCCCATTAACAACAGTGGAACCTTCACCACTTTCTTTCCTTCCAGCATTTCTACCAACAAGGCACTGATTAACACCCTCAGAGTGCTTCTTTAGATCCTTTTCATCTCTCTTCTTGATGAAGTCCACAGGTTGCAGATCAGAGGCAGTCTTTCTTTTCCGTTTTAATTTACTTGCTCCGGAATTACTTGAGGGTTTCACATCAGTAGTAACATCTTCCATTTTTGGACTCCATGGCATCTCTCTCGTGTGGACTAGGGGGTTTGACTTCTTCTCTCTTTTATAAGTTTTCCCAAATATTTTGTCTTCAATGTTATGCACAATTGATTTTGACAAACTCCTATCATTTTCACATCCCATCACAACTTCTGTGCAGTTTACAATCAGGTCAGTCTTCTCTGAAATACAGGACTCTCTATCTGATAAATATGAATCTCCATCTTCTGTGTCAGTTGCCCCAGCAGGAGCATCCTGGGAGGAACTAGAAGACAGCATCTCATTGCTTTTAGAAAACCACTCGTTGACCTTTTGAATGCTTCTCTTCAGTCTTTTCCCAGAAACTTGACTCAAAGGATTGCTGTGAAGAGTCTTAGGCTGCCACAGACTTTCCAAAGCAGGTTCCCTTTCATGCAGGGAGCTACTCTCAGGTTGACATGTTTCTACAGCTTCAGTATGCTGGACACCATTACCTGTCTTCTTGCTTTTATCTAATTGCTTTTCTGAGCTATGTGCTAAACCAGACTCTTTGTTTTTACTACTGAATGGAGTTTCCCCAGCATCCATTTCTTCTGCACTGTAGAATAAACTTGTGTCCTCATTCAGCAAAGAGCTGGCGTTGGCTGTTCTGTCACACTGCTCTGCCTGTGAGTTTGAAACAGAAATGCCCTGGCTTTCCTTTAAATGACCCTCAGCCACATTCACTTGAGCAGCCTCTAAATCTTCGATGCTGTTCCAAATGCCTTTGCTGTCTTCCTCTGAGACACCACATTCACCTGAAAATACATAAGACTTACAAGCTGTTAAGCACCTCAGGGTTTGCATACACAGGAATAATGAAGTGCTTAACTGCTAATATTTTGTTTGCTAATACGCAGAATTTTAAATGTTATTCATAAAAACTAGTTATAGCTTAAAAAAACCTACCTACATGCACACTCAGGTACAACTATCAGACTCACTAGATGATATCTTTTGTTTAATTATTCCAGACCTAGCTCATCTCTCATTTTTCCAGGATACTTAATTTCAGAGTTTTTGTTACTTCCTCTACGCTGTCCTATTCCCTGATATTCAAAGGCTAATTAACACCAAGTCATTCCTCATTTTTCTGCATTTTTAAGTGGGCACGTTATTCTATTTAAACTACGAGTCTTTCAATTGCCAATCCTTCAAAACATTTTTAGAAATATAATTGACAACCAGTATGAGTAGGTTACAAAAGCAGACTTTATTTGAATACCTGGAACTAACAGAAAGTTCACCAGCAAAAGAAAGACAGAACTACGAGTTAGTAGTTTGATTATACAGGCATGAAAGAGCCTCACTAACCCCTGCAGCTCCTGAAATTTCTCTGGATTGAATTAAGTTCAAGGTCTCTGTCCTTATCTTCAAGGTGCTATTTGGCCTGAGCACAGGACACCTAAAACATGACTAAATCCCCAAGATGAGGATTCTGGTCAACTACTCTGCTGCCCTGGTAAAATGGAACTTTTCCCATAAGGGTAATGCTCATCTGTGCAGGAGTCAGAGGCTTCTCTGAGACTGTGGAATGAACTCCCACAGGAACTAAGGACCATCGCAACCCTCACCACTTTGCACTCCAAGTGCAAGATGCACTTTTTCAACTTGTCTTCTTTAATTTAAAAACAAAAACAAAACCCTACCAATACAGTTCGCTGCACACACTATTCCCCATATGTGGAGAGGATGGGAGAAACACTGAACCACATGTGACATATGTTCACAGTGATGCTTAATGCACTACCGGAAGGTACTCAGATACTACTGTCATGAGGGTGATATAAGAACCCATGCAGAAAAGAATTTGTTTTGCACTTTAAACAAGTTCATTTTTCTGCTTCCATGCACACAGTTAAATATTTGCTAACAAGTCTGATACTGACAATCAAATGCCTAACATTTGTGTGTGTTTAATCTGTAAACAGCTTGCCTCATAACTACACACACTCTAGCCAAAGTCATTAACAAAAATGAATTCAGTACAGTACTGAGAGTGCACATTACCTAAACATGGAAATGGACGTTTTAATTTATAGGAAGTCAAATTTAATACTATAATTTCAAACTTCCTTCCTCTCCATATGTACTATCTGGCACAAAAATATCACACATACCTAAGATATCTGATGAAAGTATTTCTCCTGCATCTGACTTGAGAGGCCACATGTTGTATGGACTTTCACTTTCCTTCTCAGCATACTTTAGTTCTTCCTCACACTCTCCTTTTTGAGGTGGAGTCTGAAATAATTCTTTGTCTCCCATTCTGTTTGGAAGGATTGTGAAAAAGAAAATCCATGTAGTCACAAGTGCAATAATGCTTTGACATAATCAGAAGATACTATTTTATACCCAATAGCAAACAAAGGTTATTTACCAGATAATTATTATTATTATTTCTGCTCCTCTGAAGACATTGTATTGCAGGATTCATTCTCATCCAACCCAGCTTCTCCCCTCAGAGTGTGGGTAACTGTTTCTGAAGTCTTTTTCCCCCTTGCACCTGATTTTTCACTATCTCATATAGATAGAGAGAGAGACAGAATGAACTGTTGTGGTTATGATGGTGCTGTACCAAATCTTTTGGAAAATACAGTACCTGATGTTTGCACCATGGAAAAGAATGATCTGAACCTTCATAAATGAATCATCAGAATAGAAACCTAGAACATGAGGACTGTGTATGAAGGGAAGCTTGCCATTGTGACCAAAGAATTGAAAAAAGATGTAAGATAGACATATGTGAAATCTCAGAGCTGCAGTGGAATGGCAGGGGCCATTTTATGATGATGGATGGGTATGCCATGTACTATGCAGGCTCTGTGAAAGTGAGAGAAAAAGTGGTTACATTTATCATATCCAAGGAGACATCCAAGCATGTATTTGGACATAATCTAGTCAGCAACAGAATAATCAGAATTTGCCTTTGAGATAAGCCAGTTAACATTGATCATATAGGTTTATGTTCCTACGACAGCAGCTGATGACAATGCAGCTGATGAGTTATATGATTGGTTTGAAAAGACACCCATTGAAACACCAAGTAAAGACATCATCCTGGTAACTGGAGACCTGAATGAGAAAGTTCGAGCTATAAGCTCTCAAAGAAGTAATGAGAAACAATGATCTGGGTTTACAAAATGAGAGAGGAAGGTGTTTAGTTGAATTCTGCTGTTTAATCATCTAGTCATTAGAATTATCATCTTCACCCAACATCCTAGACGTTTATAGACATGGAGGTCACCTGACAGTGTGACAAAGATCCAAATCACCCATGTAATGATACAGGGACATTGGAGATCAAGCATCCAATGGGCAAAGATTTTCCTGAGTGCAGATTGTGAGTCAGACCATCAACTGTTTGCCTCGAACAGAAAATTAAAACTTAAGATAACATGTCTGGCAGGTCCACTACACCTGGACCTGTCCAAAATCAAAGAAAACTACAAGATTTTTGTAAAGAATGCATCCGAGTCATTGTCACAGGTGAAAGAGGAGAACAACCTGAATAAGCTCTGGGATAAAATGAAAAACTAGCATGCTCAAAGCCTCCAAACAACACATTCTGAAAAGCCAGCATCAGATGGCACTACAGTTAATGGAGAAGTTGTTTGAGCTGGCAAAAACACAATGCAGAGTGAAAGAGAGGTGTGGAGACTGAAGAATGCAGGAGAAAATACAAGGAACTGAGCAGATGGATTCAAAGGCAGACTAGACGAGACTGACAGATGCTGCGACTGAAGGACAGGAGTTATAGCACTTGATAATTGCCCTGTTCTTTTCGTTCTCCTTGAAATATCCGACAGTGACCAATGCCGGAAGACAGGTCACTGGGCTAGATGAACCATTGGTCTGACCCAGAATGGTCATTCTTATGTTCTTATGACAACAAACACAATAGGGCAAAATGCAAGGAACTTGAGAATTATAAAGGCAGTAATTTTAAAAAAAAAGCTATTCTCCCAGTGGTCAGTCTCCTTACTAAAAAGTTTTCCCCACGAGCACCCATAATAAAAGATTACGATGACAGAGTTCTTACTGAAGATGATATCAAATGCAAGGGGAGCAATTACTGTACCAATCTACATGCTTTATCAGAACCACTTACAATACATGACAGCAGAGAAGAGATACAGAGCTGAAGCCATAAATCCTTAGGGAAAGTGGGGTGTTATATTACGAAAATTAAGCCTAGGAAAGCACCATGGGTGGATAACATACCAGCAGAATTGCTAAATGCAAATGGTGTCCACAATATTGACCTCGTGGAAAATCTGATATGATGTATGGATGACTAACAACTGGCTGGACAACAACTGGACAAAGGGAATCTTTCTGCCCTTGCCAAAGAACAGGGATATAACAGAATGCAGTAACTGTTGTACCATCTCCCTGATATAGCACATGAGCAAAGTGCTGCTCTACATAATTCAGGATACCATGAAGTATGATAGGAGCAGAACTACCACTACAACTATGTGATTTCAGAGAGGAATGAGACATAGGGGATCAAATTTGCAAATATCCATATCACTGAAAAACCCAAGGAGTACAAACATCCATTGATCACGTGATGCCATCTGACATAACTATCACTGGAGGATATAGGCAGACACAGGGATTCCAAAGCATCTACTTAAATTCATTGCAAGTCTCTTCTGTCAACAACAGGCCATGGTGTGAAAAGCAGAGATTGGTTTTCCATTGAGCAGAGTGAGAGACCACAGTGCATTTTTCCCCTCGAGTCTTTTCCACGTGTTCACAAAATTTATTAAAATTCAAGCCCTGGAAAGTTTTGAAAAAGTGGAAGGAGCTGAGGTTCCATTGGTGGACGCTTCTTAACTGACCTCAGATATGCTGATGATATAACACTTTTTGCTGCAACCACAGACACAATGCAATAAATAATGAAGCCTGTAAAAACATGTAATCAGGAATATGGACTATTCCTGAATGTGGCAAAAATGGAATGCATGTATGTTGCCATGATCAACAACAACATGATACAAGTGGACATTACGATTAATGGTCAAGCTGTAGAGGCAGTAGATGAATTTAATTATCTGGGATCATATACATACCAACCAAGGAGGCTACTCTGAAGAAGTTGGAAGACTAGGAATGGCTTCTCTTTTGAAAGTGTGGAAAAACAATGGTATCTGGAAATGTATGAAGGTTCAACTGGTGAAAAGCGTAATATTTTCCATAGTGACTTATGGATGTGAATCCTGGGACACTAATGTTAGCTGTCAAGGGAATGCAGAATGTGAGTAGAAACTGGATTTAAGTGTAAACACGTCTTCATACACGTTTTGTGAATAATGTTTACCACAGCATTGTCGTCATCTATTTGGAAAGTCCATCAAAGGTGCCTAGTGCCGCTAAATGCTATAGGTCCCTCTTGACAACACTGCAGCACATCTGATTCTCTAAGACCCAACAAGGAGTAGTTAAACAAGATAAACTAGAAAATACCAACCACATTCCAAGTATTGTTCTCTTTTACTTACCCACCACCACCTGCTTTTTCAAAAAGATCATCAGAAGAATCAGATCCTGAAAAAAAACCCAAATCAGCTGTTAGCACTCCAGCTGAGAAGACCCAAAAAGCAAACCAGGATTTGTCATTGTTTCACTGTGCTGTATTCACAGAAGCACTTATTCCCTGGTCTCTCTCACAATTAAGTTCTTTCAGCTTGTACTATGTGAACTCCATCTTGATCATGCCAGCAATTTATGCTGGGTGTAATTTCTCTGTGCAGATACATTGTTGCCCCAGCACAAAACAATGTACTAAAGCTTTTTATACAGAGACAGCTAGTGAAAGAAGAAAAGTTCTGATCTGAGTTTCTAATTTTTCACCCAATACAGAAGGCACTGGCTAGTGTCTAAAGCATGAGACTGGAAGTTGGGAGCCCTGGCTATATTCTAATCCCAGCTCAGGCTTCTGTGGCTCAGTTTATCTCCTTTTCATAAGTGGAGAATTCTGCACTCCCAAGGATGGTGCAAGTCTAAATTAATTAGGAACACAGGAACTGTCATATGGAATCAGACCTGAAGTCCACCTAGTCCAGTATCTTGTTTCTGACAGCAGACAGTGCCAGCTGCTTTAGAGGAAGGTGTCAAAACTCCACAGTAGGCAGATGTGGGATAGTCTGCCCCGAACATTAGGTCTCATCCTGATAGCAGTTAGAGATTGGCCTAAGCCTTGAAGCATAAGGTTTAATTACCATCATTATTTTTAACAAGTCTGGATATTCTTGATATACATATAATTATCCAATCCTTTTTTAATCTTGTTAAGTTCTTGGCCTCACAGACTGCCTGTGGCAGTGAGTTTCAGATTTTAATTACACATTGTTTGAAAAAGTATTTAATCAGTTTTGAATTTCCCACCCAATACAATTAAAATGTCCCTTGTTCTTCTGTATGAAACAGAGAGAATTGCTTGTAAAACACTTTGCTATTCACAGGCAGAAGGTGCTAAACAAGCATTATTATGCTTTACATTAGTACATTTACACACAGGGGTTCTTACCAAATTCGATGTACACTGCTTTACCAGATTCACATTTCTGCCTTTTGTTTCTGAGAGAACTCCTCCTGACCATGTTGTCTGCAACCTGGGCATCAGCATTAGCTTCCTGCCAATAAAAGAGTACAGAGGAAGTGGTTACTTCAAAAAACAAAAGTAAGCCGGTCAGGCTGAATTATATAATCAGTAGGATGGTCAGATACAACCATTCTACCTTATGCTCCATAAAGTATCTGGAGACTCAGTATAGAACTTTAACATGTGCAGTTCATGAGAGTGGCTTTAACTGATTTATTTGAGAGGTATTCTGCAATTAATAAACATTCTTCTGTTGTAAAAGCAGAAATGTAATTTTTAGTCATTTAACATTTCAAAGCATTTCTGTTACAGTTCTGCCACATTTAGCATAGGATTATATTCAACATTTGGCAGATCAGACAAGTGTCCTAATGAGTCCTGGGAACGAGCTTAGGCTAAAAAAAAAATTACCACCCATTTGGGAAATCTCTTTTTGATTATAAATAGCCAAGAATATTTTCTTCAAATTCATCACTTTACTACCAAAAAATTAAAAACAGTGGCCAGTGTTTAGGTAGACTGTAAACTAAACAACCTTTTTTTTAAAGCTCTGCTGCAAAAATCAATTCTTTCCCTAACATCACCAGTTGCACAGGACTAGAAAAACCATCCAACAGAAGCTCATGCTACTGTCAGCTCTCACGGGAGATGCCTTTCCACTTGCTTCAGTGTAACATTTGAAAAGTTATTTTTCAAGGTTATTACGGGCTATTACAATGTCAAGTAATTTTCTTTTATAGTTTTTTTTTTGTAAAGTCTGCAATGTCCTTTTAATAGTTATTCAGTTAGGATTCACCATTATACATTAGTAGAAAAAACCTCATAGCAGTAATTTCAGCAACAATTAATATATATTACAATCTTGCATAATAAAAAGTAATGAAGCCCTTTTATTCAAGCAACATCTTTAAGGAGAGTTATTTCAGTCAAATAGTCATTTAAAAACACCACAATATAAGGATTTTGGCTCATTTAAATTAATTCAGAGTTGCATTCCTAAATCACTAGCCATCGGATGATATTCCAGATTAAAAATAAATAGAAGAGAAAAATTACCAAGGTTGGATTTTCTTGTTCTTGAATTCTTTTTTGTCTGTTTCTGTAGCCTTTACTTTGGATAATGGAACCTTCCCTCCACAGAAGCTCAGTAGAACTGGTTTCTACAGGTTTTTTAGAAAAATCCTGACTGTTTAAAACTGAGAAATGATAGAAGAAAAATATTAGGAAACTAACTTTCTTCCACCATAACCGTTAAATAACCATGAACTGGACACTAATACATCATGTGCAACAGTAACAGAAGTCCTGTACAGACGCTCCCCGGGTTGCGCAAACGCGACTTACGGAAATCCAGAGTTACGGAAAAAGTTCCATAAACACCTTTTTTTTTTGGTGCGTAATTATCAAAGGTACGTTCCCGACTTACACAAAACTCAACTTACGCAAGGCCTTCCAAAACAGAACACTTTGCTTAAGTCGGGGAGCTTCTGTATGTACAATTGTATCTTGTACATAATGCTCCAAGCCCCAGAAAATAAAGTTATTGATTTTAAGAGTAGCAATGAACAAATTACTAGCATTAATTTTACACTACAAAACTATCCCTAACCTAGACTCATGAGAAATTCCTTACAAACTAATTTTACTGAAGCCCAATCTTAAAAACAGATCGTCCAGGCAAATCGGTACGACCACATGGATCAGCTTGCAGGATCAGGGTCTAAAACTAGTAATTTTAAAGTGATGCAAAACAATTAAAAAAACTGAGAACTGTCCAACTCCATATATCAAAACACCTTCCCATAAAAAAGCCCTATCCCAAAATACGAACAAAAATATGTATCTAAAAGTCTACCAGTTCCAGTGTTCTAGAAAGGATTGTTTCATATCAGAACAACATGATTGAGAGTGTACATTTAAATGTAATTAGTGCAGTGCTTCACAGTTCAGTCTCATTAGGCTAAAAATTAATTATATCACAGTTTAGTTAAAAAAAATAAATAGAAGAAACTAAAGACACAGTAAGAGGAGTTGGGGGCAGCGGGAAGAGAGGAAGCAGGACAAGACTTTTGACATGGTTATAGAATTAAAATTAGCTAACACAAGTTCAAACATATCTCGGATGAACACTGAAAATATGGTCAGATACCGTAGTCATTCCACACACAGAACGATCCTCGAAGTCCTGGGATGGGATTTTCAGAAGTGCCGGGGTGACTTTCTTTACAACTTATGGCCCTAAATAACTAAGCACTTCTGAAAAACCCACCCCATGGAGTTTTACACATTGACTATGGTACTGGATGCATAATTTTGACACAAATGCCCAAAAGTTTACTATGAGTGCAGACCCTTGGAGACAAGCAATACCTACACTTGATTCCAGTGTCAAGTTCAAAAGCATGGATAGTTTCCAGTAGTCCTTCAATTAGCTGCTTAAATCTTGGATTTTCCTGAAGACTTCTGAAACAAAAACAACAGATGTGTGTCAAAGAGGAAGGCATGGGTAAGTTACCAGTAGTTCCCTGGGAATCTGAGCTAGGTAAGGAGGGGGATGCAACTGGGTATGAGTAAAATGAGGCAGTGCTAAGAACTGTTTCCAAGGAGCAAAGGCTCGATTCCCAAAGATGCTATAGCCAGATAGCCAGTATTACTGTAATTAAAGCATTATTCACTTTAGAATAAACCAAGAGGTGGTACACATTATCCTTACAATTTTATACTTAATTATTCTAATGTAGCTTTAGCATAGAAACTGCCTGTGATGGTTAAACAATGGTTAAATCTGAGATATTTTACAGCACAAACATTTCCTAGGAGTAGATTCTGAACCATACAGCTGTTTTGGAGATGGTCACAGAAAACGCTAAGAGACAATTCTTCCTATTTTTCTACTCTTTCAAATTTTTGTTCTTTATAAGTGAAGACATTTGCACAAAACAAGATCTTCTGTTTTAGAGTTCCATTTGCTCTCTCTCTATCCAACGCCATGGTCCCGAGAGTACATTACCTTTTGGTAATCTCAGTCTTACACAGTGGACACTGAGCTGGGCCTTTTTTCTTTTTGCTGAGAAGTTTAAACATACAGAATCTATTAAAAGAAAGAGGAAAAATCATGCTGGTAATACGTTTTAACAGAAGAAATTGGTTTTTCTAAAAAGCAGTACCCATTTTGATAGGTTTCACTTTGCTAGGATAACCTCATCTCTGTACAGATCTGTCATTGTCAAACTGAGTACCTACATTATTACTACAGAGCTTAAACCAAATTGAGCATCTCTCTTTTGAAATGGTCTCCGAAGCTGCAGCTAGTTCCAGCTGGAATGGATTTTCTTCTCTTGAAATAGCTAATCATTAATTTATTAAGTAGTCTACTCCATTAGCATTGCTGGGAGAGAGTATGCTCAGAGAGCACTATGCACTGAAGAAGTTTGGAGGCCCACCTGCAGAATATATGGTCACATTTTGTTGAGACTGGCTCTTTTATCAACTCCAAACTGAAAGAGGAAAAAAATATTTACAGTTATACATCTGAAAAGACAATACAACAAAAATAAATAAAGAAAGACAAAATCTTGATTAAACTAGAAAACAAAACATAATCTTTGCCAAGAAAAGCAGAATATTCAACAAAAAGAACGAGGAGTACTTGGGGCACCTTAGAGACTAACAAATGTATTTGAGCATAAGCTTTCATGGGCTAAAACTCACTTCATCGGATGCATGTAGTGGAAAAAATGATTTTATATACACACACACACACACACACAAAATGAAAAAATGCCATACAAACTATAACGAAAGTAATCATTTAAGGTGGGCTATTATATTCAACATAATTTTTGTTCGGGCACCAGGCAAGGTGGCTGACTTATCCAGTTGTGCAGCCTATTCCACAGTATTAGTTTTTCTAAAGCAATTTCTTTCTTCCTTCCTCTGTACCTAAAAGGTATGCTTTCTGGAAATGCCAGTTCAGTATGGCAGGGGACAAGCTGTTTTGCAGCTACAAAACACATCCTCTTCCACTCTGTCCCCTTGTGGAAACACTGGGAATACAAGCCTTCCCTATACCAATTCTATTCTACTCAGGTTATGTGACCCTCATCACTGCAATATGATTATTTTCCAGAAGTGCATTAAGTGATATGATTAGTATCAGTCATGTGTGATCCTCTTTTTCTGTTTTTCTCCCAAGAAGAAACTGTGTGTGGGGAGTGGTTTACTCTATTTTTAAAAATTATTTATTTATATCAATTTAATATATGTACATTTTGCTGTGTGTTTACATTAGCAAAAGCAATGTGAAAGATGTGAACCTTGCATTTAGAGCAGAAGAGGGAGATGGCTGTGGTAGTTCTTAGTCCCTGTGGGGGTCTGTTCCAGTCTTGGATAGACTCCCCCGTGAAAGTTCTGTCTCCTGCACAAATGACCTTTATCTTTGCTGTGGATAGTTCCATTGATCCAGAGAAGCAGCACTTTCACCTGCAGTCCTCGTCCTAGAGTTTTAGGGATCTTTTAAATATCCTGGACTCAAACCATTTAGTGTCTTGAAGAGAAGGACTGAGTCCTTGAATTGACATAGTAGTATATAGTGAGGCCCTGAAGAGAGCAGAAGACAAGTTTGATGTATTTGCAGTAGCTCATGTTGCTGGGGAGATCGGTTGCCACATTCCATACTGGTTGTAGTTTCCAGAGGGCCAACAGCTTCATTCCCAATTAGACAGCATTCCTCTAGCCCAGTGGTCCCCAACATGGTGCCCGCAGGTGCAATGGCACCTGCCAGGGCATTTATGTATGCCCACCTAGTGCCCAGCAGGGGAGAGAAGCTGTGGCCTGGCACCTGACGGGGACAGAGAACTCAGGCTGCGAGCATGGTGTTCTCTGTTCCCAGCAGGCGTGGGGCCTGCCTAGTGCCCAGCAGGGGAGACAAGCCACTGCCCTACGCCTGCCGGGGACAGAGAACTCCGGGGCCGCAGGCTGTGGGCGCCGGTGTTCTCGGTCCCTGGCAGGCATGGGGCCGTGGCTTAAACCAGCGAGAAGCCACAGCCCTGTGTCTGCTGGGGACAAAGAACTCCGGGGCCGCAGGCACCGGTGTTCTCGGTCCTTGCAGCTTCTCTCCGGCTTCTCTCTGGATTCCTATATTATGTTATATTAAATATGATGTTTTTCGTATTATTTAATGTACAAATACAAAATAAGCCTTGAAAAATTGTTGGCACTCACCACACTCTTCTGAAAACATGAATGTGCTACTGGCCACAAAAAGGTTGGGGACCACTGCTCTAGCCTGTTGAGATGGGACCCAATCTCCTAGAACATGTGACTTGCAGATGCTACTTTGAAGCACTCCTAAACTGTGCACTGAATAGTACAGTAGTGCAACTTTAATTAAGAGAAACTGCACCATGCTGGAAACTCCTCAAAAAGTTCACTATGATTATGATGGTTCTCATGTCTTGGCTAGATTAACTCAAAGCTTTGAAGCAGACAGACAATCCCTGCTTGGATACAACCCTACTGCTTTTTGAGATACAGCACAGACAGCAGAAATCAATGTTATTGGGAAGCAAGTTCTAGCTAGGGTACCACATGCTCATCTAATACCACAGAACTGGAATAACTACATTCCAGCACTGTAAGTATAACCCAAACCAGGCAGACATCCTGCAAACAAACTCAGAACCCAGGAAAATTTCAACACAAAATAAATAAAAAAACCAAACAGGATTGAAACCATTCTTGTAGTTTGTCTTACAAACACTGACTAAGGCTAAGAGAGACATTTCCTCCTCTGCCACATCTTTGACTAAAATGGCTCACTGCACCATGTTCAGCATCTTATTTTTCAGGATGACGTTTCATAATGAACATTCACACACCTATCTTTGGATTGGTGAAGGCTCATAAATACAGGACCTGCTCAATCAGTGAATGATATTATTAAGCCCCCCCGCCATCCAAAAATCCAATGCACACTATGTTTTAATAGGAAGTAAGGACTCCAAAGGTCTTCTACTATCAACCCACCTTTTCCCTCCCCCACTCCCACATACAAGCAACCATCGCTAGAGGGAAGATATGAAATAAATTTCTAAGCGGGACAGAGGGAACAGAGTAAGAACAAAAGAAAACCAGAAAGGGATTAGAAAAGCTATTCCACTGGGGAAGTCCTTTGCCTCACTGTGATTTTTAGTAGAACAGTTAAATTCTATTCCTCTACCTTTCAAAACTAGTTATGGCACACCGGATGGAACCCTACATTCTTGTGAGCATGGGCAGACAAGGTCAAAACAGTTAAATCTGCTCTAGCCTCAGTACAAAAATAAAACGAATAAATGCAGTAGGGAATTACAGTAGCAAAATCCACCTGGTACAGAAAGAAACATTTAGTAAATAACTTGGCTTGAGTCATTTTAACTCTTTCCGCTGTTCTTAAAACATGTTAGACAGGAATGGCTTCAAAATATTAACTCACTTTTGACCCTGAATCCTTTGTTGTTGTGGCTTTGAGATATACTCCTAATGGATTTACTTGAGCAGTTTCCAGGCTTTAGCCATTTTAAAGTCAGCAAGTACAACCTACCTTCGACATGTGGAAAAATTCCCCGTTATTTAGATAAAATGTCATATATCTAGGCAAGCATGCTGTTAACAGGCCGAGTCATGTTGTGAAACCCTAAGGGTTTCACAGTTCTTGTATCCACATCAGGAGGACAGATCATTCAGAATCCCAGAATCTCAGAAATTAGCAGCATGTAAGAACAGGCTAAGTATTTTCTGTTCACTGCTAGCATTCTTCTTCAACAGCTGCCACAGAAATGGATTTTAGCTCAATGAACCTCAGTGAATAAAGCAGAGAAGAAAACATGCTATATAAACTTTGCCAAGTACCACAATGACTCCAATTAAAAGGCTACATCAAAATGACTGTTACTTGGTGTGACAAACTTGGGAAAGTTCTTAATGTTTCTCTGAATACTGTGTTGGTTGCCTCAGTGTACCCTAGGCAGTTCTTAAGTATCTGGCAGAGCAAAGGGCCCAGTGCACTAAATACCTGACACTCTGCCTCTTAGCAACTGATGGCCTGGGCCCCTCCTCTGCAAAGGTGCCAGCTGGAAGGTGTTGGAGACAAAGGGATCAGGTGACCTCCTGGCCCGGGAAAGGGGCTGAGGAGAGAGGGGGGCTGGGAGGGGTTGTTAGTCTGGAGCTGGCTGAGGGCAGACGTGGGGGGTGTGGCTCACTGCCCCCCCAGAATGGACCCAGCCGAGGGGTCCAGTTCTCTGTACCTACAAGCTGTTTTAGACCCTGTTCCTGTCATTGAATAAACCTCTGTTTACTGGCTGCTAAGAGTCACGTCTGACTGCGAAGTGGGGGTGCAGGACCCGGTGGCTTCCCCAGGACCCCGCTGGGGTGGACTCGCTGTTGGGAAGCACACGGAGGGGCAGAGGATGCTGAATGCTCCAAGGAGAGACCCAGGAGGTGAAGACGTGTGAGCTTCTTGCCCTGAACAAGTCTGCTCCAAGGGAGAGGAGGCTCCCAAAGTCCTGCCTGGCTTGGTGGGGAGGAGTTCCGGAGCATCGCCCGGGGACTCTGTGACACTTGGTCAAAGCAAATAAAGCAGTTTCTGCTGCAAAATAGTCTAAAATAATAATTGCTATACCAAAATCTACAAGAATAGTAGCCAAAAAAGCAGCATCAGCATTAACTCTCATTCCTGCATCCTTAATTTTTATGACTCTCCTAACTTTTAAAATTGATAATTTGCTAGAGTATAAAGAACATTACAACTTTTATTACTTAGATTTCTCATGAAAATGCAAAATAAATGGACCCAACCTCCACAGTACCCATAGCTTTTTGCTCACTTACAATTACTACCACGAGAGATTAGTAAGTGTTGTAAAATCCCAGAAGTATTTTTTAATATTGCCATCTACTGCTTCTCTGGCTTAGTGGTTCTTAAGTTAGACTATGCATTTTTCCATGGTTATTATTTTAGCAAATATGCTGTTAGCTTTAAGAATCAAATCCATGTTGCCTCTCAGAGTTCTCCCATCATGAGAGGTGAAAGTTCCACTGGGCAAAACTCTCCTCCTCACACAAGATGTTCTACTGTACTTTAGGGAGCTCCACACACATATGGGGAACAGAACATGGTAGAAAATGTGCAACCAGGCAAACCTGAAAGCAAAATCTTGACAACTGTGTTGGACTGTATTTTCTCTCTGAGCAATTATGACCTTTTAATTTTAGCTGCTCTCAAATGGTTCACTATTTATTGTCATTATAACAAATCATGCTGCGATTCAGAGATTCACCAAAGACGCACAGCATTATTACACCCTAAATGCTCCAGAAGAGGTAGTACAGTGACATTTGACTAGTCATAAAGAATAGAGAGTCTCCTACACTGTGGCTTTACAATGAAAGAGATCACACTATCACATGTCCACTGCAGTTAGGCCAAGTCGTTTTCTAGTCACTGGGGCAAAAGCTAGATGTTAAGCTTGTTTAAAACTCAACTCAGACCTTTCATCCCTGAATTATCTGCTACTAAATGCACACTCTACCACATATGTGGTTCTTAGAAATTAAGAGTCGTCCTAAATTTATCAAGAGTTCTGAATTTCCTAGCTTTAACTCTGACCCTTAAAATTTTAACATCCTGTTTGTTTTGAAGGACTATGTACCTTGTGTAGAGTCAAACAGGCAGGATCCAGGCTCTCTCACAAGCTGCACTTGGATCCAGCCAGTTCCAGTTTTTTCCCCCCACTACTGAATAGTTAAGGGAGGTTCAAGCTTCCTTGTTAATAAAGGCAGGATTTGTTAGAACAGGTTTGTTACATGTATCCAGGTGCTGTTAACTCTTCATGCTTAGATCTGAGCAGATGTAAGTATTTTCTCAATAAGCTCTCCGAGATACAGAAAGCTTGGACCTCATAAAACCCAAATATTTATTTTCCAAAGGGCCCCAGCTGTGGCTGTGCATAGAGTAAGTGCAGATGAGCAAACTGAGGCTCACGGGACCGTCCTGCCCAGCCCTTGAGCTCCAGCCGGGGAGACTAGCCCCTGGCCCCTCCTCTGCTGTCTCGCCTCCCTCGCAGCTTCAGCTCGCCATGCTGCCAGCACTCTGCTGCGAGCTCCTGCCGGGCAGCGCGACTGCAAGAGCTGTCGGCCTGCCCTGTTGCTCCAGATTGCGTGGCAGCGTGGCTGGTTCTGGCCAGGTGGTGTAGCAGCCAGCCCTGGTGCTCTGAGTGGCATGGTAGGGGTGAGGGAGTGAGGGGGTTGGCTAAGGGGGAGAGGGTCCCAGGTGGCAGTCAGGGGACATGGAGTGGTTGGATAAGTGTGGGAGTCCCAGGGGGGCCTGTCAGGGGTAGGGGTGTGGATAGAGGTAAGGGCAGTCAGGGACTGGGGCTGGTGGGGTTTAGATAGGGGGTAGGGTCCCGGGGGCGGGGCGGTTAGGGGCAGGGGATGGTCAGGAGACAAGGAGCAGGGGGGGTTGGAGGTTCTGAGGAGGGCAGTAAGGGGGCAGGAAGTGGGAGGGGCAGATAGGGGGCAGGGACCAGGCTGTTTGGGGAAGCACAGCCTTCCTTACCCGGCCCTCCATACAGTTTCGGAACTCCGCTGTGACTCTCAAGCCAAAAAGTTTGCCCACCCCGGTGCAGTATGAAGTCCAGATTCTTCCCCTGACATACCATATTGGGCACTCCAAGTTCTTCTGCATAGCCAAAAGCACACTCTGCACATCTCCAATGGCAGCCACAGACGACTCCATTCCTCAATTCCAAACGCAATCTACAAAAAAGAAATTTATTCTGCACATAGTATCTCATTCACCTTGCCTGCAATGTGAACATTACTACCTTAATATGTACTATGTTGCATGTATTAGGCTCCTCAGAGAATTTGATGGATCCTTGCTCTAAGAGTTTACATCGAGCATACAGACTTGACATTACATATGAAGGTGATCACAAACTAGAGGAATAGAGTAGAGTGGGGAAAGTAACAGAAAATAAGATCAAATGGCGACTCAGCGAACTCATGTACACTTCTTGATGAAGAACTTTTTTTTCAAGCTTTTATTTAAAATATGAATTAGTTTATTTCTTCGAGGCTTTGGGGCAGATGTAAGTCTTTAGGAGGGACCTGAATGCAGTGAGGGTGATGCCTTAGCGAATAGGCTTCAGCAGAGTTTTCTAGACACAGAAGGCAGCATAGAAAACAGCAGAGATTTATGTGAGAAGTCAAAAGCTGGCATCACTGGTGGACAGAACAGATGAGGACATGAAAGTAGATTATATTAAAGATATAGAGAGGAACTGAATCTCATAGTCCTGAAGGCCAGAAATTTGAACCTTAATATGCAGAGGGTTGGTGAACAAATGCAGGGCTTTCAGGGTTGTGGGGGAAATGTTGTTATAGCAGCTAACAGGAAATTATTTTGTCAACTGAATTTTGGACAGAAGAGAAGTGGATGAGGTGCACTCAAGAATCATAGACTCATAGATTTTAAGGTCATAAGGGACCATTATGAGCAGAGAGACCCTTCCAGCAAGCGACCCGTGCCCCATGCTGCAGAGGAAGGCGAAAACCCCCCAGGGCTTCTGCCAATCTGCCCTGAAGGAAAATTCCTTCCCAACCCAAATATGTCCATCAGTTAAACCCTGAGCACGTGGGCAAGACTCACCAGCCAGAGGAGGTTGTAATAGTCAAAGCAGGAAATGGTTAGGGTATACAAGTATCTTAGGCTATGCATGCTGCTGTAAGGCGTGCAGTGTAGCTCTCTCCCACCGACAAAATAAAACCAGCCCCAACAAGGGACGGTAGCTTTGTGGGTGGAAGAGCGTCTCCCACTGACAAAGCACTGTCCACACCAACGCTTTTCATCAGTAAACCTTTTGTCAGTCAGGGGTGTAGTTTTTTTTCATACCCTTGACTGACAAAAGTTTTACCGAGGAAAGTGCAGTGCAGCCTTAGTTGTGAGGAGGTCTAATCCTGAGCTCCACTGACTCATGCTTCCAGGATCGGGGCCTTGCACATGAACAGTTTCCAGAGCTAATGAAAAGCTAGATAGATTTACATAAAACATTTAACATTTCTTACATTAACTTGCAGAAAACATAAGAATTATCTGATAACGGTAATCCCTTTAGCCCCCAGCATAAAATCTTTAGAAAGGATTCTCTTTCTAAAGAGAGAGGGGGAGGGATAGCTCAGTGGTTTGAGCATTAGCCTGCTAAACCCAGGGTTGGAGTTCAATCCTTGAGGGGGCCACTTAGGGATTTGGGATTGGCCCTGCTTTGAGCAGGGGGTTGGACTAGATGATTCTTGAGGTCCCTTCCAACCCTAATAATCTATGATTCTATATGTACATAACTGCTCCGCTGCTCACATGAAATGCAAGAAAGCACAAAATGGATCTTCACCTCTGTGTGCCTGTTATCCCTCCCCATTATTTAAGCATCTGGACCATAAGCTCTTCAGAGCAGGTACTGTCTCTTACAATGTGTAAACACTGTACCTAGTATAATAGGGTCCTCATCTCAAGTGGTGGATTCTGGGCACCCACCCTACTACAAAGTGGTTTTTTTTAAATTAAATACCTACATAGTGAATACTTTAGAGAGGCCACTGCAAAGATTCTAATGGGACAAAACATAATTATTATTACTTTTATTGCTGTTTGCTGATGATTCCAGTATAGGTCTGTAGCTGAGCAAGTGGCAATGCACATCATACGCCTGCAGAATGAGAAATCTTATACCTTCTTGGCTGACATAGTAGACTTGGAATCTGGAAAACCTATTAGATCACACAAGAAATAAAACTAGCTTTTGGGAGTTGTGGGTATCAGGGCACGAGTACACAAAATCAAAATTGATTGAACTCAGTTAGATCTTACAAGTAAGGGCTATTCAGATGATGTGCGTTGGAGACCAGAAACAAAAACATGATATAGTCATAGTGAGCACTCAGCAACAGAAGCAGGTGGCACTTACATAGATTTTGAACCAAAAGGACGCTCTGTGCCACCTTATTCAAGGATGGCAGTTTCCCGGTATGCGACTTTTCACTTGAAAGGGATTATTGCATAGACTCAGTTCTGAAGCCCAGACAAGTGGGGGCAGCAATGCCTTTAAATTACACTGAAGCAAAGACAAAAGTAAACACAGAAAAAACCGAGGGAGAATCAGCCACGCTGAAACTGAGAGAGCAACAAGAGGCAGACAGCCTAGTACTGCCCTCACAAACAGAACAGGTGAAAGGAGGGATAGACAGGCAAGCAACTGCAGAGCCCAAGGGCAATCACAGCAGCCCCTGATTTAAAGAAAAATTAGTGTTGACACCCCAGAACCACAACAGTGGGGGCCCTCCTCAGACATAGGCCAGGTCAGCCAAACCAAGAGTGTGAATGGTTCCCCCAAACACGTCTATCTGCTCTATCACTGCACCCCATCCCACCCCTGTCACGCCATGCCCCTTACCCCCAAACCTTCTCAGTTTGGGCTATCCTAGCCAGGATCTGCCCACAGTCCACCCTAACCTTGCCCGAATCAAGCCTACCTGACACCCTACATCAGCTGGCCCCTAACCCCAGAGGCCCTGCTTTGCACACCCCCAGCCCCTAAACTTTGTCAGTTTAGAGCTCTACCCCCCCCCGCCGAGGGCCCTGCCCCACACATGCACCCCCATCCCCAAACCCTGACAGTTTAGGGCCTGCACCCAAAGCCTGTCCCACCCACAAGCTCTGTCAGTTTAGGGCCTACCCCCTCATCCTGCCCCACACATGCACCCCCACGCCGTACCAGCTTAGGAACCTATCCCGCACCTGAACTCTGCCAATTTAGGGCCTAACCCCCTCCAGGCCCTGCCCTACCCATGAGCCCTACTAGCTTAAGGCCTAGCCCCCATCCTACCCCACACATGCACTGCCACCCGCGACCTATGCCAGTTTGGGGCCCCTACCCCACACCCGAACCCTGCCAGCTTAAGGCCTAACCTCTTCCCCGTCCTGCCCCACCGACGAGCCGCTACCCCTCCCGTACTGCCCCACGCATGCACTCCAGGGCCGGCCCCATACATTTCCTCTTGCCTTTCCCCATCCCAGGCACTACCCACCGCCCACACGTCCCTGTTCCTCTCGCATACTCACTCTCTCAGCACCTCACCCGAGCTGAAGGTTTTTCGCGCCCTTTCCATCACCTAGGAAACCACCGCACCCAAGCAGCCAATCACATATCTGAGTTTGCGTCACATGGGGAGAAGAGTGTCCCCGTATTGGCTCCCCACAGCCACATGACTGTTCGCGCAAACGGAAGTGAGGGTCACTTAGGGTAGGAGAACACCTAATTGGCTGTGCTGTCCCATGTGACCATTGAGCTTGTTTATTCCGTCACGGGCGGAAAGCGAGCTGTGAGGCCTGGTGTTCGTGCAGGCCTGGATTCCCTCGCAGAGTGGGGCAATGTTTGGAGCCAGGCCCAGCCTAGGAGGTACATGCCACCCCAACAGGGACTACGACTCCCAGCGTGCACTGCACACGCGGACCTTCTGGGGAGTGGTGTATGCTGGGAACTGTAGTAATCAGAGTGAGGCATCCTGAGAGTTGTGGTTCTGGGTGAGGCGGGGAACGTCGTGAGCTGAAACTTGTGGCGACGACGCTATGCATGCCGGGAGTTGCCGTCCTCAGGGGGCTGCGTGCCGGCAGCGGTAGTTCACCCCGGAAGTGGAGGGTGTTGGAAACCGCTCTGCCCCGGATCCAGCCTCTCTCTCCCCTCTTGTTTATTGTTGTGGTCCCCAGACACGTGGCTCCACCCTTCACTGTTGAGACCAATCCAAAGGAGGGAGGCTTTGAGTGGCAGGCGCGCAGACCAATCGGGTGGCAGTAAATGGCGCGGGGCAGATGACGTGAATCCGCCATGTTAGGAGCCTCTGTCACAACAGTGAGGAGCGAGCGGCGCCGCGAGCTTCCCCCTGCCCAGGGTACCGCTGAACCGCCCCCCTTCCCTGCCGGGACCGGCCTCAGGCGGGTAAGGACCCCCCAGCGGCGGTGTGGCCCGGCCCAGGGGGAGACTGTGCCCGGCCGGGTACTTCCCCCGGTGCCCCCTGCCCGACCCCGGGTCAGATCCATGAACTCCGAGCGGGTCCCCGATCCGCCCCCCGTGCTTGGGGGCCCTCACAAACCTCTCGCTGCAGGCCCCCGGGCTGTGTGTGCATCTTGAGTAGCAGCGTCACTCCCCAGCCGGGTACGCGGCTGCCCGGCCTGGCCTGGCCATAGACCCCCCCCGATCCCCCGCTGGGCCCAGCCCGGCCCAGTCACAGCCCCCCGCATCCCCCACTGGGCCCTGGGCCGGTCACCGCCCCCCCGATCCCCCGCTGGGCCCTGGGCCGGTCACCGCCCCCCCATCCCCCGCTGGGCCCGGCCCGGTCACCGCCCCCCCATCCCCCGCTGGGCCCGGCCCGGTCACAGCCCCCCGATCTCCCGCTGGCCCCTGGGCCCGGCCCGGTCACAGCCCCGCCCCCCCTCCATCCGCCGCTGGCCCCTGGACCCTGCCCGGCCGGGTCACTGCCCCCCCCCCCGATCCGCCCCTGGGCCCTGCCCGGTCACTGCCCCCCCCCATCCGCCCCTGGGCCCTGCCTGGCCTGGTCACAGCCCCCCCCCCCCCCCGATGCCCCACTGGCCCTGCTCCCTGGGCCTGGCTCAGTCACAGCCCCTTGATGCCCCCCTCTCCCGATGCCCCATTGGCCCTGGGCCCAGCCTGGTCACAGCCCCCTGATCCCCCACTGCTCCCTCAGCCTGGCCAGGTCTATCTCAGCCCTCTACCTGGCCCGATCCTCTCTCCCTCCCCCCCCCCCAGTTGACTCTGTACCCTCTACCTGGCCCGTTACTGCTTTCAGGCTCCAGGCATGGACAAGGCACTGCACTCTCACTACCTGACCACCCTGCAGGCCTGCGTTGTTAGCACAGGCAGCAAATCCCGCACCTGGAGTCAGGCACCCACTCTGCCTTGCATGGGTGCTGTTCTCTGGTAGCTGTTATCTCACAGACCGTTCAGCTCCTGAAAGCTGGGTTCTGGGCATCCACGTTTGAAAGGAGTGGCCTTGGCTTTAAATCCTATCGAGGAGTTGGGCAGTCCTCTCACAGCTGGCATCAGCTTTAGGGCAGTTTCGTCTGGAAATATGGCCTGGGAGCGGCCCTCTGGACCACAAGCGTCCTTGCCTGATGCTCTAAGGTTAGCAGCAGTGAGGTTAATGCAGGTTCTGCAAAATCTAGTTATTGTTTCCTGCTTCTCACAATGATTGACTACAAAACAGAGTGCCAGAAAAGCTTGGTTACCTGAAGCACAGAGAAAAGCTGTGTGGAAATTACCTGAAAGGGCAGTGATCACTCACTCAGCTGTGTGATCAGTCATGAATACATCCTAGCCCTTTCAGGACTGAGGGAAGGAATTGCTGCAAGTAGCCTGACTCTAGCTTGCAATGTAAACAGTTATTGGAAGAGGTGTAGCAAATTTCCAGTATTGACATGGAGCCAAGACTCCTGTTGAAGTCTCTGTTGGATGGCTAATTTGTGAAGAGAAGTAGCAGAAAACTCATGTGTCCTTTGTGTGAGCAAAGCTGTCATTAGTTCCTGGACAAACAAAAGGGCTGCAAGCATTTCAGTTAAGATCACTTTTATTGTTTTAACAGTCTTTGTTCAAAACTTAAATATTAAGGACTAAATTCACAATTCCAGTGAAGTCAGTGGAGTTCATTCCGTTTCCACAGAAGAGACTTTGGCCTGAAATGTCTTAACATATTTTAGGGTAACAATCTTTCTTTTTCCATAGCCCCACAGCATGGAGCCCCAGGTAAACCTCAGTGTGACTTTTAGAGGTGAGACTCAGAGTTTCCTGGTTTCAGATTCATCAAACACTACCTGGGCTGATGTAGAAGCCATGGTGAGTTTTGTAATTGTGTTGATAGATCCTGTATACTATCCTGTCTCTTTCCAACTTTCATAGAAGTCTAGGAATTGAAGAACATTTATTTTTAATATAGGCAATTGTATTTCTTTTGAGAAAAGCAAATTAAAGGGCATGGTAAAAATAGATAATTGCCACTGTGAAGAAGTTCTTAAAGTTCCTTTTATTGATGCAGTTAAACACAAGATCTTCTAGACTTCATTAAGCTATTAGCTCCGTCTATGCTACATATTTCTGCCGGCATAGCTGTGTTGGTCAGGGATGTGAAGAGAAGTATCTCTGGCCAATGTAGTTGTGCCCATAGGAACCCCTAGCGTAGATGCAGTTATATTGGCAAAACTGCACTTTTACTGGTATATCTTGTTTTCTTTAGTGGTGGCAGTACGGTAAAAGTGCAGCTTTGCTGCTATAAACTGCTTCCACACTAGGAACACATGGCTGATATAGTGTAGACATGGCCTTAGTAAAATTAACATAAAGCTCAAGTTGCCTTGAATACTAATACAATTTGGTTATGTTATTTCAAAATCATAGCGAAGTTCTTTTGTTTGATTAATCTGTGAAAACTTTAAAAACGAAGCTTCTCTCCTTTCCTTTTTAGCCTTGGGAGTCATAATTATGCTATCATCTGTTTTTTTTTTCTCTTTGTCTCTTTAAATCCCACCAATCTCGCTCCCTTTTACTGTTGATTGTGTTTTCTAAAATTGGATGCAACAAGCTAGTTTTTGGGGTGAAATTATATTTTATTGTGAAAGTCTGAATCTTTCATTTGGCTTGTCTGAAAGTAAGATGTAATGTCTCCATATCCTGTTCTTTTCCACAGCACTAACAACTAAGGATTCAGATTTAGGCTTTTTCCACCATCAAATGCACTGATTAGTCCTCAACCTCTTAATTCCCTTCCCTACCAAAATAGATATAGGGAAACGACTTACCTTAATGGTTCTCTACCTTGGCTATTACTGGTTCTCCTGAAACTTGATCTTTGTTCTGAGGTGCAGTGGAATTGCTGACATAAGAGTTTTCAGCTTCTTGTTATGTTAGTGCTTTTTTATGGACTGGTTTGCCTTTTGGATGCAAGTGTTTATCTTGCATATAAGCTGTGTGTGTAGACTCATACAGTCACTTGTACCAATCTATATATCATGGTAGGTGACTGGTCGCTGAAAAGTATTAGATTTGATTTGCATTTCCAACATTTTCTAGTTAAACTCTTTCACCGGGAAAACTGTCTGGGAGAGTTCACAATTCCATTAGCCATAGCAGAAATAATGCACCAAATTCGTTTCCATCTGCAGTAACTCCCCCATTTTTTTCCTGTTTTTGTTTGTTTGTTCTTCTGTTCATACCCTCACAAAGATGCATCTTGACATAATGAGATATAAGCTGATAACTGCCCTACTTTCCATCACTATTTAAGACTAGGCTATTATCTTTGAAAGATACATCTTGGGAGAGGGCCCTGCTTCACAGCTCTCATCCTTGTATTCAGGAACTGAACAGCACTAACTCCCTTGAGAGTGGCACTTGAATGTTCTGGGAGGAGTTGTAGTTCAGATTCAAAATACTTTCTTGGCATGACAAGCTATTCAGATGTTTCTATGGGGCAGAAAAGGACAGGACCAATCAGGTCTGTACTCCAATTTCCCACTCACACCGGGAGTGAGGGACATGAGTCACTTGCAGTGCTTCCTATAGCTCCATTGAGATACTTGAGTGCTGAGGCAGATGCTCCAAAACATTCAGTGTTGCAGTTTCTCAACTGGGAGCTTTGCCATTTTATCTATAAATTATCTGCAATGATAAACCTGCAGAGATGGATTCTATTAGGAGTGCTGAGACCACTTTTCAAACTGGGGACAACTGCATTTGTTGTCCTGATACGCTACACTGATTGTAGTTATTACACTGGGGAGTTGCTCAGTTTCTCAGGAAACTACTGTATAAGAAACTCAGCTTTCACTTGTCTTCCATCCCCACTGGTTGTCTCTGCTAGGTTCAGAATTGCAGAAACCTGGCCCTTATGTAATTATTCCTTGTGTCAAGTAGAGAGGGTTGAATCTGCTTGGGGAAAGAAGGATTGCTTACTTATGTAAATTTCATAATTGCGAAAACATACACGGCCCTCAAAGACTTATCACAGTAGGAAACATCTGCCTGTGTTTATGGCTCATTTGGAGCCATTCAGGGTCTTCTGCTAATGCAAAATACAGAATGGCTGCATTGAACCATTTTCCTGAATCTGAAACACATGAAGTTAGAGATTCCCTGTGGTCCCACAAAGCAGAGTATTAGGCAGTGGGTAATGCAGGAGTAAGGTACTTCACTCTGAGTGCTTGTGTAGCTTCAGTATCTGAAAACCCAAGGGGACAAGTGAAGCAGGTATGTGGAAAAAAAAAAGGCTCTTCATATGATTCCTGATTCCATGTCTCCTGATTGCTTGTTTGTGTAAAAGTGCAGGTGCTTAAGAATAGTTTGCTTCAGCCATTCTTTACTGCAGGGTGTTTACACAGAATAGGACCATTAACCTTGTGTAAATCCCATTTCAGTGGAAAGGTTGCTAAATGAAGCTTGGGTTTAGGCGCATATTAACTAAGGAAGAAGGGATCAAAGGGGTGTATTGCCCTTGGTCATGATAGGTATTTAAATTGTGTAAGGCCTAAAGGAAAGGCAGAGAGAGGGATGTAACTTGACTGCAGAAAAATGGATTTCATAAAACTTAATTGATCTCAAATGAGAGACAATGGGAGAGGAGAGGGTTTAACCATCTCCCCTATTAATAACTGTGACTAGCTGAGTTCCTGTCTCACTCTCTTTATTTTTACTTGCAGGTGAAAGTTTCATTTGATCTAAACAACATTCAGATCAAATACATGGATGAGGATAATGATGAGGTACTTACATTAGTGATTCCTGTTGTGTGTCCCTAAACATTAGTGTGAGGCCAGTAACCAGTTGATGGTTTGTAGCTGGCTGTTCAGGCAAATGGTTTGTGTTGTGTTAGACAGGTCCGAGTTAACTCCTTTTGGAACTCTGAAGCTCCACATGCAGGATTCACTTTGTTGGTTTCCCCTCTTGTAAAATGAGATGTTCCTGTTTAAAAAAGATGGAAAACTGCTGTCCTGTTGCCATCTCCCATGGCCTACTGAAAACCTGTAGTAGTTCCATGCTGTTATATGGGAGGGATGTTCCTGTTCCTGAAGACTCACAGGGTTGTAGCTACTTGTGTTCCCAGCCACTGCAAAGCCCTAGCTCCTTAGTCCATGCTTTCTCATGGAAAATTTAGGTTTGTTACTATGACATGAAGCATTCAATTTCTTTGCATCTTATTCAAATTCCATGGTCTCTATGAAGTGATGCTTCCCTTCCGAGTGAATAAATTGCCTACTTGTAATTATTCTTTTGGGGTAACTTCCTGCATGACACATCCTGACACACTCACTTCTCTCAATATATAGTTAGAGGTTTAGATCAATAAAACTCTCAGATAGCTCCTGAACACTGCCCCTGTTGGATAGCTCACAGCTCTTCTTGTATGTTGGGAGAAAAGACACCACTTCTGGAAGCTTTGAGGAGAGCCCTATTTGGTACTTTACTTTAGCAAACAGATCAGTATTGTGTTGTCTCCAGAAAAAGATTACAGGAATGGTGTCTCCCTTTACGTTTTAAGGCACACTTATGAAGACTAGGTACTCTCTGGGCAAGTTTAACAAAGAATCTTCAGAATCAACAGTCTGTAGTGATGAAATAGGATCTATCTTATGCTACGGATTAGTAACTTTTTTCTGTGCACACTTACTAATCAGGCAAACTGTAGGAGATCGGGCTGGTTTCTGTCTAATTCAGTTGAGCATTACACCTTGAAAGCTAATAGGTCAGACCCCGCTCATGTGATGTTTCTATCAATGGCCCAAAGACGTGGATGGAATCTTTTCCAACTTGCTTCTAGTAGACAGGATTGTGCCTCAAGGCCTCAGTTGGGGATTGGTATTAAATCTAGTAAAAAGACCTAAAGAGCATACAATCTAGCTTAATAACAAGATGCAGCAGAATGAAGTAACGCCTGAGTGGAGATGAGGATGAGATAACAGAAGTAGGACAGTGTTTCTGAAATTCTGAATAAGAAATAATTTATTTGAATACATTTTCAAATGTAGTTGGAACATACGGGGAGTAGTATTAGGAAATATTAATGATGTGGTGGCTTTTGCTCACTATTATGTCTCTTCACAGGTCTCTGTCAATAGCGAAGGTAAGATATTACTTTGCTTTTCATACTTGGTTTATTATTTTCAGTAAAACAATAGCACTGCTTAGGTTTCTGGGGAAACATGGTACTGCTAGGCAGTGCCAAGTCAGGGCATCTCAGTGGTGAAGAGAGAAGGTCTGGGTTTCTGAAAATCTGTAGCATTGCTATTCTTAAAACTCTCCATTTAATCATCCTTCTGTTGTCTCCCTGACTTATTAGCTTTGCTGGAAGCTATATAGAGAGATGGTTTTTAAATTGTAGTTATTAAAAAGCCTGTGGAGTGTTGGCTAGTTCTGTCGCCCTCGTGAAATTGTCCTGCTTTTGTTTTGTGAGAGTGGCATCTGATCATAGAATCATAGAATATCATAGAATCATAGAATATCAGGGTTGGAAGGGACCTCAGGAGGTCATCTAGTCCAACCCCCTGCTCAAAGCAGGACCAATTCCCAATCATTCTTCCCCCTAAAGTTCTCTGGACAGGGAATCCATGCTTGGGTGCTGGATGCTGGCTTTATCATGTTCCTCACTCAAGCTCTTGATAAATGAAGGGCTGTTTTGTCCATCAAGGCTGCTGATGTCATGAATTTCTACCCGGGTAGGTCCTGACACTCAAGTCTTCTGCGGAGTTCTAAGGTTATTTTTTGTCATCCATTGGCTGGTTGTATGGGAATTATGAGAAATGGGTAGAAATGAAGGGAGGAATGTTACATTGCCAGACTGCAGGTGCATGTACTATCTTTTGTGCTACTTTTGTAAATTGCAGAAGGCCCTTTAAATGCTATTGAGTCCCTGAGGAAGAGCACTCATGTCCTGACACAGGAACCCAAATAGCATATGCCAAATGCCCCCATGTGTGACTATTTCCATGTCCCAGACATAACATTTCTTCTTTTTTTCTTTTAGAGGAATATGAAGAAGCTCTGAAGGTAACTGGTCCCTGTAACTTTTTCTAATATCTTCAAAAATCTCTATAATGGAAATCCATGAGTTGCTGGATTTTTCTCAGGCACGTGGCATGTAGGGAATCAGAACAACCTGGTTGTAAAGTTGTCTATTTTTAGATGCTAGTTTGAAGACTTTATTAGGATAATTCTTCCAGGCCAAAATATTGTTACACTGACTTAGCAAATGTTTCCCATCTTAAAAAACAAAACATTATGCAGAGAATGTAAAAGGGACTTGAAAGCATGGTCTTCCAGACTCTTAAAGGCCTTACCACCTACAAGGTCCAGTCCTGCATTTCTGAATAATGTAAACTACAGTGGTGGTGAGCTCAGCTGCTATATCTAAGGTTAATTTGTTAGAGCAGCTGTAAACTGTAAACCACTTGCTGTGTAACTAGCGCAAGAAAAATCCTTTCATCACTTGGTTCAGTTTTGAATTTCTGTTCTTGAAATAACTTTTAAATATTCAAGAACAAAAGAACTGTGAAGTAATCTCCTGACTGCTCCGGGGCTAAAGTTTTTCACAATCATCCTGTTTATCAGGTCAGATAAACTGCTCTGTTGTGGATTTAGCAAAACCTACAAAAGCTCTGTCTACTTTCCCTTCCATTTATATTATGACTTTCTTATGATTTTATTTGGTAATAGAGACCAGCTGTCTGTAGTCTGGCATGTCACTTGCTTTTTTGGCTTATTCGGCAATGGTATGACGGAAATGTCTCTGCAGGAAAACTTGCTTGTTGCTAGTTAAATGGTGAGAATGGGCCGTGTATGCATCATGCATTGTTTACTTAGATTGCAGTTACACAAGGAAATCAGATCCAAATGAAAGTATATCAAGTAAACTCCCTTCCAAGTGAAACTGCGCATTCCTGTTCCACGCAAGTCTGTGAAAAAGCTGGATTAGAAAAACTGTCCATTCCCAAAGATGGAAAGAGACCTCTCTCACACTATTCCATGCTTGCTCAGGCCTTAGGACAGGACATAAAGGCTGAAAGGGAAACCACAGCACAGGTAGGATACAGAGCTGTATTGTTCAAAACAAATGATTCTGAAATGTTTCACTTGATAGCATATTATTGCAGGCTGGTAGTCATCTGCCTGTACACGAGATGGAGGCTTGAGTCAAAATTTTGCTTCTTGGTCACACCTATTCAAACCCACTGAAATCAGTAAAGTTGATTGGATGTAACTGAGGGAGATTTGTTTGGTCTGATATTAGGATGAAGGAATCCTTAATGTCGAGGACAGAGTCTTAAACATTAGAAGAGGTGTGATTGTTAGATTCCTAAAGCCTTGATGAAGTGGGTTCTAGCCCATGAAAGCTTGTGCCCGAATAAATGTGTTAGTCTCTAAGGTGCCACAAGGATCCACGTTGTTTTTGCTGATACAGACTAACTCGGCTACCACTCTGAAATTTGATTCCCTCTGTAATTCTCAGCTACAAACTAGCTGCTCTCAAGTAATTTTCTCTAGCTGTCAGTGTGTAATTTTGCATCTAATGCTAATAATGGAGGAAGCTTTCAGTAAACTTAGTATAGGCAGACAGTGGCTTGCTTACGTGGCTTCCAGTGTTCTTCTAGGAGACTGAAACTCTGTTTATGGTGAAAGGTGTTTGAGGGGAATATGTTCAGAACTCTCCTAGCTGTTTGTTGGTGGGGGGTGGTGGTGGTGGTATGTGTTTGGACTTGGTGTTTTTGTTGATTACTCCCAAATTAATTGGTGATACATGCAAGGAAATTATATAGTTAAGGTCTGCAATTTATTTTTGGCTCTACAGCAAAAGCTAAATCAAAACGAAGCTGAAGGGACCAGTGAAAAGCCTCCAGAGTGGTTTACTAGCTACTTGGAATCAGTAAGTATTTCCTTGGATCTTTGTCGTCTCAAAGGTTTATGTGAGACACTGTGGGGGTTGGGGGAGGACTTTGTTTCTTACAAGTATAGGTCTGGTTAATGTGGTTTCCTTAAAGCATATGGCACTTGGCTTCTAAATATCAAGAAGCCACCACAGTTCTATAGTGTAGCCGTTTCCTAAAATGTGGTCCACACTGAACGTTACAACTGCTCTATCCCTTGTCAAAGCTGGATTGTTCCCTGTTAAAAATTTACAAGGGTTGTCCAATCTGATTTTAAATAATCTTAGCTTTGACAAGGGTTGGAGTAGTTTAGGAATTCTCCCTCTTTCCATTGGGGAGACTCCCATAGTAGAATCCGTGTTGCATTCCACACAGCCCTTAGGATCTCATGGTCATTGTCCTGAAGAACTTACATAGAACATGGTGTTGCTTTTAGAAAGTCCTGTTTGACCAGTTCAACAGGTGTAGCCCTCACGGCTTCTAAAGACTTGGAACCACAACATAAACAGAGCAATTAAAAGAGGCTAGGCCACTGAAGGTAACACTTCTTTGGAGACAAGTGGGTATAACATATAGACTGTTAACATGGGTTATTAATATTGTTGTCGTCGCTCAGCTCCTTAATCCACAAGCTCACAGAAGAGATGACTAGCCAGGAATAATCAGCTACTACCTTCCTGAACTAATCCAAATCATAATGATCCCTGTAATAATAGCAGCACAAACTAAGCAGCCCCTTATTTATAAGGCGCTAGCTGGTGATATTTAAAGTAGGATCAGGTAAGTAAAGGCAGGATTCAGACTTTTAGGGATCCTCTAAAAATGAAGGCTGGAAACCTGCTTGCTGTCTAGGAAGGTCCATGCAAACCTGGAGTTTAAGGGAAAATATTAGACTTACCTAACTCCCAGAGTTACCTGACTTGCCTGAGAAGCTGTGCCATAGCGTCAATATTTAGAATCTTCTGTTTGCTTTTCTGCAATAAACTAGATTCATTAAAATAAGTGGTTTGGTATTTTGTAAAATGCCAACTGTCTGAGGAGAGCGATACTCCACTGATTTCAGTCTGGAAGATGCCAGGAGAGGAAAAGGAATTAACATGAACTTTCTGTCTTAAAAATTGGGAATATTGGGACTATGTGGACCAAAACCTACAGTTGTCCAGGCAGGTGCCATTGGTGACCACCTTCTTTTCCTCAGTTTAGGGAACAAGTAGTTAAAGAAACTGTTGAGAAACTTGAGCAAAAACTAAGTGAGAAGCTCATCCTTCGTAATCAGCCCCCAGACTCATCTAGCAGCTCCACCGTAATAGCACAACCCGCTCCAGAGACCCAGTCAACACAAGGCAGCCAGTGTGACTGGCTAATCTCCTGCAGCAACTGCCATGCCCGGATTGTGGGGATCCGCTACCAGTGCAGGTACAGTCTGATGGCATCTGGTTGTTTAGAAGAGTGACATATCAGTGTTTTATGCCTATGCGTTATAGAATGAGAAATTGTTGACACTTGGAAAAATCTCCAAAGTTTGAATTCACAGGGTGTGAACCTTGTCTCAGATGCTTCTGTGTGCATTGCTGCATGTCTTGTATATTCAGCAACTGTGCCAGTACTTTTGGTGATTTGAGAACTTTCTCAGTGGCATATCAGCCTAGATCTGAGATCATAATGTCTTCAGTAAATAGTTCTCTTGTTGGTCATGATTGGTTACTCAGGTCATGCACATTTTTTTTTCTCCTCTTCCTCTCCATAGCCACGTCAGAATTCAAAACATTGGGTCTTACTGATAGCTATCCTAAGTGCTGTGTGATAACACACATCCCATAAAAAGGGGCAGCTGCCATTTGAGTTCCTGTAAAAATAAATGCTTTGTTCTTATGGCCTAAATAGCAACTGTAGCAATTGACATAGTTCAATCTGATGTATATTTCCTCTGTCACTCAGAGCGTACAGATTGATATACTTCCATTAATTCCATTTCATCAGTACATCTGCTTTATAGCCCTGGGACGCTGCTAAGAGCTTTGGTGTCCTGTCCCCTACACTGTATCATCCACTATACTGCAGTATATTTTACAAAGAATTTTGCGTAGTCCTCCTTACCCTCTGTTGCAAACAATCTGCAGTCAGTCACTCATGAGCTGAGGAAGGGCATGCTTTAAGATGTGGCACTAAGGAGGAAATGACTCAATGTCCTGGATGGAGTTGGGTTGGAAAGAATGTTACCGATGGAGGTGGCTGCACAAATGATGAAGCCGACTCCTGCTCCACCCCAAGTAGTCTTGCCTAATATGCAGAGGTTCCGATGCAGTCATTGCTTCTTTAGGGAGATGGGGGTGTTACCCATATGAAGATTTCTTTTCCTACACACACACCCCTTCCTTTATTTGCCTTTAAGTAACCTGCTTGCCTTTACTTTTTTGCAGTGTGTGTCCATCCTACAGTATCTGTGAACCGTGTGAGGCAGGGACATATGCACATGATCTAATCATGTCTTGTGAAGTTGCGGGCCTGTTCATGTGTCTCTGAGACATACAGCATTGGGCAGTTCCTCTCCTCGTCTCCTGCTACTCTGGAGCAAGTTAGGTAAATGCGTAGCTGCCTCAGTTACGTGGCAGTGTTCTTCTGGTCTGCAGGAGGCAGTTTGAAAATGCCTATATTTGAGGTTTTGTTTTTTTATGGTGGATAGAAGAAAGCAAGAAGTAGAAACTGGCATATGCATTATTTCCAGAATATGGAGTAGATGACTAAGCAGAGTAGCATATGTCTGTGCCACATTAAATCCAAGACTGTCCTTGACTCTTCAGCAAGAAGGTGGAAGAGATAGTTAGGCAGAGGTTTCTTCTCTTTTCTCATCTCATAGCTGGGTTCTGCAGGACCTAATGAGTTCAATATGTCCCTGTGATACCACATATGTTAATGTGGCTTCCGTGAGTTAGCTCTTCCATCAGGGCCACATTGAATATCTTCACCAGCTACTCTTCAGGCATTTGTCACAGATTTGCATCCTTTGGGAAATGTGCCCTTCAGAAGATGTCACTGAGATATTGCTCATGGAAGCCTGATGTTTTTCATTTAGCGTTCCATGAAACATTCCTGGCAGAATTAGAATTTATGTTGTTGGAAGCTGAACTCCAATTTGGTTGCTAAGTGTATGTTGTACAGAGCTGGATGTCTTTATTTGCAGGCTCCAGAAACAAATGGACAAAAGATTTCTGAAGGCAGAAAAGCAAAGATTACGAGCGGAGAAGAAACAGCGCAAGGCTGAAGTCCGAGAGCTCAAAAAGCAGCTCAAGCTGCACAGGAAGATTCACCTGTGGAACTCTGTCCATGCGCTGGAGATCACCGGCTCACCCGCTATCAAACCAGAGAGCCTGCAGCCTAGTGCCCTCATGTAAGGAATGCTGGGAGTCAGAACAGCGCTTCGTGCATTGCTGTGCTATTTCTTGATCCCGTGATGCAATGAGGTTAAAATGTCATTTAGAATTTTATGAAATAATGAAAGGCTAAATCCTGGAGACTCCAGTGAGAGTCCATGAGAGTTTTGACCTAGTGAGGACTGCAAGGTTTGATGCTGTTTGTTAAAATCCTATCCCTTACCAAAAATCTGAAAAGTGTATATGGCGCATAAGCTGGGCATGTTGTGAGTTGGGAGAGTGTGAGGGGTTTAAATTTGAGGTGGTGTAACAGGGAGGGAGGGAGGGCAGCATAAATTGAGGTTGACTTGGTGCCTCATTTGAACAGACTGCATTTTTTACGGTCTTCCTGACTGGCTCCTTTTGGAATCTAGTCTGTACTCCATGTGCACCATTTTTGCACAAGACCATGCTGAGGTAAGAATGGAGGCAATAGCACCCTTTTGTCTCATTAGATGGGAATCTTTCACGTAGACAAGTCTGCTTGAGTTTTTCCATTATTCTACTTTATGCATATACAGATTTAAAACATGTAATATCTCTGGTTTCTCATTCCCTTAAAATCATAAGGGTGTATTTTTTTCCTTTACGTGTGTCTGAATCCAATTAAAATTAGTTGGAGCTACTTTATACTCATGGAGAGTTTAATAGATCCAGTTGTGTTACCTATTCGCTAAGTAGGAAATATTTCCACTTTTTTTTTTTAAAGGACACCAATTTGAATTGTAGTGCAGGATCTGAAACTGTGTTTAAATTAACATGTCCCTAAGCCTCTTTCCAAATTTTGTGTGGGTGGGTGGGGAACATTGAAACCCATCTATTGCGGAGAGTCCTAAAGGGGAAATGATGAGGCTGACCAGATACTAGTATTCTGATTCAACAAAGCATTTCAGTATGTGTTTTAAATGCTTTGCTGAATCTAGGCCAAGGAACTGTCAAATGAAAGTAAACCAGCTGGGAACAAATTATTTCATTAATATAAATGTTTAAATGTTGTAACTATACTAGAGGAAATTGTCAGAAAAATGTTTTATCTTGACCCCTATAAGCAAAGCAAGACCAACTGCTTAAATGGTGGATTTTAAAACTTAAGTTGAAGATATTTATTTAAAATGCCAGGGCTTTGGCTCTGCTTCCACAAGCTGAAGAGGAGAATGACAACTGAAATAAGTCAGTCTGCTTCATTCAGTCAATTTCAGAGCGGCTTCTGTGCTTTGTTCTGTATTCAGGAGTCCTATCCAGCCCTGCCCAGCAGTTGTCCCTACATTGAGTGCAGCGTTTGTGGATGAGAATTTGCCTGATGGGACTCGCATACAACCAGGGACAAAGTTTATCAAGCACTGGCGAATGAAGAACACTGGCAACGTGGAGTGGAGCTCAGACACCAAGGTGCCCCATCTTTGCTATTGCTGTGTTCACACTTGTAAATCACTTGAGTAAGTTCCAGGAGGTAAAGTTTGTGTGTGTTGGCTATGGACAGGGATTTTGGTTCTGACTGCGGTCAAAGCAACACCTGCCTCAGGTTCTGGCTAGTCTGTTCATAGAAGAGTACGCTTCTTGCACTCCTCAGGAATAGACGGCAGAGGACTGAAAAAAAGGGGTTAATGACCACCATAACTTTGGGAAACTATATTGAATTAGTGACTTGCCAAGGCGTGGTCCCACAACATGGTCGTTCTATCATATGTCAGCTTTTGCTTCTGTCACACATACAAACATCTGACCATAGCACCACCACCTCTTTCTTTCATTAGTCTAGACCAAAATTAAAACTGAAACATCAATATTTTATCAGCCTTTGCCGTGACTGAGACTTACATAGAGTAAGTCTGAAGGGTTCATTAGACAGGTCCTCCACTGGAAGAGTAGAGCTGGTGAGTGTGGGGGTGGTTAGGGTGCCAATAAACTAGTTGGTTTTGTTTTTTATCCTTCAGCTGAAATTCATGTGGGGAAATCTGACCCTGGGGTCTTCTGAAAAAAAGGACGTATTGGTGCCATCCCTGCCAGCAGGGCAAGTGGGGATTGTCTCGGTTGAGTTTATTGCTCCTGCTCTAGAAGGGACCTACGCTTCTCATTGGCGGCTGTCACACAAAGGGGAGCAGTTTGGGCCCAGAGTTTGGTGCAGTATTGTTGTGGATCCTTCCGCAGTCGCTGCCTGCCTGGAGAGGAATCAGAAGACCTCTAGTTCTAGTCTAAAGGATAAGGATTCCTGTAGAAATGAGGCAAGTATCTCAAACTGATATGATAGAATCTGCCTATGGAAGAGAGAATAGTGTCTGTTTCTGTTTGGTGCAATGGTGTAGTTGCTTCCATCCTCCTGCAGTGTTGACCTAGTGTTGGGGATTGTTTCAGTTTTTTCCCATTGTTAAAAAAGATGGCCTAACTTTGTTGCTGAAGTAGTTGCTGACATAGAATCATAGACTATCAGGGTTGGAAGAGACCTCAGGAGGTATCTAGTCCAACCCCCTGCTCAAAGCAGGACCAATTCCCAAGTAAATCCCTAAATGAACTCTCAACCCTGGGTTTAGCAGGCCAATGCTCAAACCACTGAGCTATTCCTGCCTCCCATATTACCTGCTGCTTTGCCGAACCTGGAATTAATTGTTGCAGTATGTTATAGCTAGGTTTTTTGGATTTTTTTGTAACTGAAACCTTGCAAGACACCACCTCTTATGTATTTGCACCTGTCACTAAGGCTCCAAGTTAGGTGGAATGAGGCTTTTTTCGTATTATACTGTTCAGTCTACATAACATTCTGGCTTCATATTTTTATATAAACTATATTTGGGAGCCTCCTGCAAACATCAGAGGGTGTTAATCTAAGGTGCCTCTGGGATGTATCTCCTCCCCACCCTTGGTTTTCTGCAGGTGTTTTCTTCAAAATCAGAATCAGAAGGCCAGGAGGCTGGTGAGGGGATGGAGCAGACAGACTTGCCAGTGCCAGGCATCCCTCTGAAGATTAAAATATCCCCAGCGAGAGAGAGTTTTACATCCCATCAGTTGATCTCCTTACTGCACAGGTAAAATACTAAATTAAAGGCAAAAGAAGATTTTGTGCCCTGGTTTTAGTAAAGTGCATAGATATTCACAGAGGTTAGTTGCCTGCCTTCTTGAACTGTCAGCTGTTTTGGGTTCAGGAAATACAGGCCACAGCTTTCTTGATTCAGTAAAACTACTATTCCCTGAAGCAACAGTAGTGGGAACTTGTTGCCACTACAATAGGAATGCCACCCATCTTGTTACCCGAGTAGAACCTATTCCACACTGAGTTATATAGGGAACCTTCCCTCCTTTGCCTCTAATAAAGGGCATTTGTTTGTGCATTGTTCCCACTGTATAGTCTCCCTCTTTCTGGCCATTTACTGATTTTAAAAACACAACTATTCTCCTGAATTGGACATAAGAGTCCTACTAGAGAGCTGCAGTCTGCCTGAAATTCTGAGGCCCCTGGAGAACTGGAGTAGATTTATTTATAATAAATGTGGTGCTGCTAGGTTCTGTGGGGGGGTGCAGTGCAGGGCACACTAATGGAAATAATCTGGGGTTTCCTCCTGTAGGATTTGCTGTCCTTTGAGCTGCTGGACATTAACATAGTGCAGGAACTGGAGCGAGTACCACACAACACTCCTGTTGGTAAGGAACTTCCTAAATTCTGGTGCACAGCATCTCTCATTCCAGGAGACCTAGAATAGAGGAGTATGACTGTGGTCACGCAGACAGCTGATTCTCCCTTTGGGTCTCCATGGACTGTGATGCTGGAGAAGCAATTTGGCACTCTGCATGTGAGACTTTGCCTCTTGAGACACAGAGGTAGAGTAATGAGCTCTTCCAAGCTCCAGCGTCTTCTCCACACTTCACTCAGAATTCACCTTGCCCTGGTCCAAGGGGAATCTTGAGGGTCTCTTGTGCTTTCATTCTTGACTCCCTTTCTCACTCACATCACCATGAACAAGGTGATGGACCTCAAGGGAGGCTGCTCTTCTGTCCACCCACCCAGCCAGTGTCAATGGAGCATCATAGATAAGCCTGTTTAAGGTGCTTGTTCGTGACACCTACAGTCCCCGTGAACCTTGGAGCAAGTAACCTGAGGGGGGTGCTAAACCTAAAAATGGCTAATTGCTTGAAAGGTTGCCTTTTGTTTAGTATGAAGTCTTCTCCTGTAATGCAATAAACTTTTTTTTGCCTTTATTTCCAGACATGACTCCATGCATGTCTCCTCTGCCACATGATAGCCCTCTGATAGAGAAGCCTGGTTTGGGTCAGATAGAGGAAGAGAATGAGGGGAATGGATTTAAACCAGTACCTGGTAAGCAGTCGCCCTTGGAGTCCCCAGGATCATTTCCCATTTTCTCTAGGTTGCTAGCAGCTTAAGGTCTGTAAGTGGGAACCAGGAACCCTACCTGCTGCCACCACCAAATGCAGCAGTGTGTATTTCCAGCTGCATTTGTTGCAACCTTTTTATTGCCTTAAATTGCCGCTGCAGCCTGAAATGCAGCGAAAATGGTTCCTCCTTATTCGTCATTTCTGCTAGCTGAGTCTGAGTTCAAACTACTTTAGTGACTTAAACAAATATTTACTCCTGTTAACCCTTTCTAAGGAGGAGCAAATGAGAATGCCTGGCTCATAATCTACCATTGGCTGATCCACTCTGACTGCAGGATTCACGCGGATTTTAGATCCAATGAGAAACAGCAGTTAGAAAATCCCCCCGAATTGATCCAGAACTCCCCCTTGCAGTTGTGCATTGAGTTATGCTCAGAACACTGCAGTCTCTTTGGTCCACGCTTTTCTCAAGATTCTGCTCACTTATATTTAACTTAAAGGAAGTGAACTCTGGAATGTATCTGTTTCAAGGAAATAATAACATTTGAAAAACAAGAGGTTTTCTTGTGCTAGCCTCTGCCCTGGTCAGGCTGCCTTTCACACAGTCCATGTGATGCATTCCTCTAGCTGTACTAAATAACCTGGAGTACTTCACTTGCAAAGTGCTAATTGAAGCCTGCTGTCCTGCAGATGCTCACATGGTGAAAATGAAGGCTGAACATCCAGTGAACTTGGAAGAAGGGGAGGAAGACATGAGTGGGACTCAGTTTGTATGTGAAACCGTTATACGCTCACTCACCCTAGATGCTGCACCTGACCACAAACCCCCTCAAAGGAAGAAATCGCTGCAGAGTGAGTGCTTCCCTCAGCTGAGTTCTGTGGCTTTTTTAAATTTTGTGCAGCTGAACCTTGGTAATAAATTGCCTCACTCTGAAGGTGGGTACGCATTTTAACTATTCTTCCTGTTTCTTTCTATTAGGCTCCCTGCAAACACTACAAGACACCTTCAGTTACAGTGTAAAAGTGAAGAAGCTGTTAGGACAAAAAGTAATTCTGCTTCCCAACCCAAGGAAATGGGGTCAAAGAGCCAACAGACAGAAGAAAATAAGTTTGGTAAGTGAAATGGATTCTGAGTCTGGAATGGACCACTGTAATAATCTAATCTGACCTCCTTCTTAACACAGGATAGGACTTATCTCAAAGTAATTCTTGTTTTGATTTAGAACTGCCTTAAAAAAAAACAAAAAAACCAGTCAGTGGGGTCAAATGTGTGTTTGACTGCCTGACTCTAATGACTCTAAAGCTATAATGGATCCCATGATAAGAATTGTGATAAACTCTGAAGTACAGTAAGAAGTCTGTGAAGGGAATCATTGTTGTGTTAGAAAATCTGTCTATACTCTAACTGAGCAGCACTTGAAACAGTTTTCTTCTGCAAAATGGAATTAAACTATAGCGGGCTAATGAAAACTTGAAAGGGGGATTGTAGTTGGGTAGCTGTCTGTTATAACACTAGGCGAAGGGCCTGGTTTTCAGCCTGTGTTCTTGTTAGGCCATGTCTACACTAGCATTTATATCGGAAAAACTTTTGTCACTCTGGGTTGTGAAAAAAACACACCTCTAAGCAACATAAGTTACACTGACAGAAGCACTCGTGTGTACAGTGCTATGTCAGCAGGAGACGCTCTCCCGCCGACTTGGCTATTGCCGCTCGTTGAGCTGGTTTTATTATGTTGACAGCAGAGCTCTTTCCCGTCGACATAACACAGCTACATAAGCACTCTTACAGCGGTGCAGCTGTAAGCTTGTAGGTATAGACATGGCCCCCAGTGTGCACAACTAGATGGAGCACTTTTTTCTTTGTGTTCATTGTTGGTAATCTGTGTACAGATGCATACCTAGCCAAAGACTGAAAATCAGGCTCAGATTTCTAAATCCTCACTGTAATTAGTGTACATGTTGCATTTGCATTCACTTAATAATATGGCCTGTACCTTTCTCACATCCCTTCACTTTTTCCACGGGATGGGTGCACTCTGTAGATCTGTGCTCTGCACTCACTCCCTAAGGAGGTGAGTTGCAAGCCCAATTGATCTGTGGTGGTTGTGAGGTTTCAGCTACCTGGTCACTTCTGGAGGTACCTGTGACAGGTTCTCCCTGGAGTGCCACCTGGAACTGGGGTACCATGGAGTGCTCTGACTCACCAGCCTGGACTCCTCTGTGACAAGCTGCAGACCTGCTCCCAGTCCTACACCTCCACCAGCAATCTCAGAGGCAGGGACACACCCAGCTGAAGCTACATGCAGGCTCTCTGACCAGCCACTGCATGAACCAACAATTGAGAGGCTACAGCCAAAATAACCACCCTCTTCTCAGTGTAGGACTCCAGAGTCGTACCTTCCTGCTCTGGTCAAAACCCTAACCTGTATGAATTTATTATCCAGTTCGCCTCCCACCCAATGTGGAGGGAAATGCAACAGCCTATGCCCCTTGAGCTAAGATTTTCAAGCACTTCATTCAAACTCACTGGTTTAGATAAAGCAAAAACAAATTTATTAACCACAAAAGATAGATTATAAGTGATAGCAAACAGATCAAAGCAAATTATCTAGTAAAGAAACAAAAACACAAACTAAGCTTAACATACTGATAGATTGGATATGCATTAGTAGTTTCTCACCCTGAGTGATGGTACAAACAGACTTGCAGATTCTTAAAGCACAAGCTGCACTTGCTTTACAGCTTGGACTCCCCAAGTTTTCTCATATGCAGGCTAGAAATCCCTTTAGCCTGTGTCCAGCACTTCCCCCAGTTCAGTCTTTGTTCCTCAGGCGTTTCCAGGAGTCCTCTTGTGTGAGGAGTAAAGAACAAGAGAGGATGTCACTCTCTGCCTTATATTGCTCTCGCATATGGCAGGAACCCTTTGTTTTAAACTTGGTTCCTAGACCAGTTTGTAGAAAAATACAGACATCCCAGGATGGAAGTCCAGAGTCATGTGGCCTGGTCACATGTCATTGCCTACCTTGCTGAGTCATAGGAGCCATATAAACTGTCTGGAATGTTTACAGGAAGGTTAAGTTCTTTCAGGGTCCATTGTCTTTGCTGATGGGCAGTCAGCACTGTCTGGCTTCTTCATTGTTGTACCTGCAAGGCTAGTTGTGGGTGTCACCCAGAGTAAGCACGTTTGAAATACAGATACATAGTCAATATGCATAACTTTAGATACAAAAATGAAACGTGCATACAAATAGGATAATCATATTCAGCAAATCGTAATTTTTCCAATGACCCCTCACATGGCCCATCTTGTACAAAATGCATCATAATTATGCCATGATCATATTATAATAATATCACTGTGAAGAGTATGGGATGCAGTGTCACAGTGCCTTTCTAACTTAAAGTACCCAGGCCTAGTGCAGTTCCTCACCCCCCTGTCCCTGTGTGAGGACTGGATAAACAACCTGATATACAGCTGGAAGGCCAGGCAGTAGCAAAGACAAAGTGCAACCCAACTAATCTCATGTCAAAGGTCATTTAGACAAGATCTGCTTCCCAGCCAGTCAAAAGCCCACACCATCACCACGCGCATACAGGGAAAAAAACCTGGCCAGCCTTGGCACCAAATGTCCTGCAGTTTTTTCTGAGCTCTTGTTTTATGTTTGTAGGCAAATGATGTCTTTGTTGCTAGGCTGGTCTTAATGGCAAAATTCTAGTACAGCATTCTTTTTCTTCTGTTAGAGAAACTTGCAGTGTCTGACAGAGCAAATCTCAGTGGGGAGCCTAGTGACGCAGAGTATGAAGAGGAGGAGGATGTTAAAGATGAAATTCAAAGCCAAGTGTCCTCTGCTTCTTCAGAGGATTATATCATTATTCTCCCTGAGTGCTTCGATACCAGCCGTCCATTGGGAGAGTCTATGTATAGCTCTGCCCTCTCTCAGCCCAGTTTGGAAAGAGCGATAGATACTGACATGGAGATGGTGATCCCAGAAGGAGAGAGCCAGCCTCAGGTCCATAATATCAACGACATCTTAACAACTTCACAGACATTGGCTGCAGTACCGTTGACCCCAGAGATCATCAGCACCCTACCCCAGCCACAAAGGTATGGAGGGTGTGGGTGCTACTGTGACAAGAACAAAAGTGCTGAACATAGAATTGTATATCTATGGGGCACTGAGCCTGAGCTCTGGGTGCAAACTGAATAAGTTACATTTGTGCTGTTTGAAAAGTATATATGGAGGTATGAATGTCTCAGATCCTGCTGTACCATTCAAGGAAGAATCTTCTGTACAGCCTGTACTGACTCCAGAACTGAGGTTTGCGGTGTTTGCTTATGTATCTTTCTACATGATTTTTATATATAACTTTTTTTTTGCAGGAACCCCTCTTCTCTTCAGAGTCATGGTCTCCAAAAAGCAAATTTGCCATTTACAGAGGAAATACCTTCAACTGTTCCTGATCAAATAAGAGAAGGTACCTGCAGCATATATTATAAATTCCATAGGCGGCTGCTTCATAACATACACTGTTAACTACATGGGCTACTCGTTGTCACCTGTTTGTTGGGTTCTGCTGCATATTATTTCTGTTAAAGTAGTGTCTAAAATCTGCTAGTTGCCATAGAGGCAAAGGAAGATGCAGTTTCTCCCCACACTCTTTGTATGTTTGTCTCTTTATACTATAAATTCTTTGGGGGTAAAGTTGACAGCTTACAGTCAGAATGATTCTTTTATACACAAATGATCCATTTCTACTTTTCAGTTTATCCAACCAGCAGTGGTTAACTTCTTGTTTGGGTAGACGTGTGCCTGAAGAGAGGGGTTTGGAGATGTGCTAGTTAATCCTGACCACATTTTCTGGCAAAGAAAGATCTGCTGAGGCAGATGTGGGACTGTGGAAATCAGTCTGTCTCAGTGGTGCTTTCTGAATGCAGAGGGTGCAGGGGAAAAAGGGCAGTGGGGGTGAAAGATAAATACCCCGCTGTACTTTCCCTCTCTTCTTATCCCATGATCCCCAAACACTGGATAGCTGCAGCACCCAGCTTAGAGTATGGTGAACTGTCTGCCTACAAGCTTGTGATATCTGTGTTAAACGTAGTTTCTTGTGGACTGTAGGAACCTCACTTCTCACTTCAGTTCACATGTGCAAACCTCAGCTGTCTACTATGCTTGTTGACTGCACCTGCTCACTTGTTTTGATTTATTTCTAGAGCCCAGATATGAAGACTTTCCTGGACTAGGACCTTCAAGAATTGTAAATAATAATAAATCGAAGTGCCCAGAATACGCAAGGTAATTGAAACCAATCAGTTATCACCTCAGAATTGATGCACTTTGGCCTTGTATCTCTTTGAACTAAGAGAAGCAATTAAGGGCACAGGTTCTCTTTGTAGGCTGTGGAGATAGGGGGAGCCTGTCTTAGCAACGTTCAATTTAAGATTTGAGAAATTAGTGCTGAATTCAATGGGGCCAGATCTTTGAAAGAGCTCTGCTCTGATTTATGCACCTAAATGAAGGGGCCAAAGTTGATGAGCACTTTGAAAATCTGGCCCTTGACTTGCATGCTTCTGTTAGAGCTGAGTCCTGAAAATCTGGTTTGTTGCCTCAAGGTCTTTCAGGTTCTTTGGAAAAATTTAAACTAAAGACACAATGAGAATGGAACCAACTTCTAAAGATGTTGGGAGTTGGATGTACAGCATAGTAATCTAAACAGAAAAGAGTCAAGAAACCAGGCACAGTATCTGGTTAAGTAGATGGGACCAACAGAGACCAGAAATGGTAATGGCAAATCTGGGTGTTAGGATTGTTCTGAGAGAGGTATTTGGCCTGCAACACAGTATGCTGCTACATACCCACATACAACCCTGTAGTTCTCTGAGGGCAAGCAAATAATAGTTCCACTGTAGAAAGCGGTTAAGTGTGTCTTGAATGCACTCTTTCTATACTTTCATAAAACGTTGATAAGGTGTTTTGAAAGAAATGGACTGACCTCCACAAATAGCCTCTGAGTTATTCCTTTGGATAATACTCCATTTTCTCCAAGGAGACTTAAATCTCAGTAGGTTCTCTAACAGGAAGATACCATAAGTGAAATACATTCTTGCCTTTACTGACTTCAGATAACATCACACTTCTCCACAGACACCCCCAAGGAAGCAGCATTGCAGGAGGGCTGGTTAAAGGAGCTTTGTCTGTTGCTACCTCTGCCTACAAAGCACTGTTTGCTGGACAGTCCATTGCAGAACAGGTACGTGTATCTCTTGTTTTCTGATGCACTATGGGTGGAGGTTTTTTGGCTTTGTTTTTTTAGAACTTTAACCTTGCATTACAAATATTATTATGTGAGTTTGTTATCCTGTATAGGGGTAAAACTCCTGTCCTTTTACTCTTGGAACAGTAAAATATTGAACAGGTTTGGCAGTAACTGTTTCAACTGCAGACTCAAGCACAGCTTCCCTGACTACTTCAGGAAATCCAAACAACTGGTTGATTGGGGGACATTAGTAATCCTAGCAGTTTATACAAAGCAATAACTGGCTTTAAAACCAAGTAAATCGGAAAAGTCAGATCATGTCAAAAGGGGGTGAACTGCCAGAGCTGAGTTCTGTATGGTTAGCACATTTATCCAGTGTCTGGAAGGTTTATTTCTAGTCTGCAGTTTAAGATGCAAAAATGAGGGATATGCGATTTCCTTTGTCAGGACAGATTTACAGTTACGTGTTGTTGACTGAGTTGAGGGGAAGTTTATTGGAGGGAGTGACTTGTATAAGATAGCAATGCAGTTGGACAGCTGATGTCATAATATTCCAGTGTAATATAACTTTCAGCCAATTGCAAGGAGAATTGTTTCAACCACTCAGCCCAGAAAAATCAGTTGCCTTTCAGTGAATCACCTGTGTCTCATTCAGCCCATGACTTCATTAGAGTGTCTGCAGGCCCTTGTTTTATCTAGTGTAATAACAGTCATCTGTTGCTTGGTTGCGTATGCCTTTTGGGATTGGCTAATCATCTCACTGTTATTTCCACCACTAATAAATCTCAGCAGCTGTTTAAGGCTTTGTATATTCCAGTATGGCTAGGAACTGAGTTACCTCCCTATTATAAGTCTCTTTGCACTATTTTTCCTGACAGCATAGAACCATAAAAGTTGCAAATGGGAGAGACCTCTTAGGGTATGCCTATACTGCAGTTAGACCCCTGGGGCTGGCCTGTACAAGCTTACTCAGGCTCGCAGCACTCCTGGGATTGTTTAATTGTGCTGTAAACGTTTGGGTTTGGGCTGTAGCCTGAGCTATGGGATCCTGACACCTCTCAGTGTCCTAGAACCCAGTCTCCAGCCCAAGGCTGAATGTCTACACTGCAGTTAAACAACCTGTTACCCTGAGCCCTGACAGCCCAAGTCTGCTGGCATTGGTCAGCCAAGGGTTTTTAACTGCAGCGTAGACATACCCATTGAGGTCTTTTTTCCCATCTAGTCCATCTTCCGGCCAGTGAGCGTATAATGGTTCTTTAGTTACTCATGAAAATAACCAAGTTACTCATTTAAAATAATGATTTGCTCACTGTCCTAGGATCATCATTTTTCCAGCAACTACTTGCATTGATTTCTAAACACATGCTGATATCATATATCATATCATATATCATATATCATATTAAAATAAAATAAACCAGATGTTTCTGGGTAGAGAGCACTGATTTTTCTAAAATGTTCTGTAAACTAGGACAGTTGGTGCTTATTGTGAAATCAGTAGCAATGCTTAGTACTAGCCATAGTGCTGGCAGACATTTCAAGTTCCCCAGCATGACTTCAGTTCTAACCGCTTACTGATTGCTTTTCATACACTAGTCTTTTTATGTAGGGTGATGAAATGTACAGCCATATATAAAGGCTGGCTGTACCTGCGCCCTGCCCCAAAGAGCATAGTTTGAGGGGTGATCATCCTCTTGACTTCAGTGTAGGGTAGGACATGGTAACCTTGATTCATTTGGAACACGAGTCGATACTTTAATCCATCTCTGAATGGCTAATACACTACCAGCTGCACTAGATGGCCCATGCAGACTAATTCTCAGTTGCTAAATGAGACCCTAAAAAGTGAGGCCATTTAAATATCAGAGACTGTAAACAAGTTCAGCTGCAAATAAATCTAAGATTAGCTTTAAAATCTTTATAAAAAGTATTTTTAAGTTTTCTGCTTTGAAATAGAGGTGACGTCAATCAATTCAGTATTTGAATTTAAAGGGTTCTCTTTTCTTAAGCAGCCTACAACTACAGAAGAGCAGACTGCCACTCTCCTAGCCAATCTGTGTGAGATGGGATTCTGTGACAGGCAATTAAACCTGAGACTGCTGAAGAAACACAACTATAACATAGTGCAAGTAGTTACCGAATTGCTTCAGATCAATAACAATGACTGGTACAGCAGCAGATACTGACTCCTCCTGTAGCCGAAGCACCCATATTTGACCAGACTGTTATTAAACACCACAGCAACAGACTACTCCCAGGCTTCCTTCTGTTTTGGGGTTGGGGGATAGAAGCACTTCATTTCCATTTTTCTTGAATTCTTGATTTGTTCCTTCACTGAAATCTCAAACACACCACTTGCATCTCAGAATTTATGAATCAAAGACCAGAATTTGAACTTGCTTTAGACACTGGATAGATAGTTGAATAACTTTAAATCTGATTTGATACTAAATCTCTTGTATCTACGAGTTCAGTAAATTATTAAAACTTCCCCAACACAACTCTTTACTGTGTAAGTTGTTTTTAGGCAGTTGGGATATTTTGTTTTGCTGACCTCAGCATGAACAAACATTGGGAAGAGGGCCAGACACTGCTGTTAAATGTAGTCTCACCTAATCTTCAAGATCTGCACACAGCTAGGAGGTTGCCACTTCCGCTGAGATTGTTTTTAAAGTAATTGACATTTCTAATGCATGATAGAAGTACTAATAGATTAAAAATACATCCTAAGCACTCTTTTTAAAAAATAAAAAGAAGGGGGTGCCACAATGAAAGACCCCTAAAAAAACCCAATGATTAAAATTTATTTAAAATACTGAAATATAACCAATGTTAATTTAAATGTACTTAATGGTCAGAAATTTCATTGTTTAATTTCATTGTTGATAGAATGAAGCATGAGAATTAATTCACCAGCAGCTTCTGAACAGTATCTGTAATGGTGAATAGTACAAAATGTATTTCTTCAGCAAAGAAACAAAAAGTCATATAGCCTACGTAAGATATTTTCCTAAAAGGAGAATAGAACTGTAGGAAAAAGTCCACCTATGAATCCTTAGGGACCTTTTGCAAAGGATGACGGTTTGACACTTACTTTTCTAAATCACTGCAGTGCAAACCTCCTATTTTAGTGACAAAGAACTGAAGAATGTGATCAGTCAGGCATATGTAGGGGTGTGAATTCTAGGTATGTTTGGGAATGTGAGCGAGAGTGAGAGGTAGGATTTGGTTGACTTCTGGTTTTAAAAAAAGCATTAACTCCAGGAGTGTTAACTACCCAGTCTCTTGATGAATCAGGTTATACTGTGTAACAATTACAATATATTGTATACAGTTATACTGTATGATACAGTGCCATTGCAGCTTATGTGCAGTATTTGAGAGAGATGAAACCAGAGAAAATAATTCCCCTTGAAACCCATCAGGGCTGGGGTTTGATTCTTGGGAATGACAAGAAACCATCAGAATCCACTGCTGTGCAGTAGTGTGCCGGTGCTTTGTAACTTGGAACCCAGCCATTGGATTTGACAGCAGTGTTGACTACATTCTTATTTTGAATCTGTCATGGTTAAGTGAATTTTTTTCCTTGCTACAGCAAAACTCAGACCATTGACAGTATTGAAAACATGTTAAATTCTGATCTCTGCTGCTTCTGTTTAAGGTGTTAATATTTTACAGGATGTGGTTAAGAGTCCAAAGCAGTATCAGTATTTTGATTGACTATATAATAATCATTAGCCATACAAATATAAATTAGATTCTATTAAAGTGTTAAAAGAAAATATGTATCAGATACATTTGTTGTTTAAAACCTATTTTATAGAAGATGCTAGATACAAATTGTTAAAACTTTATTTTGAAATACAGTGAGACTATTTTGCAGTGTGTTTTCCCCAGTACAATTCTATCTGCTGTGGACCAATTCTAGATAATTTCTCACTTGATAAAGCTACAGTTTAATACTTTTCCATCACCTACAGTATGTGTGCAAACTCTGGTCTGTAGTGTTGTAGCTCAAGCTTACAGAGAATGAAATGGTGAGGATGAAGTTCAGTTGCTGGTAAGCATCTTACTTTGACCTGGATTGTTCAACAAGAAAAACTTTTCCTCTTATACATACCTTCATACTGAGGGTGGGGTTTTTTTGTTGTTTGTTGCTTTTTAAACAACTTTCCATTCGAGCTAATTTAAGTAATTGTTAAACACTGAAAGATTGCAAGTAACACACTTCATTTGAGATTGAAACCCTTCAAGGCTGCAAGACCTATCCTCTTTAGTTTCCCCCTCCATAATGCTTGGGTTAGTTTTACTGTTATAACTCTAAGCCGTTCTCCTGTATCCTGATCGTTTAGATAATGTATGCTTGGACTTAAGATATATTTCTGTTGGCTTGTATATTTTGTTAATGAATGCATGATATAATTTATAATATATTCCATAGTGCAGATACAGTCTTTGTATATTATTTAGAATAAGCACTTAAAGTCTTCAAATGTGATGTAAAAATAAATAAATAAAAAAATCTTTGACTCAGTCCTTATAATAAAATTCTTAACTATTTGTTGTTCATCAACTCTTAAAGTGCACTTGGTAGCCTTGCAGTGGCACCATGGGGGTGACAAGTACAGTTTTAATATTATGAACTAGTAGGATACCTTGTCTTTTTTTTCTTTCACTTAACTAGTGATTCACTGTCCCACCATGCAGATTACTTATCAAGAAAAAAGTTCATTTACGTTAGTAGCAGGGTTGAGAGCAGGAAGAACAAAGCATCTGAACAATTCCAGTTTTTGCACAGCTTTGGTGAGGGCCCTTGTGCAATCCCTTTGATGGATAAGGGAGAAATACAGCAGGGGTAAGGTCAAATATACAAAGATGGTGAGGTCACTTAACTAATGTTTCTATGGAGCTGCTGAGCATTATGACTGCAGATGTAGTCTGTGCCAAACTTCTTACTTCCAGCTGTGATTAAAGGGGACATCTTGGTTCATTTCTTTATTCTGTTGCTATTGTTCTGGTAGAAACTGCTGCTGTTTGACTTTTATCATAGTTCTGTTGAGCTGCAACCAGTGTCCAAAGGCGTTCTGAGGCCTTGAGCCAACCAAGTAAGAGCCGTGACACATAGGCTATGACAGCCTAAAACTTCCCATTGTTGTACAACCCTCTGCAATTCTACAGCTGGAGGCAGTGCTGGAGAATAAGAGTGGTATAAACAAGTATCAGAGGGTAGCTGTGTTAGTCTGGATCAGTAAAAGCAGCAAAGAATCCTGTGGCACCTTGCATCTGAAGAAGTGGGTATTCACCCACGAAAGCTCATGCTCCAAAACGTCTGTTAGTCTATAAGGTGCCACAGGATTCTTTGCTGCTTTTTTTGGTATAAACAAGGCACCTTTAATCCTAGGTACCCTTATCAGCAATTCTCTACAGGAGTAGTGAGGGAGCTACAGCAGGGGATTAAAAGTCCTGTGTAGACATTGTTAAACACCAAACTAAGGAAATGTGATTGTGGCCATAGCATAACTGTAGCTGTGCCTGCTGGATTATATCATCATATAATGGACCCAAATGTGCTGATCTACTCTGCCATCCTTTTGTAGTGTTGACAGGTAAAATCCATTTGGTATTTCTTTGTATTATTCCTTTCTATTTAATTACTGTTTCAACTTTCCTGAAACATCCTCCTCTCTCAGCCAGCATCAATCTTCCTATGACCCCCATCAGTGAAATTTTTGTGCAGTCTGCTCTAAATCTTCCAGTGGTGGTAAACCATCCTTGGCTACTGTACAGAATTCTGCATATAGGCATAAAGTTTCTTCTATTTTCTGTTAAAGGGCACAGTTTGCTCACTGGTAGCGGACTGACAAGGCTACAGGCTTGCTGCACACCTGCACAAAAACACCCTTGCCATTGCTGTGGGAGTGGGGGAGAATGGCATGCTTCCCTACTCCTGCTCCCTGGTCCCAATCTCAGAAATACATTTCCCCCTCCAGAGGGTCCACTGCCAACCTGTGGAACTCTTTGGCAGAGGAGACCAAGACTATAACAGGGTTTTTAAAAAGTGCCAGGGAAGTTCCTGGAGGACAGGTCGATCAAAGGCTGTTGGCCAGGCTGGGCAGGGATGGTGTCCCTGGGCCGTTTGCCAGAGGCTGGGAATGGGTGACGGGCTGGATCACTTGGTGATTCCCGGTTCTGTTCATTCCCTCCGGGGCACCTGGCCCTGCCCGCGCTCGGCAGGCGGGACACGGGGCTGGATGGCCCCTGGGTCTGACCGGCCTGGCCGCTCTGAGTCTCGGTACAAACTGTTCCAGCGCCCCGGCTGCGGCCACGGGGGGACGGAAACCCGCAGGCCCGACCAGCCGGGCACAGCCTGGCCCCGGGCAGGCGCGGTTCGGGGCCCCGCTCCGGCTCCGCGGGCCCAGGCGCCGGTAGGCGGGGGCGGGGAGGGGCCGGCCCGAGGCGCTTTTGGTTCCGCTTTGCCCGGCCCCGAGGGGGGTGGCTCGGCTGCCGCTGCCGCAGGCCCGGAGGAGCCGCCGCCGGGGTAAGAGACCTGGGCCTGGCCCCTGTCTGGGCGCGGGAGGATCCCGGGGGGGACCCGAGCGGCCCGGCCGCCCCCTGCCCTGGTTTCGCCTCCGTCCCCAACGTACCCCCGGCCAGCCAGCCACGGGGACCCCAGTTACCTGTACCCCCAGCCTCCCCCAGGCCCGGCCAGCCACGGGGACCCCAGTTACCTGTACCCCCGGCCCCTTCCACAGCCTCCCCCAGGCCCAGCCAGCCACGGGGGCCCCAGTTACCTGTACCCCCAGCCCCTTCCACAGCCTCCCCCAGGCCCAGCCAGCCACGGGGGCCCCAGGTACCTGTACCCCCGGCCCCTTCCACAGCCTCCCCCAGGCCCAGCCAGCCACGGGACCCCAGTTACCTGTACCCCCAGCCCCTTCCACAGCCTCCCCCAGGCCCAGCCAGCCACGGGGACCCCAGTTACCTGTACCCCCAGCCCCTTCCACAGCCTCCCCCAGGCCCAGCCAGCCACGGGGACCCCAGTTACCTGTACCCCCAGCCCCCTTCCACAGCCTCCCCCAGGCCCAGCCAGCCACGGGGACCCCAGTTACCTGTACCCCCAGCCCCCTTCCACAGCCTCCCCCAGGCCCAGCCAGCCACGGGGACCCCAGTTACCTGTACCCCCAGCCCCCTTCCACAGCCTCCCCCAGGCCCAGCCAGCCACGGGGACCCCAGTTACCTGTACCCCCGGCCCCTTCCACAGCCTCCCCCAGGCCCAGCCAGCCACGGGGACCCCAGTTACCTGTACCCCCAGCCCCCTTCCACAGACACCCCCAGGCCCGGCCAGCCACGGGGACCCCAGTTACCTGTACCCCCGGCCCCCTTCCACAGCCTCCCCCAGGCCCAGCCAGCCACGGGGACCCCAGTTACCTGTACCCCCCAGCCCCCTTCCACAGCCTCCCCCAGGCCCAGCCAGCCACGGGGACCCCAGTTACCTGTACCCCCAGCCCCCTTCCACAGCCTCCCCCAGGCCCAGCCAGCCACGGGGACCCCAGTTACCTGTACCCCCGGCCCCCTTCCACAGCCTCCCCCAGGCCCAGCCAGCCACGGGACCCCAGTTACCTGTACCCCCGGCCCCCTTCCACAGCCTCCCCCAGGCCCGGCCAGCCACGGGGACCCCAGTTACCTGTACCCCCGGCCCCCTTCCACAGCCTCCCCCAGGCCCGGCCAGCCACGGGGACCCCAGTTACCTGTACCCCCGGCCCCCTTCCACAGACTCCCCCAGGCCCAGCCAGCCATGGGGGTCCTGTCCCGTGTGGGGGACCCCAGTTACCTGTACCCCTAGCCCCCTTCCACAGACTCCCCCAGGCCCAGCCAGCCATGGGGGCCCTGTCCCGTGTGGGGGACCCCAGTTACTTGTATCCCCAGCCCCCTTCCACAGACTCCCCCAGGCCTAGCTAGCCATGGGGACCCCAGTTACCTATACCCCCAGCCCTCTTCCACAGACTCCCCCAGGCCCAGCCAGCCATGGGGGCCCTGCCCTGTGTGGGGGACCCCAGTTACCTGTACCCCTAGCCCCCTTCCACAGACTCCCCCAGGCCCAGCCAGCCATGGGGGCCCTGTCCCGTGTGGGGGACCCCAGTTACCTGTATCCCCAGCCCCCTTCCACAGACTCCCCCAGGCCTAGCTAGCCATGGGGACCCCAGTTACCTATACCCCCGGCCCCCTTCCACAGCCTCCCCCAGGCCCAGCCAGCCACGGGGACCCCAGTTACCTGTACCCCCGGCCCCTTCCACAGCCTCCCCCAGGCCCAGCCAGCCACGGGGACCCCAGTTACCTGTACCCCCGGCCCCCTTCCACAGCCTCCCCCAGGCCCAGCCAGCCACGGGGGCCCCAGTTACCTGTACCCCCAGCCCCCTTCCACAGACTCCCCCAGGCCCAGCCAGCCATGGGGGCCCTGTCCCGTGTGGGGGACCCCAGTTACCTGTACCCCTAGCCCCCTTCCACAGACTCCCCCAGGCCCAGCCAGCCATGGGGGCCCTGTCCCGTGTTGGGGACCCCAGTTACCTGTATCCCCAGCCCCCTTCCACAGACTCCCCCAGGCCTAGCTAGCCATGGGGACCCCAGTTACCTATACCCCCAGCCCCCTTCCACAGACTCCCCCAGGCCCAGCCAGCCATGGGGGCCCTGCCCTGTGTGGGGGACCCCAGTTACTTGTACCCTCAGCCCCCTTCCACAGACACCTCCAGGCCCAGCCACCCCCAGCCCTGTGCCCAGAGCTAGCCCTGGAAGAACTTTGCCCCCACATCCTCCCCAATACTTGTAGCTTGCTCCCCTTGTACAGGCACCTCCTGCCTCCAGTACACTGGTGCCCTGTTCCCCATGCACAGAGCCAGCAGTGGGGGATCCCTGCCAGATAAATCCAACTCCCAAATCTGTTACCTCCTCCCCCCGACCCCATAGGGTCTGTAGGAAATGACATAGCACTGTTTGAAAACACAGCAACTGGATCCTAAGCAAGCAGGAAACTGATGAGCCCTGTCAGCAAGAAACATGTCACGAATAAAAGGGCTGAGCTTGAAGAATCTCATGCAACCCCCCCCCCCAGGCCCTTGTGAAAGGGGGTTCTGCTCCTTCCTAGCCACTGGTGCAAGCTCACAAGCACCACAGTGGAACAGAGGAGCGAATGGCACAGGTGCTGGGGTGACCTACAGGACCGTACTATTGCAAATGGAGGGGCAGCTGTTCAATACTAACCAGGCAAGCGAATGGCAGTGTGTTTAGTAGGGACTGCAGAGGTGTGAATGGCACCCTTGGATGTCTAAAGCTGTGTCATCCCTGCCAGACCAGCCTGTAATTCAAACCCCTTTGCTGTCCATCCCAAGGACACCCCATGTGACTGAGAGAACTGAACAGAAATCAGGGCAGAAGTTCCCAAACCCACACACAATCTCCCTCTTGGGGAAGCAGTGTTGCCTCCTATGGGGCTTCTGCTCTACCTACTGGAGGCCAGTAATCTATAGATTCCAAGGCCAGAAGGGAAGACAGTGACCATTGGTCTGATCTCCTGAATAACACAGGCCAGAGACCTGCCCCACAATAATTCCTAGAGCAGATCTTCTAGAAAAACATCCAGTCTCTTATTTTAAAAATTGTCAGTGATGGAGAATCCACTCCAACCTTTGGTAAATTTTTCCAGTGGTGAATTATCCCCACTGTTAATAACACAAACCTTATTTCCAGGCCGAATTTGTCTAGCTTCAACTTCCAGCCATTGGATCATGTTAAACTTTCATCTGCTAAATAGAAGAGCCCAGTATCAAATTTCTGTTCCTGTGTAAGTTCTTCTAGACTGTAATCAAGTCACCCCTTAACCTTCTCTTTGTTAAGCTGAATAATGAGCTGCTTGAGTGTGTCATTGTAAGGCAGCATTTCTAGTCTTTTAATTATTCTCATGGCTCTTCTCTGAACCCTCTCCAGTTTATCAGTGTACTTGAATTGTGGGCATCAGACCTGGACACAGTATTGCAGCAGCAGTCCAGCATGATGCCTCCCCATAATTTTTCAGTTACTGCTCTCCAGCATCTAGTCTCCCATCCTGTTAGTATGGCCTACGTTCTTTGTTTCCAGATGGATACATTTCCATTTATCTGTATTAAAATGCATGTTTGCTTTCACCCAGTTGGCCAAGCGAGCTAAATCAGTGACTTACTCACTTCATTATTTACCACTCTCCCAATTTTTGGTAAATAACTTAATCAGTGATTATTTTATGTTTTCTTCCAGGTCATTGCTAAAACTGCTAAATAGCTTAGGGCAGAAAATCAGTCTCTCTAGGACCCCATGGGAAACACCTGCTTGATGATGATCCCCTGTTTACATTCACATTTTGAAATCTATCAGTTAACCAGTTTTTAATCTGTGTGATGTGTGCTGTGTTAATTTAATATTGTTAGATTTTTTTAATCAAAATGTCATGTGATACGAAGCCAAACACCTTGCAGGAGTCTAAGTATACTATGTCAACACTGTTACCTTTATCTACCAAACTTGTCATCTTGTCAAAAAAAGATACCACGTTAGTTTGATAGGACCTATTTTCTAAACCCCATAGTGACTGGCATTAATTCATTACCTCCTTTAAATCTTTATTAATTGAGTCCCATATCAGCAGATCCATTATCTTGCCCAGGATCCATGTGAGATTGACATGCCTGTAATTAGCCAAGTCATCTCATTTACTGTTTTTATAAATTGTCACATTAGCTTTCTTCCAGTCTTCTGGAACTTCCTGGTGCTCCAAGACTTACTGAAAATCATCATTAACAGTCCAGAGAGGTCCTCAGCAGCTCTTTTAAAAATCTTGGGCGTAAGTCATCTGGACCTGCTGATTTAAAAATCCCTGATATTAGTAGATTCTGTTTAACATCCTCCAGAGATATTACTGGAATGAAAAGTGTGTTATCACTCTAGGAAGAGACTGCACCATTTGTTCCCCTCCCACCCCCAAATACAGAACAGAAATATTTATCCAACACTTCTGCCTTTTCTGTGTTGTTATTGATATTTTTACTGTTTCCATCTAGCAATCGACCAATACCATTGTCAGGATTCTTTTTGCTAATATATTTTAAAAAACTTCTTACTATCTTTAACTCTGCTGGCCACAGATTTCTCCTTGTGCTTCCCTTACTGATTGTCTACAGTTCCTTAGTTCTAATTTATATACATTACCATCAGCTTCCCCTTTCTTCCACTGATTATTTTTTATAGCTGCCTTCACTAACTCCAACCCAGGTTGCTGCTTTTAACAAGCAAAGCCGTCTTGCCCCTTTGGCCTAGTATTTGCAGGCAGCATCACTAGAGATGCACTTGCCTGTTGTAATAGGCAGCAAGCTGTCAGTCCTTTGGGCCTTTTGAAATGATACTCATTCATCAGCTTCCAGCACCATCCTTCAAATGTGTTTTGTTCTTTGATCAAGGAGTTGCTCATTTCTTGTCTGTAAAGGGCTGTGCACACACACGGTGCTGTATAAATAATAATAGTTACACAGTCAGTGCGGCTTCTTCCCAGTGCCCAGATTATCTGCATACATTATTAGGCCATCTTTTTGTATCTTGCAAACCACATCAGCGTAAGCCCTCTCCCTCAAGGGGTTAAGCATGTAAGAGCGATTTTATACTGGGAATGAAAGTCACAGCTAAGAGTGCTGTTCTAATGTACTGCAAATCAGCAAAGGAAAGGGTTCATCTGATGCTTGACTTTCCCTTGACATCAGCAGGGGTCTCCCAGCCCCTGTAGTCTTTTGTCCTAGTTGATTAAAAACCACCTCTTTAATTACTCCTCCTCAGAGGCGGCTCCAGGCCCCAGCACGCCAAGTGTGCTTGGGACGGCATGCTGCGGGGGGCGCTCTGCCGGTCACTGGTAGGGCGGCAGGCGGCTCCAGTGGATCTACTACAGGCGTGCCTGCGGAGGGTCTGCTGGTCCTGCGGCTCCAGTGGACCTCCCGCAGGCGTGACTGCGGAGGGTCCCGTGGGACCAACGGACCCTCCGCACACACACCTGTGGGAGATCCACCGGAGACGCCTGCCGCCCTACTGGCGACCAGCAGAGCGCCCCCCACAGCATGCCGCCCTGCTTGGGGTGGCGAAATGTCTAGAGCCGCCTCTGCTCCTCCTCATTTTTCACTCCTGGGACAGGAAAACAAAGCACAAGTATTAATAGGGGGAAATTTGCAAGGGTAAGAGGCTGAGACCGAACTGGCTAGGGGAATCTTTGAAGCCGCTAGCTCAGCGGTTCTCAAACTATGGGTTGCGACACCAGGGCCAGCATTACACTCGCTGGGCCCCGCCACTTGGGGCTGGGAATGAAGCTGGAGGGCTTGAGCCTGGGGCAGCAGGGCTCTGCCCCCCAACTCAGCCCAGGGTGGGGGGGCTCAGGCTCTCCCCCCTCCCACCTGGAGTCATGTAGTAATTTTTGTTGTCAGAAGGGGGTCATGGTGCAATGAAGTTTGAGAACCACTGCCTAGCTCTCCAAAGGAAGCTGCAGAGCTAAGGGATGGGTCCTTAGCAGAAAAGCCTGGGATCAAAAATCGCAGAGTCACTGGAATCTTTCCAGCCTCAGGGCCCATGTTCTCACCTGCAACCTTCCAAACTGCAGGATTGCAAAAGGGTTGGGTGCTCAGTGGATGCAGTATCTCAGCAAATAGGGTCTCAGGGAGCTGCTGTGGGAAGATCCCCTTGTGATCAAACCATTGCAGCACTGTTGATTATCTTACCTCCTTACTTTAATCAAGTCCAGAGGCTTCCTTTGTCACCAGGAATATCACTACTTGCCTCCATCTGATAAATATAAGTGCTTTCGGAGTTTGCTGAGACTCTGACGCTGAGCTCTCAGCAGCGGTGGTCTCTGAGGTCTGGAGCCTAAAGGAGAGGTCTGGATGTGTCCATGGGTGTTGCGTCCCAGATCCCCAAGTGCGTTTCAAGCAAGAATCAAGAGTGGTTCTTTACATCCAGCTTCTCAACCTTCTGGGTGAGTGCAGTTAGTCTTCCTTTAGGCTCTTTCTGTTGAGAAGCACCCTGTCTCTCAGTCATTAAAGCAAGGCTGCCTAGACTAGGGAGCAATCCTCACTCCTTTCTGCTGGGAGGTGACATGGAGGAAGCTGCATTCAGATGGTCTGGTGGTAAAATATTGTTCTTTCACTTCTGCTATTTTTCTTTTTTTGTTGCAAACTCTCTCTAATAATAAGCCTTGGCTGTGGGCTCATTGTGACAGCTGGATTCATGAGTTTCTGATTGCAAGGGGCTGCAGTGAGCCAGGAAGAAGATCAGAGAAGTCATTTTGGTTTAAACTAAAGGGGGGAGACAAACACTGAGCTGATTTTAATTAGGCATCTGTTTAGTAAGGTTAAGTTTGGTGAGGGGTTGATGCATTCAGAAGTGACTGCATACGTGTGTGTGTGTGTGTGTGTGTGTGTGTGTGTGCGCGCGCGCGCGTGCACTATTCTTGCTGCCAATCGGATGAGTGATCTGCCATATGAAAAGAACCTCAGAATTGTTACTTGTAGATTTTTGCAGTGTTGCCACCCCCTAGAATTCAAAAAATCATGAGTCATACCCCCAAAATTAATGATTGGAAAAACCAAAACACATTGGGTTCTTTTTATTTACCTTCTGTTTTTGTAGCCATTAGCTCACGCTCAAGTTTTTCCCTGTAACCATTAGGGCTAGAAAAAACTTACTTTTATTTTTTTTAAATTGAAAGCTGAGATTCTGACACATTCCCATGACTCCAGGAGGTGGGATTTTAGAGAGTACTCCACTAGTATAATATTTGCTATTAAAAACACAAGAGTCAGCAGGAGTGATCAATAAAGAGACTTTTTTTTCTGGAATGTTTTTGGTTTTAGATCTAGTGGAAAAATTCTCTTTCAACTATGGGCCAAATGTTCTCCCAGTTTTGGAAGGTCTCTGACCAGAAGGAGAGGGGAGGGAAATCGATTCTGCGCAGGAAATCGGCTGGTGAGGATGAAGTCACTAATTATGGCACTATCAATGGAGGAGACTCTGCCGCATCCTGCATGCCCTGTGTGGGCACTGTGAGTCGGGGCTGCATCAACTGCCCAACGTGCCAGGGAACAGGAAGGATCCCCAGGGGTAGGTGGTTCTTGTGTTTGCTTGGTCAGTGGTTTCCAGCCTTTCCAGGCACTTCACCAAACAGTCCTCTGCTTGTTGCTTCTCACTCAGCTGTGCGTCCTATGGAACACCAGTCATGATGGAATACTGCATGCTGTGACATGCAGTCTCCATCTCTGTACTAAAGAGAGAGCCTGCAGTTGGCTCCATCTTGCATTAATCAGTGCAAGACCTGGGGCTGTTGGAAGGTATCTGTGCAGCCCTAAGTTAGCAAAGCTCAGTCTGTCTCTATGCTTGGCCGAAGCCAACAAGGGTTATTTGAGTTAGACCCCTGCATTCCTCTGAATGGGGCAGCATTTGTAACGAGAATGCCGATAGAGCCTAACCTGTAGTGAGGTGCTCTGCAGCCTGATGTGCCCTGTTTGCTACTGTACCCAGTACGCTGCATCTCTTCTGACCTGCGCCTCTTATCATCTGTCTTTCAGAGCAGGAGAAGCAGTTGGTGGCTCTGATTCCATACGGTGACCAGAGGCTGAAGCCCAGACGAACGTAAAGTCCTGTTTCTCCCCTGTTCTTTTAATGCTCTGGCTGTATTTAAATGGGTGCGACTGGGGGGGCGCAGCATTACAGGAGGAATCTGTTTGCAGAGGTTCATTTAAAAGCTTCCTTGCTCATTGAGCCCTGAGCTGCAGTGGGTTTGATGCCTGCAGGGCATCTGTTCTGTGTTGGCAGTGGGCTGTACGAGCACTTCTTGATGCAGGAGGGACTGTGGGCTGGGATTCTGGGCTAGTTCTGTTTGAAAAGGACCACGTGGGACTGCTTACTTCTAGCAGTGACAAGCAGCATGTTTCTGGGTCTGAAACCCACCCCTCCTGGCCCCAAGGTGAACGTGCAGCCATTAGATACTATACAGTCCCTTTGCAGGCCCTCATGTCTTGGTGCTTACTGTGTCTGGCTGGCACTCACTCCCCCGTGCTTGTCCAACCCTGTAGAAACAGGGCTGCAGGACAGGGCTGGGCCAGGCGAGTTACGGTCCTTTGATGCTGTCTTGCAGGAAACTCTATGTATCCCTTGCTGTGACGATTTGCCTGCTGATGTCATCTCTCATCATATTCTTCCTGTTCCCTCGCTCCATTGTGGTGCAGCCCGCAGGGCTGAATGCCTCCTCTATTGCCTTTAATTCCACCGTTTCCAGTATCAATCTCAACATGACAGTGAGTTCTCAGCGTGGCGCGTACGGTGACGTTGAGCTCATATCTCATTATCAGTCCATAGCTGGCTCACTTCTAAGTCTTAAGGACAGCGTGGCAGGTCAGTAGTGAGCTAGATGGCCGAGCTGTGTGCGCATGGCAGGACAGCAGGCAAGACTGGAGTGGCCAGTCAGAAATGAGGCATGTTGGTAGAGCAGTGTGCGATGGGGCAGGAAGTGCTGCTGGGTGGAAGTGCGCTATGTAACAAATATTGGGAATTGTTTGTCACTGTGTGTTGCATCTTTCCTCTGCTTTCAGCCCAGCCATGAATGTGTGGCATAGGGAGTGGAGCAGGGGGCAAGTGATCCCCAGAGCAGCTCTGGGGCAGGTGAGGAGTTTTGCTTCTGTAACTTAAAGAGCTAGTGACTCTCACCCAAATGTGATCTTGGGTGTTTCCTTGGGACAATCCTCAGCAGAGGGGAATTGCCACGGCCAAGCTACGAGTGTCTGAGAACTGGCGTTTGCAGGGGTGTACTGCTGCAAGGTCACTGCATGGAAATTCAGCACATGCGTTACCCTCCCTGTGTGAGGGCTTTGGGCTGAGTTTGTCTCTCTCCTTAGAACGTGTTGAATGTAACCAACAACAACTTCTACCCAGTCACTGTCACCCAACTGGACATTGAGGTCTTACACCTGTCTGTGGTGATAGGGAAAACCACCAAGAGGAACCTGCTGAATATTGGCCCTTTGTGCAGCGGCCAGGTGGGTGCTGCTGCCTCTTGCTGCCCTATCAAAATGTCTGGCCCCCTTTGGGTGGAGAGAAATAGTGGTCCCCTTCTCTGTCGCCTTGTATTTCTATTGCCCCAGGGACAGAGAGTCCCTTCACTGCCTCCCCCCCGGCCCCTGTTCCTGTCTTTCCAGGTGCCCATTCACCTGCTGGCCCAGGGCAGTACTTAGCAAACACGGGAGGCAAAAGACCGAATGCTGATGTCTCATATGGGTGTTTCCTGCACTGGTTCATGCTGCATATTGTAACTGCCATGTTGTAACTTGGTCCCAACACAATGTGGATTGGATTTTAAATACCGACTCTGAGCTGTGTGGAATTGATGGGATAATCTGTAACTCTCTGTGTGCTCGGCTCACTGGGCTGCACCTGTACATGGTTACTGTAATCACTGTAAATCTCCAACTAACTCTTCTGTTTTACTTGCAGATATATTATTCAGTCTCCAGTATTATACGGGACTATAATACCTAGTAAGTATTTCTCAGAGACTTACTTTCCTGGCTAGTAAGTAGCATTAATGTTTCTGGGCTTTTCTCCAGGGGCAGTCTGGCATAAATTTATCACTTGGGCCATAGCCTCATTCTGTCTGACCCTGCAGTGCAGCTGAGAATGTGTCCCTTTGATTTTCATGTATGTAATCATGTTGGGACAGAAACCCAGCATGTCCATTTTAAATTCCTTTCTAGTTCTTCTGCATTAAATGTTTTCCCAAACTGCAACTGACAAGACTGTATCACTTTCAAATCTAATACTCCCCACAGATTAATAAGTCTGGTTTAGAAATGCCCGATAATGCTTAACTGCACACAGATGGACTAATTTGTATCTAGCACCCCCCATCTCTGTGAATGAGCAGTTTGCTGATTCTCCACAGGCATCTAGTGCGATCTGTTTCCTGCTCTGCCCATGGGGGGGAGATATCAGGTGTTGCCAGAATGTGAATGCTCCCGTTTTGTTCTGCTTGATGCATTTGCAGGGAGGGTGTCAGGTCTACACTACAAACTTCTGCTGCATAGCTATGTCTGTTGAGGTTGTGATCTCTGACCAAATTAGCTGTGTCAGTAAAAGCCCCTAATGTAGATGCACTTATTCTGGCAAAATGGCACTTTCACCAGAATAGCTTATATTGCCCAAGGAGGATAGGGGTGCATGGCTGGAATAAACTTTATCAGCTAAAGGTTTAAAGGAATGAGGTTTGCCAGTATAAGCAGTCTCCATACAAGGAAGTAAGCCGATCGGTCCAGCCACATAGGCAAAGCCTTCCAAGTGTAGACCTGATCGGAGAAGCTTGTGCTCTCTCCCCAGGCCTGGGTTATTCTGTGGGGCAGGACAGGTCTTGTTTGATGAAAACATTGTACTGCACAATTAATTCTCTATTTTCTGTCTCCTAAGCAACATCTGCACCTGGATCAAAATCAAAGTCCACAATGTTCTACTGCACATACAGTAAGTGGCATTTGGTTAAAAGCGAATCACTCACAATTGATCTGTGCGGTTCCAAACATTCCTCATTGAGGCAATCTGGATTTCCCTTTGTATTAGTGTTTTCAGAGACCAAGACTGTTCGAAGTTGTAATTAGTCTTTCCCCGGGTAGGTTTGCAATTGTTGGTGTGGGTGTGTAACAGTTATTTGAATTTTAAGGGGAAAGTCATCCAAACTATTGGTGCAGAGGAACATGCCCTGACTTCAGCCCCCAGGGAGCTCCAGCAGTGCAAACCCAGAGTGTTGGTGAGGTGACTTGTACAGTGGTGCTGTTTCCACCTGCATTAGGAACAGCTATACCTGTGTCTGAGGTGAATGGTGCAGGGGGAGAATGAGCTTGGCCTGTTCCCCAGAGGACAGATCCTGTACATCCACCATGTTGGGGCAGAGTGACTCAGACTGGTGCCTGAGCTGAGTGGTTGGGAAAGGCCACAATGGAACTTTTCCTTAAAGTGAAATCCCAGCAGAAGATCCAGCTTGGTGCTTTCAAACCTCTTTATAGTTCAAGTAAAATGGATTCTTCTTGTGATTGTGTGTTGCAGGGGCACCTTGACCTGCTCGTACCTGTGCCACTCAGAGCAGCTGGCTTTTGAGAGATACCAGTATGTGGATTGTAGAGGAAATGCGACGCTGCCTCACCCACTGTACCACCGCCCACCATGATGGGATCACTGGATGATGACATTCTTCTGTCGCAAAGGCAAGTTGTACCAGGGACACAGCAACTCCAGGGGATTCTCTTCCAAGCCACGTAATTTTAAACAGGACATTTGGCTCTCCCTTGGGAGGAGACTTTCAGTCTGCTGCTGTTTCCTGGTTACAGACTGATAGAATTTCATGAACTTGGAACATGCTGCTCTGAGTTTGCAATTCTCATTTGTATCCTGTATGGGGGTTGGCGGCAGCAGATTGTGCACACTGTGTAGGGAAATAGCTGTATTAACTGATTAAGAGAACTCTGCTAGATTGTTAGCTGCCTTACTCTGTGCAGTGTTTCACTGTTGCGCCAGGGGAGGCATTACCTATTGGTTAAATCAGCTCTTCCTGCCAAATAACCTTTTTGTGCCTGTGCCCTGTGGTGTGGGCGCTCTTGGCTGGAGAGCATCTCGCCTAGTGATTCTTGGATAGCAATCACACCCCCAGCTCTGCGAAGCAGGAGAATCCCAACTTGACCTGACATCTAAGGACCTTTGGCTCTTAAATAACAAGCACTGAATAATTGGCTAAAACTATGCCTGGTTTGCACAGAGAGGGGTAAGGGTGGTGTAGGGGATGTTGGGCCAAGTTCCTCTGCCAGGGGGGCTGGGTAAGTATGTTCATTCCCTGGCTTTTCCTAATCCTACTAGAGGGATCATCTCGCATGAAGGGTTGTGCAGTTCAGATTGATGCAGCAGCCATGGTCTATCTTGTACCCAAAGTGATCAAACTTTGCTGCATCCTTGCAGCGTGGAGGAGGGGAGGAGAGGGATTGCTACTTCCCAGATGGCAGAGGGAGGTGAGGGGCCTATCATGCGTTCTCCACACAGCACATGCCATTTGCTGGGGTGCTCCCTTGTGGGCTCCTGTGTTAAGGAGTTTAACGAGTGGCAGGAGTCTTACTTGGATAAGAAAAGCTCTGTTCGTGCAAATGCCAGGAAACAACAGCTGCCGTTTATACCTATTTGTAGCATTTTCTATGAGGGAAGAAGCCCTGGCTGCTCTTCCACCCTCTCCAGAGCCTTGTACAGTACAGACTCATTCTCTGTAGGAACAGCTCAGGCAGAGGACGCACACTGATGTTATTGCCTGCTAGACACATGGGCATAAGCATCCTCCTTAGATCCCAGCGTTGCTAGTCACTGGCACATTCTGCCTGAATGGATGTATAGAAATTGCTGGGCATATGATCTGACCCAGAGCAGCCCAGCATTGCCCTAAACACCTCTCCAGCCAGATGGGACATAGTGGGAAAAGCAACATGCATCAGAGTAGTTGGGAGAGGAAACCTTTGTGCCTCAGCAAAGAACTAATCACTGTCCACAAGACCCTTGCCCCTGGGCTGGCACTTTCAGCAGAGATGCCAAGGAGCCTGACCTTCCTAGAGGTCCCAGCAGGGCAGTGTTCTGTAGCTTGCCTTTCATCTACCTTCTCGGTGGATCCAGAGGTCCAGTCTCCAGGGCTCCCAAACTAGCACATTTCAGCAGAGGCACGTTAATCATTGTGTCTTTTCCTGATTTTTATATGTTCCATTAAAGTTGCAATGGATTAAATCCCTGCCTGAGGCAGGGGTAAAGAAGCACCTTGTGGTCTGAAAGCGTCTCGTTTGTTGGCTCTTGTCCTTTTCCATCATCTCTATTCACTGTGTTGTTGCACCTGCTCTGCTCTTCTCTTCCTGCTGTCTCTGCCACGGCAGTCACTGAGAGCTGGCTGTGCCTGTGTCAGTCTCTTCAAGAATAAAAAGGGCTTTGTAAATCAGAGTGGTGCTTTCTCCTTATGAGCTGTGCTGGGACGACGCCTGAGGATGCTGAGTGGCTAGGTGATTCCCTGGGGAGATCAGTCTCCATCTAGTGTTACAGTGACACCTGCTGGCCAGTGGGAATCACTGCATGTTATTGCTTAAAAAGGGAGGAGGAAGGTTTTAAATGGGAAAACCAAGGCCTCCATGAAGGTGCATGCTGAACATCCCCTCCCAGGAGAGCAATGTCCAGGGACACCCAGGGTTTTGCAGCTACTTTCTGCCAGAGGCGTGAGGCAGGAGTTGCTCTCATTGGCTGGTTGTGCATAGCAGCATCCTACAGGGCAGTTGTTTCTCTCTAGCTGTAAATATAGCACCCTGAGATCAAATTCTGTTTACAGGCCTTTCTTCAGTGTCTGATCACCTCATGTGCATCATAACTCACCCCCTGAGGAAGGGATGCGTGACTACTTCAGCTTTACAGATAAGGAATTGAAAGGAAAGGGACTTGTCTGAAGTCATGCAATGAGTTAATGGCAGGGCTGGGACCAGACCTAGATCTCCCGACTCCCAGTCCTGTTTCTAAGGCCCCAAACTATCCTATAATAATATATGCAGATACACCTATCTCCTAGAACTGGAAGAGACCCTGAAAGGTCATTGAGTCCAGCCCCCTGCCTTCACTAGCAGCACCAAGTACTGATTTTTTGCCTCAGATCCCTAAGTGGCCACCTCAATGATTGAACTCACAACCCTGGGTTTAGCAGGGCAATGCTCAAACCACTGAGCTATCCCTCCCCCTGCCTTGTGTGCTGCCTGATGCTCAGGGCTGGCTGCAGGGGTTTTGCCACCCCAAGTAGACAAAAAAAATAAAAGCCACAATCGCGATCTGCGGCAATTCAGCGGAAGGTCCTTCGCTCCGACTGGGAGTGAGAGACCCTCCGCCAAATTGCCACCGAATAGCTGAACCTGCCGCCCCTCTCTGGAGTGGCCACCCCAAGCACCTGTTTGCTAAGCTGGTGCCTGGAGCTGGCCCTGCTGATGCTCCTATGGGTTAGAATTTGGCCTCTTAACTAGAACGTTTTCGGTATCTACAGTGGACTCCTATGGGAAAAGGGTTTGTCGTCCCCTGTGTGGGTTATTAAAGTTAGTGCAATTAGGTGAGGAGGGATGGAGACCCCACAGTTACTCTGTTAGCAGCTATTGGAAGGATGAATGTGTCAGGGTAGGAAAGGAGCAGATTTCCTGCTCTGCCAGAGGAAAGAGAAGCACCCCTGGAGCATGCTGTCAAAAAGACTGTTCCCTTCACAAATCAGGAACAGATTTGTCATGGCTGTACACTTTCCTCCCCACCCCCACGGCCCCAATGAAACACTTGCAGGATTTCACCCAGCTGTGCTGATGCTGGCACTGGCAAAATGCTTCTTTCCAATAATAACAACTTACAAGAAATGCCAGAGGCTTCCTTGTCCCCCCCCCCCCAAAAAAAAAGGAGGGGGGAATGAGAAGGGGAAGGAGAATCTGATTCCTGATTGACTGTAAGCAGCGGAGTGTAATGGGCTAAAATTGTCACTGTATTTATTGTCTCTTCCCTCAGAATTTTGTCTATCAAATCAATTTTCAGTGTGTGGACAGGTGACACTAGTTTAAAAGTTCTATGTCAATTCTTAAGGATGCTGCTTTCTTTGTCTCAACTTAGCATAGTTTTCATATAGTACCGGGCCTTGGTTGGTTGCAACTGTCTTAGCAGGAAGGTTGTGGCAAAGCGAATGGACTATGTGCAAATACAGGGTGCTCTTGATTGCCTAAGAGAGACCATCCCTCATAATGTTCTGTGGGTGTGGAGGGTTTATTACACATTAAGAGTTACAGCCCCCAATGGGAAGTGGCCGGCAGGTCCTATATGTTCTTCATGCTGATGGCTTCGTTATGGTGTTGGATTCAGCTGCTCTTGTCTGGATCTCCTTGGTGCTTAAAGGCATGTTACGAGGTGAGGAGTCATTCCTGCGCTGCTGGTTACTTGGTCATTACCATTGTTGTATGTATTGCACAGCCTGGAAGGGTAAGGAGAGAGAATTTGCCTCCAAGTTTCTTGGGTATAATGGATGGGTGCATGGTGGCTGTTCTATGCCATACCGTTTTATAATTGGGGGGGAGGGATTTGTAAAAGATTTTAAAACAAAATGAACCCTTTTTTTCCATTCACAACTGAATTTCAAAGAGAGGTGGGGAGTGGGCAGCAGAGGGGGTTTAAATAATGATCCACTATTGGCAAGAAAACAGTTTTGTGCAGAACTGAGAAGAATTTACCTCCAGCAACAGTTCAGGTGCCTCGTGTTGATAACTCCTCCTCGTACTGGAGTTGCTGAACTGGAGTAAGTTAAGCTACTGTAGGCTCTTTTATACCAGTGTAACTGCATTCATGCCAGGAACATTTTGCTGCTTTAGCTATACCAGTATAGTTAACGTGGCAAAACAACTGAGAAGAGAAACCCTAATTCTTGATGTGGATGAGATTCATTAAGATTGCTGTGATGGCAACAAAAGATGAGATCTCTTAGGGAATTTCCTTGCAGAGAAACCCAGGATCTCATGCATAAGGATCACACCCTTACATCAAAGAAGCAAACAGTTAATTCTTGCTCCCAACTCTTTTCTCACCCCTTCCCCATCAACTTACTGAGAATCTACGCGGCAGTTTTGCGCTGCTTATCGTCATGTAATGACACTTGCATGGGCAGCACTGGCAGGAGCAGGTGACTTCTGAAACAAATCGCAAGTTACTAACCAAATTCAGTTGCCTTTGCAGAAACTCTCTCTCTAAATGTGAATTTATTTTACTAAATGCCTTTGCCCTGACTGACTGCAAAGCCATGAAGAGCAATAGACCCACCCAGACTTATTGGCTAACAGAATCCAGGAACCCTGACCTGCAGTCCGCTGTACTAGCTACTGGAAACACTGCCTTAGTCCTAGCAGCCCCCTTCTACATTTCAGTCATTGAGTCAATTCTCCTGTAATCCTACACCCTGCTTCAGTTACTAGCTCACTCATCTGGAAATGTATTATCCACCCCCACCCCCTTAACTTAGCTAAACGCTACAGGTGGGGAATGATGTGTGAGTGGACCAATGCATTTCCGTACAGGGATTTTCTCCAGTGCTGTGAATGGTGAGGGGGGGAGCCCTAGCGCATTCATCTCACTTTCCGGTTTCATTCAGGTATTCGTCCAGTGAAGGCTTTGCCCACTGCATTCTGTAGGAGAAAAAGGCCTGATTTTTCAGAGGTGCTGAGCATCTTCAGCTCCAGCTGAAGCATGGAGCTCAGCACCCCTTCAGGTCACCCTACAATGGTTGGTGGCAGGCTACAGGATAGGCCTTTGGCTCGATTTGGGTTTTGACTCGATGCTCATCACTGCAGCACAGGAAACTATTTTGATATCTTCAAATATCACCCCTCCCCCCCGAAAGGGGGGTTCCCAAATGTCTCGGGCCCTGGGCCCCGGCAGGCCAAGCTGCCACCCAGACAGTGACCCTCCCTAGACCCTGGCCCCGTAACGTGCCCGCCCAGCTCCCCTCACCTGGCCGGGGGGGGCCCTGGGGCTGCAGCTGGGAGGGGCTGATTTCAGGCCTCTGCTCCGGCGCCTTCTTAGCGGCTTCTTCCGCCTTCTGCGCAGGAATGAACAGTGAGCAGCCGCCGGCAGGTCCGCGCCCCCTCTCCGCCCGCCCCCCCCGGCCTTGGCCCGCCCCCCTCGGCCCTGGACCCCCCGCACCCCGCTCGCTCGGCCCTTGCGCCCCCCGCACCCCCCCGGCCCTGGACCCCCCCGGGCCTTGGACCCCCCCGCTCGCCCGCCCCCCTCGGCCCTTGCCCGCCCCCCGCTCGCCCCGGCCCTGGACCCCCCCGCTCGCCCGCCCCCCTCGGCCCTTGCACCCCCCGGCCCTGGACTCCCCGGGGCCTTGGACCCCCCCGCTCGCTCGCTCGCCCGCCCCCCTCGGCCCTGGACCCCCCCACCCCGCTCGCCCGCCCCCCTCGGCCCTTGCGCCCCCCGCACCCCCCGGCCCTGGACTCCCCCCGGCCGCGGCCCGCCCCGCACACACCTGCTGGAGGAGCTGGTTCCGCCGCCTGCGCTCCAGCACCAGCTGCCGGCGCCGGGCCTCCCAGTGGTAGGCGGACATGGGGCCGGGCCGGGGCCGGCTCTGCCCAGCGCAGCCTCAGCTGCAGCCGCCGGGGCCCGGCCTCACAATGCGGCGGCGGCTGCCAGGCAACCGGGTCCGGGGCGGTGCTGGCCCTGCCGGGGCCCCTCCCTCGGACCCACCCCAGATGGGGCTCTGCGGCCGGGCTCCCGCCAGGGGGCGCTGCGCTGCGCTGCCTCGGGCGTTGGGGACCGGGCTTCCGCCAGGGGGCGCTGCGCTGCGCTGCCTCGGGCGCCGGGGACCGGGCTCCCGCCAGGGGGCGCTGCGCTGCGCTGCCTCGGGCGCCGGGGACCGGGCTCCCGCCAGGGGGCGCTGCGCTGCACTGCCTCAGGCGCCGGGGACCGGGCTTCCCGCCAGGGGGCGCTGCGCTGCGCTGTCTCGGGGACCAGCTGGGGCTCTGCGGCCCGGGCTCCCAGCCAGGGGGCGCTGCGCTGCGCTGCCTCGGGCGTTGGGGACCGGGCTCCCCGCCAGGGGGCGCTGCGCTGCGCTGCCTCGGGCGCCGGGGACCGGGCTCCCGCCAGGGGGCGCTGCGCTGCCTCGGGCGCCGGGGACCGGGCTCCCCGCCAGGGGGCGCTGCGCTGCGCTGCCCTGCCCTGCCTCAGGCGCTGGGGACCGGGCTCCCGCCAGGGGGCGCTGCGCTGCCTCAGGCGCCGGGGACCGGGCTCCCGCCAGGGGGCGCTGCGCTGCGCTGCCTCGGGCGCCGGGGACCGGGCTCCCGCCAGGGGGCGCTGCGCTGCGCTGCCTCGGGCGCCGGGGACCGGGCTCCCCGCCAGGGGGCGCTGCGCTGCGCTGCCTCGGGCGTTGGGGACCGGGCTCCCGCCAGGGGGCGCTGTGCTGCCCTGCCTCAGGCGCCGGGGACCGGGCTCCCGCCAGGGGGCACTGCGCTGCGCTGTCTCGGGGACCAGCTGGGGCTCTGCGGCCCGGGCTCCCAGCCAGGGGGCGCTGCGCTGCGCTGCCTCGGGCGCCGGGGACCGGGCTTCCGCCAGGGCGCGCTGTGCTGCCCTGCCTCAGGCGCCGGGGACCGGGCTCCCGCCAGGGGGCGCTGCGCTGCGCTGCCTCGGGCGCTGGGGACCGGGCTCCCGCCAGGGGGCGCTGCGCTGCGCTGCCTCGGGCGCCGGGGACCGGGCTCCCCGCCAGGGGGCGCTGTGCTGCCCTGCCTCAGGCGCCGGGGACCGGGCTCCCGCCAGGGGGCGCTGCGCTGCGCTGCCTCAGGCGCCGGGGACCGGGCTCCCGCCAGGGGGCGCTGCACTGCGCTGCCTCAGGCGCCGGGGACCGGGCTTCCGCCAGGGGGCGCTGCGCTGCGCTGTCTCAGGGGCCGGGGACCAGCTGGGGCTCTGCGGCCCGGGCTCCCGCCAGGGGGCGCTGCACTGCCCTGCTTCAGGCGCCAGGGACCGGGCTCCCCGCCAGGGGGCGCTGCGCTGCGCTGCCTCAGGTGCCGGGGACCAGCTGGGGCTGTGCGGCCTGGGCTCCCGCCAGGGGGCGCTGCATTGCCCTGCTTCAGGTGCCGGGGACCGGGCTCCCGCCAGGGGGTGCTGCGCTGCGCTGTCTCAGGCGCCGGGGACCAGCTGGGGCTTTGCGGCCCGGGCTCCCGCCAGGGGGTGATGCACTGTGCTGCCTCAGGCGCTGGGGACCGGGCTCCCGCCAGGGGGTGCTGCGCTGCGCTGCCTCAGGCTCCGGGGACCGGGCTCCCCGCCAGGGGGCGCTGCGCTGTGCTGTCTCGGGGACCAGCTGGGGCTTTGCAGCCCGGGCTCCCAGCCAGGGGGCGCTGCACTGCACTGCCTCAGGCTCCGGGGACCGGGCTCCCCGCCAGGGGGCGCTGTGCTGCGCTGCCTCAGGCTCCGGGGACCGGGCTCCCTGCCAGGGGGCGCTGCACTGCGCTGCCTCAGGCGCCGGGGACCAGCTGGGGCTCCGCGGCCCGGGCTGTCCGCCAGAGGGCGCTGCACTGCACTGCCTCAGGCTCCGGGGACCGGGCTCCCCGCCAGGGGGCGCTGCGCTGCGCTGTCTCGGGGACCAGCTGGGGCTTTGCGGCCCGGGCTCCCAGCCAGGGGGCGCTGCGCTGCACTGCCTCAGGCTCCGGGGACCGGGCTCCCCGCCAGGGGGCGCTGCGCTGCGCTGTCTCAGGGACCAGCTGGGGCTTTGCGGCCCGGGCTCCCAGCCAGGGGGCGCTGCGCTGCACTGCCTCAGGCTCCGGGGACCCGTCGGGCGCACAGGGAGCCCGGGACCTCTGGGGGCTCCTGGGGCGGGGCAGGGCCTGGGCCACCTGTGAGGCCGGGTTCTTCCCTGTCCCTGCCAGGCTGCCCTGTCCCTATCTCCCCTAGGGACCGACCCACCGAGCCTGGGCAGCACCCGGCTGCCTGCAGCAATAACGCCCATGGGCACTTGGCCAGGATTAACCTCTGCGCAGGGCTTGTGAGGGCAGCTGGCGCCCAGCTCCCACCCCCCATTCGGGAGCTCAGACCTGGCTGTTCAGGTGTTAAACTGCTGGGGCCCATCAGTCCCCGGGGCATGCTGGGATGACGGTGGCGTTAACGGGCAATGCAGGAGGGGTGTCTCCTGTGCCCGCACAGCTCACCTACCCATAGCAGCCTGCGCACAGCCATCCAGCCTGATCAAATCTGGTTCTCTGATTTCCTTGGCAGCTGCACTGAACTCCGCCTTCCTCTCTCCAGGAGGAACCAGGGCTTTCAAAGAGCGGCTTACCCTTCACCAGGGTGCTGTAAGTTCTGCCTTCATATCCCTGTCTAGCTTCCTTCAGAGCAAAGTCTGCCAAGAGTGGGTGTTCCAAATAACACTGTATTCCTAGGTACCCCAGAGCTATCAAATGACAGCAATAAAACATCCCATTGAAAACTGAGTGTTGTTCTTGAACATCTCTATTGTGGTAGTGCCTAGTTCCCCGGCACAGGACGAGACCTATTGGGCCAGGCACCACACAGACATAAAAATGACCCTCTGCCCCCAAAGAGTTTACAGGCAAGAAATGACACAAAGAAGTGGGCAGGAGAAGAGAGAATAGGGGTAACAGAACAGGGTGTGTAGGACCGATGGTCTCTGTTGGGTGTATGCACCAGGGAAGTGGGCCTGCCGCAGCGGAAGATGACCTGTGCTTCCTCACTGCTACTTTTAGCCTGGAAGGATCATTAATGCCAGAAGCTACTGAGTCCCTGCGTATGGACAGCCTCAGGTATTATCCCTGACTAGAGGCTGCCAAGTTTGTCTACACATTAATGAGTTACGTGTAGTGGGTTTAGCAAAAGTCATTTCATTTGAGATAGCCGGCAGGACTCACAGCAGGTGAAAGGTCCACTTCTGTGTTCCCTGAACCATCCAGCACTGCCTTCCGGCAGGATGAGGTGCTGCCCATTAAAGTACCCGTCAGTGACAATCTGGCTTGGCTTGATAAGTACAGCAGTGCAGTCTACTGACAGCCTCTGAATTAGCTCATCGCCCACTTGTGATGCCGACTGGCAGATTCATAGGCCTGAACAGCAGGGCTGTGTCAGTGCTAAATCTAGAGTGACTCCTATAAGTAGTAGTAACAGTTTTCAGAAGGGGCTGTATTACACATGGGGAGGGAACTGTGCCCAGTGGTGAGAGCAGAAGGGATTGGGAGCCAGGACTCCTGGGTTCCATTCCTGGCTCTGTTGTTGCTGTGCTGTGTAGACTCGGGCAAGTCACTTCACCTGTCTGTGCCTCTCAGACATGGAGCTATTTAATCAAAACTTGGTTATTTAGAAACCCTATGGACTATGCAAGTGCTTCATTCAGAATGAAGCAGCATCTTAATCTGCGGGGCGGAAACGCTACGTAGCCCTGCCAAAACCATCTAGGTGACATCCAAACCCCTCACAGCCTTTAATGCATTTACTCTTAGAGTGCAGTAGGGAAATAGGGTCATCCCCCTTTCAGAGATGGGGAGTTGAGGTGCACAGAGATTCAATGACTTGCCTGACATCTCACTGGGACCCTGTGGCAGAACCAGGACCTGAATCCAGATCTCCTGAGTCCCAGGTCGCTGCCTCAAGACCATCCTTCTGCTTTAGATGCTCTCTAATTGTTTACACAGCCTAGGAGTGAGCAGGCGTCTGCCTGTAAGGTACTTTGCTTATACTCCCAGTCACGTATTTATTGGTTTCCACTATCTGCCAAAGATAGCAGGAGTTTATTCCTTTAACCCTGTTAAGACTGTGTAATTGGCTTCTCTGTCAGCAGGCTCATTGTAAATGAGCTCTCGCTGCCTGGTGAGTATCACTACCTCGAAGGCTAGCAGGAGCTGAAGCCTAGAAAAACCCTACCGAATAACACCAGCTATGATTGACAGCTGTCACCCAGCGCATACATTCTCCTAGAACAGGAGCCGCCTTCCTAGGAAGCATATTTAATTTGGTGATTGACTGTTAACAGTCACCATCTTCATTTGGGGAGCAGCATCTACCAGTGCAAAGGGACCTTTCATTCTCAGCTTGCAGGCACACCTGCACCTCAGTCAGTCCTTAGAGACACTCCCCAACATAAGGGAAGAAGCTACTGCCATTAGCTGTGAGCTTTCTTTGTGAAAACAAGGCTCTGCCCTGGGGCCTGTGCGCCTTGAGGATCCCACTGGATATTCCCTCTAGTCTGAATATTGTAGGGTTTTCTGTAAGGTCCATTACCCTAGTACCTCAGCTAAACTAGATTTGCAGGTGAGGGCCCGTGCCTCATTCCCTGGGGGAGAAGGCTCTGCCTGGGATAATGGGAGATTATGTGTTTTGTCAGGTCCCGTTCTTTCTCCCCACTCTTTCCCACATGCATTATCCGGCCTGGGAAAGGTGACACCTCCCCACCGTGATGGGGCTCGCGGGAGTTCACCCTGCGGGGTGGAGCGAGGGGGAAGCTGCGGGCTCTCCTCTCCCCCGCCCCGGTCACGCAGCGAGTTGGGGCTGCTCCCTCCTTCCCCGGGGCTGGCTCTACGCTCCGGGCGCCTGGCCAGGTGCAAACAGCTGTAGCCAGCTGTGCACAGCGGCTTGCGTTGATTGGCTCAGTCGCCGTGACATCACGGGCGTTTAGCTCCCTCGCCGCCGCCCTTGCAGGAGTTTCAGCAGCTGCTCCAGTCGCCGCAGCGAGGCGGCCTCGGTGGCGGCTCCGTGGCGCTGGGAGGGTCCCGCCGGACGGGTAGGCTCCGATCCCGGGCTGCCCCGGCCCCTATGGCAGGTAAACGGGCTGGGGGCTGCAGCAGGGGGGCGCGGCCGGAGAGCGAACCGCGCTGGGGATGTGCCGGGACGGGCTGGGTTCTCCCGGGGACCCCCACGGACCTGGCTGCGGGGGCGCTGGACCCCGCCGGGCACCGGGGAACTCCTCCCCCGTGGGGATGGGGGAGCTGGACAGACCCAGGGCAACGGGCCGGGGCAGCTGCCCAGCCCCTCCCTTCCCCGGGGGAAGGACCCTGTTCCCAAGCCGGCCCCTGGAGCGTCTGCAGCGGGGCCGGCTGCTCCGGGGGTCCCCTGCCTACCTCTCCCGGTGCTGGGCGGAGTCTCGGGCAGGCCCTCCTGCTCATCCTGCCCTTCTCCCCCGCTGCAGCCCGGAGCGCCCGATAGCGCCGCCTCGCCCAGCCCGGGCACCATGGGGAACCAGCTGGCAGAGATTGCGCCCGCGCCACCCTTCCTGCCGCACTTCCAGGCGCTGCACGTGGTGGTGATCGGGCTGGACGCGGCCGGCAAGACCTCGCTGCTCTACCGGCTCAAATTCAAGGAGTTCGTCAAGAGCGCGCCCACCAAGGGCTTCAACATGGAGAAGATCCGGGTGCCGCTGGCGGGCTCCCGCGCCATCGCCTTCCAGGTGTGGGACGTGGGCGGCCAGGAGAAGCTGCGGCCACTCTGGAAGTCCTACACCCGCCGCACGGACGGGCTGGTCTTCGTGGTGGACTCGGCGGAGGGGGAGCGCTTGGAGGAGGCCAGGGTGGAGCTGCACCGGATCACCCGGACTTCCGAGAACCAGGGCGTCCCCGTGCTCATCCTGGCCAACAAGCAGGACCTGCCGGGGGCGCTGGCGGCCTCCGAGGTGGAGAAGCTGCTGGCCCTGCACGAGCTGAGCGCCTCCACCCTCAGCTGCACCCAGGCCTGCAGCGCGGTGGACGGGCTGGGCCTGCAGCAGGGGCTGGAGAAACTCTATGAAATGATCCTCAAGAGGAAGAAGATGCTGCGGCACAGCAAGAAGAGGCGATGAGCAGCCCCTGGAGCTTGCCTCAGCCCCCCCCAGCTGCCAGGGCCTTGCTTGCTGGGTGCGGGGTGAGTGGCTCCTGTGCCAGGCCTGGCTCACCCCAGCGTGGCTACACCTCCCACGTAGACAAGGACTTTATTATGGGACAGCGCCACACGCCGTCCTGTGTGCCGGCCGGTGAACTCTCCACCCAGGATTTGGGACAGCTCCAATGGGAGTGTGCTGTAGGGACTGCCAGTGTGCTAACAGGACACACAAGTGCCACAGCCAGACTGAGAGCAATGGCCCCTAATGTGTCAAAAACAAATTTACAGAGAGGGAGGGTGGGGTTAGGAGGCTGCAACCTGATGGCAACTTGCATTAGATGAGAACACTGCAAGTGGGTTTTCTAGGCGTGGGGGTGTTAACTTCCATCATTGCTGTAGGAAAGGTGGGGGAGGGGAATCTTTGTATTACTGGGATTTTTTTAATAAGCCATGTGTATTTTTTTGTAGGAACTAAACATAAGTTATTAAACAGACAGATTGGATAGCTGGGAGTGGCTTTGAGTCTTCACTTTCATGCTGTCCAAGTTCATACTTTGTCAAGATTCCACTTGGCTGGATCGGGACAAAAGGCACATTGGGATTAGAGGCAGAGCGGCCTTTTATTGAAACCAAGGACCTGTGCTAAACAGTGGGCTGGTCTTTAAGGAAAGAAGGCTTTAAAGTGACAGATCTAATCTGTCCTTGTCTCCACGGTGAGGGAGTGAGCTCTTGTGGGGGTCGAAAGAAACCAACCAAATGTCTGGCTGCTGCACTAATGAATAGAAACAAAAACATGACCCGGTGGGTTTTTCCCCAGGGCTGGTAAGCCCCTGCAGCTCCCATACATGCCAGCATTTGCTGTTTTATGCAGCATCTGGAGTTATAACTAGTGATGAGACACTTTTTGCCAAGGAGAGATATTAAACCTCAAGCTGTAGGTTTAAACCTGCCTTGAACTCCTGGAGACCAGGGTGAGCCCTGATGTGGCGGTTGGGGGGTGGGGAAAGCAAATTATTTCACTCTGGTACTGTGACGTTCTACCTTCCTCTGATGCATCTGGTGCTGGTGTGGCAATTCCTACTACCCTGTCCATGGTAAATCTCAAACATTGCTCCCCTGAAACACCAGACCTAAGTCACCATTTGAAGTGGCCTGTATGGAGCTGAGCAGGTGTCATGTGTGAAAATGAGCTTGGAGCCTTTAAGTAACTGCAAAAAGCCCAAGGCTTCTTCCTTCCCTCACACCCAACTGGCTGGGATCAGATGTGCTACCCTGTCCCTGGGTCCCTTTTTGGTAGCGGCTGGGCTGTTCACAGGCTATAAATGCCACAGATGCGGGAGATCATCTTATTGGATCAACCGCTGCCGGTGAAAGACCCTTTTGAGAGTTCAGGAGTTCTGTGTAGCTCAAAAGCTCATCTCTCTTGCCAACAGAAGTTGGTCCAATAAGAAATATTACCTCCTGCACCGTCTCTCTCTAATCTCCTGTGCCCGTACAGTTACACTAACAGTGCAACCTAACACCTAGCAATTCTAACTGTACAAAGGTGACAGCAAACTTGGTTGCTGCAATGGGAACTGGGGTCTGGGGGAGGAATAAGCAGGACAGCTCGTTTCCTGTGAACACAAGATGTTCCTCCCCCAACTCCTTTAAAAATGGGCTGGTAAATGCAGTGGTGGCCAGAACAGCAATCGGAGGTGTTTACTGCTGCGTTAGCCCCAGATGTGACTCAGAGTGAAAATGTGTTTTGGCTGCCAGATGAGTTTGAATAAATGCAGGGTTTGTTCAGCTTATGCTAGTCTCGTGTGTGTGTGTGTGTGTGTGTGTGGCTAGAACCCGTTTCACTAAACAAGATTATACTTTTGTATTAACTTTTGCTCCCTCGGCTGTGCTCAGCAGTTTGTGGGTCAGTGGCGGGGTCAGAGCCCCCTGACCCATGTGTGCAGCTGCCATGTCTCATGTTCCTGTAGCGGGTGTACAGTTTACATCATGTACTGCACGTGAAGATCTCGAGTTCCCCTTTTCCAGACAAAGACAAGTCGCAGCCCTATGGCAACTGAGGCGCAGCCCTATGGCTCCACGAGGAGGAGCAGCGGCTTTAAGCACAGAGAACTGAGAGCTGGACCATTCACAACATCTCACACAGCAGGGAAGGGTGGTGGGGGGCTGACTTCCTCCCAGAGAATACCTTCTCCCTTGGTATTAACCTGATGTGGGCCCTGGGTTTGGGTTAGTTGCCAGAGATGTTGGGGATATGCAGCAAGGGTTTGCACATAATTTGCCTAAAAAGCTGTTTAAATAATGGGATGAGCTTTGTGAGCATGGTCCTGTGGGCTGGCCTTGCTCTGCTTCTCCCCTGGTGGAGGCAGCCCCCAGCGCTGACACAGAAGGACCATCACACCTACAGTGTGTCAGTCACAAGGACCTAGATTCTTAGAGGTTTTTGTGTGCTAGCTCCCATCAACTCCCCAGGGAGGCAGGTGCCTAAGTACCTTTGGGAACCTGGGCTAAGGTGAAGATCATCAGGAGGAGTGGGCCTGTGCCTGAGATGGGATGGGGAGAAGGGGACCTGGAGGAGGGACGGGGCTTCAGAGTTTAATATGAAAGCCATGACCAGGAAGTGAGATCTATAGAATCAAAGTTAACCCTTCTGCTACACTCCCCCACATGAAGAGACGATGAAAGTACTGGATTGTTTCTTTTAGAATAAAAAGGGACATGATAAAATAACATAAAACAATGAATGGTCTAGAGAAGGGACAGTGGGAGATTGTGTTTCCCCTGTCTCCTAACATAGGGGTGTTAAATTAATTTCACATGTGCACACTGGATGGTGGGCAGGGGGAATTGAACCATAGCCTCCTGTATTTCTTGCAAGGGCAAGCTGCCGAAGCCACCAGCCTCTGAGAGAGGGAGGTCTAGCTGGAGATCACTAGCAGAGGTAGGTGCCTCCCTGCAGCCCAGGCCTGTGGTGCTGAGCTCTGTGACAGGGATGGGACGTAGGACACACACTTCTCATCAGCATTTCCCATTGGCTAGTTAGGTGGTTCCCAGGTATCTAGCTGTCCCTGTGCATTGTTCGGGGATTTGCCTACATGCCTAACTCAGTTCGAACACCTGGTTGAAAAGGGACCCTCCCCAGCCCGGTGAAAATGAGCGAGCTAGTGAGGGTGGGGGAGAGCGAGTAAGTGAGGGAGGGGGGATAGAGTGAGCAGGGTTGGACCTCAGAGAAGGGGTGGGGCAGGGGTGTTCAGTTTTGTGTGATTAAAAAGTTGACAACTCTAGGCTTTGTGGAACCGATTCTTGTGCCAGTGATTTTCTGGGCACCTCAAAGTTAGTCCTTCTGTTGATACTGGCAGTTTTCCTTATTAGCGAGACCCTGAATGGATCCAGCTGAACCTCATGAAAAATGCTCCACTAGGCTGCCCGTTTACTCTCACAGCCAATCCTGCTCTTCTCTGATGGCCGCTTGGGTCACACCCATCCTATATAAGATTTTCCCCAGGTGCACTCCCCTCTCTGCAGGCAGGCAGGCAGGCTCCAGCTCTGAGATTTTCTTGTAGCTTAGCAGCGCTGAACTCGTAGGGGGCAGTGGGGCTCTCTACATTGCACTAGCATCATCACAGTGCTCAGAATAGGAAACCTGTTTGGGGCTTAGAGGAGGAGCCGGGGTTGGGAGTCAGAGCACTTAAGTAACTCTGTATGGATAAGCCCTTAGGTCTCTCTCGCCTTGGCTACTACCTTGGGTAGTAGGTAGGTGGCCTCTTTGGGTATGTGTAAGCTGTAGCTGGGAGGGAGCCTGGGTGGACAGACTTGTGCTCATGGGCCTCGAGTTACTGCGCTAAAATAGCAGTGTGGCTATTGCAACTCAGACTGCGGCTTTGGCTTTTGAGCCCAGGTTGCTACAGGACCCTGAGGGGGTTTAATGTGAGTTCAGTGTTCTGAGATCCTTGAGGGACGGGCTCTGATGGGTCCTGGCTATTGCAGCAGCCACACCCACTTCCCAAATAGCAATGGGTGGGGGAAGGGAGAGCAAAGCCCGTTTCCAAGTGCCAGGGGATTTACTCTGAGCAGGGCTCCTGGCCCAGTTCGCATGAGGGTTTGTGGGGGAGGAGCTGAGCATTTTACATGAGATGAGCTTTGCCAAGTGGGGGAATGCAGAGTCCCCTTCTGAGCCCCAGAAAGCAAGGTGCCCTGCTGCCAGAATGAGCCTCAGCCTTGATCTCTTTATGTAACCAAGTGCACTGCAATCAGTTTAAATCCCCTAGGGGCTGTTATATAAGGAACACACAGCTGTGTGTATCTGGCATCCTCTCTGGCTCCAACACCCCACCCTAGGTGTTCTGCTGACTTGTTTAAATCAGTAGTGCCCACAATCCCCCTCCAGCTTTAGGTGGGGAAGGTACAAACTTGATTAACGGCAGGACCAGGAGGCCATATGCTTTCACTAAGAGTTTCCCATGGCATCACCTGGGAGGTCAAGGACCTAGTACTGAACAGTCACATGGGAGGCTGTGTGATGGGGATGGGTCCATGCATAGCATCTTTTCAGCATGCTTTGAAGCTTCCCACCTGGCAGGGTATGTCACAGGGATTTGAGTCAGGTGTGGCTGGGAGGGAGCTGCTGAGTTTCCAAAATCGTAATGAGCTTAATTCAAGCTTTGTTGTTACCTCTTAATTTTTTAATTAACTTATACAGCAGCTGCTCGCAGTGATTAAGTAGCAGAGCAGGTAAGCCCCAAATAACTCCATCAAAGCCTAACCTGAGTGCCCAGCCCCACGGTGGAAAGTGGGTCTGCTCTGCAAGAGAAGGCAAGTTCTCCCGGAGCAGCACTAGCAAAGCCCTGTGTTTACTTGCAGTCAGGAGCAGTCAAGCTTCACCTGGTCTGCTGAGCCACACAAAGCCAGAGAATTGCAGGGGAGACTTTCTCACTGCAGCCACTTTTCCGCTGCATCTCTCACACACCTGGAGAATACACTCAAGGGAATGGCCTTGTTTTGACCAGAGACTGGAGCTGGCTGAACCTTCTTCCTGGTGTGAGGGTAACTTATTGGAACAGGTTCTCCCCTGCCCTCATGTGCTTAACTCATCAACGCTCAGGGTCTGTTCAGTAGAGACTGGCAGCATCTCTAAAGCACAGGCCTTAGTTCAGCCATGAGTTAGTGGGCTCAGCAGCATTCACTCATGGAGTGGAGAAGAATGATTCCCTCCACTGCCAGAACCGAGAGGGGAGGTTCTCTGGTGCGGGCCATGCAGGAGGGCAGGCTAGATAGTCATAACTGTCCCTCTAACCTTAAAATCTATGAACTATCCAACTGATGGAAGTTTCCTACAGCTATTAGTTACTGCTGGCATATCTTGTTGATATAGTGCCTGAGGTGGGGGGCTTCCAGGACTTCCTCGTGCCATACAGCACGCGCTAAGTAATCCAGTGCCTTAAGGAAGCAAACAATCATAGAACTTTCTGTCCAAAACAGGCTGCATTAGGAGCAAACAGAGCAAAACCAAAGAGCTGGTCTTTGAGGGCAGATTTATTCCAAGGGCCAATACTAGAGACCTGGACGAAGCCTTTCAGCCTTTACCTAAAGCAGATGTTTGGGTAGGGGAATGCACAGCTCCTGCTCCTGCCCAGCCCTTCTCGTGGTCTGCTGGCCAGTGGTTCAGAGTTCCTCCCAAAGGCAGTGGGCTGCAAACCCCTCTCCCAAAATGAAGCAGAATGCTGGGCTCTACCGGAGCTCAGCTGGGCTGAGAGGGGGCTCTATATAAGTGCATAGAGAGAGAGTGCTGCTGATTTCATTTCTTTCCAATCCCTGGGAAAGATGCAGTAAAGAGATTCCGCTTTCCTGTCCCTCTTGGGGAAGGCAATGATGAGAACACAGCATTGACATGGCTTCCATAGGAAAATTCGGTCTTTTATGAGTTCTGTTTAACTGAGCCTCACAACTCTGTGAGGAAGGGACACTGGCATTTCAGAGGCTAAGCGATTTGCCCAAGGTCACCTAACAGCTCAGTAGCAGAGCCCAGAAAATGTGGCTCTTGGTTCCTTGGGTCAAGATTTCCCCTCCCAAATAAAACACAAAAGCCTTTTGCCCTGGACCAGTCTGCAAACTGGCGCGCACACGTGTCTGATTACAGACTAGCTTATGTCTCTAGAGGAAGATCAGGGCAGTTCAAAAGCTGAGGCTGTCCTGCTGCTGTCAGAATCAGTAGCACAAACCTAAAGATGGGCAGGATCTTTGTGTGCCCAGAGAGGGCTCGAGCAGCTTTATGTTCTTATATCAGCTGTCTTCCAAAGAAGCTCTTTGAACCTGTGACTACAGGGTGGAGGGGGAGTAAGGCAGCAAGGGGGGAGATGCTGGATGACTGATCACATGACTTCTCCAGCTCCAAAAGCTACATGAGAGCTGGGAGAACAGACCCCCAAGTTCATCAATATCATGGCGCAATAAAGCTCAGCATGTGTCCCAGTTCCTTCGAACAGGAAATGTCAGTAACCAGACTGGGAGGAAGTGATGTCATGGACATAGAAGGCAGCAGTTAGAAAAACAGGTCCAGGAACTGGCGATGCCAAGGTGCCAGTGGGCAGAGGTGGGAGATAAGGACTAGCCCAGAAACACTTGATGGGTCGCAATGGCCCGTTCTGTGCTCAAGGAGCTAGTGCCAAGGAGGACTGTCCCAGCCCCAGGTGTAAAGGGCACCCTCTGAGCAGCCATGTGGTCGTGTCTGGTGGGTCCTGGATGCTTGCCCAGTCCTCCCAAACCTGCAGATTGGCAGACAAATCCAGAACTGGTGTAAATAGCTGAGGGGATGGGAAGCTGATGTTAAGGGGTCGTTTCCCCATTTGTCTTGGTTATTAATTTGTCCCCTTTGGGGAGGAGCTTTGTTCTGCAGTCAATGCAGAATGAGCCTCTTGCAGAAAGAGCCTCAGCCAATCAGCTGCTCAGAGCGAAGCGATGCGCAGGATGGGCTTGTGGCTAAGAAGTGAGTGTCATTTCCTGGCTTTGCTACAGACTCCGTGTGTGTCCTTGAGTAAGTCTCTGCCCCAGCTCCCATCCGTAACACGGGGATACTTCCCAGGCGTGCCCAAGGACATTCATAAATACCTGTGAGGTACTCAGTGACTCTATTGCCAGGGGCCACTTCAGATTGATCCTGGCCCAGAGAGGCTGATTACCCCCAGAATTCAGCGTGGCACAGCCCTTCGAGATGGAGAAGGCCCATTGGATCACGGTGTCCATGCCCAGAGTCTCGGTGCAGGACTGGCCTGCATGATGCATGAGCAATCATTAGGGAGCCTGCTACTTGCCATTATCCTGTAAGAACCGTAGGATCTTCTAACTCCAGGAACTGGGCTGAGCCATCCCTGCATTTCAGCTTGGGTGGAGGTGATGTCAATGGAGGGATAAGTGCCTGGTACAAACAGTGTTGGTGATATCAAACCTATCTGGGAAGGCTGTAAAAGGCAAACACCCAACTGGAGATCAGCAAGGGTGGATCATGTGTGCAAGGAGAAGTTATTCACTCTCAGTACAATCATCTCCTGACCGTGCAGGGCTCAAGAGATTTAAAAGGTGACAGTGAGCCAGGGCCAGTGAGACAAATAAATGGGAGGAGACAGCTGCTGAGCCAGGGAGAAAGAGACTGAAAGAGGCTAGGGATGGAAATGCTGACCTGGGCATTCTCCTCTCTCTGGGTCTGAGGTGACTGTCTCAGCAGAATTTGCTGGCAACACTTGCCCATCTACTGTCCTAACACCTGCATTTGGACAAGATATCAAAGCAAGATCTCTGGGAAACCAAGATTCTTAGCTGGAAAGTGAAATTCGGGTATAAAATGTGAGTTGTGAGGTTGTGTGGCTCGCTGCTCTGCCATACTCTCAGCAGCTTGGGTTTTGCATCAGGATGGCAGTGTAGAGAATAAAGCCAGTCCCCAGAGGGCTGCGGCAGCAATCACTCAGCAAGGCAGAGATGTGCTGTCAGCTTCTCGGTGCTGTGTTTTACATTGTATGATTGCAGCAAAGACCCCAATGCCCACCGCACTGCAGAGAGAATCTCTGGAAAAGAACAAGAAGTCTGGATAACTAAATCTGTACATGAAATTCACACCCCTGCTGATTTTCTTTTATGTGGCATTTCATTATCTGAGCTGCGAGTTGCTGGAGATGCTAGACCCTCTCTCTGGTCAGCACTTTAATTAAAGGGGAAACTTCAGTGCAACAAAGTAGGTCAGGGCACGCAGTCCTGTGGAGTGATGCTCCTGGCTCTGACCTTGTGGGGGACAGATGGGTGGTGAATGCATTAGCTCGGATGCAGCTCAGCGGTTGGCTGAACCTGGAGTAGTTTGGAGGGCTCCTTCAGGCAATCTCCAGGCATATTTATGCTGAAAACATTTGAGCAGGGGCTGCATTTGCATCACATCTCCTGGTTTTGCAAACAAACCACACATGGGTCCCTCCCTTTAACTGGAGCAAGCTCCCCGGAAGGGAACAAGGGGAAAGTCTTGGGGCTACAGCAGAGTCTCATTGCTCCAGCCACTCCTGGGCACTAGATTTGCTTGCTGGCAGGCCACACTGGGTGCAACTGATCAGTTAAAGCCCAGTGATTATGGCAGTTCTTGCTGGCGTGTGCGTGCCAGGAGGGCTAAGCAGTTCGAAGGCTGTAAGGATGAATTGGTACCAGGTAGGGCTGGCTGTAGGGAGCAGTCTCGGGGGCTCACCAGTGCTCAAGTCACTGCAGCCAAGCTTGGGATGTCCACATAAATTCTCTTCTTTTCAGAAGGGTCCCTGAAGAGGGATGGGGAGGGGGGCTGGTGGGGCGGGAGAGAGGAGAATTGGACTGAGGAGCTTGCTGTGATTAGCCCCACATGGGTCCCTTTCTCTCCCTTTGGCCTGCAACAGCCTCTGGTCTGACAGGTCTCTCCTGAGCCTGTAATGCCCACCTGTCTGGTGGGTTTGTGCTGGTCACAATTCCAAACACATCTTGCCTGACAGCAAGGCCCTGTGGGAGCCCAGCTCTGCAGAGATGGATGCCTTGGGCATGCTCCACAAACAGAGGCAGACCACAAACCTTGGACTCTGCCGACGTCATCAGATTCTCAGCCACCCATCCTACTCTTGATCTCCTGCTACGTGGCCCAACTCCCACCGTGTATTCACAACCTGATAGGCAAGCTCCTTGATTGCCATCACCAGCTCCCTTGGAGAGGGTACTGTGGGGAGCAGGAATGATGCAGCCCAGCCCGGAACTGGATGCTGGGATTCCTGAGTCAGAGTCCTGGCTCTGCCTTGAGTCCCTTTGCCCTCAGAAGAGGTGGGAGGTGGTGATTCCTTTGTGGTAATGGGAGCTGTGGGAGTTGGGCATGTTTGAAAACATCTTTCCTTGGCTGGATGTCTAAGGGGAGCTGAGCCCATCTGAAACCTCTGGCCTCAGTCTCTGTTTCAAATGGGGAAAGTGCCCCCCTCGTGGTGAGGATCAAGCTGGTGATGATGTTTTCCCAGTGCTCTCCACAGGGAGTGTTCCTGTTTGCACAGGCAGCAGGACCCTGATTCCACAGAGGCTCACCCAACTAACCACATGGGGCAGGCACAAGGGAACTGTCTGCGACCCCAGAGCAGGCCTGGAGACACAGCCCCGACAAGGGCCAGGAATTGGGCCATTGCTAAAGAATCCAGCTCAGCCCTGTGCGATGGTGGCACTTAGCAGCTAACTCAGACCAAAGATCTGGCTGACAAATGGAGGCTGAAACCTGATCCTGCCACTTCTTTGGCCATGACCTGAACCAGACGGGGCCCCCTTCCCTCCCCAAGGGGCAGGAATAGCCCACTAGCTGCTAGTGGGAGATTCCTAACAGAACACAGCTGAGGTTGCTCCACGCAGTTGATCTCTAAGTGGGAATTAAGTGGTGCTTCAGTCTAAGTGGCAGACTTTGTTACCATGGCAACGGATGCTCTAGAAAACAAAGGCATAGACAGAACCCAGAATTCTCACTTCCTAGCCTCACGCTTTGTCCCCAAGTTCATCCCACTTCTCAGAAGTGGTTCCCCGCCCTTCTCTGAGATTCGTACACATCCAGCTCCCAGGACTGTATTTTCTTCTTGTTTCCCATTGGTAAATAACTCAAGGCAAAGACAGTTTGAGATGCTGCGATGGGAAGGCAAGGGGGCTAAGAACTGAAAATCACCTGGCAGATTTAGGTCCCACGTTTTCTGGTGCTAAAAGAAGCTTCTGGGGTGTCTGCTGTAAGAGGAAGATTTTTATCCACGGAGAGTTCTGATGTGTGTGATATTAGAAGCTGCCAGCTGGTGTGTGTGTGTAGAAGGAATATGCAAAGGCCGAGGTCTCCTTCTGAAATGCATTCTGCTCTCTCAGCTGAAGTCATCAACACTATTTGATTATGTTTATTCTTGACAATTCAACCATGAGAGTTTGATCAGCTCCAAAGAAGAAGAAATTCCTGGCTGCAGTCTCTTTCTTTCCCATCTGTTCTCCCAAAGATAAACAGCCTTTTCTGTTCCCCTGAAGAACATTGTAAAATGAAGTATGAAATACTTGAATAATTATTAGACTAAAGCACAGGCCAAAGATCAATAGAAAGGAAAGATGAAATATTGTCCAATGTGCTGTTTAAATTACTGGCTCAGAATTCTGCAGACTGTAATTTCTTCATGAAAATTCAGACGAGCAGGGGCAGTAGGAGACTGGGGGCTTATTGGTCTGAAATTCAATGTCTCTTTGGGCCCGGACTCTCTGTAATTTGCATCTACGTGCATAAGTCTAAAGGTCATTTCATGCATCAGTTGGTTTCTTACGCTTCTCTGGGCTGTGAAGAATTGATTTCAATAGAGGTGGGAAAAACTCTTGGCTGCAGCTCCACAATGGAGGGCAGGGAGTGGCATGTCTGCGATAGCTAGCTAGGAGTCCTGCTGTGTTCTGCAGTTTTTGGACCCCATCTGCAGCTCTCCAGGGAGCCGGAGGAACCCACCTGTGAAAGGCACAAGGGGAGGAAGATTAATGGTGTAGTACAGCAGATGCCAACTCTGCAGCTTCACTTGCCTCCTCTGGAGTGGGTGGAACACAAGTAAGAGAAGGAAGCAGCTAACAAACCAAACCCAGAGGGAGACTTCTGTGTCCCAGATTCTGGGGCTGAGGGAGCAGTTCACTGTGAGGGAATCTGTTCCATGATCCATCTCCCCGGCACGCTCCCCGCTGTCAGTGTCGTTTCTCTCCGGTTGTACCCTGCATGCTGGCTCTCTGGGCCCTTTGGGCTGGGGACATCTTCAGCCCCCTAAGCCATCCAGACCCCCAGCAGCCTAGTTACTATAGCACACCCCAGTACGTACTAACAGGCCCATGCATGAGTGTTGTCATGTGGATACATACCACCGTGTGCAGGAGCAGACGTGGGCTCACACAGACCTGCAGTCGTACGATCCAAGTCAAGGTACACACAGGCATGTCCATGGTACAAGAGCACACATGGAGTATGTCTTCACAGCAGCTAGGCACCCAAGTTTGGTCTGTGTCAGCCGACTCAGGCTCGTGGGGCTCGGGCTGCAGGGCTGTTTCATTGCTGTGTAGACATTTGGGCTCGGGCTGGGTGGGAGGGTCCCAGAGCTCAGGCTTCAGCTCTGCACAGCAATGAAACAGCCCTGCAGCCCCAGTCGGCTGGAACGGGCCAGCTGTGGGTTTTTCTTTGCTGTGGAAGCATACCAATACAGGCCCAAATAAGGGCACACATGCTCTCCTGCATACGTGCTGGTAAGCGGGCAGGGAATGAGGCTCAGTCTCTGAGTTTCCATCTGCCTGGTTTCTTCTGACCATCCCTGTCTGTAGAAGCCCAGATGCTCCTCACATCCTGCCTGAGGAATCCTCCATGCACAGCTGACGCACTGCCATCCGTGAAGCAGCAATGCCTGCCATGTCCTGGACAGATGGGAACCCAGCAGACTCTGAGCTACTTGTTTAATCTCATCCAAATGATCAAAGCAGGAATTAGCACCAGGCCCAGAACAGGAAGACTGACACCGCTATCAGAACAGGCATCTCTGCTGATCCTCTGGAGCTGTGTAATTGATCCCTGTGGAGCCAAAGGCAGCTACCTCTGGTCCCCCTTTCCCAACATGCTACAGCCAGGCGTGAAGAACAAGGGGGAGAGAATGGCTAGTTCTATGTTAAATGTCTTTGGGTTTTGGTTAATCCTAATTTTCTCCTTCATCCCCAGCACTTGGGACCCTGCAGCAGTTAGTACAAGGAGGGGACTGAAAGGAAACAAGCTGACTAGGGAAAGTCCTGCTCAGTGGAGAGAGAAATGACCCAGTTCCCATCACATGGACAGTGACCTTCTAGAGCCCTCAGCTGTGAGCATCAGGAGGGGCTTGTGTCCTAGCATCCAGACAGCAATTCCCCACATCCTCTCCTCCAGCTCCAGTCCCCATTTACCTAGGTCCCTTCTCACTGAAGTGTAGCACAGAAGCCCCTGGAAAAAACACACACAGCAAAGGAACTCTCTCTCCTTCCTGCCTGCCACAGGGCATGGGGATAAGTGAGGGCTTTATTCAATTTGATGATGTGCTAGTGAGGGGAAGCGAAGATGGAGAAGACACATCTTGTGGCAATGAGTTCCACAGGCTAGACCTGGCTGTTGGCCAACAGTCCTGTTGTGCTGGTGAAGCACAGAAGTCAAGGGAGACCGTAGTAACAGTGGGAGGCATCTCTGCTGGCCAGGGCCAGTCCCGTGGAGAGATTTCAGAATCAGGACAGAGACCTTGGGTTGGACTCTGTTCATGGGGGAACCTGTGGAGAGCATGGCGGGATGTGTCCACAGTGGCCTGTGCTGCTGGGCTGCCGTAGTTTGTATGAGGCTATCCAGAGCTACGGTGAATCAATGTGGCTGAGGCAGGAGTCCACCAATGGCTGAGGCCAGCTCTCTGCTCGTCCTCCACCTGTCCGAGGCCTGGCTGGCTGCTGCAGCACCTCCTGGAGGGCCCTCAGGTTGCCAATGCATTACAGGCCAAGCTGGGTTGGAGCATGAGGCATGACTGACTGTCCTGGTGCTCCTCTCCTACCCCTGACAGTCGGATACTCTGAGCCAGTGCTGGCCCGTAACCCATCCAGCCTCCCTGGTGACTCTCTCCAGCTGTGAGGCTGCTCGGAGGAGAGGCATTATGTGAATATTTATCTAGTGCTTTTCACGGCATTGTTTGCTGGCTCCCCGTTGGCCTTCATTACCAGCTTACATTCTCTGCAGTCAGAGCGCCTGCCTCAGGGACCAGCCTGCTCTTTGCATAACAACCAGCATGAATTATTGAGCTGGGGGGGGGGTCGGGTCCTTCTTACACAGTGAGCCCCTCGCTCAGACTCACCGATGCTTGGCACAGCGCCAGCGTCCTCATGAGCAGCTGGAGTGGGAGAGGAAGGGAGGCCAGGGACCTCCTCTAGCAAGTCAGAGGGGATGTACTCTCCCCCTGAGAAAGCAGTGTGGTCTAGTGGCTAGGACTCTGGACAAACACTCCAGCTCTGCCACTGACTTGCTGGGCGACCTCGAGCAAATCACATACACCACCCCCAAGCCTCTGCTTTCGCGCCCAGCCTTTATCTGTCCAGGTTGGAAGCTCCTTGGGGCAGGGACCATTTCCTGATGTTTCTGTGCGGTGCCTGGCCCAGTGGAGACCCTAAGCACTGTTGCAATGCAAATGATGCTAACAGCGACCAATGGGGCTGAGGCACGGGGTCACATCATGTCCATAGGTCACCAGGCTTCCTGTCTCCCCACACTGAAAGCCATGGACATTTCTGGCCTCTCCGTACCCTTTAACCTTGGGAAAGGCTGCCATGTCCCTTGAAGACAGAGTTCTGTTTCCTTGGAGAGCACCGGCGGGTAACAGGCAAATAACCAGTCAGCTTTGCTTAACCCAAGCGTCACATTTTGGCTTTCACAGACCAGAAAGAAACCAGAAATAGGGAAGAAGTTAACATCCATAAAAGTTATCTGGTCACCATAGCAACCAAGCAGGGCCCGTTCTCGAACTTAGCTCTTCTCTGGTCAGGTTCCCAAGTGCAGACAGAGAGAATTCCCTCCCCTCCAATGTGGCCATATCAGGATTTACAAATCACTTATTTCCCTAGGCAGGAGGGTGTCTAACTGCACATGGGCTGTGGAGGAAGGCCTCCCTCCTGAAGAGAAAGCAAACCTACACCTGTAATTCCCCTCTTCCTGGTATGCAACATACTGACAGGATTCTGCCACGTGCCCTGCAATCATGCCCAGCCCACAGCATTCCCTTCTCTTCATTACAAAGGGTGGCATTCCTTATCCCTGGGCAAGCAACCCTCCTGGCCTTTTTGTAATCAACACCTTTCAGGCAGAGAGGTTCATTACTATGCAAACTGGATGTGCTGCATTTCCTCAGAACCTCATTGCTAGTCAGGTAGAGGCAAGTTATTCGCACACAGCTCAGCTGAGCAGTAAGAATCCTAAACACAGATACTTAAATGATTACAGGTCGGTCACCTCCGTCCCCCAGGCCAAGAGGAGAGCGTTTCAGCTAAGCATCCGGGTGTTTCGTTGGTTCCCAAGTATTATCCAAATAAAGCACAGCGTCCTTTCCCTCTGAACAAGTGGCACAGAGCCCAGGAGAAACCCAGACACCTGTGTCACTGACTGGCTAGGCTTACTATGTGGGTGTATTGTTCAGGAGCAAGGGATTCTCTCTCATGGTTTATGTGGTCACCAGATGAAATCCCCAGCAAGCTGGGGTGGGTCACCCTGGGGGTGAAGATTGTTCTCTCTCTATGGGGAGGCACCTCTGTCTATTCTTCCACCCCTCCACAATGTTCCTGGGCTGGGCTGGGCTGCTCAGAATTCACACCGTCATCATCTTCCCATGCTGCATGCAGGCCTCGTGGACAGTTGGCCTTGTTTTGCCCCATGACCTATTACCCATCTCTGAGCCTGTCATGTCAAGTTGTGGGGAAGGGGCAGGGGAGATCCCTCAGAGCTAAACTTCACTGGCGCAGAAGATTTTAGCACAATATCCACAAACAATGCTAGAGCCACTGTAAATAATACGTAACAGCTGCCTGGTGCTGAGTGCCGTTCTACCAAACAGGACATGGCTGCAGACAGGCAGCCTGGCTCTGAAAAGACAGATGTGTTAAAGATGCTGCTGCTGCTGCTGCTGGGATCTCACTGTGTTTATGCCCTCTGGCAGTGTTGGATGAGGCCCAGGGCCAGCCAAGCACCTCTTGCTCCTGGCATGCGTCATCTCAGAAACCTCAGCATTTAGCTCCCAGATGTTGCACTGAACTGCATTGGTCTTATTTTTAGTGTGGCTCTGCCTTAGGAAGCCAGAAAACCGTCCCTGCTGAGCACAAGCACCTGGCTTTCTCTTGCTTTTACTCACTGAGGAGATGGGCAAAGCCAGGTCTATGGATTATTCTGCTGTTTATTTGTGTTTTTGCCGAGAGGACCTAGAGCTGGCAGACTTGCTCCATGCCAAGATGCAAGAGGTGGCTGAAAACAAAGGCCCCAGTTTGCTTGGATGCAGCGGAGAGGTGGCTGCAGAGAGCCCGTTGAAAGGCCCTTGTGCTGGTGGAGGTCATGTGTAGGGCAGCTGTGCTCCAAGCTGCCCCCAATATGCTCCCTTATGTCAGAGGTGCAGCCCAGGTGGCTCACCTCCCTCCAGGGTGCTACACCTCCGGGATCCCCCTACAATGGAGGAATTCTCCACTGTCAATGGGGATCCCTAGGACATGCAGAAACGTGCTGTGATACATTGGCAAAGGGGAGGCAACAGGTTCATTACCAAGCAGTGTAAAGCTCAACTTTCCATTTCCTGCGCTGGGGGTGCCATTTTCACGACATCCCCTGTCAATGGTGTGACGGGACCAAGGCTGAGTCCAACCCAGAAAGCTGGGTCTCTAGCAGGGCAACAGGACCTTTTCTGAATCTGCTTTTGCAAGTGAAGGGGAGCTGAGAATGCAAGGGGGAAGGGTGTTTGCACTTTGGAGGGTGTCAGCGCTGGGCTGGTGATGCCTGTCTGAGTGGGAGCATGAGCCACGGTAGGGATGGGGCTTTCACACCCAGCGCTTTGCAGCAGGCTCCTGGAGGTGGGAGCTTGTCGTGAGATGCTCTGTTACAATGCATGGATGCTGTGGATTCTCCAGTGCGAGGCGCAGCTCCATGAGTTGCAGCAGTGTGTGCGTAGAGCCCAGGGCCATGGTGCCCCCTCTTGACAGGAGCCTTTGGCCCTACTGCAGCACAACAGGACACTGTGCCTCAAGGAGCTGCATGCTCCCCCGGCTAACAGCTCGCACTGGGGCCCAGCTACCAGCAAGCAGCTGGCCTCTGGACAGGTTGCTGCTCCCTGTCCTGCGAAGAGCAGAACCTGCTCCTGGATAACTACAGAAGCCATCACGTACAGAAGAATTAATTCCTAATTAATGAACAAAACCGGCTTTCACCTGGGGGAGTTTGAGGCACATTCCAAAGCTGTGTGGCCTGCAGTGCCCCAGGGGAGGGTTGCAGCTCTGCTGTGACACTGGTGAGGAATTGCAGTGTTGTCTAATTTCTGTCCCCTCCTTGAGTTGGGGAACATGGTGCACTCTGCTGAGAACTCCCAGGGCTCGTGGCTGCTGCAGCCCTGGGGGTTCCCCACATAGGCTTGCCAATTTTGGTTGGATGCATTCCTGAAGATTTCATCACATGACATCGTCTTTAATTAAAGATTAATCTTTAAATTCTGGAAACTCCAGGCCAGTCCTGGAAGGTTGGCAACCCTATCCCCACTAGTCCCTGATTAGCTTTGAATGCTGCCTGTGGGTCATCTGAGCAGAATCCCTCTCTTACCAGGCTGCAGGAGAGACTCCAAGGGGAGGCCGGTTCTGAGAGTTCCTGGGCTGTTGCTGCCCCTCTCAGGAGCAGCCTCATGCATGTCATGTGGGGCTGGCTATAAATGGCACAGGATGGAGTCTCTGCAGCATTAGCCCAGATGACTCACCCTGGCAGCTGGTAGGACAACCCTGGAAGAACAGGCACTGCTGGGTGGAGGCAGTACAGGTGCTGGGCACTGCGGGCTCAGCCATGTGACTTACTAAATCAATACGGTGGCCCTGGGCTGATCCTCTGTATAGATTTCAGGGGTGGGGAAAAGATTATGAAGGAGCAGCTGGTCAGGATACAAAACCAGATTCATGCCCACACTGGTGCAGGGACAGAGGGAAGGCAGCTTGTACCTCTCTGGTTGTAGGGGCTTGTGTGGTCCCCAGTGCAGGCCAGTGAAGCCCTTGGTCATGCTCCTGCTTCACTGGCCTCTCTGGGGCATTGCAGGGCTGGAGAACCAGCAGGGTGCGGGTCCACCTGAACTTTGCCCTGATGCTTCCTTTCTTCCTGTGCCCTGCCCCATCTCCTTCCAGCCCCAAATGCCCCTTGCACTGCAGCTTGTTGCAGAGATTCTCCTGTGCCAGGGGATTTACACCTGCTGTGCAGTCCCTTTGCACCAGTCCAGCTGGCATAAACGGCCCATATGCCAATGGGAGGGACAAGGGGGACCCAGGAAACCTTAATGCAGGTATTACACATGTACAGCCTTGGCAAGGCTGCATCTATCCATTCCACTTGGAGGAGGCCGGTACCCAAGGATGGTGAATTTTCTAGCACCGAGAAAACTGTGCTTGCAGCACCCCGTCCCTGAGGGCTTAACCAGCCCACAGGATGTATCATGGAGGGAGCAGTCCCTGCAGCTGGAAGGTGGATGTGGACCTCCAAGGGTCTCCTGCAGGAAGGCAGCAGCGTTCCCTTGGCTGAGCTCAGTATCTGGAAGGCAGCACCTGCCTGGGAAAGGGGACTGAGAACAGTGGCAGGAACTAGCAGGAATCCCTCTGTGGGGAAAATGCACAAGCACTGGATTAGCAGAAAAACCTCTGTAGCTTCAAGTGAGAAACTGTCCGTGATTTTCTCCCCTCCCACACCCAGTCTCAGTCCCGTGCTGGCAGGAAGGGCCCAGAATAACTGAGATGTTGGCAGCATCGTCTCCTGTCTCACCCCTCAAATGTGGGCTGAGCACGGGGCAGAGTCCCGAATGATGAGTGAGGGCATGTCTGCAACCAAGGCTGGCTCTGGGTGGGTGTTCCCAGCTGTGTAGGAAGCTGAGCGAGTGACAGCCCTACAGCTCTGCACACTGGGCATTTCCCAACTCATGCCTGGATCCTGCACACAGACTGTGCTCCTGGTATGGAGGACCTTTCATGCACCAAGGTTCAGGGGCTGGCCCCTGGCTGTGTGAAGGCCCCATTGCTTCGGGTTTGAGCTGGATTTGCCCTGAAGGGGAAACATAGAAATAGGGATTTTAAGCCACATAAAGCTAATTCCCTTTTGAGGACCTGAACCGAGGGGGACAAGCCTGGGCTAATGGTCAGAGCACAGAGCAGGTGTCAGGACTCCTGGGTTCTAGCCCCAAGTCTGCAGAGATGAGCTGTGTGACTGTGACCAAATGACTTCACTTCTCTTTTCTTTGGCTCCCCCGGGGTATGAGAAGTGGGCAATAACCTTGCACTGTCTTCAGTACAGCTGGAGACTTAGTTCCTGTATGTTCTGAAGCACTTCAAGATCCTTGAAGGGAGGATTTTCTAGAGATGCCAAGTCTTAAGTGACTGATGAGGACAGTTTATTATTAGAAGGCTGCACTGAAGTTTGTTTTATGTAGGAATAAAGGCGAGATCTGCTAATACCTTCCCTGGAGTGATTTCGCTTCTGACTCATAACAGTACATTGCTGTATTTCTCTTCCCCTACATACTGACATTTGAAGATGCATTTGTAGGATCTTTTTTCCTGGATGGGTCCATCAGCATTTGTCCCCCATTGGCTTCTGAATCTGTGATGGCGGAATAATCTCTATAGCAACTAATGGTGACATCACAAATAAGGGACTGTGATGTCAGGGAGGAAGGAAGCAGCTGGAGCAGGTAGAACTTATAGAAAATAAAGATCCTGTTTTCATGCAAATTTCCCAAGTAGTAAGAAACAGAGGGGAAACCCCTCCTCTGCCCCCCAACCGAGAGATGATTTGAGAGCAGCAGGGCATCAAATGGGAATGTCAATGCAAGAGGCCCTTTATGTGTCAGAAGATACTTAATATTTTCATTTCCAAATCAGCTTCAGGAACAGTTTGGATTTGATGTGAGTGTCACTGCTCAGGTAAAGCTGAATGTTTTCAAGGGGTGCAGTGCTCGTTAGCTGCTAATTGCTGCTAGGGCACTGCAGAGAGCTGTGATAGTCAGTAATGCAGTCCACCTGTGCAAAGAGACATTGCTTCTTGCAACAGAATTAAAGGGTCAGATGCAAGAATCCCAGATTCTTGCTGGCCCTTGTCAGAAGTTACAGTTATAGTTTACCTCAGGCTGAATCTGTTGGTTAAATAATAAGAATAAATAATAGTAAAGCTGCATCAGTGTCAAAATCTGTGAGCCACTGTAGGATATACTATCATAATAATACACAGCACATCCACAGTGCTTCTCAAGCAGCAGCTCACAACCCCTCTGAGCTGCAGGCACTTATTATTATGGCCATCAACTAGGCAGGGAGCTTTAGGCACAGAAAGCCAGTGACAAGCCCAAGGTCCCAGAAGGCATCGGGGTCAGAGCTGGGATTAGAACTCAGGACTCAGTCCTATCTCCTAGCCCATGCTCAGACTGTGCATACAGCTCTGCAGTGGGGACTTCCTGCCCCAGCCAGGAGTAGCTGCCCCCAGGTGAGAGCAAACACGCTAGTGCTGTGCGGATGTGACTCCAGGGAATGAGGCAGAGAGCTTGGGTGATCATTGCTGTCCTCCTCAGACATTCAGTGCCTCTGTCAGATCTGCATCTGCTGCCGGCCCCGGTCCTTACAATGGCAAGATGCGCTGCCAAGTGAGAGTTCTGAGTGGCAGCAGCATGGGCACAGTGCAAACCCTGTGCTCTCTCTCTGCCCACCTGCAGCCTCAGTCAGTTCAACGGGTTCTCGTGTGTGTCGGGTCTGACAGTCATGGCCCTGTGCCTGGCTCTGGGTCAGCTCTCGCCAGCTCAGAAGCCCCAGCTGCTGCAATCCCCCCTGCTCCCCTGGTTCGCAGGCACGTTACTCAGTCATTTCATACCACCACGCGATTGCGGTTTCTCTCTTTTGGCTGCCTGCAGCCAAGGGCCTCTGCACTTCCCAGCTCCCTTCAGGGAGAGAGGCCACTGAGATGGCGCTGCCTGCCCTCAGCATGCAGAGGGCATGGCTGGGAGCCCTGCAGGGAGTGGGTGCCATGGTCCGGCCATGGCCTGGAGACAGCAGGCTGTCCCTCGCGGGAGAAAGGGTACTGAGATGATGCTTCTTGGGTGTGTCTGGACCAAGAGTGGACTGGAGCTATGGGCTTGGTACAGGGTGAAGGCTGGAGCTCTGCCGGGAGTGGTGCTGAGCTGGCATGGCACAAATGCACAGAAAGACGGCGGTTCTGCTCAGAAGTTCTTACAGCCTAAAGCAATGACTCTCCCAAAATCATATGGAAAGTCAGTGGAAGAGCTGGGAAAGGACCCAGGAGTCCAGGCTCCCAGGCGCTTCGCCACTAGAGCCCCCACTCTGTCTCAGAGGTGTTTCCTATTGAGTGTGACTGCACCTCCTCCACACCCCCAGCAATGTCCCCCTGGCACAGGAAGGGTTAATCTGAGCATGGCTGTGGCACTGGGATAACTATTAACCTGACCTTTTGGAGCACAGCCAGGGTGGCAGGATTTTTCCTCCCCAATCCTATGCAGAATTAACAGTGAATGGGACAGCACAGGCCCCTGCCCCCAAGTAGCCTGGGAATTAAATGTTCTGTCCTGGGCCATTAATCTGAGGGCCCCAGCTCACACCACGCTGGAGGCAATGGAAATTGCTGGAGACTTTGGTGACGCACAGTAAGTGGAAGGATGCCATTTGCAGTGACACTGAGAGGTAAACTCTTGGCTTCCCCAACCTCCTGCAGTGTCCAGTTTCAGGGCTTTAAGATGCCAGCTCCCATTAATAGCTGGGATGTTTCCTGTTGATGCAAGCAGGAAACAATAGAAAAGGGTCTACTGCATCTGTGAGACTATACCTGGGTTTGTCTCTGTGCTTTGGAGGTGAATGAGGCACCTGCCACACATGAGACGCTGACAGCTCTTGGGTCCCGTTCTGACCGAGAGCAAGGATGGTCCAGTGCCAGCCTGACACTTGGAAGTCTCCGATCAACTCCCTATTCTGCCACATACTTCCTGTATGGCCATGGGCAAGTCACTTAGCTTCTCTGTGCTTCAGTTCCCAGCTGTGCCCTGCCTCACAGGGCTGTTGGGAGGAGAAACACATCACAGGCACTGTGCTGCTCAGATACTATTGTACTGCAGGTCAGAGAAGGCTCATAGACAGTCAGACAGGTTAAAGAATGAAACTGTCCCCTGGGCTTAGCGCGTCCGTGAGGAGCTCTGCTGAAGTCAATGGCATCCTCCGGGGCTGAGTTAGACCCCCTGTGTTCATTCTGCTTTGTCTGGGCTCTCCTCCCCCACTTCCGACAGGGCAAGTGCTCAGCTGGAACACGTTTTCCCAACCTTGAGGTGTGCAGAGTTTGCCAAGATCATGTTTCTTTTACAGAGAGATTTGATTAAAAATGAGGTCACTGCAAAACAGTGTGAATTTAGAGCTTCAGAACAGATGAAGGTTTCCAGTTGCCTCGGACTCCACATAATACAGAGGACACCAAAATCAGTGCGCGACAGAGCTGTGAAGGATGTGTGTGAAGCAGTGCTGCGGTCAGCACTGTGGTGCAGCGCAGAGCTGCGTGTGTGATCAGTGCTGGAGTAGTAGGGGCTGCTGTGGGGCTGGACTGGGGTGCATTGGCACGTGGGCTGTGATAGCGGGGGGTGTATGGAGCAGGACAGAGGTGCATTGGCAGGGTTGTAGTGGGAAACTTGTGCTGCAGTTCAGGCATTTTTAGGAGCTCCAAAGTCACAAACATAAGTTTAGAGAAGTCAAGAGCAAATGCTCCCAGTTGAGTCTTGTGTTCTGGACCCCAAGTCACACCTTGACAGGAAAGTGTGCAGGAATTTAAATTTGACCCCTTTGGAGGGGCACAGAAGCTCACTACCCGCCCTCTTCCCCTCCGGCCCTGGGAATGAGCTCGATCTTCCCTGCCTCCACAGCAGTTCTGTGCCCTTGACAATTATTGGGGGGCTCTGTGCCCTTGTGCGCCTCCCCCTTGCACACGCCCCTGGTCCTTGATGGAAAGCAACATGCAACGTGCCAGGATGTGGCTGGTGCATGGGATTTAATGTTAACCTTAAGAGCAGCCCACATATTTTCTTCTATTGAATGTCACATATGTGGGAAGCTGCTCTTGAAATAAAGCTTGGCAGAAAACAATGGAAGGAACAGGAAAACTGCCAGCATGTCAGAAAAGCCAACAGTTTGGTGAGCCCCTCATCTTGGTAGCATGGCACCCCTTGGCTCTGGAGTGCAGTCAGCAGTGCAGAGACAACGCATGTCATTGGGACACGGCTGCAATGATCACCCGCAGACACAGAAGTGTGGTTTAAAGGAGTTGTCTGGAGCTACAAGACTCCAGCAGCAATAATGTGCATTTATCGTTCGTAGCTCCTGCTGGCAGCCTGGAGTGGTCGCAATTCCTAGCAACTTACACGAGCCGCAGTGCCAGAACATGGAAGTCTTATGCCGGAATGCAAGCTGTGCAAATGGACTATATCATGGTGATGAGCAAGGAATAAAAACGTAGAGAGATGAGCAATAACTGTCTTCGGTGCTCAGGCATATGGCAGCCTTGGCACTTGGCTCAGAAAGGGAGAGAGCCCCTAAGACCTGAACCAGCTGAAAGCCATTCATCTGTTTCTTTGAAAGGAACTGGGGGAAATAATTTTACAGAAATGGATCACAAAGGGGTGTGTCTGTGTGTGTGTGTGAGTGAGAGCTTCTAGAGATCACAAGAACTCACAGCTGAGGAATGCTGACAGGGTCCCATAGGAACATAGCAACTGCCAGACTGGATCAGCCTCCAGGTCCATCTAGTCCAGTCTCCTGTCTCCGACAGTGGCCAGCACCAGCTCTGTAGAGAAAGGTGGAAGAAACCCCAAGTAGCAAATGGGGGATAATCTGGCTCCACATCAGGAGTCAGCCTGGTCTCTCAGCCAGAAAGCAGCATCAACTCTGCTACACAAGGGTTATGAGCTCTCCCAGATCTTTGTAAGAATGAACAATAATGCTGTATATTCCTGATACCCAAATAAAGGGCCAATTCCTTTTAGAAGCCATCTAGTTCATGTCCCCATATCCTGTGTCTAGTACCCAGCCTTCCCTTCTCGTGCAAAGAGAGAGACAAAATGTTCCCATGCCACCAAAGAGCAGCCTTAGTCAATATGTTTAGTGAGCTACATAAGATGAACTGGGGACCACTGCCTCTAAATGCAAATTGAGCTTGAGTTTGAGTCAAGAGACTAGTAGGAGTTGGGGTTCAAACCAGTAGCCAATACACAGCAGGAGGGATTTTTTTTTAAGAGCAAAGTGTTGGCCTATCTTGGCACCCCTTGAAGTCCATAGGTGTTTCACCACTGGGAGCAGGGTTTGGTCAATGGTGCATACTTCTGAGGAGCCCGCCCCATCTGCCATTCATTTGGGCTGTGGATGATGAGCCAGGATCTCAAACAAATCAAGAAGATACAGGTTTGGAGGGTCAAGAAAAAAAATTGCAAATAGATTTACATATCATCTGCATATCAATGAAGGCGGCAGTTAGATTTACATACCATCTGTGTAGCAAATGGAGCCAGGGTTAGTCTTGGAGCAGAGTGGAAGAATAGCACATAAAATACCACTTGAGCAAAATAATCCAGGCTTTAAATTAATAAGAACCTGAGAAAAACCAAGGGAAGAGGCTGGCAGTCCCAAAGGATAATAAGCTGGAGGTGGTTACAAAGTGAAGACTGGGCCCCGTGATGCTAAGATGTCGTCTCATGCCACAGTCCTACCTGGGTCAAACACTACCCGGCCAGAAATCCAGGGAAATGGGCTGCTGCTGAGTCTCATTGGAACAGAACCTGTGCGGCTCCGACTGTCGTAGGGCAAGAGACTCTGTGGCTGCAGCTGGGGAGGAAGTAGCCAGACAAGCAAGAATTTCTGAGAGCTGGAAATGGGGGTAAAATTCTATCCACACTATGTTCTTAGAGCAAAATTTTCAAACTTGACTATCTAAAAATTAGTCGCCTAAATCCATATAAAGGAGCTAGATAAAAATTAGATGGTTTTCAGAGGTGCTGAGCACCTGCAGCTCCTGCTGACAACCACACTGGGTGCTCAGTACTGAAAATCTGGATCCTTACTGAAGTATTGAAATGTGGCTCTGTTGGCCCATCTGTAGGCACCCGGATCTGAACATTTTGGCCAGAGTTTTGAACATCAGCGTGGCTGCTATTGGGAGGCCTAAAGGGACAGACACCTTCGACAGGAAATGTGATTGCTGATGCTAACTCAGATACTCAGGCCAATGTGTAGGCCTGTGGACACATAAGTGGCTCAGACCTCAGGTTGTTTATAGAAAAGAGGAATATAAATATATATCTATATATCCTGGCTGATGCCATGCAACCAGTGACTCAAAGAGAAGTTCCAGTTCACAATTCTCCATGGCACTTTGTTTGTTCCCTTTTCTTTCAGAAACATCTGTTCTGGACTGAGAAGCATGATATGACTTTGCAGAACCTTGGCAACAGACAAATTAGTAGAGGTGCCCTGATGAAGCCAAGGTGCTGTGTGCAAGAAGCCGGGGGCCAGGGGGATTAATGATGCTGCATAAGGATACACCTTGAGATCCCAAGAAATGGGAGTCCAGAGACATATTGCTTTTGATACATGAGGCCCCAGAACAGGCAGGGCGTTCTCAATGCAGCTGCTCTGGGGCAGAGAAAGTCAATGTGTTTCTTGGGAGCAGCCCTGGACGCTGTGGGAAGGGATTAGGATGAGCCCAGCATGGTTCTCAGAGCAGAGGCAGAAGCTGCACAGAGCCTGATTTCATACAAGCAGAGAGGCCACGCCTTGGGGACTCTGTTGGGCACGTGCAGCGAAGGAAGAATCTTTACAAAAAGGTTTATAGGTCTCTCTCTCTCTCTCTCTCCTTGGCATGTTGGGGTTTTTCAGCGGCTCTTCCGGATTTGGGAAAATGTATAAATGCTTTTACCTGACCCTCAAACCCACCCAGGTTTGCAAGGGAGAAATGGCTGGTGGTTCACATTGGTGTGTTTTACCCTCTTCTGGCCCAAAACACTTTAAAAGACTGAGATGGCTGAGGTATCCCATAGCAACTTCAGACAGAACAGGCCCAGGGCTGCCTCTGCTCTTACACAGCTCAGTAACCAGCAGCCCTGTTTATAGAAGAGACTGAACAATTCAGTCTGTTTGCAGTTGAGGATGTCACTAAATCTCTATTTAAAAAACCCAAAATCTTGCTGTGGAAGATTTCAAACTTTGAGGGTTTCCCCAGCTGCAGAAATCCTCTGCAAGCACTCCTTGCTCCCACCTGCCTCAATGGAAAACGCCTCCAGCAGGGCAGGTGTGCTGGGTTCATGTTGGGAAAGAAACCCACACCCTAACTCAGAGCTGCTCCACCCTCTGCAGCGCACACTCACCCGCCTGAGACACAGGAAATGTGAACCCAAGAACCTTGGAACTTTCCTCAGTATTGGCACTTTGAAGCGTGTGAAGGGCTCTGAGATCCTCAGAGGAAAGACTCATAGACTTAAGGTCAGAAGGGACCATTATGGTCATCTAGTCTGACCTCCTGCACAATGCAGGCCACAGAATCTCACCCACCCACTCCTGTAACAAACCCCTAACCTATGTCTGAGTTATTGAAGTCCTCAAATCGTGGTTTAAAGACTTCAAGGTGCAGAGAATCCTCCAGCAAATGACCCATGCCCCATGCTGCAGAGGAAGGCTAAAAACCTCCAGGGCCTCTGCCAATCTTCCCTGGAGGAAAATTCCTTCCTGACCCCAAATATGGTGATCAGTATGTGGGCAAGACAAGAGAGAGGTCGTATGCACAAGGTGCAAATTACTGGAGAGTCCAGCACTGCCTGCTCTCCTGCTAGCCACTGCCCAGCTGCCCTAAGCACAGTGCAGAGGCAATGCACAGAATCTGTGCCCTGGGTTGCTGTTACAGGATGTGGTGCTTAGCACTGTAGGCGGATTCTGTGCCATACTGATGGGATGGCCTAGCCAGCTACCACTGGAGCCTGGAGGTTCAGTCTAGTTCAGGTCACAGAAGTGAAAAGAAGTTTGGCGCTCAGCCTAGTGGCCATCTGTCCACATTACAAGCTGGCGAGATTGTCAGCCCCTGGCCCGGACAGAGGTGCTGCTGGCCAGGAGTCACCGGCTGGAAGTCTGCACCAGGACTGGGTTTTCCCAGACTCCCTGTGGTGCTATGTCCTTCTCCTTTATTATTTGTATTGTGGTAGCCGCCAGAGGTCCCATTCAGCATCAGCAACTCTTTGGACTGGGTGCTGGACAAGTACGTAATGACAGACAGCCTCGCCCAAAGCGCTTACCATCTACCGTAAGACAGAACACAGCAATGGGGGGTACCAGAGAACCAGGGTCTAAGGGGAGCAGGAGCAGGAGCACTGCATGAACTCCCCCTGCGCATGCCAGCAGTATCTGGTAAATAGCAGTCATTTTACTGCCCACCTCCCTAGTCATCCTCATCTGGCAGGTTCCCTTCTGGTCCGACAGGTGAGTGGGGCTTGAGGAGGGGTTTGGAGGAGGACTGGGCAGTGGCTTTAGGGGCAGGTTTGGGAAGCGTTTTCCCCCGGGGGTGGCAAAGAAGACAGCGGGATGGGGTTGGTGGGGGGAGCTGACAAACAGCCCTTAATTCTGAACTCTCACAGGACTTAGTCCCACATTCCCCTAGATCTCTGAGTAATCCATCTCCCAAGGCAGGCCCCCATTCCTCTGCCAGAGACAATGCACAGCTCCTGAGATCCATCTCTTAAGCAAGCAGCTCCACCAGGCTCCTGGTGCACCTCAGTGCTGGGCTTGGGCACCTCTCCAGCCCTGAAGGGAGCTAATGTGCCTGCGGCGATTGGGGCACGTGCACTGTGCTCTCCCCAGCATTTGCAGCCTGCGCTGCTCTGAATCATAACGGGAAGGATGGAAAGGCCTTGCGTCAGCAGTGAGGTGAGTCTTAAGCAATTACCACGGATGGGGAAAACACTCAGTGTTTACAGCACTGTGCAGCTCCAAGCCGTGCACAGACACCACGGATGAATCCTCACAACACCCTTTCCTCCCCAGGGGTACAGGGGCCTGCCTGCTCCTGCCCAGCTGGAAATGCAGGAGAGCCTGTCTCAACATGTTATCCAAAAATACTCTTCCCAGCGCGTTACAGGGAACACTGAGTACCATCCACCAGCTGCAGCTTGTCATGGGCAGTTCAAGGACCCATCCAACAAAGAACTGCACCTTCAGAAGTCCCCAGCCCCTGGTCAGGTTCCCAGTCAGGCTGGTAATATTGTGATCCCAGGAGAGGGGTTTTCTTTAACCCCCAGAATCCAGAGCTGTGGTGGTGGTGTGTGGGGGTGCACGGATGTGTGTCTGTGTGGGGTGGCTTCTCTTTTAGTCAAGCCTCTGAAGATATAAATCATGGTCAGGAAAGGGGGAAATTGTGTTATTGCTCCAAGAGAAATAAGCTTGTGGGTGGTGCTCAGAAAATGTGAAACTGCCAGAATCTTGGATGTCCAGTTAATGGTGTTTTGTAAATATCCTGTCATCTGATTCATGGTCCCCTCCCTGCGTGTGCTCCTTCTATCCACCCCTCTCTTTCTCCTCTTCCCTCTCTTACTTGGTTTAGGAAGTAGACATTTGAAGAAAAAAAAAAAGAAAAAGCCCAGCCCCCGTTGGTATATTGCTGGGGGCTTTGGGGGAACACGAGGGTGTCATTACACAGTTACAAGGTGTTGGGTTTTGCAATCTTGTCCTTTTTTTTTTTTTTTTTTTTACTTTTTAAACATTCATTTTCATGCAGGGCGATGGAACAATGTTAGTCCTAGGACAAGCTCTGCAGCGTCCAGCGTTTGTTTCATTTGGAGATTTAACTGAAAGTGTCACATTGATCAGATTCAAGAGCAGTTCCAGGGTTGGAACTGACCACATCCCTCCTCACCGACATGCCACACACCTTCCCACCTGTCCATCTGTCTGTAGGGCAGAGATTCCTTATATAATAGCTAATCTGTAGAGGTGGGAGGGGCAGGGGGATCTGGGCTCCATCTGTGCATTGCGTGAATCTTAACTTGCCTGAGTGATTGCAAAGAGCCTGGGCAACAGCAGCTGCTTGCAGCTAATCTCTCGTGAGATGGTTTGTGCTTGGAACAACCCCAGCCTGTCTGATTACAACGAGGCTCCCAAAATCACATTTCCATTTGCTGTCATTCTGCCTCATAATCCTCCCATCAGACCCTGGAAGGGGCAAGCTGGTTTGCATGAGGAATCTAGGACTAAAGGAAAAGTTTTTAACTGGGAAGCAAATGAGTTTTTGCACTGCCACAGTGGCGATCTTCCACCTCCCAAAAAGGGGGTGGGGGTTGGGGTTTACGTTGCATTTAACACTGATTTGGGAGCCTCCAGCTGCACTTAGCCCCAGGATAGCTGGTGGCACCCCTGCTCCAACAGGCTGCATGTTGAGCAGGGGCTCATGTGGGAAAAGCAGAGACAAGTTCTGGGGCATGATCAGCTTTGTGCTGCACAAAGCATCAGTTTGGAAGGGACCCACTGTGTGGTGTTCACATTTTATATTCATGTTGCTGACTGTAAAACTGTGTAAAATCCCCACCGTTTTCTCAGTTTATATATATACATACATACATACACACACACAAACACAGACAAAATTGGTTCTATATATTACACAGTTTACAAACAAACACAATTTGTTTATAAAAATCCAATTAGTTTTACATCTTATTCTGCCTTATCCTTAGTGTATGTATAGAGAAATTAGAGAAAAAATATTAGCATAAGATAAAGAACAGAAGCAAATTTCGGAGGAGGGAGAAAGAGTAGAGGGTGAAGCAAGACCCCGCCTCCCCTAAGTATTTAACAGGAGTATTCAGGTATGTCCAGGAAAGCACCCATATTTCTGAGAAGTTTTCCGTGTAGATACAATTCTTTCTATGATGGCCAAGCTTATGCTGTCTATATTCCTCTCTTGAATTGTTGGGAGCTTGTTGCATTTCTATGTTTGTAGCACTAGGTCTTTCAGCAATTTTTAGTGCTTTGCTAAGACGTTTCTGGTATTTATTTATCTTCCAATTAACATTGATTAGGTTTAAAATGACATGTTTAGCTTGTAACACAATTTTAGTAAAATCACCGCCATTAGCTCCCCCCTATCCCCATGAAATACTAAAAAATAAACCACTAACACTTCCCACTGCCAAGCAGCCATACAGCCCTTGCGCTGCTAGGACATGATCCTGCCTATTAGTATGCTCACAAGGAAGGAGCCTTGGCTGGAATTTTCACTGCCCCCTGCCCTAGCCTGGAACAACCCTCCTTTACAACAACCTTCAGTGCAGGCTGGAAAACTCTCTCTTTGGGGCTGGCTGAGGTGTGGGATATGGTGCTGACAATCTACATTTGCGGATGGGGTGGCATCTATGCCTATTGGCTGCACTGTTCCTTGATAGCAGGTGTCTAGAGCTTGGGAGAGGTGTTGCTGGTGTTTTCAATAAAAATAAATATCGACAATCAGTATTTGATTATTTTTCCTTTCCACCCTGTGGGTCACAGGAGCCTTTGCTTTAAACTCCTGCTTTAGGCCGTTAGCATCCGGGATGTGAAGCAGGAGAGCTTAGCAAGGCATTCACTTGCTCTCTGGCGGAGGAGAGTTAGATGTGTGTGTGGAGTGGAGGAATGCAGCACATCATCAATGTAGCTAGGTTGGAACCAGTTATTTAGCAGCTTGATCACTTTCCTGCATTTCCACAGCTGCGGTTGCTTGGTTGGCACTGCGGGAAGCACACTTTAGCTCTTCTCTTCCCTTAGCAGAGAGCTCCATTAAGTGGGCTGTGAGGTGTCACAGAAGCTGTGGGGACAGGCAGACACAAGAGACCTGGTTTTGCCCGCAGCTGTTCACAGAGTCACATTTTCCCTATTGCTGTAGCTTTCCTGCCCTGCTTTCAAAGGTCTCCCCCGTCAATTATTTGCAGGATGCTTTTGACTCAGACAGCTCCTCACACACGTGTCAGGAATCGTTAGCATCAGCCTAGAGCTGAATGAGCAAACAGTTCTGCAGAGTATGCTGCATCTCAAAGGTCAGCTGCATCCCTGGCTCTGCTCCCCAGCCACCTCCTCCTGGGTAAATCCGAGGGGGAGGCTACATGGGCTACTAGATAGAAGTAGCGGGGTGCAAGCGTGTGGGACAGGGCAGTGGGGAACCTCTCCAGCAATACAAGGAGAGGAGCAGCTCTGACCCATTACTGGTATTTTTATTTGCATTGCAGCGGTGCCCAGAGCCTCCTTTGGTATTCGGTCCTCATTGTGCACAAAGACTGGGGACAAAGGGCTGGCTTTAAAAACCATTGACACCCCACCCCAGTACACTAAACAGCACAAGTTACAGCTGAACATTATTAGCTGATCGCGTTGCAACCTAGGCTCCCTGCAAGTGTTCACTAGGTTAAAATACAACTTGCTCCGTCTCCGCCAGGGCATTGGAGTGTTAGTTCAAATGTGCTGGCTAACAAAACCTTTTATCCTTTAATCATCCAGATTTGGTATTTCTCCTCCTGTCCCCTCCCCCCGCTTCCGTCTGGGTAGCAGGGAGCCTTTTCAATAAAGCCCTTGGCGCCTGACTGGCTCCTCCTTCCCCAACCCTTTATTTGATGGGGACAGGTCCTATAAAGGCTAACTGGGCCCTGACACACCAGGAGGAGAGAGGGGAGGCCAGTGGGTAGCAGTGGTGGTTCTTTGATCTCTCTCTATTAGATTTTGCTCCCAGACTCTTGCTGTGCGCTCAAGGCCTGGTTGCTTTTTAAATCCTCCTTCCTGTTTTTTGAAGTTCCTCTGAGAGGGCTTGGAGGCTCTGAAACCTGCTCCCTGCCTTGGTCTGTAACAGTCCAGATTTGGGGACTCTTCAGGAGCACTGCAAAAGACACTGGTGGGAGAAGGTGTGGGGGTGTGCTTCCTGGCTGATGAAGCGGGTAGCTGGCTGGCTGGCTGCCTGCCTGCCTGAGTTCCTGTAGCTCTGATCCTTTTACTGCTGTTGAGATTAGTTGCATTTGTTTTATAGGTAACAGTGCTGGCGTCAACAGGCCACGTTAGTATTTTAGTCCCAAATAATTAAATAAAATACTAGGGCTCAGGACTGTGCTGCAGCCTCTCTTGCTGATGCTGCTGAGAGTGGGGAGATCCCCGGATGCAGCAGCAGGCAGCCAAGAACATGGCAAGGCTCGTGCGATGCCTGCTGTGGCAGGGCAGGATCTCAGCCCAGTGGCGTCCTGGCAGGTAGGAAGCTCTGTGGATGGGTCGACACAAGCCTGGCTCTCTGCCCTACTGCTCCTGGAAAAGCCCAAGCTGTCACACTTTAATCCTTTCAGAGATGACAACAAGGCCATTGCTCGGCGTGGCGCCCTGGCTGCTCCCTGTTATTGTTTTTGCTCTCGCTGGGGCAGCATCGAAACTGAGGTGGTGATTTGCATTGCCAAGTGCAAGGTGTGCCCAGCGAAAGCGGGAGGTGCTGCCTGGGCAATGGGCTGGGCATGAAAGTCATCCTTGTGCATGTGCCTGCAGGTTCTTGCAGGACTTAGGTGGTTCATAGGCTTATGGGCATCAGAGTGGTGCAAGCCCCAGAGGACACATGGAGGAATTCTGCAGAGGCCTGCAGGAAACTCCAGTCTCAAACGTGTGTGTGTGTGTTCACGTGCACACGCACACCTCACAGCAGGTCTTGGGTTCTCTCCTGTGCCTCACGTCCTCCTGTCAGCAAGAATTGAACCCTCAATAAAGGCAGACCTCAGCCGGGTCCCCACTGGGATGCCTCATGTCTGCACTTTCCATTTGGTGCCTAGACACACTTGTCATGCTGGTGTGGGGAGCCAGGAGACAAGTTCTTCCAAGATGCCTTTGTTGCCATTTGAGGATGCATTGAGGAGCAGGAACTGGCAGGCCAGGGGAGGGAGAGGGGGCAGCTGGAGCTGCATGTAAAAGGGGCCAACAGAGCAAATGCCTCCACTGAACAGTACCCAGAGAGGAAAACGTATTAGATTTAACAATGCAGAGGACATGCAGAGAGCGGCCCAGGAGACACAGGAATGGTGGAGAATTGCTCGCGCTATGCACTACTTTGGATGGCATGGGAATGATTCTGATTGGTGTGCACAGGAGGGAGGTGCAGCCTGGGCAGCAGGGAAGGATAATGCAACAGCAACACTTAGCCGCTAATTGACACCGTTCCTAGATTCATAGGACCAGAGTCTCTGATGGCCTGCCCCTGGAGTAGTCAATTAGACCAATGAAAGGAAGGCACAGAGCACTATCACTGTGACTCAGAAAGGTTCTACTGCCACTTTGCACTAGCACAAATGAGGGCACAAGCCGCACAGAAAGAGAGAATCTAGCCCATAGATTTTAAGACCAGAGGGGCCCATTGTGGTGATCTAGTCTGACCTCCTGCACAGTGCAGGGCCAAGAATTCCACCTAGTGATTTCAAGCCTGAGAATTTGTGGCTGAACTAGAGGCGTATTTTAGCACAAGAATGGGAGGGATGGTTCAGTGGTTAGAGACTAGCCTTGGACCTGGAGACCTGCATTCAATTCTTCGCTCCAACACAGACTTTGTGTGACTTTGGCAAGTCCTAGTCTCTGTGCCTCGGTGTCCCATCCTGGAAATGGGACTATCAGCACTGTCCTTCCTCATGTGGATTTTGTGAGGATAAATACAGTAAGATTTTGAGAGGCTCAGATTACATGGTATGGGGGCCAGATAAGCACCCAAGGCAGATAAAAAGATGTCCAAATGATGGAGAATTTATCTCATACCTTGTTCCAATGGTTAATTGCTTTCATTGTTTAAAAATATGCAACTTGTTTCCAATTTTAAACAAGACATAAATGACTGAGTGTGACTTCAGCCACTGGACCTTGCCATGCTTTTGGCTGCTGGATTCAAGAGCCCTCTATTAGTAGACACCTTCTCCCTGTGCAGGTATAAGGCATAGTGTCCTTCATCAAAAGCTGTATCTCAACATACTTCCCAAAGTTACAGAATAGCCAAGGGAGAGCAAAGAGCTGAGGGAGCTGCCAAGGAGGAACAGGGAGCTTCCTGCTGGTGAGGACTAAGGATGAAATACTCTCACCTTGGAAGGTCAGATGATTCCTTTCCCCAAACTGCTGTTCTGCACCCTTCTGGGAGCTCCTCATGATCTTAAGCTGGGCCCCCAAAATCAGTGGCTGCTTTAATAACTAAGAACTGTTTTTATTTTACTTTTTTAGACTCATAGACTTGAAGGCCAGAAGGGACCATCATGATGGTCTAATCCAGAGGTGGGCAACCTTTTAGAAGTGCTTAATTAAATTAAAATGCAGAGCCCCCTGGACCGGTGGCCAGGGCCTACGCAGTGTGAGTGCAACTGAAAATCAGCTCGCATGCTGCCTTTGGCACACGTGTCTCAGGTTGCCTACCCCGATCTAATCTGATCTTCTTCATGCATATCACAGGCCACAGAACCTCATCCACTCGCTCCTCATAGACTCATAGACTCTAGGACTGGAAGGGACCTCGAGAGGTCATCGAGTCCAGTCCCCTGCCCTCATGGCAGGACCAAATACTGTCTAGACCATCCCTGATAGACATTTATCTAACCTACTCTTAAATATCTCCAGAGATGGAGATTCCACAACTTCCCTAGGCAATCTATTCCAGTGTTTAACTACCCTGACAATTAGGAACTTTTTCCTAATGTCCAACCTAAATCTCCCTTGCTGCAGTTTAAGCCCATTGCTTCTTGTTCTATCATTGGAGGCTAAGGTGAACAAGTTTCCTCCCTCCTCCTGTAACAGACCCCTAAACTCTGGCTGAGTTTCTGAAGTCCTCAGAGAATCCACTATTTAAACACTTTTTTCAAACCACCAAGTGACCCATGTTGCAGAGGAAGGTGAAACCCTGCCATTGTCTCTGCTAATCTGGGGAAAAATTCCTTCCTGACCCCAGATATGGTGATCAGTTCGACCCTGAGCATGTGGGAAAACCCCCAAGTCAGACACCTGGGAAAGAATTCTCTGTAGTAACTCAGAGCCCTCCCCATCTAATGTCCTATCTCTGGCGGCTGGAGACATTTGTTAATAGCAGTTGTGGATGGGCCATATGCCATTGTAGGCAATCTCATCACACCAGCCCCTCCATGAACTTCTCAAGCTCAGTCTTAAAACAAATTAGGTTTTTCCCCCCACTGCTCCCTTTGAAAGGCTAATCCATAACTTCACTCCTCTGATGGTTAGAAACCAAGCCCAAACTTATTCATGGCCAGTTTCTATCCATTTGTTCTTGTGCCAATGTTGACGCTTAAATCGCTCCGCTCGCTCTCTGGTATTTAGCCCTTGGATGTATTTGCTTTTGTGTGAGAGCTTCTAAGAGCTGCCAAAGATGGTATGTTTGTTTTGTCACTCCTAGCAGAGTCCAGAGGGAGGGTGGGGTCTCTTGTGGAGGGGTGGGGTGTCATTCTTTGGCCTGAGAAAGGAGGACTGATTTAGTCCCTGGGATGTGGAGAATCTCCCCTGCAGGACACAAATAAGCATATGGTAAACTCAGCAGGGCCTGTTTGCAAACAGTCGAAGTGCATGTGACCCCTTCGACAGGATATACACTGGCAAGATGTATCCCATTCAAGTGCTGCAAAGTGCATTAGAGACTCTTCCTTAGAGACCAGCTGGTCACCAGGTATCAAGTTTGCAAAACTCCAAACGCAACAGGCAGCAATGGCCTTTGTAAACCGGGGCACTTGCTCACACTTAAAAAAATTAATTAAGCTCTTCAAAGCTGCCTTCACAGTTTCTTTTTTTATTAGATTTCTTCTCTTGTTTCTTCACATCATCCACCCTTATAATCGGCATGTGGTATCCTGGAAATTTCTGTGCAGCACAATCCTCTCTCCTGGCTTTTGAACCTGTGGCATGTACTTGTACGATGCCCTTTCCGGTATCGTCTCTTAGTGCACAACATTTCGTGACCTGGAACCATGCCCCTAATTATTCCATCTGCCGTTCATCATGGGAGACAGTGACTGCAGCAGGAGTGGGTGCTGAGAGCCACCGTCAGCCATGCTTGCCTGGGGCAGCAGGAAAGCGAGCTGCACCTGTTTATTACGCAGCACTTCCTCCTGTGCCTGACATTCACGTGCTGGGTTTCATATAGAGCCCCACATGCCAGTCCAGCCATCATGCTCAACATTGGCATTGTCTTATGCAGAATGCTTCCTGCCTCTGGGCACCCCCCTCCCAGAGAAAATCAAATCAAAGGAAGATACATTTAGCTTCATCTTTTTTCTCCAGTGTTCACAGCTGTTTATTCAGCATTTTTCCGTTAGTCTTAAACCTCGGACAGCTCTCATAGAAGCCTCCTGGGTTACCTGCTCTGAGAGACCTGCGGCTGTCTCTGCATCCTTGGTAGTGACCCAGGCCCTACTTACCACCAGAATAGGCACTATCCCAACACCTATAGGTCCTTACAGCTTTCACTTGTAAGATTCTGAAAGATGCTTTATGAGGAAAATACCCAGCTTGAAACTGTGGCCCTTGGGAAAAAATTCCTTGTTTTCTTAACTTCACATGAGACTAATGCCATTAACTGGTGCTGAGAAAACCTGGTCCAATTGTTCAGTTAGTAAAAATAGCTCATGAAAGGGACAGCAGAGAAGGCATCGCAGAGAGAGCACTGAAGGGCACTGTGAGCTCATGAGTGATCCACACCTCGGGAGCGGTGCAGGGCACAGCATGCTGCAGAGTCAAACCACCACTGTGTGCGGGCTATAGACTCTGCTCCTGTGCCCGTGTCCCCTTCTGACATGCTGGGGGGCAGGTGTGCTCTCATGGCTGGGAACATTTTGAGGCAGGGACTGGCTGTCCCACTGCTTGGGCAGTACCCTGTGCAATGAGGTCATTTTGTTTGTTTTCTGGTTTCAGAGCCTTTAAGGTGCAATCAAACCATGTTTTCCTCAAGGCTAGAAACATTTGTTTTGAACGAAAGCCGAGATTTCCAGGTAATAACCTCAGGAGCTGGAGCTTTAAAAAAATCCCCCCAGTACTGTGACAGTTGGCAACACTGATTGGTTCTTCTCTAGGGTGACCAGATGTCCCGATTTTATAGGGACAGTCCCGATTTTTTGAGCCTTTTCTTATATAGGCTCCCCACCCCCATCCTGATTTTTCACATTTGCTGTCTGGTCACCCTATAATCCTCTCAGTTATGCTGTGTGTGTGTGTGGGGACGCAGATGCAAACAGAGCGAACGTGCGGAGGGAGGGACAAACAAGGTTCCAGAGCAGGGGTTGGCAACCTTTCAGAAGTGGTGTGCCGAGTCTTCATTTATTCACTCTAATTTAAGGTTTCGCATGCCAGTAATACATTTTAACATTTTAGAAGGTCTTTTTCTATAAGTCTGTTCTCAGTGGTACCAGAAGACAGAACAAGGAGTAATGGTCTCAAGTTGTAGTAGGGGAGGTTTAGGTTGGATATTAGGAAAAACTTTTTCACTCAGGGCTTGTCTACATCACAAAGTTGCAGCGCTGGTGAGGGGGTTACAGCGCTGCAACTTAGGAGGTGTACGGCCAGCGCTGCAACTCCCTGTTTGCAGCGCTGGCCGTACTCCCGTTTTGTCTCGGGTGTAGAGGATCCAGCGCTGGTAATCAAGTGTAGACACTTACCAACGCTTTTCTTGACCTCCGTGGAATAAGCAGGTATCCCAGCATACCTGAGGAAGCATCTGGTAATCAAGCAGGTCTCCTTCCCCGGTTTGCAGGGTGGTTCGGGGAACGCGAGAGCAAACCGCGGCGAAGCTGGTCTCCTTTCCCGGTTTGCTCTCGCGTTCCCCGAACCCCCGTGCAAGCAGGTCTCCTTCCCTGCGGTTTGCAGGGGGGTTCGGGGAACGCGAGAGCAAACCGCGGCGAAGCTGGTCTCCTTCCCCGGTTTGCTCTCGCGTTCCCCGAACCTCCGTGCAAGCAGGTCTCCTTCCCTGCGGTTTGCTCTCGCGTTCCCCGAATCCCCGAGCAAGCAGGTCTCCTTCCCCGGTTTGCAGGGGGGTTCGGGGAACGCGAGAGCAAACCGCGGCGAAGCTGGTCTCCTTCCCCGGTTTGCTCTCGCGTTCCCCGAACCCCCCTTGAAGCCGCCCAACAGCGCTGCAGTGTGGCCACATCTAACACCACTTGCAGCGCTGGTTGCTGTAAGTGTGGCCACTCTGCAGCGCTGGCCCTATACAGCTGTACTAATACAGCTGTAACAACCAGCGCTGCAAAATTGTAGATGTAGACATGGCCGTAGACATACCCTCAGAGAGTGGTGAAGCACTGGAATGGGTTACCTAGGGAGGTGGTGGAATCTCCTTCCTTAGAGGTTTTTAAGGTCAGGCTTGACAAAGCCCTGGCTGGGATGATTGAGTTGGTGTTGGTCCTGCTTTGAGCAGCGGGTTGGACTAGATGACCTCCTGAGGTCCCTTCCAACACTGATATTCTATGATTCTATGAAGTCTAAAATATATAACTAAACTATTGTTGTATGTAAAGTAAATAAGTTTTTTTAAATGTTTAAGAAGCTTCATTTGAAATTAAATTAAAATGCAGAGCCCCCTGGACCAGTGGCCAGGACCCGGGCACTGTGAGTGCCACTGAAAATCAGCTCGCATGCCGCCTTTGGGCATAAAAGCTGAGTGGGAGGTGAAGGAACACGTGAATTGCGGGGAAAACAAACTAATAGGGAATGGAGACTGTGGTTGTTCAGGGGGAGGCAGACAGTGGTGGGGGATCGAGGGGGAATCAGACAGCGATGGGGTCTTGTGGAGGGAGACAGATTATGATGGGTGGGATATGAACGGAGCTAGATGGCAAACTCCTTGACGTGTAAAGCCAGATACACACAGCTCAGAGCTGAATGGTTTCTAACCAGTGTGGCTTTATCACTGTTCTCCTCCTCAGGATGCCTGTGCCTGTAACCCCTGCTGCTGGCTCCAAATGCCAGTGCTGCCAGCAGGGGACACTCTAGTAACTTGATACATGTACCCAGCTGAGAAATGGCTCTGGGGCGGCACACAAAAATGACACCTCCCCAGGGCTGCCTTCCCATTTATTTGATTCCATGTCAATTCTTGTGTTACCCAGACTTGGCCAAGGACAGCCCAGGCTGGAGCACCACTGGGGGCTGGGGCCATTTTGATAGGGTACAAAGCATTGAGCCCCTTCCCCATGAGAGCCCATGGAAGGCTTCCCCCTCTTCCCCACCAAGCCAGCTGTGTCTAGCTAACCCCCAGGCCTGCAGGGTGTCTGTGCAGGCTGCAGGAATGTGCTTGCTATCACCAGCCAGACACAAGCTGTCTCCAGATTATGGAATTCCTTCAAGGCAAAATTCCTCCATTTCCTTGTGAGTAAATAAATTGCAGCCTCCTTATCAGATGGAAATGCTCATGTGACAGGGATAAGTGATTGCAAGAGGCCACCAGGCAGGTGTCAGAGATTAGTGCTGAATCCTGATTGCAAGGGCTTAGCTATTGAGCCCCTCTGCAGTCCTGCGGTATGGCTGGAGGCAGCCAGCAGACCTCCACTCCATGGACTCATTGCCCTAACAGAGAATGCTGTATGAGAAGCCTGGGTAGGATAAAGCAATCTCCACTGTCTGAGGCCAGCATGTAATGGGCTTCACCCTAGTTTATGGGATTCCAGCTACTCAGGGCTGTTCCCTTGGAATTAATCCAGGTAGCAAACATGGAATGAGAGTCGTGGAGAGGCTTTGTGCCAGAAAGGGGGCTGATCCTCCCCTGTGCTGCAGCCTCTCTGTGCTGCCTTTGCAGCGTCAGGGACTGGAAACAGCCTGCAGGGAACACCCCTGTTTGACAGGGCTCCCTTGCTGGCATAGCACTGCTGGATCAGGGAAGCATTGACAAGCTAGAGCAGCCCCAAGTCTGCTATAACTGATGTGGAGTGGGGGTGGAGGCGTTCACCCCCAATTGGCCCTCGAATGCAGGGAATACAAGAGGCGGATGGCCACCCCAGCACAAGGGAAGGTGCAGAGACCATGGAGGACAGCAAGGCGCAATCAGCCGCGAAAGGCTGAGTGCAGAGGTGCTTGGCGAGTGGAGCTGTGTGGAACCATAGCGAGGAGGAGTCAACACTGCCTGGAACCAGGGATTTCAAAGGGTTTCACAATGGGCTGTTGCCAGGTACTTCCCAGCTGCCTTTGTTTCAGGAAAACAATTTGCCAGGGTGCTCAGGGCTGTTCTCCCAGCTCTTCCCCAGGCCGGTGGCTTTTCTGGGAATCCCTGACTCTCTTCCCCAGAACGCTCCCCTTCCTTGTCACCTGGGCTGTGGGAGGGGAAGACCTGCACCCTGTGTCCTGGAGAATGTGTTTGCCCTGCGTTGTGCCCTGCAGCATGGAGGGCATATTCACCCTGCTCTGTCCACTGGACGGTGCATTTGCTTTGCCCACACAATGCCCCAGGTGTGACCACTGTGCACCGCACCTCACTGAGCACTGATGCCAATCTGCCCCTCACTTCTTCTCTAGCTACAAGCCAGCAGGAGGCTGCTCTGGGACCTCTGAGCCCCCAGTTTCCATTCAAGAATCCCATTCTGCTAGGCCCTTCCCATCTGAGCTCCGCTTGGGGGTGGTCTATGCTGGCTCTCAGAATTTCCTGGCCAAGGTGGTGCTGCTCATGGCAGCAAGGAGCCTCCCCTCTATCAGGCTGGGAGCCCCTAACTGTTCAGAAGTCTCTGTATTCAGCCCAGCCCTCCTGCTAACGTTCCCGGGACAGTGAGGTAAGCACTCAGAACATGAGGAGGGGAAGAGCCGGGACGGTGAACTCAGTCTCCTTGTTCTACCTCCTTATTAGGCAGCTTTGCTTTCCACACTGGCGTTTACATGAGCGAGTTATGGCACACTTAGTGCCTGCTGATCACAACTCAATCCCTGCCTTAAACGTGCCTGGACTGCGTACTAACAATAGCCCCATCTCAGCTAACATCCATGCCAGCAGTTTGTCAGAAGTGTGTCTGCCAGCCATTTACCACCACTGCTCTCTTCATGGGCCTCACACGCATTTGTCAGACACCATGCTGGCATCTAGTCACGGTTTCATAAACAGGAGGAAAGTGTTTCCCAGCGCTGCTGTTGTGTTCTGTGTTAGTGCCTTATTATACAGGGAGCCTTTTAAAAGCTGCATTAATGGCTGTTCAGTTTAGGAACAATAAACCTGGTCGGACACACAACACAAATGCAATCTGCAGAACAAACATTCAAGTTATTCTGTAGTGCAAGTTTAATTAGATGTTAGAATTTGCATAATTGAACTGTGGTCCATGTGCTGAATGGCCCCCCTTTGCCTCCAACTCTCTTGAGAGTTTTAATGTCCCATGATAGGGCCCCATGTCTCTCCAGTTGAAACTCTTGCTCGTCACTCTTACAAACACATCTTTTTAGTGGCTGCTGTCTAGGCAAACCACCAGCCTTACCCTCCCTCATGGAAATCCCTTGGGGCAGCTTCCAGTGGCACCAGATTAGTTTCTGCAACTTCACAGCAGGAAACAGGAGTTTTTAATGAATATGCAGAACTGCCTGTCCTGCTCAGCATGCAGATGTTCATGTGTGTTGTGTCTGTGCATGCATGTAACCATGGCTTGCTTTGCCATGCGGCAGTGCATGTCCATGCATATGCATCTGTCTGTGCATGAGTGGTGCTCCAAGCACAATGCAAACTCCATCCCCTCATGCCGCCAACATGAGACACCAGTCACAGCAAACTGACTAAACCGATGAAAGCTGGGCAACATTAGCTAACCAACACGGTGTGTCTATATGTGTGTGAGGGAGGGGGTGTTTAAGCAAATGATATGTTTTCTGAGTGAAGTTTTGCATTTCCCCACAATAATTTTTGCAGAATTCTGCGTCCTAGAACCTGACTGGAATTTTGTCTCTGAGCAGGGCCTGCCTCGTTACCAAGTGCTTTCCTGGTACGGCTATGGTGTCCCTCACAGGACAAGACTGCATGGCTCCACCTGGAAGGATTTCTGTTATTCATGTCGTGTGGAGACCTCCGCCTGAGAAGGGCCTATTTGAGCAGGGTCTCACTAGGCTGTTAATATGTGAGGCATAAATCTCCTTTGGGCAGAACAGATGGAGGAATCACCCTCCGCCGTCTTCCTGATTGTGAAATGCACAGAAGCCTCCTGGTGCAGGGTAGGAGAGGAAACTGAATGCTGAGAAAGCCCCTTTTTGGGGACAAGAACTGGCTCTGCAACGCGCTCTGCTTTCAGGGGCCACTCATTGTTTCAGTGGAGTCCAGAGCTCCGTGGCTGAGAAACGGTTTGATGTTAGAGGGAAGGGGAGAAGGCTGGACTTGTGCTTAGGGCACTAGGCTGGGATTCAGGTGATCTGGGCTCAGGTCCCTACTCTGCTAAAGCCGCCCTATGTGACATTGGCCCAGTCGCTTACACTTACTGTGAAGTGAGTTAACAATAGTTACCCACCTTGCTGTGGCTGGTGGGATAAATTCAATAATGTCTGTGACAGGCTCTTATAACTGTGGTGAGGGGGAACAGATGAGCATCAAGATGGATTGAAACTCACAGATTTGTGCCCCAGCCTGAGGGCTCTGTGCTCCTTGGAGATCTGAGGTGGCTAGCTTGGAAAGGAACCACTCTAAGGCTGTCTGCAAATAAGAACTTTGTTAAACTAAGCACTGACTGCTCCCAGGAAATACCCTTTCAGAGCCCAGCCTCTGCCCTCTGGTCTCCCAAGAGTTAACAAACCTCAGGTCCCTGGTTGATCTTGCAATGATAGTTGCTGCTACAGAGTAACTTCTGCAAAATAGAAGAGCTGATGCAGCCAAACTGGCACATGCACTTGGATCCTTCCTCCTCAGAGACGCTGCCCCTCGGCCTCTCTTTACTCCTGGCCAGGATTCTGCACCATGCAGCAAGTTCCAGGGAATTCAGATGCTCTGCTTGGCTTCCGGTCACTGAACTCAGGGACCCGTCAATTCATCTGGCTCATGACTTAGCGCATCCTTGCCTCTGCGGGCCATCTGATTTCCACTCCTGTCACAGGGGCTAGGCCTTTGGAGGTCACTTATGAATACCTATCTGCCTGGTGCTCCTGGACCCTCACTGACCTGCAATCTCACTGTCTAGGCTCCCCATTGTCTCTGTACTTAGCAGCCCAGTGGCAGGCGCTTCCTTTCTAGCTTGTCACATGTGCTGGCAGACTGATGCCTCTGATTTTTCTGTTTGCTAAGGCTTAATTACTAATAAATGGCTGCCATGTGCCGGACTTGCCACCCACATTCATCTGGAGTCCCTTATTTTAATTGCTGTAATTTGTTGATGAATGCAATTTGCAGCAGGCCTTCAGCAGTGTGACAGATTTCAATTAAAGCTGTCAGATTTATGTGAGGCGTAAGGAGCTGCGCATTCTGTGCCAACCATTAGCTCAGAAGCCCCTAAACCTTCCTCAGAGACCACAACACACCAGTGGCTGCTTATGCAAATTGCGGTGTCCCTGTCTGACAGCCCAAATATACACTATCAGGCATGGCAAAGAGGCATGAACACAGACCTGCTGGTGCCATACAGCATCTTCTCCCCAAGCTTTGTAGTTTAGATTGTGGGTCTGTGAATTTAAAAGCAGGCCTGGATTGTGCTGTTTGGAGTGCGTGACTTGTAATTGCTTGGCACAGTCTTCCCAGACCAGCACATTTATGGTGTATGATGTTATTTAAATTACATCTGATAACACTGTGTTAAAGGAGCATTACGATTTGCCTGGGTTCCTATCAAAGGACTCAGGTGATTGCAAGGAAAGTCCTGCTCATCCCTTGAAGCCCTGGGATGCAGCATTCCCAGTTGCTTTGTTGTGACGGTGACTAGGAGCTGTGAGGTGATGGAGCTTGCTCAGTGGAGAGAGGATCTTAGGAGCATAATGCTGTCAGCTGTCAAGAAACCGCTACTGAGCACGTGCATTTTTCAAAGACTTAAAACTTGGCCACATTTGGGCAGATGTTCACAGGGATGGCAAAAGGCAGATCCCTGACACCGTGGCAATCACCCTGCCAAATTCCAAGTCCTTCCTGCAAAGCCTGGAGATGCTGGAGCTTCTCAACAAAACAATTGTAAGAATTTTTTAATATGAGCAAAACAATGTATTTTTCACTAACCTCTCAGAAACAGCTGAACTGTTTTAGCTGAATCTTTTCACCTGAGGCAGGCACACGGTACAGAAAATCTCAGGCTTGAACAGTTTAAGTTTGGCCAAATTATAAGCAACTGAAAATGGAGTTTTGCGATGGAGAGTGAGAGGTGGCATTGCTCTAGGAGACACTGGGGATGTCTAGGAGACATCTAAGGATGTTTCTGGCAGCTCCTTCAATTACCCCTTGATGCCTGTCTGTCATGTCAGTATGTCACGTGATGTCTGGTCTTGGCCTTTTGGGGCAGGCCTGCAAGACAATATTTTGTTCCTCATCCCCCTTTGACCATTGTGGAGTACTGAGGACTGTATTGGAATTGGAAGCTGTCACTTTAAGCTTGGGGGAGTGCCCTGGTCTGCTTGTAGGCTCAGGAGTGAAGCATGTGCTCTAGAACAGTCTGGAAAAAATGGAGCATGTGGGCAGAATGTGAGTCAGGAGATGATCTGGGTTAAACTGTTTGTGTCTTTGGAATGTTTGAAGAAATAAGATCAAAGGATCCTGCAGGAGAAATATCTAAAGACTCCACCTCCAGCTCTTCACTCTGCAGCACTTTCTATAACTCGAAACTTCCTTTCATTCATACACAACACGAAGAGTAAGAAACTGCTGAACTGCAAGAGACCCCATGGCATCTGAGGGCACCTCAAACCTGCATCTTTGCCTTCACAAACTGTCTTGCTGCCCTTGGAACTCAGTCACATTACACTGGCTTTGACAAGTTTCTTCTCAGAGCGTAGAGGAGTTGGCTGCTCTTGGAGGAGAGCAGCCCTGTCGCATGCTCCGTGTCCTTTCATGGGTTTGAGCTGATTTCCCGGTGCCATTGGAAGAGGTTCTCTCAATAAGCAAATGTCCCTGCATAAAATCCTTGAAACTCGTGGTGGCCAGTATTGAAGCAATGTCGTTCCTATGCAGCCAAACTGAACCCGGTTATTGTCTGCCTGAGCCATGCACTGGAACAAACCCCTTTTTCCTTTTGACTGGAGGTAACAGAGTAAAGAGGCGGGTCATTATAGTTCTCTTAGGGCCCCTTCAAGCCCCCTGCCTGCTACGTGGCTCAGGATCCTGGCCTTAGTGAATATCTACATGGGAGGGATGAGATTTTTGCTGTGTGCTAGTAGCCAATCGGATCAATCAGCAATAAGAGAAACTCACTAAAGAGCAGGTGTCACGGAGTCACCGGGCGATGCTCTGGAACTGCTCCCCACCAAGCCAGTCAGGACTTTGGGAAGCCTCCTCTCCCTTGGAGCAGACTTGTTCAGGGCAAGAAGCTCACACAGCTTCACCTCCTGGGTCTCTCCTTGGAGCATTCAGCATCCTCTGCCCCTCCGTGCGCTTCCCACAGCGAGTCCACCCCAGCGGGGTCCTGGGGGAGCCACAGGGTCCTGCACCCCCACTTTGCAGTCAGACGTGACTCTCAGCCAGCCAGTAAAACAGAGGTTTATTCGATGACAGGAACAGGGTCTAAAACAGAGCTTGTAGGTACAGAGAACTGGACCCCTCGGCTGGGTCCATTCTGGGGGGCAGTGAGCCAGACCCCCAGGTCTGCCCTCAGCCAGCTCCAGACTAACAACCCCTCCCAGCCCCTCCTCTCTCCTCAGCCCCTTTCCTGGGCCAGGAGGTCACCTGATCCCTTTGTCTCCAACACCTTCAGCTGGCACCTTTGCAGAGGAGGGGCCCAGGCCATCAGTTGCTAGGAGACAGAGTGCCAGGCATTTAGGTGCACTGGCCCTTTGCTCTGCCAGATACTTTAGAACTGCCATGGGGACACTGAGGCACCAACACAGAGAAAACATTAAGAACTTTCCCAGTTCGTCACAGCAGGATTGGCTAAAATGTTTTTGGGCTGAGAATTCCAATAAATTATTCCCCATTAAAGAAAACTGCATTTTCTGTGTGGTGCAAATGGTAGAGAGAAAGGAAAGAGTTAAACTGCATACCAAAAATACTCTCCAAAACTCTTCCTCCTCCTACTGCAATCCCTAGGACATACTACAAATTAAATATACTTATTGTGTGGAAAAATTGTAACAATAAATATGGGGCACGATACAACAGAATAAAATGCAGATATCACAACAGAGAAGGCCTTGCATTCCTGATGGAAAATATTTATTATTGCTTGGAGAACTGTAATGTTTTAAGGTGTTGGTGTTTCAACAGGTGGAAAACCCTTTTGCGGAGTGAAACATTACAGAGCTTGGATCTCTGAATTCAGAACTGAACATGGCATCGCAGGAAAAAATGCATCTTCCACATTCCCCAAACCTACTCTGCAGAGCAGCAGCCTCGAGTTATACAGAGGCACACTTGTCTGGGCTTCTGCTAAATTCTCTCTCCCATTTATTCCTTGCAAATTAAACGCACTGCATTTGAGAAGATGTTAAGTGTGAAAAGCTTTTATGTTATTTCAATTGCAGTAAATACCCAAACTTCAGATGATTTAGCTAATTCATTGGATTGAATCCCAGGTGTCGAGGGAGGGTCTGATGCATGTCACAAACCCATCATTTGGTGCTCATGGGGAGTGATTATCTTCCAGATGGCGAAATTACGCAATTGGTTTCTTCTCCTAGGCTGAGCTCATTGGGAAGGGAGTTTAATCACAGAATCAGAGGTAGGAAATGGCTGACAGGTCACCCCGCCCTCCCCCTGCTGTCTGGAGGCTTGTGGCTCTAGAATATTCATGAAGCTGAGCGTTTTGTCTAGCTTGTGCCTGGGTATCTCTGTTGTTGGCCCCGCCTGACCTTGGGGGACACTGTTGTAAGTTCTGACTGTTCACTATCCTGAACTTTTCGACAGCTCTGAGTATGTCATGTCTTATAACCAGATGCTCCTGGTTTACCCTCCAAGTACACCTTTCCCCCTCTTCCTTCTCCCCCACAGTGAGGCCAAAAGTATTTTCTCCCAGACGCCCTGTGGTAAGAGCAAGTCCGTTGGTTGCAGTTATATGTGCACCAGTTCTGGGAGGGCGGCTGAGCACAGACTTGCCTTGTCCAGATTTGGTTGGTGATTTTGTTACCTAACCCAAGGAAGCAGTTGAGGCAGAATGAAGATCTTCCTCCAGACTCTTGGAGACACACACTATGTAAGCACTATGTAGCCAAAATCCTTCCTCTGGTTGCATTTAATAGGCAGATTTCTATCTAATTACTGCGCTACCTGGAAAAATGGTGGGCTAGTAATTAGTAGCTGAACATTCTTGAGCACTAAATTGCTGGTATCTGTGTGTGTAGGGGAGAGGGGCAGCGTTCTCTACAATTCCTTGCTCATCTTCCAAAGATTGTCTCTTGCAGAGTATTCGTTGCCAGTGACTTCCTTGTTCCCTGTTCTAGAACACAGCTTAATATTGCTAACATACAGACCTGTTGGTAATGAAGTGCCCGAGCCCCATTAGTGTCCTTTTCTGAATGGCAAAGGATTCTTCTGTCTCACTCTGCTTTCCATCCCAGCCATTTAGGATGTGCCCTGTGCTCTCCCTCATGACCCACCCCTTGGTTCACAGCCCTTAGGAAACTGCTGAGTTCCCATGATTGCCTAACTAGGGCTTGTCAATGGGTTTGATGCTGTTTTTGTAGTTTGCATCCATCTCCAGCAGAGTTACAAATAATGATTAAAAAAGGAGTACAGAAGATGAGCTATAGGCTAGTCTGTGCAGTTAGTTTATAGGCAAGTTCTACTGTTTGCAATAGAATTCCAAATACTGGGTAGGGAAACCATACTAACAACTATCAGAGGGTAGCCGTGTTAGTCTGGATCTGTAAAAGCAGAAAAGAATCCTGTGGCACCTTATAGACTAACAGATGTTTTGGAGCATGAGCTTTCTTGGCGACAAAGTGGGTATTCACCCACGAAAGCTCATGCTCCAAAATGTCTGTTAGTCTATAAAGTGCCACAGGACTCTTTGCTGCTTTTACATACTGACAACAAATGTTTTGGGAAACCATTGTTAAGTATAGTCTAACAGCTGGGACTGGGAACATGGATGTCAGAGATAGCAGCAGTTAGGACCTGGCTCCCAGCAGCACAGCTCAAGGATTATACAGAGACACGCACGCACAGCTATCCAGTACATTGTTAATATTACTCTCCCTCCAGAATAACGTGTGATATTGGGGCTGAGAATGAATACCTGTAGCTTTCCCAGCATGTCTGGCTCCTTAGCACATGCAGCGGTAGGTGCAGACCATGACCATCCATAAACAGGACAGTTTCTATTGCATTTTAGGGTTTGTTTTAGTGTTCAGAGCTATCTCAGTTTCCTGTGTCAATGCCATCAATTAAAGGGCTGAAAAGCTACACTAAGATGCTGATGAAAAATTTGCATGAGAGAGGTGATAAGTGAATAGCCCTTGATTGCAGATAAACACTGCTGACACATCTGTCCTCCTCAGAGGATGATGGAGCGTGTATTTTTAGTGCTGTTGTAAAATCACTCTTCTTTCTTTACATTTCCTTAAATCAGACCTTACCTCTGTGTTGTCATTCCCTGAAGAAACATTCCAGACCTCTGGCTGCAAAGGATAGTTTCTGTACTGAGCAGGGTCCCTAGTCTATTGATTAAACCAGAAATGTTTCCAGCTAGCAGCTGTTTCTAAAAAGTCAAAAAGCTCTGGAATGATAAAATGATAGTGAGTCCTGGGCAAGGATGAGCAAGAATAACCCATTCTTTCCCCATTGTCTTGAGACTGGCTATAGAAACTGAGAGTGCTCTGTGAACCTTCACAATGTGCCACTGACACACCCCTTTCTGAAGGTCAGTCCAGCTCTAGGGCCAGTGGTGTCCTTTGCAGATGTCCTGCGCTTTCAGAGAAATCACTTTTAAACAAGCAGGTTCAAGAGACTCTGACATCTTTTGTGCTGAAATTCTCCTGTTCTCTTTGTGGTGCGACGCATACAGGATGGTTTGTTATCAAGAGCAGACTTCAATTTAGAGAGACCCTGATATCAGATACTAGGATAAGCAGTAGCAGCCCATAGCAAGTCTCCTGCTTGCCTGTATCTTGGCAAAATGATTAGGCTGCATGTATCAGTGCCAAGTGCAAGCCTGCAGATGGGGAATAAATGTGGCCTTTTCTTGTTCTCTATCACTGACAAATCAGAACATACCCCTCAGCTCCCCCCTCATCTTCCTCCCCCCACAACTCGCATCAACATCCCCTGACCCTGGGCTGCTGCACAGACATCCATACAAATGGGATCATCAGTGAGTTCTAATGGGAAATCACCCTTCCTTCTTCAAAGCTCAACAAAACAAAGAAGATGCTTATTGATTTCTGCAGCTTGCAACTGGGATCTCATTAAGGATTACAGGGATCTAAGAGCCAGAGAGAAGCGGCTGGAGGTTTAAATTTCTCAATGAGAATAATAATCCCCAGCAAATTCCCCATGGCTTCATAGCTCTGAAGCATCTGGCACTGGCCACCGTCAGAAGACGGGATACGGGGCTAGATGGACTATTGGGCTGCCTGACCCGATGTGGATGTTCTTACTGGTGACGATCCTGGAGACAGTGGGAGGACACTGTGGGGTCTTGAAGCTCCAGATGAAGTGGCTGTGCTGTAATATATTGAACAAACTGCTGAAAGATAGTGAGGGGAGGGGGACTCCCATTACAACCTCTCAGGAGATAGCTCATGAGAATTGCCATAGCCTCCTCTCATTACAAATCACTTTCGTGCCTTTTCAGTATTGACAGGTATCGTGTGACTAAATTTCACCCGAGTTGCCAACCAGGGGTGAGTTGAGGTGGGGGCACCATCTCACTAGGATATGGACTGAGATCCCCCCAACTCTTTTCACTACTGACCTGCACTGGGTATGAACTGGTGGCTTAGAGGTGAAAGGCTCCCTCACCTGGTGCTAGTCCTTTGGGGCATGCAGCCCCCTTGCTTTATGGCCACTACAGGCTCAGTTTCAATTATTCCAAAGTTGTTGTTTTTTCATAGAAACATAGGAACTGCTAGACTGGTTCTGCCCCAGGGGTCCATCTCCAACAATGCCCAGTGCTGGATGTGTCAGAAGATTGTGCAAGAAATTCTGCAGTGGGCATTAACGGAGCAACATGCCCATAGAGATATTTTTTTCTGAACCTAACTAGTTAGAAACTGGTTTATTCCCTGAAGCATGAGGCTTTTGATCCCATGCACCCTCACGCCCATCAGTACTAATGCAATTCTGCGTGGTGGTGTCATATATATGACAATTCAGTTCTTTTCTGGATCCTGCGTTGCTCTTGGCCTCCATTGTATCTTGTGGCAATGAGTTTCAAAGGCTAATGGTGCATTCTGAAAGTGTTCCCTGGTGTCAGTTTTAAATATTATGCTTTTCAAGCTCATTGACTGTCCCTTTGCTCTTGTGTCACAAGAGACAGGAATAGGAGCACCCAATCTACCTATGTCACTTTGCTCACAACACGCAGACAGGAAAACACATCAGGTACTTTCATGTGATATTTCATAATGCAGGGGGGGAGGTTGTGCCACGCACTTGTGCTTTACATGGCTAATCCATTCTGAATAATGAAGTGATTTTCCGTGCAGATACAGAACAAACACCGGAACTGAATGCCACATCATCTCTGTTCGTTCAGTTAATAATTTACTAATGAAAAACGAAAGCTAATTGTGTCCAATGCCATATTTTACATTAACTTTGCAATGATTCTGACAGCGATGGTATAATTTGTCCTGGCAGATACTAAAGCTGTCTGCGTTCTAGTGTCTTGTGAAGCACCGGCTTCCAAAGCTGTTATTAACATAAATGTCTTTGATTTACATTCATTTTATTAGTTTGGCTTCTGCATTGGACTTAACATTAGTAAGTTTCCCTGGCAGAAGGGAGCAGTGAAGATTATGTGTGTGCTTGGATAAAGTCCCCCAAGTACATGGGTGTGTCTAGATAGGACCCCCCTGTGTGTTTGGATGGAAACCCCCCTGCACTTAGCAGGCATGTCTGCTATTAGCATTTCTCTCGGGCTCCAAAGGCAGGCATGATTACTGACACGCTGTTCTGGAAGGGGAGCTAAGAACAGCCTCAGAGAGTGGATACAAGCGGTGTATATGCCTTAGCTCTAGTGGCATATGAAATCCACTCTTCAGTAGAGGAATTTTTCAGATGTTCCTTTAGGCTCAGCCATAAGCCCAGTCCTATTAGCAGAAGGTGCTGTCATCCCAGCAGGTCAGCTGGTTCTCCCCTGTGAGCTCTTACCTGATTTACCAGTGTGCCTTTGAGTGAAAGGTCACCCTGCCCTCCCCATGCACTGAGACTCATGAAACCCAGAGCAAAAAACTAAAAGCAGGAAACTGATTTTATCTCAAAGTTTGGCCCAGCAGAGAAGTCAAGCTGTGGTCCTAAATCTGAAGAGGCTTTGCAGGACCCTTTCTAATTGGCTGCCTCCGTGCAGCCTCCCTAAGGCTGCTTTTAACCCCTTTTCTACTAGTTTGGGGCAGCTGCTCCATCACAGTTCCCCATGTAGGTAGTTATAGACTGTAATCAAATCACTCCTTAACCTGATTTTTGTTAAGCTAAATAGATTGAGTTCCTTAAGTCAATCACTATAAGGCAAGTTTTCTAATCCTTTAATCATTCCAGTGGCTCTTCTCTGAACCCTCTCCAATTTAGCAACATCCTTCTTGAATTGCGGGCACCAGACCTGCAGCCATTGCACCAATACCAAATAGAGAGATAAAACAACCTCTTTACTCCTGCTTGAGATTCCTCTTTTTATGCACTCCATGATCACATCAGCTCTTTTGGCCACAGCGTCCCACTGGGAGCTCATGTTCAGCTCATTATCCGCCACAATGTCCAAATCTTTTTCAGACTGACTGCTTCCCAGGACACAGTCCCCCATTCTGTAATTATGGTTGATGTTCTTTGGTCCCCGATATATACATTTATATTTAGCTGTATTAAAATGACTATTGTTTGCTTGTGCCCAGTTTACCAAGCGATCTAGAACTCTGAATCAGGGACCTGCCCTCTTCTTTATTTGCCACTCCTCCAATATTTGTGTCATGTGCAAACTTCATCAGTGATGATTTTATGTTTATTTCCAGGTCATTGATAAAGATGTTAAATAGCATAGGGGCAAGAACTGACCCCTGTAGGACTCCACTGGAAGCATGCTTTCTTGATGGCAATTCTCCGTTTACAGTTGCATTTTGAGACCTATCAGTTAGCCAGTTTTTAATCCATTTAATGGGTGCCATGTTTTGGAAAATGGCCTCTGGAGCTGCAAAGCATGCAGGCTATTGTCTATGTGCACCGGTATCACCAACTTTCTTTGCCAGGCCTCAGCCAAGGAGAGATTTGGATTGCCATGTATACATAGCCAAGTTCTCCCCCACTTACTATAACGCTGACTTCTCATTGGAGTTGGTTATAAACACACTTGTCTAGCACAGTGGTCCCCAACGTGGTGCCTGCATGCACCATGGCGCCCACTGGGGCATTTATGTGTGCCCGCCTAGTGCCCAGCAGGGGACCTGCCAGGGACAGAGAACTCAGGCTGCGGGCGCGGTGTTCTCTGTTCCCGGCAGGTGCGGGGCCTGCCTAGTTCCCAGCAGGGGAGAGAAGCCGTGGCCCCACACCTGCTGGTGACAGAGAACTCTGGGGCTGCAGGCTGCAGGTGCCGATGTTCTCTGTCCCTGGCAGGTGCGGGGCCATGGCTTAAGCCGGAAAGAAGCCGCGGCCTCAAGCCTGCCGAGGACAGAGAACTCTGGGGCTGCAGGTGCTGGTGTTCTCAGTGCCCAGCAGGTGCAGGGCCCACCTATTGCCCAGCAGAGAAGAGAATCTGGGTCCCCGCGCCTGCTGGGGACAGGGTACTCCAGGCCTGCGGGCACCAGTGTTCTCTGTCCTCGTGGCTTTTCTCCAGCCTCTTTCTTCTCTCTTGATTCATATATTATGTAATATTAAATTTTTTTTTGTATTATTTAATGTACAAATACAAAATAAGCCTTGTAAAATTGTTGGCACCTGCCACGCTTTTCTGAAACATGAATGTGCTACTGGTCACAAAAAGGTTGGGGACCGCTGGTCTAGCATCTCTCTAAAGAAATCCCACAGAACTGGCTCCAAATGCAACATTTCCTGTGCTGTGGCAATTCAGTCTCCATTTGTGTTTTCTTAATATCCCTCTGGAGTGGGTCAGAAAGTTCACTGTGTGAATACCAGCGGTGGAATGCATCTAGCATAGTAATTTACATCCCAACGCATGATTTAGGGGCCATAACCTGTCAGATTCATTAAGGTGTCAGTGTTCAGATCACATAAATTCCATTCTAATTCTGGCCCTAGAATGACTGATGTTGCTTCAGTAACAGATCCACAGGTTTGAAGGATAAAAACATTTTCCACTGTTAATCAGCCCAAGAGACATTAATATACACACAGTGCTCTGTGTGATTTCTCTGTATGTTTGTGCACACAGAATTCTTCCTTTGAAGGCTGCACACTGTTGTCTAGAACTGCAAGTAGAATGTTGATTCATAAACACAACTGGCAATTCAGTGCATGGGGATAAGATTTAGGAAGCTGATACCAATAGTTCAAAGATCCAGCACATAAACCAACTACTTTTGTTGAAGTGCAAAGCAAGAATTTTGAGCAGGGACCTTTTGCCCTGCCTGTTGCAGTTGTTTATCATCCTGGCTCACAGAAGGTTTTGGCTCAGGGTTTGTAATAATAATCTCAGACTGTGAACTCTGAGGTTAAGATTTGCTGATGGTTTAATTAAAGGGTCAGGCCTTGAGCTGTGGACTATAGCAGCTGTGGGAGAGTTACGAGTAACAGGCTCAGATCATGACTTGCTGGCAGAAAAAGGCATCACCTCTGATGCAACAGAGCGGCAGGTTTAGGGCCCCCCTGAAAAGGAGATGCTGGAAACACACTAGCCCCGAAGAAAGGAAATCTCTTAACAGGTTTGTGAGCAAGTGAAAAGCTTTCATCTCAGCCAGGCAGGCTTAGTTGTGAGAAGGACCCAGACAGCAAAGATTTTAGATGCCTAGCTGTCATGGGATGTCAGCGAGCACTAGGCATCCAGCTACCATTTGTGCCTTTGAAAATCATCCCTTGCGACAACAAACCAGAGTCTCCTCTGTTCTCATTATGAAAGCCTGTGGCACTGCCAGAAATGGTGCTGCATCCTGTTGGCTCATGGTCACCTGTTTATACAGCCCCATGCATACAACTACCACTTAGTAACATCAGAATAACTGGCAGCAGTAAAAGCAGCCTTTGCACCTGCAGCTCACCTCACATGCAGGTAGAAATTGAGAGGAACATCCTGCAGTGCACACTGCTGCGGGCAACACCCCATGCTAACACCCTGCATAGGGTAACCATATGTCCAGTTGTGCCAAGACAGTTCCTTTTTTAAGCCCCATCCTGGCCATTCCAACTTTTTTGGCGAAAGCAGGCATTTGTCCCATTTGCTCTTGTTGACTGGATCAGTTTGCAAAAGCAAACTAAACAAATGTCCACTTTTGTAAGGAAAGAAAAGAGAAGTGGGACGCAGTGCTGACAATGTGAGGGGGTGGGAGCGGAGATGCCAGATGGGGAGGTAGTGTTCCAGCAGGCAAGGGGCCGGCAAGGTGCCAGTGACTGGGCAACAGCCTCATGTCAGGGGAGGCGGGGTGGGGAAAGGCTTGGGTGAGTGACTGGGTGTGTCCCATTTTACCTGTGGGAAATATGGTCACCTTAAATTCCTGCACCAGCAATTTTCAGAAAGCTTCCTGAAGAATCCCCTGCCCTGCAAAACTTCCCAGTCCAGGGCTCACTCTGCACCCATGTGGTGTGCTGGGAGATTCAGGTAATTTGTTCCTCATGTTTAATTCACTTTACAGGGCCATGTGCATGTGTTAATAGTGACAATAGCACCTGAATGATACAGTGTTCGCTAGGCGTGTGATGCGCACTCCCTCGTTCTCCAGACTGCCGCTAGAGAGGGGCAGGACTGGCAAGGCTTCAGCAGCAAGGAATGCCAGTCGCAAGGCAGCTGGACAGGCATGAAGGCAGATGGAATGTCTGGTCTGGTGCCAAAGCCTGTCCTTTCCCTTCCTTTCTCTAAGTATGTCACCCTTTCCAGAGAGGCTGCCCCTCAAACCTGACAGAAGCTGTTTGTTTTCTCTTTCAAATAATACCTCAAATGCTGGCTCCCCTCCCCTCTTTCCTATGAGAGAGGGCGCCAGTGACCTGCTCACCTAAGGGAAAGGTGTGTCAAATGCAAGCACTTAGAGAGAGTTCATTGCCTGGCACTTCTCCCTGCATGCGTCATTCTCAGCATTAGTCACTGTCATCTCGCCTGAGCACAGAGAATGCCAGTGAGACACCTCTAGTGTCAGCACCGGACTGCAGCTTAGTGCTGGGATGGGCACATGGAGCAGAGCAATAACCACCGCGTTCTCTACCCTACCCTACCCCCGAAAGGAATCTCCTACCCCAAGCAGGAAGGGAGAAGGGCTCATGACTCCATGAAGTGCTCACTATGACAGTCTGCCAGAATAAAACCCTAGGATGGACGGATAGCCACAACAGCTGGCCTTTGGGAGAGAAAAGAGTCTTATGGTCACTGGGAGGCTGTTATTTATCAATGCCCCATCCAGTGGCACAGGCTTTCAAACCTGTTAGTGGCACGGCTTGCTGGGACAATCCCTTTGGCTGCAGAGGCAACATCATCTGATGCCTTTGCTTCAGTTTTGTTTTCAGAAAATCTCGAGTAGCCTGACTCTTAGTGGGGCTCAGAAAACCCACCAGAAAAGTGGCTGTTCTACCTAGACCAGCGGTGCTCCAAGTCTTTGCAGATTTTCGGTAGGAAAGGCTTGGTTTCTGATGCTCTTTCTCAGGTCACGTAGTCCCTCACTCCCGGGGCTGGAGCTGTCTAACTGAAGTCAACTGCATCACTTGTCCATGGGGTGCTATTTGGCATGAGTAAGTGGGTCAGAATCTGAGCATCCGAGATTATTTAACAAAATATTTTCTTGTGCCTGGCACGGTGCTGAATTCTGCTCTGCTTGCAGCCAGGCCCTCCCAGGGAACAGGTCACTGAGTCATGGTACCCACTTAAGGAAGGCAGCTGAGGCATTGGATTTCGTGTTGTTTATGTGGCATGGTGAAACAGGAGAATATGTGTGATCAGTTACAGAACCCTGCCCCGAAGGGCTAGCCACACAGGGGACTGCTGGAGCTGAGGTGAACTCACACACCTGGAGAACATTCGCATGTGTGCTAGGTACCTGAGCAGCCTGGGCTGAAGCTACATCCTCTTTTTATAGCTGGAATCCTCTTGTTTTGGGGGCTTACATGCAGTCGGCTACTTGCACACGCAGAGAAAGAAGTTACTCTCTTACCCCACAACTTGATGGGAAGGTCAGAGTGGATGAGAAGCTGGGTATGAGTCAACAGTGTGCCCTTGTTGCCAAGAAGGTTAACAGCATATTGGCTTGCATTAGTAGGAGCGTTGCCAGCAGATTGAGGGAAGTGATTATTCCCCTGTATTCGGCATTGCTGAGGCCACATCTAGAGTACTGCATCCAAATTTGGGCCCCTCACTACAGAAAGAATGTGGACAAAATAGAGGAAGTCCAGCAGAGGGCAAGGAAAATGATTAGGGGGCTGGGGCACATGACCTACGAGGAGAGGCTGAGGGAACTGGGCTTATTTAGTCTGCAGAAAAGAAGAGTGGGGGGGGATTTGATAGCAGCCTTCAACTACCTGACGGGGGGTTCCAAAGAGGATGGAGCTCGGCTGTTCTCAGTGATGGCAAATGACAGAATAAGGAGCAATGGTCTCAAGTTGCAGTGGGAGAGGTCTAGGTTGTATATTAGGAAAAACTATTTCACTAGGAGGGTGGTGAAGCACTGGCATGGGTTACTTAGGGAGGTGGTGGAATCTCCATTCTTACAGGTTTTTATGGCCTGGCTTGACAAAGCCCTATCTGGGATGATTTAGTTGGTGTTGGTCCTGCTTGGAGCAGGGGGTTGGACTAGATGACCTCCTGAGGTCTCTTCCAACCCTAATCTTCTATGATTCTATGACTCAGTTTGCCTCTGGAATACAGGTGGGGCATCTAGTTCATCCTCAACAGACAGCGAAGGGCATGTATGGTGTAGCATATCCGTTAAAATAAGTGCATGGATATCCAGAAGGCTTCTGCCATGAAGGCGCTGCCAGCAACTGGAGACCAACTCGGCACAAGTGGAACCAGATTAGTCCAGCACTGGGAGTCCAGTCTGGCACTTGTGGAACCAGAGCGGTCTGCCATTGGGAGTCTAGTCTGGCACTGCTTGAGCCAGACCAGTTTGGCACTGGTTGAACCAGATTGGCCTAGCTCTGCTGGAAACAAAGTGGCTGGGTCGCATCAGACCATTCCATCTCCTTTAGTTTATGCTAATAATTAAAAAAATAGAGATGCAAATGAGAGCAGTTAACAGCTGGCTAATAATGATCTCATCCTGGCAGAGTCTATCTTTGTCTTATCGAGGAAGCCCACCTTGCAGGACTGTGATGTGTCCTGACAGCCTTGGGAGTGATGGATGGGTTACTTTGTTTGCTGAGTAAGATGCTGAATATTTTATGAGCTGCCTTGTTTTGTTTTTAACCTGCCTTTTGCATCACCCAATCTGTCACCATCGCTAGACAATTTAATCACCATAATGAGGCTGTCACAATGGAGCGGGCTCTGCTGCTGTCTGTGTCGGTGGGGAGGGAATATTCCTTCTCTCTGCTGCTCCTTTCTAGAGTTCATCTCCTTTAGCCTCCTCAAGGCCTGTCAGGGTATGGATGGCCCATAAAACTTCTCCAGCCCTGGTCTTGAACCTGACAGACTATGAGGCACAATGTATGCTTAGGAGTAGGTGTGATCTAGTACCAGTTTTTCATAATGTCCCCCCTCCTTGAGTCATCAGCAGAGTTCGAACCTAGAGCCTGCAGTACTAAATATGAGCCTCTACTACCTCAGCAGCTTCTCCAACTGGCAGCTCTAGCAGGCTCGTACCCTCTTACCTAGACCAGCCACTAGAGGGAGACAAAAATCACACTCTGCTCGTATGGATTACTTCAGGGTATGTCTTCTGTAGCTGCACCTGTCAGGGGTCAGCACATGGACATCTGAACAAGGGGCGCTGATCTGCAAGCTCCTCCGCCAGATAGCTGGGTTATTTGTACACCTTGTACTTCCTGCACAAAGGAGACTTATGAGGACTAAGCTGCATAGAAGAATCACAAGCACCCACTTCTAGGGGTGCTGGAACTTGAGGTGCTGGGGGGACTGCCGCAACCCTTGGCTTGAAGTGGTTTCCATCTTATCCAGTGTTTACAGTTTCGTTTGATGTCTCTCAACCCCCTCACTATACAAATTGTTCCAACGCCCCTGCCCATGTCCATAAACTATGGTTCAAAGCAGAAGATTCCAAGGAGTGAGACCGCTGTCCTGCTGATCACCAGCTCAGTATATTGACTAAGGATCTGGTGGTGAAGTTAACTAGATAGCTTTATGGAGAAGTTAGTGGCTGAACATGACATCAGTTTGGTAAATCCACATTATTATTTCTCCTACCGTAGTGTCAAGGAGCCCGGTCATAGGCCAGACCCCCAAGTGCTAGACATCATCCAAATACAATACAAAAAGCCCAATCCTGCCCCAAAGAGCTGACGATCTGAGGTTTACAGGAGACAACAGCTGGAGCCAGACAGACAGATGGGAGAGCACCAGGAAACAATGAGACACTATTGGTCAGCGTGACAGGCAGTGGTCTCAGCGCACCAATGGTCAAACCATTGCCAAGGTTTGTGCAGGCATCACAGTGAAGGGGAGTTTTGAGAAGGGCTCTGAAGGTGGACAATGAAGTAGCTTTGCAGATGTTTTTTGGGGAGCTCCTTCCAAGCAGGAGGGGAGCCCAGGAGAAAGCACAAAAGTGCTTCTTTAGAGATGTAACAAGTGGGCGACAGAGACTGGCATTATGGGCCAATCGGAGGTGTGGTTCAACATTTCAAAAGTGACTGAACGATGATCGGTCAGGTGGGGAGATCCGTCTGCTACTTAAATCTCCACTTAGCAAAGGATCAGTGCAAAAAGTGAGGCCAAATCATTGGTGCCAGTGTCCCCTGGACGGTGAGGGGTCTGACGGCAGATCGGCATGGCTGACATGCCATGCACCGGGGCTGCTGGTAAAAGCATGGGTGGCACAACCTGCAGGGGGCTGAGTGACTCCTTCACCCATCTGGGGTCTCACCTTGTTGTGAGTTTGTAACTGAGACTGATAAACTGTGGAGCCATCCGTGTCACCTTCCTCAATGACAAAAGGAATCAGCTGACAAAAGAGGTGAACACATTCCATGAGTTCTAGCTTACTGAGTGGGTGCAGCATCCCCACCCCACCAATGATCATTGGCTCAGACTGTGGCTGCCCTTGCCTGGGAGTTTGTGGCTTGCAGTTTATTCTGAGGGCCCTTTGGAGAATTGATAGTCAGAGTAGCCCACTCAGGGATGAGGGGGAGCGGCAGGCCATATGCCAGGGGTGCTATGGCACATTACAGACTCATACAGCTGACTGCACAGCAGCCATTAACCGTCTCTCACATTCTGCTTCCTACCTAGCTCTGACCCTCAATTTTAAATCCCCAAAGACAGAGAGCATTCTCTGATGCTCCCTCGCCCCTGCATTTTTCCAGTCCACAGGTTCCCTCTCAGCACTCAGGTGCCATTTACTGTCTCCTCTCCCCTAACCCGGCTGATCCAGGAGGGTACAACGATTACCTACTCTTTCTAGGTAAAAAGGGAGAAGAGTCTCTTTACTCCTCCATTGCAGAACAGCCTGTGATTTACTGCAACTTCCCTACTGCCAGTCTGGAGAACTGTGAGGTCAGGGAGCAGTGGAGGAGGCTCACCATCAAGCACAGATCGGTCACTGTCTGTAATACAGGCTGGCTGCTTTTATAACAGTCTGCCTAGTGATGTGTGCACTGAAAGAACAGACTGAAAATACCCTGTGTGGTTGCTGTGTGAGATGAGTCCCTGTAAAGAGCAAGAATGGAGCCGAGATCTGTTCTGACTCTCTCTGGAGCCAACATCCGTAATGTCTGAACCTGGAGATGGGATTGAGGTGTTAGGCTTCCATTATTCTGCCTTCCCTCCGAATCTCTGCCACTGGGACCCCTTACTGAATGTTCTGCTTGCCATTTATCCCCGCTCTGGAAGTACAGATATGTCAGAGAGAGAGAAATCTCAGCCATAATGCTGCATTGCTCCCATGGTTTGTATTTAAATCATGTTTCTCTGGCCCATGGAACAATAATGTCCCCTTTAAAGGACAGTCTAGCCTGCTCAGGGTAACTCCTCTGCTAATTTTACAGGCTTTGATAATTGGGCTCTTGGTTTGTAATTTCTGGCACGCTCAGGTGTGAAACCCCAGTGTGATCCCTTGGAGACGAGTTGCTATTTGGCAGGTGTGTGCTACTCTGAAGATTACAGAGGTATGTCATTTCCTGTGGCTGTCACACATCCTAATTGAAGAGGGCAAAGTCTTTTCCACACATCCTGTCCTGCCACCTCCCCTTGAAGGGCCTAGTTTTATATGGCAGCCTCTTTCATTCCAGGATCTTCACACCCACTCTTCCCCCAGATTTCCAGACTGGAGAGAAATCTGGTATGAAAGAGAGACCCTTGGACCTTTGAGCCTTCTCCCTAGGGGTCATTCTGGGGTGGTGGAGCCGGATCAGAACCCATATGGAGGGTCCAAAGGCAGGTGCAATCTAGCATAAAAATATACTAACAGAAATACAGCCACAGGAATGAGGGACCATCCTTGCTGCCTTTTTGCTTGTAGCATGCTTGGTACTGAATTTAGCATTTACTGGTTTCTCATCGATTTTTATGTCAAGATTACATCTCTGTTTTGAAGCCTCTTCTCTGCTTTTCCCTGCTGGGTTTTCACTGCTTCGGTGCATTTGGAGAACAAATAATTTTGAGTAGAAAATAACTTGCACACTCCGGATACACATGCACTTCGATGCCCGGTGCTGCTCCAGTGTCCACAATAGGAATTCTTCTCAAAGGCTTGGCTCCCAACTTCCATGAAAAATCAGGTGCCTAATTCCCATTACCTCCAATTTGTACTTTTGAAAGTCTCTTCCTATATGCAGAATAAAATGAGATGGAAATACTTCAAGCCATGTGAGTGCCAGGGGATATTTTGGTAGCTTCTCTCTGTCTACCTCAGGATTTCCATCATGTGAAGGGACAGAATTTGTCAATATGTGTGAGCTACCATCCTCAAACTCCCCCGCCTACTGGGCTCCATGCAGTGCCCCCTGCCGCTCCAGGATTTGGGACGTGATCGCTGTGAGCAGGGACTGTCTCTATGTGTTTGTACAGCATTAAGCACAAGGGAGCCCTGGCACTGCTTGGCACACTTGCTGGGGCTCAGGCACTGTCCCACTGCTATCCCACCTGCTGGCAGTGTGCCATCACCACCCCAACCACTGGGGCCTGCATGCTGCTCCATTGGTATTCTTTGGCCAATTTGGTGCATTGTGTAGCTGCATTTGAATGATGTATTATCTGCTGGATTATTGATGGAGATACACAATAATCATATTGTGAACAGGTGGGACCTGCTCTGCTGCAGTGATGGGATCTCCCAGGGGGGTTAACATCTTGCCTTGCTCCATTGCTGGATAAAATCCCTTGTGCAGATTTGCTCATCTGCAGAAAACCTTGTTTGTGTTTAACAAGAGACGTGTGTAATGAAGAAAACATAGATTATTTTGTTTGTGAGAGGAGATGAATTGAAATAGGCTTAAAAGAAACCACAAGTAGAGCTTTGCTCTCGGTGATGAGATTCCCGTGTAATGCCAGCTTTCACATAAGCTTTTGCCTAAAGCCCGAATCCCCGTGAGCATGTTGTCTAGCTGCAGAATAACAACAACCTGAGTAGCTGCTGTGGATTGATGTGAAGCCAGAAGCACCCCTTAACTCTTTGCAACACCTCTTGCAGGAGAAGAAGCTGTTTTCAAACTAATGCTGCTTTTTATTTTGGGCTGGTGCAATGTTTGAATCTGCATATGCAGAGACCAAGGAGCAGGCAGGTGTGTCCCTCTGTATAGCTCTAGGGAAAATGCACCTGAGATGGTTCTGAGCACCACCTTACCAGAAAGATATTGACATACAGGAAGGAGTTCAGAAAGGAACCATTGACTCCTAAGGAGACATTTGAAAAAGCTAAAGATGGGAATTTCAATGTGTCCACCTAATTGAGTTAGGAGCACACAGTCCATTGAAAATCAGGGCCAAAGTAACTTAGGCACTTTTTGAAATCATCCCCTAAATCTGGATAGATGATGGCTAGGAGGATAGTGGTGACTGGGACATGATAACAAGCTAAGAAAAACTGGAAGGGTAAATACCCAGAAGGGAAAGGAATTGTATAGGGTTATACAAGGAGGTATAACTAGGAGTCATGGGATGGAATTAAGAAAGGGAAATTTAGGACTAATGTCAGAAGAAACTTACTGAAAGTGAAATGCATTAGCCTGTGGCATCATATCCCATGGGAAGTGGTAGTAGTCCCACAGCCTGGGACATTTAAAACCAGGGCAGGATGAAGCCCTGTGAAAATGATCCTTTGTTGTCTGGCTAGGACCAGATGGGGGCATAACAGGGCTTTTGCATCTCTAGTTCATTGGAGCAACACATTGGATTGTGTCAGCCATGGGAACAATCTGATGATGGTCCCAGTTGCATGGCATTTCTCTAAAGTCACTTTCTTGGAAAATCAAATGCAATTAGTTGGAAAGAGGAAAGGATCAGAGCCATGGTTTATCTGGAAAATTGTTATAAATGTAAAACTCTGCTCTGCTGCCCACCACAGGTTAAGGGGGCCTCCCTTCTCACATTACCTCTACTCCATAGAAGCACTTGTGCTATGGGACATCATCCCCCTAATGCTCCCTGATGCACGGATTGTTGTAATACTTGGACCCACAAATTTACCCTAATTGTCAACTCGACTGTGAAAAGTGAGCGAAAGTTCCTAAGATGTCACAATAACCCATAACAAGTGTTGATGGGAAAAGGGGCAAAAAACAAAACCAGGAAGACTGAATTAGCCAAGACTGTATATTTTGCCCACCTCTTTAAGATGAAAGTGGCAACTCAATTAAAGAGGCAACTCAATTCAATGCCCCAAGTTTGCAAGGTCTTGGTGTGGCTGCTAAGACCTTGTGCTCTGCCTGTGTTCTTCAGCAGTGAGGTTGCGAGTGAAAGTCAAAACCAGAGACGGGGGCTGCATTTTCTATCTTTTCTCTCCCTCTTTTGTGTGTGTTCGTCTTGTTTCATCTTCTGGGAAACAGGATCAAACTTTAACAACAACAGCTTCAGCCCATCTTAATGAACTCTTTTCCCCGAAAATGATTGTTAGGACCATCGAAGAGACTGCCAAACATGGCATTTTTCCCTCTAAAGACTCTACCGCTAAAGTGAAAGGGAAGAAGGCATGTTGTTAAAATAAAGCCTATTTAATACTTTACATTTCAAATGTTTTAACTGGTTTTTCTTTTTCTGTATTTTTACTGAAAAGTTAAAAAGAATTTGAATGGTATGTCTGCCATGGTACTAAGCAGGTTGAGGCAGAGGTGCTGGAACAATTTTTATAGCGAGGGTGCTGAGAGCCATTGAACAAACTGTAAACCCTGTATATAATGGAAACTCTTTCAAGTTGGGGGGTGCTGCAGCACCCCCATACTCCTAGGTCCAGCACCTATGGGTTCAGGTCTCTATATATCAAACCCCAAGCCTTGTTTAACATTGTTTAAGGTTGGACAGTAAAACAGAGTCATGTTGACACTTTTGACTCTTTGGATTCCTTGATTCCTTTTAAATTAATACAACATCACTCCCGTTTGCACAGATGTCAGACCCGTGATCCATCTCCCTGATTCTCTCTTTAACTCTTCTGAGTTCTGCCCTTTTACGATCTCCCTGGGAGAATGAGATCAGATCCAGAGCTTGTATTTTTTTCTCACTGGAAGTACAGACCCATACTGCTCATCCCCAGCAGAGCTGCAGGCAATCTTACACCTCCAACGCCACGAGGCACAAACGGGATATAGAGCAGGCTAGACCATCTCACATGGCAGATGGAACCATGAGCAGTCACTGGGGCTTAGATAACATGCACTAGAAATACATAGAGAGATGGACTGGGTCTCTTAAGAACAGAGATTAAGGATTCCTTAAAACAAATCAATGTTGGTGCTAGTTCAAATAGAACAGAGAGTTTATTAGAACTCCACACCTATGTGGATGAGAACATCCTGTTGCATGTGACAGAACTATAAACCAAAAACCTTCGTAGTGTGGAAGGGATCTAAATCCTCCTGTGGAAGATACAAATGAACCTCTAACTGGATGGGGTCAGGCAGATACTTCTAGGTGCAACTTAGTCCACAGTTTACCCCCAATGAGTTCTTGCTCCAGTCTCTGAAGCATCTGATGCTGGCCACTATCAGAAACAGGATGCTAGACAGCATGGACTGACTGATCTGGCAAGTGCTACATCCCCACGTATGGGATCCAAGCACTGGGATCTGGCTTGGCCCTGAATGCATGTCCTGGGTGCTGCTGCTCCATACTCATGTTCAGTTTTGACTCCAGTCACTTTTAAAAGATCTGGATTTAACTCACGTTTTCATGGGGTGCATCATACTGATGGCTTCAGTGGTGCACAGCTCCTGGCCGCACATGCACACATGGCTATCTGTAAGACACGACTGAGACATTTCTCAGCAATAACTGTAACTGGGATTCTCAGGGCATAGTTAAAAGAGTTAATTGCCCCTACCTGCGCATGCCAGAAACAACACAGCAATTGGCACCTTGTGTATTACCCTGGAGCTCACCCAGCCTTTTATCTTTCATGCATTGAAAGGGTCAAAGAAAGCAAGCTAGGCAGGAAGCTGAGGATGCCTGTGGTGTGAGGAATCTTTGAAGTGCTGCTAAATCACATTAAGCGTGTCTGTAACAGTTTTATTTCAAGGGGAATTATTTTGCCTTTTCTAACACATTAATAGATACTAAAGTCAATTAAAAACTAGTCTTGTTCCAGGCTGCTTTGTAAGAGGTGATATATGGAAGGCTCTGAGAGGGTTATAAAAAGGGCAGCTTGTTGCCTGATTATTGTGCAAGAACAGTAAGAAAAGGAAGCTGCATTCCAGGCCTTCGGAGCTCTTGCATCTTGCAGCTGACATACACATCTCGTAGCATTTTAAAGACCTGCCTTTTAATTGGGTTGGGAGGAAAACCCGTCTCCAGAAGAACAGAAAGGTGTTACTTTTCTAGTGGCAGCAAAGGGTAAGATTTCCCTGAGCACTATATGTATTACAGAACCCGACCCAAAGCTCATTCAATTCAGTGGAAAGACTTCTGATTTTAGTGAACGTTGGATCAGGCCCATAGAGATGAATGACAGACAGACATGGAAAGATGTTTAAATCCAAGCATCAGCGGGGTAGCCGTGTTAGTCTGGATCTGTAAAAGCAGCAAAGAATCCTGTGGCACCTTATAGACTAACAGATGTTTTGGAGCATGAGCTTTCGTGAGTGAATACTCACCACTACACACATCCGACGAAGTGGGTATTCACCCACGAAAGCTCATGCTCCAAAACGTCTGTTAGTCTATAAGGTGCCACAGGATTCTTTGCTGCTTTTATAGAATCCAAGGATTGGGTCCATTGAGTTCTAGCAGTTGTAAATCAGGCTAAAGTTGGGCCTACCTTCCTGAGAGCCAGATGGATCGCTTCAGGAGCTTTCAAGAGGAGCTTTTGGAGGAGTCTCATCTTGTGTACATGGAGCCTTCATCATAATTAAAAGGAGAAACATTAAAGCATATTAAAGATGTGACTAAACAGAAGGCAGAAATTCAAATGGCCAGGGACTGTGACTTGAGCCAGACCCATCTTTTTACTGAGCTGTTTGCGCTTTGATCCCTACGTGTAGATTTCCAACCTTTTAGCGCTCCTCTGATGTTAACTATTTCCTGCCCAGGGAGCCAGATCCAAAGCTGGAGCTGGTATGGAGTTATCCGAACCAGGGCAGGCATCAGCAGATGGTAATTAACTGGCAACACATGCAGTAAACCAGGATTTGGAAACCACAGCCAGAACTGCAGAAGGGCCTCTCAAGGCAGTACCTGTGAATTGTTACACATTTTGCAGCGATGTACACAATCCTGTTCCTTGACCAAGCAGGCATTGTATCCTGCCTCCTGCCATGAGAAATGGCTCCCATTGTGTTGTCAAAGATATTGTCCTGGGTCACTCAAGGCCTTTGCCCTGTGGGATCCTGAGCTTCTCCCAGACGGAATGTGCAGTGTGTGGTTGAAGAAGAGCAGAATGAGGCATCTTAAATTACAGGTCACCATGTGTTACATCCCTGCTGTTGCAAACACTGCTTAACAGAGGTCCAATGCCTGATTGTCAGGGTAATTAAGATCTGGTAATACCTCAGTAGTTCTGATGCAGGGGCTGTCCCTGACCCAAACAATGGGATCTATACCATAGGTTAGAGCATGGAGCAGGTATTCTGAGTGCTACTGCTCTAACCTAAGGGATAGAACCAGTGTAATCTAGCAGATTGGGCACTGCACAGAGACCTAGGTTCTATTCCTGGCTCTGTTACTGACTTGTTGTGTGACCTTGGACAAATCATTTCCTTTCTCAGTACCTCTGCTTTGCCTTCCATGCTATGTCTATGTCGTCTATTTAGACTGTAAGATCTCTGGGGCAGGGCCTCTCTCACTCTGTGTCTGTAGAGTGCCTAGTAAATAGGATTCAGGCCTCAACTGAGACTTCTAGATGCAACCATAATACAAACAATAATTATAATATTAAAGTTCAGTAGCTAAAATGCAGAAAAGGAATTGTCTTGGCCTCAGACAGATCTTCCCAATTTGCATAAGATATAAGGAACTATCAATTGTAATATATATTACAATATAAGCTTCCACTGTGCTGCAAATACAGACCACACACATGACAGCAAAGTGACAGCCAGATGACTTAATTATGGCAAAGCAAGGAACTGACATTAATGTGGCAGAAAAGCAGCTTGTTACCTGGCCAGATTTAATAAAGGAAGACTCTGGTTCTATAAGGATTTGTATCAATTGTGGATCAAGAAGCCTTGACTTTTCACCGAGAGTATAAGTGAAGCTGCGGATCTGACCCTGAGCTGCTGTTGGGGTTCTAGAGATCAGTAAGATGTTCTGTATAAATGCATTTAATGAACGTAACCCTAATACCTGAGGAATACACATGAGTTTGCCCCTGAGCAGGCTTGCAAGGCTTGAGCATCTCATTGTTCCCCTTGAAAAATCAACAGTTTAAATAAAGGGGAAACATAATGAATGAAACTCAAAATTTTCATAAACCCTCAACTTAGGGAGGGAAGAACAAACCATTCCACCAGTTTCACAAACTCTAAATAGCACCAAGTTCTTGTTTTCCCGTCTTCCTCCACTAACTCTCACGTCTCCAGATATGGGAGAAATGTCGATAGGAGAATTCCATTCTTTGCTGGGGTTACATTAATATAGAAATCATAAACATAATACACACATCTCTGAGCTCCTCTGATCAAAGTGCTATAGAAGCACAAAGTATATTATATACAGTAACATCTGTCTTGAGTGACCAGTCAAGACACTGATAAAAGTCAGCTGCTTGACCAAGCTGATCTGCTAATGAAGGTGGATCGGAACTGATATTTCCAGGGAAGTCTTCTCCTAGGGAGGAAGGTTGTTTAATAAAGATGGTCTCTTGTCTGGGTTTCACTGTAATAATAAGCCTCTATCAGGCACTGTGGAGAGAATTAGGGACATACAGTACTAGTGAATTAGGCCAGCTATTTTTGGTATTTCTGGCCTGGAGTAAATAAACTGGAGATTTCACTTCCTCACTTTGGGATGGACTCAGCAGAAAAACTGATAGATCGCGAATTTGCGCTTATCTCCAAAATGAGGCTTGTGGAATGTACAGAATCAGTGTGCTCTTGCTCTGCAGGACATGAAGGATGAGATGCCTGCTTCCAACAGCTCCCTAGTGCTGTTAGAAACCTAGTTTAAGAAAATCGATGGACTGCTCCGTAGGCTTATGTGGAAAAAGAACAGACTCTGCTGGAAAATTGTATACTAGTATTGTGCCAACATAATGATAAATTATGCTATTGATTCTCATGGCTGCAGTCCCTGCTGCCTTGGTTTATGGCTATGACTCATCCTTACACGCAGCCATAGAAAAAGAACCTGTAGCTCATGTAAATATCAGATAATCTGATACCAAGAAAGCAAAATTCTTGGCTGAATTTTAGGGAAGGAGAATGCTGTCATACACCACAGAGTGATTAAATCACATACACCGACCTGGGACAGAGAGAAAAACTCCCCTTATGCGACTGTAATTAATGTCTTTGTCACTGAAAGTTCTACAAGAACAAGTCTCTAAATGAGTGGTCAAGGTGGATCCCGGCCAGCAAGAAACTAGTTTGCTGATGTTGGCAATGCTGATGTGCTTACATCATCTTCACTTCCAGGAAGAGAGCAGCTTACAGATACATGTGATGCATTTGCTCATCTCCCACCCACATATTCAGAACTGCAGCTGTAGCAGAAAATGAACTCCCTAGAGAAACTGTATCTGCACCTCAAACAGCACTGTTCTGTTCAGCTTTATATATGCAGTGTTGTTTTAGCTGTGTGGGTCCCAGAAGATTAGAGAGACAAGGTGGGTGAGGTAATTTTGTGTTGGACCAGCTTCTGTTGGTGATAGAGACAAGAGCTCTAATAAGGAGCTCTTCCCCAAGTCTGGGAAAGGTACTCCAAGTGCCACAGCTACAGGGGTGTTAACAGGCCACTTCACCTTGAATGGTCCCTTACAAAATGTGCTAACTACTTATGCTAAACTATCTGTTTGATCTTTATTTAGCTGTGACACTCTAAGCATCTTTCCCAGACCTCTCTAGCTGGAAAGCTTGTTTCTCTCACCAACAGAAGTTGGTCCAATAAAAGGTATTACCTCACCCAGCTTTATATAGTATGTCCATTGCCATGATATCTGAGAATGCTGTATGGGCCAATAACTTTCTTGTGTCCTAGCAAGATTATTCTGTAATCATTGCACAGCATAATGTCGGAATGTTGGGGAGCATGTGACTCCTTCCTCACCGAGCAGATTGGAAGTGAGCTTGATTTGTGGAGGTAACATAAGCCCAAGCATTTTACCTATAAAAGCATACAGAATGGAAAGTTACTGTCCTATCTATAGACTCCTGATAAACTTATTTCATTCATTTACTTTTGTGGCTTGTCATGGTAACTGGATATCAATAAGAACGGAAGCTATTAATAAAATATTGAACTATTTGTAGTTTCAGAGGGGTTCACAAGGTCTTGTGTTACTCTAAAGAGCTGCCTGCATAAAGTGTACATCTCCTCTATATTTGGAACATCAGATATTTAACAAGCCTTCATAAATTATTCATCTTATGCCCTATAAAGGTTACATTTAATTTGCATTTGCCAATTCCCCTTGTCAGGGGGTTACAAACAAGCCCATTTATAATGTTTTATAAAGAACTTCAAAGTACCATATTTAGGTGTCCTCTGTAATTAAAGAAAGAGACCCTCCCTATTAATACAGGACAATTATAATTGTATCATTGCATTCTGCTCTGACAGGGGTGGAGCTGGCATGACAAAAACCAGCAGTCTGCCTAATTCAGCTTCAGACAGAGAGCTCTAAGCTGAGAAGTGGGCGTATTTATTTTTTTTAGTGTTGGTTTGCATTTTTTGCAAGAAATGTGCTGACAGCATCTCCTATTAATACCATGCAGTTCTTGGAGGATGAACATGTTCCCAGTTGATTTTTATGATGTTTTTCTTTTCTTTATTTTCAAACAACTAATTTCTCTACTTTACAGTCTCTTCTCCCTCCCAGAGGAAATCACCTAATGGTAAGATCCATCATTTGTACATGACATGACTCATGAACATGTGACAGACAAAATGTTAGATTCAGCTTTGCTTGTGATGGATCAACAGAACTAAGAATCAGGCAAAGCCTCTGGAAAGCATCCTCTAACACCAGGAAATCCACTAGCGACCTCATTATTACCCTGAGAGACACTCAGATACTATGGTGATGGGCACCAGTACAAAGCCCTAATACAGAAAAATAGACTCTATGCTTCTAATGGTAAAAATTCACAGGGAAGACCTGTGGGAAATTAACAGGAACTTTCCAGTAACAAGCATGTATGTGAGATGCAAACAGCTTCCAAGGCCCAATCTCCTAAATGCTTTATAATGGAGGGTACAGTACCTTTTGTGAAATGAGGTGAGCACTCCTCATCCCAACTAGGCTGGGGTTTAAAGAGTTGTGTTCTATTATTTTCCTTGCCCAAGTACTGTATTGGGCTGTGCGCATGTGCACTGGGGTGTGTCAGACCTGACCGTGTTTATCTCTTACTTTTCTTTCTTGAGTCAATGGAGTCACCTCTTTAAACTGGTGAGGCAGAAAACTGTATTGTGGTGAAGGTCAATAATTCTGTTGCTGACCCTGCTGTGTCTGTCGCACACCATCCCTGCATGCACACAGCCACAAGTTACCCCATCACAGTACCTGACAAGGACATTCTCCAGGTTAGTGTGGCTGTGTGGGACTGAGGAGGAAGGGACACGGAGGTACCAGTCTACTTGGACATATGCAAACACCCTGCTCCCCCTTTCTCATAATCTGTAGCCCACAGCTACAGCAACACATAAAAAGAAATAAAGGCTTCCTTAGGTGGCTGGCTTTTAATTTCTACCATTTGGAACTGACCAGTTGGCTTGCTGTGAGGCTGAGGCTGAGGCTGCACCATGGTAGTCCTGGAACATATTCAGACAGCACACTTGGATTGGCACATTATGTAGATCAGCATGTGCACAACAAAACAGCCCAGTCTGTTTTTCTAAGTGAAAGTAGCCCTGAGAGGAATTCAGTGTGGCTGGCTATTCCTACTGCAAATCATTAAAGGAACAGCCTGTTATCTCACATAGACTAGCAACGTGGGGCCAAGTCACCTTATCATTGTGGATGATATCGCTTTGCCCTGGGATTTTGGGAAGCTCTCTCTGAAAAGCTCCTGAAGGCTAGATAGCAAAGCCAGCTCATACAGAGAGAACATGCTGAGAGCATCAAGCAAACAAGAACAGCTAGGTAACAGTGGATACAATAATGCAGCAGCTGCTACACTATGAGATCTCTAAACAGCTGGGAAGTTATAATGAGACATAAATGGGAGATTTTCACTGGAAAATGCATGCCAAACAAGGCTCATCCCTAAGGGTCTCAGTGTCAAAGTGCTGTCTCATGTGTTACTCAAAAGGATAGTTGGGCAACCTCACTGAAGTGCAGCCACCAAACAAAGTTAGTTAGGGCAGGCCCAAACTACTTCAAAACTATCTGATGTGAGGGCCCCATAGGGCTGGGCAAAGTCTTCCCAGAGCTTGTGTCCAGCCTCTCTCCTGGTTCCTGTGGTCCTTAAATGATGACAGGAAGTTGCCTGTCCCAGCACACACACCAGACTGACAGTGATAGGCTAAGTAGCACAATTTCAGTCTGGATTTTGAATGCCCCAGAGTCCAAGAGGACATTTCTCCATGTCTTGGTTCTGCTGTGCTTCTGTCCCCTAGTGCATGCAGTGTTGTTGTAACCTTCACCTTGAACGATCCCTGGAAATATGTGTAATTACTTATGATAAATGATCTGGTTTGCAAGAAAGGAGATTGCATTTAGCTGTAACACTAGGAATACCTTTCCCAGGCCTCTGGGAGACCTCTGTATGGCTCGAAAGCTCGGCTCTCTCACCAGCAGAAGTTGGTCCAACAGAAGATATTTCCTCCTCTACCTTGTCTCTCTGGCCTCTACTGGCAGCCAATGAATGTGCTGCAGGCTGCCCCCTGTCAGTTATGTCTTGAATGAAAAACTGTGGGGAGGTGTGTTTGTGCTCACAAATGAACATATGTGGGGTGTGTGCATGTGCCCACACTGGACTGTGTGATATGTGTTTGTTGCTTTATCTTTTCAAAATTGAGCCCCGGTGCTCTCTGAACACCAGACATTTTCTGCTGGATTAAAGGCACAGCGCTGCATTACTTTGCAGTCCTGTTCTGCTGCAAACACTGGCTGTATAAAGCAAAACACACTCCACTTTCATTTCTGGAATAAATATGTATTAGGTGGTAAGGAGCTGTTTATGTCACACAATGAATATACCAGCAACTACTCTGATGCGGAGGATAGTTGGGAGATACAATGCTGTGTCTATTGAAGTTGGCTCCTAATAGCAGGGTATAACACTACTATATGTAATTATAGGTATGCACAGGGTAGTCACTCTTCAGGCAGCTTTGTGCTGTATGGAATCACCCTCTCCATCCTCTTCTGTCCTTTCCGTGCTTCCTGGAGATCAGCTGATGGAATGAAACTGCAGGTGTGTGCTTGATAAATGTATTTTTTAGTCGTCATCATAGCATGTTCTTATGTGCCCTTGTGATGACTGTCCAGCTTCTCCCATCCCTTGTCAGGACACTTGACCTCCATGCCATATGATTACTGGGTTTTTGGTCCACCTCCACAAACATGGTGAATTGTGTGCAGACTAGCCTTGCAAACCAGCCAGCACTTTGATACTGGCAAGCCCTGGGTTTTCCTCTCTGGAAGGCACCATGAGGGGACACTCATCTTTACTGGTTTGCGGGAAAGGAGATTGCTACGGTGTAGGAAGTAAAATTCCAGACTCTTGGCATAGGAGGAGAGGAATAGCTCAGTGGTTTGAGCACTAGCCTGCAAAACCAACAGTTGTGAGTTCAATCCTTGAGGGGGCCATTTAGGGATCTGGGGCAAAAATCTGTCTGGGGATTGGTCCTGCTTTGTGCAGGAGGTTGGACTAGATGACCTCCTGAGGTCCCTTCTGACCCTGATATTCTATAATTCCTTTGGCCAGTTTGGGACTGTAATGAGGTAATGTTCACCTGACTCTGAAGGGGGAGTGGCAAAGCCACAACGGAAGAAAGAACATGATAAAAGGGAGAGACATTTGCCATGCTCTCTCTCTTACATCTACACACACCACACCAAGCAACTGAAGCACTGATCAAAGGGGAGAGCCTGGCTAAAGGGCAACTAGCCAGCCTATGGGGAAAAGCATCTAAGTTTGTAAGGGCTCTGAAAGTGTTAAGATCAACTTGGAATGCATTTTGCTTTTATTTCATTTGACCAAATCTGACTTGTTATGCTTTGACATATAATCACTTAAAATCTCTCTTTGTAGTTAATAAATCTGTTTGTTTTTTCTATCTGAAGCAGTGCATTTGGTTTGAAGCATGTCAGAGACTCCCTTTGGGATAACAAGCCTGGTGCATATCAATTTCTTTGTTAAATTGATGAACTCGTATAGGCTTGCAGCATCCAGTGGGCATAACTGGACACTGCAAGACGGAGGTTCCGAGGGTTGTGTCTGGGACTGGAGATATTGGCTAATGTCATTTGATTGCACAATCCAAGGAGCAGCTTACATGCCAGAGGCTGTGCGTTCTCAAAGCAGAGCAGGGTCAGGCTGGCTCCCAGAGTCAAGTATTGGAGTGACCTAGCAGATCACGGTCTGGATAACATAAGGGAAGCGTCACAGAAAATCAGTGGGAGCATTCTCTTCCTGTTGTCGGTTCAGTGACTGTAGCACTTAATTGCAATGGGAGATGGTTCAAATTGCAGCACAGCCAGGTGGAAAAGAGCAGGGACAGGGACACAGTAATTTTCAGTTACATCCAAGATTGCTCATTTTCACTTCAGCAGCATAAATCAACATAATTTCTGTGATCCTGTAAAGAGGAGGCAGTTGCCAGTGATAGCTACGGGTGCTGCCACCAGGTAATTACAGCTGAGCCCTCAAGAGGACATGGGAGTTGGAGTGAAACTGAGACTGGAAATCAATGTGCGTGAAGGCCTCTGGGTTTACCTATGACCTTGAGGCCTCGACAATGTGGGTCTTGTCTAGTGAATCTGTTCACTGATGCATTCCTGCCTATTATTCTCTTATTCTCCCATCAGCCTGTCTTTTGGCCCTCTCGGTGCTCAGCCCCTCTGGCAGTCCCCAGGGCAGCTCCACTTCAGTCTGGCTCTTGAAGTATTCCATTGAGTCACAGAGATGTTAGAAATCACATGCAAAGAATTGTGCATGAATCACGTTAGAAGATCCACACTCCTCAGGGAAGGGGAAGAAATGGTGTGAAGCTTCTCTGCAGAGCCTGGGAGACCACACTGGCCCCCAGCAACAGCTTTTCAATCACTTGTATTTGCACTCATTGGTGAGTGTTCGATTTAGCTTCCCCTCTCCACCAAAATATCATGACCCAGCTCCCCTAATGGGTTAGATTTGGTCAAGATGATGCCATGTTCTTTCTGGTGCACTGGAATAAAGGGGCTGTGTTACAGGAAGGTGATGTTGGCTGAGTCTTTGGAGTCTTTGCTGTGCCTATGTCTCGAGCGGCAGAATTCCTTGGTTTGATCAAAATGTAATTTCTCCCCCTTAATCTAAACCTGTCATATGTATTGCTGAGTACTGCAGGATTCTAAGGGGAACCAATGCTGCCCTGTAGTGGGCATGGGACTGTCTAACACCATGACAAACACTGTTTAGTGAGGGAATCTCCTGGATCCTGCCAGTTCAGGTTAGTGTGTTCAGTGATTTCAGATCACACCAAGGTAGCAGGCTATGCTGAGCCCCTCAGACTTCATGCATAGCTTTACTTGACAATGAGGCAATTGCATTGATCCTGGAGTAGGCAGGTGAAGTGAAATTGCCTTATCTTGCTCCATAGCCATTGCCTGTGCACCATGGTTTGTATAAGCTGATAGGGGATGCTCAAAGAAACACAGCATCTCTGGCTCTCTCTGTGTATAGACTCGTTGCGCACTCCTGGCTCAAGATTTGGAAATTTAGCTTCTCTCCTCAGGATTTTTGTGCTATTTGCCACATAAAGGGAAGAATCCAGCATCATAAATTGAATAAAGAGGTGGAGTGGGGAGAGAAAGAGAGAGATGTTAGCTCTCTAAAGCATGCACAGCACTTCTGAGTTTGGCATAGCAGAACCACATACCAAGAGAGAACTGTGCTGTATCTGTCTGACTCGTACAGCTGGCCAGAGATATGTGTAACTGTTGATAGTTGTGGGGGGTGGGGGGGCACAGTTTAAAGGTTCTGGTGGTATGAAGCAGGTTTCAGGGCAGGGTATATATTTCCTGGCAGAAATTGGGGGTGGGGGGTGGGGGGAGCACATGACCCCACATCCCCATTCCCCACCCACACCCACATATGCATTGCCTCTGGCTCTGGCAAAAACAAGAGTTTAGGGGAAGACTCTGAGGTGGAAATTCTATTCCAGGGCAGCAGGTTATAAAACTTATGGCATTCCTCTTTAAAGCAAGAGGGAATTTCAGGTCAAATACACAAAAGCTGAGGCTGGTTTTATCTGGCCATGTTAGATTGTGTTCTGGCATAAGAAGATAAGCTGGAATGACAAAAATAACTGATTGCAGTAAACCTAACATGGTGATGAACTGATGCTGACATTAAAATGCTCCCATCACATCCCTACTGTTTGTGTATCACTGCTTTTGGTGAATTCTGACGGTTTCCTATGAGATTTATGGTCTAATCAGATATTCTCCTATCACCTCTTTGTTCAGGTAGCAGACAGGACAATCAGGACTAGACCTGGAGTTTTTGGGGTATTTTTTAAAAAATTAACAGATGCCAAAGAAACAGCAGCAGAACCATGTCAGTACGTGAGGAATTCACTCCTTGGTTACAGCAGCATAACCCTCAGACAGCAGGAACAGTTTGTACACATTCCAATCAACAACAGTCCCTCACACTTCGTTACTCTGGAGTCTCTTGTATTTCAGCACAGGATTTCATGTAAGTGTGCAAGTCAACCTGAAATCCAAACAATACCAATTACTTCACTAGTGCTGGATTTCCAGTGGGATATTAGAGCATGTATTAGTGCCCTCAGTTTTTTGCTGAGTGCAGAAAGAGGCCTCCCTCTTGTCATCTGGCCATTCTGATCTCTCTGGCCTAAAGCAATTGTGTTTTCTATCAAACGGCAGCCATCTGATATAACTGACCTGTCTCAGCTGTCACAAAACCTGATGCACTTCCCTCACTCCCCAGAGAGCACCCACATGGATATTCCCTTCCCTGGTCTGCTACTATTAACAGGGTTATGGCACTTTCATCCTTTAAAGTCCTCGCAGCTGGGCTCAGTTCCCTGAGGCAAAGTGTAAACAGTGCAAGTAGGAAGTATGGGGGTGTCTCATTCATTCATCAGTCCGAGGACAGATGCATGGACCCTGCCAGTGCTCCTACAGAGGAAGTAAATTGTTCTGATCCATCATTTCTGCTGGCAGAGACATAGGATGTACTGAGGTAATGTAGCATTGCTTGAATGACTTGAGGCCCCAGTGAACTTACTATGGAGGTGGCTTATTTACCTGTTAAACATCAATAAGCGTGACAGCCTGACTGCAGTGGAATTGTCAGCAATGTCCTTCATTTCCTTACTCCCTTCCTTGCAGAGCAAAGCCTCAACAAAATACAGTCACTCCCTCTCTCCCTTTAGCGCTCTCTAAGAGCACCAGCTTTTTGATCACAGGTGTGAGAGCTGGGAAAGCTCTGCTAGGCCATCTGGTCCAACTCCATACTACAGTAGGATCGGTTCCCATAGGCCATTTTTTTCTAGTGGTTTGTCCAGTCTAGTTTTCAAAGCCCAAGCAACAGGACTTCCTTGGCTTCCCTTAGGAGACCATTCCCTAGGCTGAAACATCTCACTGCTAGGGAGGTTTTCCTGAGAGCTAGCCTAGAGTGCCTAGCTCACTTTAGACACTGAATGAAGAATAAAATAATACATGTTCTCTTTCTTGATTCAGTCTCACTGTACCTCAGTGTACAACCCCAAAACATTGCTCCTCTTCCTGGCTTTTACATCCTTCAGATATGTTCAGATATGATTATGAACCCATCTCCTAGCTACATTATAAAAGTTTAGCTCTTTTAACCTTACCCCAAACATCAGTCCTTCCAACCACTGATCATTTTCATTGTTCTTCTCTGAGCTCCCACGAGTTTAGGAGGGCAGGGGGCACTGGACGTGGGAGAAGTTAGATTTATAGGACCCTGTAAGGCTAATTCTATCGAAGAGGGATTACTTATGTCCAATGAAGACTCCCTGAAAATGGATTAATGGAAATGATGAACTCATGCTTGCTTTACGTAGTTTTTAAAATCAGTCTCCTCACCCTAGGGAATGCACTTGCGGCATTTCATGAACACTAGCTATAAGAGTGTGCCCAGAGAAATGTCATGCACTGTACGTAGATCACTGAGTGTATGTCACAAGACTCCAGAGGAATTCACCACTCCAGCAAATCCTTGTTCGAAGTATTGCACTAGTGAAGGGTAATTTGGCTGCTAGCAGAACAATGCTGGCTTCTCCCTGTTGCTCTGTTAAGGGTCATTGTGACAGATGCTGGTGTCATGTGCAACTTGGTCAGGCCTCAGTGTCAGCAGGCATGACTCTGTTTAATGCACTTTAGGTACTTCTTATATTTAACTATAAATGTGTAAAAAGGACTTAAGAACTCTGGCAAAGCTACGGTAGGACAGGAAAAACTTTCCTCGAGAAAATGGAAATATCTGTGAGAAAAACAATTGGTCAATTCAAGCCTATTATTGTTATGTAACCCTTCTGCCCCTCTGAGCAGGCAGCAACAAGGGCCGGGTTCAGTATCCAGGGGTTCCGTTTCAATAATACAATGCATAACCGGCTCGAGCTCCCACCCAGTGACCTGGGACACTTACATACCACACCCCCCTGGGCGCCTCTAGGAGGCAATACTTCCCCTTTCGCAAGCACAGAGTCTGAGTGTAGCAAAATCCTTTTAATAAAGGAAGGAAACAATGCGGCATCCCATTGGAGAAACACCACAAACAGGATTATAACACAAACCATAAACAAAAACCCACTTCCAAGTATGTTTGGCAATGTTCTTTCCCCCTTAGGGTCTTAAGTCCAACCCAAAGTCAAACAACCCAAAAGTCTCTGGTCAGTGCCACCCCAGAATTCAAGAGTTTATCTGCAGAGTTTTACCCGCCCAGCCTGGGTGGAAATGGGGGGGGGAGTCCACACAGGGTGTTAAGGGGCACCTTATGTGAGCCAGGGCCAACTGCTCCGCCTCTCTGTGGAGTTCTGCTGCAGCCTTCACCATGACCAGCTCCACCACACCAGCTGTGCCGCTCCTCCAGCTGTCCCTGCATACCGCTTCACTCTGCTCACTGTTCCATGGGCTGCTCTAACATGCTGCAAACTGCTCTGCTCTGCCAGCCGCTTAACGGTAGGTCTTCAGGCTCCCCCACTAGTTAACACAGCACTCAGTGATTCTCAGCTCAGCTCTTTCAGTGATTTCAGCTCTTAGTAGGGGAGCCCTGCTGCTGGTGCACCATTGGTCCAACATGAATTCAGCTCAGCAGTCTCTAGATGGACTCCTAATGGAATCAAAATTAGCTCTACTCTTTAACAGTGGAGAGAGGAGGATGTGCAATTGGTGTTGCAGGCCCTCAAAAGGGGCCCATACCATCAGGTACCCACACCAGTCCCTAACCTCTCTCAATTCACTGGGTTTTGGAACCCATGTCCATTGTCTAGCAAGTGTCATTTAATTTATATTGAGACATCTCTGTCATAAAGCAGTCTCGTAATTCCTCATTCACATAATCAGGTGGCAACACTTTATTTATCCTGCCCCAATAACAAAGAAATTGGGAATCCCAGAGCTGTCAAAATAACCATCTCAGGCTGCCTTGCTGGGTGTGCCCATGCAAATATTTGAGATTTCACATTTCCTGACATTCTTTCTGCTGCCCCAGTAACAAAGAAATTGGGGATCCCAGATCTGTCAAAATAACCATCCCAGGCTGCCTTGCTGGGTGTGCCCATGCAAATATTTGAGATTTCACATTTCCTGACATTCTTTCCGCACTTCCCATAATTCACCACCAGATGTCAGGGTAGAGCTCATCCTGACTCTGCTTACAGTTATAGGAAACAATAAACATGGGGTTTGATCAACCTGCTACTGGCAATGGTGTTTGTTGAAGTTCCTCACAGTGCTGCAGCCTTCCTTTCAAACTTCTGCAGCACTTTGTCTTAAGGTCCCACGTTATACTGTTGTGGGACGTTTACACTGGTGCTTGGTAAGACCTAGCCTACTTTGGGCTAAGTGCGAGTCAGGGAATTTTCTCTTTTCTGTGAAACATAAGGTATTGCTGCTGGGGGCAGGATCCTGGATTAGATGGAGCAGTACTTTTACCGGGTATAGTAACTCCTATGTACACATGTAACCTCTCAAAACATATCTGCACCTTTCAGAAAGCTCAGCTTTTAGAAAGCATAAAGTCCTTTACTGCCACCGACTGGCCAAAGTGAATTACACCTCTCTCTCTCCTGGCTTCAAAAACATAACGCTTTAGATTACAAGATGCAGGGCATCCATACAGTGAACATGCAGCCCCAAAACCTTTTCAGACATTTTTCCCTTTGTGTATTTTATTATATTATAAGGGCTGAATAGATCTAGTGACTTTGCTCCTGAAAATTACATCTGATGTAAATCCCTGTCCTCCCCTTCTCAACACAGTCTCAGAAAGTGAATATAACAAGGTGGGCAGTGAATAATAGAGACAGGCATCACCAACTCAGAACATTCGGGGCCCTGAGAGAAGCTGTGTAAGAGAATCTTTGGGCCTGCACTTGTACGTGGGAGCACAGTGCAGACAGGGATTCTCATCCATGTCATAGTCAATAGCTTTTCAGAATAAATTGGGCAAGCGACCATGGATTAGTAACTGGTTAAAAAATAGGAAACAAAGGGTTGGAATAACACTCACAATGGAGAAACATAAATAGCATGTTCCCCTAGGATCTGTACTGGGACCTGTGCAGTTCAACATATTAATAAATTATTTGAAAAAGAGGTAAACAGTGAGATGGAAAAATATAAAATTAGTCAAGATAGTTAAATCCAAAGCTGACTGCAAAGAGTTACAAAGGGATCTCACTAAACTGGGTGACTGGGCGACAAAATGGCAGATGAAATTCACTGCTGATAAGTGCAAAGTAATGCACACTGGAAACAACAGTCCCAACTATACAGACAAGATGATGGTGTCTACATTAGTTGTTACCACTCAAAGAAAGAGATCTTGGAGTCATCGGGGATAGTTAACTGAAAACATCTGCTCAGCGTGCAGCAGCAGTCAAAAGAGCTAACAATGTTAGCCATTAGGAAATGGACAGATAAAAAGATAGAAAATATTATAATGCCACTATATAAATCAATGTTATGCCCACACCCTGAATACTGCATGCAGTTCTCGTCACCCCATCTCAAAAAATATGTGTTAGAATTGGAAAAGGTGCAGAGAAGGGCAACAAAAATGTTTAGATGACTATGGAACAGCTTCCACATTAGGTGAAATTAAAAACACTAGGAGTGTTCAACTTAGAAAAGAGAAGACTAAGGAGGGATACTATAGAGGTCTATAAAATCATGAATGGTATGAAGAAAGTGAATAGGAAAGGTATTTACCCCTTCACATAACACAAGAACAAGGGGTCACGCCCTGAAATTAATAGGCAGCAGGTTTAAAACAAGCAAAAGAAAGTACTTCTTCATACAATGCACAGTCAACCTGTGGAACTTGTTGCCATGTGATATTGCGAAGGCCAAAAATATAACTGGATTCAAAAAAGAATTAAATATGTTTCTGGAAGATAGATTTATCAATGGCAAGATGATCAGGGATGCAACCCTATGCACTGGATATCTCTAAACCTCGGACTGCCAGAAGCTAGGACTGGCCGACAAGAGATGTATGAATCGTTCAATAATTGCCCTGTTCTGTTCATTCTCTCTGAAGCATCTGGCACTGGCCATTGTCAGAAACAGGATACTGGGTTAGGTGAACCATTGGTCTAATCCAGTGGCCATTCTTCTTATCATGCAGACTATAGATATATTGCACCAAGAAGAAAATCTGTTCCCTGGCTATCAAGTAAGTGAATGCTTTTAAGCCAGGGCACAGAGAGTTTGATGGGAGGAATTAGCTTGGCTTCCTCCATATACACCACTCATTGGTCCACATACTAAGGGTTTTCCTTGGTAAGAGACTGAACATTAGGGTGGGAAATTTTGATTAAAATGAAAAGTTCTATTTAAATAACACTAATGGAGGTTGCACACTCACAACGGGATATACCAGGCCCTCTGAATGTGTCTAACAAAAATAATACTTCAACTTTTCATGGATTTCTCCGCTCCTTGAATGTGACCACAGAAGAGAAGGACCACAGAGTGCTAGCTCAAATGTTACTTTTCTCCTTGAAGACTGTCATGACATACAAGGCTAGAACTCTTTTATGACCAATTTAATCAATGAGCCATGCAATTCATATTTGGTGGAGCCACACAGCATCTGCATTGTATGTTGTGAGTCTTAAAAGGTAGATTTTTTTTAAGAGAACTCAAATCTAAGGGAAGAGAGGCATCAGAGGCCAAATGCAAGAGACATGTTCCCTGTGTGTTGTCTCTGCAGTTCACTCAGCAGCATCTGAAATAACGTAATTCTGAATATATCTTCCAATATGCTACCATCTTTAGTTGGAATTAGGGCCATTGAAGCTCACACACAGCATCAGAAGTGAAAACTAATCAATATAAACAAATCAATATAAGACTATGGACTATAAGGTGGATAGAAAGCTATCTAGATTGTCGGGATCAATGGGTAGTGATCAATGGCTCCATGTCTAGTTGGCAGCTGGTATCAAGTGGAGTGCCCCAAGGGTTGGTCCTTGGGCCTGTTTTGTTCAATATCTTCATGAATGATCTGGAGGATGGCGTGGACTGCACCCTCAGCAAGTTTGCAGATGACACTAAACTGGAAGGAATAGTAGATACGCTAGAGGGCAGGGATAGGCTATAGAGGGACCTAGACAAATTAGACGATTGGGCCAAAAGAAATCTGAGGAGGTTCAACAAGGACAAGTGCAGAGTCCTGCACTTAGGACGAAAGAATCCAATGCAATGCTATAGACTAGGGACCGAGTGGCTAGGCAGCAATTCTGCAGAAAAGGACCTAGGGGTTACAGTGGATGAGAAGCTGGCTATGAGTCAACAGTGTGCCCTTGTTGCCAAGAAGACTAATCGCATTTTGGGCTGTATTAGTAGGATCATTGCCAGCAGATCGAGGGAAGTGATCATTCCCATCTACTCGGCATTGGTGAGGCCTCATCTGGAGTACTGTGTCCAGCTTTGGGCCCCACACTACAAGAAGGATGTGGAAAAATTGGAAAGAGTCCAGTGGAGGGCAATAAAAATTATTAGGGGGCTGGAGCACATGACTTATGAGGAGAGGCTGAGGGAACTGGAATTAGTTAGTCTGTGGAAGAGAAGAATGAGGGGGGATTTGATAGCTGCTTTCAACTACCTGAAAGGGGGTTCCAAAGAGGATGGATCTAGACCAGTTGTTCCCAAAGTTGTTCCGCCACTTGTGCAGGAAAAGCCCCTGGGGGGCCGGGCCGGTTTGTGTACCTGCAACATCCGCAGGTTTGGCCGATTGCGCCTCCCAGTGGCCGCGCTTTGCCGTTCCAGGCCAATGGGAGCTGCTGGAAGCGGTGTGGACCAAGGGACATACCGGTCACCGCTTCCAGCAGTTCCCATTGGCCTGCAGCAGCGAACTGTGGCCACTGGGAGCTGCGACTGGCTATACCTGCGGATGCGGCAGGTACACAAACCGGCCCGGCCTGCCAGTGGCTTTCCCTGCACAAGCAACGGAACAAATTTGGGAACCACTGATCTAGACTGTTCTCAGTGGTACCAGATGACAGAACAAGGAGTAATGGTATCAAGTTATAGTGGGGGAGGTTTAGACTGGATATTAGGAAAATCTTTTTCACTAGGAGGGTGGTGAAGCACTGGAAGGGTTACCTAGGGAGGTGGTGGAATCTTCTTGCTTAGAGGTCAGGCTTGACAAAGCCCTGGCTTCCTTTTTTAAGGTCAGGCTTGACAAAGGCCTGGCTGGGATGATTGAGTTGGGGATTGGTCCTGTGCTGAGCAGGGGGTTAGACTAGATGACCTCCTGAGGTCCCTTCCAACTCCGATATTCTATGATTCTCATCCAATTACACACACACAGTAAATTCAAAGTTTCCAAGGTCACATTCCATGTCATTTTCCATGTTGTGCTCCAAACAGTCTGAAATACAGAGGCTGATGGAAAACAAAACTCCTAGCGTAGGGTGACCAGATAGCAAGTATGAAAAATCGGGACGGGGGTGGGCGATAATAGGAGCCTATATAGGAAAAAGCCCCAAATATCAGGACTGTCCCTATAAAATCGGGACATCTGGTCATCCTATCCCAGAGAGCAGATGAAATACTAATTAAAGTATAATAGTTTTGTACAGTCCTCTTCATAATGCATTAGGGCAACAGCTTCAGTAACAAAGACATGGAAAATATCTGTTGCCCTTCCCTTGGCCAGTGCAGGATTTTCCCCTATTCTGTATAGACAGCTGACACTGCAGTGCAAGTGATTAACACAGTCAAATGATAACTGAAAGTCTGATTGACCTCACTGGTGTTCTCACTTAGTAAAGTGATGGCCGTTCATAATTTGTGTATCATAGTGTATTCTTCAATACTTTGTCCAGTCCACTTATAAAAGTCTTAATAGATGGTGCTTCACCACTTGTTTAAACAGGACGCAGAAGCCATAGTTAGCATTGTCAAGTCTCTTACAAATCTTCACCTTGGATACAAGATGCAGTATTAAAACATCAGGATTTTTTTTTAACTTTTATTGACCCTGTTAACATTATGTTCCAGGCTAAGACATGCTGCAGAGGAATGGTTTTGGGCTTCAGTCTCTCATGCAAAGAGTTGATTCCTGCATGACATGAACATTGATGGCATAGGACAGCAGAATCCAGCATTTCTGTTGCAATGTTGCTATGCATTTCCTTCAGCCATTGCACGGATCTTTTGATTCATTAGCATATTTGGAGGCAAAGCATAACCAAGGCCTGTTTCCATCAGTATTCTATTTGAATATTTATGTTCTATTTCTCTGTTCAAGGGTAATGTATTGTTCCAACCCCCTTGGGGTGGTGAGGTGCTCACTATCTGTCCAGCTGAACTGCTTTTGCCTGAAATCCAATCAAGACTCTGAATTCCTCGTCCATCTGCCTCTCCCCCTGGCCATCAACACAAGACATTTTAGCTGCTGAATTATCATATTGTGAAGTTGGATGTCAATGCATATAAATAAGTCAGTGCTGCTAAGAGCAGAGTCCAGAGTAGCAATTAATGAAGGGATGGCAGTTGTCATGTGGCAAAGAGGGTAACACCTGCTGCTCATTTTCGGTCATGGTAATGACGGGCTTTGTAAAGTCAGGGGAATGATACCCTCCTTTGAAGTCTAATCAGCTGTAGTGAAGCAGAGACACATGTTCACTGGAAGCGAGATATATACCAAAAGCCTCCTACAACTGCGTCCATCTTAGACCTCTATCAATCAGACTTGGCAAAGCACCTGTAGTAATGTGTACAGGACACATACAACAAGTATAGCCATGGGATGGGGAACTCCACTATCAGACTCTACTTCCATAGACAGAGAGCAGTGGAAGCAGAAATATATGCAACAGATTTATAACCATGGTTAGGGTCATTATGAGTGGACTAAGAGAATCCCACTGAGAAAAAATAGTGGATCCTGGAATTTAAGATTGTCTCTGTAGTTTTTAACATATTTAATGCTGTTTCCTAAAAATCTAACATTTCATGAAAAGATACTAAGTTTTTGCCTAGTGTCTTTTCTATTTTACTCTGGTTTTCTCAGGATGGGTTCTTATCTAAGAGTTCCATAAATGAATTTTTCTAGCAAAATACTTGGGCTGGAAAGAGAGAGGGATTTTTTCTTTTCCTTCAGTGCTGATACTTTGCCATTTAATTTCTTTTAAACTGCTATGCACCATTTGACAAAGGAATGCTGTGGAGACATACAGCCCTAACTTTTCTCTTGGGAAGACAGCAGACACATTTGCAGCTGTGACACATCAGTTAAGTCTCATTCACACTACGTGCAAATCAGAAACACTTTGCACTCCTGTAATACCTTCCATCCCAGGATTTTACTGTCCACACTAATTGTAAGGGTTGTCCTTAGCATCTTTACATAAAAATGGCCATATAGGTTAGAGCAATGATCCACATGACCTACTAGCCTGTCTTCCAACTGTGCGGTGCCCAGTCACCCAGTTTAGTGAGATCCCTTTGTTGTAAGTCTCCACCATCTATGTTGGACTTCATTGTCTCAGGTAATTTATACTATTACCTCACTGTTTATGCCCCTTTTCCAGATTATTTATGAATATATTGAACAGCACTGGTTTCAATGCAGATCCGTGGAGGACTCGGTTATTTACTTCTTTCCCTTGTGAAAACTGACCATTTATTCCTATCCTTTGTTTCCTATCTTTTAACCAATTACTGATCCATGAGAGGGTCTTGTCAAAGGCTTTCTGAAAGTCCAAGTACGCTATGTCCACTAAACCACCTTAGGCATAATTTCCCTTTACAAAAGCCCTGTTGACTCTTCCCCAACATGTCTATGTCCTCTTCTTGCCTTTCCCTATAATACATAAAGTGTTTAACAGAATCTCACTCAAGACACAGGTCCCAGTGCCTAGGCTATGGTTGAGGCAGGTAGACCTGTTATCTCTTGAAACAGATAGGTATGTTGACTGTCCCTCAGAACATGATTCACAAGTGCATTAGGGATTTTATCCTTTATCTCTGATTGTAATTATTTTCACATTCCCTCATATTTTGGACATTAGGAGTAGAAAGTGTCTCACTATCCTGATCTCTTCTCTGTCACATTAGTTGTCAGCTGCTACTCATTGGGCTTGCACTCTGCTTTATATCTCCCAGTTTCAACCTATTGTTTACTGCCTTTGTTTCTGAATTTGGTAAGAGTCTACTTTAGCAATGCACATTTCACTGTGGTGAGGTATATGTGCAGGATGATAGTTCTGTATCAAACCTTTCTGAACTTTTCTTCCCAGTCACTTAGACATTGGTGTTTTTGGTGTACTGTATAATTTGTCTGGGAAGGTTGTTTGTTCCACTACTCAGCAGTTTAGTGCCCCTGGGCCACAAGAGTGATATTAGATAGCAGTGAATTTTAGTTTTGTTTGGATTTCATTTTGGGCTCTCTAGTGCTTTAGAGAGGGGAAGTGTTTGCTGTTTTGGTTGAGGTGGCACCAGAAGGGTGGAAATCATCAACTTCTGCTCTGCAGCCCATTGTTGCTGGAGTAAATGTTGTAATAGTTACTTCCAGAGTTATGCATGTAAGGTTCCTGTGACATTTTGTCCCCGTTAGCATAGTTGCTAGACTTGGGTCCCTGCCTTCACTCCATACAATACAATAGGGTTTATATACTGTCCAGTAGGTTTAACAGTAGCATTATCACTGGATTGTGTTTCTGTAGCGATTTCTGTATGGCAGAGAGAGCCTGCATAGCTTTTTCTTCTAGTGCTTTGAACCAACCCAAATCTTGATGTGTTTTTAGCATGGCCCAGGTGCCTAATTTAACATGCACTCAATTTCTCTGTCTCTAACAAAATTTGTTTTCAAGTTTTTCCAAAAACAATGTGACTTTGTGGATATAGGTTGCAGGATGACCCTGCAAGCTGGAAAATGGATGGAGACCTCTTGTGTGCAATAGTATGACCAGGTTACCACCAGACAGTAGTCATTTTATTCCTGGTTGTTTAGCTGGTGCCCTACATTGTGGATCTAGTGAAGCAGGTAGGTCACTGATATATAGGACAAGGAGGACCTGGCTCAGTGTTTATTTTCACCTTTCATTGGATGGGCTGGTGCAGGGATTTCATTGTGCCAGATGTTTCCCTCAGATTCCATTTTGTGGCAATTTAGGTTTCAGCCTCAGGTTCTGGATTCAGCCTGGAAAATTCCTGGAGCAGATGAGCATCTTCCCTTAGTGTGTATTGTAAATGTCTCTGAATGGATACGGGGGGAGGGGAATCTCCTCATGAATACGAGGGGGGGGGTGATCGCCTCATGGATACGGGGCTGTGGGGGGGAAATCTCCTCGTGGATACGTGGGAGGGAATCTCCTCATGGATACGGGGGTGATCTCCTCATGGATACGCAGCTGTGGGGGGGAAATCTCCTCATGGATACGGGGCTGCTGGGGGGAATCTCCTCGTGGATACGGGGGGTGATCTCCTCATGGATACGGGGGGTGATCTCCTCATGGATACGGGGCTGCTGGGGGGAATCTCCTCGTGGATACGGGGGTGATCTCCTCAGGGATATGCGGCTGCGGGGGGGAAATCTCCTCATGGATACGGGGCTGCTGGGGGGAATCTCCTCATGGATACGGGGGTGATCTCCTCAGGGATATGCGGCTGTGGGGGGGAATCTCCTCATGGATACGGGGGTGATCTCCTCATGGATACGAGGCTGTGGGGGGGAATCTCCTCATGGATACGGGGCTGCTGGGGGGAATCTCCTCGTGGATACGGGGGTGATCTCCTCATGGATACGGGGCTGCTGGGGGGAATCTCCTCATGGATACGGGGCTGCTGGGGGGGAATCTCCTCGTGGATACGTGGGAGGGAATCTCCTCATGGATACGGGGCTGCTGGGGGGAATCTCCTCGTGGATACGGGGGTGATCTCCTCATGGATACGGGGCTGCTGGGGGGAATCTCCTCATGGATACGGGGCTGCTGGGGGGGAATCTCCTCGTGGATACGTGGGAGGGAATCTCCTCATGGATACGTGGGAGGGAATCTCCTCATGGATATGCGGCTGCGGGGGGGGGGATCTCCTTGTGGATACGGGGGGTGATCTCCTCAGGGATATGCGGCTGCGGGGGAGAATCTCCTCGTGGATACGTGGGAGGGAATCTCCTCGTGGATACGGGGCTGCTGGGGGGAATCTCCTCATGGATACGGGGGTGATCTCCTCAGGGATATGCGGCTGCGGGGGGAATCTCCTCGTGGATACGGGGCTGCTGGGGGGAATCTCCTCATGGATACGGGGGTGATCTCCTCAGGGATATGCGGCTGCGGGGGGAATCTCCTCATGGATACGGGGGTGATCTCCTCAGGGATATGCGGCTGCGGGGGGAATCTCCTCGTGGATACGGGGCTGCTGGGGGGAATCTCCTCGTGGATACGTGGGAGGGAATCTCCTCAGGGATACGGGGCTGCTGGGGGGAATCTCCTCGTGGATACGGGGGTGATCTCCTCATGGATACGGGGCTGCTGGGGGGAATCTCCTCATGGATATGGGGCTGCTGGGGGGGAAATCTCCTCGTGGATACGTGGGAGGGAATCTCCTCATGGATACGCGGCTGCGGGGAGGGAATCTCCTCGTGGATACGTGGGAGGGAATCTCCTCATGGATACGCGGCTGCGGGGGGGGAATCTCCTTGTGGATACGGGGGGTGATCTCCTCAGGGATATGCGGCTGCGGGGGGGAATCTCCTCGTGGATACGTGGGAGGGAATCTCCTCGTGGATACGGGGCTGCTGGGAGGAATCTCCTCATGGATACGGGGGTGATATCCTCAGGGATATGCGGCTGCGGGGGGAATCTCCTCGTGGATACGGGGCTGCTGGGGGGAATCTCCTCATGGATACGGGGGTGATCTCCTCAGGGATATGCGGCTGCGGGGGGAATCTCCTCATGGATACGGGGGTGATCTCCTCAGGGATATGCGGCTGCGGGGGGAATCTCCTCAGGGATACGGGGCTGCTGGGGGGAATCTCCTCATGGATACGCGGCTGCGGGGGGAATCTCCTCATGGATTCGGGGCTGCTGGGGGGAATCTCCTCGTGGATTCGGGGCTGCTGGGGGGAATCTCCTCGTGGATTCGGGGCTGCTGGAGGGAATCTCCTCGTGGATACGGGGGTGATCTCCTCAGGGATACGGGGCTGCTGGGGGGAATCTCCTCGTGGATACGTGGGAGGGAATCTCCTCATGGATACGGGGGTGATCTCCTCAGGGATATGCGGCTGCGGGGGGAATCTCCTCATGGATACGCGGCTGCGGGGGGGAATCTCCTCATGGATACGGGGGTGATCTCCTCAGGGATACGGGGCTGCTGGGGGGAATCTCCTCAGGGATATGCGGCTGCGGGGGGGAATCTCCTCGTGGATACGGGGGTGATCTCCTCAGGGATATGCAGCTGCGGGGGGTATCTCCTCATGGATACGTGGGAGGGAATCTCCTCAGGGATATGCGGCTGCGGGGGGAATCTCCTCGTGGATACGGGGGTGATCTCCTCAGGGATATGCAGCTGCGGGGGGAATCTCCTCGTGGATACGTGGGAGGGAATCTCCTCAGGGATATGCGGCTGCGGGGGGAATCTCCTCGTGGATACGGGGCTGCTGGGGGGAATCTCCTCGTGGATACGGGGCTGCGGGGGGGAATCTCCTCGTGGATACGGGGCTGCTGGGGGGAATCTCCTCGTGGATACGGGGCTGCGGGGGGGAATCTCCTCGTGGATACGGGGCTGCGGGGGGGAATCTCCTCGTGGATACGGGGGGCCGGGGAGTCTATCTCCTCACGAATATGCTCGTGAGGGGGCGATGCCTTTCACTGACACTGGGGCAGCGAATCGCCTCCTCCCCAGGGCTGAGAGCGGCACCGGGCCGGGCCGGGCATTGCTGCCCTCTCCCCACCTCAAGCCTCCAAGAGAGCGGGGAGGAAACGGCTGTCCCCCCCACCCCCCGCCAGTAGCCCTAGACCATAGAGGCGGAGGCGCTGCCTCCCTCCCAGGCCCCAGCTGAGCCGCTCTAGCCAGCGCCGCCATCTCTATGGCCAGCGCCTTGCGTGACCCCCGCAGCGTGGTACGTGAGGTTCCCCGACGCGGCCCAGCCCCGGAAGTGGATCGCGCTGTGTGAGTCGGGGCCGGGGCCGGGGCTATGGGGGACCCGGCCGGCGCCGACGAGCTCGCGAAGCTCGAGTACCTGTCACTGGTGTCCAAGGTTTGCACCGAGCTGGACAATCACCTGGGCATCAACGACAAGGACTTGGGTGAGGGGCCGGGCCGGGTGGGCGGGGGCAGCCCCTGGAGGGGCGGAGGTGATCCCCGGGACAGGGGGGCAGGAACCCGGGAACCCTCTGGAGGAGGAAGGGGGCGGGTGGGGGTAGCCCCTGTGGTGATGCGAGGCTGGACGTTTGCCATGACACGAGGCTGAAGTTGGATCCTGGATCTCAGCTCCTTATTCAGAGGCCAACATTATTTTCAAGTATCAGGGGCAGCCCTGTTAGTCTGTATCCACAAAAACAACGAGGAGTCCGGTGGCACCTTAAAGACGAGCAGATTTATTTGGCAAAAAGAACAGGAGTACTTGTGGCATCTAAGAGACTAACAAATTTATTTGAGCACAAGCTTTCGTGGGCTAAAACCCACTTCATTGGCTGCATGCAGTGGAAAATACAATAGGAAGATATATATACACAGAGGACATGAAAAATGGGTGTTGCCATACTAACTATAAGGAGAGTTATAGTTATATTTGGGCAGCCTACTTTTTCAAATGCATGGAGTGAAAATTACAGATACAGGCATAAATATATAGTGGCACATGAAGAGAAGGGAATTACCTTACAAGTGGAGAACCAGTGTTGAAGGCCGTTTCAGTCAAGGTGGATGTGGTCCACTCCCAATAATTGAGGAGGAAAAATTTTTTTTGTAGTGAGCCAGCCACTCCCAGTCCCTATTCAAGCCCAGATTGATGGTGTTAGGTTTGCAAATGAATTGTAACTCTGCAGTTTCTCTTTGAAGTCTGTTTCTGAAGGTTTTTTGTTATTGTTGTCAAAGAATGGCTACTCTTAAATCTGTTATTGAATGTCTAGGAAGATCGAAGTGTTCTCCTACTGGCTTTTGTATGGTACCATTCCTGATGTCTGATTTGTGTCCATTTATCCTTTACATAGAGACTGTCCAGTTTGGCCAGTGTACATGGCAGAAGGGCATTGCTGGCACATGATGGCATATATCACATTAGTAGATGTGCAGGTGAATGAGCCTCTGATGGTGTCGCTAGTGTGGTTGGGTCCTATGATGGTGTTGCTAGAGTAGATATGGGGACAGAGGAGGCAACTGGGTTTTTTTTCAAGAATCTCAATGTAAGATTTATATTTTTAGAAATTTCATCAGATTAACAGGAGTGACTGTGGTAAAAAATTAAATCTGTAATTATGTAAATATTTATTAATTATATCATCAAATAAGGAATTGGGAACAAGGAACCAGCTTCAGCCTCATTGCCCTGACACTTCCATTATTGATTGTTTGTATTGTGGTAGTATCTTTGAGCTCCAGTAGTTGTGCTAGGTGCTGAACAAAGAGAGACAAAAGACAGTCCCTGCCCCCAAAGAGTTGACAGTGTGAGTTAGAAAATGAGCTCTCAACTCACCCTGAGACACAATCCCTCCAGGTCTGGGTTCCTGAAAATGGACTTGAGTGTGAAACTTTCACTGCTGCAGACCATGCATTCCATGTTCTGTGGCTAGATGAGGGACATCAGGGTCCCAGGTTGCCAAGCCAGGCCCTTTTCTCAGAGTGAAATGCACTTGACCTGACTTCAAATTATTTTTGTTTCACTCTTGATCACCTTTTCTTTGCAGCTGAGTTTGTGATAAATCTTGCTGAGAAAAACACCACATTTGACACGTTCAAGGTTGCCCTTACAAAGAATGGCGCCGAGTTCACAGTAAGTGAGATTTGAACACAGAGATCATCTTTTATTTAAAAGAGAATTGCAAGGATTAAGTATTTGTGTTTATTAATGTGCAATTATTTTCACTTAATAGTTTATATATGCTGGCTTCCAAACACTTCTGTCTGCAGTCTCTGAAGCGCTATGCAATTTTGAAGACTCATCTGGGCTCTTTGGTGTCTTATTACTATGCATGTGTAGTGCAATTAAAAAAACAACTTGTCATGAAAACAAACTTTTTATGGTCCTCACACATCAGGTAGATAAGTACCTTAGAAACAGGTCAAAATTATTGCCCTAGTTAGAGCCAGTGACTGGTGGGAGAGTTACTTAAATGGAATTTTCGTAACATTGTAAAGTCAAGTCACTTTTTGTCTTGGTTCTCTACACCAGGCAACTGAACTTTTTTGGTGTATGTGTGATTTCTTTTGACTATGGCCCTATACTTCTGCATCTTTAGAAGTTGGGACTGAGCTTTTTGTTCCCTTTCAACAAACCCTCCCTTGTGCTAATGTGCAAAAATATTGCAGTCACTTAAAAAAATCTTCTGTGCTTTATCAAATTTTTCAGGATTCCCTCATTAGTAATTTGTTACGTCTCATACAGACAATGCGGCCTCCAGCAAAGCCATCTACAGGCAAAGGTAAGTACAGTCTCACTGTTCCAACAGCTCAATAGAAAACAGTCTTAACTGTTTCAGCGTCTGTTGGACATTGTGGGTATGACAGAAGAAATCGCTATTCTTAAATTTTATATACTATCATTCCAGTGGATTTCTCTGTATTACATGAGTCACTGGTGCAAAGCTTTTGGGCTACTTGAAGAGAGCTTTACTCATTGCAGAATTCAGAATATTGCATATTTCACTATCTCACTTAATCAGAATTTCCTTTGTGAGGGGAAATGTAGTTATTTTTAATTCAGCTTTTAAAAACTGCAGTAAAATTTACATTGAGCTGAAATGAATACTCAGTTTCAGAAATGATAGGTTGAAAACTATTCTAGCCATGTGATAAAGGTGCACTTCTAATTTTTTTCTTCTTTTTTACCCTTTTTTTATTCTAAAACCAGAGGTAGTTGTCAAACCTAAAACAGAAAAGGAAAAGCTGAAGGACCTGTTCCCAGCCCTTTGCAGGCCAGACAATCCCACCATCAGGGTAAGGATGCAGTTACACACATTAACAATCAGTGAACGGAAATATGATACTTGTTTTCTGTTTTCTCACTCTTGGTTTGCAGTTGCTACGTTAACATGACCATCTATATTGTGCTTCTAATATACAAAATGTGACAGGGCACGAGAAATGAAAACGCAGAATAGAGTCGGAAGTAAGTAGTTGGTTTGGGATTGCTGGAGGTTAGTTGCAGGGAATTACTGTTAATATAGCTCTCTCAGGGCAAACATTGCTTTGCAGAACACCCAACGACACAAGGGTTCTACCCTGACAGATTCACAGTGTAACTCAGACAACATAATAAGCAGATAATATTTCAGGTGCAAGACTGCATGGTGACACTGAGACCATTGTAGTACACTTCATTTAAGAAGTGATTTTGAAGGAGCATGTTTGGCACCTAGGATTGAAAGGCCCTTATACACCTAGTATGAGGGGTTGCATGATAGAAGGTACAAAGAGCAGGAAAGCTGAAGATGGTAGATAGGAAAGAGGATCCAGAAGAGTGCAGAAAGTGAGAGGCATGGAGGAGGCAAAGGAAGAGATGGAACTGTGCAGAGGTTTGAAGGTGAGGTGGATGAAATAAATTATTAGTATATACTTTTAATCAGATTGGGAACTGTAGTAAGCATCTACTTATGGAGAAGTTAATTTTTGTCAGGACTTTAGGATTAAAATCTAGGCTATTGAAGTTGCCTACTAGTAACATGCATATGAAGGTTTCAGTAACAATTTAAAAAAGTTAGTCTCTAAATTCTTACATCAAGGCAGAACTGGTAGAGCCATGTAGCAGAGAAGGGTTTGGCTTTGAGACTCCTTGTTTAATCATTCCCATATCTTTGCTTCTTTACATTGCATTTTCTCTGTGATCTTTTCTACTACTTTCCTTCTTTCTGGATATAGAAATGAGAGTGATTGTCCTGTTGCATAGATTAATGCTCTGTGCTGGTAATAGGATTTTAATCAGCTTGCTTACAGAGGTATTATCTGTGTCTACAGACTATGCTGGATGAAGATGATGTGAAAGTGGCCGTTGATGCTCTTAAAGAACTTGAAGCTTTAATGCCTAGTGCAGGCGGGCAGGAAAAACAAAGGAATACTGACCACCGGTAAGTTTCCAGTGCATCTCTGGGCAAGGGCTAGCCAGTAAGTTTTCTGTCTGCATGACCTGCTCTTGTATGAAAGTTGAACACAGATTGTTAATGTTTGTCAGGGCAAAAAAAAAGAGGAGGAGTCGAAGTCATGACAGAGACAGGAAACGGAGACACCGATCCCGTTCCAGGTCACGTTCTAGGACTCGGGATAAGAACAAGGGGAAATCCAGATACCGCTCAAGGAGCAGGAGTCTGAGTCCCAGCAGGGATCGTAAGGATCGAGAGAAATATGCAGAGAAGAGTAATGACAGATGGAGGGACAAGCATGTGGATCGGCCCCCACCTGAAGAGCCTTCGATTGGGGAAATTTACAACGGCAAAGTCACAAGTATAATGCAGTTTGGGTGCTTTGTGCAGCTGGAAGGACTAAGGTACCCATCTGATCTTCACACTGAGCCATTACCACTTCTTGTACCATCACCCTTCCCTTGTGTATTATAAACATTGGCTTCAACTTCTGTTAATATGACTTAAGGCATCATACCTTTTTTATTAGGCTCAGGCAAGTATGCCAATGATACACACTGCATTTCATGACCACAGTGAATTTTCTGTTTCAAAAAAATAAACCTGACAGTAAAGAATGTTCCTCTTTCCAGGGACAATTTATAAACATGCTAAAACCTCTGAGCATTAAAACATTTTAAGACATTTAAATGCTAAAGTGATATGGGAAGGGCTGTTTCCCAGAGTAATATATAGTATCTCGTGCTCTTCTCTCCACGTGTGACCCACAGGAAACGCTGGGAAGGCTTGGTTCATATTTCTGAACTTCGCAGAGAGGGACGTGTTGCTAATGTTGCTGATGTTGTGAGCAAAGGTCAAAGAGTAAAGGTCAAAGTGCTATCCTTTACTGGATCCAAAACCAGCCTGAGCATGAAGGTATGGAAGAATTTTATAGATATGTATGTTGAACACAGATCAAATGATGGTGGGGAGAGAGAGTGTTTACAGTTCTAGTTTACAGCCAGTGGTGAGCTGGAGCAGGTTTGCGGGAACTGGTTGTTAAATTTAGAAGCCCTTTTAGAACCCAGTAAGTTGAAATGACCCAGGAGCGTAGCTGGGGGGGAACAGGGGGAGCGACCGCTGCCTCCTGAGCACATTATCCAAAAGCGGTGCCTTAGGCACCAACCCTGTGGGTGCTCCAGCTCCCCGGCCCCAGCTCACCTCCGCTCTGCCGCCTCCCCTGAACGCTCTGCCCTGCTTCTCCCCCTCCCCCATGCTTCCCACGGGAAGCCTGGGAGGGTGGAGAAGTAAGAGGTGGCTTCGCGCTCAGGCCTGCGGAGGCTGACCGGAGGTGAGCTGGGGCAGGGGTGGTCAGGGGACAGGGAGAAGGGGTGGTTGGATGGGGCAGGGGTCCCAGGGGATCGTCAAGAATGAGAGGAGGGGTTGGATGGGGCGGTGGGGGGCAGTCAGGGGACAGGGAAGGGGGGTGAATGGGGCAGGGGTCCTGGGGGTGGGGGGTGTCAAGGAACGAAGAGGGGTTGGATGGGGCAGGAGTCCCGGGGGGCGGGGGCGGGCCACGGCCCCCTTGTGGGGTGAGGAGGGAACCAGTTGTTAAGATTTTGGCAGCTCATCACTGTTTACAGCAATATGTGAAATACCAGTTTGAATCCCTTCAAAATACATATTTTAATGCTTAAAGCTGGTAAGTTATAGTTCTGTATTTATGCAACCTATTGGTTCCTACTCCCTGTTTTCTCCACATGTTCTTTTCAGATGCCTTGCATATAAACATTCAAAAGTGTTTATACCACTCATTGAACCAAACAAAGTGGTAACTTTGAAGTCTTTAGTCAGGTGCCCAGCCAGACCCCAAGTGTCACTTATGCCCATCTCCATTCACTGTATGAGAAAGAGGCATTTTATTTTAAATTACAGGCCACAATGTGCTTCTGACCACTGACTGTTTAATCACTTCTGAGATGTTAAAAAATAAATAATAGTGAAATGTCTTCACATATGGGCTGTGTTTGGCTGTGGCCTCTCTGGGAAACTGAGAGATCCTTGCCTTTACATGCTTGATAGAGGAAGGAGGTCCAGGCCAGGTATCTAAGGAAAAGGTGGGACAGTGATTAATAAATCTGTCAATTATATTTGATATAGGATGTTGATCAAGAGACTGGGGAAGACTTGAACCCAAACCGACGCAGAAACCTGGTTGGAGAGATCAATGAAGAGACCTCGATGAGGAACCCAGACAGACCCAGTCACCTCTCCCTGGTGAATGCCCCTGAAGTGGAGGATGATAGCCTTGAACGGAAGCGTCTCACCCGGATTTCAGACCCAGAGAAATGGGAAATCAAACAGGTGTAAAGCATTACCATCTCATACTGGGATGTCTGGGGCGATGTCATTCAGTATGGTTGTAGGGGAGCTTCGCAGACTACCATCCACCTTCCCATTTTTCTTAATAGACCATGGTTTCTTGGGTACATTGTCCTCACTGTTATAAGCTCTCTGAAATCTGGGTTTCCCAAGCTCTGACCTCATAAGGCTTTGAGTAATCTTTGGCTAGTAGTGTGATCCAGTTAAGTATAAGACAGGTGTCCCTCTCTGCTAGTCCCAGGGATCCATAATGGAATGTGGAGCCTTTCGCTTCTATATCCCTGATTCATAAATCTGTCCAGTGCTGTTAATAACTGAAACATCTTTGTTAGAAGCATCACTTGTCATACCAGCATCTTTCACCAGCACTAAAATCCAGGAAAGACAAGGTGTCAGAGATTAAAAAGCCATACTAATCCATCTCTGCTGATGCTGGGTTGTTCCCTGCAGCACATCTACTAATGTTGTGTCCAGAGAAGTTTTAAAGTCACAACTGAATTCTTTCGGGAGACGTCTATAACCCAGTACGTCACCCTGTTGGGATGTATTATCTGATAAATTGTAAATGTCCCTTTCTTAATTTCATCCTATTTCTCCTATTTATACTCTGTTGTACCTCACTAATAGACACAGTCCCCTCAGATAGTCCCAGCGCCACAATGTCCTGGGAGAACTTACACTTCCTGTCTCTTTGCAAAGTGAACCCTCCTTCCATCCCAGAGAGCTGCAGAATCTTAAATGAGCCAATCAACCCTTGAATGACGTTCACATATGGGAACTAATCCTTCCTTTTCCATTCCCTTCCCAGATGATTGCTGCTAATGTACTCTCCAAAGAAGAGTTTCCTGACTTTGATGAGGAGACTGGAATCCTCCCCAAAGTTGATGACGAAGAAGGTAATATTGTCTGGTAGTTTCACTGTGGGTTTAATAGATTCCTTGTGTTTCTGTGTATGTGATCTATGCAAAAAGGAGCTTCTGATGCAAGCAAGTGTAAGGTGTTTCATAGTTAGCAGTAGCTCTAAACACCTGGAGCTGACAGGTGTGCTGGTTCCCTTTGGTTAATGAAGTGCTGGTGGCCTTTGGCCAGGAGCTGTCTCTTTGCCTGTGACATTTTTACCTTTGTAGAATATGTAATCATACAGTAAATAGGATGCACAGAAAACACTTCAGTAATGTAACTTCCTTTTGCTGTGGTGGAAGTTTGTTGAAAAAAGCTGCATGTGTCTCTTTGTTAAACCTGAATTATATGTGGGTTTTAGATGAGGACCTTGAGATTGAGCTGGTTGAAGAAGAGCCACCGTTCCTGCGAGGGCATACGAAGCAAAGCATGGATATGAGTCCCATTAAAATAGTGAAGGTAATGGATCAGACTAATGATTGAAAACTTGTACTCTAGTTTTATGTAAATACTCAGGAATTAGCAATGACAAGTGGAATCTTGGGATCCATAGCCCAGAAAATCAGGAGCGCTGGGTTGGAGATCTTTTTCTTTTATTATATCTAGTTCGGTTTTCATTTAATTGGTAACAGTGAAATGAGATCATGGAATAGAAATGCAAGGTTAACATGCAGCCTACATTTCACAGAAAAAGAGTTAGAACCAAGTGTTCTTCTACCCCACTCATCCTCTTGTTTTTGATGAGGTGGGGATAGCCAGGAAACTATCCTTCCCACCTCATTACCAGTAATCTCATCCTTGATTGGACTATGAAAGGAGTCTCCTATTTTACAGTCACAGCCACTGGCATCTTGGAAATCTAGCCATCAAAAATATTTCTGCACTTGTGAAATAATGAAGTTTTAAAAGCCTTTGAAGTCGCTGTGGGAAAGAGATTGCCTTCAAGCTCAAGGACAGATGGGCCGGGCTGTAATAAATGTGTACAGAGGAGAGTGCTCCAGTAAAGGCTACAGGACTGGACAGTGCTTGTAACTGTATGTTGTTTTTGTTCCTCAGAATCCTGATGGCTCCTTGTCCCAGGCTGCAATGATGCAAAGTGCTTTAGCTAAAGAAAGGCGAGAACTCAAACAAGCTCAAAGGGAAGCAGAGATGGACTCTATCCCTATGGGACTTAATACTCACTGGGTGGATCCTCTTCCTGATGGTGTGTTCTGACTTGTCCCTGTTTAAGTATCTATTGTGCCATTCATTGTGGGAGCTGACCCATTCCAGGAGAATGTCTTGGTGTCTATGTGTGTGGCCACTTCACTTAAGTCTTTTTTCGTCTTGAGCCTAGCTTTTATGTTTAGTCTTTTAGTCAAAGTGTGATGGGAGACTGGACTGGGTGTATTACCAAGTGTTGCACAGATGGAACTATGGCAAAAATTGTAGTAGGCCCAAAATCACAATCAATATGCCAGAACAGCTCACTCAGGTTCTAAACAGGCAGATTGTAGTGTTGTCTGTAAAATGCCTTTTTACTGTGTCTAGTTCATTACCACATTTGTGCCATGTGAACTGAAGTGCAATAACTAAATTCTCACTTCTTTTTTTCTCTTAGTGGATGGGAGACAAATAGCTGCCAACATGCGGGGTATTGGAATGATGACCAATGAGATCCCAGAGTGGAAGAAACATGCATTCGGTGGCAACAAAGCTTCCTATGGTAAAAAAACCCAACTTTCCATCATTGAGCAGAGGGAGAGTCTCCCAATCTTCAGACTAAAGGAGCAGCTGATTCAGGTAAGACCCATGCAGGACCCACCTTCTCCTTGGAGTGGGAAGGATGAATATGAATGTTACTGCCTCTGTTTATTGACAGGTTAGTAGCTACTTGAAAGTTTTTAGAATTAAATGGTATTTTAAAATCATAATTTTTCTCTATACATCTTTATAAAACTGCTGGTGCTTCTTAAAGCAGTAGGGCCAAAATTGGAGCTAAGATCCCAAATGACACAAATCTTTATGGCAGAGTGAGTCATCTGAGTGGTTAAAGAGTTTACTGGCTTGCTGGTTAGCAAGACCTAGGCTAGAACACTTTGTCTGAGCCAGCATGAGTGAGGGCACTTGGGGGCTACATCTAGTCTTAGATTGACTGTATTTAAAAACAAAATCCTAACAAGCACTTTAACATGTCCTCTTTCAGGCAGTTCATGATAATCAGATCCTGATTGTTATCGGCGAGACCGGCTCTGGGAAAACGACCCAGATCACCCAGTACCTGGCTGAGGCAGGTTACACGTCAAGAGGAAAGATTGGATGCACCCAGCCTCGTAGAGTGGCTGCAATGTCTGTTGCCAAGAGAGTGTCCGAGGAGTTTGGTTGCTGTTTGGGACAGGAGGTAAAGTTCTGTGTTGGAGGAGGCAGCTGCATAAACATGATGAAAAGCAGGGAAAAATCAGTAATAGGATAACTAATCTGCTCTATGGCAAGTTTGGATTGAGGGGCTGGCAGAATAACTCAGCCTGGGATTATCATTGCCAACAATTTTATTTCATAAGTTCATTTAGTTTAGTGTAAGGGGCAGACATATCATTACTCATTCAAACCCATTGTTCTGCTTCCATCTTGTGTTTGGTAGGTTGGGTACACAATTCGATTTGAAGACTGCACCAGCCCTGAGACTGTCATCAAGTACATGACGGATGGTATGTTACTGCGGGAGTGCCTGATTGACCCGGACCTGACCCAGTACGCCATCATCATGCTGGATGAGGCCCACGAGAGGACCATTCACACTGATGTGCTGTTTGGGCTTCTGAAAAAGGTAATGTTATGTTTGGCCCTGGGCTCTCCGCAGGTTATATCAGGAGGGAACCCAGGAGGAAGGCAGACATATTTGCCTTTGAAGACCCTCATGTCTTAAAACAGTCAGTTGTGAGAACTGAGCTGTGGTTGAAGGTGACTGTACCTTTACAAGAGTAGCTCACCTGGTCTTAGCTCTGACTGTAAATGAAATAGAGTTTTGGCAACAGATGAAGCTCATTTAATTCAGAACATTTCTGGGGGTGAATAAGCAGCTGTCTCAGAATAAGGAAATAGTCTCACTTAACGCATTCTGCCTCTCACAAAAGGTCTCTGTGCTGGGATTTCCCTTAACCAGGAAGAAAGGGAAGCGTATTATGGCCTTAGCTTTAAACTGCATGAGAGTCTTGCCTTTTTCCTCTCTGAGAAGGACAGTGTATCCTCCTTTGCATTTAGATGAGTCTGCGAATCTGCCAAAGCCCCTGAGATGATGGAAGCCTCTTGTTACTTGGAATAATGTAACTGAGTGAAGGGGCTTGTTGAAGCCCTTATTTGTTGCCTTTGTCACTATTAACATGGTATGGGAACGTTCTCTCCTGCTACAGACGGTACAGAAACGTCAGGATATGAAGCTGATTGTAACTTCAGCGACATTAGATGCTGTGAAATTCTCCCAGTATTTCTATGAAGCTCCAATCTTCACGATTCCTGGCAGAACATACCCTGTGGAAATTCTGTACACGAAAGAACCAGAGACCGATTATCTGGATGCCAGTCTGATCACAGTGATGCAGATCCATTTGACGGAGCCACCAGGTAAGTGCGATTTAAAATTTGGCGGTGGCAGGGTCCTGTGTCATGGGGTCATATGGCTTCATAAGGAGCACATCTGAAGGGGAGATCTTTCTACATGGAAGAGAAGAGGGGAAGAAGGAAGCAAAGGGAGTGGTTAGGTAGGAGTTGTGCGGAGCAGGATTAATTCTGTGGACATGTTCCTTTTTGTAGGTGACATCCTAGTGTTCCTGACGGGTCAGGAAGAGATTGATACAGCTTGCGAGATCCTCTATGAGAGAATGAAATCTTTAGGACCCGACGTGCCAGAGTTAATTATCCTCCCCGTGTATTCAGCTTTACCTAGCGAGATGCAAACCAGGATCTTTGACCCAGCCCCACCAGGCAGCAGGAAGGTAATCCCAGGCAAAAGTCGGCTTCCCCCTCTGATGAAACACTTAATAGTGGGACTTATTACACTGTTCATTCCATTCAGAATCTTATGTGCCATGGGTTGGGGAGGAAAGAAATTATAGACTGTGCCCTGTAGCTTTGAAACAGCAGCTCTTATGTGGCTTAACTCACAGAACTTTTCTTGGCCAATTCTCCATTCATTTTTTGGCATTTAAGTAGTCTTCTGTTTTATTTTAACCCAAACCCTTTTGTGCAGAATTGCTTTATAAATAACATTGATGCAGCAGAAAAATTCTTTATTCTTTAAAGATGCTGCCTTTCAAGGGTATTGTTGTCCTCTGTGCAAGTCTGAGTTTCTGAAAGGTCTGTATGGAAGCAGCTCCCAGAGGATGGCAGTAATTCTCTTGAAGCACATTCTGTGGTGGTTTCTTGTCTCATAAGGGCTATGTTGCAGACACAGGCAAAATAATACTTTTTATGGATCATGTAAAATTCTTTGAGCAGAAATTGGTAACCTTTTCATGCTTTTTATCAAGGAGTTCCACTGTGTTCACATCACATACTGCCCTAAAGCTTAAAACAGGTTTAAAATCTGGCCATTTTTGTGGGTGAATGGCGAAATCTGCTCTCACATGGTGGCAGGAGAATAATCAGTAATTTTTAAATCATAGCAGTTGTGTCAGCAACAGACTGCACTCTTGCTTACAGGTTGTCATTGCTACCAACATTGCCGAGACCTCCCTGACTATTGATGGAATCTATTATGTGGTGGATCCTGGGTTTGTGAAGCAGAAAGTTTATAACTCCAAGACTGGAATTGACCAGCTAGTGGTTACACCAATTTCCCAGGTACACAGTATGTTTGATAATGTCTTGGTAATAAATCTGTGGCTTAGAGGAAATTTTATGGAAACAAGGTGGGGAAATAAATACCACTTTCCCACACACAACGCCTTGCATCACACTCAGACTATGCTTAGCGCATCACATCCCTCCCTGGATTGTGTTTGGAGCCCCTGTAATAATGCTAACAGAATTGCAAACAACTAACCCTTCATTCCTCTCTCACTTAGTCTCTTGATTGAATCATTGTCCTGAATAATGCTTACCTGCCTCTGAGATGTAGTATTCCCTCTGAAATCCTATAGGCACAGGCAAAGCAGCGAGCAGGAAGAGCTGGAAGAACAGGGCCAGGAAAGTGTTACAGACTCTACACGGAGCGTGCTTACCGAGATGAAATGCTAACCACCAACGTGCCTGAAATCCAGAGAACAAACTTGGCCAGCACAGTGCTCTCCCTTAAGGTAGGAATCAGTATCTCATTGATTTGCTGAAATACAGGCCGATGTGATTGTAATTTCCACCCTTTTACTAAATGCAAATGGATAGGAAGGAACGCTGTACCATTGGCAGAACTATAGCTTACTCTCCAGTTCTTTCTCCCAGGGTGTTGTAACTTAGACTCAGACTTAGCTTTACATATATCAGTCCCACAAAGGCCATTCTTTACACACAACCTGAAAGCCATATTTCATTGCAAGTTCTAGAAATGCAAAGCCCCAGGAGTCTTAGTGGAATTGTACATTTCCATGCCCTGCTATAAAAAACAAACAAAATAGGGTACATATCTCAGGCCATCATCTCACAGCATGGCAGGGACTTCTCTTTTGCGGTGATGGTAGTTGAGTCCTTCAATTATATGTATCCCCAAATACTCTGGAGAGCTATAGAAGACCATACCCATGTGAGAGTCATAGATATTAGAGCTGGCACAGAACTATCACCACACGCATCTCCCTGGGGCTAGTGCAGGATTGTTCACTATCGTACCTTTACTAGAACTTTTCTTGTTTTGATCTTTGTCCCAAGGGATGGAATAATGTGCCCACTGGGATTTGTGGTTATACTGGAGATAAGGCATGAACCTGGGCACAAGAGCTCATCAATGCTGCTTAGACCTTGGTTTTGGCTTTTGACTCACGTTTTGTTGCTTCTGGAGTTGTCTCTTCTTATGGAGCCTGGTTTCCTGTTTCTTTCCTGGTGTTTCTTACTCTCAGATTTTCACTCTGTTTCAGGCTATGGGGATCAATGACTTGCTCTCCTTTGATTTTATGGATGCTCCCCCGATGGAAACGCTAATCACCGCCATGGAACAGCTCTACACCTTGGGAGCCCTGGACGATGAGGGGCTGCTCACTCGACTTGGGCGCAGAGTAGGTTAAATATTGTGTCTCTGAACACTGGTTGTATTATGTTCTCAGGCTGGCCTGGTTGTAGCTGTCCATAGGGTTACCTGGCACTGTCAGTGCTTTCTCTTTGTGCTCTTGTGTGTTGTTAGTGGGTCCAAAGCCACACTTCCCCACTAGCAATTGGCCTTTGCAGAAAGGTAGTAAATAATAATGTATTTTCTGCTTCCCAATGGAGCAGTGCCATTTTCTCTAATAAGTGAGTTCCATTTTACAAGTGTCTAAAAATCTCCTGTAAGTGTTGGGCTGCTCTGATCATGTAGATGGCAAAGGTCATCTGCTCTGTGCCGAGTAAAGCTCCCCTAGGTAGTGCGCAGTGCCATGGTAGGGAAACGCTCAATGGCATCGTCTTCTCTCCCATTAAGGTTTAGTTAGAGTCTCCAAGTGAAACAAGTCTGGCCTATTTTCTGATCTTGAGACCTCTTGAAGCCTTGCTTCGGCACCACTGAAAATATATGTCATTGTCCTTTATTCCTGCAGATGGCAGAGTTCCCCTTGGAGCCCATGTTATGTAAGATGTTGATCATGTCTGTACATTTGGGATGCAGTGAAGAAATGTTAACTATAGTCTCTATGCTGTCTGTACAGAATGTGTTCTACAGACCAAAGGTAAGGAATTCAGGCCTGTGTGCTGTAGTGCCCGGCTGTGGTTGCATGGTGGGAAGGAGGAATCTGGTGGTGGTTATTGAATGCATCTGGGGTAATGGTATGTGCGTACCCCCCCGACAAGATCGTATTTAAAGGGTTCATTTGATTACATATGGCACCGCTGATTCACCTCTTTTTGTTACATGCCCCCAAGCTGTGGATGTTTGCTGCCACTTTGCCCTTGGGGAAGTGAATTTGGAGGCTTTGCTTTTTTCTTTGCTTCCCAACAGTAAATGAAACACAACATTAGAACCTGCCATCTCCTGCTTTGGAATTTGGAGCCATTCTTGTAGGGTGACTGGTGGAACCCCGTTCCTCTCCCAGAGAAACAGAAATGGTTTCAGAATGAAGTTACACATCATAAGCCTCTCCTGCGCTGACCCTCTTCCTGCACCTCTGGGCTGCAGGCTCTGGTGGTGACATGACTGCTTCATATCAGACCCCTTTTGGATCTGTTATTTCTTCATTATAATGTCCTATTGCTGTCTAGTCCAGTGACCTCATTGTTTGATCGATATCCCAAGGCTACATCCATGGAATTGAGAAACCACGGACCTCTCTGCAGAGTCTATTGATTAGGCCTGCTCTACACTGAAAAGTTATATTGTCATAGCTACATCAGCCACACCCCCGACTGACATAGCTATGCCAACAAACCCTCCAGTGAAGACGCAGCTATGTTGACAGAGTGCGCTTCTGTTAATGTAGCTAATATCATTCAGGGAAGTGGTTTTCCAAAACTTACAGGAAAAACTCTTTCTGTTTGTGTAGGGGGGCTGTGCCAGCATAGCTATGCTGACATGATTATGTCATATAGTCTCCATAGTGTAGACATACACTCAGTCATTGAAAGTCAGATTTCTAAGCAACAGAAATTTGACTAGTTCTGTGCGTGCAACACAATGCCAGCCGACAGCGTAAGTGAGCCAGGTGTCCTGTAGCATCATTTCAAGAATAGCTGGGGTGAGGAAAAAGAAGGTGCCTCAGGAAAAACACACTGTTGCAGGTTCTCTGCTCTAGCCCTCCCTTGTTGTGAGAGGGGAGAGGAGGAGTCTGCAACAGATCTGTGTTTTCAGGTAGCAGCTGTGCTACTCTTTTTCAGGTTTAACATTTTGTGTCATAATGGTAATGCCTTAATCATAGGGGTCCAGTTCAGCCCTGGTGTGGGTGAGGGACCTCCCATTGACCTGGCAGGGCTGAGTCTGATCTGCAGTGCTTTGCATTTAATCCTTTACAAAAATGCCAGTATGCTCTGTATGCATCACAACCTCGCACTGGTTAAACATGGGACTGTCCATTTTCAGTAGCACATAAGAACATGCAGTGCCCCATTGCCAGGGGTACATGATACTGTCTCTAAAACACACGTGATGGAAACGTGTTTTGTGTGTTAGGATAAACAAGCACTTGCTGACCAGAAGAAAGCCAAGTTCCACCAGACAGAAGGAGACCACCTCACCCTGCTGGCTGTCTACAATTCCTGGAAGAATAATAAGTTCTCGAATCCCTGGTGCTATGAGAATTTTATCCAGGCCCGGTCTTTGCGCAGGGCACAGGACATCCGTAAACAAATGCTGGGCATTATGGACAGGTGAGCAAATCCAGCAGAGGGCAGGAATTGGTTCTGCTTTTTTTTAACATTCTCGTCTTTTAGCAGCAGCTGATTGGTGCTTGCTGTTTGGGTATTATGGTGTCTGTGCCTTGAACACCAAACACGGGGGCCCTCTAAATTCTTTCTTTATGACTCTCTTCTGGCAGACACAAGCTGGATGTGGTGTCATGTGGGAAGGCGACAGTGCGAGTCCAGAAGGCCATCTGCAGCGGTTTCTTCCGAAATGCAGCAAAGAAGGACCCCCAGGAGGGCTACCGGACTCTCATTGACCAGCAGGTGGTCTATATTCACCCATCCAGTGCCCTCTTCAACAGGCAGCCAGAATGGTAGGAAAATAGGGATTCTTAATTCTAAGTTTAATTCTCAGTTCTACAGCTAGAAAGTCCTCAGCATGGGCTATACATAAAATACAGATCAAAATCTGTGAATGCTCCGATACTTGAGTGATGGGCATGGAACAAGAATAGAGAGCAAAGATACAGACTCTGATTGTTCTCAGCTCCTGAGCAGACGTGTACAGGACATATGAGATGCTACAACTACTGCAAACCAAGGCTGTCTGGAGTCCTGCCTCCAGCTGTCCTGTTGTGCCTCTCCTCCACGTATGGAGTTCAACGCAGCAGCATAAGTCAGCGAGAGGGGGATCCTGACATGAAACCAAGCAGCTCCATGCTGCAGAATGTGGGAGGTGGATGAGAAAGGCTTTCTGCTGGGGGTGGTTCTTTTGGGGTCTGGTGATCCTGGAGGGGTCCTGATGTTGAAGGGGGGAAGGAGAATTAGAGAACTGGACCCTGGGGGACAGGTCTCGAGCACCCCTCACATGAGATGAGGTCTTCAGCCCCAAAGACCTTGTCATTGTTAAGAACCATTAGTTTTCCCTTCTGCAAGCATTAATACTGCTGCCTTCTCTCTCTGCAGGGTGGTCTATCATGAGCTGGTGCTGACCACCAAGGAGTATATGCGCGAAGTGACCACCATTGACCCACGCTGGCTGGTGGAATTTGCACCAGCCTTCTTCAAAGTCTCTGATCCAACCAAACTGAGCAAACAGAAGAAGCAGCAACGGCTTGAGCCCCTGTACAATCGCTATGAGGAGCCCAATGCTTGGAGGATCTCTCGTGCATTCAGGAGGCGATGAGCCTGGCTCTGGCATGGGTTGTTTTTGGCAAAGTATTCCTGGTGGATGAGATTCTGCATTGTTTTAAAATCTCCTTTTCGGGACACATGCAGTTGAACCCAAATCCAGTTGCAGCTGAAATCCCAACTAATTCAGGCTTTAGTCTGATTTCCTATTCACTTTGTAAATATCTTCATTAGGGGCCAAAAGAACTGGACAATATCACTGATTCATGTCCTCTGCCCTTCAACTGCTACAGTTAGCAGGTCACTTCTCATGTCCAGGCTCACTCAGGTGTGTTGTATCACTTCCTCCTACTTCCAACCGTTTGCAAATCTGAAGGCTTTGAAATCTGGGCACTAATCAACAAAACTAACAAATGAGGCAATGATCTAAAAACCAGTTGTTTGTCAACTTGATTGTCTCCCATCTGACTGGATCTTCAGATGCTAGAATGGCCTGAGTTTCTAGCCACTCTGAAGAGGGATTGATTTCGGCTGACATGTCTGTTTCTGCTCTTGGACAATGACCAGTTTTCTTTGGCAGACTTCACCACTTGTGCTCAACCTCCTTTAACTTTTCCTTTTTCTTACTTGCTGTAACTATTTGTCTTTTACTTGAAATCAAAAACTCCTGCAGCCAGCTGTGGAGAGAGATTTAGTATCTGTGATTTGGAATAAGGTGGAAGAGATCCCCTGAAACCCAACCCAAGTGTCTGTTACACTTGGACAATGGCAGAGGTCAGACTGGTGGTCTTATCTTTCATCAGCATCTCCTGTGCACTGAAAACTAGAATATCACATGTTAATTAACCACATCCACTCTGCAGCGCAGCTCAGTCTGTGAACTTAAATGGTTACAGATGTCCCAGAGAGAGATTTTCTACACAATGTGTCATGTGTTTTGTTTCCTCTGACAACATTAGCTGACATCAGAACTGCTCTTTTTATACGATATTTTCTTAGGGCTAAAAATAGATTTCAGCAAAGACCTGCATAGAACAGTTGTTATGAAAATGTAATTCCAGAATGACTTGCCAGTGTGTGTGTGTTGTCATGTTGAAGCTGTACATAAACGTGTTTTATTTTCTTTCTGTTATGGTAATGCCCATGCTCAGACCTACCTTTTCAAAGCTGGAAATAGTTACCTGGCTCCAGAGCCAGAGACCCAAACTTTGTTACTTTTCTCAAGCTGGTGTATATACGAAGTGACTGGTGAAAAGTGCACAGAAGAGCTGACTGGTGTGATTTGCACCTGACTCTGTGAGCTACAAGACAACACAGTGATTGCTCACTGAAAATTGGGTACATTTGAAATCTGCATCTGTCTGTGAAGAGGGTAGTGAGAGGGATGGCATAAATATTGTTTGTTTTTAATATGTTGTACAAATGCCCTAAGTTCCTCAGAAGCCTTCACAAAGAAAATTATTATCAAAATAAACTTCTGAAACAGGAAACTGTTTCAGCATCAAATATGCACAGGGGTTTGTCCTTTGGTGGTGACAGAATGGCATCCAACGTGGTAAAACCTATTTGTGCTGCTGTAACTGTTACACTGATTCTGGTGAAACTTTGTATTTGAACCACATTTTTTAAAAGCCGGTGGAAGATTTGAGATATATTCACTGAGGGCTCAAGTCAGACAGCAGTGGGGCTCAGGGGGCTTCAAAACAAGATCTCGTAATTCCAAATTGTTTTTATTTCTCTTCCTGTTTGGAACAGCATTTTCTGTTTCCTTGGCTGGCTTGGGAGCTCGGCCCTTCTTTGGTAGGGGAATCAAAAGACAGAATTTTGTTTTCTCTTTTGGAAGTCATCAGTCGTGCTCTTGACTGGGAGTAGCTCTGCTCTTGCTGTAATTATACGCTCTCATTTGCAGTATTTTCCATGTGAACTGTTGGGCTCCAAGGCAGCGTGCACATGCCTTCCAGAACTGAACTATGAAACAAACATGTTGGTTTACACACAACCCTTTGCAACAGGCTTTATAGACCTGTCCTGCTTGGAGATGTATCCACTGGCAGATGCTAGAAAGTGGTTACCTCAGTCACTGTACCCATGGAATTGGAGTCAGAAGGAAGCACAGTCACTACAAAGGTTTCTAGTCTAAGGTTAAGCAACTGTTCAATGATATCTGTAGATTCTGGGGCTAGAAAGGGTCATTATGAGCATCTAGTTTGTCCTCAAGTATAACACAGGACATAGAATTTCACTCAGTGATTCCTCTAGGAGGCCCATCTGCGGTTAGTCTAAAGAATAAATATTTCAGCAGTGTGCATGTAACTAAGCTCTGGGAAAAGCAAGGTGACAGAAGGTCTGAGGACTTGTCTATGTTGGAAGGTTATACCAATATAAGGTAAAATGTGAATTTAAATCAATATAGGTATACTAATGTAAGCCCCAGTGTGTAGGCACTTGGATTCTGGTATGAGTGGTGTTAGCTTATATCCATTTGAGAAGGTGTTTAAACCAAAAAAGCCACTTTTTCACTAGCATAAGTGTGTCAACAGAGGGGGTTAAACCAGTATAACTGGTAAAAACTTTCCCATGTAGACAGGCCTGAGGGAACTCTTGACCCAGAGCAGTGTATGTAGAGCCATACACATAGTCTCCTCATCCATCCCTCTCCACCACTGGAGATCAGAGTCATAGAAATGAGCCATCTCCTTATACTTCTGCAGCCCTGGTTGTGGTGCTGGGGATGATAGCAGAGATATTTTCATGAACATGATGTGATAGGGTGTACTGGCTCTAGCTTCTCATCCCTGGCAGCAGCAGGCTTATGCGTATGGGTGTGGGGGTGGGAGAGAACAATATGCCCTCAGGCCAGGGTGGCTCTCTGCTTCCTGTTGCAGTTGGATGAAGTGCTTGCATAAAGCCATAAGCTGTAATTAAGCAGGGAAATGGCTGCAAAAGCATCCTTGTTAACTTTATAGCTGGTGGCGGAAGGCAAGTTACAGTTAAGCACAGGGAAAACCAGGGATGCAGATCTAGGAACCCAAGGATTAAAAATGTATAACCAAACTGCTACAATAGTCAGTGGGCAGGCTGCCATCAATGCTCAGGATCTGGGTAGGCAAAGGGCTGCCTTGCCCTGCCCTCTGCTAGCTGGCTATAGCATCATGTGTCCTGGTATCAGCTGCTTTATTCAAAAGGCTTTTCTGTTGAAGTCCAAGAAGCTGCAATCTGAAACACTGCTCTTCTCTGGAGCTTTGGGCTCTGACAAAGAGGAGCTTGCAGCCTCTCCTGCCCAGTTCACGTCAAAGTCTCTATGGACTTTCCACTTCTAGAAGCTGGGAGTGTTAACTCGTGGAGCACCCTGATGCAAGGTGCAGTAACTAGCCTCAAGTAAGGTCACTCCCACTGGTTTCTCAGAGGTTGGTGTGATGTTCTCCTACCCCCAAGTACAAGAAGCTCCAGCCTGCTCCCCTCCAATTCTGTTGAGTTCAGTGGTGAATCTTTGTGGGGGGACACAACATGCAGTGCACTTGTCCAAACTCCAGCTGCACATGCTGAAGATCTGCAGTCCACTTTGTATGTGTTGCCTGCATACAGCCTGCTTGTCACATAAAGTATCTTGGACAAAAAATATCAAACTTCTCTCACACGCACACTCTCTCTCCAAATAAATCAACCTTTTGCCCTTAATCCAAGAAAGATAAATAAGACTTTTACAGGCAGCCCCACACGTGTTCCATCTGTTATAGCAACTGCCTTCCCCTCATTTAATGGGCTTGTTACCAGACCCATTGTGACAGCAGTATGCTGCCATACAATGAGAGTTTTGTTTTCTCCTAATTCGGTTTTCATGAGATTTTGTGACAATTAGAGAGAGGGTCACGATACTGACCCATTAGCAGTTTGGTGGAATTTCTCATTTATGAATGTATTGTTCTTTCAGGCCAGCTGGGAATATGATAACTGAGTATCTGAATCTCCAAAATGTGTTTGTAGGTGTATGTTCTGCAGCATGCATAAATCCTGTAGCTGGTCTGACCATAGGCTTGGGGTGAAGAAAGCTGCACACTAGTTTATTTAAATTCAGAACAATCACACTGTGCTTGTGGCTGGTGAGCAGTTGGCTCAGTCAAAGTGCAGTTATACACCAAAAAATGCCACTCAAAACAGCACCTCCCTGTTTGCTGTAGATGTGTGTCCTGATCGTGTCTGTGTTCAGTGTTATCTCCCTTCTACTGGGACACAGGCAGGGGGAAGCTATTTGCCCAGGGTCACTTTGAGTCAGTGGCAGAGATTAGGTGCCTGACTCCCAGTCCTGTGTTCTAACCGCTCTACTTCTCTTAGTTCATGCTCACTTAGCACAGCTTAGGCACTCACGTACCCTAGAGACTGAACTGTGCTTGCTGCAGGTTTGTTCAGACATGGTGTCTCACACGGGCTTGATAGAATTGTGCTGGAGAGGATGTTTGTTCCTTCCAAGATGGCTGAGGTTGGCATGATTTTAGCACAGGGGACAGGGCCGGCCCACAACATTTCATCTGAGGCAGGGAGCTCAAATGATGCCCCCATTCCCCCTTGCTTGGGCCAAAACTTTGAAAGGTCTCAGTTCTGCCTTTTTCCTCTTCTACTCTCATGGTACTCTCTGCTACCTACCCCAATAAAGGAGAACTAACAACTTAAAATGCCTTGTTCAAAAATTTTAAGTAACACTTTGCTGTTCAGGTATTTAAAAGTTATGTAACTTTTCTTATCTGCATAGTAAACACTGGCATTTTTATCTGAATATTCGAAGTGGTGCTTTCCATGTCTTCTTGGTTGCAAAGATTTGAACTGCTTCCTGAAGGTCCACAGTCTGGTCCAGCTCATGCTCTATTGAGATGGTTGCAAGGCTGACCAGCCTCTCCTGTGTCATTGTGGAGCGTAGATGTGTTTGTATTAACTTCAGCTTGGAGAAGCTGCGTTCTCCACTGGCAACTGTTACAGGAAGTGTTAGAAATATGCGCAGAGCAACAAAAGCATTTGGAAAGAGGGTGGTCATCTTATTTATGTACATATATTCCAGAACAGCCTTTGGAGTTGATCCTGCTGAAATGTATCTTGAAAGGGCTTTCAGTTCATCACCTAAATCACTCGCATCAATATCGCAGATGTCATCATGTGTCAACACTGTCTCTAGTGCCCTGCATTGCTGGTGTAGGTCTTATTCAGGTATAGTGAAGAGTTTTGGAATATCATACTACATCCCAAATATACTGCTGTGGTCCTTGGGCGGCATGAAATGTTCTTCAACTGACTGTATTGCATAATCTAGCACCTGGTTAAAGAATTCAACTTTGAATTGTTGTTTGGGGTCTCGTATGGGATTAATCCCGTGCTTCGTAATCAAAACGTCGTCTTCTTCGGTGACTTGTATTTTTGAATGGACGGGAAAATAGCTTCAGTTTGAAGTTCCTCTGCCAACTTCTGTTCACTCTTCAGAATGTTTTGAAATCCCTCATCTACCCGGTAAGACTGTAGGTAAGACTTTGCTTTGTCCAGTTGTTCCATTGCTCCAGATATTCCAAGGTCAACACCTTGGGAGTCTCTTGTGTACAACATTTATTTCAAACAGTATGTCATGCCACAACACTAAGCCCGACAGAAATTTGAAGTTCTGTATGTTTCTGGTGATTCCATTTCCCTCTGCCACTGTTCTCCCACGAACAGTTCCTGTCATAGCATTATCCTCCATAATGGCAACTATGGCATCATCTGTCTTTCCAATTTGGAGTTTGATAGGCTTTATCGCCTCCACTCGACTTTCCCATTGTGTGGCACTTAAGTGGTTTCAGTGTCAGAGAGGATGTTCCCAGATGTTGCTTCAAAATTTGCCATCGATGAGTGGATGCAGAGAAAAATACATAGATGCTTTGAATTACATTACAAAATTCAGCAGCCTCATTAGAAACTGATGCTGCATCACTGGCCACTAAGTTCAATGAATGAGAACTACATGGAACAAAAAAAGCTCAAGGGTTTAACTCTTGGATCTGTGTGTGCACTCCTCTGTTCTTTCCTCTCATGTTGGCACCATTATCGTAGCACTGACCTCTGACGTCAGCTATTGCAATTCCCATATCGTCCAGCTTTTTAAGAAGCATATTTGTCATAACAGCTCCTGTAGTATTATCAATGTAAATAAATTCTAGAAAATGCTCTCTGACAGTCACCATTGCGGGGACATTTTCACTAGGTTCTGTTGTTGTTACAAAATGCACCATTAAAGTCATTTGTTCCATATGGTTGATGTCAGGTGTGCAGTTCAGAATAACAGAGTAATATCTTGCTGACTTCAGATCTGCCACAATCTTCTGTTTGACTTTTGTTGCCAGTAACCGTGTGATCTCATTTTGAATTGTTTTTCAAGGTAATGGTGTGTGTACATTTCTTGGGTGGTGACTTTTCGTAGATGCTCCTGGAATACAGCATCAAACTCAGTCATCAGCACCACAATTTTAAGGAAGTTTCCATTGTTGCAGCTGATCTGAAGTGCCACGCAGTGCTAGGTTTTGGGTAGCAAGCATTCTCACAATGGCAACGAGCCTTTTCAGAACATTTTGCCAGTAAAGAGACTGATGCAATCTTCTCTTGATACTGATAATCTATGTTGGCCTTTAACCTTAGTCTCATCTCAAGCTCTTTCCGCCTATGGAATGCTCTTGGGTGATTTGCTGCCGCCTTATGGCATGCCAGATTCCTAGCCAGATTTTTCCAGTCCTTTGTTCCAGTAGAACCCAATATGGCTGGAACATTAAACTGGAAGAGTTCACAACAGAAACACTATGCAGCATTCTGTTTTTTTGAGTATTTAAGCCATGGCTTCTGCACTCTGTCACCATTGGGGATTTCACACCAGTAATGTTTTGGATGGAAACTTCTATTTTCATTGTCTTTGGGGAACGTGAAGTTTTTCACTTGCTGTGGCCCATGCAGTACAAGGAAGTCCCTCAGGCTACTGCTCAAGTGGATCCACAGTCCTGGGTCATCTAGACTTAAGGAACTAAACTCAGCAGCAGCTGTTTCTTGCGCCTCCACCACACTTCTTTGATCTACACTTTTCATCAGGAATGTGCATGGTTACATCCATCTGAGATGGAGATATGGATGCTGCAGTAGCTGCCAGGTCACCTGCTCCCTGACAAACTGGAAGATCAGGCATCTCCTCACCACTCCCATCCTCACTGGGGCCGGAAGGCTCACCGTGAACATTTGTGTCTGTATCTCAGGAGAGCTCCTTCTTGTTTCGATAGAAAAGCTTCCTTTGCTTGCTTTCTTTTTCTGAATGCTGCCCCAAGGGGCGTTTTCTTCTTTCGCTCATGACTGCTGTTCTGTGCCAGCTATAGTGGCTCTCAACACTCCGTTGAAGGGGACAAATAAGCAGGCTGATAGCAGGGCCTGAGTGAGGCAAGATATCAGTGTCTTAAGGGCCTAACTGGCTCCTACTACTTCAGTTGACTGCCAGTTCTCCTCAAGTGGGTTCAGGGAAGCAGCAGGAAACAGGAAGCTCCCGGAGAAGCTGGTGGGAACCAGTCCAGGCTCCTGGGGGTGCTAGAGAGGTACAGAAGAGGCTCCTCCTCCTCTCTCTCCCTGCGGCTCCTGCGGCATTGTTATCTCCCTCTCACATTTTCTTCTGCCTGCCTGCTATGTCTCTTGTGCCCTCCTTCCTCCAGAACAGCACTCCACCATCTCTGTGCATCCAGAGCAGAGAGAATACATATTGACCAGCAGCAGACACAATTTTCTACACTCTGGGTCCTAGTGGTGCCCCCCACAGTCTAGCACCTGAGGCGGTCACCTCAGGGTAAGGCCAGCCCTGACAGGGGACAACAATATTTGAAAGAGCAACTTTACTATCAGAAACCACGAGAGCCTCTAGTGCTGGCAGCTAGGCCCTAGAATGGAGTGTGATCTATGGCAGTGTGTAGATGCAAACCACAGTGTTTGGTCACAGCCATAATAGAAAACTGATTCAAGTCCCATGACTCAAACCAGCCCGAGTGACAGGGTTTCTGTCTAAGGAGAGCAATGGCATAAGGCCACTGTTTGATTTCCTTCAAGTTTGGAAAAATAAATTCAAGCCACTTATTTGATTCCATCTCCTGATGGAGAAGTCTGTGACGAGCTTTGGGCTACAGCTGCTCGCCCTTCACTCTCTCTCCATCAATTGGATACTTGAGTCAACACAAATACATGTGAGGTAAGCAGCCCAGCCTGCGCATCCCACTTAGCGCTAGACCCAGCATTCAAAAATCATGTGACTGTCTTAAAATCATGAGGTTGGGTTTTTTTAAAGTCACTGTTTGGTTCTTTTTCTTTGCCTTTTTGCACTTGCTTCATGTTTTTCAAGCTTTTCTTCACAACCATGAAGGCTAGAAACTTACTTAAAAAAACCAAAACCAAACAGATTGTCAGGCACTCTCTTGCTTCTGGAAGCTGCGGCTTTAAGAAAAACAATTATCGTGAGATTCAGCAATGCTGGCATCTTGGCTGGAGCTCAGATGGGCTGCACAACCTTCAAGGACGCAGTCTGCCAAGAAAGGCTGGGTTCTGGCTGTGCTATGAATGATCTGTTCCTGCAGCAGTAGGAATGGGGCGCTACTCCTGAGCAGGTTTCTCACTGTTATATTAGAATGGTCACTAGCTAACGCGATAGCTCAGGATGGAAAACACTTTCCGTTACAACCCTCGTTTCCCACTTGCAGAACTTCCTGCAGCATTCACCGCTGTGGTGTTTGCTACAGATATCTTTCCCAAAACAGGAGTTCTGAGCAACTTCCCTTCCAAGTTTTTTTAATTATAGGAGAATGAAAGAGAAACAACATTTTTGTTGGAAAAAAATTTCTAAGCTTCCCTTTATGTGCAGGGCTCTGGCCAGAGACTGACCCCCCGCAGAGGCCTGCCTGGGCCTCTGCTTGGTTTGTATTTGAAAGATCAGGAACTTTGAGCACCGTGTGCTCAGGAAGTGTGGTAGGGCTTTGCAATTGGGCAATCAGGTGACACTAACATGTCATGTGATAAGGGTGCTGACCCTTTCAACCCTGACCCCAGTCACATGACGGGTGGCAGGCAATAAATTCAGTCTAAGATCAGTGGGGGTGGTGTGTGCCTGCAGTCAGTGAGTGAGAGGGGAGCTTAGATGGGTTCCTCTGTTGAACCTAGAGATAGGGCAATGGGTGGGGTTTGCCTTTTCACCCTGCAGCCTCCTGGCCCCAGGCAATCCCTTGTGTCCCCTCAACCAGTGCAGCTGCTGTAATTCTAAAGCCTGAAATCCGGGTTTGGGTCTGATCTAGCGCAGGATAAATCCCCTGAATTCAGCAGGAAAAGGAGGCAGCATCTACCCCAGCTGAGGATGGGTGTGAGGGGCAGAGGGGTAGAAATGCCAATGTAGGGTACAGCCCTGTGCTCCCCTTGGCTGACTTGTGCCTGCTAATATGTGGCAGAAAACTGTCACTTCTAGGGCTCTGGCCTTCCCTCCCCCCTATTTATTTTCCCAACGATTTCCCTGGAGAAGATCCAACAGACAGAGTTTGCACAAACTGCAGAGGTTTAAAGCAAATCCCAGAAGGGGGAACTACCAGCTCCCAAATCCTCTGCCATTAACAAACAGAAATGTAGAGCCTATGAGAGGATAAATAGTGGGAAAGACAAGCTGAGGAGCCAGGGATCCTGTTTCCATTGTGTGTGGACAGGTGGGGGGATGTGGGGAAGGTTTGTGTAAAGCACCATTACTCGTCTGTGGTTTGTAGCAGTCAGGCTGTGGTGGAGCTGCCCTGGTCCCATCTATTTTCTTTGGCCAGGAGCAGAGCCAGGTTGAGGAATGATATCAGTGACAGCTGGAGCGAAGCAGCCACTTTCCTGGTGAACAAGGGCCTAGGCAGCATTACTTACATAAAACTAGTCTAAGCAGCAAAGAATCCTGTGGCACCTTATAGACTAACAGACATTTTGGAGCATGAGCTTTCGTGGGTGAATACCCACTTCCTCAGATGCATGTAATGGAAATATCCAGGGGCAGGTATATATATGCTAGCAAGCAAGCTAGAGATAATGAGGTCAGTTCAATCAGGGAGGATGAGGCCCTGTTCTAGCAGTTGAGGTGTGAAAACCAAGAGAGGAGAAACTGGTTCTGTAATTGGCAAGCCTATTACTAGTCTAAAACTAAAACTAGTCTGACTCTCCCTGAGTCCAGCAGAGGGAGCGCTGAGTTCAGCATTCACACACAAGGGGCGCAGAAATTAAGGAATTTCCCCACGCTGTGGAAAGTGGTAGAGGTTTGCCTTGGCAGTTTGTGTGATGAGATCCTTTGGTTCCAATCTATAGGAGCCTGTAGCCCATAGGATTTGGGTTCAGACAAACTCCAAATCCAGCTGCAAAATGCAGCTGGAACGAGCAAGTTTCACCCTGAAACCCTGATTTAAATGCAATGCTATAAAGTGAATGCCAATCACCTGCTCTGCTCCTGTGTGACAAAAGCAGGCAAGTTTCCTGCAGTCTCTTCTCCTGGTGCTGCAAACATTTTGCTCAGCTCCATGATTGACACCTGTCTTCCTCTCTTAAACCATTCATCCTTCTAAGAGCTCTTCCCTCCATGAGATCTAGTTCAGTTAGTTCAGGGTAGTTTGGAGTTTTCAATTCAGTGGGTGCAGCTGGGATCTAGCACTGAAAGTCAGCCAGTGGGCTGTGATGTTATTGGAAGCTGGTTTGTGACCTAGACTGATGGGAAGAGTCCTCACTGCTGACAGCTCTAAGTAGGCAGAGGTAATCACACACAACCAGAGCAAAAGTGCAATAGCAACAAGCAGCACCTGCAAGGAGCATGAAGCTAATTCCGAAAAGTGGAAACATGTAGCATGAAATGACAGATCAATGAGCAATAATGGAGAAGGGAATTTCAGGGACAGATGCAGTAGTAATGTGCTGAATAAACAGGGTAGTGGCAAATCTTTCTCAAGGTCTTGCATGAAAGGCTCTTAAGCAAAGTAAGAAGTCATGGAATCAGAGGGATTCATAGATCAGTAACTGGTTAAAAGATAGGAAACAAAGGGTAGGAATAAATGGTCAGTTTTCAGGATGGAAAGTGGTAAACAGCAGAGGCTCCCAAGGATCTGAATTGGGAGCAGTGCTGTTCAACATATTTATAAATGACCTGGAAAAGGGGTAAACAGTGAGGTGGTAAAGTTTGCAGATATAAAATTACTCAAGATAGTTAAGTCCAAAGCTGACTGTGAACAGTTACAAAGAGATCTCACAAAACTGGGTGACTAGGCGACAAAACGGCAGATGAAATTCAATGGAGATAAGTGCAAATTAATGCACTCTTGGAAAACATAATCCCAGCTGTACATACAAAATGATGGGGTCTAAGTTAGCTATCACAGCTCAAGAAAGAGACCTTGGATTCATCCTGGATAGTTCTCTGAAAACATCTGCTCAGTGTGCAGAAGCAGTTAAAAAAGCTAATAGAATGTTAAGAACCATTAGGAAAGGGATAGATAAAACAGAAAATATCATAATGCTACTATATAAATCCAGGGTACACCCACATTTTAAATACTGCATTCAGTTCTGGTCACCCCATCTCAAAAAAGATATATTAGAATTGGAAAAGGTACAAAGAAGGGGAACAAAAATGGTTAGGGGTAGGGTACAGCTTCTGTATGAGGAGAGATTAAAAAGCCAAGGACTGTTCATCTTAGAAAAGAGATAACTAAGGGACGATGTCATACAGGTCTATAAAATCATGAATGAAGTGAAGAAAGTGAATAAGGAAGTGCTATTTATGCCTTCACATAACACAGGAACCAGCAGGCTTATAACAAACATAAAGAAGTACTTCTTCACACAATACACTGTCAACCTGTGGAACTCATTGCCAAGGGATGTTGTGAAGGCCAAAAGTATAACCAGGTTAAAAAAAGAATTAGATAAATTGGTGGAGGATAGGTCCATCAATGACTACTAGCCAAGATGGTCAGGGATGCAACCCCATGATCTGGGTGTCCCTAAGCCTCTGACTGTCAGAAGCTGGGACTGGATGGCAGGCTGGATCACACAATAATTGCCCTGTTCTGTTCATTCTCTCTGAAGCGTTGGGCACTGGTGGGAGGCAGGAAGCTTGGGTAGATGGATGATTGGCTGTTCTTATGTCTTCAGTGCAGACAAGTTTCTGGATGGGGTTGGGACAGCTGCTGAGTTTGGACCGACAGGGCTGCTGCCCTCGCTGAGTCAGTGCTTTGCTCTTTCATTCTGTCTGGCTCATTTAACATGCTGGTGGGCACTTCTCCTTCTGCCCTTCCATGAGTATATCAGCTATCAAGATACACAGAGATCGATATTCATTGTATCAAGTGGTCTCCAGTGTTGTAACGGATTACGATATTTCTGTGATTGAAATGCAGAGGAGGAGGCAAGGTATGGATATCATTAGGGCTGATTCATTTGACAGAACGAATCTCCTGAGAATATCAGCAAAGTTCATGCCAACCTTCTTCTCGGGGGCTTTATGCAGCTGTAAATTGTTACAAGGACTCAAACATCTCAATATTGTCACATGAATCCCCCTGGGGCTGGCCTAGGGACACATGACACGTGACCTAGGGAATGTAGTCTGACTTGTTCCTAGGTATGCTTTGTGGCAGCTCTCTCGCTGCAGTGGGGGCAGGGTATGTGCAGAGGGAACCGGCTTCCTGTCCCAAGCTCCCATCCCAATGTTCAGATATGGTGAAGCAGAGAGGATTTGTGGTCTACGGGGCTGAGCCCAGAATAGGGAGCATGTGACTCTTGCGTCCCACTCCTGGCTCTGGCACTGACTACTTCTAGAGCATCGGGGAAGTCACTTCCCTTCTCGATGCCTGTTTCCTTCTGAGTAACGTAGGGTGAATTATCTTGACCCACCTCATGGTGGGGCTGGGAGGGCATCATGGGGTCACAAGTGAAGGTGTAGTTCGCTCCAGAGTCTCAGTCCATGTTACATGTCACTGCCCTGTCCGGTGGGATTTCCTTGCCTGGGAGAGCAAGGGGTTACTGTCCCAGTGGCTGTTGGGTAGATTGTCTGCTTAATGTGCTCCAGTCCCTCCTTTAGCGTTAATGGGACTGATGGGCCAGTATCCAGCTCACTCTAAACTGGTGACCTGCTTTGCACTGAGTCAGCATTGAGAGGCAGGGTGTCCCCAGAGCACAGAACCCAGCTCTGCCTGAGGGACTCTGCTCTCTGGCAGAGGCAAGTGGGAGGAAGAGAATGTTCAGCAGCAGCGTGCTGGGCTGTCAAGAAGATGTTATTTGGAAACATGCATAACAGTTGAGGAGAAGCTATATGTTCATGCCAACACTCCCCCTGTCATGTGACCTCTGGGACTCTGACCCAGGTCAGGGGATTGGGGCCAGGCAATAATCCCTTTCCAACAGCATGTGTCTCGCCTGTATAGTGCTGCAAATGCTGCTTCACTCATGGTGCTAGGAAGCACTTTCAGAACCCCCAAGCAGAATGGACAAGGCACTTTAAATTATTGCATCTGACCTAAGCAACATATAATATAACCCTCCTCTCCTAATCCTCTCCTGTTCACTCATGGCTCCACCTTCAATAGGAATTTTGTTGCTGCCTGTGTCCTTCAGTATCTCCATTCATTAATATTTCAGAGTAGGAGGATTTTTTTATGTTACCAACAATTTCTTATGTAGCCTGCATGAGAAAGTGCTCTAGCCACACTCTGATGCGAGTGTAGTTCTGCATGGCCGTCCTTTAATATTAGGATTAATTCCCTCATCCCATACAGCGTATTCTAAGGGTACATCTGGGACAGACGGTAACGTTACGTTAATTATTTAGTATGACCAGAAAGGAACTTTGCATCAGACTCTGAGTAGTAGATTTATGATGCTTCCTGCTGGGCTTTGTATTATTCCTACAGCAGGAGTAGCTGTGGGGCTAGAGCAACAATAGAAACTGCTCTGAAAATAGAAAATCCACATTAGGAAAAACTAAATCACAAAGAATTATCATGGAGAATTTATTTCCAGTTGGTCCTGTAGCATAGTCACATTTTAGTGGATAATTCACCAGGCTGAAATGAGAGGTATAATCAGTAATAATGGAAAAGATGGTGAGAACTTTTCAGTATACGTATTGTACCCAGTGTCTGGCTCTTTGTCATGATCAGAATTCCTGTGACAGAACCCATGACTTTTGGCAGTTTCACAAAGAATATCATGGGCTTTCTGCCCCATCTGCCCGTTAGGGAACAAAACTTTTATTGTGAATTTTTCTAATGGGTTGGGGGAGGTTGTATGTTTTGCTAGCTTGACGTGCTTTCAGGCAATTAACTGCAGCTAACACATTTAAGGAAATCTACTGTAGTGACAGTAACATGGGAGTCCAAGGGAAAACTCCACTCTGTTTGGACCCTACTGTGCTTTAGAATTATCTCTGTAACAAAAGAACTGCTGCTGCTTTAACACACTGACTAGCATGTGCAACATTATGTAGGTCAGGCCCAGGATTGACAAATGTTTTATCTGGTTGGAACAATACTTGCCTCTCAGGTGCAGAGTTAGGGATGGAAGATGTGGGCTTTAACATCTGAGCAGCTCCCTCACTAGTCACCTGCCCCAGCAGTCTCTTGCTGAGCTGGAAACACAGAGTGGATTTATTGACTCCCAGGGCTCTGATCTGCTGATTATACCTCTGTCCTTCAGAGCTCACTCCTCCTTAGTTATGAGAACCTGATCTCACCAGTTCCCAGACCCACCCCCCATGTCTGTCCATACTACTGCAGTGACTTGAAAAATCCAAAGAGAGACACAGGTTTAAAATTTTGCCTGAAAGTGGATTAGTCCCCAAAATACTCTTCTCGGGCTGGCTGGACTGAGCACTAGCATAGAAATTGCAGCATAATGTGTATGCAAAGCACTTCGGGATAAGAACAAAAGAATGACCTTGCTGGGCCAGACCAATGGTCCACCTAGCCCAGTATCCTGTCTTCCAACAGTGGTTGGTGTCAGATGCTTCAGATGGGATGAACAGAACAGGGCAATTATTGAGTGATCCAGTCCCTGTCATCTAATCCCAGCTTCTCGCAGTCAGAAGATTAGGGACCCCCAGAGCATGGGTTTGCATCTCTCACCATCCTGGCTAATAACCATTGATGGACCTATCCTCCAAGAACTTATCTGGTTCTTTTCTGAACCTAGCTATATTCTTCACAACATCCTCTGGTGGAGTTCCACAGGTTGTGTGAAGAAGTACTTGCCTTTGTTTTAAACCTGCTGCCTATTAATATCATTGGGTGAGCCAGGGTTCTTGTGTTCCTTATTCACTTTCTCCACACCATTCATGAGTTAATAGACCTCCATCATATCCTACAGGGTGAAATACACTAGATAAAGGCAAGCTACCACTGTTCTTAATTTTCATGAGGCAGCAAGTGCAACACCAGGAAACATAGGGGGCTAGCTCAGATCCTTTTTCACAGCTGCACCGTTTGGTTCCTAGAATAATAATTTAAGATATATGTATCTCCTAGAGCTGGAAGGGACCTTGAATCCAGCCTCCTGCCTCCACTAGCAGGACAAAGTACTGATTTTTGCCCTAGATCTCTATGTGGCCCACTCAAGGATTGAACGCAATACGCTGCATTTTGCAGGCCGATGCTCAAACCACTGAGCTATCCCTCCCCCCAAGAGAAAAGAGAGAAAAGAATCTTTAGGAATGTACAAGACCTTCCTGGGGGCAGGAGGCAAAGTTGCAGCAAAGAAGAATTCCTGGGCTTAGAGATGGCTCCTGTGCCAGTTGCTGGCTGGATCCAGCATTTCCTAGGCTGTTTCTAAAGCTCAGCTGAGGGGATGACTGTGCCTCCCACATCCTCCCAGGATGGCTTTTCTCTCTTACCCCTGCTGTGCACTCGGGTGATGTCATCCTGCTTGATACTGCCTTATGGCACCTTGTTCTATTATATGGGCAGCTCTGCAGCTAGCGTGTGGGAGCTCAGTCATAAGCTGGCCCCACACTGCGCCCCTAGTGCTCATAGTGACACTTTCCAACAAGAGGGTGGTGGTACGGAGCAGGCTCAGGAAAAGACCATTTTAATTAAAATAACAGAGCTGAGATCCAATGGCAGGAGCCTGTATCAGCCTGGGACTGCGCAGAGGAATGTGGGGGATGTTCTCTGCCGAGGCAGATAGCTACTCCGCTGGCACCAGGTGCGGCAGGAAACTACCGATTTCATTGTGTACTGTCCGAACAATGATCGCTTAGCCAGATGGCAGTGCCCCCTCCCCCCCCAAGGCAGGCTGGGCTGATACAGGTACAGTTATTGAAATAATGAACTTTCCTTCTTCCCGTGTCCCCTAAAGCCCTCAGTCTGTTCCTCCTTCATCCTGTAGCAACACCCCGGGGGACACCACAAACCCAGTTCCTGGCTTCACAGCCAAGAAGGGGCTTCTGCAGCAGGAGCTGCTATAGTTCCTTCCAGGCAAGCGCCGTAGAACACACCAGGAGTTGCCAGAGCAGGGATTTCCCCACCCCTGCAAACACTGTAGAGCCAGGACAGAAACAAGTGGACTTTCCAGCCAGTGAATCTGCAGACCCCACCCCCTGCACATTGGTGTCCGGCCTCTCAGCTGGAGTTTAGAGTCCCCAGTGCCCTGCTTACACGCAGCACCTTCATGGGCTTTATTAAGCACAGGGAATCACTCACAGTCTCTAATGCTGAAGGTCAGGCTGGGAGGTAGCTGTACATGTGTGTTACAACACAGCTCACAGCCCCACTGTGCTGTACCTACCAAAATATCAGCGTTTAATCCAGGAGGATGGTAGGCTCTCACCCTGCATGGGGGGGAACTGGCAAGGGTGGAGTGGGGTGGAGGCTAGCACCGTTGCAATGGAAAAATTGGGTGGGTGCAGCCTCTTGGGTCATTCCCGGTAAACTGCATGCATGTGCCAGGTGGGTGGGGACGGATGAAAACGAGAGCAGGATCTGTGGGAACTGGAGTGGCTGCCACGGTGCCAGGTAGGAACTGGGGTGATTAGGCTGGTGCCAGCAGCAGCTACACTTGGGGAGAGAAATGAGTTGCTGGGTCCCCCCCGCTTCCCAGTCTGGAGCTGGGAGCCACCCCTCCCTTGCCAAGTCTCAGCAGCTACCCCTGCAGAGCACCCACCTCGCTCTTCTCTCCTATCCCTTCAACCCTTCTATTTAACATGAGCTTCCACCACCTCTGACCCCATGCACCTGCCTGTGATGAGGGTCAAGAGGCCCACGGTCAGGAGAGATTCAGCTCAGAAGTAAATTCACCTGGCTTGTGACTCTCCAAGGTTCCCTCCTTCCCAGGCTGCGGCACTCTATAGCGGAAGGAGATGGACAGAAGGTTTGTGGTGGTGGAAACGGACTAGGGGGATTTGGAACTCTGGACAATCCTTCTCCTGTGGGGAAAGCCCCAGGCCTAGAGCTTCCTAGCCAAGGCACACGAGCAGCCGTCTGCTAACAGCCTCACACAGAGAACATGGAGACAGGGTGGGGTGAAGCACAGCGGGTTCTTTTATTCGGGTCTGAGGATGGTGAATACAGACAGGGTCAGGGAGGAAGTAAAGAGTCTGCTGAGTGTGGAGTCATGACAATCACCTTCTCTCTTCTGGGCATTACCACAATATTAAAACTCCTGCCTGTCCAAGTTTAATGGGAGAGTCCCAGCATCACCCTCGCATGACAAGACTCCCACAGGCACAGCCAGCGTCTCCAGTCGTCTTCTTCTCTTGCCCCATTGCCTCCTGGTGTATTTTTCTCCCCAGCCCACCACTGCCCTCTCACCTGCTTCCTGCCACCCAGGCAGTTGTGCAAAGTGCGCAGGCCCAGCTCCCTCAGTGCAGGACTCCTGGGATGCCCTTTGCAGGCACTCAAAGCCGAAGGTGCTCACTGACTCCTGAGGCTACGGAGCCCACTTCTGAGGAGTGGAAAAACCACAAAGATTTGTCCAGGTATCACAATCTCTTCCTGAGTGCAGACATGTGCACTCTCTCAGCCCTCCTGCAATGGAAAGGCTCTGCTGGACCACCAACTTCCCTTTTAAACAGGGACTTATGCGGTGCTGTGACAGAAGCAATTTAACATGCAGAGGAAGCCTAGCATGGTGCCAGTGTGAATACAAGTCATTCACTCTGGGTTTCTTGTCTGCACAGCCTGGCAGGGAACAGAACAAAACACTCCATTTTCTCACTTAATATTAAGTTTATAAATCTAATATTTGCCCCCATCATCCATCCAGCAGCAGCCAGCCCTGGGCAGGCTTGAACAGCTCAAATAGCATTTCCCATGGAAACATTTGCAGCTAGTATATTGGTAAAGCAACTCTCAGCACCCTGACAAAGGCCCAGTAAGACTGGAGCCGATGCTGGGCTGTAGGGTGAATCATGCATGGGAGGGGCAGGGTGGGGATTGTGGGAAGGGATTTCTGTAATGCCCCGCATTGTAATTTGTAAAGCTTTATCTGAACAGGGCCTGACCCAAAATGATGGTTTAAAGCGCTGAGAGAATTCGCACCTTTATCTCAGGCAGCTGGTGCTAGCGCAGTCTTATAATGTACATTGTTTCTCAATGAGAGTTGACAGCAAATCATAAAAAGCAAATGCGATTAGCCAGGTACAAAAACTAAACACACAGTGAGAAAAAACATCCCCCCAAATATTTGGTATAAAACTTGCATGTGCCCAGCTCACACTGTGAGCCCATGATCTGCCACTGTGCCTGTCCCTGTCTCACCTGCTGGAATGGGCTGCAGCAGGGCAGACACGACTTGGGTTGGAGGATTTCACAGGAGCAGGTCACTAGTGCACAGAGTTCTGGTCAGTGACGATACCTTGGCCTACACCGAACATGAAAGTAAATGCACATCCCCATCTGGCTGAATCAATCCATACAAAGCTGCATGCTTATGCCAATGAGCCAAGCAGAGCAAGCTTAGATGGGAAGGTAGAAGAAGCCAGGGAGCTGAATGAAGGGGCACCGGCCAAAGATATAGACCAATTTATTGATTATAGTATTTTTTACACTCATAAATAATAAAAATAAGTGATGCCAGTGGGAAGGGCCCTCCTTTCTCCTTCACTTGTGGGGCAATGGAGAGTGAGCAGGGTGAGAGCTGCAGGCTGCAGAGGGCCAGAGGAGGAGGGAGGTTCTCACAAGGGTGCAGAGGAGCAGGCTGAGCACTTTGTAAATGGAACATCCCCACCACCCTGTGGGTCAGGGAGAGCTTCCCCTCCACATTTCCTCCGGGGCCGAAGTGAGGATCCCTGCCAGCTGCACAGACAGGAAGCTCCTGGGAAATCAGCCTCTTAAGCAATAGAAAAAAACTTTCCCTCCAAACTGCCACATGAGGCTGAGCCAACACCTTTCTGCCCTCAGGAGCCTGAAAGTCAGCCAGAGGAGCAGCAGGGTGCAAGGAAAGCTGAGCTCCACCACCCAGGCACTGCTGCTCCTGTGATCCTACTGTGGTTGTGTCTGGGTGAGGCTGCTTAGCACAGTGGAGGTAGGAGAAGGGCCCTCTCAGTGAGAAGGCTGGTAAAGCGTCTCCTAATCTCGTATTATGCAGCCGCTGCTGCATTAGCCAGTAGGGACCCCCAACAGCTTCTCATGAACTCCTCCTTTACCCCTCGCACATGCCCACCTGGGAAAGCCAGCTACAGATGAACAAGGAGAGTGTGGCTTTTTTGCAGAGCAAATGCCTCACATCCAGAGGCTGAGATTATTTTCTAACCTCCAGGGTTTACCCACATGCCCAGGAACAGCAGGTCTGACCAGCACTAATGGGTCTCTCAAAATTGCTGAGGATGTTTTTGGTGGAAGCTCTTCAGTTTTGAGAAGCCTGGCTGCTGTAGGTAGCCCCTGCTCAGTCAGGAGCAATCAGCAGCCCAGCCAGGGGCACCAGCATCCCTTTCCTCGGACTCCATCTCAGGCTTTGCTCTCTAGCTGCAAATTCCCAGTTATCTGCAGGGTTCCTCTGGCTCAGAGCCACACTCCAGGCCAGTGGAGTCCAGGGGCTCCATGGCTCACCACTGTGACGTTTCCTGTCAAGCAGACCAGAACCGTGCCAGCATTGGCTGGTAGCAGCTAATCCCCTTCCTATCGTTCCCAGTATGACAATAGGCTTCAAACACTAAACAGCCCAGAGATGAAGCATCCTGAGCAAGGAGGCACCAAGACAGGAGCAAATGCATCCAAGGGAAGAAATGTTCCCCATTCCCACTGAGCAGTTTGTATGGAACAAGTGTGAGCTGAAACCTTCAGCTCCCTACTGCCCTTCTAGGGACAGGCCTGTCCCCAGCCTGTAAAAAGTAGTGTGGCTAAGAACAGTGCTTGTAGGAAGGTTGGGTGTAGGAGTGTCGGTGTCTGGGGAAGTGAGGGCATTAACTGCAGTTTCATAGAATCATAAAATCAGAGGAGAGAGCCCAACAGGCTCCCATTTCCTCCCCACCCCACTCGGCGGGAGGCCAAGGTCAGAGACAGGATTGATGCTGGGGATGCGAGATAATCACACATTTAATGGACTGGAGGTGGCACTGGCTCCGGATGCTGCTGCTGTTCTGCCCTGACAGCACTGAGGTTTCTGTATTAGAGAGAGAGCCAGTTCAATTGCACCAAGTCTGGGGCCACATCCTGGGTGAATGAGATGCAGCCAATGTCTTTCAGAACCTCAGCTGCTGGCTAGCTGTCCAAGGATGGGCTTGCATCACCTCTGCCTGTTCAAAGGCAACTATTCAAAGAGTCTAGTGGAGCCCAAGCTGGCCAGGAAAGCTCTTATGCAGATCGATTACTAGCAAACATCTCCATAGATACAAACACAGTGGCTGTGCAGTGGGCTCCTGGTGGAATTAGTAGGGGTAGCTCTTGCTGTAAGGCTGGGAAGGGAGGCTCCCGAGGTCCTGGATGTAAGCCGTGTTCTCATCCAGGTGGGAGAGAGGAACAGTGTCTTCCTCGCTGATCTGCCGGTCAAACTCTGCTTTCAGGGTTGGCCGCTGATTGTCAGGGAAGGCCAGGGAGAAAAGGGCTTCAGGCTCACACACAAACTTGTACACATAGCGCTCTCCAGCAACCTGCAGGGAGGAGACAAGATGAATGCTACAGTCTCTGTCCCACCCACTCGTTATGCAGCTAGCTGCTCCCAGCGAATGACAGCAGCCATTGGCACGTGAGTTGTTCAGTGGGGGATGAGAGGGACTCTAGGGTGACCAGATGTCCCGATTTTATAGGGACAGTCCCGATTTTGGGGTCTTTTTCTTATAAAAGCTCCTATTACCCCCAACCTCCATCCTGATTTTTCACACTTGCTGTCCGGTCACTCTAGACCCCACAGAGCTAGGAAAGACTCTGGGCTCCTCTAGATCATCCCCACGTCAGAGAGGGAGTTTTCACCACTTCGCCCAGCATCCTCTGTGGCTGTTCTGGAATAGCTGCAGGGACGGTGACACCAGCTAAGCAGGCAGGGCATGTTGCAAGGGGCAGGTTTTCCCTTAGGGGGCTGGAAATGTGGAGGGCGGGGAAGAGACTCTTAACTGTAGGGATGGAGAACCATTCAACAAGGAGCAGGATTTGTCATGGGTTATCTTCAATTGCTGGACTTATGCTGTATTTATAGGTTATGTCAAGGCTGCCCAGAGCAGATGGATAGGTGCTACCTTTAGCCTTTTTATAACTCTAAGTAGCACTAACAAGAGCCTCCCTTGCCAGCTAATCCCGTGACAGGTGCCCTGACTGTTGTTAAGACGATCCCCCCTTGCTCCCCAATGCAGGTGTGCATGAAGAAAGCATGACCTCGCCCCCAATCAGCTTTCCCCTAGGATGCCTGGTTTCAGCTCCTTCAACCTTTCCTCAGTGGGTCTTGTTTCTTTGCTTCCTGCTCTGCGAATGGTGGGCCAGGGAGAGAGTTGCAGGGAAGGAGGGAACCTCAGGAAGTCAGGGGGTTCAGAACTTGCCATGAGCCAGCCAAACCTCCAAGACAAGTGTCAGGACGAGCATAGAACTTGGATCCCATCACAAACTGACCTTCTGCATGATGCCTTTCTCATAATAATAGCGAAGGGACCGGCTCAGCTTGTCATAGTTCATGGCTGGCCGGTTCTTTTGGATACCCCACAGCCTGGCCACCTGCAGGACAAAACACCAGGGTGCATTAATGTCTGTGAGCTCTGAGGGAAGGAGCACATGACAAATGCCTGTGTTTGTCTGTCTGGGAGATGTTCCATGTGATCCACTTCTGAGGGAAGAATGCTGCTCAAAAGGCAATATAAATAATAATTTATAGCAGGCAAACAATGGAATACAAATAATAAATACAGCACCATTTACACTTCACTGCAGCAAACAAGGAGGGCAAGGCTGATAAACAGAAGCTTCCTTTCATCACTGAGAGAATGTGTGTGTGCAAACGTCCCTGCGGCAATTGTATTGATGGAAAAAATCCATCAGTGGGTAAATATTGTCAGGCAATGAACTCCCTTTCTCGATCCCCAACATTCCGATTCTCAAAGTAAGGGGGTTGAGAATCCAGGATAATCCTGGGTGCTGAGTGGCTGACAAAAAGGTCACATGTTACTACAGGCTACATGCAAAGTGCTTGGCACTTTTAGCCAGTGCTTATATATTGGTGGGATACGCCCACAGCCAGGTCAGCACTGGGAGAGGGCCACTTCACCTGAAACCATCTTCAGCCTTGAATGATGAGCACTATTATACAAAAATGAGGCTGAGAAAACACTTGTAAATGAATGTTAATAGTGAAGTGACCCAGCAAAGTGACTCAGCCCATCTGCACTGCATATGTTCGTAAGAGCCTGGGGATTAGCTAGAGCAGCCACTAAACACAGCCATAAATCGGATCCTGACATTAATGGATGTTCCAGACACATTTCCCAGCTATTATCAGAGTTTATTGCTCTGTTTGGAACATGGTGGCACTAGATGTGATATCTCTGTTAATTGCAGTTCGAATCCATCCATCCCCAGATTAGGACATGGTTTCTCCCAGATTTTTATTTAAAATGCTGTGATCAATGAGGTACACTCCTGCCCCGGCTCTCAGAGACAGCATTGGGCACTGAACGCGAGGTAGGTGGCACAGAACCAATGTGGGACAGCCCAAGAGTAAAACCCCTTGGAAGGAGGAGACCAGCTGAGAAACCCACCAACTGCAGTTCCCTTTAGCAACTCTGAGATCCTAATGAGGGAGCTATTGGAGGGGAAACTGCCATCTCCTGTATCTGGGTCCCACTGACCTAGACTGTTCACCTGCTGGAGCTCATGGGGACGGCCATCATAAGGCTGGGATTTTTGGGCACGTAGCTGCCGTGGCCTCCTCCTCTAAAACCTCAGCCTCAGTGGTGGCTCCTAGGGCAACTGGCAGGCAGGAGGCTTTACAGACATGTGGCAAAGGCCCCGGCCCTCAGGAATCTGAGGAATCTGTAACTCAGCCCAGGGGCCCCTCTTGTTCCATGGGTAGAAGCTAAAGAGTTTTCACCTCCTCAGGCTCAATGAGTTTGAACTCCATTCCTCTGCCGGTCCAGGCGATGAAGTGGGAATTGGTGGGATCATCCAGCAAAGCCACCAGGAACTGCCAGAGCTGAAGAGACCCTCGGCGCTGGTACGGGGGTCCTTCCCGGTACCCGCCCACTTCCTGCTTGATGTCTCCTGCTGAGCAAAACAAACACAAAGGGTTTTGCTATGTCCCTTTCCCTGCCCTCCAGCAGTTCCGCCTCTCCTGATGGGAGAAAGATGCAGAGACAGCTTCTGGGTGGACAGCCACAAAAGACAAAGCAGGCTCCAGGCCACCTACAGAGGTTACTGCAGGGATGCCCGAGGACTAACCTCTTCTCACCTGCTGTTTACCCAAGAGGAGAGCTTGGCTAGAAAGCAAGAGCCTGGAGTGCAGCAGGAATCTTGTGACAAGCCAGCTGAAAGAGTTGCTCGCTCTTTGTTGAATTGGAAGAAGCTGGGGGAGTCTTACTGTAGTTCAGGGATCACTCCACAGTGTAAATGCAACAAGATCCTAATACACTGTGCCATGGCATCTGCTCCCAGGGGAGCCCCATCCTCCAGAGATGGGTGCTAAAGGAACCGGCTGCCCTCTGAGTTCTGAGAGAACTCTGCAGAAATAGAGCTTTTAGAGCAAATGTGCTTCACTGCCCCCTTCAGAGACAGACCCCCACCCCCCTCGACTCCTGCCCCCCGGGCAGTGGGAAATCACTAGCTACTCATTTAGGCCCTGGCTCAGAACTGCTATTAATGCGCAGACGGCCCAGCTGGCTGATGCCCAGCATCAAAGCCCATTAGATAATCTCCTCCTCTAATGTTCATAAAGGCAGGGCTGGCCCTTGGGTACCCAACGGGGGTGGGCAAATCCCAAAGGGGACGAGGAGAGAGGCTGGAAATACAGGTGCCAAGATTCTGGGCAGATGCCAGGCCTGGCTTCCAGCACGAGGCATCTACACGTTCTGCCACGACTCCCTGCAGCAGCAAAGCAGAACAGAATGATTTCAGCTTGTGTCTCATGCCAGGGCAATCCCACACACTCTGACCTGGTGTGGGTGGCAGGCTGCACATCAGGACCAAGCTCCATTACTGTGAGCGAGCCCATGTTAGACGCGCTGCCGCCTAGCTGTGAAGTGACACTGACAACCACATAGCGACTCTAGGGGTCCCTGGGTGGAACTACTGTAAACTGACGCCAGGTACAGAGGCCCTGGGGTGCCATGCTCAGTGGGCACTAGGAAAGGGCAGTGATCTTGGCGAGAAGGTTTAGGGGTGTTTGTGAAGAGCTGGGACTGGGCCCCAACACCAATGACAAGTCTGGGAAATAGGGGGCCACTGGCTGAGCGGTTCTGGATTCAACTACTGTGCAGAAATCAGTATCTCTCAAGTGTTTGCCTGCAACATTTCAGTTTGCCAGGAGTGAAGAGGAGAAATCCACCACCAGCTGTAGTGATCTGGGCTCAGCTGTTGAAATGTCTGTCTGCTGCGATGAAAACGCAGAAAACAAACTCCCAGGAAGCACATCAGCCATGACTCATACATCCAGGTGAGGCATCTCCTAATGAATAGGGTCACGAATAGGGTAAGCAGAGCTGGCAGTGTGCATATTCCGGCTCACATGGCTACATAGGGCCTGGGGTAACCTCATCCTACCCCAAGATTTGGAAGACACACAGGTTTCTCTCTGACCTTCAAACTTCTCCGGGACGACACATACATCATCAGCAAATGGCCTCATCTGCTTGTTGTAGCCATAGCCTGGAAGAGACAGCAGCAGATGCAATCAGAGAACACAGACAAGCTGCAGCACTGGAGTGTGGCCTATTGCAGGAGCAGATGAAGAGGAGACAGAGCCATGGAAGTTTCTTACCTAATGTCCCTTCGGTATTTGAATGGCTTTGATACCCCTCAGCGTTCATGTACATGGAAGGACAGCCAGGAACATCTACAGAATGAGCAATACACACAGATCACTGCCAAGCACAAAACCCATCAGGGCCGGCCTGCTCATCACATAGGATCACAGCCTCAGGCCCTGAAGCAGCCAGGCCAACCACTAGCCTTGTGCCCTCCTAAGAGAAAACTGAGACTCTAGATCCCATCTTCGCAACAGCTCAGACTGGTTCCAGGCAGGGCCAGCTCCAGCATTTTTCCCACCCGAGCAGGTGCAAAAAAATAAAATAAAATAAAAAAGCCACGATCAGGGGCAGCTCTATGGTTACCGCTTCATTCTTTGGTGGCAATTCAGTGGCTGGTCCTTCACTCCAAGAGGGAGTGAGGGACCCGCCGCTGAATTGCCGCTGAAGAGCCGGATGTGCCGCTTCTTTCCATTGGCTGCCCCAAGTACCTGCTTCCTGTGCTGGTGCCTGAGCCGGCCCTGGTTCTAGGGCTTGTCCTCTCACCACGGATAGCCATGGATTAAATTCATGTACAATTGTGACACCACCCAAAGCACTGTTTTCATCCGTGATGACAGATAGAGCAGAATATTAACCCAGGTTACATTTGTTTGCTATTTCTCCTTCGTTTAGGGTTTAGGTGACGTGATGCTGGACTGCACTATGATAGTTACAGATGAAGAGGATGTTATTAGTCAGGATGGGCAGGGATGGTGTCCCTATCCTCTGTTTGCCAGAAGCTGGAATGAGTGACAGGGGATGGATCACTTGATGATTACACTGGTCTACAATTTTTGAGAAGTCGTCTGCTTCAGAGATAAAATGTGATATTTATTATGTATTTTGATGTACTGAATTCAAATATGACAATTAAAACAACTGATTGGCTACTGTTTCTAAGATATTTAAGTTTTTACATTTTATGTCTATGTATATTGTGTAGATAGTAGAGTTTTAATCATAAATTGTAAACCTAGGTCTTTTCATGTGTTTATGGTTGCTTTACATGATAATATTTCACCTGTCCTGTTTATGTAACACTTTAAAAATCAGCAAAAGGGTTATATAAATAAAATTTATTATGAAACAAAAGGCAAAAAACTATTATGTACATAGTTTAGTCCTATTCAGTGTCTACTCGGCGCTTCTTGGCTTGTCTCTTGTATTCATTAAATGGAGCATCTCTTGTCACTGTCCAGCAATAGTCTGCAAGCATTGATGGGCTCCATTTGCCCTGATAGCCTGCCAGGAGATTCCACTGCTGCAGTCTGGAGCCCAACAGCTCTGCCTTACTCTTGGGTAGTTCTAAGTCCCTGACAAGGTCATTCAGTTCACCTTGTGTTACGAGGTGTGATTCAGAGGAGGAGGATGGGAGAAAATGTGGGTCCTGTGACATTGATGGTTCAGGACCAGAAGTTTCATCCTCTTCCTCATCTGACTCAAGTGAGAATGATTCTGGTGCATCAGGAACCGGCAGTCCTTCTCCGTGGGGTACTGGGCATATAGCTGATGGAATGTTTGGATAATGCACAGTCCACTTTTTCTTCTTTGACACACCTTTCCCAACTGGAGGCAACATGCAGAAGTAACAATTGCTGGTATGATCTGTTGGCTCTCTCCAATTCATTGGCACTGCAAAAGGCATAGATTTCCTTTTCCTGTTCAACCACTAGCAAAGATTTGTTGCACAAGTGTTGCAGCATATGTGTGGGGCCCACCTCTTGTCCTGATCTCCAATTTTGCAGCCAGAATAAAGGTGATAGGCTTTCTTAACCATAGTGGTTATACTGTGCTTTTGTGATGCAAAAGTCACTTCACCACAAACATAGCAGAAGTTATCTGCACTGTTCACACAAGTACGAGGCATCTCTGCTCACTTTGGCTAAACAGAAATGTGTCCCTTTGCAAAATCAAACACTGCCAAATAAGAGAGCACGACACTGTATGATTTCTAGAATTGATATAGGGCAATTTGTTCAGCAGAGTGATGTAAGCTTCGTTATGATTGCATCATCCATGACTTCTAGGAATAACATGAAGCAATTCATATCATGTATGATGTAATAATACCAGCTTCAGATTGCATCATTCATTGTTTTGCCTAAAAAGCAAGTACTGTCCAAACCCAGTCATAGATTTATTCATAGATCCAGTCAAAGATGTATTTTAGTCATTTCTGGTTTAAACTGAGATCCCTTCCCTTTATAACTCACTTATCCTTTGCCATTTCCAAGTCAAGGGTCATAAATACTGACCCAATAGCATATCTTGAAAACTAGAGCCAATCAACAATTTTAAGCATCATTTTCATTCTCAGTGACCCAGAATTAGTAAAGTTGGACTACATTTATTTCAGAAGCATTTTGACTGTGGAGCAGTGTTACCTGTTCTGTTCATTCCCTTTGGGGCACTTGGCACTGGCCACTGTCAGAAGACAGGACACTGGGCTAGATGGACCTTTGGTCTGACACAGTATGGCCATTCCCACATTCCTATTTTGCTATAGTGCAGCTATGGACTGCAGGCCCCATACTGTTGGGGTCTTACTGGTGTTAATCTGAGACAGCTGGCTGCAAAGATTGGGAGTTCTCATGAGCATTAGAGAAAGCAAGAGGGTAAAAATAAGGTGGGTGTGGAAGAGGGCAGTGGTTTTAAAGGTTCCATACTGCACATACAGTATGACTGGTTACTGTAGTTTATACACTAGTTTTCCAGCCCCAGCGGGAATGGGGGAAGTAACTGGATGCTTTGGAAGAGTTTTCTCATGTTTCTCATGTCCTCTTGTATAATGAAGTTAGCTTCAGCGCTGTTTTGCTGATGCTAAGGGCAGGGGTACAGTGAACTGACTGCACTCTGCATTGTATGTTATTATAGGCATAAACTAGTTTCACGAAAGCCATTCTGCTGGAAGCAGGGTCATTTTTACCCATGTCTGAGCGGAGGCACTCAGCGAGGGCTATTGTCTCCATGGTGGGCACAGAGATACATTCAGAACCCCAGTGGGAAATTTGACTGAATTTATTTTTGCTCATGAAAACCAGTCCAAAGTGGCCATTAAAATGCCAGGAGAATGGGAGCAACCTTCTCTCTTCAAAGGGGGATTGATTTAGTGTGGCTCACGGCAGCGTGTGCCCACACCTTGGGCAGGAGTCTGCTGGAAAATAAGCTTTTCACTGAGAAAAACTAACTTTATTCCCTGACTGGTTGGGTTCCCAGGAAGCCTCCTTTGGAGAATATAAATAAACATTTCTGTAGTACTGTGATCAGCTCTGACATCCTCTGAGATACTGGGTCTTCACCCCTGACTTCCCCTAGGATGCTTGCTGTGGGGGTGACAGCCAAGAGGAAGACAGTGAGTCCAGCTGATTAGAAAGTTCTGTTTAGCGCAGCAGACAGACCCAGCTGTACTTGGAGTGGCTCCCATCCTCCAGTTTGGTGTTAGTGGCACAGATGTAAAAAGAAAAGATTTGCTTCTCAGGACAAAGCTGGTTTATCTTGCAATTTAACCTCCAAACGAGGGAGTCGTTTCTCATTGTCCCTGACTCGCTCCAGGCAGCAGTCAGACAGCAACACACCAGCTCATGTTACCAGCTACTGGCTGATGTCAGCTGCCTATGAAAAGAAAGCATGTGGTGAAAGGCGACACCACCGCCAGCCCAACTGGGAGCTCAGCTCCTTCCCCAGCCCTCCATTTTGTGAATGAAATTCCTCCGACTCCATTCAGCGGGAGAGGAGCAATGTGTGCCGAGCTGCAGGGCGGGAGCACAGTTCAAGGTTATGTAATGCAATCCCTGGCACTGGGGAGGAGCGCTCCAGCTCCCCTAGCATCTGAAGGTCACTGGCGCTGCAGAGACCACAGCGCATTCTCTGTCCTAGTTCCAAGCCACTGGACTCCCTTCTGCAGCTTTTGACAAAGGGATTTCTGTGCAACTTCTGCAAGGCTGGTCCTTGTGTAACACAGCAAAGTCTGCAGAGAGCTAAACAGAATGCAGGGGAACTCGCCGCGTGCACTCCCACCAGAAGTGCTGGAACTAGGGGTGCAGCCGCTCCCCCTGGCTTGAAGTGGTTCATTATATACCAGGTTTCCAGTTTGGTTCAATGGCTCTCAGCACCCCACTATAAAAACTGTTCTAACACCCCTGGCACCGGGGTAAAACTGCTTTCAGCAGAACCCACTTGCTATTCCCTTGGGCCACTGCTGCCTCCTAGGTGCCCAAAGCTCTTCCTAAGAGCTAGTGTAACCCACACACCTTCTGGGTGTGGTGTTCTGTCCCATCCCTAGTGGCACTAAGACCACTTAGAGAGAAAGCAAGAAAATGAATCTGCTCTACAGCCAGTTGGCTTTTAGCTCATGCACTAGCTCCAGAGGTCCCAGGTTCAATCCCACCTGCTGCCGAGTGGGGTCTGTTGGCATTTCACTACGAAATCACATTTCCTCCCTTTGCGGTGGGAGAATGTGTTGTCTGGATATCAGCGCCTGCTGAAAAGCACTCACCATCACACCTCTCTTATTTAGGGAGTAACAGCTTCCCATCAGCACAATATCTGAGCACCTTCCATGCAAAACCAAGAGCCACACTGAAGTCCCTAGTGGTCTTCACTGACAAGTGTTCCATTTCTGACCCATCTCATGACACCAGAACAAGTGAGTGATACACCGAGTCCCTTTCCCAGACCCAAGGACGAGCTCTGTGTAGCTCAAAAGCTTGCCTCACTTGCCAACAGAAGTTGGTCCAATAGAAGATATTACCTCACCCGCCTTGTCAAAAGAACAAGGGGGCAAATGAAGCTGCTAAGATGCTATCCTTCTTGGGTTTTTTTAAACATAATGCATACTTAGCCTCTGGAGCTCACTGCCACATGATATTTTGAGGCCAAGAACTGAGTGGGATTTGACATTTATGTAAATCATGAGACTATCCAGAGTTACATTAAAAAATAAGAATTTATAGGGGTGTTAAACACTTCTTCTTCAGGGCATGAGCCAATCTCTAAGTGCCTGAGGCTAGGGGCAGATTATTCCATAACTGTCCATTATAAGGTGTTTTATATTGCTTGCCAAAGCATCTGGTGCTGGACACGGTTGCAGACAGGAGCCTGTTTAGATGGACCCCTGGGCTGATCAGGATTAGCAGTTCATATGTTGTGGTGTGAGGAACACACACACACAGTTCCATTCCCCTCTGTATTTTGTCACTTACTCATCATTCACTGGGGACTCTGGATCAGTGATTGTGCATTGCTGGGGGAGGTGTCAGAAGACAACAAGGCACCCCCAGGATTCTTCAAGGAAGCAGAGAAACCAGATGTGATCTACATTGCCCATGCACAGGTCTGGATCCAGAGGTATGGGCTCCTTTTTCTGAGGACTCGCCCATGGAATCTAACCAGAACATGACTAAAAATACATCCAGAAAGCAAGAGTCCTGCTCAGTGTTCCCAGACCCATCAAGAGGAGGTCATTGTAGCCTGGCAAGCTGCCAGAGCATTTCTGCCTATTGCAAGAGTTAGAGTTCCTACCAGGAAACATTCTCTGATCTTTTTAAGGAAGGAAAAGTTATTATGTATTGTTGTTGTTAGCAGGCAGTTTGTGGGGCATAGCTCAAAGACTAAATATGGGACTTGAGCTTTTTTCCATGGTCTTTGTTACCCCAGTCAGGGTGCAAGGCACTTTAATGTCTCCGTACAAATTGGGCTCAATATGGGCCCAGTCCTGCATTACTGATGGAGTTTTGCCATTGATCGCAATAATAAAGGATCGTCCTGCCCCTGCAGGGTTGTGGGCAGCACAGAACCCACTGGGATGCTGAGCAGGCAGGACATGGCAGCATTGCCAATACTGCCAGGCAGTTCTGAGGTTTCACTGGAAACTGGCAGGGCAGCAGTACATTTTCTAAGCAATTATAGACTCATCATCATCATCTCAAAAGTCGGTGCTTTCCAAAAATCCTCCACTTTATCATTCAGGGAGAAAGGAATTTGCTCCAAGAGCCCATGGAATGTCCTCTGTAATAGGCCAACTAGGGCGAGGCAGAGAGATTATGCTTCTTGGCCTCCATCTCTGGCCCCTTCACCATTTAAGATTGTCAATAACAGGCTAGTAAAGAACATGCATTACTGTGCATTAGCCTTCATTAATTTCCCAGCTCTGAGGGCCTTGAGAATCTCTGGCAGGGCAGCATTCCTGTAATTAAGGTTCAGACACAGGGGGAGGAAGGCCACACCTCTTTTTGAGCTGTAAATGTAGGCTTCAGGGAAAGGTAGAGGACAGACTTGGGGAGCAGCCCAGTGACCTGTAATCCCCTGCAGACTCTCTGGGATGCTCTGTCCCTTTCCCTTTGGGGCAGGCAACGTGGCATCCTATGTGTGTATGTAGCACCCAGCACAATAGGGTCCTGCTCTTTGACCAGAACCCCTAGGCAATATTAAAATAGAAATGATGCACTAACAACATAAATTCCTACTGGGCAGCTACAACTGGGGGATTCTCCTTCTGCAGCCTGGAAAATCTGATTCATCGATTCACAGAGTTCAAGGCCAGAATGGGTCATTCTGATCATCTAGTGCAGGGGTTCTCAAACTTCTTTGCTCTGTGACTCCCTTCCTAAAACAAAAATTACTACATGACCTCAGGAGGGGGAACTGAAGCTTGTGCCCACCCAAGCTCTGCTGCCCTGGGATGGGGGGGTGCCCAAAGCCAAAGTCTGAGCCCCACCATCTCTGGTTGGGGAGAGGAGGCGCAAAGCTTCAGCCCCAGGCAGGGGCCTGTAACCTGAGCCCTGCTGCCCAGGGCTTGGGCTTTGACTTTAGCCCCAGGCCCAAGCAAGTCTAAGCCAGGCCTGGCGACCCCATTAAAATGGGGTTGTGACCCATAGTTTGAGAACCCCTGATCTAGTCTGATCTCTTGCATAGCACAGGCCTGAGAACCTCATCCAGTAATTTCTGCATCAAGCCTCTAAATGCTGGTTGAGCTGGAGCTTGTCTTTTAGCAAGAGACCCAGTCTCGATTTAAAGATTTCATGGGATGGAGAAGCCATGATGGCCCTAGGTAAATTGTTCCAATGGTTAATCACTCATCCTAATAAAAACATCTGCCTTTTTCCTAGGTGGAATTTGTCTAGTTTCAGCTTCCAATCAGTGGGTCTTGTTCTGCCTTTTTCTGCTAAACAGCCATCTTTGGTCAGAAATGTCTTCTCTAGGCAAGTATGTGTAGAGTGGTATCAAGTTACCTCTTCGCCTTTCTCATGATTAAACTAAACCGACTGGGCTTCTGAAACCTCTCACTCAGTCTAAGGCCACGTCCAGACTACCTGCTGTATCGGTGGGTTAAAATCGATTGTTCAGGGATCGATATATCGCGTCTCATCTAGACGCGATATATCAATCCCCGAGCGCGCTTATATCGATTCCGGAACTCCATCAACCCCAACGGAGTTCCGGAATCGACAGAGAGAGCCACGAACATCGATCCCGCGCGGTGTGGATGGGTGAGTAATCCGATCTTAGATATTCGACTTCAGCTACGTTATTCACGTAGCTGAAGTTGTGTATCTAAGATCGATTTCCCCCCCGTAGTGTGGACCAGCCCTAAGGCATGTTTTCCAACCTCGAATCATTCTCATGGCTCCTTCTCTGCTGCTCTCTTGAAACCTCCCTCAGGCTCTGAGGGTGTGGAAATTGGGAGGGGAGGTTTCCCAGTGGGAGGGAGACTGTTAGCCAAAGCACCTATGCGCTGCTGCCCCATAGCATGGCAATGAAAAGCTAGAAGAAAAATGCCACTTCAAAGCCCGTGACAATGCCAGCAAGAAGGTTCCCCAGGAGCCAGCGCACCCAGCAGCATCTGGCCTGCATGTATTGCTTTAGTCAGGATAATTCTCCTGCCCTACCTGAGTCATAGGCATAGTCTGTCTGCTCCTGCTTGATCACCACTCCCGCTGGGTACTGGTGGTCACTGCTGTTCCCCAGCTGGTTTGCCTGCTCATACATTGGGTCGTGGTACTCCTGTTTAAAGCCCTGTGGGTGGTACTGTAGGCAGGGTTCGGACATCTGTCGCTGGTAGGCAACTGGAGCTTCTCGGCCCATGCCCCGAGAGGAGGGGAAGGAACGGCACATCTCCGTAGGTGGCTGGAAGACGGAGCTAAATAGGGGGAAATAGCTGATGCGGTGACTGCTTTTCCTAATCACAAACTGTTTGGGACTCATATGCAATGGTAGGAGGAACAGGGATTTAGAAGGTTGTACCTTAATCAAAAGAGACACACATGCAGAACTCTAGCAAGGAAAGGGCACCTTGCAAGGTATTCCCAGGGGCTGTTGCATAGCCGTAGGTCATATAGAATCTACGGCTACAGAGCTGAATGGGCTTCAGACAATAGACTCCCCCAACATGGGCACCAGGCAGCAGTTTGGGACCCAGGCTGGTAACAAGAGGGAAGGTCTATGATTGCTGGAAAGAGACAGCTTTGATTCAGATACAGTGGGGGACGTCAAGGGAGCTTTGAGGAGAGCAGCCCCTTTCATTGGAGGCTGTCTACCACCTTGCCACTGGTGTGGTCACTCACCTGTGTTCCATGAGGTATCCACGGCTGGATGTGGGTTGGGACGGCCCCTGAGGGCTCAGGAAGCTTCTGTCCTGCCTAGGGAAATGTTGAAGCGGTGACTGTATCGGGGTTCCTGGGTTTGGGGACTTGAGTCCAGCTTGTCTGGTTTGGTCATAGGCACTGAGACAGTCAAACAGATATTGGAATATTACAATCTCCTGACAGCGACCCATTCCATTCACCTGGGGAGAACGTGCCACAGGCAGTCACCTGGCAATGCAGCTCTCTGAGTAAACTTCCCTCTTATTGCTGATCATTCTCCTTGATCAAATTAATGGCACTTTACAGAGGGGTCACCCAATGAAATTATTAGGCAGCAGGTTTAAAACAAACAAAAGGAAGTATTTCTTCATACAACGCACAGTCAGCCTGTGGAACTCCTTGCCTGAGAATGTTGTGAAAGCCAAGACTATAAGAGGGTTCAAAAAAGAACTAGATAAGTTCATGGAGGACAGGTCCACCAATAGCTATTAACCATGATGGGCAAGGGATGGTGTCCCTAGCCTCTGTTTGCCAGAAGCTGGGAATGGGCGGCAGGGGATGGATCATTTAATGATTACCTGCTCTGTTCATTCCCTCTGGGGCACTTGGCATTGGCCACTGTCGGAAGACAGGATACTGGGCTAGATTGCCCTTTGGTCTGACCCAATATGGCTGTCTTTATGTTCTTATGAATAGGAGGACAAGGCCTGGGTGGTGAAGAGCTTATAGTGCAAATACAAAGATGTGCAGAGGAGTGGTGGGGAGGTCAGTACAGAGAGGATCTGGGGAAAGAAGGGATGAAGGAGGAGAGGGAAAGTGCTTGGCAGACAAGAAGAGGGAAATTGTTCTAAGAATCAGGGGCAGCCAAGACACCAACAAAGAGATGCAAAGGGACCATGCAGGGATTGAGAACAGGAGTACAGCAGAGCACGGCTACATTGGGAGGGTTTATTTGAACAAGCAAACATGCTGGCACCGGTGGCGGATTTAGAGTTAGTGGGGCCCTGTGTGCAGCTTCATTTCCCCCCTCCCCCCGCCTAGACCCAGCCAAGAAAAAGAACATTCTCTCCTATCTCCTCCCCATTTTTCATTCTTTTTTTCTTCCTCCTCCTCCTATATTATAAGTAATGGGAAGTAAATGAAAATAAAACGAGGTATGTTGATGAGGGGAGGCGGTTGAGGTGCAGGAGTCGGGATCTGGGAGGAAGTTTGGGTATGGGGTGCAGGCTGTGGGCTGGGGCAAGGGGTGGTGCTTACCTCGGGCAGCGTGGCTCCCAAAGCGACTGGCACCACCCCACCGGCTGTGGCTCCTAGGCAGAGGGGAGGGCATGGGGTCTACGCACACTGCTGCCCACAGGTGCCCTTTGCAGCTCCCATTGGCCACAGTTCCCAGCCAATGGGAGCTGTGGTGTCGGTGCTTGGTGCGGGGGCAGCGCATGGAGACACCACCCCCCCCCCACTCCCCTTCCAGGGGCCACAAGGACATGCCAGCCACTTCCAGGCGCGAAGCAGAGCAGTTGTGTCATGGTAAATCCGCTCCTGGCTGGCCCTGATTTTCTTGGGGGTAAGTGATACTGTACAATAAACTAACAGATAAGCAGGCTGCCGGGGGTGCAGTGTTAAATGGGATGTAACTGGCATGTCAAAAGAGACCCAGCGACCCAACAGGACATGTTGCAGTCGCACTCCCTCATCTTTAGTTACCCTTCCCTCCCTCCTGCATGCGAGCAGCATTACCTGGCGTAAAGGCATTGCTCGCCATTGCGGTACTGAAATGGCTGCTTATGGCTGCAGGACAGTGCTGGGTCAGAACAGGGACTCTGTGGCTCCTTCTTAACTTTAGCAGGAGGGCTGTGAAAAGCTACTGAGAGAGAGAAAGAAACAGTCAAGTCAAAACTCCTCCTGGGCCCAGAGAGAGGGCATTTGTGTCAGCGGAGAAACTAACGGCAAGTGAGATACATGGGCACGCACTGCCTGACCTACTTACCTGCCTCCAGGTGAAGCAGAATGACAATGGGTACAACTGTTCTCTGGAGTTTCCCGAACTCTGTCCCAAATACCCCTCCCTACCCTTTGTTTACACTAGCTGCTGTCTGAATATTTAGTTAGGTTCATACAATGTCCTTACCCTTAAAGACGCAAATCTGGGGAAGAGATTATAGGCACTGTGAAAGTCCAGGGCAGGCTAGGTAGGAGGGAAAGTAGGTATATGTGAAGCAGTTCAGGACTTGGCAGGGGAGAGGCGACATGGTGTGTGGGTGTCTAATTATTTTGTGTTATAACCCAAAGGGTAACACATTCATATTCTGCTTTTCAACACCTAGAACCTAAGGTCTGGCTTTGCATCATGCCAACCACCCGCTCAGGTTCACATGCTAACAGCGTATTGTGAGTAACATCACCATGTCGTTACATTGTGCCGTACTGTACTGACACCGTCTCATGAGGTACATTTCATGATATGCTAGTTTGTCCTGTAGGACAAACAGTTTAAGATGGTTACCATAGAAACGGCTACACTGGCTGCTGAAGGATGTCCGTAGGGAAATATTATTACACTTATTGAGCCATCCTCACTGCTCAGTGCTGTACCAATGCAGAAGAAAACAAGGACTAATATTTTCAAGAGCCCCTTAGTGACTTAGGAGGCTAAATTCCATTTTCAAGAGACTTAGACAGTTAAGAGTCTAAATACCACTCACTGTCACTAGGAGACCAGCTTCTAAGTCACTTAGGGGCTCTTGAAAATTTTATCTAAGGTATCTGCCCAAAAATCAGTACAGACAATATCACACAGGACCATAGGACTCACGGGTCAGAGATCAAAGCTTTCAGTGCTAGGGAGTTTTGTTTGTTCTTTTTAATTTGGAAGATTAAAACCCCTTCCTAACTAGCAGTATCAGCAAGATGCCCCTTTTTAACATTAGTGATTTCAGGCTGTCTCCTGGGAACCAGTTAAGGGTACCCACACAGTTCACTAACACCTGCAGCACCATTACACAGCCGGCTGCATGCTATGTGACATTTGACAGTGTGGGTTCAGACGACATACAACAATGAGAGATGTTCCCCGGTGCCCTCTCACACAGAGACTGCTCATGGAGCTGGGAGGAGGAGATATTTATTGTGAAGGAGGCATAGACACTGCTTCCCTAACACCCTCTTTTTTATTTTTCATTATCTACTTAGAACAGAGAACAGTGCCGGTCACATAGAGTTCTGGGTTGCAGCTATCTGGAGAAAGGCCCAATGTAGTTAGGTAAATGTTTACCTAGTGAGTGACAGATCAGCAAAGCACTGTGCACTTTAAAGTCACACAATCAGTCTGCCAGTGTTGCATTTTCTCTTAGATCTTTAGGAAATGCTCTTTATCCAGAATCCCTACAGATAAGGAGCAAAAATCAGATACAAACCAACAGCCCCTCACTGACAACAAGAGCATGGAAAGCCATGAGGCTGTCAGTAGGCAGCTACAAGCCGAGAGTTCCCTCGTAACTGTTAACAACACACACTTTATTTCCAGTCTGAATTTGTCTTTGTTTACCAGTAAGGTCCTAGGGACTATAATCAAGTCATTCCTTAACATTCTCTTTGTTAAGATAAGTAGCTCCTTTGAGTCTATCACTATAAGGCAGGTTTTCTAGTCTAATGTTTTAATTAGGGCTGGAGAAGTCCAGCTAGGTCACATGTAGTTCACCCCTTGGGGACCCAGTGCTCCCTAGTGTCTTGTCCTGTCTAATTTTCAGTGTGCCAGCACTTCTCTGGACAGGTGCTAGCACATTACACGTCAGCAGGAAGGACAATGCTACTAATCTCCCGGATGCAGTGCACCACAATCAGCCTCTAGCAGCTCCAGTGTCTGCCACTTTGCTCCAAGTTCTGCAGCACTGGCATGATGGGTTGTGGTGATTTCCTTTGGCGGACTTGGCTTCTTTCCATTCTGAGGGAGGGGCAGGGAGAAACAAGCAGCCTGTTTGGTCCAAACTGATAGACTGCCAGAGAATGAACTTGCAGAGGAGATGCAGTAGCCTCCTATAGGAGTGTGTGCATAGATAGGGGGTGGGAGAGTGGTGATGGGGGTGAGGAGCATGTTACTGCATGAACCATTGCAGAAAGGTATAGATCACAGAACTGGGGGGCTGGAAGGGACCTCGAGAAGTCATCAAGTCCAGCCCCCTGTGCTGAGGCAAGACCAAGTAAACCTAGATGATTCCTGACAGGTCTTTCTCCAACCTGTTCTTAAAAACCTCCAGTGCTGGGGATTCCACAACCTCCTTGGAAAGCTTGACCTAGAGCTTAACTATCCTTAGAGTTGGAAAGCTTTTCCTAATCTCTAACCTAAATCTTCCTTACTGTAGATTAAGCCCATTGTTTCTTGTCCTACTTTCAGTGATCATGGAAAACAATTAATCACCGTCCTCTGTATGTGCGCATATTTGGTTGATTCCACACTCATTTAAAGCACTGTCCCAACTTCATCGCTCCAGCCAGTGGCTTTGGCCTGATGCAGGCGGGAAGAAATATTTCTGAGCTGGCTAGAAATGTAATGAATAACAAACGTGGGTTGCAGTTTACAGGGTCAGGAAGTGGGATGCAGATATTGTTACTTCTTATGCATAATTAAATCCAGCAGGGAGCAAAATCTCTTTACAGGCTCTTCTGAGGAGCATGTCTCAGGCTGAAGGCTACATGCAGTTCTGTGAACAAGGTATGCACCTTCTGACTTTGCCTCTGCTGCTGCCTGAAGTCATCACTGGACATAGGAAGGAAAGAGCTACATTGGTTATACCCCATTTTGAACATTCAAACAAGGAGAGGGGAGATAAGGGAAGACATACCAATCTCCTAGAACTGGAAAGCATGTTGAAAGGTCATTGAATCCAGCCCCCTGCCTTCACTAGCAGGACCAATTTTTGCCCCAGATCCCTAGGTGGCCCTCTCAAGAATTGAACTCACAACCTTGGGTTTAACAGGCCAATGCTCAAACCACTGAACTATCCCTCTCCCCAAGGCATAAGAAGTGGAAGGGTCAGGTACAGAGAGAGGTGCACTCTTGCACTGGGTCTATGTTTGGTCCTCAGTCACCAGGTTCATACCTAGTTAAAAATTCCATCCACTCTAGATTATACTATTTCACTTTCCAGGGGTTCAGGTGCTTAAAATCTCCCTAGAAGCCTAGGCAAGGTTAAGTGCTGATCTGTGAATGGCTTGCTGGGTTTATTTTAGCACTAAGTAACCTGAGACGTTAATTGGCCAGTCAACTTCATGCCAGGCCCTTTGCCAACAGCAGGCAGTCCTTTCTGAGTTGAGCCACGCTGGCTGATATGCTGAGTTCTGGCCATGAAGATTCTGCTGTGCACTCTGCCCTGCAGCAGCTGGTGAAGGGAGCTAGACCTACTTCATCTCCTACAAGAGGGGGTCCAAGTGAATTCTTGAAATTCCTCATGCCCTGAGGTGGGAGAATAAGCCCCTGAGAATTCCTCCAGGAATAGCAAGAGCAGCACCCCAACTGTGTCAGGCTAGTTTACTGCCAGGAGTTGCCCCACTTTTTTTACTTCCACCCCCCCCCAGCAGTTGTTCTCCAACCCAGCCACCTTTGCTTTTCAGCTGCTCAGGGAGGCACCTTTGAGCATTCTCGGAGCCTTACTGAGCACCCAGGAGCCTCGCCATTGAGAGCTCTCCAGGACAAGGCTTGGTTTTATTTATTTATTTATTTTTAATTTCCAACATTTTAGGCACTAACTTTTCTATTTTCATGAGCAGATATTGCTGGAAACAAATGCTTGAAAGCAGCTCTGCTGTCAGTTACAGCAACCTAAATCTGGAGCAATGACTTTGTGTTACTTTGGGATTATGCTGTTGTAACTGAAAGCAGAGTTGGCTCTTGGTGTTTCTCTTCTCCTCTGTGAGATGCTGAAGACGCCCTGGACTCCCCATAAACAATTTACCTGGGGTAGAAGTGGGTTGGAGGCTGTAATAGGGTGGCTCACCTGTTATGGGCAGGAGGGCTGGGGTTAGCCAGCCCTGATTACAGAATGAGCCACTCCTGGGAGATCAGGGTGGCTGCCTATAAAGAGCAGCAGGAGGCTCCCTTGAGGGAAGGAAGTACAGGCTGTAGTAGAGAGATTGTGAATGGTTCTTGGAGGAGTGAGACTCTGAGCCCAAGGGGTCTGTGGCAAGGAACTGTAGTGAGCAGGATGCTTCTGCTAGGGATCCTGCCTGAGAGAAGAGTTAGGGACTGGAAGCCAGAGAGCTGAGAGAGGCTGAACTCCTGCCACCTAAAGCCAGAGAGACTTTGACCTGGGGCCTAGCTCTGGGAAGAATGGCTGGGAATGCCCTACATAAAGGGGGAGAGGGATGGAACTGGGGTTGGAGCCTGGAGGCCTGCTATGTAAGGATTCAATACAGGCAGGGCTGGCGCCAGCTTTTTTGCTGCCCCAAGCGGCGAAGCAGGGTATAAAAAAAAAAGAGAGAGAGAGCTGATCGGTGGCACCTGGGCAGCAGCCCAATTGTGCTGCTTCTTTGGGGGTGGATCCTTCACTCCCTCTCTTCCTCTTCAGCAGCAGCTCAAAGAGGAAGAGAGGGACCGAGGGACTCGCTGCTGAATTGCCGCCAAAGACCTGGACATGCCGCCCCAAGTACCTGCTTCCTTTGCTGGTGCCAGCCCTGAATACAGGTAGCCTAGGAGGGGAGTGCTGTAACTACCTGTGGCTAGTAAGCTATTAAGGGGCCCTGATGAGGGCAGAAGTTGATAGCAGGACACAGCAGAGGGCATTCTGGCCGTGAGAGGAGAGGTCTAGGAGGTGGCTGGCCTTGTTTCAATGGCCTAGTGGTACAATACTGGCTAGTGATACTAGAGGTCGTGGTTCAAATTCAAAGTAATCTCTCTGTGGAGGTGACATGAGGCCCCTCAACTGTGAACAAGCAGGTATCCCAGTCCAGGACTGGAGAAAGGGGCAACTTATCACCGCAGTGTGGGTCTAGGCCACACCTGGTGACTCTAAACAAACCCAGTCTCAGTCAAGGGAAAGACAAGCACCTGGAGCCTCACCCCCTTCATCTGCTCTGACTTTCAGCCCAGAGGAGAAGAACCCATGTGCTTATTCCTCAAATCACTCCACATCCCACAGGGATCCAAACCCTCAGGTAGAAATCAACACAAATAAATACGTCTGCAGCAGCAGGGAGGCTCCCAGTCCTTAGTGGTGAGGGCTTGATCCTACAGCCAAACCTGAGGCATCCATCAATCACAGTAGAGTGGGCCAGTGGCGTGCTCATGAATAGCTCTTTGCACAACCTGAGCAGGAGAGAATTCTCTTCCCCCCTACAACCCCATCCCCTGGGGCCTGTCCCACACCTGGGAGAGATTCAGTGTCTGAAGCATGACATCTGTGCAAACAGTGCAGTCCCAGGAGCAGGGGCAGAGGAGAGACATCTCTTTCCATAGCTCTAGAGCACTCCTTCCCCTTCTGTCTGTGACAGCTCAATTCGTTTTACAGAGTAAACAGAAACTATAGAACAAGCCGCAAAAATGCTGCTCTCAAGGGAGAGAAAAAACCCCACTGCCCAGTACACTGAGCTCCATTCAAGCCTCATGAAGCAAAGTGTGCTAGGAGCGGCCAAGCCTTTCCGGCCCCTAATAGCTGGAACAGGCTATCACATTACAACTGGCTCATTCATTCAGAATGAAACATGGGACCAGCCCTCTCCTCAGCTCCAGGTCAGCGGGAGGAAGAAAGAAGTCATATGACAGCGCACACGCTGGGCCAGTGCTGCAAAGCCAAATCCCAGTGACTGCGAGAGGGGAGCAATCAGAAAAAGGTGCTTTGTCCTTTTTTTCATGAGCAGACACAGAAATGGGGAGGGGAACCCATCCCTGGAGCTAATGGGGAGAGAGGAGCATTGTCCCTGGAAAAGAACAGAGCTGTCTGGAAGGCTTTAAACATCCATCTCTCTCTGTTCTCAGTTACTGTGAGATGTTCACATGTGCAGGGGCTTGGAGAGGGGTTTCCTGCAGCTCTGACATGCCAGGCTCTGGGCTCTCTCAGCCAGCCTGGAACCAGGGCCGCTGACAGCGGGTTTGGGCCTCGGTAAAAAAATTTTTTTCGAGCCCCCAGCAAGGGCATACCGGCTAAACAGGGCCAACGAAGCTGGGGAAGCTGGGCCCTGGGCCCCCTTCCAGACCGCTGTGCCCCGGTAATTTGTACTGGCTTCTCACCCCTCTCGTCAACCCTGCTTGGAACACAGACTCGCTACTCAGAACAGTCAATTAATTTTAGTCCCTTGGTCTGAAACAGCCCAGCATCAGTTTCCAGTATGACTGGATGGGACAGGCAGTTGCACAGGACAACAGGCAGCAGGTTCAATGGCTCTCAGCTACAAGGTTAATTCTGATGAGAATCCAGCTAGGCTCTCAGAATATCACCCTGTGCCATGTACACAGGCTGAGGTCAGCACAGGGGCTCCTGGAGTGGAAAAAGGGATGGACCATCTACTGAGAGCCAGGAACTCCTGGTCTCTCTTCCCAGCTCTGCCAATGACACCTGTGTGACCTTGCATCTGGGTCCACATCTAGAAAGTAGCCATCCCTCCTGGGGATGTTCATTAGGGCCTGCTCAGCCCCTGGAGGATGGAAGTGCTCTGCAAGGACTGAGCACTGTTATTATACAGAGATAGCTCCCTGGTGTTGCACTAACCATGCTGTATCGGACCCTCCTTCATGAACAGAAGTGCTCTGGTGTTAGAATGAGGGTGGCTGATATAAATGGTCCCACACACATGGGCAAACACACACATGTGATTCTTTCATTGAATGTTTGGTAAAACACAAGGATCAGGCTGGAGCATGGATCTATTAAGGAAACTGATTGTTCTACTGCAGATCGACCTCAGGAGAGTTCAGTTGTTACACAGTGTCTCCAATCTGGGCAACACCAAGTCCCCCTATACAGTGCCCAGCTCCTAACCCAACCCCCTGCCCAGGTGGCAGGTGCCAAAGCTGATTTTCAGAGCCCAGCAGAAGTGATAATTAGGAGGTTCCCAAGGGAGCTCTCACCACACTTCCATTTATAGCCAAAGGTGGGTAGGTGCCTTCAGATTCCCCGCCTTGGGAGATTTAAAGGCGCCGATGGCATTTGTACCCCAGATCCCAATTCTGTACTGTTAATGTCCCATCTCAAGAGCTTTGCTTTGGAAATAAGATCCTAACCAAAAATAATTGACTTATGACTAAAGATGGATTTCCCCTCCTTTTTTATCTTCCCTCTTTCCCCCTCCCTCCAGTGAGAACATCTCCATCCAAGACAATTTCCTTCAGCTCAGTGGCTATAGGTGAAGGTTTCGCCTTTGCATCTCATGCCAATGCCACTCCTTAGCTGGTTGGAATTGCCCAATTAACCACCATACATATCTGCCACCAAACACCAACAGCCTTGGAACCTCTGTGTTAGGGGAATGTGCCAAATGCCTTTGACTGCGATAAGATAGGGATAGGTGGTCACTATCCCTCTGCTTTGGGTGGTGCAGGAGGGAGCTAGTGCCTTTGCTTTGATTCTCCATGTGGTGCAGTGATCTTATTATTGATATATTTGTTTGGTTTAAGCATCTCCTGCCCCTTTCCCATAAACACATTCCCATGGTACTTACAGTTTTCTGAATGAAAGTCAGGCACAAATTGTTCATCGCTGTCTGGAACCTGAGCTGCAAAGGGAGAGAAAGAGAGATGAGGAGAATTAGATTTGGCACTTAGTAAGCTGTTAATAAACAGTAAGGCAGAAATGAGTCTATGAGTGTAAGATCAGAGCTTTCAGCTGGAAGGCTCTGTATGTCCCAGGGCTGGTTTCCCTTAGGGATTACAAGCACATTGATGCAATTCTTCCCCCTGCAGATTCAGAGAACGTCTACACTACAAAGTTAGGTCGATTTAATTTAAGTGGACATCCAGCCACCGCAGTAATTAAGTCGGTTGGGTGAGTCTATACCACATTCATTGTGTTGGTAGAGTGCGTCCTCACTAGCAGCCCTTGCATTCCTCACCAGCAGCACTTGCATCTATACACAGAGCAGTGCACGGTGGGTAGCTATGCCATAGTGCAACTAGCTGCAGGGGATTTTGGGAAGGGCTTGCAATGCCTCATGGAACCAAAATATTGTTGCAGGGGGGAATGAGAATGGGAACATGACTTCGACCTCCCATGATGTAGTTTCCTTCCTCTCTATCCTGAAATCAACGGTATACAACCTATACTTTTTTGTGCCTTTTTTGAAAGCCTGGCTTAGCTGTGTGTATGCCACAGACCAAGAAGCATGGACCCAGCTCAGCTGTGCACTCTTGTTGTGAGCATTACAATCACCTCCGCCTTACCCTGCCGTATTTCCAGAGCTGAGATAGGAGCCACCAAGAGAAACATTGCAATGTCATTCAAGCAGCCCTTCCGGTTGCTGCTGGCAGTCACGCAGCAGCTGAACATGGTGGAATGCCATTTCTGGTCCTGGGAAACAAGCACTGACTGGTGGGATCACATCATTATGCAGCTATGACAAGCATGACTGCAGGATGACGAGCAGTGGTTGTAGAACTTACGAATGCAGAAGACCACCTTCCAGGAACTTCATGTAGAGCTTTCCCCAGCCCTGAAGTGCAGCCACACTAAAATGAGACATGCTCTGACCATGGAGGTGCGAGTGGCGATCTCTCTGAGGAAGCTTGCAAGGCCAAACTGGTACCGGTCAGTTGGGAGTCAGTTCAGAGTTGGTAAATCCACCGTGGATACTGTTGTGATCCAAGTGTGCAGGGCCATTAATAGACTTCTGCTAAGAAGGGTAGTGACTCTGAGCAGTGTGCAGGACATAGTGGATGGTTTTGCCACGATGGGGTTCCTTAACTGCGGTGGGGCTATAGACAGAACGCATATCCCTACCTTGACACCAGACCACCTTGCCAAAGAGTACACAAACTGAAAGAAATACTTTTCTATGATGTTGCAAGCACTCGTGGATCACAGGGGCCGTTTCACCAACGTCGGTGTGGGATGGTCAGGAAAGGTGCATGACGTGTGTATCTTTAGGAACTCCGGTCTCTTCAGAAAGCTGCAATCAGGGACTTTCTTTCCAGATCGCAAAATAATCATTGATGATGTTGAAATGCCAACAGTGATCCTGGGAGACCCAGTCCCCCTTGTTCCCATGGCTCATGAAGCCATACACCGGCCACCTGGACAGCAGTAAGGATCGGTTCAACAATAGGCTTAGCAAGTGCGAATGGTGGTGGAATGTGACTTTTGGGCATTTAAAGAGTCACTGGAGCAGTTTGCTTACACCTCAGTGAAAGCAACATCCCCACTGTTATCGCTGCCTGCTGTGTGCTCCATAATATCCGTGAGGCAAAGGGAGAGAAGTTTCCGCAGAGGTGTGGCATGAAGGCGGATAGGTTGACAGCCGGTTTTGAGTGGCCAGATACCAGGGCAATAAGAAGAGTCCAATGAGGAGCTCTGTTTCTCGAAGAGGTTTGAAAACCCGGTTCAGTAATGAGCCACAGTAATGTGCTCTGTAATTTGTGGGAAACCCATCTTGGGAGCACAGGTGGACAATGCCTCTTCCCTTTCGCAACATGGATGGCGCTTGGAGACCAGGGGCCAGTGTTAAGCCTCCAAATTGTGTTTTTTTTATCTGAGGCAGCTCAAAGCTGGGAGGAACACAGGAAGCCCACCCTCCCCAACCCGTATTGCTGCTGGTAGCAGTCGCCCTGGGCTTGTAGATTCCGAATTCCCTGCCAACCAAAACACTGGCATGTTAGGGAAACTGTGGTTGAGGGACTCATAAATCACCGCGGGTAGTAGATCACATGCTCTATTGTTTGTGGTCCAAGCACTTGTAATGAAAAGTTCCACAGTCTCCGAAGGTGACCCTATGTGACATCACTCTCCTGAGGATGACAGAGGTGGCAAAGGAGCAGATGCTGCAAGCGTCTGGGTAGAGAACCGGTCCTTATGCTGCTAAGATGTATACTGCAATGAAGCCAGCAGAGTTAAGACTGGAGTGGCATGGGAAAGTGTCCTACCGTGGTGGAGAAATAAGGAATTCCTTCCCAGAAAACCTTCTGCAAAAGATTGCAGAGTACCTCCATGAAAGTTTCCTGGAGGTCTCCATGGAGGATTCCCAGACTGTCCCTATGCACGTAAACAGACTTTTCTGGGGTTCACCCTCTGCATAGCTGGAGTGGCCACTGGGAAGCAGATTCCCACTGCACCTTACTTTTTCTTCATCTTAAACATAAAGCATAAGAGTATGTAACCCCTACAGTTTGGTTGGAATTGAATACTCACCAGAGGTACCTTCCCCGGCATCATGCTTGGTCACCACGCTGTCCTGCGACTTGCTGGGCTACAGGGTTAAAAATAGCTCCTGGCTTTTGGGGAGAATGGATCCACCACTTGCCTGTCCCACATTCTCCTCCTCCTCCTCTTCCTCATCCAGAATGTCCTCCTTAGTGTTGCCTGAGGTGACCCAGGACTCAGACTCAGACACTGTGTTTGGCGGCAGTGGTGGGGGTCACTGCTGAGAATCACATGCAGCTCACTGTAGAAGTGGCATGTCGGTGGTGCAGAACCAGAATGACTGTTCACCTCCCTTGTCTTCTGGTATGCCACCTAAGTTCTTTGATTTTCACATGGCACTGTTGCATGCCCCTGGTGTAGCCATTCTCTCCCATGCCCTGCGCAAGCTTTTCGTAGATGTTTACATTTCTTCAGCTGGATAGGAGCTATGTCCCTGCACAGACTCTTCTCCCCACAGACCAGTAAGATCCACAACTTCCAGGCTAGAGCATGTTTGGGGCATTGCATCACCATGATCATAGAATATCAGGGTTGGAAGGGACCTAAGGAGGTCATCTAGTCCAACCCCCTTGTCCTGAGACAAGCAAGAAACATCTATGTCTCTGCACAGACGTAGCCTTTGCAAAGCAATAGTGCCAGAAAAAGCAGATTTCTTGGCACTGGTGGAGAAGGCTGGAGTTCATAAGTTACTAACACAGGAGATAGAACATTTCAGAGAAAGCATTTAAGCTCTGTATGTATGTGTGGGAGAGAAATCCTCCCCTGTGTATGCATGCTCTCTCAAGTGGGAAATTTAGGAGAAAATTGTAGCATATTGGCATCTTATGTGACTTGCCAAACACCTGATCTCTCGCCTCACAAAGACAACACTAAACAGCTCATAGTCACATCCCAGAAGGCCTACACTTCCTGCTGAAGATACTGTAAACTGCACTCATCTTAATGACAATTGCAATTGCCTCAGTGGTTTTTGAATAATCCAGAAACTATCTGATAAAGCTGTTTGAATATCTGCAGCCTCATTGCCCATGGACCATCCCATCTTGTGGGAGCACGGAAGAGCAATGAAATGGTTAACAGCATTAGTAACTCAATAATAATAACAAGGCTTCAACAATTAATGCCTCATCAAGCCACACTTGCTTGTCTGCAGGGGTGAAAAGACAACAGCCAGGCAGTTTACATTCTCATTTCTCTCCATAGCCCAAAGGGCTATAATTATTAATTATTATTATTATTATTATTATTATTATTTTAAATGAAAGCTTAGACTTTGGAGAAAGCTATAAAACCTCATGTGCAGAGATCCCCACAGCCTCTACTCCAGAGACACTAGAACAAATGAAGAATCCTTTCCAGGGACAGCTCTTTGCTTTCTTCTGATAAGAATTCTTTGAGTCTCTTTAAAGCATAAACACTTTTTGTCTGCACACAGCAAATTTTCTGCATCATGACCATGTTTGTAGCAGTGCATGCTGGGAAAATCCGAGCTTTGTAGGGGATATAGTGCCCAGCAGACACACGGAGCAATGCACCCTGGGGAAACCTACTACACAAGCAGCTGGGAGTAAGTAGGCCCAGCCAAACTGGTTACACAAATATACAGAGGGCATCCTGTCTGCTGTGTGATGAACTGGTTACAGATAGCAATCTGTGCACCAGACTAGGGCTCTGGCAGGGACAAAACACTGTCACCACTTTGGTTTGTAAGCAAGTTTTAACCATGTTGTGCATATGGTCACAAATAATTTCTGGAGCAACTAACTGGTTACAAGCTTGTAGAGTGGTCAGAATCTTAACCACCCATCTCAGGCTTTATTGTTTCAACTTTTCTCACAGCTAACACATACATTCAATTAAACATGCTTCAATCCTAGAATTCTCCTTCGCCAGGAGGCCTGTGAAAAGCTTGCAATGGTGAGGCAGCTGGTGTGCTCGGCAGCTGCCTATCATGCTGACTCCCTGGTGACTCACCGTTATCTTGTGCTCACCCACCTAGCTACCTGTTTCTGGTCATAAACTGTGAGCTTTTGGGGGCAGGGACAGTCCCTTTGTTCTGGGATTGAACCAGGAGCCCTGGTCCATGACTGAGTTGCCAAGGCACTATCACGATATAAATAATAATAAAACTGAGTAAAACATATATAGTAAAGGAACAAGAACTACACCACTTAACTATGAAAGCTGACACAGCAGATTCTATGGGCATGCCCTGGACAGGGTATTCCAGCCTGCAAACTTTATATTAATAGTCACTGCAGTGCTACAGCCCATGGCTTCAGCACAGGAATTGAAGTTTACTCTGCCATTCCTGTTCTACTAATATCATAGATATGACTGGAGGGTGCCTAAGTTTTTTCAGTTTCAGGGAACAGCCAGATAGGGATTTGATCTTGTTCTGCTTTTCTTTTCTACTAGGAAGAGGTTTAATGAACATTTCCCTCAAACATTCAAAGGAGCTTTTCAGTCAGATTTTCCAATTATAATGAGTCTGTAGACACACCCTCCTCCCAGGTTATTTGTGCCCATTTTCCTTCTTTTGTAGCTATATGAGAATAGAAATGTAAAGCTAAAAGGAACATGAGAGGTCATCCAGTCCAGGGCCCTGTTCTTAAAAACTTTCAATGACAGGTATTCCACAACCTCCCTTGGAAGTCTATTCCATTGTTTAACTAGCCATAGTTAGAAATGTTTTCCTAATATTTAACCTAAATCTCCCTTGTTGCAGTTTCAGCTGATTACTTCTTGTCCTACTTTCAGAGGATATGGAGAATAATTGATCACCATCCTCTTTATAACAGTACTTAACATATCTGAGGACTTATCAGGTCACCCCTCAGTCTTCTTAAGACTAAATATGCCCAGTTTTTTTAACCTCTCCTCATAGCTTAGGTTTTCTAAACCTTTTATCATTTTTGTTGTTCGCCTCTGGATGCTCTCCAATTTTTATTCACATCCTTCTTGAAGTGTGGATCCCAGAACTGGACCCAGGACACCAGCTGAGGCCTCACCAGTGCCAAGTAGAGCAGGACAATTACCTCCCATGTCTTACATATGATGCTCCTGTTAATTCAACCCAGAATGATATTAGCCCTCTTTTGCAATTACATCACATTGATCCATATTCAATTTGTGATCCACTATAACCCCAGATTCTTTTCAGCAGTACTGTCACCTAGCCAGTTAGTCCCCATTTTATAGTTGTGCATTTAATTTTTTCTTCCTAACTGTAGTACTTTGCACTGACTTTACTGAATTTCATCTTATTGATTTCAGACAAGTTCTCCAGTTTAACAAGATCATTTTGAATTCTAATCCTGTCCTCCAAAGTGCTTGCAACCCCTCCCAGCTTGCAGTCATTTGCAATTGTATAAGTATACTTTCACTCCATTATCCAAGTCATAATAAAAATATTGATTAGTACTGGATCCAAGACAGACACCTACGTGACCACACTAGATACGTCTTCCCAGTTTGACAGTAAACCATGGATAACTACTCTTCGCATACGTTCATTCAACCAGCTTTTCACCCACCTTATAGTAATTTCCTCTAGACCACATTTCCCTAGTTTGCTTCTGAGAATATCACATGGGACTGTGTCAAAAGCCTTAGTTAAATCAAGACATATCATGTCTACAGCTTTCCACCATCCACCGTAGCCATCACAAAGGAAATTAGGTTGGTTTGGTATGATTTGTTCTTGACAAATACATGCTGGCTATTCCTTATCACCCTGTTATCCTCTAGATGCTAACAAACTGATTGATTAATAATTTGTTCAGTGTCTTTCCAAGTATTGAAGTTAGGCTGGCCCAAAATGACCCTCAACCTAGGATGTAGTTTTGTTGAAGTTCTTCTCTCATAATCGTCTCCCTATAAAATGGGACAAAAATATAAAAAATAAAGGTACCAACCCAGCTTTGTCTTCAAAAACAACAACATCTAGCTGTGTTTATTCTAGAATACCCTTAATTTCTGGATGAGAAGACAAACTTCTACTAGAACAGCAAAGAGGACCGAGGCAATCAAAATAGGAATAGAATCCTGGTTTCAGCATAGCATTTGCTGCTCAGAAATTGGCCCTTGTACCAATACACAACCAACTCTCTTCCAGCCAGTCTGAACTTATGTTGTGCAGAGATTTCAGCCCTAAGCAACATACCTGGAGTTGCAGTGGCCACACCCAACCAGCTTCCTCTAAATACCTGCACATCTCCATTAAATTCTGTGCAAACACCCAACCTGCCAAGTTTACCTTCCTACCCTACCTTCTCACACAGAAGAATATGCCTTCAATTTTCAAATGAAAAGCCTCCAGAGCTATTGCTTTTCCGCCAAAGCAGGACGATCTAATTATCCTTCTAGTCACCTGCATTTTCTTGCTTGCCTTCCCAGTTTATCTGAACAAGTCTAGACACACTGGCACCTCATCTGCATCAGGCTGCCCCACTGCTATTACCCCCATAGGACTGCACCATGCTGGTACAACATGCAAAATGTTAAAGAAAAATGCCAGTAATGAGGAGGTCAGGAGGACAGTCAACAAGTTATAAACACGTCACAAGTCCCCACAAAGGAGCTCCCTGTGAGCCAATGCAGCATGTTTCCAAGTCTGGTTCCCTGGAGCTCTGCTGAGACATGCATGTTGCCCTCTAGCAGAGCTCTGGCAAGCCATGCATCACTCAGGGTATGTCTACACTACCCGTCGGATCAACGGGTAGCGATCGATCTATTGGGGATCGATTTATCGCATGTAGTGTAGATGCGATAAATCGAGCCCCGATCGCTCTCCAGTCGACTGCTGGACTCTAGCTCAGCGAGAGGCAGAAGCAAAGTTGACAGGTGAGCCGCAGCCATCGATCCAGCACTGCGAGGACGTGAAGTAAGTGATTCTAAGTCGATCTAAGATACGTCGACTTCAGCTATGCTATTCTCGTAGCTGAAGTTGTGTATCTTAGATTGACACCCCCCCAGTGTAGACCAGGCCCAAGTCTCAAGGACCCTCGACCCAGGGGATTAAGGCTCAGATACACTGTGACGCCTTGTCCTGGGCAGGTGCATGGGCTGTACATACCTCTGAGAGACACGTGATTCTCTCCCGTCACCTTTACACTTTGGCAACACTTGCGTAGCTTGTCACTGAATTTTGAGACTCTTTCCATTTCACCGGGTTCAAAGAGCTGGCTTGAATTAACGCTGTGAATCAACACAAGCATAAGCTAAGTTTTGTAGAGGACACTGTCACGTATTAGGCCATGTCTACCCTAACGCTTATATCGGCAAAACTTTTGTCACTCAGGGTGTGGAAAAAAACACGCCCCTGAGTGACATACGTTTTGTTAGCATAAGTGCTTGTGTGCATAGCACTATGTAGGTAGGAGACGATCTCCTGCAACATAGCTACCGCTGCTTGTTGGGGGTGATTTGTGGGAGCAGCTACATGAGTGATCTTACAATATACAGCTGTGCTGCTATAAGCTTGTAAGTGTCAACAAATTTTCTAGCAATCAAGAATGTCCCAGTGGTTAGGCATGGATGAATGTGTAGGGAGAGAAGGTGGGGTGATTTCCACGTCTTTCTTCATTGGAGGCAAAAGTCCACATTTTGGGTTCAGAACAAACTGCTAAAAAAAAAAAAACTAGGCAGATCAAGGCAGGTTTATCACAGCATAAAAGATACTCCTTTTCCTCTGAACGCTTGTTTCCATCAGATCACTCATGCAAACTTAACAGGATAAGGCTAAGCACAGCTGCAGTTTCCTCCTTAGAAATCTAGAGTGAGGCCTGAAGTCTAGAAACCAGACTCGTTTGTTCAAAATCCAGAGATGCTTTGCCTCCTAAGGAGTCACACAGAATGATCTGGGATGCTGATCGGAAGGATACAGGCAGTTAGGTAAAGTACAAGCAGTGGCTGAAGCACATATTAGCCACCCCAGAGGTCAGAGCATCCCAAACAGAACCCGCCACAGATTCCATGAGGCTGGCATCAGGCTTCAAAGGGGGCCTCAGCTGCCACATAACTCGAGGGCGTTTCATTATGTTCCCACAGCAAAGCCATAAGACAAGGGTTAGGATACATAGTCCCTACAACCGGCACCTGATTGTCCAGTTCCACTGCACTGACACATCATCAGTACCAGGCCTCTGGACAGTCTTCAGAGCAAACGAACACACACATTCAGAGCACACAAACACGAGTGGGGCAAGAAGCAAGAATCCTTTGCTGTTAACGAAGCTCTGTGACAGGCCTGAGAACCAGCACCCTACAGCAAGTTTCACTGCAAGGTTTTAGAGCAGCCAGAAGCCCCATACGAGATCTATCACTGCTAGCTCCATCAGTAAGGCTACGATTTAGTCCGGGGTATTTTTAGTAAAAGTCATGGACAGATCGCAGGCAATAAATAAAAATTCACAGCCCGTGACCTGTCCATGACTTGTGCTATAAACGTCCCTGAATAAATCTTAGCTGGGGGGCCACTGCTCTGGGAGGCACCTGGTGGGCCACTGCTGGGGCGGGGGCAAAGGGCAGGCTGCTGCTCTGCTGGTGTGAGGGGAGCCAGCGGCACCAGCTGCCAGAGGCCACTGAGCAGTGGCTGCTTTTTCCGGCTGCCCCTGGGGCCACCCAACTGCCGCTGCTCTGGCTGCCCCCAGGGGCTGCCCAAACAGCAGCCGGTTTGGCTGGCCCTGGGGCAGCTCCAGCAGTGAGTGATGTGGCTAGCTGTTGGGCTGCCCGAGTGGTTGGCTGCAGAGCCACTCGAGCAGTGGCCAGTGTGGCTGTCCCCAGGGCCGCCTGAGCACACAGTCAGCCACACTGGTGGCTATAGAAGTCATGGAGGTCGCAGAAAGTCATGGAATCTGTGACTTCTGTGACCTTTGTGACAGACACAGAGCTCTCTCCATCAGATAAAGCTCCAGTAATGGAAGAAGAGGTTAGAACTAGAGGGACATGGAGCTGCCCCCCATTATCCTGTCAATAGAACACATATAATTCCCAGTGACTGATCCTGCTGATGAGACAATTAGGCCCCAGAACGTTAGAGCGACTCGGTCAACTTGAAAACACATTTCAAGCAGGTACATTTCTTTCCCTAGGTTACTAGGAACGCTCAATACCATGGAATATTATGCTCTTTATTCATTTTCTGTATTTCTCTTAGCTGGGTTAGGAGACTCTTTAGTTAGATTCTAAAGCCAGAAGGGACCTTTCTGATCATGTAGTCTGACCTATATAGCACAGGTCATAGAACTGTCCCAGAATAATTCCTAGAGCAAATCTTTTAGAAACAAAACATTAAAATGCATATTGTTTGCCTGTGCTCAGTTTACCAAGTGATCCTGATCGCTCTGAATCAGAGATCTGTCCTCTACATTGTTTACCATTCCTCCAATTTTTCTGTCATCTGCAAACTTTATTGGTGATGAGTTTGGAGTTTTTATCCAGGTCACTGATAAAGATATTAAATAGCATGGGGCCAAAGAAGAGATTAATAGATTTTAATGTTACCCTTTAAAAAGAATTTTGTTGATGCAATTTATGGGGACTTAGCCACTGGTTCATCTTTTGTTTTGTGACAGACCCAGACCAGTGGGGTACAGGAGTCTGGTAGAGGGCAAATATACTGGTCCTATTGGCATCCAGCCATTTGGTATCGGGGCGGGATGCGAGGGTGAGGTAGTGAAGGGTATGGAGCACGAGCAAGTACAGATGTTTCCGTGGCGCAGTCTGGAACAAAACCGGCTGCAGATCATGCAGCCGGCTGGCAGTGAAAGGGTGAGGGGGCCGATTGGGTCCACGGGGCAGGGGCCCGATAAAAATGTCCACGGGGCCTGGGGTGGAGGGTGGGCGGGGCGTGCCCTCTCGCAGGACCCGGTCGAGGTAAGCCCGAGAAATATACTGGTCACTGGATGAGTAGTTTTCTATTCCCTGAGTGACCAGAGCAGAGGTTGCACTAGAGTAATCAGGAACCTGCTAGAACCAATTAAGGCAGACAGGCTGATTAGATCACCTGCAGCCAATCAAGGCAGGCTAATCAGGGCACCTGGGTTTAAAAAGGAGCTCACCCCAGTCAGGTGAGGAGGAGCCAGAGAAGAGGAAGTGCAGTGTGAGAAGCTGGGAGCAAGAGGCACAAGGAACTGAGAGTGAGAGAGTGTGCTGCTGGAGGACTAAGGAGTACAAGCGTTATCAGACACCAGGAGGAAGATCCTGTGATGAGGATAAAGAAGGTGTTTGGAGGAGGCCTTGGGGAAGTAGCCCAGGGATTTGTAGCTGTCATGCAGCTGTTACAAGAGGTACTATAGACAGCTGCAGTCCACAGGGCCCTGGGCTGGAACCCGGAGTAGAGGGTGGGCCCAGGTTCCCCCCAAACCTCCCAACTTCTGATCAGACACAGGAGGAATTGATCCAGCCTGTGGGGAAGATCACTGAGGTGAACAAATCTGCCAATAAGCGCAGGACCCACCAAGGTAGAGGAGGAACTTTGTTACAGTTTATATCTATTTTCATTGTCAGGTTTATAGCACTGCATTGCTTGGGATTTGAGCCTTTTCAAAAAAGCTCTTTGTCTCGATTTTTTTTAAAAGGTGGAAACATTTATTTTAGTCTCACATTTTTTAAAAAAGAAAATTAAAATTAAATCTGAGACTGAATTCAAGTTGACAGTATCCCTTGAAGCATTTCTGTATGAAACAAATGAAGGAACCAAGCAACTGAATATGGTGAGATGTTCTAGTTATACTACAGAAGGAAAAAAAAATCCATCCGCATATAAATATAAATCTGAACAATCTGTAAGGAAAATGAGAGCCAGACTGCAGCAGCTCATCTGTTGAGGTTTAAAATGAGATGATCAAAATCGTATAGAAATTTTAAAATAGAAATAAGGGAGACTTAGCAAGAAGCTGTAAGAGTAGGCGCTGAACTTTAGTCTAAATGAGGCTAAACTACGATAAGAAGGACTGCACAGTTCAGAAATCGAGACTTGCAATCTCACTGAGTATTTAAGACCGGGCTTGTAAATGAGCTACCACAACATGAGTCAGAAGAGCTGCTCTCGACGTCCATTCTGATTTCCATGGGATAGTCCCCTGAAATACATTTTGTATCCTGGCACTATCATGCAGGAAAAATGTGTATCACATACGCAGAAAGACATGGCAACCCTACTCCTTCTGCCCAGTGAAAATACGTATTTCTTTGCTTAGCAGAGATAAGCAACATGGAAATTCTTGACATTTACATGTGCTCTGTTTCATGCATTTTAAATGCTAGATTTGGACAGCAGAGATCAAATTTGCTCACTTGCTAGTGGTTTGTTTGTTTTGAATACAGCTTTGCTTTTCTTGTTGAAAAGATGTTTCTAAAAGTGATGAGAACTTTGAACTGGGTTTTACAAGCAAAGGGAGAAACATGATGTATTCACTGGCTTTTGCCCTTGTACACTTGGGAAAGATGGATTTTATGGGAAAGACTCACGTTTGTGTTTTTAACAGAGCTGAAAGGAACATAGTTCATTTTCTGTACTCTGTAAGAGTGATCTAGTGGACAGCGCACAGGACTGTGATCTAGGAGCAACTGAGCTCTCTAATCGTGGCCAAGTCCACAGACAATGTCACTGACAGATGCAAGTCTCAGTGGTATTTCCAATATAGATGAGTCCTGAAAACAGATTACAGCATAGCTTCACTTTGCAATGTAGACAGCACCTACACACACAGGGGGCGGTGATTTACAGATACTAATACATATTATTACTATTACTTTGTTCACAGCATCAGTGAGGTAAGCCAGCCCAGAGAATAGCATCTCATTGCTGCCGCTGCAGGAGGAAGAGGAAAAACTCACTTGATTTCTTAAGGAACTAGAAAATAACAGCTCGTGTTCTCACCTTGGCTAGAGCAGGGAGTTTATTTTATTACAGGTAAAAAGCGAAGTTTATGATCTGGAGGAAGTTCTAACTTTTAGGCAATATTTTGGGTCTAAACAACCAGCTACCATATCACTTGCATATTAACAGATTGAAAAGATCTTCATGCTGCCACCACCTCTATTCTTGTCAGAAACTAATGGGGGGGAGGGGGAACTGACAGTGACACCAAAGGAGACAATCGCACTAATCTGTGCCAGGTTGGGCTGGAACGGCGCTGCTCTTACTCAGGTGCTGAAAGTGTTCCATTCCCAAAGTTTTGCATCTGTATTGTTAAGAAGCTGGGACTTGGAGACATCAGGTTCTGCAGGTTAAGGAACAATAAGATGCAGCACAGTGTCTAGCTGCAGAGGTATGTTCTCGGGAGAGATCTAGGGTCCGCATTTAAACTTAGTTAGGAAACTCGCAAACTGATAGTTTTGGGGCAAGTTATTTTGTTCTCTTTTCCAGTTAACTCTGCAAACCAAAGTTCAAAGCTAGTGAAAATCATGCAGGGGAGTGAAACCATATAAGGATTTCCCTGGTATCACAGATAAGTGGAGAAGACAGTGCAGGGACCTGGCCTGTCAGAGCTGAGCAAGAGCTGCAGCCACCAGTGTCAGATTCTATTGCTGCTAAAGCGAGAGCTACACCCCAGGGCTACTAGCTGCTAACCCCACCATTCAACAGCCCCCAAAATGAAGTGCACACCTTCCTCCCTTCTGGAGAGGGGAAATAAAGTCCCACGAAAAGCTGGAAGTGACTCAAAGGGGACTGAACAGAGAAACTGTCTGAAGCCAACTGCTCCTCTGAGTTTCCAGCAGTAGAGTGATAGTGCTGAGAAAACCCAAAGTAACAAGCTATGCTGGAAACATGGCAAAGAGGGTTCCAGCCTGCTGGAAGGGAGTTGATCCCACCCAGAATCCTGACTGTTGGGACTCACAGTGACAAATATGTATTGCTGACCATAGACGCAAGTTGAACTAGGAAGAGCCGACAGTGCTCCCTGGAGACAGGCACAGAGACACTTCACTTAGGAGCAGCCTGGATTGCCACTGGAGGTCACTCTTGTTGCACAGCAGGGAGCACATTTTTGCTGTAACACTGACATAAAAAGGTGCTTTAGTGTAATTTAAAACTACTGTCCTAACTTGCCCATGACACACGGAGGGCAGGAGGGAGAACTTATTGTGTCTCCAGCAGGAGCCATTTTGGGGCAGAGGCAGTAGCAGGAAGTGCAGGAGCAATTGTCTGGTTGACACCGCTTAGGAAGGGAAAGTTTCCTTTGGTACAAATTTTTTGTAACCTGTTTTTAACATTCCAAGAGCATGTGACTATTTCATTTGCTCCAGCCAGGACGATGGCAATAAAGCAACGGGAACTAAAAAATACAGCACAGATGACTCGAGCTGATTCACAAGAAGCAATGATGAGAGATAAATGTGCATTGCTTGGACAAATAGCAACTATGGCTGCTTCTGCTAGTTCTCCCAAGGGTGCAGCTCCCCTGGGGCTCCAGAATAGACAGGACTCCAGCAGCTGTTAGTGTGGTAACACCTTGATGCCAACCCTATTCAGAGCAGATCTACATGACCACAGCAGCAGAATCGAGACCCTTCTCTGCATTGGCACCACTAGTGGAGGTGAAATAGTGGAAAATGTTAGTAATGTAGATGGGAGCAGGAGGGAATGAAAAACAGCTGCAAGTCTCTAAAGAGCATAGGATGTGGGAAAACTAAGGTGGGATCCCAGAGGATAGAACCAAAACCAACTGATTCACTTGACTGGTCAAGGGAACTTGTAGGCTGAATATCAGGAAACATTTCAGTCAGAGCCCAAGACAGTCTTCCAGGGCCAGAACTGGAATCAGGGTGGCAACCAGTGATTGTGTGCACACTACCCGCTCTTCTCACTCCTCTCAGCTAAGTGCCAACTCTGCTTTCTGGAACACACAAATAGGGACAGAGTCCCGAGCCTCGCTCAGACAGACCTGCCGTTACACATGGTCAGCTCACTAGCGCAGTATGGAAATCGCAAAGGGCATGTCCATAAGATGTCTGCCAAAGGACCAAGCACCTGCCCATTGCCATAAATGAAATAGTCTTTGAGACAATACAGACCAGACAGCACAGGCCTGGCTAATGTTTTATTATTATTTCTTACAAGCATTTCCTGGGCCTTCTCACAGCAGGAAAACGAGTACCGGCTGTGCATGCTTGTTCCCCAAAGCCTCTATCAAATTGCTGCTGAAAACACTTCAGCTGCTAGTGCTGAATGGACAAAACCATTTTCAACTGCCCTGCAGAAAGCGTGATAGAGACCATACGCTTTAAAGGACAGAGGCAAGACAGGACTAGCAGCTGCCTGAATACTATGATAGTAGGCCTGGCAGCCAGCTGCATCCACCAGTGGAAGCCCAGCCATCGGAGGCACTTAAAACTAGATTGGACAAAGCACCTCAAAACTATACTGTAGGGAATAACCCTGTACTGGCCTGAGTAACAGACTAGACTGGAGGCAGTAAAACACTCAAATCACTGTCATTTGAAATAATCTGCATGACTCTAAGCGGAACCAAGAGCGAAGAAAAGAACATTCCTACGCAATTCAAAGAGTGAACAACAGTCTTTGAGAAATCTGTCATCGCAAGTGACTAACGAGGGCACCCAGGCTCTAGGTGGTAGTTGGAAAATAGCACCAAGGGGACGACTGTAGGTTAAAATTCAGTCTCAGCAACAGATGAGCTGAGTTTAGGGGTCTCAGTCTATTGCCCGGAGAACCTGTGTCTATTCTGTTGTTTTTAATAGAGCATCATGACCAGCTGCCAAAGGGCAATGGTCCATATCTCAGCCCCACAGAGTGGATGGTGTCTGCTCTGAGGTGGAGGAATCAAACAGAAGGGGCATGGCTGGAATGCAACTCTGAGGTGTAATGCCTAATAGCGGTGGCAATCAGCCAGGGTATGTGTACCCATATGGGTACGCAGAGGTCTTCCGGGGGAGCAGCAACACATCTAGATATTTGCTTAGTTTTACAATAGGCTAAATAAAAAGCACTAGTGAAGTCAGTACAAACTAAAATTTCATACAAACAATGATGTGTTTATACTGTTCTATATACTATATAGTGAAATGTAAGTAGAATATTTATATTCCAATGGATTTTTTATAATCATATGGTAAAAATGAGAAGGTAAGCAGTTGTACAGTACTAGTGTGCTGTGAAACTTGTATTTTGATGTCTGATTTTGTAAGCAAGTAGTTTTAAAGTGAGGTGGAACTTGGGAGTACACCAGCTAAATCAGACTCCTGAAAGGGGTACAGGAGTCTGGAAAGGTTGAGAACTACTGCCCTCTAGGGCTGGGGGAGGGCAGTGGGAGGATGCACTAACAGGCCCCGTGCCCTGAAGTCAGAGCTGTCAGTCAGTCTCACTTACATGAGAACCATAATTTTCCGAATTTGTTCTCCATCTCACATAACTGAAACATAGTCCAAGAAATTTACTTCCATCCTCTTTGCCCCTAAGCCACCAGACGTGCTTCCAAGAGAGTAGCGAACTGAAGAGGCTTCTCATAGCCTCTCTCCTGGCTTATTTTAGTTATTTAAACTGAATCCATCAACACTTGCCCGATCTTATCCCATAGCACTTACAGTCTCCATTGGGTTACAACCAACACTTTCAGACCAGAGTCACACAAGGAAGAATATTTCCCCCACCCTGCTTCCCCGGTGGTTCTAAAAACAGAGGAGTCAGCACAGACAACTAAGGAAAATACAGAAACTTTTCTCCAGGGAAGCCTTTGCATCTTTGAATTCTGAGTCACATTTATGAAAGCTTTGGCACAAAACTAGCTCCACAGTTACCTACTGCCAGAGTCACATTTCATTCTAACATGCTCCAATTCAGACAGAAAGTGATGTGGAAAAGAGCATCAAAGTTATGGCTATAAGGCCTAAGATTCCCGTGTCTGCTAAAAAAGACTTGCACATGTACAGAGATTGGTGATTTATACCAGTGCAATGTGGAAATTGGGCCCTATTTGCTGCTATAAAAACCTCCTGAATGAAACTAATTGTAAAACAAAGTTAAGTTTCATAGTTAAATTTTTTATTTTGTGCATAGCTGGATACTTGGCACAAACTAATTCCTGATTTTATATTTACAAGTTGTTTCCTTCCTTCAGTCTTTTATTTTAAAAGTAATTGCAGGAGCCTTTAGCACAAAGCTATATTTCTCAATTGCATGAGGTGGAGGCAGGAAATATATAAAATATTTCAAAGTTTCACTTTTTTAACATTATTCGTATTTCTTAAATTTCTCAGTTCCTTGCACTGTTCAAAGATATGTCTGTAGCTTAGAATTGTCTAAATCTGATACAAAAATGCTAGCAGATAGCTCCACATACACAGACATTAGATAATAACTGATTATCAAACATGTTAGCAAATGCAAGTACAGCGAACAAATAATAGCCTGCTTGAGAGGGGAGCTCTCCTCAGGGAAATTGGGACTTAAATCCTCAGCCTGCAATTTGTTTGTTTCACTTACAAATTTACAGCAGCTCAGATTAGCTGAAGAGCCAATTCACCACACACTTACGGTCTAAGGAACAGAAAGTCTGTGCACGATCTCAACTAAGGCTCCAAATGGACTCTGACTAGACTCAGTGAGCTAGATTTAAAATACTAGAAGTTTGGCGTTTCCAGGAGAACTGTGTCCACAGAAACAGCATCTCACTTTTTACAAATAAATACAATTATTTTTGTTATAGTTGGTCATTTCTATAATGCAGTGTGGTCTAAACTGGGAAGCTCAGGATTTCTTTAATTTTGCTCTGGAAGTTGGATCTTATGAAAGAGAAAGAGGTGGTGGGAATGGAAAGTCCATAGGGTTTTGTATGGTGCAGGCAGCTTCACATAGACTTATCATGGATGGTCTTCTCTTAGCTCTCTAATATATATATATACTTGTCAGGGGAAGGGTAATGTCTACCCCAGTCTACCTACTCCTTCCCCAAAAATATCATTTTCCCAGCTCCAAATATTCAACAATCAAATATAAACTCTGCATTTTCATCCAAAGATGACTTAGCACTTTACAAACACTAGTTGCCTGGGTAAGGTGGTTCCGTATTATCTCCCATGAGAGGGAGTGTGGTCTTCAAGTTACCGTGCAACCAAGTATCAGGAGACCTGGATTCTGTTCCTCGCTGTGTGCCCTGGAGCAAGTCTCCCAGATGCTCCATGCCTCAGAAGGGGAATTGCAATACATACTTCAGAGTATGTATACATCATCGCTGTCAATAAAGTGCTTTGAGATCCTGGGATGGCAGGTTACTATAGAAGTGCAAAGGATTAATATTTATTATGAATTTGCAAGTAGGGAAGTTGGAGGTCAGAGAGGTGAATTGGCTTGTCCAAGGTCACACAGAAAGCCGATGACAAAAGCTGCGAAACAGAATCCAGGAGTTCTTTCTTCTAGTCCAGCACTCTAACCATTAGGCAGCTCTCCATAACTTTTACCCAACGTATGTCCAGGCAGAGAACCATAATTTCTTCACTATATTTTTTCTTGGTTTGCATTACTATCTAACAATGTCTTATCTCTGTCCACAGCAGTGAGACCTTGATGTGGCCTCTCCTTCCCCCTCTAGTAATTTCACAAATTAGTTACTGCAGGGCACGCTATTATTTATGGGAACATTGCACAAGAGATTCTGTGCAAGCTCTTCTGACTTTAATTTAAAACACTATCAGAGAGCAGAAGGCCCCGAATGGAAACTCCACCAGAACCCAAGTCTGACATGATGTCCTTTGCTAACACCTCTACAGTTTTTGAAAGTAAAAAGGACTTCTTTCATAATCTGAGCGTATGAACAGTATTTACATAGATGGACTTCAAGCAAATCGATCCTCTTTTTCCCTTGTAGTATGAACAGGATGGGTATTCTAATCCTGGACTGGCCTCCAGGATTTTTGTGCCCATGAAGTCTGCATTCCTGAATGTTGCCTGATCAAATATAGTCTTCTCACTTTGGTTTTAACTGAATAGAAAACATTTTTTTCAATAAAAGCCAATTTTTTGTATTCAATTGACAAATTTTTGTTTTAAAAAACCCTGCTTTTGCAGGAGTATTTTCTTGTTGTGGTAGAATTAGGGGAAAGATTGCTGCTCAGATTACCATATGTATTTAGGATATTATTTAAATATTTGTTAAACCAACAACATACTAGGGGCTTTCTCAGACACATGATTACTTCTTCAGCTAATAAGTAAATTAAACAAACATTTTAACTCTTTCAGAGGACAGGCCACTGGTATCCTTGCAGTTAAAGCAAATACAAAAGACCACTTAGCATTAGTTGCAATTTAAATTAATTGGGCTCATCGAGATTTGATAATTTCCCTTCAGTGCTGAAGTCAAAAGGCAAAACAGTTTAAACATCAAAACTAAATACACAGTTTAGATGCACAAAGATTTCCAAGACAATCTCCTCAGAGCACTGGCTTTTCTGAATTAGCAGAAGAGCATTTTGCTCCCAAAACTGAAGGCAACATTCCATTGTTTATTAAAGAAATCATCAGTGTTTGGCAACTAACAAAGATAAGTGACAAATTAACACAAAATCCCAGCAGTTGCCAGCAGACACTGAAAATGGGCCAAGGGCCAAGTTCCATTCATAAGCAAATACCCAGCACAATAGTGTGATTCATAATCCTTGATTTACACAAGACTAGAAGTTGGCCAGGCTGAAATATATTTAATGTTTGGAGCTAGGCAAATGAAGTAAAGGAAACAGAGCAAACACCAAAGACAAACAAATGATTGACAGACAAAAAGAGAGGAATGGGTGCCTACCTTCTGTCAGCCATGTCTCCTGAAACTGGCTCAGATCCTGGAAGAGTTCTGCAAGAAAAGTGAAAGGTGCCCTTACTGAAGGCTGGCCTGGGCTGGACTGACAGCAGGATGCTCCAGGGTTGGTGATATAGGATGGGAAAGAAACACAAACACTGCAGGGAAATGGGGGAGTGAAGAAGAGAGAGGGGAGGGTCTGATCCCTACCTACTCCCTACTCATGAGCCCTGTCCCTCCCCCCCCACCTCCCCCCGCTGTCCCCCATGAGCCCTGTCCCTCCCCACTGCCCCTGGGGTGCTGCTACTGCCTTTACCTTCCGAGTCCTGAAGTGGGGCTAAGCCTGGGTCCATGGGTCTCTTGGCGCCCATCAAGCTCGGCTGCTGAGGGTCCCACTTCCGGGCGGTTTTCTGAAGAAAAGGACAAACCCGCTTGGGAAAATCACGTCAGGACTGGGCCCTGGCCACCTCTCCCCGGGGCTGAGTGTTGGGCGCTGCCTGCAGCCTCGGCCCGGGGGCTCCAGCTCTACTCACGTGTGTGAAAGTGTAAGGCACTTGCTGGTCCAAGTACCCTTTCATCCTCCGTCCGCGTGTGAACTCCTCGTGGGCATGGAGCACCAGCTCACTGCAGCGACCTGCGGGGAGACGGGGCGGGCAGAGGGCCTGTTTCACAAGGGCTGGGGAGCAAGAGGGAGCGCCCCTTGGAGTCTCGGCTGCACCTGCTTTAGCCCACCACGTCCCGGCTGGGCCTCGTGGCATCTCCCCATCCCCGACCCCCAGGGCTTGTCCTAGCTGCGGGAGCGGGGCCCTTCCTAAAACGACCCCGGGGCAGGTTACCAGCAGCGGCTCCACCGCCCCTCCCTGTTCCCCGGCTGCAGTGCTGGGTGTGATGTGCAACGAGGCGTCGTTCGCGCTGCATCTGGCAAAACTTGTGCGAAGAGGCGGGGTGATGCCTCGCTCCCCAATGGAAACTGCCACTCTGCACCCCTGCCCAGTCCGGGCTCTCACCTGTTCCCCCAGTCCCGCTCCCACGGAAAGGGCTCGCTTTCCTGGCAGCTCAGACAGTTGTGTGCCCGGGGGGAGCCTCCCATTGGTGCATTTCCTCCTTCCCAGGCTCAGCTTTCTTGCTTCTTTGTTTCATTGACTTTGTGAATGAAGCCCCGGGCTGGGACACGCCCGCCAATCACAGCTCTGCTTTGGCCCTCACCCAGCGCAGAAGGGGGAGCGGCTACAGATTCCAGGGCCAATCAAATCGCGTCACTCTGGGATTCATTCAAGGCTGGGGCTCCCATTCATAAAAAAACTCCCAAAGTTCATTCATAAAGGTCTGCAAGGGACGGGGAGCCAGAGCCGTGCTGAGCTGAGTTGTGTGCATGGCACGGCGTGTGCACGGTTTACACCACCAGACTCCCCCAGGACTGCACACGTCCAGGCCTGACAACTCTCACTCAACGTTAAGAGTCATTTTAAAGCAGCTTTTAAAGTATCACATCCTGTTATGACGAGTTGTTTTTTTTTAAAGTTTCAGTGGGACTTTGAAAATATCTCTCACATTTAGAATCTCCTTCTGTCCCGTTGTACCAGCCAGGCAACCCTGGCTTTCAACACCAATTTTTTGGCATAACTACATAGTGCCAATAAAATAAAATAAAATAAATTCCAGTCCCTGAATTTGCACACACAGAAGTAAACACTTGCATGTACAGCCAACATTGTGTGTGCAAACCAGGTGCTCCATCTCCTGCATTTACACGTTCAAATGTCATTTGCATACGAAATAAATATCTGTTTTCATAAACCTCTGTGGCTCAAGTTTTTTTCATTTTTTTTTTTGTTTGTTTTTTTTTTTTTTTTTCATTTCTCCTTTAGAGTTCCATGGGGCCAGGGACTCAGTTACAAGAAGATATTGTTATGGGGGACATTATCCCCTAGACAAAGATTGGTACTGGAGAGAGAGTCATAATTAAAAGGGAAAGAAAGAAAGAGGAGTGAGTCTTTATAATTGTAAGTATGAAAACTAGGCACAGTGACATGTTCTGCACATCACTAATATCAAAGTGGAATCTCAGTATGGTAGATTAAAGCAAAACATTCTCTCTCTCTCTCTCTCCCTCTGGTATGTGGATGCATAACAGTCAATTAAATATTTTTGAACCCTTCTGCCAAATCAGGCTGTAGTATTATCTGATAGCTCAATCACAATTCAACACTGTCTGCACAGACAAGACTGAACAATGTTTTAACTCTATCATGAAATTAACATCTTTCAGCATAGTTCCTCCCCTCTTCCCCACAACCATGGCAATTGTGTAGTTTAGTTGGGACTTTAGTATATATTAACTCAGTCCTCAATGGGGGAAATCACATTGTAGAGATTGCAGCTCAGGCAAATTGCCTGGATATTTTTAGTTTCTGTGAATTTTTAGCTATTTTGTGACCTCCATAACAACAAACAGGCTATAAATATTAATCTGTGTTTAATAGTCAGGATGAGACTGAATGAGAAGAACCCTCCCAGTTAGGTTATTGTTGGACTATCTGTTCCATTTGTGCTTAAAATAATTAATTAACACCAGATACCCATGCTATTCACTCTCCCTTGTGCAGGCGGCAGTAAAACAACAACTTGACTTTTACTAGTGGCACATTTCCTGGGTGAGAGATAATGGAGCCTTTGTTATTTCAGCTCTGATTTCAACAATATGATTACACTCCGACCTCTAAACCGGATGGGATTTTCTACTGCAATATTTATTTACTCTACAATGTTTTAATTTCCTACCCAGCTGGCAATAGCAGTATTGCAGGAGGAAGGCAAGGCCTCAGTAAATGTCTTCTTTGTACTTTCCATACCTCTGAAAAATACAGACAGACCTCCTAGCAATCTTTACTGTATTACTCTCTCTCTCTCTCTCTCTCACTCACACACACACACACACACACACGCACGCACACACACACACACACACACACACACACACACACACACACACACACACACACAACTGTATTAACATCAGAGACTCCAAGGCTCTACTAGTTCAAACTGAGCCGCCCCAGCCTTTCACCTGAAAATACGCAGCCTGTCCTTCACCCACCCAATTTCATACTCTTCTCCTAATATCTGAAAGGATTAATTGCAACAGATATATATCATTTAAAAAGAAAAATTCATGCACTCCTATCAAAGCCACCTCCAACTCATCCAGCTGCAAAATGGGTACCTGATCCATTGGTTAGGGCAGTCAGTACCATTGGCTGTGAAACTGACCGGCCTTGATCACATCAGCCCCATGAGCCAGTGGCTCAGGAGAACTATCAAAAGGAGCACAGGAGACTAGGGGTTTCTCTCATTGCTTGTGAGCTGTTTGGGGCAGTGACCATCATTTACCATGTGTTGTACAGCACCTAGCACAATGGTGCCCTGATGCGTCTGAGGCCTCCAGGCATGACTGCGATATAAACGATAGATAATAATACACATGGGTGTGGTTGTAACACTTCCATGCTCCCACCATGCCCAGCTGCACTGACCATGCCACTGGGCAGTGTATTGGAAGGCAGAAGATGCATGGAAGACTTCTGATTTCTTTTCCCAAGAGATTAGACCAGGAGTTGGCAACCTTTCAGAAGTACTGTGCCGAGTCTTCATTTATTCACTCTAATTTAAGGTTTTGTGCCAGTAACACATTTTAAAGTTTTTAGAAGGTCTCTTTCTATAAGTCTATAATATAACTAAACTATTGTTGTATATAGTAAATAAGGTTTTTTAAATGTTTAAGAAGCTTAATTTAAAATTAAATTAAAATGCAGAGCCCTCTGGACCGGTGGCCAGGACCTGGGCAGTGTGAGTGCCACTGAAAATCAGCACACATGCCATAGGTTGCCTACCCCTGGATTAGACTCTTTCTGAGGAGACGGAGTGGAAATTGCATCCATTCAGGTCCAGTGTGTGGACCCTTCATTTGAGCCATCACAGCATTCTGGTGAGTGAGAAACATGTCTAGCCTTCCCAGGGTAACCATGCCCTGGTCCTGGTCGAAAGACCTTTCAGAAAGCTTCCTCAAGCCCAGAGATCAGCAGCAGTAGCCAAGGTGTAAACGTCAGCTCCCAGCAGCCCAGGCACCTGAATGAGGTATGATCCTCAAAGCTGAGTACCCCAACTGCTGTACAGATCATCTGGCAAGAGAGGACTTTGCAAAGACCAGCTATTTAGGCCTTGTCTACATGGGAATGTTTCACCAGTTATGCCGATATAATTATACCAGTGTAATTCCACCCTCCCCCCCAATATTCCAGTATAGAAGAGTCATTTTTCTGTTTAGTTTAAATCTTTCCCAAAGCAACAAAAGCTAAACTAAAAATAGTCACTTATACCAGAATAAGAGTATCCACATGGGGAATTATACCAGTATAACCAGAGAAGCTTAAATTCACACCTTAGCTTACACCAGTATGACTTTCCTGTGCAGCCAAGCCCTTATTACAGTATTTGGAAGGGGAAGACTGAAGCCAGTCCTAAGAACCTCTTACAGTGGGAAAAGAATTGTCTCAGCCCCTAGTTACAATGCATTTTGCTCTGGCACTTCAGCTGGAACCAAAATGCATTATTGATACTACAGAATTAGTCCTAAATATTATTAAGAATTATTTCTGCTACAGCATTGGAGAAAGCAGGGTGGTAGTCAGGGACAGGATTAGGTTCAGAGGAAGGATGGTCCTGTGATTACTGCACTGGGGTAGGACCCAGGAGCTCTGGGTTCAATTTCCAGCTCTATCACAGCCTCCCTTTGTGACCTTGGGCCAGTCACTTAATTTCTCCATGCTTCTAAAATGGAGATAATTCTACCTTCCAGGAGATTGGAGAGGATAATATCACTAATGTTTGTGTGGTGCTCTGACACCATGGTGATTGGCAGTTCCAGAGAAAAAGCTTCTAAAATAACATGCTTTTAACCCTGGTATGTACTGAGGCTAAAAGTAGTTCCCTAACATGGCTGTGACATGTTTATTCCTGACCGCACAGGTAATGAAGAATGGGCTACAACCATGGCTTTGTTTATAGTGCAGCCAGGGCCTTTAAGAAGCATGATAAGGAGCGTGAGTGACCAGGCTGTAAAAGAATCTTTAAAAGTCTGCAGGAAAATCAGGAAAATTCCCCATGATTTTCTACAAACATCCACCAATCGGTTCTGTTTTTCCATCCCATTTCCCACTGCCACCTTGTCCCCCTGCTCAAGCACCCTTGAGTCAAATACTCTTCCTCCAGCTGTAAAGCAAGTGAATGAGTGGGCGGCTCCATTGCTGCTATGAAAACATCTGGCTGGGGGCAAGGATGGGGACAGCACCTATCAGTGATGCTCCCTTCCCCCATCACCTGTGCCCACCCTGGGGGGAGAAAAGAAGTTTTTCTCGTGAACTGGACTTCACAACAGTTTTAGGCCCTGGGGTCTTGCCTCACTTACAGCAGTTTTTATCCCAGTCTAACTCTGCTGGCTTCATTGGGGTTGCTCCTGATTTACAACAGTGCAGATGAGAAGATAATCAGGCCCTAAATATTCAGAAGCAGATTTATCTCTTTTTTGTAAAAAACCCTGAGAATAAAGAGTCTGCATTCTCTAAGGAAGTGAAGTCCTTGGGCTGTAGTCGAAAGGGGGCGAGGGGAGGGAGGGTGCAGTTCTGTGCAGTGAAGACAAACTTTTTCCTAAGCGGAAACTCCCCTCACATTAGTAAGTAGGTGTTGAAGGCTGTTACTTTTCACAGAAGGAAGGGCAGAAAATGGTGTTATGTGCCAGAAGGGTCCTCCTGGCTAGAGGCTGAGCAGTGCTTTCTAAGGCAGGGTGTTCCAAGATTAACTAGGACCTTGGCTCATATTTGCTTATGAAAATCTCAATCCACATCAAATCTAATTCTGAGAGCTGCCAAAAAGAATCCTACAGTCAGGACATGGGAGAAAAATGGACAAGGAAATCTCAAGAGGGCAAAAACCAGAACAGAAATGGGAGCCTCTGGCCTCTTTCCTTTGCTACAAGGGAATGTAGCACAGAAGACAGCGAGGCAGATGTTTTATTTACTGTAGGGTCACTAGAACAACTCAAATTCTGGCTTAGCTTCTTTTAGGAGCCCCCTCCCCCACAAGTACATTTTATTGTATGATATTTTCAATGTTTGGGGGGTGGAGGGTTGGGGTAAGAATGATTGAAAAGTGAGACATTTGGAACCCAAAGCCTTAGGCAAGGGCTGACTGCTGCCTTGCACCTTGTGCTATCATTTACCCCAGTGCAAAGTGGGTGTAAAACACTCCTGGATCAGACAGGCAGCAATGTACATCCACTTTACATTGGCATGAATGGCACACTAGGTGCACAGCGGTGCAGTGCAGCATTAGGTGTAACTGCCTTCCACGGATGTGAATATTCGATACTGACAGTGCAGGTGCTCTCGCTCTCTCTCTCTCTCTCTCACACACACACACACACACACACACACACACACACACACACACACACACACACACACACACACCGACAGGCAGGGAAAGAGGAACAGGAAAAGCCACCTCGGCCACCTGACAGAACCTCTCCACATATTCCTCGAAAATTCACATCTCAAAGAAAATCACTTTAAAGGATTAACTAAACTGATTAGAGAGCTAGAGGCTGCTCTCTGCTCTACTTGTGGGTCTATCTAGGCCAGTTCAGCGAGGTCTGAGTCAGAAAAATGATCCAAGGCTTTAATTAGAAATGCCTTCCTGTTTTGCTTGTGCACAAGTTTTCCTTACCTCCAAGGTGCAATTTTGCTACTGCAGCCCACCCTCCACCATTAGGCACTGTTGTCTGTGCTTCGGCTTTGGTTGTGGAAGGCAGTTCTTTGAAAAGCAGTAGCCAGGCCTCTACATTCATTTACACCCCAGAAGACGTGAGGATGTCTCATGAGGCTGTGTCTTGTCTGACACACCAGGCATCTCCAGAGCAGAAAGCATGAACTTCTGTAGTCTGTACTTGAGCTAAAGAGCCAGGCTCTGTAGGTGGATTAGTGCTTTATGGAACTGCTGTTGTTTTAACTACTGTCCCCCTAACTCAGCTCAGAGCATGTCTACAGTACAGTGATATATTGACAGCACCCGTGTTAGAACTGGTGTGAAACATTTAATAAAAAAGCCAAATTCAGAAAAGGATTATGTCATCTGGGTCCTGTCTGTTATATGTGGTCTCCTCAAGCCACCCTGCTGGTGGTGTCAAATGCTAATTATTAGTTATATTACTGGAACACCATTTGCTTCATTGCTAAGGTTTTAGATCTGAGGTGTTCAGTGTCCCTTGGAAACAGGATTCTGACTTCCTACATCAATGTCAAAGCCAAACTGGCTGGAGAAAAGGGTCGCCTTTAAAGTTTATCACAACTTTATTATTAAGGGATGTAGCCCTGGCTTGCTGGACCAGACAGGCTGTTAGTGCTAGAAGCAGCCTCAGTACAAGCTTTGCTCACAGTACAGACTCAATGGGTGGGAAGATTAATTTCTAGGGCCTGATACCTGAGAGTCTGGTTTCTAGTTAATTCGGATCTAGAACAGGTGACTGTGCCAGCTAGTTAGTATGAGGGGTCTGCAGAGATATTAAAGAATGAATGGAACTAAGTACGTACAACGTGGCCAAATGTCAGTTAAGGGAGGTGATGTTAACCATCTACAGTTATGTGAAGGGGAAGAAATGGGTTAGGGCATAGCTAGGAGTGACTCAGTGAATATCAGGAAACATTTCCTTATGGCGTGCCCTAGACTATGGAAGTGGCAAAAGCTTCATTGAGAGCGGAGGAAACCCTGGAGAAGGTACTGTAAGGTGTAATTTTGCACAGAGCCTGGAGGGAGGGACAGAATGACCCAACCGGCCTTTCCCATCACCGCCTCCTATAATTAGGGTCTTACCAAACTCACGGTCCATTTTTGTAAATTTCAGGGCCATAGCATTTAAAAAATCTTGACTTTCACGGTTTCAGATATTTAAATCTTAAATTTCACGGTGTTGTAACAATGAATATGCATTTGAAAACAGCATGCTATAAACATGTAAAGCCCTTAAGACTCGGCGTTCCTCAAACTGGGAATCCTGACCCCAAAGGGGGTCACAAGGCTATTGTAGCGGGGTCACAGTATTGCCACCCTTCCTCCTGTGCTGCCTTCAGAGTTGGGTGGCTGGAGAGCAGCAGCTGCTGGCCTGGTGCCCAGCTCTGAAGGCAGCGCTGCCACCAGCAGCAGTGCAGAAGGAAGCGTGACAATACCTTGACCCCTTCAATAGCCTCGTGATCCCCTTTTGGGTCAGGACCCTCAGTTTGAGAAATGCTGTGTACTTTTGTATACTTTTACCATATAGTATTGGGTACTTTTATAGCATAGGGTAAAAGACAGATTTCACAGGGGAGACCATATTTCACAGTCCATGATGCATTTTTCATGCCTGTGAATTTGATAGGATCCTACCTATAATTCTGTTATTTCACTGGCAGACTATTGCATGGGAGAGTATCAGAGGGGTAGCCGTGTTAGTCTGGATCTGGATCAACAGAACCAGATGTGTACCCAGAAGCCTCTTACTGCAAGACAAACCCAAGAAACAAACCAACAGGACTCCACTGGCCATCACATACAGTCCCCAGCTAAAACCTCTCCAACGCATCATCAGGGATCTACAACCCATCCTGGACAATGATCCCACACTTTCACAGGCCTTAGGTGGCAGGCCAGTCCTTGCCTACAGACCACCTTCCAACCTGAAACATATTCTCACCAGTAACTGCACACTGCACCATAGTAACTCTAGCTCAGGAACCAATCCATGCAACAAACCTCAGTGCCAACTCTGCCCACATATCTACACCAGCGACACCATCACAGGACCTAACCAAATCAGCCACACCATCACCGGTTCATTCACCTGCACCCACCAATGTAATATACGCCTTCATATGCCAGTAATGCCCCTCTGCTATGTACATCGGCCAAACTGGGCAGTCTCTACGGAAAAGGATAGATGGACACAAATCAGATATTAGGAATGGCAATATACAAAAACCTGCAGGAGAACACTTCAACCTCCCTGGCCACACTAAAGCAGACCTTAAGGTGGCCATCCTGCAGCAAAAAAACTTCAGGACCAGACTTCAGAGAGAAACTGCTGAGCTTCAGTTCATCTGCAAATTTGACACCATCAGCTCAGGATTAAACAGAGACTGTGAATGGTTTGCCAACTACAAAACCAGTTTTTCCTCCCTTGGTTTTCACACCTCAACTGCTAGAACAGGGCCTCATCCTCCCTGATTGAACTAACCTCGTTATCTCTAGCTTGCTTGCTTATATATACCTGCCCCTGGAAATTTCCACTACATGCATCTGACGAAGTGAGTATTCATCCATGAAAGCTCATGCACCAAAACATCTGTTAGTCTATAAGGTGCCACAGGATTCTTTGCTGCATGGGAGAGTTTCCCTTCCTCTCTGATGGCTGCAGGGTGTTGAGAAGGTGGCTGTCCCAGTCATGTGTTGAAACTGACTGCAGCCCTTCAGGCTTCCACAGCATGAAACTCACCATGTGGATTCCATGCGCATTCATCAGAGCCCCCAGAAAGGAAGGGCCAGGACAGAGTTTCTGCAGGCAAATGCTCTGTGCAACACAGGCCTATGTGCCTCTCCTCATGTTCTCAGCCCCAAAGGAGAAGGGTTCTGCTCTGCTTTGGAGGGTGTTCCATGAACACACTCTCTGATCTTGGCTGGAAGAATCAGAGAAATGAGATAAACCTGCTTCTCCTCTCCCAATGGCCGTGCCACCTCAGGCTTTGTTCTCCACCCTGGCTACCCCCAGCCAGCTCCATGGAGGGAAAAGAGGCACTGAGAGGAACAGGGGGTCGAGTTCTGCAATACACAGGACCCTACTCTGCCGAGGGAGGAGGGAGAGTCAGGACAGGCATGTCTGTGTGAGTGGGTGTCTAGCAAATTTTCGTTTCCTCTCCTCCAAGCCTCCTGCCAGAGGAAGAACTAGGGCGAGCCCTGTAGCTGCAGAGCTTGCACGTGACATGGGGCTCCCAGTGAGCATGCCCCAAGGAGACGTTTTGCTTTGCTCAGGCTTAAGAAGGGTACACGTCCTCACCTGGATGCTGAAAGCATTTGGAGACCCTAAGGCCTGTCCTTTCTGTTCTGGCCAGAATCCTGCCACCTAGTGGATGCTTCTGGGTTTAATAGGCCCCGAATAAGATGGAGTCAGGGTGAAATTCAACCCTGTGCAAAGAGCTAGCACAGGACTTAAGTCCCTTCACCCTCTGGACACCAGCCTTGTGCACAGCAATGACTGTCACCCCAAACAAGAGCATGTTACTCAACCTCACAGTTGTGGTTTATCCCAGATTAGGCTGTAACAAAGCTACAGCTGCGGTTGTTAGGAGACAACTCGCTGGGGTGCTGGCTTTGACCCACTGTTGTAAGAGGCAGTTTTGTATAAGACACGTCCTGAGCACTTGATGCAGATACCAAGTGGCATGTGCATCAGCTAAGCTGCCCAGATCCCTTGGGGTCACAGGTATGAAGCCTGGCAAGGTTACCTCAGCCCTTGCAATTGAGATGGTGACGATTCAGAGTCTTCTCACAGAAGCTTTTCCCTGGTGTCCTTGCCTTAAGCTGCCCCTCCTGCATTACTGCGCAGTGTGTTATCAGCCTTCACACCAGAGCTGGCTGGCCTGCAGTGGCAGCATGATTCCGGTGTGTCCCCGCACTGCAATCTGGAAAGCCCTTTAAGGTGAGAGGGACTGTGATGTAAATTAGTAGCATCATCTCCCATAACAACAGCCCTGGGTATTGCCAGAGAATCACCGGCCTCACAGCCTCTGGGTTAGCACAGAGCATGCCCTTTAACCCTTCTGAGTGCAGAAGCCTGAGCCAAACCAGCATAGCCACGGCAGTAATGCTCTGAGAGGCTGCCACCTTGTGGCATGATAGAGAGAGGATGGCTGGCGACAAGCTTTCTGAAAGCAGCCGTCAGGGCAAAGGGAATGGAAGGGCCCTGTTGCTGCTTATCCCAGTGTGTGAAGAGGTGGAAAGGTGGTATATTCCCGACGCTCTGGGCCCGGGCTGTTAGTATCCCAGATCCTGGCCTTGGGCTTCTCTGAGTCCCTGGACTGGTTTGACTCACCCGCACAGGATATAAAGCCTACAACGAAGCCAGCCCCATTTCAGGCTGCAAGGAAATGTTCCAGAGGTCCAGCATCATGTCCGTGTTGTACAGACAGTCTGCTGCAAAGCTACTGGTTCTCCTTCCTTTTTCCCACGATGAGCAAGTGTGAACAAATATGTGAGAGTGTCACCAAGTGTGATTGTGTGTGACACAGCATGTGTGTGTTATAGTAGAGTCACCCTTTTCACTAACTGGATGGTGATGCCATTTTTCACTATGATTCATTAAAATCTGTTGCAATGCTACCATTAATTATTATCATTTATTTGTATTCCAGTAGTGCCCAGAGGTACCAGTCTAGATTGGGGCCTTGTTACACCTGGACGAGACACTCTTGTGCAAAGGTGTATATACGTATGTGTGTGCATGCCTGTGCATCTGTGTGCATGCATGCATGGTATGAGATTATATCTACACCTATATCTATATTTATGACAGCAGTTTGATTCCTTGAAGCTATGGTATATAGAGCTCAATCTTTCTGGAGGGAATTCAGTGTGAATTTTGCCATGGATTCAGCAGAAGCAGGATCTGATCCAAAGTCTGCAATTCTTCAAAGCACTTTGAGCCCTGCACAAAGTGCCACGTAAGTCAGTTAGGTAGATAATATTAACTAATCGCTGGGCTGAAGTTTGAATCCCACCAGGAACAATCATCATAGGGATTTTCCCACTTCACTGCTGGAATTTCTAAGAAATGACTCCTCCTCCTAGGGGAGCTTGGCCTGTATGTTCCTGCTAGGTGCAATTCCCTCCTGTGCAGTGGGCTAGGAGAAGGTCAAGTGGTCCCTGAGCACTGGGCCTCGATCTGGTGCCCTCAGCCCAGAGCAAACTTCACCCTCTGGGTTCATGTTTCCCTTTAGATCACAGCCTCAGTATCAGGTCTTGCAGTGGATCTGCATAAACACTAAATGTCAAAGGAAAATCCATGGAACACAGTGTTGACAATTCTCAAGATTTTATTGCAAGTCTAGAGGTATTTGGTGTTCTTCCTAAAACCGCAGCTCCTGACTAGTTTGTAGCAGTGAAAAGGTGGAAAACATGACTTATAAAGGCTCATAAACCAGAAAGCCATAAACAGAACCCCAAATTTATCTTTTTTGTTAAAAAAATTATGATTTTCAAGCCAATCTCATGAGTTTTGGGGGCCTGACTTGCACATTTTGAATGCACAGGATTTGCAATAGTGGGAACAGACTCGTAGTTGCACTTTTTGGTCTCTGGGGAATATCCAGGCTATGATGGCCAGGATTCACCAGGCTACTTCTGAGTCCTGATACTTCTATCCAAGCTGTAATTAGCAGGGAAGAGAGCAAAAGCATAAAATGACTAAAGCTAAAAAGATGTCTTTCCCCCGTTGGTCTGGGCAATTTAGTCCAATTATTTGAGATGTTTCATTCATATTATGAGCTCCTAGGATGGAAATAAAAAGCAGATAGAACATTGCCTTAAGAGCAAAGAAACCCATTAAGCTACGATACAAGAGATGCAGTAATAGAATGAAGCAGTAATTATCATAGGACGGCTGACCTCATTGGTGAGTTAAGTGTCTCAATGTGAAACAGAGGCTACTTATCACTAGCAAGGTCAGTTCTCTGATTTATCCCTCAATGACAACAATAGCTTTGGGGAAGACCCATGCCCCAGAGCGAGCTAGCGAGCAAATCTTTTCTTCAACTCTCATACAAATAAAATAGAAACAAAATAGACATTAACATTCTTACTGCAGGGCGCTGCATCGTTCAGGAGTGGGGGAAACACTGAGGGCTTGTGTCGTTTGTGCAAAAGGAGCTGACGCCAGGATGGGAAATTCCGGCTGAGCAAAGGAATCACAGAGTCATACAAGTTTAGATAGAAGAGACCTATTAGATCATCCGATTCACCCTCCTGCCAGACCCGGACTGGTCTCTGTTGTGTTTGTTCTTGGGGTTTGTCCAGTCTAGTTAACAAAGTCCCAAGCAACCGGGCTTGGACACATGGTTCCAGGGTCTATCCTTCGCAGCTCAGAAATTAACACTCAGGATGATTAATTACTGGGATTCTGCTGATGTGAAAGTACCGAAGGGAAATATAAAACAGAAGGCAACTGGGTCTTGCTCCCTCAGGACTAGCCATGGATTTACCTCCCAAAATCTGATCTGTGTCACCCGAGTCTGATGTTTCTTTCACTGCTTGGTGGCTTGTTTCTTTTTAGGTAGCACTTAAGTTCTGTGCTAACCCCCCCGCATCCACCCACCCCCTCAGCCTGTTGGTCTGAGAAAAGCCAGTTCTGGTTCTCAGCTCCTTGGTCTGTAAATTGCACCATTTATGGTTAGTACAATGCAGATTTCTCAGTCATAGATCCTGACACAAAAGGAACAAATGGCAAATGTCTTAAAATGTGGCAAACTGAATTTCGAAAAAAGCCCTGTTCTGCAGGAGGGAGGCATGAACAGACCTTTACGTTTTATAAAATAATAATACACAGCTGGATGAAGAGCTCAGGTTTCCTAACATCTGGAGTGAAACCAGCCCAGCCACTCTTCAATACCCAGTTGTTCCCTGGACAGGAATATCCTGAATAAGGTGTTAAGGTCTACTCATTGCCTATTGCTATTAGCCATCTTTGTCTAGTGAGGTGCTGTGATATCTGAGAAAATGCAGAAATCCTAACACTAGCGACACATTTCCAATGCCTGTGTTTGATGCGGGATGAAACTGCATACATGGCAACCTTCAGAAACTGGGGTCAGAAAGGAGGAGCCTGCCTCTCTAATCCTTTCCCAGCCTGGACTGCCTCCATCTCTCACTCTGCAGGAAGAGGCGAGTGACTGGAGCTAGCAAGTTGGCTTTTGACACTGCAAGGACTAAAACGGAAGGGGTAGTTGATCATGAAAGCGGAAACCGCATTGGGTGAATGAGCATTGCCCAAGGGAGCTCTACCCGGAAGGACTACCACAAAGTCCCTGGTTATCATTTTTGTGGATGTTCATGTAACATACTGGCAAAGAGTGCGCTCTAACCCCTGCTAGTGGCCAGTCCATAGCTACCAGCTCACTCGGCTGCTCCTTTAGCTCTGTTGATGCTGGAGTGTGCTGTGGTGCCAAAGGTCTGAGGGGCAAACCCCTGCCGATAGCTCTTGTGTGTGCGCGTGGGTGTTGCAGCTTCGCTGCACTCTGTTATTTCTGCAGTGCTCCTTACTACACACTCTGTCTAGGTTGTGGTTAAAGCTCTCCAATCTGCTCTGCTGACAAGCCTGTGCTGTTTGCCCTTTGGGCAGGTGGGTGTCTTCCCTGCAGTCTGATATGAAGTGACTTGGGCAGGACTCTGCTGAGCATGCCCTGACCTGACCTGCTCTAGGAAGAGAGTGGAGCAGAGGGTGGCGCTCAGGGGCTGAGGTCTCCTTACAGCTATGGAGTAACACAGGGGAAAGAGCATTATGTGTGAGTTTACGCTCTAGCTATCATTCATATATATAGCCCTCTACCAAAACTATTGCATTTCTGCTGCAGCCATCGCTTCAGGAATGGGAGCTAGGGGTTGTGGCAATTCTTGTTGATCTCATTCAGCAATAGAAATGGGTCTCTCTCTAAACTGGGCTGATTTTGGAAGAGTTCATTATACCACATCTATAAAGTGCCAGTGAGGGCTAGAGAGCAAGTATTACCTAGACTTGTCCACTGTTATCGATCATATCAATATTAGAAATCATATTGCAGTCCTCATGCGGAAAAAGACCCATTGATTTTGTCTGGAATTTGCCTGCATAAAGCTCTGCAGGATCAGGCCAGTTCTGATCAACAGGAATCATGTCAAAAGATGAGGTCCCAGCTGGTGGTGTTATTTGTGGAATTTGTTAAGCATAACTCATCTGCAGACAGAATCTGGAACTAGGAGAGGTCTAGAAGAAACTCATGCCCTACCACATGCCTTCCCAGCTGTGAATGCTACCGAAAGATGGATTACAATTATGATCACAAAAACAATTTATATTTTCTGTAGGGCCTTTCATTCTGCAGGATCCCAAAGCACTTGCTAACTTAAACTACGCACAGTCTCGATAGCCACCACTGAAAATCTGGTGCATAACATAGCCACTGGTGAGCAGCAAGCAGGAATGCGATGCATAGAAAAAGAGAACAGTCCTGTACCCAACTGAAACTGCAGTGCAGCGTTTGGTTTGGCAGAACTGTAAATTGATCAGGGCAGTGGAGTTCACACAACAACTCTTACACAAAGTGTCACGAGAGCGTCAAGAACCACACAGAATCAGGACCATGATTTTACACCGCAGCCAACACCCTGTCTATAGCTGGCCTGACTGTGCCCTTCCCCACCTTGCTCGGGTACTAGCTCAAAGGACAGTGGTGGCAACACCACTTCTAGCACACCTAGCTGTTACTTGGAGATCTTCCGTTCCAGAACCTACCAGCCATAACCCTGCTGACCTTTGGAGATGTAGTCGGGTAAGAAGACAACGTGATCAGGCTGCATGAATCCTAGTCATTCAACTGCCTCTTACCATTTACTACGTATTTCATTTTAATAATGTATCCGATTATTAGCTGTTGATCTATCCCCACAGATGTTTCACTGTCAGAGAGCTGATTGAATCGGCCGCTGCTCCCGGGTCTGTAACCCTGCGAGCTGCAGCATTAAGTCTAGCCAGAAACTATTTGAAACGAGCCCAGTTCCTAGAAGGATATTGACAGCATCCCCATCATAACTCATCAGCAGACAGAATCTGGAACCAGGAGAGGTCTGTGCCTAGGGAAGGCCAGGAACAGCACTGGTATAATCAATCCACATTCCTAGAAACAGGGTGAATATAATTGGCAGAGGACTAGGGAAGTCTAAATTGCAGACAGCAGATTATTAATCAAAGCCTGCTAGTAAATTCACTTTTTCAAGCACAACTGTGTAAAGTGATTGCACTGAGAATTACAGACTAATCTGTCTAAGCTTTGTCGCAGCATAAAATGTCTTCTTAGCAACTTGAAGGAAATTTCCTCTTTCATTCCCAAGGGGTGGTTCATGGCATTAAGAAGCTTCCCAACAGGCACAGGGTTCTGCGTGTGGCACTTGAAATGTACAGAACAATCCTGTAACTAGGTGACTGACTAGAATCACCTACACCCTAGCTGCAAGGAGACAGCAGTGGACGGTGTTTTGTGCCTCTGCAACTGTGTCTCAGACCCAACACAGAGACTTCGGAGAAACCTGCTTTCCAGCCAAAATGGCCTTTTTAGGTATTCATGCCAGCTCCTTTTTTATAATCTTCTGAATGGGAGAAGACAGTTCAGGGCACTTTGTCTGCAGGAAGGAAGCCATTAAATTATTAGCACTTTGAGAAATTAATGATATAACTTATGGCAGAATAAGTTTAGCAAAACGTTATAATGTAAGAAAACAATTAAAAAGAGTTATATAAGGTTGGGTGGCTTCTTTATTGCAATAGAGTGAGCAGTTAATTGATTGTCATCTTGTTATAATGCACCAGGGCAGTTGTGGCAGCAAATAGAGATGTGTCTTTTCGGGAAGTGCTAAGGAAAATGCAGAGAAAGGGAAATGGGAGCAGACAGCAGTCTGCCATCCTCCGTTTCAGTGCCTTGTACCCGCCGGGAAGACAACAGGGCTAGAGCACTTTCCTCCTCCTCCTCCCTCTTGTCTCCTACTTCCAAGTCCCAGTGCTTCAGCATTTAATTTTCTGCTCTCTTCTCTGCTGTGATGGGGGGAGCAGAAGTGCTACAGGAGCGAGGCCCTAACAGGGTAGGATCAACAAAGGAGAGCATCCAACTCCAGCAGCAGAGCAAGCTGGAGAGCCAAAGCAACACACTGCACCAGCTCAGGCCACTCCAGCCCAATGCCTGTTTTCGCCCCCAGTGCAAGGCTCTCTGGATCAGGGCAAGGCACACGTGAAAGGCGCTGCTCTATGAACAAACAGAAGCCCTCGCCCCCCAGCAGGCCGGCTCCAGGTACCACCATTCCAAGCTGCAAGGGGCGGCAGTCCCTGTGTTTTCGCCACCCCAAGCAGCACGCTGAATTGCCGCCGCAGGCAGCGGGGGCAAGTCCATGTGCCCTTAGGGCGGCAGGCGTGTTTTCCACGGGGCAGCAAGTCGGCGGCAGCTTCTATGTTAGCTGTCTGGGGCAGCTTCAGCTAAACACAGAAGCTGCTGCCGAATGCCGCCCCTGCAGAAACGCACCTGCGCCCTAAGGGCACACAGACTGCCCCCGCTGTCCAGCTGGCAATTTGGCACGCTGCTTGGGGCGGCGAAAACTTAGAGCTGGCCCTGCCTCCAGAGCTCTCAGTCCAGCTCCTTGCACACAATTACTGGATTGGATCATAGTAATCGAGCTCCTCAGGGCCCCATTGTGCCAGGCCGGGCACAACCAAGGAGGGCTCGATTCCTGCCCCAAAGCGCTCACAATCTGATTAGAGTGGAGAAAATTAAACTGGAAGCAACAACCTGGAAATAATCTCCATGTCATTTCTCTGGTACCTGGGGTGAAGCTGGGGGTGGGGGCAGGGCTGCCCAGAGGATTCAGGACACCTGGGGCCAAAGCAATTTCAGGGGCCCCTTCCAAAAAAAAGTTGCAATACTATAGAATACTATATTCTTGTGGGGCCCCTGTGGGGCCCAGGGCCTGGGGCAAATTGCCCCACTTGCCCCCTGCTGGGCAGCCTTGGGTGGGGGCTACCACTCCCTTTAATCGGTGAGGAATAAGAAGGGGTGGCCTTTCTGCTGTCAGGCAGTGGCACTTAGAGAGGTAACCTTGTGGGAATCACTACCCCCAGAGGCTGACTCTTCCAAGTCATCTTTAACAAGGCACTTCCTTTGGTATAAGCACATGTGCCCCTCTGTGCTCTAGCCTGAGCCACAACCAAAACAAGAAGGATTCAGGCCCTGTAGGTTCAAAGGAGGGAATTTGTCAGGGCTGATCAGGGCCTGGCTACTGTGACAGGATCAATTAACTGACTCAGATCTGGCAGGGGCCTCACTTACACACATGCATACAGGGCTCATTCCATCTCTGGCTTTGGGGAGGAAATGGCATATAGGGATTAGAAAGGAGGACCTGGGGTCAGGATTCCTGGGGTCTAATTCATGGCTCTATCACTGAGTTACTGGCTGGCTTTGGGCAAGTTGCTTCCCCCTCACCTCAGTCTCCCCATCTATGAAATGGGACACATAAGAACAGCCACACTGGGTCAGACCAATTGCCTATTCAGCCCAGTACCCTGTCTCTGACAGTGTCCACTGCCTGATGCTTCATAGGGAGTGAACAGAACAGGGCAATATCAAGTGATCCATCTTCTGTCGTCCAGTCTCAGTTTCTGGCAGTCTGACGCTAGGGACAGCTAGCACATGGGGTAGGGTCCTTGTCTGTCTTGGCTAATAGCCATTGATGGACCCATCCTCCATGAACTTATTTCTTTTTTTCTTTTCACCCAGTTACACTTTTGGCCTTCACAACATTCCCTGTCAACAAGTTCCAGAGTAGACTGTGCATTGTGTGAAGAAATACTTCTTTATGCTGGTTTTAAATTTGCTGCCTATTAATTTCATTGTGTGACTCATGGCTTGTTTGTTCTGTGAAGGGGTAAATAACACTTTCTTATGCACTTTCTCCAAACCATCATGATTTTATAGACCTCTATCATATCCCCCACTTAGTCATCTCTTTTCCAAGCTCAAGAGTCTCAATCTTTTGAATCTCTCCCCATTGGGAAGTTGCTCCATACCCCTAGTCATTTTTGTTGCCCTTTTCTGTACTTTTTCCAATTTTAACATCTCTTTTTTGAGAGGGGATAACCAGAACTCCACACAGTATTCAAGGTGTGGGTGTACCATGAATTTGTAAAGAGGCATTATGATATTTTCTGTCTTAAAATCTATCCCTTTCTTATGGTGTTTTTTAAAAGTTTCCATGCAGCTTGCAGGCATTTCACTCTTGTGACTGTTCCCTTTTAATTTCCGATTACCTAGACTCTTCATTTTTGTGTAGTTCATCCTTGTGTATTTAAATGCTACTGTGGTGGGTTTCTTTGATATTTTCCCATCTACAAGGATGTTACATTTAATTACATTATGGTCACTATAACTGAGCAGTTCAGCTATATGCACCTCTTGGACAAGATTTTGTGGACCACTTAGGACTAACTCAATAATTGCCTCTCCCCTTTTGGGTTCCAGTGTTAGCTGCTCCAAGAAGCAATCATTAATGGTGTCTAGAAATTTTATCTCTGCATCTTGTCTTGAGGTGACATGTTCCCAGTCAATATGAGAATAGTTGAAATCCCCCATTATTATTGGGTTTTCTGTTTGTGTAGCCCTTCTAAACATTTCACAGTCACCACGACCAGCCTGATCAGGTGGTCAGTAGTATATTCCTACTGCTATACTCTTATTATTCAAGCATGGAATTCCTATCCATAGAGATTCTATGGTAATTTGATTCATTTAAATTTTTTACTATATTTGACTCTACATTTTCTTTCACATATAGCACCACTCCCACAAGCATGACCTACTCTGTCATTTCTACATATTTTGTCCCCTGCTATTACTGTATCCCATTGATAATCATCATTCCACCAAGTTTCTGTGATGTCGGTTATAACAATATCCTCATATAATGCCAGGCCCTCAAGTTCACTTATCCAAGTATTTAAACTTTTTGCATTTGTGTACAAGCACTTATCAATTGTGTCAATATTTAGCTTTCTGCCTACCTGTACTTTATCAGCTTTTATCCTCTCCTCTTTACTAGGATACAGAGTATTCCCTTCAATAAATCCTCCCCTAAGGGATGTGTCCACCCCGCTTACCTGCTTCATTGGGAGGGTGGGGTCTATGAAGCTTCTTAATTAGCACTTGAAAAACACTGATGGGGGACAGAAAATGGAGCTGGACCTGGAGCTAGGAAAAAGGTGAGCTCTTCTGGGGGAATCTCTTTCTGATGGGATTCTGCTTCTAAATCACAGCCTAAATTAAACCACCTTCTTTAGTACAGAGAAACATCACAGCAGCTGCTGAGTCGTATATTCTGAAGGGGACGGTGTAGTGGGTTTCAAATCTCAGAAGGGTGTGTCCATTAGTAATATATTCCTAATGTGTCTGGGTCTTTTAACTGAGCATCAAAAGCTGAGCTTCTGCCTGCCTGATAGCCCTGCCCCATCCCCCTCATTGTCAGGCACACGTGGGGTTTTGGCAGATGGCAGGGGTTGAGCCAGGACATGGATTATATCTTCTGCCAAGGCATGGCATGAATGTTGGTGTGCTTGGGCAAGCTGGGATTTGAAGGGTTAAAAATCTGCTGTGAGTTTTGTGGCTTCTTTCCAAAAGGTTTCAGTTAACACCAAAGGTCTCCTGGTAGCTCACTCTCTTTAATAGATTTTTCCCATTGACTTCTCACTTTATTGACTATCATTTCCTTTTCTGCAGGGGAGCTATTTTCTGGGTCACTGATCCAGCCAACTTAAAAGGGATTTCATTGATTAGATTTTATTGGTGGTTACTTCAGCCATGATGGGTAGAGTTGCTAGTACCTGCTAACAGCTCCTCTGCTCCCACCTAGCTACCCCACACGGGCCCCATACAACTTCCCCACCAATGGAGTTTGTGTTTGGGCACCTCTTCTTTACCTTTATTGAGTGCTGTGTAATTGTTTGCACCTTCTTCATTTCCTTAATAGCTAATCTGATTTTATTCCTTTCACTTCAGTACAGCATGTCAACTGCCCTCAGGACACAGTAGAAGCTGCTAGCAAAGTTCGTTCTGTTGTTATTACGTATTGGGCCAAATACTCAGCAGGCATTAACTCCATTCACTCCAATGGAGGTGCCCCAATATCCACTGGCGAAGAACTAGTCCCTTATTTCTAAGCACCCTCCCTGTGCCATGGGGAAGCTGCAACGAACAAGTCACAGGTTCTAAGCCAGAGCAGAGTGTTGGAAATAAACAGGTGCCACAGAACTCTTTGTTGCTTTTACAGATCCAGACTAACACGGCTACCCCTCTGATACTAAAATAAACAGCAGGGCCTTTTCAAAAGCAGCTGAGTGATTTAGAAGCAGATTCCCCCAGAGGAGCTCACCTGGTTAATGTTCCAGGCCCCTCTCAACACCTAGGAATATTTTGCCATTTCCTAAAACCTGCTCTGCTGGCCTATTCCCAGAATCTTCCTCTCCCCTCGAATGCTTTGTTCCAACTACAGAGCAGAGCAACCTCCGGCACCACCCTCAAGAGCCATTTATGTATCTAAGCCTTCCTATGTCTGAAGTGCACATTACCTGAGCCTTGACCTTTGTGCTCATTGAAGATCTTGCTGCACTTTTCACAGGACTGCCCGCTCCCTTCTCAACCACACCTGCAGATGTGTTTTTGAAACCTATGATGGCGTTGCAATGACATACACAGTCCACTAGAGGCCACTCTCCAAAAGCATGCTGTCACTTGGTGGGTCTCAGTGTCATTTCTGAGCAGTGGTTTTCAACCTGTGTTCCCCGATCACTGGGAGTGCGTCCGCAGACCATGTCTAAGATTTCCAAAGGCGTTTCCATCTCCATTTGAATTTTGTTAGGGGTTTTCAAACGAAAAAAGGTTGAAAACCACTTCTCTAGAGCACTGCAGCTAAATGGAGACACTGCAAGTTTACCCTCTCGTTAGTGACCAAGTGAAAGTGGCTACGCAGTTCTGAGTCATGGGGTGAGGGAAGGGGCAAGGAGCCTTCCATGCTGTCACAGTAGTGTCCCTTGACTCAGGGGAGAAGTCTCTGAACAGCTGTAAGACCCAGCCCGTGGCTTTTACACAGTGCACTGGGAATATTGGCTGTTGGCTGGTGGGCTGAGATGCAGTATGGCCAGGAATCCAGCCATGTTGCAAGGCCTGAGGAAGATGTGCAGCGAGCAACTAAGAACTTGTTTCACAGCTTTGGGCTTTTCATGTGGCCTGAGTGCTCTGCTCCTCCTCCTCACTCCCAACACATATTTAAGATTAAGAAGTAGTTATCAGCTACTGATTGCATTTATTTTTGGAGAGTCCGTGAAATGTATAAACCCCAGAGATGTATTCAGGGCTGCACTCTCTTCAGCAACTGCACTGTGACCAATAAGCTGTATTTCTGTTTCTGTTATGTTTGTCCAGTGATTTCTCCTCTCTGGATAGTCTGGATTATGTTGGTATCTGGACAGGATGCATTTTGTAACATTAAAAACTGTGACCGTGTCCCCAAATGCAGAGATGCATCTTGCAAAGAAATCTGAAAGACGAGCTGGTCAAAAAATTAAAACCTATTTTAATGAAAAAGTTGTAAATTTTGGACTTGTTTTAATTTTAAAATGTTCTAAACAAATCAATTTTTCATGTTTTCAAAAATGTTCAATTAATTAAAGGGATTTTTGGGAGGGTGTGAAAATTTTATAGGAAACATTATTAAAATGGTGATTTAAATCTTTCTTATACAAAACCTATTTTGCGGAAAGCAAAAAATATTTTTAAAAATTCAGTAAAAATGTATTGAAACAAAAAAGCACATCGTGCATGAAAAAAGTTGGCTTTGAAAAACTAACAAAAAATTCATACGAAAATTTTTGACTGGCTCCATGAAAGATAGCTTCAATTCAGGCTGCACTTCCAGCCTGCAGGTAGTGTGGTCTATTCTTTTACTTGTAGGGATGTTGGCAGCAGTGTGTAAATGGCATCTTTGCCCTGAGCAGTGATTTATTCGTATGAGAAAAGCTACGGAAAATCTTTGTGTGTAATGGAAAAAGACACTAGCAAATGCCCAGCAGGGAACAATCCTTGTACTGTCAGATGGACTGACAGATCTTTTCCTTCCCTAATTTCTGGGGTGAGTCTGCATTTGGACAGGAGTTGGATGGGATTTATGTGCTATAAGTCACCACCACCAGATGGCAGCATTGGAAGCAATATCTAGCACTCAAAAGGCCCACATGTCACTGAAATGTTCGGGGATGGTACTTCATGTACCTTGTGTTCCCAGCCGAGGCCAGTAACTCTTCGTACTTTCACCCACCCACTCGTACACCCTATCCCCATTCTGGCTTCCTCCCTCTCTTTCTCTCTCTCTGGAACATGGTTTTTTTTCCATGTCTTTGAGCAGAACCAGAGCAGACTGAAGGGAGGTGGCGGAGGTCTGGGGGACTCTCAGATGACGAAGGGTTTCTCTCTCAAAGGCACTCTGTTGAGTTTCATTAGAATACCTCAGTATTTACTTGCCATCAACAGTACAACAGGAAAAGTGAAATACAGAGCCTGTAATTGAAGGAGCCCTGTCACCCATGGACCCATGTCACTGGGTCTCTCGGCGTGGAGCTGGGCAGAGCCATGTGTCCGTGTTCGGCAACAGAGTTAGCAGAGGTCTGGAGTGCTTCAAACTTTCTCGCCACATCCTTTCCCCTTTGACCTGTATGTTTGTTTCCCTCTCAGTGTTTAGTTCCTTTCCAGACCTGGATGAAGTTTATAATATTTGTTTTGCTTAAAGGGCTTCCACCTTCAATGAGCTGGGAATGTTGATTCCCATGAAACCCTGAGGTGGCCAAACTCATCTCACTCCTGATGAGCTACAAGGGCCCTTGACCTTCCAGCACAGTCACATCACATGGCAGCTGAATTCCAAGTGTATTTAAGGTTCTAGATGTCTAGCAATGACCAACTGGTCCCAAATGTAGATATATTGCATGCCTGATCCCCTGAGAATGCAATATCCACTATATGGCCCAGTGCATTCCACCAGAAGCCTTCACAGCAAGGTCCTGGCATAGTCCTGGAGAGGGGGAAATTCTGTCTGTGCCTCATGGGCTGGAGTGAATTACTCCAGGGAATGGGTTTGTTAGGATATATTCCAGTTGGCTGGGCCAGTTGCATTGGAATGATACAACAGCTCACAAAATTTTGGACAGCTGTTTTCTATTATTTCTCAGGCACCACAGCTGGGCAGGGCATTTTACGGGCAAATTAGAAAAGAGCTTTCAGGCGAGGTTAGGTTTTCGACTTGATTGCTCACATAATCTCTGTGGTGATGTAAAAGCCATTACTGCCATGGAGTCTTGCCCCAGACGTAGCTGTCTTTGGGGATCCTTCACCCTACAGGCCCGGATCTGGTGAGATGTCTTTTCATCATGAGCAGGGTCACTGGTGGGTTCCCCTCACTCTGGGAAGGTTGTGAATAGGGTACCTCTCACAAGTGCTGCTGCTCCACAAGATTCACTGACCTTCACAAGGTACTTTCAATATAGTGATCCTCCTGCTCCACAGCATGGGGGAAATGGGGCTTTCTGTAAAAAGGCTCAAGCCCCTGCTTTGGCTGGCAGCTCAGTTTTCTAGAATCATTTAACATGTATGTTACCGGTGGAAATGTGTTTTTAACTCTGGGAAATCTCTCCTAAGTCCTTTATTTGAGGAGGATGTCATTACAGCATCTCCCATGAGACTCTTCGAGTCTTATTAGATGTCTATTGACTTCCTAGGCATGGGATGGAGGGAAAATGTGAGACCAGAGCTGTGTGTTGCTCCAGGAGAGGGCCAGAGGACACGGTAACCAAGAGCTGAGCAGCTGTTCCAGGCAGGACGGAAATCCCCCTAGTTTGAGAAGCCACATTATTCATCACCCCCTCCCACCTGGGATGAAGCAGAGAATAACAGGAAGCACAGAGCATTAGTCCTGAAGGGAATACACTGCCCACTGGCAGAGAGCAGCTCCTGTTCTCAGGGAAGAATGAGATACAGGAGGGGAAAGTCCCAGGGACAGAAAATAGCCTCAGAAGTGCACAACAAGGATCAACTTTTCAAAACATTACAAATAACTTTCTTATCTGCACTGGATTTCTCAGTGAAGAGGAACTTGCTGGATCCTGTCTGTTCTCCTAAGGAGCTGCACAGCTCCATGCCACCAATGGGAGGGCAAGTCAGGAGCAGCAGGGAGAAGGCAGCTCTTGACGAGAGACTGAGGGTAACAGGTAGATGGGGCAGCATGAGTGACCCAGCAATCTCTCTGCTCTGCCCAGCTCGGCAGCAGTGGGGAATAGAGGAGAGAAGAGCAGAGGCAGAGTCCTTTCCTCTAGATAATCATGTGAAGGGAAGAGAGGAGGCTGGGCCTAGTAAAGGGAATCAGTAGAGGCTGGCTGCAGTTTGGAAAACCAGATGGGGAGTTCTGAATTGTACTCAAGGAAGGAGAAGGAGCCTCTGATGGTGGCAGCAATGGAGTCGGATAAGGATAATGAGAAGCATCTTCAGAGTCACGCCCTGCTCCTGGTTCTGAGACCTCCCTGGAGCAGATTCACATGGAGCCACTATGAAATAAGGCCAGTCTCTGAGAGTGCTCGGGCTGCAGCACGTTTTGGTTTCTTCCTCTTTGCACTGGGGGCAATGCTACTGCTGCTTTTTGAGCCTGCCCTGTGGGTGTGGTGCTAGGGCAGGGAGTCTTCAGGAGGAAGCAGCTCCCTGGGGTCAGGATGTATGCACAGTTAGGTTAACAGCTCTGAAGAAGGGGTCTGTGCTTTTATGACTGGCCTGATTGACTCCAGACTAACAGAGCACAGAGGCCCATTGCAGCCCTGCCACATCCTGCGCTCCTGCAGCCAGTCAAAAAGCAGAGGCTGGGGGGACACAGATTTATAAAGCAGGAAGTCTGTAATGCACCCCCCTGTTCTCTGAGCCCCGTCTGGCCCATTGCATCTGCCTCTGGGCCACTCTCTTTGCAGATCTTTGTTTGTAAGTATTAGTATGTTTAATGATTAAGAAGTGACAGACTGGCATCCCCTGGCCCATCTGGATGGGAGCTGCTCACCCCCATATCGCACCCTTGGGCCCAACCAGCCCAACATTTTCCAGCCCCAGTGTTCTTTAGTTTGGGGCTTCCCTTTCAGCTAATTCTGAGCCCTGCCGAACCTCGTGAGCAGAGACAACCACCCGCAGCTCCTCCTGTTTGTTCCGGCTAAGAATGAAGTGATTAATGAGGCCGGAACACATCCTCTTTCCCCAGGATCCAGGGAAAGATACAGCTGAATAAATAGCTCACATTATTCTGTCCTGCATGTCTGGAAGTGAAAGTACAGGTAGCGAAGAGCAGTGCCAAACATATTCATCTCCACACACTGCATCCAGTAACTGAATCCCACAGACAAGGGCTGCAGAGAAGGGTTTATAAAGCTGAGATTATGTTCCTAGCATTTCCCAGGCTGGAGCTGTGAGTGCTGAGGAGTCCCTCTGACAGGAGAGTAAAGGGATGGGGGCAGGAATGACCAGGGATTTCATCTGCCCCGTTCCTCTGGAAGAAGAGTATGGGGACCCCAACCTGGGAAGTGCAGGCTGTTTCCAATTACATTGCTAATAACAATACTCTGCCACTACACAGCATCTCCCAGTGCTTTACAGGAGTGAATTTATTCTTCCTGGGAGCTAGCTGTAGCCTCCTTAGGTACCCGTCTGAAACAGGTTGCAGAGGCCCTACTGGGCACTGGCAGATAGAGGCTTAACTCCCTTTCTAGCTAGCCAGCAGGTGATGAGGAGGGTAATCAGGCAGGGCTGGTGGTGCAGGCCCCATGAGGAACTCAGTCGAACATGGAAGCTTTTATAAATACAGCTCCTTGGGCTCCCTGGGACTCAGCCTGGAGTCTGTGTTTGGGGATGGGGTTGTCTACTGAAGTAAAAGCCTCTCCTCCTTGTTATGAGTTGGGATGCCTCAAGGTTGAGAAACAGAATTTGGAGAGAAAGTCTCCTTGTGAAAGGTTTTTCCTGCTGGAACAGGCTCCCTCCCTCTCCTCCCCACTTCCCCATATTTCAGAGCTAGGCAAATCTTAGCCCAGAGAAAGGCAGGACTTGCCCAGGCTGTGGCAGTGAATTTATTTAATTCATTGATAAAGAGCACTGAATTTTAGAACTGGAGACTAGGTAGATTTTTTTTCTTTCAAGCAAAATAGCCTTTCAAAATCACCAAAATGACAGGGATGGTGGGACAGGGATCTGCTAAGAGCCTGAGCAGGGGCTTTTGCTTCTGATCTTAGGGTCACTGGAGCTATCTCGAGGCAGGCAAGCAGGGGACATGAATTCCAAACACAAGGGCCTTGTTTGGAGAACACAGTGCTACCAGTCCTCAGATAGTTAAGCCAAGAGACTGTGTTAGTTGAAGGGCTACAGCTGATCTCAACACATTGCAAAAGCTGGTCTCTCGGAAAACCATGTCCTAAACCATGTAGAGCTTTGCAGCAAAAAGTCCACATCCGTGGTACAGCCAGAAATAGAACCCGGGAGCGCTGGTTCCCAACTGTCACACCTCACTCTAGCCACTAGACATTATTCCCATCTCAGTTATGGGAGGAGAACTCAGCAGTCCCGTTTCCTGCTCTGTAGACACTGCATCCACCAGTGGGGGTCTAACTGCAAGCAGCATTTCACTGTTCCCTTCCCCTGCTCACTTTCTTTTGATTTTCCCTCTGATTTCTGTCTTCACACCTTGAGCGGCAGGGACTGGAGCGGAAACACCTCTGGCTGCTTATCTGTGGCCAGTGGGATTTGGCATAGGTGTACTTTGACTTCTATATTGGGGGTGGGGGAACTACAGTTAGGCCAATGGGTCTGTGTCGGGGTGGGGCAAATTCCATGCGTGCCTCAAGCTTGCAGTTTGGGGGGGCAATACCCCCCTGTCCCCTCTAAACTATGCCCATGGATTTGGGGGCTGCAGTGTGGGGGTTGGGGATTGAGAGATGATCAGAACCCTTCACATGCTCCTAACCCAAAGATGGGGAGAAAAGAATCTTCATTTGGTTGGCTCCAAACTGAGCAGCATTTGCTTGGCCCAGCTGCCCCAGGATGGGCATGTTGCTGGGTTGCAGGATGCACTTCCAGGTTTTATTGCTTCATTTGATGTTTTGGAACAGAATTTTTCCAAAAATAAGAAACCATCTAAGAGCATGAAAGCTGCATTGAAATCCTTTCCTGGTGCGGTGGGAAAGGTGGAGGGGGAGGTGGCTGCGAGAGAAGGGAGACTTTTTCTTATACCTTAGCAGGTTTCATGGACTTTCACCCTGAATAAAATTGTTTAATTTTGATAAAGGGAAAATAGCAAAGCAAGAAGGAACAAAAGCTAAGTCTGTAGGTGAGAGCATAGTGTATGGATCTCCTTGGTAGCATGCTGCATCAATTCAGCCACACAAAATGGCAGCTACCTCTGCAGATTTGTAGAAAGGCAGTACACAGAAAACAAGATCGCACTTGTTATATCACTCTGTGCAATAGAAATGTTTCCAGAGTTTGACAGAGTACACGTTTCTCAAGAGTGTTCTGGAGGGCCTCTTGCCAGGGTCATTCTGCCTGCACTCCATACTCAGTGTGCTGGGATAAGCTTTGCGGAAAGTGATTAGTTATTAATAAGATGTGTTCCTTTCTTCCAAGCCCTGGCAATGTGCATCATGAGTTCTACTGCAGCTGCTCTTGCTACAGTGATGTGTGTAGGGTCGCTTATTAAACTCGGGCTTGGCTTACTGTTGAAGTGCCATAGGCACTAGGGCATGCCAGTCTCCAGGCTGGCTGAATCCTGTGCCATTCTGCAAGCAGGACAGGGCCCAAGAGAGGGAAGAGGGAGAGGCAGAACTAGAAAGAAAAACAAATATTTTAAAAGGAAATTAAAATGAAATTGAATTAATTTATTTTCATGTTGTACTTAACTTCTGAAGCGTGTTAAAGGGCCTTGGATTAGAAAGTAGAGTAACTCTTCTGTAATCTTTTTGTTTAAAGCCCACAGAGAAAGAAGAGCTGTTGATTTAAGATATCCAGCAAAAGGCTTGGGGAGACCTGCTGAAGGCTCCTGCTGTTTGGGGTCACAGGTCACACGATGCAGCCTGCTGCCTTGGGATCAAGCTCAAGGTTCTTGAGTGATGGAAAAAATGTTTAACGCTTTTCCTCGGCCAGCCTAACTCACTAACATGGGCCAGCTGAGTGAACACAAACAGCGGTGCTGTAACCGGCACAAATCCCAGCTTCCTCTGAAACTTCCAAGCCTCTTTTTTCCTGTCAGATTCCAGACAGATGAAATTTTCCTGGCAAGGGCCCATTCCTGGCAGCATCTCTCCCCTGAATCATGGTAAATCAGGGTTTGAGGTTTAACTGATTGACAGCCTGGAGTGAGAGGTCCAGGGAAAGCACCCTGCTCTGTAGGTTAAATCCAGCCCCTGCCGCCCACCCCCTCGCCTTCTTCCTTCTTGCTGGTACTATTTCACTTATTCACTGGAAATCTAGACTTGGAATTTGGATCCATGGGCTGCCGCCTGCTGGCCCAAGCGATACAGTTGGTCGTGTGACAGTGTCAGCAGTGAGCACATTCCTCAGGTCATAAATCATCCCAGCCTGACCCCAGTTAATTACAGATCCTGGATTTTATTTCTCTCGATTCTTAGCAGCCATAATAAATTAGGTCACCACTTGTCAATGAGTCTTTGGAGCTGGTAGTGGTGGGAATGGAACTGGGGGACTGTGTGCTCCATGAACATTGCAGGGGGGACAAAGGAGAGAGAAGATGTAATACCATTCCTCTGACTTTTTGAAAAAGAGAGCTTAGGACCCTCACCTGGTTGACCAGGGGATTACACTGCAAGACAGAGCAGAGACCTTCACCTGTGGGCATCTCCTTTGAATGTGGCCCATTGGGAGTGATGGATAGCCATCATCACCTGCTGGCTGTACAGCCTCAGGAAAGGAGCTGGTAGGATCCTAGCAGATTTTGACTGTGTTGGCGCTGACACAAATTTCAGGCTCTCCAGGTGGGGCTCTCCAGGTGGGGCTTCTCTGGGACACCCCTCTAATTTCTTTCCATATCAGAAAGGAGGGCACTAAAGGAGAGACAATGCCGCCTGTGGCTGGCAGCCCTGACAGGAGACTCCTAAATAACGTATCACCCTCTGACAGCATCTCCTTCACCAGCAGGATCTTGCAGGACCTATGGAGTTCACGGAGCAATAAGCTACAGAATGGAATTCTGACCCATGGTTTGAACTGAAAAACCTAATGTATCATTTCATTGCACGTCATCATTTCCCCTGCATGTTGTTTTATTAATAAAACTTAAGCTTTTGAAATTTATTAAAGCTCTGTAATAATCCAAAGTTAATGCAAGTAAATTCCATCCTGAAAGGAGAGGTTTGGGCACCTGCTCTGTGACTCCACAGACTAGGACAAACTTTCCAGCGGATCCAGCCCTACTGCTTGTTCCACAGATTGTCAAGGGGTCAAGTGAAGTGAGATGCAGAGTCAAATGAGGATGCACAGGCCCTTGTAAGTAAAGGCTTATCGAAGGAGGTGATGTATCTAGTGTGGCCTAGGCCTTCATGTAGGGTGTGACTCCGCTGCCGCTGCAACTCATGCAGGCCAGGCAGAAGGCAATGCCTCCAGCACAGCACAGCTTATTGTGTTATTTATTGAGGTATTTTTGTGCAGCTCTGCTCTATTGTGACACAGATGACACAAAACAGACCCCGTGGGGGGGGCAGGTGGCCCCCTCAGAACACTTCTTCCCCCCAGGGGAATCAGAGCAGAAAATGCACAGCTTATGTTTTGAATTAATTTCCATTTTTAAATGGCAGCTGAAAAAGGCAGAAAAAATCTCTGACCAATCATGAAAAGATAACTGTATTTTATGACATAATTTCTGGCATTTGGCAGCAGGCAGCAAAGCACAGCCAAGAGCTCACCTATTGCGGCACAGAAATGGGAAACCAGCAGACAGTTTAAACGCATGATTTACTCTGTCTGCCAACACTAGTTATTTGCATTAGCCTGCAATTCTACAATGGAAAAAACAAAAGCGGATGTTCAGCAAGTGTGACATAATATATGAATGAGCCCAACTGGGATATGTTCAGTCTAAAGAAGAGAGAGCCAGGGCTGAACAGAGAAAGCTGTGTACGCACTTACCAGACACCTAAACTAATAACTGGCAAACTGGATGAGCAGAGGGTGCACAAGGACTCTTATCTTCCAGTGTTTCAGAGCAATTGCTTAGTCCCACAGACAGGAGTGTCAGTGGAAAAGCAGCCATCTGCTTGAGCCAGTGCAGAGGACAGGAGTTGCTGTGACAGCATAGAACACTGATGTGCCATGCTTTGCACTGTTTCCTGTTTGTTGCCAGATGTAGATGCTGATTTAGCATTTCAGGCCTTGGTAATGAGAGAGAAACCACTGGATGGTTTGGGACCTATGGCATCTGTGGAGAATATCCCTGCTCTCCTTATCTGTTGTGGCAAGTGCTGTTTGTCTGGCCAGTGCTGTCCGTCTGGCCACTGAGTTCAGCCCCAGCTCATCTTTGACACAAGCAAGATGTAGTCTTGGTCATGCTGCAGGGCTCTGATGACTGAATGTGGGCAACTTCCACTCACTTCAGTGTCCCCCCACCCCATGTGCAGGTGGCCAGCAGGATGTGGGAGATAGAGGGGTGCCATATAATCTCTATAAACTCCCCTCCCTTTACCCTTACATCTATCCTTCCCCTTGCGCTATGAGCTTATAAGAGTGTCTGTGCTGCTGTTGGAACCTTGCTGCAAGTATCGTCTGAAATGCTAAGCACACACAAAATGCAGCAAGGTAAGTTTGAGCTACTGGTGTTCAGCACCTTTGACAATCAGGCCCTAAGTAACTATCTTATATCAAAGGTTGCTTTAGGAGTAAGGCTAACAGGGAGCAGCGCCACAGGGTTGGGCTCATGGAGGAATGATCGATTTAATATTGCAGGAAATACATTCTCTGCACTAGCAACTGCATTTGCACCTGAAGAACAGAGCAGTTTCCTTTCATTGCCACTAGAAAGACACCTGCTATTTAACTCTGCCGCATGGCCAGTGTCTCTCTGAGCAGGGCAGTGTAGGTTTTTATTTGGAAGATCTCATACACTTAAATGCCATGAGCTCATGCTTTTTCTTGGCATCCTCTCATTTTGGTTTTGGCCTAGAGAGAGTGACATTTTTGCAGAGGGAAGATGGTAATAAAAGGGAGCTCATTTTTCTTGCTAAAATAATGCTACTCGAGTGAGCCCAAGCAGCTGCCAAGGAAAGTAGAATTCTTGCCAAGTTTCATGTTTGAATTTATGTCCATAATCCAAATCCAACGTTATTAACCTTACATTGTTTTCCAAATCATGTGTTATATTCTTTGCATCTGTAAAAGATGGCAAAGCAACTGCAACTGCTCCTGGGAACATCTGATAGATAATGTCCTGAAGACCAGCTTTCAATTGGCCTTTGGACATTATGGCCCCAACCTGGGGTTTCTTCTTCAGTTCTAGAGAGTCCCACACACAAAATTTCCTCACCAGCTGCTCTTCCAATTTGTTGCTGGCTGCGCACTTCTCACGGTACAAAAGAGACAATGATTTATTGTCACATTTTGAGCCTGATTCTGATCCCTCACTGGTGTAAATGAGGAGTAACTCCCCTGACGTCAGTGGAATCACATCAATGTAAGAATGGCCATGTTGTTAAGTCACTTGAGTGGAATGCTGGAGATCTTGATTCATTTCTCAGTTCTATTACAGACTTTCTGTATCATCTTGAGCAAGTCACTTACCTCCCTGAGCCTGGGATCTCCATCTGTAAAATAGGGATAATGCTTCCTTTCCCCTACCCTTTATCTCTCTTGTCTATTTAGATTATAAACTTTTTGGACAAGGATTTCCCCTTACCTATGTGGCTGTGCAGTGCCCAGCACAACGGGGGCCCTGATTTTAGCGGGGCCTCCAGTGCTACCAAATACAAATAGGAAGTGCAAGTGAGATCAGAATCAGGCCCCTTATATTTATGTCTGCATTTTATTTCCCCTATGCCCATTTCTCTGAGCCTATGAGCACCTCTGCTATAAAATCAGGCCAGTTTTCTACAGGCAAGATATTGTTGTAAAGACACTTGAGCAGGAATAATTTAATTCTTGCAATAGGAAGATTTTTAAAATGTTTATTTATTTAAAGTTTGAATGGTTGGAAACTTCTTCCCAGTGTGTGCATTAAAGACTTCCTGCCTGGAGTGTCTGAAGGACTCTGAGAATTCACAGGATATTAAACAGATTCGTAAAGGAACTCAACAGTATAAACATGTCTTGAGTGCAGACAGGAATGCCACAAGCCCTTATTTGGTGTAATGTAAAACATATACCAGTTGTGGCTGTATTCCCTTTTACAAATAAACAAGATGGAGATGTCTCTAAAATCTTTCTCTTTGAGGCCAAAGTTTCCCATCTTATTTTTCATGTCCCCTTTTTAACTGACATTTTTAAAAGACATGATATTTAAATGACATTTTGGTATAACACAATTCAGTTGAAGCGTGGCTACTTGCAGTTAGGAAGCACTCTCCAATTCTGGCATGTTGCTAGGCCTTGTGAGTAATAAAGTCTTGTATTTTCCTGATAGACCATATGGCTTGGGTCATTGGATAGATGCACATGTATTGGCCTGTGTTTAAGCCGAGACATGCTCACAAGTGACAGCAAATTTTAATTTAGATTTTTCTCCTCTTTTCTTATCTCTATTTGCAAACTCCTTGGACAATTATTTTTCTTTGCTGTTTGTTCTGATGTCACCTTGTTCCCTTTTCTATTCTCAAGCCCTTTCCCAGCAGCAAACATTGCTGCCTTTGTTCTGCTCTCTTTCCATCAGGGCAGATGAATGGCTTCCATCAGTCTAGACCCACAACCATCTTAGACTACCGTCAGCGGAATGGTGCCAGAGCAGCAGAGAGCCACCAGCCATGCCCATGCACAGTCTGGAAAGGGTAGAAACCTCTCTGCAGCTTTGCTGCTGGCACATGGGGGATGTGACATTACACCCCACAGATGTCTACAAATCCTTTGTGGTTTCAGGGTGCAGAGACGTGAGGGATGTGGAGTGTGTCCTGGTCCTGTGATGGTTATCGGAGGCAGCAACTGAAGCAGTGGAGCAGCTGCTCCCCACACTGCCCTTAAGAGAACAGTAAAGTGTGCAAACTCCCTAAGCAGAGGGTCACCATGCTGAACTGGACACATCTCCCATATTTATAGCTTGACCCACACAAAACTCATCTCAGCCTGGCTACTCTTAGGTGCACAAACATCAAGAATCAAGCTACTTGTTGCCAAAGGACAGGTAGAATCTTGGTCCCTGATCTTCTGTGAACGTACAGGTTTTTCTAGATCTTGGCATGACAGAATGGCAGGGAGTCTGGGCATCAATGTGATAAATGGAGCCTGGAGGTAATAGTTAGGAACTCCTCTGACTACGAACCTGCTACGTGTAAACCCAGATGTTGCAGGGAAAAATATCAAACATTTTTTAGAAACTTTTGGGAGAGACTCGTTCATGAGAAATGAAATCTGACAGAGAACAGCATTAGAGCAAGCAATATGCGAGGGGAGCCTTGCAGCCTGAGATTGGAATTGGGGTCCTTGATGTCCGTGTGTTATAATACCCCTTAGTCTGATAAAAGTAAGAGCTCAATTAATTTTCTTTATAAGATTTGCTTCACTACACTGCAACAGCAGAATCCCATTAAACTCTTTCTCCTTAGCACTGGAGCAGAGGAACTGCCAGACCAGAGCAGACTGGTCCACCTAGGTCAATATCCTGTCTCTGAGAGCGACCAGCACCACAGGCTTCAGAGAATGAAGATTTGTTAACCCCAAACCCTGTGAGGTAGAGGGTGGTTAATGCCCTCAAGCAGGAGAGTTTATATGTAATGGTGAATGACTATTATTCTCTGTTATTCTCCTTTGGATTCGCTTCTCTCTCTCACAAGTAGAGGTACATTTAAAAGCAGAATGAATCTAGGAGAGCAGAGCAGCATTTGGCTGTTTTATTTGAACTAATGTTTTCTTCTTTACATCCACTCACATGTCTGCTACGGCTGCAATGTCCTGTTCAGCCCCACTTTGGCAATGCAAACACTCAGACTCTGTAGGTGACCCCATTCCAGCTTTGTGGACAGATCAGGACTCAAACTGCATGTAAAAATTCTCTTGGAATCTGCATGAAATTCTGTTGTAAGGGTGGGCTGAGGCTGGTTACCAGAGACTGAGCTCTGGGTGTCTGGGACTGACTCCAGCCTGAGATCAGAAATCCCCAGGATCTTCCGGACAGGTCACGAGGCAGATTAATCTTTAATTTTGGACCAGAATTGCTCAGGCAAAGGAAGGTGCAGAGGTGCCATCTTTGGGTGCCAGTGGAGCTAGACCTGGTAAAAAAAATTCCTGTTGAAATATTTTTTTGACTCAAGGAAAATGTCTGAGAAAAAAATGCCCATTTAATCAAAAATTTTAAACTTTTCAACAAGCTTCCACCCCCCCTGCCCCACAAAAAATTATCAAAATTGACAAACAAAATAATTTCACTTTTGTCAAAAATGTTCACAGGAAAAAAGCATTTTCTGGCCAGCTCTATCAGTGACTTCTTGGGGTTCTGTGTTGCCTTGGCATACCTGGGGCAGCCTGGATCTGCCACCCCTGACTGTGGGAGCACAGGGCTGTGTTCCAGTTCAGGCAATCAGTACTCCCTTCTATGGCATAGCCAGGGCACCCATTCTCTGGCTTTCAGCTCTCCTGGCAGTCACCTCTGTGGGGTGGAGATATATCTCTCTCCCTTCTGAGCAGAGATTTCTAGGTTGAACCATTCCCTGCCTTCACTGTGTTATTCTCAGCAGAGACAGGTTGCCCAAGCACACCTGCTGGCTTTCTCTTCAGAGACAGTGTGACTGCCACAGCTGTGAGGCACCACACAGCTCTTTCTAAGCAAGCCTATTTCATCCTTAAGGTAAAAAGTATTACAGAAAAAGTAGATTAAAACAATAACAAACCCATGAAGCTACTAGTGTGTTTACCATTGATCACCCCACCCCTCAGATGGGCTCTGGCAGGAGCAGCCCATCAGCACCTCACCCAAGGGTTTCCTTGTGGCCTCTAGTCCATCACAGCTTCCACTCAGAACAAACCTGGATTCTTAGGGGTCTCAGTAGGCCAAGTCCTTCCAATCCTTTCCTCAGAACTAGGACCTCCGTGGCCCAGGGGTCGTGTCCATTTGCTGGATCAGGAAGAAGGCCCTGAACCTGTTTCAAACCATATTATTTATCCAAAAACCTTTATTTGTCTGTTGGATCCTGGAGAATCCAGTTTGAACTGGTATATGCACACCTCTCCAGGAGTGGGTTCGAATGGCTGATAATGGAGAAATTATATTAGCATGCCTCTCCTACTAGAAAAGTTCCATGCAGTTCCTCAATAATGCATACGCAGTTGTATTGTTAATGCGATGAATCCCAATGGTATTAAACCTAGTTCAATAAGGTTTAACTTAGTTCAGGAAAGTCCATTCAGGATATTGGAGGAAATTGTCAGTCTGAGAGACTGTCCTTTGCCCCTCTCTCCAACCCCACTTGCTGGTTGGATGGATGGATGAGGCAATGACCTTAGCTCTGATCATTTCCTTCTCCTAACCCAAGGGGGAATCTGTGTTCTGAATCTATTAGTGCTATCATCTGATGATCATCACTGATGAGAGAAATATATATGGGGGAGGAGAGGAGATGAGACTAGTCCAGTGAGTAATGAAAGGGGGAAACCTTCATGGGAGAGACATCAGAAAAAGTGACCAGCTCTTCTTGGGTCTTGCTGGTTTAACGTTTACTGCAGAGACAAACCCCAGAGCCTGAGTAATAGAGACAGTGCTTGTGAGACCTTGAATGGCAGGCAATCACAGGTTGGGAATTTGGGGTGTGGAATCCATTTCACTAAATTAAAAACTAAAAGGCATTAAAAAGCCTAAGTGTTAAATCCAGCGTGTCTCCTGATTCCGGCTTCAAAGCCAGGAACCAGCAGCATGAGTAAGAGGGTTTTAAAATAAACCAAACATTTTCCTCTGTAAAAGGAAAGCAAGAAACATGACTTGAGTCTCCCTGACATGAAGTCACTTTCCTCTTTATTACTCACCTCCATTATCTCTCTTTGCAATCTGTTCCCAAAGGATCTGCTAGACAACCAGCTGCTTATGCCTGTAAAAAAAAAAAAAAAAGAGTGCAAAATGGTGGGGGGGAAAGGTCTGGCCCTGAATAAAAGCTGCTTCTTTATGGCTAAATTAAAACAATGTGGCAGTGTGTGAGACAAGGGTGGGGAAAGGAAGCCGCGTGGCTCTGTAGGCACCTGCCCGCATCCAGCACTGCAATGAATACTGCCTCATCATAATTCACAAATACAGCCTGAAAGCTGATAGCCTGACACTGAGATTGGTTTACCGTCAGCACTCGGCAGGTTCAACTCAGACAGAAGCCCTTCTACTATAATCGCTGAGAGAAAATGGATTTCCTGTCTATTCCGTTAGAGGTTGTGCTTCTGCAGGGATCCCAATGTTTATAGTCCATTCTCTAATGCAGACATATAATATTTCTTGGAGGGGCATTACCCCCTCCTCAGGGGATGGGAATTATCCAGAATATGAGATAGCGGCTGATGAAACTTTATATGAGCACGGCCTGAGGGGGAAGGACTGTGTCTGTTTCATGCAGCAGTGAAATTTAATTGCTAAGCTATGTCCAGCTTTGTGAGCGAGGCATTTTACTGGACCAGGATTTGTGTGTGTAGAACAAGAACTGATTGATCAAATGCCTGGTTACAAAGTGATTCTTTTAATGGCTTTTTTATCATCCAGGCTGGGTGATCTGAATGTTTGGCTACAGGGGTATCTGCACAGCTTGGGGGCCCCTGTCTTCTTTACATTAGCCCACGAGAGCATAAGGGCAGGGACGCATCCTCTGAGAAGCTGTTGGGGTGCAACAGGAAGACCAGAAGCCCTGCAGACCCACTGGGGATGAGGCATCTTGCATGACAATGATGCATTCAGCTGGGCTCCAGGTGGTCTTGGGCTTCTATTGATGCTGGCTGCCTCCAGGGGCCTCTGTGTGATGCCTACTGAACAGTGAGCCAGGCGGGCCCTCTGGCCTCCCCATGTGGCTGCTCTCTGTCCCCCCGACAGCTGGTCCCAGCCATGCACAGGGAGGTGGGGCCCAGTGGCTAGGGTGATGAGGGGCTAATGAAGGAAGAGAGGGAGCAGAAGATTCTGGGGGAGGCAGGAGCTCTGGTTGGGGTGGCAGAATAGGAACTAATGCCCCTCTGCATCCCTCAACTTCCCCCCTACCCAGCAGCCCTGGCTCAAAGGCTTCTGCTATTGTTTGAGGGGGCAAGGAGTAAGATCCTCCTACCTATGCCTGTTCGTGAGAGCCTGGGGTTGATCGGTTGCCTGACACGCATGCTAAATCCTTATATATCTGTGCCCAGTGCCCAGCACAATGTGGCTCCTGCCAGCTGAGTCCCTTGAGTGCAACCATGATATTAATATATGCAAATTATGTTACAAATATGCAAGTTATCCTATTAACTAATTAGTGTAAAACCTCCTAAACAAAGCTGCTCAAAAATGGGCAGCCATGGAACCCTTTACCAACAGTGTTCAGTGCTTGGTGTCTACGTGAAGGGGAAGGTAGTAGGAAGGCTCAATCACATTTTCAGTATGAAATACTAAGCAGTTGTCTGACTTTTCTGGCCCAGATTTCAAGTCTGCTGTATTTTCAGTAGAACCATTCTCTAGCTGCCATAGAAATATGCAACTTGCCCATCTGTTGTGTATTAACCTTTGAACTCCTTAACCAAACATTAGGCTTTGCCAGTTATATGATAAGGTGTATCCATTGAAAGGGGATGAGAAAGTTGGGAGGTTATTCTTTCAAATTACATCAGTGAAGACTTTTTACTGCAGCAGAGCAGTACAGCACCCGAATACCACGACGCTGGCCATGGGAAGCAATGCCTCCCTATGCACTTAGACAGTCACTGTAGAACATGCAAATATAAAATCCACACGAGAAACTTTCTGTGGTTCAGGTCCTGAGCACACCTGGCCTTGAAGGGCTTTTTATTCAGGAAGGTGCTGTTGGTGTCATTGTCACCATCATTAACTAGGAAATGTCTGTTCAAAAGAATGGAGGGCAGTACCTCTAGGACTTTGTATCATAGAACCGTTTGGTAGCTGGAGCAGTCCCTTTGTCCCATGTGCCAAATGATTTCCCTCTCTGCCTTTAAATCCCTGCTCCAAAGACATTTCTTCCATTAAATCTTTCAAAAAAGACTTCTTCAAAATTCTTACAACACCTGGAATTCACACCGGCTCCTATGCAGTGTGTGTCTGAGATGCTTTGTCTATGCTACGCTATAAACTAATCAGGGACTGTCTCCTGTCTCCTTATATGTTGGTTTAGCACTGAGGATGCTCTCTCAGAATCATACCACTAATCAAATAATAACAATGGTAGGTACATGGTTGTAACCTTTGATGTGTAAGTAACCTTATGTAGAATGTGTTGTATGTCTGATGAAAGGGATTTTTAAAGGAGTCTGGGGATTTAGAGATGGCTTATCCATTTAAAAAGCTCAGCTAACTTGCCTATTCCAAAAGGAATAGCTACAATCACTGTTAAAGCTGGCATGATTAGGTCTAACTCTAAGTCCCTAATGTTTGATTAGGAAGCACTTAGTTAGCAGTGCAGTTGGTGACATCAGAACTATTGATCATAGGTCACTCGGGTTTAATCTTGCCTAACTCATAAATGGAAAAAAGTCTGTCAGAGTAACCATGTTCCCTGATGGACTTTTGTCATCCCATTACTTGGTCAGTTGGGAATGTCCTGTCAAGGCAAACCGGGAACTGGAATAGCAAGAGATGCTTCAAGTTAGCATGGAACTGTTCTGGCTGATCTGTGGGGAGGAGCAGGGGATGCAGTAAGTAAGGGCTCAGGTGCTTTGCTAAGGTGGTGAGGGGGCACAGGACTAGGGCATCTGAGGAGATGTTAAGGGTATTTACAGAGATCATGTTTTGGAAAGGGCTGTTGCCACTCAGCCTTGGGGGAAGCCATAATAATGTGCCCTCAGCAATGGAGGGTACAGGGCAAAAGGGAGCGAGGAATCACTTTAATGGGTTTTATCAAACCTTTCAATATGTGAGTTCAGTGAAATATCTCCCCCTCCTTTGTGTGAATTATGGAATTATTGTTGACCTACTTATCAAGTTGGATTTACATTTAGCTCCAGGAATTATCTTCACCACTCTCTGCATGATTTATATATTGTTTGTTGTCAAGTGTGATACAAGTCTGTAAGATTCAGGCAGTTACTGACTGTCATGATTTTTAGCTTGATTGGTTTTATTTTTATCTTAACCCCCCAATGCCCTAAATCAGGAGTCAGCAACCTTTCAGAAGTGGTGTGCCAAGTTATCATTTATTCACTCTAATTTAAGGTTTTGTGTGCCAGTAATACATTTTAACGTTTTTAGAAGGTCTCTTTCTATAAGTCTATAATATATAACTAAACTATTGTTATATGTAAAGTAAATAAGGTTTTTAAAATGTTTAAGAAACTGCATTTAAAATTAAATTAAAATGCAGAGCCCCCTGGACTTTTGGCCAGGACCTGGGCAGTGTGAGTGCCACTGAAAATCAGCTTGTGTGCTGCCTTCGGCACGCATGCCATAGGTTGCCTACCCCTGCCCTAAACTGAATCACTGTTTGTCTTGCTGTTCGGGTCCTCTTTCTCCATGCCACACCCTCCTACTGTACTGTCACCTTCATTCATTGTCTTTTTGAAATGCAGATCATAAGCACTTTGGGGCAGGGATTGTGTTTTTATATGTTGTCTTTGAAGTGTCCCACATACCTTTATATAATAATTACAAATAATGTTATCATATGAAGCAGCCTCTGAGCCATGGAGTTTTGGCCAAATGCCCCAGAATCACAGCCCTCTGCACTTGTATCCTTGCATTTACTGGCCTTGGCTAATTGCTTCCCATTGTAAGATCCACCGAAAACTATAGTCCAAGTTCCTTTTCTTCAGAGTCCTCCTACACAGGTGGCATTACATTTATTTTCTGCAGTTTCCTTTGTGACTAATATACAACATATTGCAACAGAGTTACCGTGCTGGCTGGGTCTGTGTGTGTGACTCATCCACCCACAGTCCCTAAAGGATGTAGCTCCTCCAGAGGTGAAGGGACCGTGGCCCTGACTAAGGAGAAAGTAACCCTGAGAGAAGGAAGGTCAGCATAGGGGGTGTTTTTTTGGGCATCAGCAGCACAAGCTGCAGGAGGGAGCTGCCTCTGTCCCCTCTTTCAGTAATAAATACATGTCTATTGTTCACCTAGCTTGTGCCCATGTCATACGAGGAGAAGAGAATAAGTCTGGGACTTTTGAGCTTGGAAAAGAGATGATAAAGGGGGGATATGATAGAGAACTATAAAATCATGATTGATGTGGAGAAAGTAAATAAGGAAGTGTTATTACTCCTAATAACACAAGAACTAGAAGTCATCTTATAAAATAAACAAGGCAGCAGTTTTAAAACAAACAAAAGGAAGTATTTCTTCACACTGTGCACAGTCAACCTGTGGAACTCTTTGCCAGAGGATGTTGGGAAGGCCAAGACTATAAGAGGGTTCAAAAAAGAACTAGATAAGTTCATGGAGGATAGGTCCATCAATGGCTATTAGCCAGGGTGGACAGGGATGCAAAACTATGCTCTGAAGTGTCCCTAACTTCTGTTTCCCAGAAGCTGGGAGTGGACGACAGGGGATGGAGCACTTGATGATTACCTTGTTCTGTTCATTATTTGTGGGGCACTAGGCATTAGCCACTACCAGAAGATAGGATACTGGGCTAGATGGATCATTGGTCTGACCAAGTATGGCTGTTCCTATGTTCTTCATTCCAGGGACTTTGCCTGTTTGTCCTAAACCATAAGAAAGAGACCACGAGTGTGGTGATACAACATTATTGTAATGGAATGGTAAATAGTCTTAAACTGCTCAGCCACAAGGTGGCAGTGTGTGTAAAATATCTTTTTTTAACTAACCTCAGCAGTACCTGGCAGAGGATTAAAGGATTTTATAAAGAACACTTCTGGAGTGCATCTCACTCTGAAGGAATCTCTGTGTGTAGCCAATCTATATCTGGTACAGGAGGTGACATGGTGTCAGAAGTAAAGTAGTGCCAGAGGAGAACAGAAACACAAGAAACAAAGCAACAAAGGTCGCAAACAGAAGGAACAAAGAAACTCACGTTGCAGGATCTCATCAACATGCCACTACTCAATGCCCCAGAGAGCTTCAGCTTTGACAAACTTTCACAATGGACAATGGAAGCAGTATTTTGCAAGATTTAAAACCATTCAGAATTACTGTTATGACTTTGGAAAGAATCTATCTCCAAAGTGGCTAGACATGAAAAGAATAGCCAAATCAGTAAAAGGCAAAAAAGTTTTTTTGATGCTTTTACAACTGATGACACTTGGCAAACTGCCAGGTCGACAACCTGGTGAGTGTGTCTGTTTCAAATTAGATGGCGAAAAAGAATGGACAACTCCAGAGGTCCTAAAGAAAAAGAATCAGGCGTGTAGCTCATATGAGATCGAGACCAACAGTGGAAAGTTTAACAGAAAACATTGTCATCCACAGTTGTGCTTCATAAAGAACAATGAACAGAGTAACTCTGCAGATGGCCGATGCAGGACAAGAGGATGATGATTCAAGGATTCTAGACCAACCCACAGCTAGTCGTTGTAACTAACGGATAGCAAGATGACCAAGTTGTTATGCATTTGGGTAATTAATTAGAAAAACAGTACAATTCAAATTCACTTTACAGACAGATAGTTACCAAACTTCAAAGATAGCACGTTAGTGTACATTTTGTAACTGATAGGAATGTAGAACTTAAAGGGGAGATGTAATGGAATGCTAAACTGTAGTATACTGTTCATCCACTAGATGGCACTGTAGGCAAAATACCTTATTTAAGTTGACCTTAGCCATTCCAGGCAGAGCATTAAAAGTTCTTATGGAGAACACATCTGGTATGTATCTGACTATACCCTGTCCGTATCTGATACAATGAGCATGACAATTATCTCTTAGGAATGCAGAGTATCTGAGGAGGTTTCCAAGTAGTGTCCTAGCAGCCAGGCTGTGAGCTCTGTTTTGCCTGTTTCTGAGTCCATACGTTTTTGGGTGACTCAGCCTGGTGCTGCAGGCTATATGTATTCAGAAATGCTCGCACACAGTGCTTATCTATATGTTTATAATGTCAAATGGGAGTGACCCTTTTGAAGTTCACATGCCTGTAGCCCAGATGTGGACACCTGGCTCAGTGCAGATGGTGGAACTTTTTCTCATTTCCTCTGCAAGATAAATTGCTTCAGGATTTGTTAGAGATTTTACTGGCTAAAGCAGAGAGCAAGCAACCAAGCAAGACCCTGCAGGAAATATCAGTAATGTGCCCTGAAAGACTGAGCCTGGCCCTTTATGTGGGTGCCATTTAGAATTTCACTGGGCATAATCATCCTTCATCAGCTTAATGCACAAGATGAAGAAGACCTGCCTCATGCCTCTAGGAGCACAATTTTATCACAAGCCTGGTAATGGCTCACTCAGTCTCTGGAAGATACTGGCTACGTTCTGTGCTGCCCAGTTTTCAATTGCCTGGTGCAGAATGGCTTTTATGGCAGTGATAAAATGACAACAGGATAACACTTGTTCTCATGTTCCCATCAAAGGGGATGTTAAACCAAGATCACTTCTGCCCATCCCCACGAGTAGTACTAGCTATGCTGTACTGCAGGGGTTGTCTGCACTATAGAGTTGCACTGCTATAACTTTCCTTATGTCCGTACACTAATTGTCTTTTAACAGTATTTGACTCCACTTAAAACATAACAATTAACTGTTTTGCAAGAGATGCAACTCGTTTTTGGTGGGAGTTGCACAAATTTAATGACAGCGTGGATATATGGGTCTTCCACTGCAACTGCCAGTTCAATTTGTCTCCCACTGCATCAGTTCACATCTGGTGACCAGTCTGTTTAGCTTTCTGCATTCTACTCCTCAGAGGCCAGCTGGAATGTGATGTTCCCTCTCTGCTGAAAAGCCGCTTGCACATAACCAAGAGTCCCCATTTGAGACCCAATTTCATTGCAAGCATTCAGAATCTAAAGCCACCACAACCACTATGCCTCCTCTCTCTGTGAGGTCCCACACTAGGATCCTGTACTATGCTGATACAACACCAATTAGGTAAAGACAATTGGTTAGTGTTAGATGGGCACTCAAAGATCATGATGCATTTTACTGCAAATGTGTCATTAAAACTAATGCTAGTGTCTCAGACAAAGTGTGAGTTGTGTGCAGGAGACCTGTTGCACTGTCATTATAGAACCATGTGCCAGGTAAAGTGTTGTGAGATGCCTGTATTTGGCATGAAAGTGGTAATAAAAAAATCCATCTATTCGATATGTGAAGCAGCAGCTGGAATTTGGGATGTTGGATTGTCCCACTATGAGAGACCTGAGAAGAGCTCTGTGCAAGATTGAAAGTGACCTCACCCCACTTGTCTCTCTAATATCCTGGAGCTGACATGGCTACAACAACACTGCATACATCTGGAGCATTTTGAAAGGTTTCCTTGTGATCGCTCTTCATGCTCAATTGGTTGTGGTCCGAGTAACAGCAGTAAAATCCTAGAGGTGAATTAGAAAAAATAACTGATTTATTAATGATATAAATTCACCACATGAGCAAGACAGTTGGGCAATTCCAGACTCCACCCACATCACTGGCCCAGCAAGATATTGACTGACAATACAGACAGCCAATGAAGCACATGATAAAGCTCGTATACTCACTGAATGAAAATACCTGGAGTGTAGGAGTCTGTTATCTTCAAACGATTGAAAGTTGCTTTTCACATTTAACACTTTCCTGAGAATCACACTACTTCCACAAAGTTAGCTTCATGCTGCAATCTGATGGTCAGCACTGAAAAATCTGTCCGTCCTGTGCTTCTTATCTGGGACTCATCACCATTGTATTTGAATGAAAGACCTAGGCTTTGGGTAACTCGTAATGTATATAAGAAGTCAACACACTCTCTCATGTGCAGTGTCGGACAGTAAATGAGGTATTTATCTGAAGCTACAGATGACTAAAGTGAAAGATTGCATAGTTAGGCAGATATGTCAGGTCTGGGATCTGAACCAACTCGGAGTCAACAACAGCATTTGTTCAGTATTTTCAAAATGCAAAATTATTCTGCTGGCAAACTAAACACATTTAAAATAGGATGTGGGCAGGTTGAATTGCCATCAAACTATCTGAGGGCTTGCCTACATGGAGACATTACATTCAGGAACATTAATCTGAATTACTAAAAGGGTGAATTTTAAAGGGGATTTCTTAAATTTTATGAAAAATGTGTTTGATGCTCTCGTTCAGAACTGAAGTGGCCGTAATTTGGTTTAGCTTAATTCACTTTGAAGTGAATTCACTGCAGTGAATTAGGCTAAAAATTAATTTAAGGCCACTTCAGTGCTGAATGAGTGTGTGTCCACAAAGGGTTAATGCAATTTATCTAATTCACTTTAAATTCACATCTTTACTTAATTAAGATTTTTTTTTTGAATGTCCCCATGTAGACCAATCCTGAGACATTATTAGTAGACCTAAAGACTCTAGTCATGGATCATGGCCCTGTTGTACTAGTGCTCTAAACACACACAGCACTGAAGGCCTTTGGCCTGCTTCTGGCCCCACACAACTACATAGCAACACAAACAGTGGAAGAAGAGGGATAGGAGCTAACCACTTAATCTCAAATAATGATGCCTACTATTCCGTGAAAATTCTACTGTGCAGCAAGGAAACACCCTTTCAACTGGATATGGTAATGGAAACCTGTGTACAGCATGGATCAAACTTCCACCAAAGCCTCCTGCAGTGGGCAGGAAGCAAAGTTAAATTGTCATTACTCCAAAGAGGGGATGTCCTCTCAGAACTGCTTGCCAGGAGGGTTGTGTGATATAGCTCAGCTTCAGGATGAGCCACCACCATTTCTATTTATAAAGTATCCCTGGATTATGCAGGGTTGAGGTGCTTTGCCAAAAAACATTGTCTAATTTCCTTTTCTGAACAGCTCTGAATGCTGGGACCAGATCTCTGTGAAAAAAAGAGCCATGTCCACCTCATGAAACTTTGGGCATCCATTACACAGAATAAACTGTCAGAGGAAAAGGAACGCAGGAAGGGTAGGTAATTTAATGTTGTGTCATATGATTGTAGCTTGTCCAGACTTATTGTGCTTAGTAGGAAGGGAATAGTTATCTGCCCCAGAAGGATCACAAATTTACTTGGATAAAGAACAGTGGTCTGGCTGAGTAGATCCTATGGACACACAGACCCTGCACCATTTTGTCTTGCTTGCTACTCTTAGCACCTTATTTCCCCTCCCTTGCAATGGTCCCCTTGGGAGGATGTGTAGAAGACATCATAGCTTTCTCTCCAGTCACAGCAGGCAAATTCAAACAATTTTACCATTGTGGAGACTGGGTATTCTCTCTGAGATCTTCGCCCCTCACACTGTTAGGGAAAAGCATGACAGTGGCTAAGAAAACATTAGCAGGATATTGTCATAGGTTTAAAAAGTGTTCGAAGGGAAACGGAGAGCTGTTACTTTCAATTTTTCACTTGACTGTTTCCCTGATGAATACAGTCATATCCACTTAAGTAATGCCTTATGGAAAAGGAAGTGTTGTGTTTTTATTGGACACCTTTATTACAGGCTTGGTGGAAAAGTGCAGTTGTGAGCAGGTATCCATTCCTTAGGCCTTTCACCAGCTTGTAATCCTGACAGAGAAGGCTCCGAATTAGGGAGTCAGAGTTTCAGCAGGCAGAGGCTATGGTATGTGGAAATGGTTAGGGTCTGAATGCCCTCCAGACCCAGGTATAATTTATGAAGGCTGACACTGCTGTGTGTGCTAATAAGGCTGTTTCTCCAAATTAAATTGTGATTTAGACTGGATTGTTAATTTAGTTCAATCAAGTTCACTTCCAGTTTCAAAGTATGTTCCTCTCCTTGTAAGGGCTAATCGTGAATGTGACAAAGTGATGGGAAATTCCCCAAGACGGCGCCAGTTCAAAGAGTACTCCGTCACACTAATGATCACAGGGGATTTCAGGAAGCTTCAGGATAAGACCAAAGTCTTTGAAGGAAATGCAGAGATGGTACAGTATAGTTAAAGCCCCTGCTGAAGGAATTTCCTCTCGTGTCCTGAGCTGGAACTACAGAGCCATAAACGGCCTTGTCTAGATTAGGAAACTAGAAATGCTTTAAAAATTTGTAGCTGGTTGTGGTGAGCCATGGTAACAACAACCAGCTAACTCTTTTTTAAACATGACACTCACAACAGTTGGCACCTACATCTCCCAAAAACAGCCTTCACCACCCACCAGAAAAAAATCCTGTAACCAATCAACCAAACCAAAAGAATACTCCAGTGTTTTACCCCCAAAAGGGAGAAAGCAGAGGACTCCACAACATCCCCCTAAGCTATCAGTTTTTACATGGAAGGCATTCAGATACTCAAGGAGGGCAGTAGTATTAAAACGGAGATAGATAGATTTGCCTTGTCTACGCTGGATGCAAAATCATGCTTGATAATCATGGACACATTAGAAGACATAACCTGCTTTCCTAGTCTAGACATTGACTCACTGACAAGAAGACCACAGAATATGAGAGGCAAACTGTTCCAGATCACAATTCTCATCATCCATTCGTCTTGTAAGGAATGAACATTTCTGTATCATTCCTCGATTCGTGCACTCGCTTAACACATCCGCTACTGTCCTTATTCTCCAAGAAGTTCTGACTGTAAAATATTTCTTCTCAGGAGCTCTGTTGATTTTTAGGGACAGAAAAGCTTTGGTAACAATTTGTGTTGTGTAAATGTGGTTTCCTTTTGTTATATTCGGTTGCTGGGTTTCAATATAATTAAATGTTCCCGTGTTCTTGTATAGGAGAAGATGGCAAATAGAAGGATAGGTCAGCTTTTCAAAGGCACTGAGGCACCTGAAGACGCAGATAGGCACCCAAGAGGGATTTTCAAGGGTCTAGGTTCCTAACTCCCATTGAAATCAACTGGATAGTTTGTTTGCTTTTTTTACCATCACTGTTCATTGAGCAGAGGTATTCAGTGAGTTGTCTACAGATACGTGCAGATCATTTTCTTGAGTGGTTCTGTTTAATATAGAATCCAGCAACGTGGGTGAGTAGCTCATATTATCTTTTCCAGAGTGCATTACTTGCATTAATTAACACTGAATAATAACAATCTCTTATATCTGTACACAGAGGAAATTAACTAGAACGTATTTGTTCATTCCACCTTGAACCATCTGTGTCTTATTGATTTGTTTGTGGCCTGCCTTGACCAGGACAATATTTCTAAGGAATGAACTGAAATCATTCATTTGAAGCCGGGATTTTGAACACAGTAACAGTTTCTATCTCATAATATTGTAGCTATCGCTTCATTCCAGCATTCATTAGAAATGCTTTTGCAGAGGCTGAACAATAGAGTTAATAATGATTCATGCAGGCTTCATGATTCTACCTAGGGACTGTGATTAATATTAAAGTAATAAACTCCCTGCTCTTGCCCAGATAGGTTTAGCTACACTATCTGTTAATTATTTCTATCCTTATTAGTATTATTACAGGAGACATGTAATTATTACTGTGGAATTCTAACTGGAACACCTCACTGGGTGGTGTATTGTCTCACCTGAGACAAGAGGTCATTTAAAAAAAAGATTTTATTTTATTTACATAACCAACCTAAGAAAAAGACAAATTACATTAATCACAATTCATCCTTATTTTATCCTTTTGTTCTTTATTTGGCAAGTTCTGTAGTCAGCAATTCAAAGCTTGAGTAAGCATGAGTTGAACGCTTCCCATCTGTGCAAAAATTGACTCAATTAAGCAGCAGCTCAGGCATTCACTATCATTAGGCTCCCTCTGTTCCTGGGATGCCTCTAATAAAGTATGTCTCTACAATAGATCCTGTGGTGGTTCTTAGCTCAGCAGCAGCTCAGACTGTGGCTCCAGGAAGCTGGGCCCTTTCAGATAAGGTTATTTTAAACAACAGTGTTTGAGTTGTTAAGTGACATGTATGCATGATGCTATTAGCCGTTCCTAGCGGCTGAGTATTCTGGCCCCAATCCAGCATACCATTAAGCATATGCTTAACTTTCAGCTCTGGAGCAGTCCCACTGGACTCCTAGAGTGATTCATGCTGTGCAGGAGCAAGTCCCTAGTGTGAGAAATGAAAACAGCACTGATGTTAATAGAAACCATGGACTCGTAGCACCAAACAGGAGCAGAGAGTGTTAAAACATTTCACTTTGGGATTTGGTGTAGTCTGAAATATGGTGGAAATTATTTAGGATTCAGCTAGATTCTGTGACTGTATGGTTCAATAGAAATAAGAGAACTGAAATGGGATAAGAATAGAAAGCAGGCTCAGGTTAGGTGGGAGGCCAGTAGAAAAGCAGAACCTGGCTATAGGATGGAAATAATTCAGTGTTCAGAGTCAGCAGCTGGGGTTCAGCCATTACTAAAGAGAGAGACGTGCCAGGACGCTGGACACTCCTATGATATAAAATGGGTTAGGTCATGCTGATCTCCATTAATCAGATATTAATCCTAACCCTGATGTCACTGCAGAGCTATTATCAGCTTCAGTACGACAGCAGCACCTCAGCCCTATGCAGGTTTCTGGTCTCTCTCCTCCTGTCCTCCACCCCTTCCAACCTCTCTATTTTCTGTAGCCTTCCACATGATTTCCCTGCTTGTCTATGATTGCATAGTGCGTGGGGTCTTTGGTCCAGACAACTTTATATAGAGAGATTATAATGTAGTGTCCGCCTCTCTCGATGCTCAGAGATTCAAGCTGTTCTAGCAAATAGTCACTTATTTCAGGAATCACTTTAAAATTAAGCAAATGAGAAAGCACTAAAATGTTTCTTAAATCATCTTATGAAACCAGGAGGTGGGGACATAGATTTCCTCTTTTTCCCAGGTTTTTTTTTTGTTTGAAATTCATGCTAGCAGTGCTGTGCTGAATGATCAGGTTTTTTACTTACAGCCTGGACTCAGTCTATCATTTTGTTTGGTTTTCTGGTTTCTAATAACTATAGATGTGGCTGATTCAGCCGCCATCCTGAAGTGCAGGCTTGGATGGGAGAGAATTCCTGCTCTCAGATGAAATCCCTAGGGGCTTGGGTCCTGGCAAGCTGAATGATTGCCACTGTCCCATGTGTGCTATGGGCAGCCCAAGGTCAGCAGGGCCACTTGCACTGATCATCTGGGGGAAGGATGTTCTCATTGGGGGACCTTAGCTCTGGAATTCATTTTCACCACAGCCCAGCAGAGCAGGAGCCTGTCTTTCGAGGAATAGCGCCAGATCCAAGTTGTTTCTCAAGGGGATTTGTCAAGCTTGGTAGGTTTGGGGAAGGTTATTTGTCTCTGTGCCCTGAGCCAGGCTACAGGCAGAGTACTGTTTAAAATCCAAAGTAAATAAATACCTATTCTCACCTGCTAACTACCACAAATAGCCCATCTGACAGGGCTGCTGTTTACTCAACATAAAATCATGCATGCGCTGAGCTGTCACAGAGCAGCTAGAAAGCTGGATCAACAATCCAGAACAGTGCTGTTTTCCTCTAAAATTGCTCAGTTTTGAGTTCAGGAAATCGAAGCAAAATTCATTTTCCCACCAGATTGAAATGTGAAATGTTTTTTGCTGTTAGGGTGAATGTGGAAAGTCTGTGAGAAATTTCAGTTGAGAGCTTTTGGGAACCATTGTTTTGTTGTGCAAGGTGCTGTGCACATCCCTGATTGGGGCAGCAAATGCTACAATAATGCAAATAACAAGTCATAAGATTGTATTGTATTGTGGGTTGGGCTAGTTGAGTGGGATGGGTCACAAGGTATTTTTCTGGCTCCCTGATTGGCTGTGCCTCCCTCATCTAGTCAGGTGGGTTAGTAGAGCCATTTTGCTCCTGGCTGCTCTTTGTGCTCTCTTGGAACCAGTAAGAAACAAAATCTGCCATCAGCAACAGGGAGGACCAGCTCTATGGTGCTCTTGCTGCACTTTGGTGGGAAAGGCAAAGTATTGCCCAGGCCCCCAGTGACTACCCAGGATTGTAGGGGGTAGTGACCCCCCTCAACACAAGGGGGAGCAGTACTTCTGCCATTGGTGATGCAAGGGACCTTCCCTGAAAGAAAGGCTGGAGGGGGATTATGCTGGGAATAGAGTCTCATCTAGGGATGATGGGTTGGTGTAGGGTGATCAGTTAGCAAGTGTGAAAGATTGGGACACGTTTTTTCCGGGGTGGTGGATATAGTTGTCTATATAAGACATAAGAACATAAAGACGGACATATTGGGTCAGACCAAATGTCCACCTAGCCCAGTATACTGCCTTCCAACAGTGGCCAATGCCAGGTGCCCAGAGGGAATGAACAGAGCAGGGACTCATCAAGTGATCCATCCCTTGCGCCCATTCTCAGCTTCTGGCAAACAGAGGCTAGGGACGCCATCGCTGCCAGCCTGGCTAATAATCATGGAGGGACCTCCATGAACTATCTAGTTCTTTTTTGATTCCCTGTTTAACTCGTGGCTTCACAACATCCTCTGGCAAGGAGTTTCCACAGTGTTGACTGCGTTGTGTGAAGAAATACTTCTTTTGTTTGTTTTAACCTGCTGCCTAATAATTTCATTTGATGACCCCTGGTTCTTGTATTATGAGAAGGAGTAAATAACACTTCCTTATTTACTTTCTCCATATCAGTCAGTGATTTTATAGACTCTATCATATCCCACCTAGTCATCTCTTTTCCAAGCTGAAGAGTCCCAGTCTTATTAATCTCTCCTCAGACAGAAGCTGTTCCATATTCCTAATCATTTTTGTTGCCCTTTTCTGAACTTTTTCCAATTCCAATACATCTTTTTTGAGATGGGATGACCACATTTGCACATAGTATTTAAGATGTGGGCATACAATGGATTTATATTGAGGCAATACAATGATAATGGTCCTTTCTGGCCTCAGAAATCTGTGACTTCAAGAATCCAGAGAAAATGCTCTTCCTGCTTTTGTCAGTGCATTTTAAATAAAAACTTCACAAACAAGTGTACAGTGCATACTCCTGAGCTTGAGCAGAGATTTCCATTCCTCCTGGGTCTCTTTGAATAGGCCTTTTATGGGAAGAAAGCCTCATTTCCCTGCCTGCATGTACTTCCTGTGGAAGTATCTGTACACCAATCTCAGACCTGCCAGATTCATCCTACGGTATGTGAGTGACTGTGCACAGATTATTTATTGAGAATCAGGCATGGGAAGCCTTGCCAAACATCCCCAAATATTTCACTTCCTTTCTGTGAGGAGAATAAATCCTGATGTGTATTTCTAAGAAAAATAATTGCAGGTCAGAGCTTTTGCTCCCAGATGACTGACTTTGCCTGAAAGATTCTTGGCACCAAGGGTTCAAAGGGTCAGAAGCTTTGATGTCAGGAATTAAATGTTCCTTCACAGAACACTAACATTGAAGAATGAGCAGATGGCTTCATGTGGAAACTCCAGCATCAAATGGGCCTGGCTCACAGGTGACTGTACGTTATTTCTCAAGAGTCACTCCTGTTTGGAAGCTGTGATTTAGGGCACACACTGAGATCCTGTTCACACACTTTGTAGGACCATGGAACTGGAATCCAACCTACCGCTGTGGGCTGCTTCTCCATGTGGGAAGATTTATAACCCTCTTTCCAAGGTGAAGAGTCAGTCTGATTGCTCTTTGGTTTGCCCTGCTCTGTCTGCAGTCGGGGCCTCAGCAGATTTCAGTATAGAGCCAGCTTTGGATGCAGTTTAGGAACTGCACAAACACAGTTATGGGTCTGGGGCACATAGCAATACTGCCCTTGCAGCTTATGGGGAAGTGAGCACAAGAGCACACATGCACCATATGGAGTTTCCCATTCCTCGGAGTGAAAATGAGATGTGTGTCTGAGTTAGATGTGGAGTTAAATAGCCCAAAGACCTGGGATATTCTCCAGGAATGATCCTCTTTGGAGAGTTTGTTAATCAGATGCTTACCGGACACTACATGGTTAACCAGCACTTAAACAGAAAGAGCTTTTCTCTCAAGCATTTGTTGGGAGTTTGAGTTAAGCAAGTTTTAACTAAAAGCCACCTACTAAGTTTTAAGCAATCAGAAAACATGAAAGGCCCTGCTTAGGTTACAACACACAGCCCGTTGCAGCAGGTTAGGCAGCTCCCTGCCAGTCTGGGTTCTGCCTCCATTTAGTGAGTTCTTGTCTAGGGCTTTTAGGTTAAGTCCTTAGCACTGATGGCTGTCTGTCAGGAACCCACCATTATGAGCCCAACTCTTTACTCCTGCCGCATAGAATTCTCTGCCTCTAAGATCTCAGGTAGGGTCTCTTCTCATAAATATACAAACCACCCAACAAACATGAACCCAAGCCTATCGGCAGGAAAGAAGTCAGAAAAAATGAAGCTGATATTTCATTTCAGTAATATCTGAAATCAGAATAAGATAGCTAGTGCAGATGCTCCTTTAACTGTTAAAAGGTACTAGTAGGGAGGACTTGCCAATTCATCTCCCAAGCTGTCATGACATTTAATTGTCACCTGTTGAAAGCTGGGGAAGTTGTCAGTAATCTTACTTTTTCAAGCATACAATAGAAATATGAATAATGGAAAGTATGCAGTTTGGGTGTAGCCATGTCAGTCCCAGGATATGAACGAGACAAGGTGAAGTAATATCTTTTATTGGACCAACTTCTGTTGGTGAGAGAGACAAGCTTTCAAGCTTACACAGAGATCTTCAGGACCTCTCTCACCAACAGAATTTAGTCCAATAAAAGATGTTACCTCACTCACTTTGTCTCTTGATTAATGGAAGGGAAAGTTTTAGAGACTTTAAAATTTTTGAACATAAAAATATATCCTCTAAAATTTTTAAACAGACCTATATTCTCTCATGGGCTTTATGGTTTGAATAGGAAAATATTGTGTATAACTTTTCCCTCATCAAGTTGCTTTATTTTTAAACTCATTATATACATTTTAACTTTGTGCATTGTCATCAGTCATACAAAGATTGGAGATGTTAAAAGAAAAGGATCTGAATGGATGATTTTGCTCAGCACACACAATAATTCTCAGTTCTGGAAAAGGATTCCAGACTTTTGGTTACTTTAACTTTTGTATTTATTTTTTTGGACATCTTTTGCAAAGTGTAACATGGTTATAATTTTTTTAACTGACAATCCAGATATGAAACAGGGCGTCCAACCATTTCTGCAAAGCTTATATAATGGGAATAAAGAACAGAGACTGGAGTTTGCTAGAACATTTAGGGTCTGTCATTATCAGTGCATCAGAGTAACATCAAAATGCAAACAGCCTGATACTGGCTTGCAGGTATGTGCAAATAGCATGACACAATCTGATAGCAAATAGATGTTACCTTAATATGTTTAAACATGAATTTCAGTCCTTTAAAAAGTCAACATTTCATATATCATTCTAAGAAAGAGAGAGATTCTGTTACAATATGGAAACATTACATTAGAATACATTAAACAAAAGGAATAGACACTATATTTTTTTCTAAAACTATTTATAATTTGATATACTGCAAACTTTGGTGAAAAGAGGCCAATTTCAGGTGGCATTGTTGGTACACCTGGGGGCATTCATGGCACTTAAGGATCCTGAGACAAAATCAGAGCAATGTATTGGCAACTCTAACAGGATTAGTTACACTATAAAAGGGGACAATGGGGTGTCAATATTCAGAGCTCATTTTATAGGTAAAGTGCCCTGTTGGCAACTTGGCAATGAACTGTCTTAAATGAGGAGGTGTCCAAACCACTGAGAAACACCTCCAGACAGTTCTAGATGGAATGATAGCACTGTGATATCATTTCAATGTGTTTCTGGATTGGAATCATATTGGTACCTTTACAGCATGTTTGCAAAAAAACCCTTGCATCAGATATTTTATAACTCAGGTAGTTAGGTCCTAATTATGTCTCTTCAGGACTATCTCTCTTTGTACCAGGAGGCCTTGCAAAGTGGGTGTTGCTGCAGCAATCCTCCAGAGACTGCAACTTCTTCAAAACTCCTGGGAAGCCCAAGATGCTAGATGGACTATGTCATGGCACATGACCATTGTGCACAAAAGTGGCAGTCTTGTGCTTCCCTCCAAATCTGGTGATTGCTATTTAAAATGAGGTTAAACAAGCACCACTGATATCAAATTGCGACATGAGTTATGGATTGTTTTGGCTGGATCCCGTCCTCAGACACATCTCATAAAATCAGCTGGCTACTAGTGCTCCAGTGCAGATCTGAGATCAGCAGAGGTCACTAAGGGTCCATTTCTTGCTCATCTCCCATCTTAAGCACCTAAATGAGTGGCCAGATTTTTAATGGAGTTTAGCAACCAATGTGTACCCACCATGCTGAGCGCTCTTCAAAATGTAGCTACTTCTTGTAATTCCTAAATGGAAGCTGGGCTGTTCTTCACTTCTGTTCATGCACGTTGGGGCTAGCTCAGACTCTATGATATCATGAGGTGGATAATAGAGCTGGTTGACTACTGCAAAATAATGTTCAGGAACCTTCATTTGAGTTCCAAACAGCTGGTCAGTTTGACTGTATTTTTGCCCTTTTAATTCAATATTCATGAACATTTGTGTGAACAAGTTTTTACTCACATGGATGTTTGGGGAATGGCTGTTCTTCCGACTAGCACCTGGATTCACATGCTGAAGAGGATGTGCACAAACAAGATAATTAATTATTACGTGTTTCCTTTTCTTCACTTCTGGTTTGCTAGGCTGCCTTGTTTTAAAAAGTTTTGCCATCTAACCAGGAAGCAGAAACAATACCATGCAGCACAGGCAACCAATCACACAGCATAAACAAGGAAAGTGAATAATTTGCAAACAATTCATAGGCTAAAATTTGTTTGCATAAATTGTTCAAACAATTGCAAACAGTGAATGCATTCACAAAAATCAATCTGTCTGTGGAAAGTTTGGAAACAGAAAAAAAGGACTAAGTTCGTTAGATGATTAATTACTAATTTAATCAGCTGGAATATTGATTAGGAGTGCATGCAGGACTGGATTAAAACAGGGACTTTAGCGGCTACAGCCCAGGGCCTCAGGCTAAAGGGGCCCCACTCAGGGCCAGTGCAACCATTTAGGCGGACTAGGCGGTTGCCTAGGGCACCAAGATTTGGGGGCACCAAAAAGCACCCCCCAATTTTTTTTAAATGGTTGAGCAGCCGCTGCTGCTGGGACAGAGAGGGAGTCTGTTCTGCCGGTGGCAGCCGGCAGCCCAGGGTGTCCCCTGGGTCAGGGCACCTCCGCGGCAGCCCACAGTCCAGGGGCCCCCTGGGTCAGGGCGCCGCCGCGGCAGCTGGCAGCCCAGGGGGCCCCTGGGTCAGGGTGCCTCCGCGGCAGCCGGCAGCCCAGGGGGCCCCTGGGTCAGGGCGCCGCCGCGGCAGCCGGCAGCCCAGGGGGCCCCTGGCCCAGGGAAATCCTGGGGTGCGGCTGCCGTGGAGGCGCACTGACCCTGGGTCAGGGTGCCGCCGCGGCAGCTGACAGCCCAGGGGTCCCCTGGGTCAGGGCGCTAGAGGAGTGGTGGCAGGCAGCTCCCATGGAGCTGCCGCAGTGGTGCCTGCGGACAGTCGGCTGCTCGCGTGGCTCCAGTGGACCGCCCGCAGGCACGACTGCAGCAGCTTCACCGGAGCCGCGGGACCAGCACGCGGAGCGGTGAAATTGCCGTCCGCCTAGGGCGCTCAAAACCCTAGCACTGGTCCTGGCCCCACTGCAGCAGGGCTCAGGCAGGCTGCATGCGTGCTGCAGGGCTGCCCAGAGGATTCAGGGGGCCTGGGGCAAAGCAATTTTGGGGGCCTCTTCCATAAAAAAAGTTGCAATACTATAGAATGCTGTATTCTCATGGGGGCCCCTGCGGGGCCCGGGGCAAATTGCCCCACTTGCCCCCACCTCTGGGCGGCCCTGGCGTGCCGTGGCCCCATGCCACTCCCGGAAGTGGACAGCTGCTGGCACATCTCTGCGGCCCCTGATGGGGGCGTGCGGAGATGTGCCAGCAGCTGGCTGCTTCCGGGAGCGGCATGGGGCTATGGCAGACAGGCAGGCCTGAGCCCTGTTGACCGCCGGCCGGGAGCCACCTGTGGTAAGTGCCTCCCAGCCAGAGCCTACACCTCAGACCCCCTCCTGTACCCCAACCCCTTGTCCCAGCTCAGACTCCTTTCATGCACCTAAGCTCCCTCCCAGAAAGAAACTAATATAACAGCTGTTCCAAGGTAAGAAGTAGGCTATTTTGAATTAATTTAACTATATTCTGCACATTTTAAGACTGAAATATAACCACAGAATGGCTTTATGTTCATTAAAAGGCAAGTTTAGTACAGCATTAATAGCCTCTATGCCATAATTGACCTGTGTACAAGGGCCCCACAAAATCTAATAGCCCTGGGCCCACAGGAGACTTAATCCAGCCCTGAGTGCATGTATTGTAAATATTTATCCATAGAACATTATGGACATGTATATTCATACATAATTCACATATACATACTTGCATGCCTTCTGGAAGAAAGTTTTGATCCCAAGAGAAAAAGAAACAAGAACTTAAGACTGATAAAGTCAACTAATCATTTCACAGTACATTGTTTTCTGCTCACCCAGATAGTCCTGAGTTGTAACAAAGGAAACAGCAGATAATACCCAGAGGCATTCAAGAAAGAACTGTGCAGGGCTGGCTCCAGGCACCAGCCCAACAAGCAGCTGCTTGGGGCGGCCAACTGTGAGGGGCGGCATGTCCCGACTTCGGCGACAATTCAGCGGCCGGTCCCTCACTCCCTCTCGGAGTGAAGGACCAGCTGCCGAATTGCCACCAAAGACTGAAGCTGCAGCGGTAGAGCTGCAGATCACGATCACGGCTCTTTTTTTTTTCTTTTTGCTGCTTGGGGCGACAAAAACCCTGGAACCAGCCCTGGAAGTGTGACAAACACAACAGAAAGGAGCAATGTTCTTTCAGAAGATATAACCAGCTATAGTTCAGTGTCCAGGGCAGAACAGTGGTGATTCATGACCTCATTACGCTTGGTTTGATACTTGGTGGCAGTGGTTATGAAAATATTCCCTGTGAGATTTAATGTTCTGATTTCAGTAGCTATACTAAGATTAATTAAACAAACCTCCAGTATCTCATTCACACAGGCCTATCAGCAAGGTGCCTGCCATCTCAGCTCTAAATGGAGCCCTTGTCCTTATGGGAATGATCCCTTCCAAAACTGATGGCTGGAGGCCAATATAGCATTTGGTGGGCCACACTTTTGTTTGACATTCCCACTGCCCCCCAGACTTGCTTATAACCATTTATATTTTCAGTTTGAATGACACAAGAAACATCAGTGGAGACCAGAGTGTTCGTTACTCGTGGAGTGATGCACGAAGAAAGCACTTCTGTGAAATGCTCAAGTCCTTTATGGTTTGACAAATAGCAGTGACCAAAGAGAGATGCTGGATAAGGTTATATGTTGGGGAGCTACATTACTGCCTCACCGAACCCTGAACTGGAGCCTCTAAACTGTGTCTTTTGAGGACTTGAAGACCATTATTGGTTCTTAGAAATCCAGCTCTAGTCAGCTTTATTTGTTTCATAGTCAGTGGGTTTAGTTATTATTTTGAAGAAATACTGGCACTGCCAAGATGGCAGTGGTGAGAGTTCAGTCAGACCCTTCTCTGGACTTTCCTGTGTGCCCTTTACAGCCCCCAAGGCATGTTAAGGTGCACCACTTCCAGAGTCACAGGAGGATGAGATGATTTGAGCAGGGAGGGGCACCTGTTAATGATGCAGCTGCTGCTAAACTGTGTGGCATCAGTTCTCTGACAACCCTTCCTGCATTTGTCAGTACATTACTACAGGTGAGGAGCTATTCAGAGCTTGGGGAGGCAGCAGAGTCCATATCTTCTGTGTCATGCTCATGAGGGGACACTGGCTGCCCACCCTTCACACGTTTCCACTTCATCCTTCGGTTTTGAAACCACACTTTGACCTGGATGAGAAAAGGAAGGAATTATTCATCAGCTCCCCATTATCTGTCTCTTCATGCACCTATACAGTGTTCTCCTAGCCATGTCAGTCCCAGGATACTAGAGAGACAAGGTGGGTGAAGTCATAGCTTTTATTGTCAGTGAGAGACAAGCTCTCGAATTTACACAGAGGCCTTCTGAAGAAGAAGACCTGAAGAAGAGCTCTGTGTAAGCTCAAAAGCTTGTTTCTCTCACTGACAGAAGTGGGCCAATAAAAGATGTCTCTCTTGTCTCGCTCTGCAAAATTCTGCATTTTTTTGGGTCAAAATAGTGGAATATAATCAAGCTGGTTTCAGTTATTTTGATAATTTATATAACCTACAACACAATGAATGGAGAAAGGGAGTGGAGAGAATTGGAGGAAATCACCAAACCCTCTCTGTCTATTAGTAATGTAGCTAGTATCAACCCTTTATTTCTAGCTATTAGTCAACAAATATATATGCAGCCATATGCTCAGTGTTACATCATAGGCAACTGAAGAGCACGCAAGCGAGGGCTGGGGACTCAAATTCACAATTTATACTGGATACTGACTATCTCCAAAAAGGCCAGTAGCAAACAGGAGCACATTTTACTAGGAAAATTTCAGTCCAAAAACTTAGACCAGTTCTAATCACCAAAGCACCATAAGCATTTATAAGGCCTTTACAGTAAGGCTCCTTTACACCACTCTGGCAATGTAAAGGAGCCTTAAAATTTGTACACCTGTTTTATACTCCTGAGGGAATTCACAAAGACAAAGGGAACAATTCACTGAGTGACTAGAGCCTGCCCCACGCCTACCTCTTCAGAAATACTCCAAAGCACCACCCCTCCATGCTGATCCTGACGCAGTAGCAAGCAAGAGGGACAGTGTCTGTCTCACACATGTATGACTGCCCAGCTCCTCCCCACCTCAGTGATTTACATCTCTACCAGCTGCTCTGGGTGCCCAAATTGATCTGCCTGCGTTGCCAGGAATGGGGAGCATGACTACTCTTGTGGCTTCCCTTTGCTTCCCCATCAGAAGTAATTTTTCTGTGGAGAAGCACAGAAATCTGCGGGGGCCACAAATTCTGTGCACACACAATGACAGAGAATTCCCACAGGAGTACTCTATGCATCTGCCTATCATATTTCTAATAGGCCTATCTGAGTCAGCTAAGCATATACTATTTTCCTTTCTTCACTTGAGTAATTCCTTTATTACCCAACTATTAAGGCTTGATAGAAGAACCCTTCCTAAGAGCAGACCAGGAAACTGAGAGCATAGTGACCCTCAAACTCTTCACTCCCCTCACTCTTATACTCCCTAGTCAGTTCACAACATTCCCTTAGCCTGAAAGAAGACAGCTCATCAAATGAGAATCTAACATCCCCTGGACCCTTGTTTCATTTACTGCTGGGCTCCTTGGGATGCTGCAGAGTTTGTGGAGCTAGGGTGACCAGATGTCCTGATTTTATGGGGACAGTTCCGATATTTGGGGCCTACTGTTATATAGGCGCTTATTACCACCCCCCACCCCCCATCCTGATTTTTGCTGTCTGGTCACCCTAACATTGTGGACCTTGAAGGCTTAGCTCAGTCCTGGTTATCAGCACCTGGGAGCTGCCGCCTATCCTTTCTTATTAAGTAGCAGCCTTTTGGTTTGTGCCAGTGAATGGGATAGGTCGTCTGAAGGCACTTAGACACCAGTCATTCAGAAATGGTTTTTGCAGCTTAAAAATTTAATTAAATGTATATTTTTAGCCAAATACCAGAAATCAGCTTCTCAATTATCTCCATGTTAAATTGCATTTGTTAGATTTGCTACAAAGTTATTCAGGTTGTGTGCAAATATTTATGCACATTTGCAAAAGTAGAAATGGGTGCAATGTGAATATATTGTACATACACCCTTCTGTCTAGGCAGGAATAGCCCTGTCAGTGGGGTACAGCTGAGGAGGAAGATATTCCAGAGGTACCTGTCTCTCGGTGAGATCCAGATTCACAGCTATCTCATATCTCCTGAGCCTTGTCAAATAATTATGGTGAGCAAATTCAGCTTCTAATTCCCGCAGCTGCTCCTTGGTGAAAGCTGTCCTCTCCTTCCGTGCTTTGCTGCTGGCTTCTGACTTTCTACTGGAATCCTGATTTTCTAAGAGGCAAGCATACTTTACGTGTAAATTGCAGTCATAATGGCTAACACAATTATATGCATCAAAGAGAACTGATAGAATCTTGGTTTAGGTCCCAAGTGAAAGCTTGTTTAATGACCCGATTCCATCCCACCTCACAGCATCAGTCACACAGTTGGACACTATTATCAGTTTTAGGCACAGAACTGATGGGAGGCTGGAGGTCTGGGAGCACAGGGCTGGAACATCATGGACTCTGGGGCAGGACTGAGGGGGCATTGGCAGAGCTGTGTGGAGGAAGCTTGCACATCATTTGGCTGCATTGTGCTTGTCTCCAGCTAGCACTATCAGGCCTTCCCTTTCACTTACCGTTTTTTATATACATATACCATCACCTACCTAGATTGCTGGTGCCTCAGATTTTAGTTAAGTATTGGTCTCAATGCCAGTGCACTTAATAAGAACAGGAGTACTGTGGCACCTTAGAGACTAACAAATTTATTTCAGCATGAGCTTTCGTGAGCTACAGCTCACTTCTTCAGATGCATAGAATGGAACACACAGACAGGAGATATTTATACATACAGAGAACATGAAAAGGTGGAAGTATGCATACCAACAGGAAAAGTCTAATCAATTGAGATGAGCTATCATCAGCAGGAGAAAAAAAACTTTTGAAGTGATAATTAAGATGACCCATAGAAGGTGTGAGGAGAACTTAACATAGGGAAATAGATTCAATTAGTGTAATGACCCAACCATTCCAGGTCTCTGGTTAGGCCTGCACTTAATGAGGTGTGTGGTGACCTCTACTGGTGTATGTCATTTTGCGCACACTAGGGCTTGGATCCAGCTTTGGGGGATGAGGAAGCAAAGGTGCTGAGTATAACCCACCCACACTGACGAGGCAATGACCTTGGACTAGTGGGTGGCTCTGAGCAGGGTTTATAAGACCCAACCCAGTTGGGTCTGGTGCCTGCAGGTTCTTCTGGAAATGTGTTTGGGTTGTGAACGTAACCACAGAAAAGATCTCACTAGGGTGAATACAGCAATGAGTAGAGTGGGGTGAGACCACTGGTGGCATCATGTCTTTTAGAGTTACTCAGCTTCTATTGAAGTGCCCTGAGCTGTTTTTCGTTGATCGTACACTCAGTTGTCATATACCCCTGGGAAAGTCACATTTTTCAAAGCTGGCCTTGCGAGTCCAAGCTGGAGAGCTGCTGTCCAAGCCCCATTTTAAAACGCTCTGACAATGACCATAGCCACATGCAAAGTAAGATCGGTTTATTATAAAGGAATGATTATTGTATATATCTAAGCAACAGAGGGACACAGCTCCTCTGCTTCAGTGTGCAAAGGCAAAGCCCATGCCCTTGTGACAGGAACTTGTTCTACAAGTTCTAGCACTGAGATGTCAGCTGGCTGGTTTCAATGGAAGTGAAAGAGGTTTTGTAGCCAGTGGAAAGTTTTGTCTCATCTCAAGGGCTTGTTTTTGAAAAATCTATAATTGTTTAACGATGCCATTTTCCATTGTGTTTCCAATCGCTATCTGAAATGAAAAGCTCCACACATTCGGGAGCATCTGCTTACTTCATTGGGAAGACAGAAACTCTGGCAGTGTTGGAAGGATGAAGAGGAGGGGGAGGAAGTAAGACCACTGGTGGAGGACAATGTACACCTTGCCAAGCTGCCCTGAACATTTGGCCCTTGCTGAACTTTGGGTTTTGCAGTAAATTTTCCCTGCAGCGCTCAACTTTGTTCTTTAACCAACTTCTAGCTCTGCTGTTTGTCAATATCTTCACCATTTAGGAAAGTCAGCATGAAGACGCGGTGATGTCAGGGCTGGCAAACACCTTGCAGTGCAAAATAGCAGCTTTGGAACCTCACTGAAATGTGACATGAACTGGGATGCATCAACTCCAGCTAGGCTTAATAAATATATGCAAATGAATGCACTTATTTCATCAGCTCTCTGCTCAGAATTAGCCACCCCATCAAGCCCTTATCTAAAGACCTTCAGGTTCCAGTTTTCTATATAGCCAGAAGGGAGACAAGGAGAACCCAGTATTCCGCAGCAGCCAGCATTTTGGAAAAAGAAGGGAGCTATTCTGGGGATTAATGTTCACATATTTTCAGAGCAGTATAAACTGTTCTATTTCTCTCTCTCTCTCCTACCCCCAACCCCAATAATAGCAATACTATTATTGAGTTATTTCAAGGAGATGCACAAAAGAAGATTGGAGAAGCAATATATATATAATAGTTGGTTTCCTTTGACAAACAAATTGAGCATTTGGTAAATGCTGTTGCATTATATATCCATTGCTTCTGTACAGAAGAGAGAGAGCAATGGATATATAATGCAACAGCAATGGATATATAATGCAACAGCATTTACCAAATGCTCAATTTGTTTGTCAAAGGAAACCAACTGGAGTAATCTATTAGGTTTAAATTTAGGATTCATAATGTGTTCACTCTTAGTGCTGCCCATCAGAAATAAAGAAATTACATGCAACTCCCATGAACGATAATTTCTGCTAGGAACTGCCAGCATTACCTGGTGAAATTGTCCTTGGCTACATTTCTAAAAAATGTTTTTCATTTCTAACAATCTGTTCATTGTAGCTTGATCTTTAACCCACCTCCCAACCAAATAACAAACTAAGAGGAAAAATCACCTCAAAATATTCCACCCAGCATCAAACCCAATTGCAGAGGTTTATTAGGCAGCAGGTTTAAAACAAACAAAAGGAAGTATTTCTTCACACAACACCAGTCAACCTGTGGAACTCTTTGCCAGAGGATGTTGTGAAGGCCAAGACTATAAAAGGATTTTAAAAAGAACTAGATACATTTATGGAGTATAGGTCCATCAATGTCTGTTAGCCAGGATGGGCAGGGATGGCGATCCTAGTCTCTGTTTGCCAGAAGCTTGGAATGAGTGACAGGAAATGGATCACTTGATGATTACCTGTTCTGTTCATTCCCTCTGGGGCACCTGGCACTGGCCACTGTCAGAAGACCGGACACTGGGCTAAATGGACCTTTGGTCTGACCTAGTATGGCCGTTCTTATGTTCACAGAAATCCTCCACTTCACCATCTTCCTGAGTAAACAGACCAGCCTCACATCATTCCCCAAAGGTCAACAAGTTTTGGGGGTTGACAGAGCAGCAGGAGGAAGCAAATTTCTTAGCTGAGGACCCCATGAGGAGAGGCCCTTGCCACCAGCTCCTGAGAGCTTCCAGCTCAGGAGATTCCCAGCTGCTCTCTGCTCTCTAGGGGCAGCATGAGGAGAACTGCAATCTCTGATGTAGCCAGGACCCAAATCATGCAAGGCTGTAGTGATTGAAGCCGATAACACAAATTGTATCTGCACAAATTAGTAGCCAGTGTAGTCTAAGCAAGGAAGCAGCAACATTCTGCCCTAGCTGAAGTTTCCCAGTTTGCCTCATGTGAGTGAATCATTTCTAAAGAAGGTAATTTCACTGGTCTTTTTTGTTAAGAAACTATTTCAGTCGTCTTTAATGATTTTAACTCTGTTCCTCAGGCTGATTATCTTGGGGAAAGGAATAGGCTGAGTAACTTGGAGCCTGTGGCATGGGCCATATGCCACACAGAGCTGCTAAAGAGACTGGCTGCTTAATTATGATTGTGGTTTTTGTGCCTTTCCAAAAGTGGAAACTGGCTTTCCTTGTCTTTGGAGTTTTGGCAATAGGATGTGGAAAATACAGAATGCACATGAAATATTGCAAGTCCTTGCTTTAGAAAGGTTTTTCTCTCCAGCACAATCCACAAAAAGATCCCAACCCAGAAAGTCCTCTAGTATCACTGGGAAAGATATGGTGGCATTTATGACAGACTGTGAACATTTTCAGACCTTCATCCTCTCCCTGGAGCTCACATCTCTGCCATGCTCACATCTGCAGCTTAATCAAACAGGTTTTCCCTAAGGGGGCTGTTGTGCAACAAAGACACATGGGAGCCAAAATGTATTGGTGTCTTTGTGCCATAAAATTTCCAAAACAAGATCTGCATCAACCTTTGCACGCAGAGGGAGAGGGACAAAGTTGATCAGTGATTTATAAAAGGATGATGGGCCAGAGTGTAAATCTTGAGTCAATCCAGTAAAGTCAGGGGATTTACTCTGGATTTACACCAGTGTGATTGCAATCAAAATCTGTCCCCATGAGAAGAAAGGCGAAAGAACACATTTGTGAGAGCAGTGACACAGAAACAATGGTTACCTGGCTTCATCCTCTGCCCACTTCAGCCACACTGCGCAGAGTTAGACACAGAACAGTTTCTCTGCAAATATTTTGAGAAAGCTTCTCTCTCACCCGTAACTCATAGCCTGCCTCTCCCATTGCTGTTATCCAGAATTGATTTCTGCAGCACATTTTGGGGTACTGCTGGAGTGAGCAACAGTCTATCCAAAATAGCTGCGTGTAGCATTTTGTAACAGCTGAGACATCAGCTCTGTTACAGCTGCAACTTTCGGGGAGACTCACTTTGAATTTGAGACTTTAAATCTGAACTGAGAAGCCGAAAGGAAACGTGCCCTGGTCATAGAAATTGTCATGTTGGATTAGAGTCTAGTGTGAGGTCCAGGCTATGACAGTGTTTCAGAACAAGGTACAAGAAATGTCCCAGTAGGCAGATGTAAGATAAACTACCCCCCCATGAAGGGGCCTCATCTTAACCCCCTAATAGTTAGAGCTTGGCTTAAGCACTGAAGCATGAAGGTCAGTTGGTAGTGCATGTACAGGGACACATTTGGTTGCTAGATGTGCATGGGGTTTCCTAGCCAGTTGCTATGCACCTGAAGTTTTAATTATTGACATTTTGTAAATTTCTGTAGTTTTTTTCCCCTCCCAGTCAATGAAGAGGTTACAAAAACATTGGAGTGTCTGCATAATGTCTTTGAAGTAACGTTTTCTTATGCTGAAGGCTTTGGGGGCATATTTATTCTAGCTAGTTAAAAAAGCAAGATGCTGAAAGATTTGCTGTTATGGAACAAGTCACAGGATTCCAAAATCTCAGCTAATAGGATGTGTGTGTGTGTCTGTGGCTTTCACCATGTGCATTCATGTTGTCCAAGTTAAATGATTTCATAGATAGTGACTCATTTGACATCTGTTCCTAAAGTAACTAGAAGTTCTTATCAGTGTGCACCTCAAGGAGGTATATTATCTGGCAAACTATTTCAGATGTAGCTCTACTCAAAGATAACATGATCAACATGTAAAGTCCTCATAATCTAGGGAACCAGTTTTCCTTTGGTCCCTCTGAGATCATCCAGAGTGGGAAGAGAGTTTCTGTAGCTGTTTCATTACAGTTAAGTTAATCATAATTTCCAAACCACTGAGTCTTCCTAGATTCTGACAACACTTAGTTGTTTAGTTTGATTCAGCATTATCTCTGCTAGCACAAAATTAGAACAGTCTAATTGCTAAAGTAAAAGGTTTGATGTAAATGAACGTCCCAAGCCAGCCTAGGGCTGGGGCAATTAAGCATGCCACCTGATGGCTTTTGATAGGTTTTCTTCCTGCCTTAACTGTACTTGTGTCGACAGGTGGATGCCTGCAGAAAAATCCAGTTAAACTGAGCTGGTGAATTGACATTTTACACTTTCTTGTGAAAAGACATGTCTACGGAAGAGACTAGCCAGTAGCAGCAGTAATCGTTTCATATGTTACACAGGCCAGGTGTAAAGAAAGAGGTGCAGGAAAGATCACTATAAAAGATGAAGGGATAGTCATCTTTTTCTTCCCTAATGCAGATTCAAGTCAGTGCTACTCTGATAAGTGCAGGCAGGATGTGCTGAAATTTGGAACTGAAACTTACAAAAATATTACAAAAAATAAGAAAGATCTCCTACAGAGACTTCTGCAGCTTCAACTTTTGTTTGCTGCAAGCAGAACAGGGTGGATCCTTGGGACAGTTTTCATATTATTTATTTGCTGTTTGTATAGCACCCTCAGTATGATGGATACTTTAAAAAGAGCCGAAACAAATAAGGTATCTGCCCCAAAGACTCTACAATAGAAAGTTATACAGGGGGGTCACAAAGGAAGAGGAATAAGGAGGCAGGGAATGTGCAGTACGAGCAAATTCAACAGCATTGTGTTAGTTCTGCTGTCTTTTTTTCCCTGATATGTTGAATTTAGTCTTGATGATTTTAACATTTCAGCATGTCTGAGAGCTTGTTGAGGAGAAGATGTCAATGGTTTATGGGCCAGTTCAAAGAGGTGTTTCACAGTAATAGCTCATAATTGATTTATGTAGCTGAAACTTGCAAAGTGCTTTGAGATCTTTGGTAAAAAGCATTCTAGATATCCAATGTGTATATTATTATTTATTAATAAGCTGCAAAAATGGGCTGCATTAAGTGAAAAGCTCATTGTATTGTCCCAGAGTGCTGTATCTGGGAATAGTAGTCATGACCTGGAGTACAGGTATTGAAGGCTATGTGCTGTTTAGGAAAGACAGAAATAAAGGCAAAGGCGGTGGAGTAGCATTGTATATCAATGAGGAGGTTAACTGTAAAGAAATAAGAAGTGATAGAATGGATAAGACAGAGTCAGTCTGGGCAAAAATCACACTGGGAAAGAAAGCTACTAGATCCTCCCCTGAGATAGTGCTTGGAGTGTGCTACAGACCGCCGGGATCTGACTTGGATATGGATAGAGACCTCTTTAATGTTTTTAATGAAGTAAACACTAATGGGAATTGTGTGATTATGGGAGACTTTAACTTCCCAGATATAGACTGGAGGACAAGTGCTAGTAAGAATAATAGGGCTCAGATTTTTCTGGATGTGATAGCTGATGGATTTCTTCACCAAGTAGTTGAAGAACCAACAAGAGGGGATGCCATTTTAGATTTGGTTTTGGTGAGTAGTGAGGACCTCATAGAAGAAATGGTTGTAGGGGACAACCTTGGTTCGAGTGATCATGAGCTAATTCAGTTCAAACTAGATGGAAGGATAAACAAAAATAGATCTGGGACTAGGGTTTTTGACTTCAAAAGGGCTAACTTTAAAGAATTAAGGAAATTAGTTAGGGAAGCAGATTGGACTGAAGAACTTGTGGATCTAAATGTGGAGGATGCCTGAAATTACTTTAAGTCGAAGTTGCAGAAACTATCAGAAGCCTGCATCCCAAGAAAGGGGAAAAAAAACATAGGCAGAAGTTGTAGACCAAGCTGGATGAGCAAGCATCTCAGAGAGATGATTAAGAAAAAGCAGAAAGCCTACAAGGAGTGGAAGATGGGTAGGATTAGCAAGGAAAGCTACTTTAGTGAGGTCAGAACATGTAGGGATAAAGTGAAAAAGGCCAAATGCCATGTAGAGTTGGATCTTGCAAAGGGAATTAAAACCAATAGTAAAAGGTTCTATAGCCATATAAATAAGAAGAAAACAAAGAAAGAAGAAGTGGGACCGCTAAACACTGAGGATGGAATGGAGGTTAAGGATAACCTAGGCATGGCCCAATATCTAAATAAATACTTTGCCTCAGTCTTTAATAAGGGTAATGAGGAGCTTAGGGATAATGGAAGGATAACAAATGGGAATGAGGATATGGAGGTGGATATTACCACATCTGAGGTAGAAGCCAAACCTGAACAGCTTAATGGGACAAAATCGGAGGGCCCAGATAATCTTCATCCAAGAATATTAAAGGAACTGGCACATGAAATTGCAAGCCCATTAGCAAGAATTTTTAATTAATCGGTAAACTCAGGGGTTGTATCGTACGACTGGAGAATTGCTAACATAGTTCCTATCTTTAAGACAGGGGAAAAAAGTGATCCGAGTAACTATAGGCCTGTTAGTTTGACGTCTGTAGTATATAAGGTCTTGGAAAAAATTTTGAAGGAGAAAGTAGGTAAGGACATTGAGGTCAATGGTAACTGGGACAAATTACAACATGGTTTTACAAAAGGTAGATCGTGCCAAACCAATCTGATCTCCTTCTTTGAGAAGGTGACAGATTATTTAGACAAAGGAAATGCAGTAGATCTAATTTACCTCGATTTCAGTAAGGCATTTGACATGGTTCCACATGGGGAATTATTAATTAAATTGGAAAAGATGGGGATCAATATGAGAATTGAAAGGTGGATAAGGAACTGGTTAAAGGGGAGACTACAATGGGTCGTACTGAAGGGTGAACTGTCAGGCTGGAAGGAAGTTACTAGTGGAGTTCCTCAAGGATCAGTTTTGGGACCGATCTTATTTAACCTTTTTATTGCTGACCTTGGCACAAAAAGCAGGAATGTGCTAATAAAGTTTGCGGATGACACAAAGCTGGGAGGTATTGCTAACACAGAGAAGGACCGGGATATCATACAGGAAGATCTAGATGACCTTGTAAACTGGAGTAATAGTAATAGGATGAAATTTAATAGTGAAAAGTGCAAGGTCATGCATTTAGGGATAAATAATAAGAATTTTAGTTATAAATTGGGGACACATCAGATGGAAGCAACAGAGGAGGAGAAGGACCTTGGAATATTGGTTGATCACAGGATGACTATGAGCCGCCAATGTGATATGGCCGTTAAAAAAGCTAATGCAGTTAGGATGCATCAGGCGAGGTATTTCCAGTAAAGATAAGGAGGTGTTAGTACCATTATATAAGGCACTGGTGAGACCTCATCTGGAATACTGTGTGCAGTTCTGGTCTCCCATGTTTAAGAAGGATGAATTCAAACTGGAACAGGTTCAGAGACGGGCTACTAGGATGATCCGAGGAATGGAAAACCTGTCTTATGAAAGGAGACTCAAAGAGCTTGGCTTGTTTAGCCTAACCTAAAAAAGGTTGAGGGGGGATATGCTTGCTCTTTATAAATATATCAGAGGGATTAATATTAGGGAGGGAGAGGAATTATTTAAGCTTAGTACCAATGTAGGCACAAGAACAAATGAGTATAAACTGGACACTAGGAAGTTTAGACTTGAAATTAGACGAGGGTTTCTAACCATTAGAGGAGTGAAGTTCTGGAACAGCCTTCCAAAGGGAGTAGTGGGGGCAAAAGACATATCTGGCTTTAAGACTAAGCTTGATAAGTTTATGGAAGGGATGGTATGATGGGATAGCTTAATTTTGGCAATTGATCTTTGATTATCAGCAGGTAAGTATGCCCAGTGGTCTGTGATGGGATGGGATCTGAGTTACTGCAGAGAATTCTTTCCTGAGTGCTGGCTGGTGAGTCTTGCCCACATGCTCAGGGTTTAGCTGATCGCCATATTTGGGGTCGGGAAGGAATTTTCCTCCAGGGCAGATTAGCAGAGGCCCTGGAGGTTTTTCACCTTCCTCTGCAGCTTGGGGCATGGGTCACTTGCTAGTGGATTCTCTGCAGCTTGAGGTCTTCAAACCACAATCTGAAGACTTCAATAACTCAGACATAGGTTAGAGGTTTGTTATAGAAGTGGATGGGTAAGATTCTGTGGCCTGCTTTGTGCAGGAGGTCAGACTAGATGATCATATTGGTCCCTTCTGACCCTAAAGTCTATGAGTCTATGATGCTATCTTCCTTTCAACACAAACAGGATTCTGATTGTTCTGTCTTTTCATGCACATCTGGTACCTCTAATGTGTCATTTACAAATCAGTCAAAATTCAGCCTAATTATTGCAGCATGTTTCACCCAGAATGTTTGCATCTTCATGTCTCTGTTTGGTCAAGTCTTCACTTAATCACAGATGTGGAAGTGAAACACCTGCCACTGATTCCCCATCCTTTCCACTGCTCTTGCCCTCTGGCTTTTTATTTGCATCTCAGGTTGTGACTAGCTCTGACTTCAGCATCTGCTAACAGGCACATTAGAATCTACATGCTTTTTAGGGCATCATGATTGCAAATGCAGGTCAACTATAAAAAAACCTCCATGTTTCTCTGCAATCCGTGGTATGACTAGTAGAGGCTCTCATGGGAGATTTTGTTTGAAATTTGATGGAGGATTGTAAATAGGGTTAATATTTTACTTAGGCAATAAGACAAGGCAGTGTATGTTCTTTCAAATGTAAAAGTAAATATCAGAAAACTAGGTCAAGCACTTATTTAACCTTCTAGTAGGTTTCCTGCAGTATACAGTTTCTTATTTACTAATTATATTGCATATAGAAGCCCCAACCAAGATCTGGGCCCCACTGTGGTCAGTATGGTATGTGCGCATAGCGAAAGTCCAGGTCTGCCCCAGAGAGTTTACACACTAAATAGAAAAAGGAAAACAGGCACAGAGCAGAGAAGTGACTTACCCAAGTCAGCTACAGAAGCAGGAATAGAATCCAATCCTCATGAGTCCTAGCTAGAGCCATTACACCATGTGCCTTCTCAGTTAATTATACAAAGTTTAATTAACAGTTCGTTCAAGGGACAGTTGGGCAAGTCATATATTTTTAGGTAGATTTCCTTACCTGTGTTATTACATTATTGAGATAAGAAGACTTTTAAAAATTGAATTTACTTCTCATGGTTATTGCTGATCCTTTACTTTGCACACTTCACTGAGTTTGGAAAAGGGAAATAGGCTGGTCAGTTTGTTTTATTTATAGACTATTTCTGACCACTTTCACTCTCTGGTTCTAATGCACCAGCACACTGGTGTAATGTCTAGGTTGCAACTCTGCAAGGGGAGTGCTTAAATCCAAATTTAAGATTATTTTAGTTGGGTATTTAAATGATAGGGCTATTTTCATTGATCCTTGGATTTATAAAACCTTATGTTTTGAATTTAAAGTGAACTGACACTATCCTTTGAAAATTTTGTAACATATCTTTGGCTTTTCCTAGGATAAAAGGCACCATATGAATGTAAAATGTTGTAAATGAATCCTTGCACACTGTCATCAGATCTCATCTCTGCTACATCCCCATTAAAATTCTGCATGTTTTCATTTATATACAGATAAAGGACCAAATTCTGCTCTCAGTTACATCAGTGCAACTCCCCCAGATTCAACAGCGCTGACCAGTGGATAAACATTTTGTAATTGCTGATAAATAAACAGAATAACCAAATTTAATTTACTGTTTCCTGTGTTCTAGTGTGACCTGTTCTTACTACGCGGTTTTCTAGTTTGTTGAGTGATAGAAAACTGAAATATCCAAACTGTCTATCTGAATGAGTTGGGTTTCTGCCAGGATTCTGTGTTTTATTTGTAAATGTGTGTGGATAGACATGGACAGGCTGGACATGTCTTCTGTGCTGTGGTCGTCTGGGAAATGCTTCATGCAGAAAGTCTAAAATGAGATTATAGAAGGTCTGTTCAAAGCTTGCTCTGGGTCTCATATATGCCTCACACAGTCAGTGCATGCGGGGGTTTATTAGTCACTCCAACACTCAGACCATTTGTTGTTTTATTTAAGAGGTTGTTTAAGTGCCTGTGGCATTGTTTGTTTACTTGGTAACAGTCATTTTATCATATGGAAAACATAGAATACCATAAGTTACAAGTCAGTTTAAAACTCCTTCGCTTTTGTAATGTTGGCAATTGCAAGGCATCATGTTAAAGCCATTTTTATATGTGTTGAGTATGGTTGCACAGTATTGAAAATCTGGTGAAATCTATAAAGACAATAATTGGAAATGTTAAGGCTGATGTACAGAAGAACTACTGCAATGATAGGTGTGAAAACAAATCCTAGTCCATCATCTGCCTTGACTTTCTTGGGCATACCTAGGTTGTCAGTCAGGGTAGACCAGAGCCTCTTACTAATAAAAGTCAGTAGAAAAGGGGTGTGGGTGTAAGGTATGTACATGAGTACATGCACATATTAATATTGCTGTGACTGTTACTGCCCGTACTAGACAGTTATAGAAATATGTTTAAACATTACAGCATTTTAATGAAGAATTCATGGATTAAGCAGAATGGTCAATCTTTCTTTTACACAGAGAGAACACTGTAAGTCTCCCTGTTTATCACAGAGGTAAACCTGTTTTGGACTTTTTGGGGAGCACTATACTAGCAAAGAGCCCAATCCTGAAATCCCTATTGTATATCCTCTGCTGAATATAGACCAAGAAAGAATTACAGGATTTGGCACCAAAACAAGTAATTGAAATTCTATGCCTATGCTACAGTACAGCAAAGACAGTAGCTGGTAAGACACCATCACATAGCTCTGTATAATAGAGAATTAACTTGCAGCATGTCTCAAGGTGGTAGATAATTGCTGTTTCACTTTATTAACAACTGCTAACTTCTGAAGAGTGCACTCTTTGGACACTTGGATTTTGCTAAAGCTAACTGGAGCCAATTCTCAGGAGGAAGGAGAGGAAGCGTGTCCCATTTATAACAAACTATAAATGTGTGTCCAGCTGCATTTCAAGGAACTGCCATTAGATTTCAGAAAATCAGAATGTTTAAAGGGACAGGACTTTCTCCCTGTTTGTTTTATTGTATTTTATTCTAGGGGAGGGGAAGGAGTAGTACTGTTAATTTTATCTGCTGCTTTATCAGCACAGAAGTGAATGAAATGAAAGCAGCAATGAAATCACCTTTGAGACACTGTCCGTGCAAGGTGTTAAACTAGAGAAGGAGGAATAATGAAAACAGTTGGCCAGAAGGTAGAGAATCATTTTACATTTCAGTGATGTCATGTGTAGCAACATTGGTTACAGCTCCTCTGTAATGACAGGCATATGAGTTGGCAGCAAGTGGGAGGAGAGAGTGGCAAGGTTTGCTCACAGCAATAAGAGGGTGAAAGGTGTCAGGAACTATTTGACATCTGCTTAACACATGAGGACACGCTTTGGAATCCCATTAAACTATTAAGAATAAAGATATTCATTAATGGGAATGTAGTGAGATGTCCCGGCTACTTCTTAATCCCATAAATTCTTTAAAAAAAAACCCTAATGACTTGGAATATTGTTTTTCTGTTCTGGAAAAATTGTTCTTTGTATTATTTTTATGGTCATTTGTTGCCTGAAAATCCTTTATGGGTTTGGATGTCCAAAAATTATATCAAGCTTGGTTTCTAGAGACTATGAAATATCTAAGGGAGTAGTTTAGAGTCTGGGACTCAAAGAGGTTTGGATTATTATCTGTTTCAGATACTCACAGACAGTCTGCCAATGGCTGCAGAGAACTGAAAAGAGAAGCTCTCTGGAGCAGAGATTAGGACTAACAATGGCACTGACAGAACGAGAGAGAGAGAGAGAAGATGATATTGGAGTTAAGATGTTGGGTAGAAAGTCAGGAGATCTGGGTTGAATGCCTGGCTCTGCCCAGGCAGCTTGTGTGACTTTGGGCAAGTCATTTAATCTCTCTGTGCCTCAGTTCCTGGTCTCTAAATTGGGGATGATATTTCCCTATATCCCAGTTTGCTGGGAGAATAAATGCATAAGTGTTTTTGGTGGGCACAAATACTTCAGTGAGGGACTCATAATAAATACCTAACTCAATAGCTTTCTTGAGAGACACTACCAGTTTCTCCATGTCTATATTTCATACTGACAGCAGCAGCAAGTCTGCAGCAAAGTATCCATGAGATCCTTGAAAACTAGGAGGTGGAAGATTTTCATTTTCAAAGTTGCAACAACACAATTAAACCCATCTGCACTGTTCTTCTTATAGCTGAAGACAACATGTCCTGGTTATGTTTAATGGGCAAGTCATTAATACCAACTCGACCACTGATTTTGGATTTGAATTGAAGGTATTAAATGCTTAGCCAAACTGACACAAAGGTGGAATGTGTATCAAAGGGGAGGGGAGGAGGCATCTTCGACTGCAGACAGCTGAAAATGACCTTCTATGTTTGGCTGCATTTAACCTGCACTGCGCTACAACATAGTTTCCTACAATGGGCAGCTCCAGATAGCAGAGGTCAGAACCTAGATTCTGCAGTGGTAGGTGCATTAGCAATGAAGATGGAGAGACAGGTCAATGCTATTCAGCTCTCAAATAATTTGTAAAATTAGTTACATAATTTTCCTGTTAGATTCTCAGCACCTAGCAATATAAATGTTACCTGATGTCTAGTTAAAGGACAGAATGAGTATCCCCCTTAGAACTAGCCCTGATGGTACAGGACCCACTGCTGCAGAAGAATGCATTTAGCAATCCAGTGGTCCACAGCTTTCCTGATGTCTCCTCCTTTATGACTCGGGGTGTGAGATCTGACAGTGATTTATTCCCAGTGAATTTTGTGTTACTTTTGAGTGTCTTGATCCTTTTTTAATCCCTTTAATCTTAGCGACAGTAACTAGCCCGGAGCCTGTTTTGCCTTTCCCTGTTTCTAACATACTCGCACAGGCTGCCTGTACTTTGACACCCCCCATTGCTTCACACTTGGGCAAATGGCAGCCACACAAAGTATCTGCTCCTTATTTAGGGCTGTGGTCCCAATATATGGGATGCCATGTGATTCTGTCTGACACTCACAGAAAGGCTGAGGTAGCTAATTCAGGCCCAAGATCTGGAAAAGCAAACATAAATGCAAGGGAGCAGCAAACAGAAAGCACTCTACTTCAGTAATAGTGCTCTACATTGCCAGCTACACTCTTCCCTAGTCGAGAATTCTGAAATGTAATTCTCATTGGTTTCTTTCCTAATCTCTGCTGTAGAACCTACAGATGTTCTGACTCTGTGAACTTTGCTTCCCCAGATCCCTGGTGACATGCCACCTACCTGAGGTTTCCTTTTTCCTTTTGGATGACTTTTTCTCAGTTTCATTTGTAGTGTTTCCCGGTACCCCATAATCTTCATTCATGCCCCCTGCAGCAGCCACTAGGTTTGGGCTGCTGCTTTCTAGCTCCCCAGAACCCAAGGCCAGTCCTGGATTTAGCCGCCTTCTGGCCTCGGATGCTGCAAAGTGCCAGTCAGAATGCTGGAAAGAAGGGTGCTGCTCTGCGAACATGCGTTCCTCTCGGGGGAAGCTGTGGGGGGCAGTGGCCAGACAAGAGGCTGAGAAATCGGAATATGCAGCAAAGTCTGGTTTTTGATGGAACGAGAATGGTGCTTGTGGGTAATGATGCGCTCCTGCTGCTATGCTGAGCTCCGAATGGGCATTCCGCAGGCACCCCCAGAGTGGGGTAGTGGGACGGGGACTTCGCATACAGCTACTCACAGAGGGATCCATTGCTGGCTCTATGCTGTCCGTGCTCCGAGATTCGTAACTGGATTTGGCTCAGGCTTCAAGGATATGAAAGAGGGAAAAAAATACCTCCAAACTTGTATGGAAAAACAGAATTGGATCTCCCCTGCCGCCTCCCCTAAAAAATGGTTTGTGGATTTTGTTCTATTGCAAATTTGTTAGTTTGGAAGCTTGACTAAACTTCTGCATAGTCCCAGCTGGAAAACCCCAACCAGATCTATGCAGCAATTGGGCTGAACAGTTTCCCAAGGCCTGCAGCTGCCTTCCTGTGAAATGCTGGACATGGGTGAAACACTTTTTAAATACTGTGCTGGGCAGCGAGTGACAAGTTTGTGAAGTGAAATGTGAGAGTGGGGAGGGAGGGGTTAACCTGCATACACTCAGCCCCTCCAACCAAAGCAAAGCAGGCAACTATTAATCATCTGAAACCTTATATGCACATCTAATGGGATTTGCAGATGGAGACTTTTAAAGAAACATTGTCTGTATTTTTTTATAAAGGGAGAGAGCAGCACACAAAAAGGCTTTAATGTTTCCCTACAACACTATGAAGTTATTTTTATTGCACTGTTAACAAAATTCCCCAAGTCTTGGACTTGGAAAAAGCCCTAAACCAGATCCAGAATTCAACAGATGTCAAATTCCAGGGACTAAAGCAGGGGAAATAAAAGCAAGAGAGAACTTCACTGATTGCATTTGATTTAAGGGCCAATCAAAGAGTAAAAAAAATTAAACCTGATATTTTTATCCAAGGTTTTGTGAGTGACTTATGTTGACTTTTTACAAAGAGGGATTTGCTGATATGTGGTTTCTGCTGCCAATGGCAAAGAATCATCCCTTTTTGTATCCCACTTTCCAGAGGATTGTCAAAACGATACTTTTCTCCAAAGAAGTCTCTGGTTTTCATGCCAATGGGAGACACATTTTTCATCTTTTGTTGAAAGTTTTATAGTTTTTGTTAACAGAAAACAGATTCTCAGACCTTAAAGCCATCACAGTTGAAAGGATATTAGCAGGGAATCTGCTCTCTATCTCTTTCCCAAAGAGAAGTGGTGGCAGAGAATAGTCAGAACATGTCCTTCTGGAGAGTTATGCTAACAGTGTTGTAACTTGTGTCAGGGCTGTAGCCTCTAGCACTCTCTACACTGTATAGTTACATATATATTTCCATAGTCTGCCAGCAGTCATCTCCCACACTGGTTTCCCAAGGCCTTGCTATATTGTTAGTCTAAAATATAAGTGACTTTCAGGAAGAAATGACATTTAGCAGGTGCTTGTTTTCAAATGGCACTTCAGAGAAAAGTGGCAGCATTCTGTTGCCTTTGGCATGTCACTCAGGAAGGTGAAAGACATGCTACAGCTTAGATAATGGCATATAACATGCCTTTTCCTTTACTGATAGACCACAGAATACTGAAGTCCTCAGTAATTCCTTTTGGAATTCAGCCACTTGGTGAATGTGACTTGGAAAGTTTAGCACCAGAGTTATGTCATCTTTGGCCCGATTGTGATATGTAACATTGTTGGTCTACTGTACATAGCTGGGATGATGCGTCCTGGAAGAATATTATCACTTACCCACTGGGATCCTGGTTTTTTCTTCAGAAACATAATTTTGCTGCAGTTAATGCATTGAAATTAAACACTAACGTGCTTCCACTAAATATGGTTTGTTGCAAGAAAAGATGCTTAGACCTTTTGGGTTTGTCTGCACTGCAATGAAACACCTGCGGCCAGTCTGTGTCAGCTGACTTGGACTTGCGGGGCTTCGGCTGATGGGCTATACAATTGCAAGGTAGACATTTGGGCTTGAGTTGGAGCCTGGGCTCTGGGACCCCCCAAGGGAGAAAGATCCCAGAGCCCAGGCTCCATCCTGAGCCTGAACATCTAGGCTGCAATTGTATAGCCCTGCAGTACGAGTCCCGTGAGCCCGAGGCAGCTGACATGGGCCATCCACAGGTGTTTTATTGCAGTGCAGACATACCCTTTATAATCTTGGCTATCTAGACTGTATGTTCTCCAGGGCAGGGTGTATCTGCACAATGGGGCCTTGCCTTTGTTTGGGACCGCTATGAACTATTATGGTATGAATAATTAATAATAACATTTGAAGATCTGTAAATCACGTCAAGCAGACAAAGCAAAATGATTACTGGTCTGATTTTCTGGCCATGATATCTCAACCAGAGCTCACATTAGTTAGTGATTTAGTACTACAGATAGCAAAATAAACAATCATTTTAAATTACCACTCCTCTAGCATCTTGGAACTAGCAAGATGATGTCAAACAGAGCTGCTCAATCTCTTTGCGTCTATGTTGAATCCCATTCCCATGCTGTATTTTCAATGTTTGGATGTGAGCTCCTCTGGACAAAGATCTTGTCATCTTACGTCTGTGAAGGTCCATGCTTACCTATATTTTAAATAAATAAATTTATTTTCTGAGGAAGTGATTTTTATCAACGTATACCAGCTTGATGCTGATTCTTATGACTGTAGATTCAGAAATTAGAAGCAGCGATTGGAATCTCTGGGTGTCACATTCTGAGATTCTTTAATATTTTAGGTTGGTTTTTGTAGCATTTGTAGCTTGTCTCTAAGATCCTTATGTAAATATCTTAAAGGGGCTTATTGGGATAGGTGAACCGTGAAATTTTAACAAACAAATTTGGAGCAACATTTTCAAAACACTGCCTACAAATGTTAAGATACAATTTCTGATGGACTGCTAAGGCATGTGAAGAAACCAAAATTTGTAGGTGTAGAAATGTCAGTGCACAGTTACCATTTGTACATGAAAACTGGGAGCCAATTAAAAACCCTTTCATTCATGGAAGTTTTCTTTGGAAAGGATGTTATAATTTCTTGGCTAGATAGTGCTTTGAACACGTGGACAGCAGATTCCTCTCTCAGCAATTCAGAGCTGGAAGGCTGGTACCATCTGGAATATTGCCATGAATCAAAATGACAGTCTAGGTTCAGAAAACATCCAGAAAACAAGAAAACAGAGGCTGCTCCCTCTGAACTATTATTTCTAATAATGCTGAAACCCTGGTGAGATGATTCCTGCCTTCATTGCCTGGGAGCTCAGTCTCCGCCCCCGCCCCCAAGACTTAAAAGAGTCAGAAGAGAAATCATAAACATGCAGTCCACGAACCCACTATGTTCTGTGGTGCACTGGTCTGGAGCCAGAGTCAGGTGATAAGAATGAACTTAGATGAGGAAGCTCTCTCTTCAGGTTCATCTGACTGGAGTTTGATTGCAGACATGAACTCACATATTACCGGTAATTGCCAAACATGTTAGAGCATCACTTCTTCCTGAGGGCCTATGCGGTGCTGAGGCCTTTTCTGGCCCCCTGAATTGCATTCCAAGGGGAATTATTTTAAGGAATCAGAGGAAGGGAAAATGCATGTTCACTGTGGTTTCTCCTAGTTCTTCAGTACTGGGCCTATTCCAAATAACCCCAGGCTGGTCTAGTGCAAAATGCTGGGCTTTCCAACCATAAGGAATAGCATCAAATCTCACTGGATTTTCATGTGACCCTTGATCTGCAAGATCCTAAATATCCGGTCACTGATTCATCCTTTAAGAAGAGCTATTCTTACTAAGGGATTCTCTTGCTGTATTGTAGCTCAGTTCTAGCTGAACTTTACTATATGCTATTTCCACCCTTCAGTGAGTTCAAAGCAAAATCATGCTTAGTCTTGGAAAGCTGGTGCCAAGACTGAATTTATGAATCCTTTAACTGTTAAACATGATAGTTCATGGAGTTTGCAGAGTCCACAGGGAACACTGTGCAGCATGAAGCACAAATGCAAAGACTATGTTTAGGTTCTCAGAGCTGTCCTGTGCAGCAATAAAAAGATGCTGCATGTAACAGGTACGCTAGCATCCATTCAAGCTCTTTCTGGTGAGCTGAGAGGCCTCACTGCTGAAAGTATAACTCAAAATGTGTTTATGGCCCTTATCTAAGGTAGTTATCTGACTGCCATTACTGCAGCGAAAGTGTCTCACAATCACTTTCCCCTCTCTGCATCCCTGTTTCTAGGGGAACTAGGCACAAAGACTAGGCCAGGATCACAGAGGAGGGAATAAAACTTTAGGTCTCCCAAGTCCCAGACTAGTGCCCCAACAACTGGACCATCTTTCCTCTCAGAATAAATTGATAGATAAGTGATGCACCCATGGCAGCGCCACCCACATCAACAGGTGGTCACAGGCAAAGTGCTATTGACAGTGGGAGAGTCACGAAGGAAGCAGCAATGAAAACTGCAGTGTGGCCTCAAGTGGGTACGTCTCCAGTGCTATTGGTCACTGGAGCTATCGACTGATCATGTCTTGGCCGTGGTGCTGGTTCTGATCTGGTACATGGGCTGGTTTTTTATTTGGTTGTCTCCATTTTTCTAATGTGCTCTTTCCTAGGGAGAGAGCAAAAGCAAGGTGCCCTCTGGGGCTCCTGGATCCGTGGCACTGAAGGCCTCAGCTGTTTGCTGAAGCCTTTTTCCTAAGGGCCCAGCTCAAAAAGAATGGCAAACCGGCCCCTTTTGCCTTAGCTTTCCACCATCACCCAAAACACTTAGAGTGAAACCTGATGTCAATGGGAATTTTGCCCTTGACTTCAGTCAGGGTCAGGACTTCACCCCATAATTCCTGGTTTCAGCAAAGGGGAGAGAAGAGAAAACGTGATGGTTAGATGGTTAGTTGGATTGGTCTAGTTAACTGAGTCAGGGCTGGTAATCAGGAGTCCAGCGTTCTAACCCAGATGCTGTCCTTGATTCCCTGTGTGACCTTGAGCTAGTCACTTACACGGATCACAGGGAAAGTAACACTCACCCACCTGTGGGCTGGTCATTGGGATCTATAGGTGGGAGGGGATCTGTACCGTTACACGGGGGTGGATAGTCCTAGCTGTGGATCATTTTAACCCCAGGATTTTAGGGGCTCAATTCCCCCAGGAGTAGGTTTAGATTGTCATTCTGCCATCTGCATGATGCTGAGTTTTGGAGACTACATGAAGGTAAAGACGCAATTCCTGCAAGTCACACAACACCAGCAGCTAAATCACTTGGATTCAGTTTTCCGGATGGAGCCTTCCCTATTTTTCCTCTAGCTTTAGCTGTGCGAGGAGGGGGCAGCTTGCATTTCCCAGTGGTGAGAACCACTGGCCCAACATCACCCCAGCACCCGCTGCAGCTGGTGTTGTCAGTCAGCTGCTCAGCGGGGGCTGTTTGCACTGTACATCTTCCTGACACTTCGCTCCCTGAAACAAGAAAAAACAACAGTCCTCCCCTCCTGCCAGAGCCCATTTGCTAGAGGGGGCAGCCACCTTTAACCTCCTGAATGTCAACATCTCCCTTGTCAAGCTCCAGGCTGGGGGGGATGGATTGATATCAGGGCTTGTAACAGGAGCTGCTTTAATGAGCTGAGTGCAGCTTTCCAGAAGGGGAAGGCTGGGGGTTGCTTTTTCAACCTTTATCCTGGGGACTGGGGGGTGTCCCTGTGAAGGGTTTTCACAGTGTCCAGTGAGTCCCCGAAATAAAGACTGAAGAGGACAGACTGTCTGAGGAGCCCTGTAACCATGGATACTTCTCACTTACACACCAAACTTTATCCAAATAATCTTTGGGATGATGAGGAGGGGATGCCATGATGATATTGGAGTGCATAGGAGCCAGAGCAGTGGAGTGCCTGGCGGATCGGGGCCAAGCCGCATGTTTGGTTCACAGGCTGGCTTAAAATGGCTGGTGGGCTGGATCCGGCCTGTGGGCCATAGTTTGCCCTATGCTAGAGTGCAAACCAGCAGTTACTTTTACCCAGTGGTCAGACTGTTTAATTCTCTGGGGCAGGAGCCACCTCATCCTGTGTGTTTGTACAGCACCCGGTAGGGTGGGGATCTGCTCCTGGAAAGGGCTGCTGAGCAGTTCTGCAGTCTAAAGATAGTTCAGAGAGTTGTGCGCCCTGGGGACGGTGCCATTCCCTCACTGCTCCTCAGCAGGAATAGTGCAGGGCCAGCACTCCTAGGGAGGAGGTTGAACACACAGGCCTTGCTGAGCCCCAGTGCCCTTGCAGGGCAGCAGGTGAGATGCTCTGAAGGGCTTGGGTCCAGGATAGCTATGCTGCTTGGCTTGGGGGAGATTGGGTGGGCTAGTGGTCTCTCTGTGGCTCCATCTACTCTCTGAGCTAGGTGTGTGATTCCCAGCTGGAGGAGACACACTCACGCTAGCTCCTATCAAGCGAATGTACTAAAAATAAAGTGTAGCTGTGGGGGTTCTAGTGACAGAATGAGCTAGCCACCCATAGGACATGCCGGGGTCTGTGAGGACCACACGATCAGTGTGACTAGCCTCTCCTGCTGCTTGCACTGCCACGGCTCCGGGACATAGCACAGTGTGTCTCTGTGAGCTGGGAAGCACACCCAGCTTGACGGGTCATCAGCCCCTAAGCAAAATTGTCAGAGAAGATTCTCTTTTTTCAAAGGAGCCCCACACTTTCTGACTCCGGAGTTCACGCGCTTCATGCTGGAACCGCAAAATCATCAAACCCTTCAACATCCCCTGCAAGGATAATTCTTTCCTAATGTAGCAAAACTTCCAAACTGGAGGCATCCTGGGGTTTGTGTTTGAAGCTAGAGATAAGTCATTTAGCACAGGACATGCATGAAACCTCCTCTGCCCCACAGTAAATTAAGACATTTGAAAAAGTCTCTCAAAATGTTTAGCACAAGTCTACTGAGAGCGAAGAGATAGTGCTCTCAGATTATTAGCCTGTGGGGAGAAGGGAACCTGAAATTAATTCCTCTGTAAAATGGCTAATGGGGAAAACACCTGTAAGAAACAGATCAGTGAAACTTCTCAGAAGCATCTGGAACTGAAACCCAAAGAGGGATGTCTGAGATTAAAGAATTTCTTTATAATTTAAAACTTCCTGTGTCCTGCAATCAGGACAGAGAAGCACTAGCTAAAGTTTTATCTCATCTAGAGTCTGAAAAAAATATACCATCTTGGCATGAACAAAACTCGAGGTATGCGAGATTATTCTGTTAAATTTTCTGACCTATTAAGGCTTAACTTAATAGGCTCCTTTCATTTAAAAAAAGGCACCTCTTTAGTCTGCAGAAGAGAAGAGTGAGGGGGGATATGATAGCAGCCTTCAACTACCTGAAAGGGGATTCCAAAGAGGATGGATCTAGACTGTTCTCAGTGGTACCAGAAGACAGAACAAGGAGTAATGGTCTCAAGTTGCAGTGGGGGAGGTTTAGGTTGGATATTAGGAAAAACTTTTTCACTAGGAGGGCGGTGAAGCACTGGAATGGGTTACTTAGGGAGGAGGTGGAACCTCCTTCCGTAGAGGTTTTTAAGGTCAGGCTTCACAAAGCCCTGGCTGGGATGATTTAGTTGGGGATTGGTCCTGGTTTGAGCAGGGAGTTGGTCTAGATGACCTCCTGAGGTCCCTTCCAATCCTGATATTCTATGATTCAATAATAACAGAACAGGTAATCATCAAGTGATCCATCCCTTATCCCCCTTTCCCAGCTTCTGGCAAACAAAGGCTATGGACACCATCCCTTGCCCATCCTGGCTAATAGCCACTAGTGGACCTATCCTCCATGAACTTGGTTGGTGTTGGTCCTGCTTTCAGCAGGGGATTGGACTAGATGAGCTTGTGAGGTCTCTTCCAACCCTGATATTCTATGATTCTATGGAGTAACTGGGCTAGATGTCCTGATGGGGGATATCCACCCAGGCTACAGAATTTGGGGAAGGCCCTTGCTACTGGCACCACTGCTCATCTTTAGCACTTGTGGGGTGGAGGCTGAGGTGAAATAATAGCTGCTCTTTTCTGCATTGCTGTCCCAGAAGCGACTGCTCCATAAGAAGAGAGTTGCAGAAATTAAAGATGGAAAAAACCCTAATAGGTAATTTAGGCCCCAGATTGCTCCACATGGAACGTTTTCTTGAGTCTTGCCCAGTTTCATTTAAAGAGTCCCTAGCAAAGAGATGTCCTACCCATCCATTTTGTGTGGGGGGGGGGCATTCTACATTGTCAGGATGTTTTCAAATATATACACTCAGTTTTCCATTTAATACCTTCATACCATCACTCCTAGTCACACCCCTTTGCATAATCCTGGTTAACTCCCCACCACCAAGGATGTTTAAAAAGTTTGTAAGCAATTATTATGCCCCCCACTCTTTTAATCTCTCCTCTTAAATAAATCCCTCTAGCCTCTTAACCATGTTTGTGCTTCTCCGAACTCTCTCTAAGTTGTAGTGCAAGAACCGAAGACTGACTGGTGCCAAGTTGTCACTGCTGCCCAGTCCCTCTTATGGAGACAGAAAGCTACAGCCCAGTAGGGTGAGGCAGCTCAGACAGCTAAGGGAGCCGCTGCAGGGAGCCGACAGTAATCGGTGCATAGCTCCCATGCCTAGCACCTTCCTTATAGTAGTGAAGCATTTTTGGTGCTCCCAAAGTTCACTCTGTCCTAAGGGATAATGCTGATAATTACCACAGGGATATAAATGTGAGGGTTTTTTGGGGTAAGACCATTGAAGCAAGAGATTCAGAATGAAAGTTCAAACTGTGGTAATGACTCTCAGTTACTGACTGCACCATCTCTTAGATTCGCATCAGAATCCCCCTTTCCCTTCCTTATGGCCATGGAACCATGCTCAAGGACCCTTGCTTTGTTCTCCTGTCTTTCTGCATGGCACTATCATTTGCATTGCTTGACTGTGCAGGTCCCTCCCCATCTCTCATGAATGCTGAATTCCAGCCCTGTCAGGTGGAGCAATGAATTACACAAAACAATTGAAACTGGATTGTCAAACTAAAGCAGTCTGCAAATTCACTGTAAGTGCAGCCATGCCACTGTGCCAGCTCCACACACCCTTCTGGTAGGAGAAATTGTCCCACTACCTAAATCCAGAGTCCCTGCTACAGCATTTCCCCTTGTGGAGAAGCCCAAAAGAAGGTGACATGCTGACAGAGCCAACAGAAGTGCATAGCCGTGAGGCGCTCTGCATTAGATTGTCATGTGGCAAAGAGAAATGTTGACAGAAACTTTCAAAGCTGACTAGGGATTCAGAGATTAAATTAATGGTGTTTCTAAATCCCCTAGTCACCCTGCAGTTACCCAGCTTACAGCTTCTAAAAACTATTCTGTTTTTAGAAAAAAAATGGCTACCAGGAAATGGAACAGAAACACTGTGAGATTTATATAGTGAGGGAACCTTAAAATACTTGAGGAATCTGCTCAGTTGAGAGAATTGTGAGAGCTTTTGTTAGATAAATGCTTAACAGTATTGTTAATGAGCCCCAGCCAGGAACCTGTGGCCAGCACCATATCCAGCAACAGTCAGATACCATTTTTGATCCAAAACTGGATTATTTGGCAGGGAGCTGTTGAACATTTGCTGGGAGTCTCAGATGAACACCTGTATCCACTGGAAGAATGACCTGCTCACCCGCCTCAATGGCACAGGCTGCTGTGCAGATTAGCCAAGTTTTCTGCATCCAGCCATTCCAAGGACGGAGTGTGGGAGATGTGTTTCCACTGAACAGCAGCTCCGAACCTCCTGTTTCTATCCAGGGTTGTTTTTCAAAGCCCTGTAAATTCTTGTTCTGTTTTTCTCTGAAGGTGACATGCCCCTGAGGAGGCTGGGAGCAAAGAGGCCAAAGTTCTTTGGAGCCTTTAGTGGTTATTTTCAAATGTGGGAAGGATCTCATAGAACTGGGGATGAGACAACTTCCCAGGCCTGGGAGTTAATGCATCTAGGGAAGGGCAAGCCCTGCTCAATTTTGCAGGACTGAGCTGCTGTGAAAAGGGCTCGCAGATTTTTCTGAGGCAATAGATTGGAAAGTCTTCTTGTTTTTATATAAAAAAAGGAGCATGGATGTCATACGAGCCTTTTAGTGTCTCCTCACCTCATGAAGAATTGTCCTTTCCATGTAATTTTCAGATTGTTTCCTTAGTATTTTGAATTTTTTTTTTTAGATTGTTCAACAAGGACAAGTGCAGAGTCCTGCACTTAGGACAGAAGAATCCCATTCACTGCTACAGACTAGGGACTGAATGGCTAGGAAGCAGTTCTGCAGAAAAGTACCTAGGGGTTACAGTGGACGAGAAGCTGGATATGAGTCAACAGTGTGCCCTTGTTGCCAAGAAGGCTAACGGCATTTTGGGCTGTATCAGTAGGGGCATTGCCAGCAGATCGAGGGATGTGATCATTCCCCTCTATTCGACATTGGTGAGGCCTCATCTGGAGTATTGTGTCCAGTTTTCGGCCCCACACTACAAGAAGGATGTGGAAAAATTGGAAAGAGTCCGGCAGAGGGCAACAAAAATGATTAGGGGGCTGGAACACATGACTTATGAGGAGAGGCTGAGGGAAGTGGGATTGTTTAGTCTACAGAAGAGAAGAATGAGGGGGGATTTCATAACTACTTTCAACTACCTGAAAGGGGGTTCCAAAGAGGATGGATCTAGACTATTCTCAGTGGTACCTGATGACAGAACAAGGAGTAATGGTCTCAAGTTGCAGTGGGGGAGGTTTAGGTTGGATATTAGGAAAAACTTTTTCCCTAGGAGGGTGGTGAAGCACTGGAATGGGTTCCCTAGGGAGGTGGTGGAATCTCCATCCTTAGAGATTTTTAAGGTCAGGCTTCACAAAGCCCTGGCTAGGATGATTTAGTTGGGAATTGGTCCTGGTTTGAGCAGGGAATTGGACTAGATGACCTCCTGAAGTCCCTTCCAAGCCTGATATTCTATGATTCTATGATACTCCGTTTATTTGAACAGAATGGAGCTGCATCTCAGGACTTTTACCCAGAAGCCTGAAATGTGGAGCAGTCCTGAAACTGGTAGCTATTCCCTGAGCTGTTTCATTGAGCAGGTTGTCTGAATGGAGCACTGTGAGGCTTTTGAAATGCCATCCATTTCAGCAGGATAATGACTGAGTTCCTGTTTCTATACTATTCATTCAGCTTTGGAAAGAAGATTTTCAAGTCTCTGGGAGAGACAAGGTGCATGAGGGAATATCTTTTATTGGACCAACTTCTATTGGTGAAAGAGAGAAGCATTTGAGCTACACAGAGTTCTTCCCAATGTCTTTGAGAAAATTTCCTAAAGCAGCTAGAGTAGGGCATTTTGGAGCAAGTGAAAGTGAAAGCGGACACTCAGCTGATACATGGGGAGTTTGCACCTGAGAAGAATGGCTTTTCTGTAATGTGCAAAAAGGGAGAAAATCTGACTCAAAGTCAACACATTTTTCACAGCTCCATCAAATGGGGCTTTATAGTGGTTCTGCACAGCGCTGCTGATAGGGTTACTTTAATGTGGCATAATATCGAGTACTCACCTGGTTCAAACACAACTAAGTCTTTACAGCAAGGCACAAAAAGAGTTAAATGGTGATGGAAAATATTGAAATTGAATCTGGGGCATTTTTAAATCCACATCTGGTGTCAAGACAGCTGGGCCTCCAGGCTCCATTGTCCAGTGCCATTCAAGTCAATAGGAATTCTGTAAAAAAGTGAATTTCCATGTTTGCAGCAAATCTTTTTTAGCAAGAAGAAATGACTTTAGCATAAGGTGCAAAAAGGGCTAAATGTGAAGTAAGCTCCAGCAGGGACATCCTGTGGTGGGAAACGGAACTGCGAGGAATGGTTCCAATAGATACTGCCACCAGGAACAATGCCTGTGTGGTCCCAGCAGAGGAGTGGAAGCCAGTGGTGAGTCTGAGCTGCATTACAGTTCACTGATTGCTGCAACCCCTTTCCTTATCAAAGGCAGGGTTTTGTAATGATCACTGAGGCCCTTGAGACTTCACAGCTTCTCAGAGGCACTTTGCTCATTCTACAAGCCCTCATACCCTCCGCCACCTGGGGTCCTCTCTCCACAAGTCAACTCACCTTCACTAAGGTAAGCATAGCTTATTTCTTGGCCCAGAGGCTGTCGCACAGAGAATGGGAAGGTCTAGAGTGATACAGCTATTTGAGAGTTTACAGTTTAACCTACTGAAAAGCGTATAAATTAAGGGGTGTTCTAGAGATTTGATGTTAATCCCAAAGCAGACAAGGATTCCCTCAGGCATTAGGAAATTCTCTAGCTAAAACTTTACCCTAGTGACAGACACAGAAAAGTCCTAGGCAGGGTTTCCGTAATCCCGTTCTCCAAATAAAACCCCTCTTTCCAGTTCACCTCTATTCTGCAGTGGAGTGTTGAGGATTCTAACTAGGAATAATACTAGTTTGCTCTTCTGTGGAATTTTTTGTATCTGAGAAGCTCACAGTGCTGTGCAAACACTGAATGAATTAAAACGCCAAACACAGTAAATCAGTATTTTACAGATGGGGAAACTGAGACACAGAGAGACTAAGCAGCTCATTCAAGGTCATTTAGTGAGTCAAAGATGAGGGTAAAAAAACAGGAATCTTGACGCCTGGTACCAATCACCAATCACACACCTTTCTCCAATAGACCAAAAAGCATTTATTTCAGTTTTAAGGAACTAAACCACCCCAAGCAGTTATAAAAACTGAAGAATAATTTATAAGTGGATAGTTCAGGGTCTTCAGGGAGTGTCTGCAGTTTACCATGATATCCCCAGAGGAAAAGTGAATTGTCACAGCCTTGCATTGCCCTTGCATGGTATGTGATCAGTCAAGCCTCTCGGATGGCTGACATGCTGCATAACCTGGCATTTTTTTAAATTTGTCAAGTTTATTATGGTAGTGCGTAGTGGTCAACCAACAACGGGGACCCATTGCATAGGCCCTGCACAAGCAGAGAATGAAAGACAGTTCTCTGCCCTGAAGGGTTTACAGTTGAAATAGATAAGCCAGACAAAAGATCAGGGAAAGGGACTGAACACACAGGCAGAGTGAGCAGTGCTAGAGAAGATAGGGGAAGCAAATCTCTTAAGCCTGGAGTTAAATTCCATTGAAGTGAATGAGACTAGGGAAACCAAGTGGGGCCATTGTAGGGAAGGTCCCCTGCAGAACAAAAGATAAAAGGAACCCCGTCTGAGGGAGAGAAACAGAGAGCACAGCCTGCATGGAAGAGGGGGCCAGGCCATAGAGAAGAGATGGGATGGGGTAAGGGAGCTTTAAAGAGGAAATACCAAGGCCAAAGATGGGCTCTTTGGATCTATCTATCATTTTAATAGTTATCTCAGCATCCTTGAGGAATATAAGGAGAGAGAAAAGTGTAAAGCTGGGACTAATAGAGGCAATGTACATAGAAGGGGAAAATGATCTCTTAGCAATGAAAGTTAAATAGCTGTGTGGTTAAAGAGCAATGTAAAAAGACATTAGATGTTGGGCTAAATGTCAGGAAACATTAACTCGCCTTTCGCTCTAATCCCATGTGGCAAATTAGTCCAATTTCAAAGGCTGGTATTTGCAGCAAATTAATGGGGAATATTAGGTTTTGAAGGGAAGAGAATGTGAGCGTAGGTAGTAAGATAAATGTCCAAAGACAATGACAGCTATTTTGTAATATTGGTATCATATCATCAAGATGCATATCATCACCACCTCGTGCCTCCCCAAACGCCCAAGAACAGAATTTTCTAATCAGTTCATAGATATGTTTCCAGCAGAGATGAATGAGCGATGTGTAACTTCAGTGACATTAAGCTGCTGAGAAGATCCCAGGGTACAGGACTTTAAAAGTCTGATGTGGTGCAATGACTGTCTATGGTTTAAAGGGTCATTTAATGCTTTTAGTCTCAGAGAGTTTTGTCAAATGAACACATTACAATTTAAAGCAAATCTTTCTATTCCCCATTATCTGTTGTTGACTGTATTTTCCATGTATAAAATTCAGCAGGATTTATTTATTCTTGTGTTTAGAATCATTTAGTTTGTTCCAGTTTTGGAATAAAAGGATATTTGTTACTGGGAGCAGATGAGGATTTGTCCTTGTTCAAGAGATATCCTATGAAATAATTCTTACGCTTCAGCCACAGAGCTCAGAAATAGATTAAGCTAAAAGTCTGCCTTAGCACTAACTGTTCAGGCTAGAGATTTGCCCCTGCTTTGTCGCACACTGCAGCACTCTTGGTCCCTTTCTCATCCCATGGTGAGCAGCAGAGATCCCTGGAGCTGAGAATATCCACATAGCTAGTGCTTCCTTAGCACATTGCACAATCAGGAGCAAGAAGACACTGAAGGGGCAGAAAATAGATAATTGATCAAAGAAATTTTTTTGTAAGCAGCAAATAATTAATCTGTGGAATTCACTGCCTCATAGGTAAATATTGTGGCTGCATTTTTAAAAAAAGATCTGGATAATTTAATGAAAATTAACACTGGATTAGCATCCAGCTGCACTCAGATGTACACCTCTCATTCTCGTCTGGTCAGTTCCTTCTATTAATATTGTATTCTGCAATTCTGTATATTGAGTGTTTAAAGGAAAATATCTGCTTCGTAATAGACTATTTGAAAGAACTGGTTTGATGGTCTGTGGGAATTTTGTGCTGCCCCACTCATCATTTTTGTTACAGTGTCTTATTTCATACAAATGATTTGTTTGTAAAAAAAAAAAAAGACAATGTTAATGCAGCACCTGGCATTACTGGAAGTGGCATTGTTCAGCAAATTCTCATTGATATGGACTTACAGGGAACTGAACAGTAACCACTGTTATTGATGGGTTCAGACGCCTGTCACTTTGCAGTGGCACTGGGCTTTGGAACCTTGATCTAGTTCAGATGACTGAAGCTGGGCAGTAGATTTCCTCTCCTCCCAATGCCATAGAGTGTTTCATCTTTATTATATACACTGGGAGGGTTTGCCTTATTGGTCAGCTGGCCTAAATTGCTTTTTTTAATTGTTATGGAATAAGAATCTTAAATCCCCTTTCTTCTTGGTCCTCATCTAGAGTTGGGCATGATCTTTATTAATGAGTGATATTTGTTACACATTTAGCCCCTTTCTGGGTAGTGAATCATTTACAAACCAAGCCTGCCTTTCTCCTGATGTATTTGTAATTCATTTGCAGTTTCTGTACAGTTTGAATAAATAGTTTTCATATTAGGGGCTGTTTGCTTTGCTGTTTCACTATTTGTGTGAAGTTATTGCTCACCTAAGTCACAGGGTATAGTATGCTGCCTGACTTGATGGTGAAATATTTAAATTGCAGAATAACAAATAATGAATTATGCTCCTCCCTAGACACATTTTTAAAAAAGAAATATGCTCCATTCTGTGAAACTTTGAGGCTTCTCAGACATTCCCCCCATTTTCCCTGGATGTCTGAATCGGTAAATAATAAATAGGTCTCCTGAAATCACAGTCAGCAAAACTCAGCACTTTTATTTATGAAAACAAGCACAAATCAGTTCATTTGCTATTTGACCAGGTTTACATGGGTCTTTGTTAAACAGAGTGATGAGTCCTGTTTTAGGAGTGAAATAGAAAAGGGTGCTTTTTTAAAGTGAATAGGTAGCAGATCCCTTTGAATTCCTCAGTTTCTGCAATTAAAACATTAGTTCTTGAAAACACTTTCTTTCCCTTGGTTAACCAGAAGATGCAGCACTATTAGCACAGAGAGATGGAGCCCCTTTGAAATGTCACAGCACAAGATTCTGGGGCAGCACTGAGGGAAACAAAATGTCATATTCTGAGACATTTGTTATAGAATCTCACTTTTCCCAATCTTCATTTCATTTTCTAAACTATAACTGAATGGTGGAGCCGAGAGATCATACTCATTCTTGACAATAACTTTCAAGAGGAGGAAGAGGTAACGATCCCCCTTATTCTCTGCTCGTGTTCTCAGTCTAACAATACAAAGTAGAATATTTAAATAGCTTCTCTTGCACGCTGCTTCTCTCACAATCTCCCTTCATCCCCCACTTCTCTGCCATCCATCCAATTTAGTCTTCTATCTTCTACTTTTATCCCTCTTTTCCTGCTTGGATTTTCACGCTCTTTAAATTTCGTCAGTTCCCCATTAAATTTTCAAAGCATTGTGTGGGGTTTTAGCCACACAACTCCCATTAAAGTCAGTGGGAGTCATTAAAGTCCACAGGCTCTGTATTAAAGTCAGTGGGAGCTGTGCAGTTAAACGCCTCTGCAGAGCCATTGAGCTTTTTCCTTCACCATGGTCTTTATTCAGTAGGTTCATCTGACACTTTACTTAGGTTCAGTGTCTGACTCGCTCTGCAGCTGGGAGCTGACATCACTATCTCAAGAACTCTAATTTAATGATAATATTTCTCTTAGAACTAAGTCAATATTTCCGGTATTAATTAGATTTGATGGCTTTATAGTAGTGGGAAAACAGTTTCAGGTACAGGAAACACCAAAATGTGTTCAGAGCAACTGATATCATAATTTATCTTAAGGACAGATAGGATCACCAGCGGAAAAGAGGGGGACTGTAAATATAGTTTGTTTTAACTTGGGGGAAATATTAAAAGGAAAATAATTCTGTATGGTGGACAAAAGAAACATTAGTTGGAAGCTTCACAATCACATTATACAGTGAAAGTGCTGCAAGATTTTAACTCTCTGAGAGACACATGGGCATCATATTGCTGTTTTTATTACTATTAGATTTTTGGCATAAAGGTTTGGGAGTTTTGGGTAATGGTGGGATAGACACGACTGGTAAAATTAATCCTTGCTATAATTTTACTGGATTCAATGGAATCACACTAGGCATGAGTTAGGTCCCATCTGTAAGAATGAGTGCTTCATTATTACATTAATTAAATTTTATTAATTGTTATATGGAGTAAATTAACAAATATTTGCAAAGTCACCTCCATTTGGTCATCCTTTGGTACTTCTGGAGAAGAATCAGAGAGTATCTGTCATTAAAAAGAGGAAGTATAGACCAGTCAGCCTAACTTCAATACATGGAAAGATACTGGAACAAATTACTAAATAATCAATTTGTAAGCACCTGGAGAATGAATAGCCAACATGGGTTTGTCAAGAACAAATCAGGTTAAACAACTTAATTTCCTTCTTTAACAGGATTACTAGCCTAATGGATGAGGAGAAGCAGCAGATGTTATATATGTTGATTTTAGTAAGGCTTTTGAAACAGTCCCACATGACATTCTCATAAGCAAACTAGGGACCTATGCTCTAGATGAAATTATTATAAAATCAAATGCACAACCACAAAATGAGTATAGCTGGCTAGGTGATAGTACTGCTAAAAGGGATCTGGGGGTTATAATGGATCACAAACTGAATATGAATCAAGAATGTGATGCAGCTGCAAAAAAGATACTAATATCATTTGACGAGGGGGGATTAACAGGAGTGTCATATGTAAGGCAGAGGAGGTAATTCTCCCACTCTACTCGGTACTGGTGAGGCCTCTGCTGGAGTTCTATGTCCAGTTTTGGCCCTACACTTTAGGAAAGATGTGGACAAATTGGAGAGAGTACAGAGGAGAGCAACAGAATGATAACATGGTTAGAAAACCTGACCTATGAGGAAAGGTTAAAAAACTGGGCATGTATAGTCTTGAGAAAAGAAGACTGGGGCTGCTAACATCCTCCAAATATGTTCAGAGATGTTATAAGGAGGACAGTGATCAATTGTTCTCCATGTCCAATGAAGGTAGGCATAATGGGCATAATCTGCAGGAAGGGCGACGTAGGTGAGATATTAAGAAAATCTTTGTAACTCTAATGGTAGTTAAGCTCTGGAACAGGTTTCCAAGGAAAGTGGTGGAATCTCCATCACTGTCGATTCTTAAGAACAGGTTGGACGAACACCTGTCAGGGATAGTCTAGGTTTATTTGGCCCTGTCATGGTGCAGAGGGCTGGACTGGATGTCTTGAAGTCCCTTTTAGCCCTATGTTTCTATGATTCTGTGTTACAAATATTAATGTATTGTGGCAAGAATTACCCCAGCTCCTCCTAACAAAAACCATTTAATAAGGGATGGAATATGGTGATGACAGAAAAGCTCATGGCTCTGGCAGATGGATAAGTGAATTATGCTATTTGGGTTGTGAAGATGGAGCTTATAGCAGAGAAGCTGGCATCCATGCATTCTTTTTTCCATAATAAAAGTCATTAAGCCAATTTCCCTACACTTACAAATTGACAAAACTCCCTTAAAGTCAGTGGAGCTGCATTAATTTACACCAGGAGAAGATCTGATCCATTACCTGTAAGGCTGGATATGGGTCATTTGGTTAAATTGTGTTTACTGAAGTGTAATTATTCTTAGGCTTGTGCAATATGCTAGCTGGATCTGCATGCCCTCTGTGCCCTTTCCTTGGCTTTGCTTAGAACCACCTGGAGTTGTCCCTGTGCTTTATTTGCCTTTAAAGCTTGCCATTTTCTTCTGTAGTTAAGAAACTAATAGGAACACAGGAGAGAAAGTATGTACTCTGGCTTCAGATGCAGCAACTGCAGGAAGCAAAGTGTGTTCAGCAGCATCAGTGGCTGGGAGCTAAGGGAGCAAAGATCTCTGCTTACAAGTCTAGCACCATTTCTCACATTTTAACTTTGTCTCTATTCTTTCAATTTCCTTTTGGATTTAAGGCCTACTACCTTGTAAAGATTAGAAATCCCCTTCCCCTGGAAGGCCATAGTAGCAAGCCAAGTCTTGGGTTCACCTTTATTTTTAGATACAGGCGACCATTTGACAAACACATTTTATTGCAGCATATTGCAATCTACATTTACATTGTACATGCCAATAGACACTGGCATTAAGAACTGAATATCGCTGAATATGGGTCCTAGTCACAAGGCTCCTGAGTCTGTGTAGAAACAGGCACATTTTTAGGATCAGCAGCTGAGGAGTTAAACGTTTATGGTGGGCAAATTTATTAAAAAATACAAAATTAGCTCAGCTCTTGGCAGATTTTAGCGCTCATCTGCTGTTTGCATCAGACCACACTAAAGAAACAGGAACCACAGCGTCCCCAAGGAGCAGCTAGGAACAGAATGTTCAACCTTTTCAAGCCACTTTTTGTAGATATAGATTAACAAATCTACATCTATTTACACACATACAATGCACACATATTTTGGGAAGCGGGGCGGTCATGCATTGCATGTGCATTTTGTGTGTATGTGCATGCAAAGAGAATGTAGCACCTTGGGAAAAATGGAAAAAAATCGGTATAGAGAAAAGTCTGCCAACTGATGATCTCCTTTCCCTGTTTCATATTGACATTTAATCAGGATCTGTATTTAAGAGCTCATCTGCTGCCATTATCCAACATAATTCTATCCGCAGGAACTGGTTGAACTAAATGCAGATAAAGATACATCCAGTAGAGATTTCCAGAGGAGCTAAAATTCAGCCTTTGCTGAGGACTAAGAGAAGGAATATACACCACTAAAGTCCCTTAGACTGTGCTGCCCATCTGTATAATGGAGAATTTCACTCAAAATAATTAGTATATATTATTTCTCCAGAGTCACAAATGTGCCCCCAGGATCTTACATCTGAAGTAAAGATAAGAGGCACAAGGGCTGTGGACATCCACTGGAGCAGTGTTGCCAATTCATCTTATCATGAGTCTCACAATATTTGGTGTTTTTCTTAAAGCATAACCTCCTGGAGTCATACTAAATGATAATCTTGGCTTTCATTAAAAAAGTGTCTAGCCTTCATGGTTGCAGAGAAAAGCTGGAAAAAGTGATCCCCTAAAATCTCAACAACCAGAAGGCAAATTAAAAGAACTAAAAATGAATTATTTAAAAAATCTCATGATTTTTGTACTGTTGGGGTTGGAGTGCTTGGATTAGCAGTACGTCACTGAACCCCAAGCTCTGAAGCCAGCCCATGTCATTGCTGTAAGAAACTGCTTGAGCCACAGAGTCAGAGCAATAAGGATATGGTCCCATTCTCTGCCTGAACTGTTGCTTGCAGTGTTGCTGTACAGGAATTATGGTTTGTTAATAGAGAAGTTACTCCCTCTACTGGCAGCATGTAGGAGTATCAGCGCCGTCCACACTGGTGGGCTCCATTCTACTAAAAATCAGAGAAACAATATTATTGGTAAAGTTGTAAAATGTCTCCCAACAAAACCAAACTAGCACTTGTGGCACAAAGGCTTTAATGCTGCTGCTGCTGCTAAAGCATTTTATTCAAATAAAAAGGAGTAAAATCTCTGTTAGTTCTGTGTTTAAAATTGAAGATCTTTGTTATAATTTATTAACAGTCGATGCTCACATTCACAGCAGATGGGGCCAATTCAGGGATATCTGAGCTCACGACATACAACTTTTTGTGCTGTAGCATATAGGAATTTGGCTGAGACCTCCTGACCGATCTCTCTCTATCTGACGCTCACATTCATACTCTTTCTCACACATTTCACACACAAGGGTCCACTGAATGGACTCAGTGGGGCACCTGGGGAATTCCACTCCCAGCCTCTTGGATCGAATTGCAAGGTCCTTGTTAGCAACAATAGCAGCAATGCAGCAAGTCAGGGGCTCCGAGGTGAGTTAAGAACTTGGTGCTGCCAGAGAAGAATGACTTTGGTCTGTCAGTGCCCCTCAAGCCGAAGAGCAGGCACAGCTCTCCTAGATAATATTTAGTCCTGCCTTGAGTGCAGGGCTCTGGACTAGAAAACCTCTAGAGGTCCCTTCCAGTCCTATGATTCTATGAATCTGCTGGCTGTGAGCATTATTCCATTACTGTAAGATCGGATGTTATGCACTGGTATCATGCTTGGATTGTTTTTTCAGGGGGCATAAGGCCATGCTGGCACTATTATTTTTAGCTATTATTGTGCCCCCAGTGAGGCTAGGTTCACTTCTAAACGAGTGAATTCTGGAAGAAACTTCCCATTTAGAAATTGTTCTTTTTTTTTTTAAAGGGGGTAGGAGTTGGATGAAAGTAGGGGAGACATTGTTATGGGCCCTCTTTTCCCCATCCCATTGGTGCATGGTGAGTTTATACTACAAAAGGACAGAAGATTGAGCAAGGTGGATTGAAAGAACTATGGAAACTAGAACTTAGGTGTGAAATGGATCTTAATCTGAGAAGAAAAAAAAATCCTCGGGCACAAGGAGATAAGACCAGGTGAAATGAAGAAGGAATCTTTACACCATAAAACTAAATCTGATTAATGAGACATATGGGTCACTTACATTAAAGCTGTAACTGGCGATAAATCATTTTTGAAATGAAGATCTGAAATATTCGTGTATTTCTGGCAAAATAGGCAGATGGAATGAAATGTATAATACTAACCCATGAAGATTATTTATACAGCCACCTCTCATATAAATCTGCTTCACCTTGGCCCTCAACCCCACTGAAAATTATAACTATTATCAAGGGCCTCATTAGAACACAACAGAAAGTGGCTGGAGGATGAGTGGATTTGAAAGGCTCTTTGCTCTTGTACGTGCTATAGGAGCCTTGCTATAACAAGGGTTATGGATTTAGTATTTAACAGAGCAGATTCTAGAGGTAGGGTATGCCCAGGAAATGCCAACAGTCTTGCTGGTATTCCCCCACCCAAGCATTCCCTTTGCGGGGTTAAATGCCGCTGTGCTTTTTAACTCAAAACAAAGTTTGTCATTAGAGCCAGGACAGAATTTGAATTATGATGGCATCTCTTGCTAAGTGGCAAATTGGATTTTTTTCAACTTTTTATTGGAAAAACAACAAACAGAAGCTGAAAAATTTTTAACTGACATTTTTCAGTTGCTGAAAAAACTTTGCTTTGTGATGAAAACCTGAAAATTCTGGTGGTAAATTTTGTTGAAAACATTTTTATTGAAATTATCTATAGAAAGAAAAGCCATTCCCAAGCAGCTCTAATAACTAGTACAGAAACTTGATACAGATGGTAAGGTATGAACCAAACAGTACAGGGGCATGGTCAGCTCAGCGAGCAAGGAAGGTCATTTTGCGAGGGTGTCTCTGGATGAACTAGAAGGGGAGGGATAACAGATTTCAGAGAAGCCAAACTGGTCACAAAAAAGAGAGTTTGATGTTCTCAGTATACCATCATGGAGGTTTATTCACAATACAAACATAGGGAATAGCAGGAGAGGCTGTGGGTTGGGATTGAGGGGCATCAGCAAAGCTGAATGTGGGACCCCAAGGACTGAATATCAGTACCTAGCACAATGGGGCCCTGATCTTGGTTCAGCTGCGTAAACTTTCCCCTGCAAGTTCAACCAGATACAGGATTCTTCTTCACTTTCCGTTCTAAATGATTGTGAGGTGTTACTATGCAGTATGCATTATTTAACAGCTGCTATGTTCTACCACAGGCCACGTCCAGACTACCCGCTGTATCGGCGGGTTAAAATCGATTGCTCGGGGATCGATATATCGCGTCTAATCTAGACGCGATATATCGATCCCCGAGCGCGCTTATATCGATTCCGGAACTCCATCAACCCCAACGGAGTTCCGGAATCGACAGCGAGAGCCACGAACATCGATCCCACGCGGTGTGGACGGGTGAGTAATCCGATCTTAGATATTCGACTTCAGCTACGTTATTCACGTAGCTGAAGTTGCGTATCTAAGATCGATTTCCCCCCTGTAGTGTGGACCAGCCCACAGAGGTGGCTGCATTTCAGCAGTTAGACATGTAATTCCTACATATACAGGCCCTGCTCCTAATCGTTTTGTGCAGGGATACCCTGGGGTCTTCATGGAGCCCCCAGTTCAGCACTGGGGCCAAAATCTGTAAGTTGCTAAAGTGCTTTGTGTCCTTCTGGATGCTGTAGCAGGGCTGGAAGTGGGGACTGAGCAGCACTGGTACAGCCATATTTGGGACGCATGTGTGGAATCATGCTGAGTCTATCTAGTGCTGCTAGTCTCCTAACATGTGAATGGTTCAGAATTGTGCGAGGAAAATCTTGTGGTGTTAAATTTTCCTAACGTTGGGCCAGTGATATCTGTATTTTTGTTAAGGGTTAAAAAGCTCACGTGGATCAATAAAAGCCATTAATAAATGTTGGTACCTAGAGGGTTACAGATAAATCCATCCTATTCAATAAGTTCAGTGCCATAAAACAGCTTTTCTCTTTTAATTCTAGAGTTAGTTTGATAGAAAATGTGAAGAAATTAAAAAAAGGTGACTTACTAATTGCCTGTAAAATAAAAAGCAGATGGATTCTTTATTGCAGTTGAAGGAAGTTGGTAATATTAAGGTAAAATGTCAAATAACAATTGATTTTTCTCACACATAAAGGGGCGATTTATAGCTTCCTAGTTACTACAGGAGAAATTATCTGAAGTTCTAAAAAGTATAAGGCTAAATAAAGATGAAATCATAGGAATTTTTCTTCTGCAACTACAGGATGTGACTTACATACCATCAAGAATAGTCTGTGCTCTACACTAGGACCCTCTGGATATGTCTACAAGCATTTTGCAGTGAGAGGGAATGAGTGTCCCAGCCTGGGTCAATAGACTTGGGGTAGTGGGCTCACGCTAGCGCTCTAAAAATAGCTGTATAGACAGCAGTTAGAAGTTGTGGTTCAGGCTTGGACTCTGAAGCCTATGGCGCGAGGGTGGGTTTACATTGTAGGATACATAAAACCAGCAATTAAACAGTAAAAACAGTATAAAGGAGAAGTTACATATTCATTTGCGTATTCATTCCCCACAATCTCCAGAAGTTTTGATACTTAGCTTTACCAGCCAAATTCCAGTATCTTAATTAGCACTCAAATAGATCCTAGGGTTGCCAGGCATCTCGTTTTCTAGGTGCATGGGCAGCCAGGGAGGCTCCATGCGCTGCCTGCACCCTGAATGCCAGCTCAGAAGCTCCCACTGGCCAGGAACCACAACCAATGGGAACTGCGGGGGCGGCGCTTTGGTGTGAGGGCAGCACATAGAGCCTCCCTGGCCACCCATGCTCCTAGGGGCTGCAGGGACCTGGCTGCCGCTTCCTGGGAGCTGCGGTAAACGCTGCCGGGACCCTGCAAACACACCCTCGCACCCCAACCTCCTGCCCCAGCCCAGAGTTCCCTCCTGCTCCCAAACTCTCTCCCAGAGCCCGCACCCTGCAACCCCCCCAAAACCCCAACCCCCTGCCCCAGCCCTGAGCCCCCTCCTGCATCCCAAACCCTCATCCCTAGCCTCACCCCAGATCCCTCACCACCAGCTGAAGCCCTCGTCCACCTCCCACACTCCAACCCCCTGCCTCAGCCCAGTGAAAGTGAGGGTGGGCGAGAGCGAGCAATGGAGGGAGGTGGGATGGAGTGAGAAGGAGAGGAGCAGAAGTGGGGCCTTGGGGAAAGGGAGGGGCAGGGGTGTTTGATTTTTTGCAGTTAGAAAGTTGGCAACCCTAATAGAACCCTGTGTAAGCTCAAAAGCTTGTCTCTTTCACGAACAGAAGTTGGTCCAATAAAAGATATTATTTCACCCACATTGTCATCAAAGCGCTACCGCGGCAACACGGCCGCGGCAGCGCTTTGAAGTGCGAGTGTGTTCGCAGCGCCAGCGCTGGGAGAGCTCTCCCAGCACTGCACGTACTCCAGCTCCCTGTGGGGATTAGCTTGCAGCGCTGCGGCACTGTTTACACTGGCGCTTTACAGCGCTGTATCTTGCAGCGCACAGGGGGGTGTTTTTTTCACATCCCTGAGCGAGAAAGTTGCAGCGCTGTAAAGCGCCAGTGTAGCCAAGGCCTTAGATACTGTGGTAGAGGTCTTAGAGGCAGCCCCTAGGAAGGGTGATGCTAGCCTGTCTTGTCCTGTGGCCTTATGACAACAAATTACTGAATTGGTGCAGTGCCAGGCCACTTTCAGGAACCAATCTGACACACAAGAAAGAGATCAAATACATCATCATTCTAATGCACCGCATAGCATTTTGTATACACACCCTTATCCTGAGCAAAATACTGTGTTTGGCATCTACAATTTCACTCAACAAAACTGACAGTAATATTTACTACACAAAATAGATAGTAAATAGTAAGGAATGTAAAAAAAACAAAAAAGAATGTTGCCCTGGAAATGATACATTTGAAACATTAATGATAAATGCCACACAAAGAGAAAAGAAGCTTCCCTGTTCATACATGGGTGGGTAGTGAGCTCCCGGGGGTGGGGGGATTGCACTCTGATTTGCATTTGATTAAAAAGCTCTGTTGTATATTGTCAGAGTCAGATTTATGATTCCATTTTTCTACATTTTCAGGGTTTGTCTGAGCAGAATTTTCAATTAGGCCACAAAGTTCAGCTGAGCTTTTCTGTGCCTGGCAAGTGAATCATGTTTTTCTAGTTAAAAAGACAGTAAAGTTAAACTTAGGCTCTTTTCTAAATAAGTGAGCAACGGGTATATGGCTACTGTGCTAAGGATGGAATAGTATGCTCTCAGTAGTTCTATGAGTAGGTATCTAGTCAATTCAGGGGAGATGTCCCAGAGGCTGGGAGTTCTGTATGGTTCTGACTGGCTAATCTAGTGAGGCCGGGGCAGGGGATAAAAGCTCACAGGAACATGGAGACCTGGATGAAAGGTCAGAATGTGGGGGGAACACATTGGCAATCATAGCAAGTGTAACCCATCTGCCAGCAGAGCAGCAACCAGGACCAGGTTCAATATCTAGGGGTTCCTTTCCATCTATACAACACAGATCCAGCCTGAGCTCCCACCCAGTACCCTGGAAAAATTACACATCACCCCTGGGCGCCTTCCCCACTCGCAAGCACAGAGTCTGAGTGTAGAAAAGAAACTTTTAATAAAAGGAGGGAAGTAACTTGGTGTTAATTTGGGAAAACACTGCAAACAGAATTTATAAACATAAACCATGACCAAAAGACCCACCCCCCAAGTAAGTTGGGCAGTGTCCTTTTCCCCTCAGGTTCTTAAGTCTAGCAACCCAAAAGTCCCTTTAACATGCCCGTCACTTCTCTGCACCCGACTCACAGTTGCTTTCCTTGGTCAGTGCAGACTCAAAGAGTTCAGAGGTGCATCTGCAGAGTTCACCTCCCACCCTGGGTGGAGGTAAGGAGGCACCTTACCAGGGCCGGCTCTAGCAATTTCGCCGCCCCAAGCATGGCGGCATGCCGCGGGGGCCGCTCTGCCGCTCGCCGGTCCCACGGCTTCGGTTGTCCTCCCGCAGGCTTCCCTGTGGGAGGGTCCGGTGGTCCCGCAGCTCCGGTGGACCTCCCGCAGGCGTGCCTGCGGAAGCTCCACCGGAGCCGCGGGACCAGCGGACCCTCCGCAGGCACGCCTGCAGGAGGTCCACCGGAGCCACCTGCTGCCCTTCCGGCAACTGGCAGAGCACCCCCTGTGGCATGCCGCCCCAAGCATGCGCTTGGCGCGCTGTGGCCTGGAGCCGGCCCTGCACCTTACTCACTCCGCGGCCCCTCTCTGCCAGCTGGCCAGTCGCTGCGCCTCTCCACCAGCCGCCTTGCTGGCTACTCGGTGCGCCTTTCTGCCAGCTGCCCTGCTAGCCGTGCGCTGGCTGTGCCACCTAGCCACCTCACCAGCTGCTCATTTGTCAGCTGACTGCCCGTCACCTTCTGATGCCACCTGCCTCTTTGCTGTGACCTCTGCATGTCAGTCTCTTAGTGATTTTCAGCTCTTTGCAGGCTGGGCAGAAACACTGCCCCATCTCAAGTGATTTCAGCTCTCAAGGATTGTCAGCTCTGGGCAGAACACAATCCCACCCACAACTGATTTTTAGCTCTCATTGAGCATTTAAAATAACAGAGGCTCCTAGTGAAGCCCATTTACCTTTCTTTAAACAGTGGGAAGGAACAAGTTAAACCAGTCCAGGGAGGACCCTTGGTGAGGGTGTGCAGCCTCCTAGCTGGGACACCTATCCCCACCCTTCTACTTTCACAGGGAGCCTCTGGCCAGGGCCGTCCTTAGGATTTATGGGGCCCTATGAAGTATTATTAAACTGGTGCCCCTATGCCCGACAGCAGCCTGGGCTCGCAGCCCAGGGGTGGAGGGGAGGGACGAGACAGCAAAGGATACCGAGTCCCCAGCCCACCTCACGGTGGCAGAAAATCACAGTTGCCCGCAAATACCCCCTACTGTCTCCCTCACGCAGAATGTGTGGCACCGATGCATTCAGCTCTGTGAATACGGCCCCTGCCTAAGAAGACTGCAGTGCGCACTGGGTGTGCAGGAGCTGACCTGCTCTTACCTGCTGTCATGGGCGGTGGCTTAAGCTGCTGCTTGGGGAGGCTAGCTCCCCAGCCCACCTCTTCTGCCTGTGGCCCCACCCATACTCCGCCCCTGCTCTGCCCCAGGCCCTGCCCCTCTCTGCCCAGGCCCTACCTTCTGCCCACTGTCTCTCTCCTCTCTTTCCCCCCCCTCCCTGCTCACCTCCTTCCAGCCAAATCCCTGAAACCAAATGAAGCAAATGACATTGGAAAAAAACCCACTCTTCTGCAATTTCTTTCCAAAGAAAATGGAGTATGTTTTTCACTGGACATCCGGAAGGTACCTAATTAAACGCACTAAACTTGGGAATAAAAAATGTCAGTCATGGGTTTTTTTGATATACCCTGAAGTTTGTCAGAGATTTATTTGCAAAAACTTTGTAGTAATGGCAAGTCAGCTGTCCTGCTGAATACAATATTAAATATTATGGAATACATGATGCAGCTCTTCCCTGTTTTACATTTTCTTAATCAGTATTTCTAAGCTGATTTTATATTTTAAATGTACTCTTAAGTCTTCATAAAGTAACCCTTCCAGATTACTACATATTTAACTCCCTGAAACAATGACATTATTTTAAATTAATCAGTCACAGAGGTTTAGTGTGTGTCTAACAATGTTCATTGCTTTTATCACAAGGGAACACTAATTTACTTTGTGTGATCTCTATAACAATAGATGTGTTTATGAAATTTCACCAACTTTGAAAATGTGTTTCCAAATATTTTAGGCATAACAAAGGATTTTATATTTTACTAAGGTATTAATTTTGCTGGAGGGGTCTCCTGAAACTAGTTCATCGAATAGTCAGAAGTAAAGAAAGGGAAACTTGTCTGTCCAGCTATATGGCAGGAAAGGGGTATCCTCCTTTTAAGGGCTCTCTTCAAGACGGGAGTGAAGGGAGAAAGGGATGGACAGATGCATCTAAAAATCTATGCAAGGATTTTTTTAGAGATGTGATTTTATCATCTTCAGCAACACACTAATGAAATATTTTTAAAGCAAATTTTAAACTAAGGTCCTGTAGACTAACATGTTCTGAGAAAATATTACAGTAATTCACTACTGTTTGTTTTTGTCAGGAAATTCAGAAACTGACAGTATATACCTGTTAAATGGCTTCATTACCACTTGAATGGCTCTTTAACAGTTTCAGTGTTGTGTTAATAGGTCCGACAGGCTGGAAGGCTTTTTCACTTTTAAGTTACTAGATCCCCTCTGGAGGAAGACTCACCAGGCTGTAACAGTTAACTGTAGGAACCTGCAGGAAGGGTCAGAACAGAGGGAGGAAGAGGCAGAAGGGTGGACACCTCACAAGGGTACCACAAATTTTCAGGTGCCTTACACCAGGTGCTCTGGCAATCGAGTCCCTGGTTTAACGAGGTCCTTTCAGCTGAAGGTGACCCCCCTCATTTGGGACAGGTTAAGCACAGTCCTTCTTCCCTGTATTCCTACATTAATTACAACATTTTGGTAGCAGCATTTCACTACCCCTGCATTCACTACTAAAGTGATTGGTACCCCAACCAGCCAAAATTGATTATGTTGACACTGCTCTATGTGCTGAATATCTAAGAAGAGTAGGAGCAAACCATGTTTACATAAATACACCCAAAGTCTCTCCCCTCCCCGCTAGCTGTCAGGGAAGCATTCATACAGACCCTACTTACACAAGAACAAAGGAGAGACAAGAAGGAACAGTGAGAGAAAAGCTAATGAACATCTGGATATTAATGGCAAATAAACAGGAAGAACTAGAAAAATTCACATTGGTATAGAAGGGTACAGCTTAGTCAGGAAGGACAGGCTGGGGAAAAAAGGAGGAGATGGTGCCGTGTATAGCAAAGGTATATGCACTTGCACTGAGGGCAAGATAAAAGTGTGACTCTCTGGCTTAGGATAAAAGGAATAAAAACCAAGAATGACGTCATGGTAGGTGTCTACTCTTGACCACCTAACCAGGAAAAAGAGGTGGACAAGGCTTTTTTAAAAGAACTGTACAAAATCATCCAAAGCACAAGATTTGGTGGTGACAGGGACTTCAATTATCCAGACATCTGTTGAGAAAATAACACAGCAGGGCACAGGTTATCCAACAATTTCTTGGAATGCATTGGGGACAACTTTTTATTACAGAAGGTGGAGAATGCAACTAGGAGAGACACTGTTCTAGATTTGATTCTGACAAATAAAGAGGAACTGACTGAGATTTTGAAGATGGAACGTGAAAGTGATCATTAAATTATAAGAGATCATGATTCTAAAGAACGGTGAGAGGGAAAACAGCAGAATAAAGACAATAGACTTCAAGAAGGCAGACTTTAGTTAACTCAGAAAATTGGTTGGTAAGATCATATGGAAAGGAAGGCTAAATTAAAAAAGGGTTCAGAAGAGTTGGCAGTTTTTAGAGAGACATTAAGGGCACAAGCAAACAATCCCAGTGCATAGGAAAGATGAGAAATATTGTAATAGGCCATCCTGGCTTAATCAGGAGATCTTCAATGACCTGAAACTCAAAAATGTCATATAAAAAGTGAAAACTAGGTCAGATTATGACAGATGAATATGAAAAAACAAACAAACCCACAAGCATGTAGGGACAAATTAGACAGGCTGAGGCACAAAATGAAATTAAATTAGCAAGGCTATAAAGGGTAACAAGAAAATACAAATAAATTAGAAGCAAGAGGAACAACAAGAAAAGGAGTAGACCCATTACTCAATGAGCAGGGAAAGATAGTATTGATGTATGGTGTTCTTGAGTTGTGACTTGCAACAAATAGTTGGACTATTCTTTTAGCCATTTTCCATTTTTCGTCCCGTGCTACTGTGGGTTAGGAGCATTGATCATCGATACTTACATAGAAGTCACAAACTTAATAAAGCCGATGTCATCAGGATATGTGAAACAAGAACAAAAGATCTCATTGCACAATGGAAAAGCAGAGAGCAACTATTCCTAGGAAGATCATTCGACAATTCGAGCAAGGACTGGAAGCATTGGATTCATTCTCAGGAAAGAAATTATTCCAAGGATAGTCAGCTGCAATATCATATCACCCTGGATAGCAGTTCTCATGCTTCAGATAAAATGAAGGAGAACAATTAAAATTATTCAGGTGTATGCTCCCACGCAGCAAGCAGAAGATGAAGAAATAGAACATTTCTATGAAGAGCTGGAGGAGGTAATGCAGAAAAGATCCATCTATGCAATTATCCAAGGGGACTTCAGTGCAATAGTAGGTGGAAAGGAGAGTGAGAATACGTGGGAAAATTTGGTAAAGGTGTAAGAAATGATCGTGGAGCACATCTGGTTGCATTCACAGAGGCAAACTATCTCCACATAATGAACACGATATTTCAAAATGAACAGCGTCAGTAGTGGACATGGAAAAACCCAGATGGAGTCACACTGAATCAGATTGATTATGTAATGATGGATACCAGAAGAATCTTCAATGATGTAGCGACAATAGGAAAACAAATCATTTTCACAGGCTCAGACCGTCGTATGTTGTGCACAAAACTATGAGTTGACAATGTCTATGAAGACCAAATTAAGAGAAGCCAGAAACCGAAGAAAAAATAGCACTTCAACATGGAGGCATTTGCACAGGAAGTGAGTGAAATGGACCTCGAGTATAAGGACAACAAGGACATTGATGAGGATTACAAAGAGTTTATCTTGCAGATAATCTCAGTAGCTAAGAAGGGAAAGGCATTGAAAACGCTGGGATGCAAGCAGAGGATTAGCGAGGAAACTGTGAATCTGATGGCGAGGAGGATATTTAACATGGGGAAATAGAGTCAATTTGTGTCATGACTAAGCCACTCCCAGTCTCTATTCAAGCCAAAGTTAATGGTATCTAGTTTGCACATTAATTCAAGTTCAGGTTTTGTTGCAAGGATAGGTTCCTGGGTTAGTGTTTTTGTTGTGTGGTGTGTGGTTGCTGGTGAGTATTTGCTTCAGGTTGGGGGGCTGGTCAGATATTTTGCTCAGATTTCCAAGGGAGATTTATTTAGAGGCTGGGGACTTTGCATAAAGCTAGAAGAAATCAGGCTGTATAAAAGTGTGAAGTTCAATTCAAAGAGCTACAAGAATGATTAAAGAATTGGAAAAGATGCCTTATAGTGAAAGACCCAAGGAGCCCAGTCTAGTTAGCTTAACAAAAACAAGACTGTGGGGTGACTTGATCAGTCTATAAATAGAAACAGAGATTTATTAATAGAGGGCTCTTCAAGCTAACTGACAAAGGTGTATAAAGATCCAATGGCTGGAAGCTGAAGCTAGGCACATACAGCCTAGAAAGAAGTACAAATTTTTAACAGCGAGGGGAATGAATCATTGGAACACTTTATTAAGGTTTATGGTGGATTCACCACCACTGGACATTTTTAAATCAAGATTGGATACTTTTCTAAAAGTTCTGTCCTAGTTCAAAAGGAAATAATTTAGGCAAGTCTGATGTCCTGTGTTAGACAGTAGGTCAGACTAAATGGTCACAATGGTTCCTTCTGGCCTTATAATTTATTGATCTCAATGGTCAGAAGAGACCAGATTATAACTCGCATTCATTTGACATTTGATGAATTGAGAACAATTTTTCCAAATCCCATCTCTGTTATATCACAGAATGTTGAAGACTTGATGTTTAGTTAGGCTTTCATGTGGAGTAGCATGGTAGACATAGTGGCTGCATGCTCAACATCAAGACTGCTTAATTATTTTAATATTTCTTTGCCATTAGTTCTCCATGTTCATGGCAACAAATGACAGAACAATCTTGTTATTTCAATCCCCCCTTTATCCAAAGTCTGGTTCTGTCACTCTGTCAGTGTACACCACCTACTGCAATGGCATTCATCCCACACGCCATCTATTCAAAGGTTTGATCCTGGCTATGTGTATCTCAGGTGGATGCTTACCTCTGTGTGCATGTTTTTCAAAGCTTTTTGTCAGTAAGATTTTTTTTGTCTGAGATATTATCTGTGACTAGTGTTCATTCCCTGCCCTCATGACCATGGAGAGAACAGAAGGTCTGCATTGCCTCCAGCATGCTCATAACACTTGTAGCTCTGCATTCAGACAATGACTATACTCAAATCTCAGCTGGTCACCTGCTGGGGTCAGGAAGGAATTTTTTTACTCAGTGCACAATTGGCCAGATGTATTCTGGGTTTCTTTCACCTTCCTCTGATGTATCAGTGATTGGAAAGAACTGGAGGTAGGACACTAGACAGGAGAATCAGTGATTTGAAGTGGTACTGAGAATTTCCTTCTTAGATCTCTTGCTGCTGTGTCTTGCTCATATGCTCAGGGTCATAGTGATTGCTAGATTGAGGTTGGGAAGGAATTTTCACTTAGATCACATTGGGAGGAACCTTGAAGGTTTTTCACCTTCCTCTGCAGCCTGGAGCACAGATCAACTGCCATGTATATCTCACCTCAACAATCCCCTGTCATTCCATGGACCTTAGGCATTGGTGGCACCTCAGTCTCTCCTGTTCTCTGCCTGTAACACACAACAGTTTAGTTTAATCACTGGTGGTGTGGTGAAACTTAATGGTCGGTGATACACAAGAGTTCAGACTAGATGATCTAATGGTCCTTCTGGCCTTAAATTCTATTAAACCTATGGAAAAGCGACAGAAGGTGGCTGAAATCTGAGAGGTGAATGGTTGAAAATGGCAGAATTTTATGTGATCTGAAAGTTATCTTTGAAATGAAAGGGCCTGTGGCTATTGGGCTACCCTTCTCAAGGAGATTCCATGAGGAAGCTGTACTTCCCTGCTGTGATACTGAAGGAGAGCACTTCACTCACCACCCTATGCTAGAAATAAAAATGAACTTTTCTTGTCTTTGTGTACTGCAAGTACTTAAGGCAGAAAAGCCCCTCCGCTTTCTGCTGTGATATTGGCCTAGAGGAGTAAAAGTATGTAGCTTGGAATAGAATAGAAGATGCTAGACATTATTTATTGTATCAAATTACATAGAATTATCCTAAATGATTATTGCTAAAGAAATAAAGTCGTTAAAGTACAGAAATGTTTTAAACCAGTTTCTTTATGTTTGGTGTTATGAGAATATGGAGCATGGGAGAGTGGGCTTTGTGACAAACCATTCTTTGAAAATTTACTTTTCCTCACAATAGCTTCCTCCAGATGTGAACACAGTTCCACCCCCTACAGTTCATTGGAAAATAATTGTAAATAAGATAATGTGTTGCTGCTCTTGCAATTAATGTTCCCTTTCGGCACTCCTGCTTATCACCACTAGATGGCAATATACACCAACAATTCCTGGTTAGAAGACTTGAGCAGTGACGTTACCAGCAGGGATTTATATACATAAAGGGCCGGATTTTAAAAAGTGGGCCTTCCATTTTTTCCACTTGCATATAATTGTGGGTGCAATCATTTTCAAAGAGCTTTAACTTCTTGTGTTGTGTTTCACACTAAAAACAATCGTTGAGGTCCCTTGGCCTGGTACCCAGGATTTTTGTAGGTGTCTCCCTCAAAGAGCACCAGCTGAACCTTCCTGGTCTGTCTCGGGTAATTCTTCCATAAACCAAAAGTGAGCTCCCCTTGGCCAAACTGGAAGGAGCTGTGCTAAGCGGAGTTCAGCTGACAATTGTGCTTTGCACCTTACCCGGGGAACCCGACTAGTCTGCAGGCCTAAGACGCCCTGGGTGAGGTGGCATCTCAGCTGTTAATATATTGCCAACGCTTCTCTCTTATCTTTTGAGGACTGGAGCTGAGCAGAGAGCCCCAGTGCAGACTCTCAAAGGAAGAAGGTTCAGGCCCCAATAATGACAATCTGAAGCTCCCCGCAGTGAAAGGGGCTGACCTCAGGAGCTGCCCTGAGGAAAGACCAAGGTATGAGTTTGAAATGGTTAGTAATAAATTCCTCATGGTCTAATCACTGTTAAGGGTAAAGCAATGGCCTTTGCTAAGCCGGCAAGGGAAAATATGAAACTCTAGCAAGACTCCCTGCACTGGATCTAATCCCCAAGTTCTGAGGGGAATTATGAACCCAAACAGCCACTGGAACATGGTGTCCATCAGCCTGAAAATTGTCCTGAGCTGCTTGAAAGAGAAGGGAGAAAAGATCATTTCAAATAGATAATACTTGAGCTACTCCAGCAAGCTGTGACCTTCTTGGTAAGAAGATGGCTCAGGGTCACCCAAGAGCAGGCAAAGGGCGCAAAGATTTCCCCAAGACAAACTCTCTTCCTGTCACATTTACCTGAAAGACAGAGTGGGCCCCTCCACAGGACCAGTTACAGTCCCTCTGCAGGCCTGTCAGCCGTCGCTTCTAGAACACCAGACTATCCACAGATCTGCGAAGCACAGAGCTCCTGCCCTCTCCTCAAGGCTGCAGCTTCATTTGTTTTTGATTTCATGTTTACAGCTTATACATTCCAAGCTCCTTTCAGCAAATTACAAGTGTGTTCGCCAGCTTGTCGTCTGGGCCCAAAGGAAGAAGCTATTTATTCTCTTTGCTGGACCATTGCCATCATGGGACCAGCATGTCTGAAGGGCAGAAGCCTTCACAAGAAGCTGACAGGGACAGTCACTCCTGTGGTTCATGGCTCGAGGACAGCAAGGCACCACGGTTCCTGCTGTGACTCAGGAGTCATTTGAAAATAGCGGAGATGCAAAGGTTAAGGTAGAAAAATGGAGCCATCTTATTCTCAGGCCCAATCTCACTTGCCATTTTTGTTTCTATTAAAAATAAAGAATTGTAATGGATCCTTGCATGTCAGGGTACTGGGCAACTGGGTAGCAAAGAGTCTTGTGACTTTTAAGGTCAGGGCAACAGCATATGTTAACTGGGTTTACCTCAATCTAAACTCTCATGCACAGGGACTAGTGGGCTCTTCCCTCAGCATTTGGAACCAGCTTCCATGCCGTGTGAGGCATGTTGGTGGGTGGGAAAGGCACATTCAGTGCCGCTGCTCAGGGAAGCCAAGCTAAGGCCTAGTCAGAAGCAGTGATTGGGCATGTGCAGGTTTTGAGAGGCCATTGAATAGATAAAAGAATCAGTACTAGGCCAACGTAGGGCCTCCCCGCAACAGTGGTCTTTGGGACAGAACAAAGAGAGACCTATGAGTTAGAAAGAATGGGACAATCAGCCATCAGTGCAAGGAGCCAGGAACCAAGCATTAGCTTTGACAGAGGGAGGAAAGGCCCAGCTGGCAGCACAGGGATCAGGCTCAAAATAATTCAGCAATTCCCAAACTTCTGAAGGTGTGAGCCTCACTTCAGGAAAGTGAAACTAGCCACTGCCCTCCTAAAAAGGCCTTGTCATGCTAATGTATACACCTTCACTCTCCTTGGCTAGTCCTCCACACACTGCACCCTGTGTGTGGGAAACTCTGATTTAGGCTTTGGGCCGGGGAAGGGTGCTGGAGGGATTGAGAGGCGGGATGAAGAAAGTTAAAAGAGCCAAGGTCCTAGTTTCTTATTGTTTGGGTAACAGGGCAGCTGTTACGTCACGCTTTTGCAAGCAGATTTCATTGGCTGCTCCCAGGGAAGCGCTGTGCGGGGCAGATTTACAATGAGACATTGGGCTTAGCCAGAGGCTAGGAATCATTCAGGTGGTGGTAACTCAGTTTGTGTTTGTGGGGAGACTTGTGTCCTCTCTTGCCCACCTTCCCTGCACTGTCCCGTGGAGTTTGCAGAGTTTTGTTCTGTGATCAAATCCCCAGTGGACTTCCCCCTCCTGATTTAATCAGTTATAACTGTGCCAATGCTCACCACCTGGACTGTGGTTAGGGGAGCCCCGGCCAGCCTCATCACAGTCTCCAGGTGGCCGTGTCCCCCAACCCCCAGAAATGCAGGTGCTAGGGGAATACGTGTACTTTGCCCACCAGGCCTGGCAGAAGGTTAATGATGCATACTCACCTGCCCCATGTTTCATCTGCATCTGAGAGAGAAATAACTTTACCTACTTTGAGGGAATTTGGTGCATCAGAAGGAAGCAAATGCTTTCTGTTTGTGAGTGAAAGGTGGGTGTTTTTCCATTCCAAAATGGCCTCATTTGAAGAGCTATGGAGGGGCCTTGCCAAGAGGCCTCTTTACTTGCTCCACCCTCTAGGATGATATGCTCGGAATTTGGATGAGCTACATACAGAGCCATCAGAGTTAGGGTTTTTCCCACAGTGTCACTGACATTTGTTTTCAGCAAAAGTACAAAAATCACAGGAGCTGCAGAACGTTCCCCGTGGTGCACAGGCCCTGTCAGTGGTAGTGAAGCCTGCCAGCCTCCATGAGCCTTAACCTGTCTTTTGTGGAGCCCGTTACCTCTTGGCTGAGACTGCTAACAAGAGGGCTAATCGCAGTATTTATAGTGTTGTGATGTTAACAGCTTCCCACAAGGAATCAGGCTGAGACCAACCTACTCATTTCCCACAGGTTGCTCGACAGCCATTAGACAATAATCAGATCAGCTGCTACCAGCAGGAGCACTGAACCAGGTATCAATCCCATGAACTATCCACTTCTCTGACACTGAGCTTAGTGGCTCGCAGTGTTTAAACTTAGTATTCTGTGCAGCATGAACCTGCTGTGCAGCATGATGGGGTTCATGGGATGACAGACACACAACTAGAAATCCCAGCAACAAAAGGTTACACAACCCAGGCTGGTGCACTGAAAGCATTCCCTAATGCAATGTGACGGATTCATGGGCAGGTCCCTTTGCCTCTATCCAGGAGGTTGAACCAGCAGCACTAACAATTAACAGGAAGGAAATGGGGGATGATAACAAGACGTGCACGCAGCCTCTGCTAGTGGAGAATGAAAATGCATCTGGTAGAAAGAGCTAATGAGGGAACTTTTTGGAAATCTTACAGTGGAAATGGTTTGGTCTTATTTCCTTTAGAATTTTCCACAAACTGCATCAGATGTTGACAGAGTGCTCTCAGTTTAATACCATACATAATGGTCCCTCTTATAAGATGTGTCTTTGTTGGCACTTTTACGCTTCTTGGGAAATCTCAGTTTGTTCTAATGCCAACTGCACTAGCATGGCCTTAAAGAGATGCAAAGTTAATGGCAGGGTCATGCTTTTGCCAGCAGGAGTTCTTGTAAGCCAATAACAGGCAAAAGACAGTCAATCTGCTTCAAAAAGATGAGGTGGTCTTCATCCATGTGGAACTGGACTGGTTATTTGTTCTTTGCCAGTTGTTGGCAGCAGTCCTTTTCAGTCTCTGTAACATGATCAGATATCAAGGGGATGGACATTAACATAAATAAATGAAATACCTTCTAAGGGGCATAGGGAAAAAATCTCATTCTGCAGCCTTTTCATGGCAACAAGGGACTCGCAGGAAGTCCATTCTCCCACATACCGTCTTCTGAAAATGGGTCTCTGCCATTTACTCTGCTGCTGTGTGAAGACAACATGGGCCCTTTGGCCATGTCTGTACTGGGCCTCTGCTAGTGTTAGGCAGCCATGTTAAAACCCAGTTTCTAATGCTATTGGGCTAGCCAGTGTAGATGGAGATAAATTATCTTTAAACAATGTTCAGAAACCATGCTCTATACCAAATCCCTAGGCATAAGAGCGATGCTTTCCTGAGTCCTGCTAGGCAACATCATGATACCTGTTCACAATCAACACTTTCAACTCCATTACCAAATCTGACCTCCTATTCAAACAGACCTCATATTCAAACAGTTTCCAAGCCTCCAAAAAAGGCTTGCGTGGCCAGGTGATCCATGGCTTTTACATTCAGATTATGGGACATTCATCAACCTGGTTTGTTTGATTCTTCAGAAATATGTTTTGGACTGAACAGCTCCTTCCTGAAGGACCAAGAGCAGAATCTGACCCCATGTATCTCTTTTTTTAAAGTGTCCTGAAGGCAGTGATGCAGCCAGTGGGCACATGCCCACAGAACTCTGCTTATGGTTTGATTGTGCAGGAGGTAGTGTGTGAAGTGGCCTCAGCAAGACAAATGTCTCCAAAACAGGGGAACTTCTCAGCATTGGTTCATGGAGAAGTGGTGGATGATTTGTCTTGTACACACACCTCACTCTGGACCCCTGCAGTGTGTGTCAGAGCAGTTCCAGAAAGAGGCTTTTCAAGAGGCATGTCATCCATGAGTTTAAATGAACTTTGACCTCTGTGTTTCGGGGGATAATTTTTATAATAGTCACGAAAGAGTTGGGAGGGAGATATGGTCTCAGAAGTGATGAGCAGGAGAGGGGGGGTGGGAATTTTCATCTGGTTAAGACATAAGACACCTCAGTGCACACACACAAAGCCAGTGGTCAAAAGCTGATTTGATAAGACCCTAACTCAGATCAGACCCCGGGGTAAATTTTCAGTGAGGTACATGTCATTCTGTGAATGCTAGCAAGGCATTGGCTAAAACCACCACACACTGTGCACCTTGTGCCGTTAGAGGAGGGCTTCTCCTTCCCAAAGGACACACCCAGGATGGGATTGGGCTGACCTGCTATATACACATACGTTAGCAGAGGCACTGAGCAAACAATTTGTGGGAGAATTAATGAAAGCATTTCCAGGTAAAGGTCAAGGAGAAGAGCAGATAGAGTGACTCCAGAAAGGACCATTCCAAGTGACATCTGTACCCAGATTGCTTTTTCAGGAAATCTCCTCTTGTCCAGATGCTTCTGTTTCAGAGAATGAATAGCTACAGTTGTCACTGCCTGCCTGTTACCCTTGCCCTAGAAGTCCCTCCAGTAGACCGTAACTCCTACAGTCTTCAAAACAATGGAAATGGGACCAGTGGACATAGTGTACATAGATTTCCAGAAAGCCTTTGACAAGGTCCCTCACCAAAGGCCCTTACATAAATTAAGTTGTCATGGGATAAGAGGGAAGATCCTTTCATGGATTGAGAACTGGTTAAAAGACAGGGAACAAAGGGTAGGAATAAATAGTACATTTTCAGAATAGAGAGGAGTATAGTGGTGTTCCCCAAGAGTCAGTCCTAGGACCAATCCTATTCAACTTATTCATAAATGATCTAGAGAAAGGGGTAAACAGTGAGGTGGCAAAGTTTGCAGATGATACTAAACTCCTCAAGATAGTTAAGGCCAAAGCAGACTGTGAAGAACTTCAAAAAGATCTCATAAAACTTAGTGATTGGGCAACAAAATGGCAAATGAAATTTAATGTGGATAAATGTAAAATAATGCACATTGGAAAAAAATAACCCCAACTATACATACAATATGATGGGGGCTAATTTAGCTACAAGTGATCAGGAAAGAGATCTTGGAATCATCATGAATAGTTCTCTGAAGATGTCCACACAGTGTGCAGCAGCAGTCAAAAAAGCAAATAGGATGTTAGGAATCATTAAAAAAGGGATATTGAATAAAATGGAGAACATCTTACTGCCCTTATATAAATCCACGGTACGCCCACATCTTAAATACTGCGTACAAGTGGTCTCCTCATCTCAAAAAAGCTATACTGGCATTAGAAAAGGTTCAGAGAAGGGCAACTAAAATGACTAGGGGTTTGGTACAGGTCCCATATGAGGAGAAATTAAAGAGGCTAGGACTTTACAGCTTGGAAAAGAGATGACTAAGGGGGGATATGACAGAGATATCAAATCATGAGTGGTGTGGAGAAAGTGAGTAAGGAAAAGTTATTTACTTGTTCCCATAATATAAGAACTAGGGGCCACGAAATGAAATTAATGGGCAGCAGGTTTCAAACAAATAAAAGGAAGTTCTTCTTCACACAGAGCACAGTCAACCTGTGGAACTCCTTGCCTGAGGAGGTTGTGAAGGCTAGGACTATAACAGGGTTTAAAAGAGAACTAGATAAATTCATGGAGGTTAAGTCCATTACTGGCTATTAGCCAGGATGGGTAAGGAATGGTGTCCCTACCCTCTGTTTGTCAGAGGGTGGAGAGGGATGGCAGGAGAGAGATCACTTGATCATTACCTGTTAGATTCACTCCCTCTGGGACAGCTGGTATTGGTCACTGTCAGTAGACAGGATACTGGATGCCTTTGGTCTGACCCAGTATGGCCATTCTTATGTTCTTATGACCAGGCATGCTTAGTCAACAGGCTTTCTCTTACTATGAAGCAGTTTTCTCCTTTTGGAATGGCCTCTGTGGTTGCCATGTGTCATAAACAGATAGTTAAGGGTTAATGTCTCTTTTACCTGTACAGGGTTAAGAAGCTCAGTAAACCTGGCTGACACCTGACCAGAGGACCAATGGGGGGACAAGATACTTTCAAATCTTGGTGGAGGGAAGTTTTTTGTTTGTGCTCTTTGTTTTGGGGGTTGTTCGCTCTTGGGACTAAGAGGGACCAAACGTCAATCCAGGCTCTCCAAATCTTTCTGAATCAGTCTCTCATGTTTCAAACTTGTAAGTAACAGCCAGGCAAGGGATGTTAGTCTTATTTTTGTTTTCTCACCTTGTAAATGTTCCTTTTTTGCTGAGAGTATTTTACCTCTGTTTGCTGTAACTTTGAACCTAAGGGTGAAGAGGGTTCCTCTGGGCTATATGAATCTGATTACCCTGTAAAGTATTTTCCATCCTGATTTTACAGAGATGATTTTTACTTTTCTTTCTTTAATTAAAAGCTTTCTTTTTAAGAACCTGATTGATTTTTCCTTGTTTTAAGATCCAAGGGGATTGGATCTGGACTAACTAGGGATTGGTGCGGGGAAAGGAAGAGGGATGGGTAATTTCTCCTTGTTTTAAGATCCAAGAGGTTTGGATCTGTGTTCACCAGGGAATTGGTGAAGTCCCTCAAGGCAACCCAGGGAGGGGAAAGTTTGGGGGGGGGACAGAAAGTGCTCCAGACACTGAAATTCTGGATGGTGGCAGTGCACCAGATCTAAGCTAGTAATTAAGCATAGAAGTGTCCATGCAGGTCCCCACATTTGTACCCTAAAGTTCAGAGACCTCTGGGACAGCTGGTATTGGCCTCTGTCGGTAGCAGGATACTGGATACCTTTGATCTGACCCAGTATGGCCATTCTTATGTTCTTATGACCAGGCACGCTCAGTCAACAGGCTTTCTCTTACTATGAAGCAGTTTTCTCCTTTTGGAATGGCCTCTGTGGTTGCCATGACAGTGGCCAGCTGGGTAGTAAGACAAAGGTGAGGAGCCTGTAGCTTTAAGGGAGACCCTTTGTGGTGTTTGACTGAATCAGTGATTTTTTTCTGGGTAAGAAAATATGGGAGCAGACCCCCTTTCTTCCCCTCACTGGGTTCCCAGGGCCCTGAGCCCTTTTGTAAATAAGGGAAGCATTTGCCCTGGAACTATGGATACAGACACTCACGTAAAAATGGAGATTCCTTGGTTTTATTTGTTAGATCTCGAATGGTGGAACAAAATAACTTAAAATGGGAATAACCGGAGCTGCCAATCTGCCCATTGCAAATCGTTCATTAGATTGAGAATATTCGCAGCTTGGAGTAAATATGATCACTGGCCACTGTGCCCTTTACCATACCCTCTAGCCCACTCTGACACTTGGCATTCCCTGTCCTTGCCATCTGCTTTAAGAAGCTCATAATGCAGAGGACAGTCTTAAACAGCTGTCTGAAGAGCGTGCTAGTAAGTTACAGTGGGCTCCAGAGCAGATCAAGAACACACTTACTGAGCAGTGGTGGGAAGGGTGACTGTCCATGGTCAGGGGAAGGGAGTCTTCTAGTTAAATGTCACTCTCCTTATTCACAGTAAGAGCAAATGGAGCTTCCAGTTTGACTCCACAAGATAAAACTTTATCTGTAGCCTTTTAATTACTTAAATACTGGATGTTATTTCCATGCCTTGCGTCGCTTCCTCACTCACTCTGTTCTTCAGGAAACTGCTGAAATTTAAAGGTAATGGGGAATTTGCTGTAATTAGCAGTACTGTCTCTCAGTCATACATTGCACCTGAAAGGAAAAGCAAGTTCTACTAATTAAAAACAAAACTTTTAAATTAATCTGTTGTAATCTTGATAATGAAGTATAAATCTCAAAGTAACTGAACAAATATATCATCCAAAAGTGACCCCTCTGGTGCATATTTCTAATGTACAATTCCCATACCAAATGATTGGAGTTTCTGGGCAAAAAGAAGGAAGAGAAGTTGGAAGAAATTGTTTATATAGCTTTCTTCAAAGCTTGCTAGAATATAGTTTTGTCCTTGCAAATAGACCAGAAAACTGTGAGGAAGGAGGATTGTGGAAAATGGGTGAATATCAAGTCGCTGATTAAATACATACAGTGTATACAACTGCACTCATGGTATTAACATCACCAGCACAGCACTCTGTTGTACTTCATGTCAATCACAAATCATGGCTTCATAGCCCTGAATGGATGCACAAACAATGAAACCTGCAATTTTTGGTTTGGGAGGGAGTGTGGTTTGGTCATGAATGAATAGAGCAGGGGACTGGATGTCAGGAATCTATTTCCAGCTCTGCTGTGGACTAGCTGTGTGGCCTTGGAAAATTCATTTAAGGCCAGATTTTCAAATGCTAGTATCCATGATTGGGGTGAGATTTTCAAAAGAATTCAGCACCCAATGTGCTGAGCTTTTTTGAAAATTCTGGCCTAGGAGTTACTGACTCTCAATTGAGACTGTTTTTTCCACAAGCTAATAGGAGAAGAATGCCTGGGACCTGGCATGGAATGGAATAGCATAGACAAACTTTCACATTTAAAATAGTTTCCATCTTAAAATAATGTTAACCAGACCCAATTAGCAATTATCCCTTATTTATTATGAGCAAACAGAATTCTAATTAGCCTGATTCGTGCCTCCTCAGATTGGCTTGGAAATTAAGATATCAGTTGTACTAGTAATTATGGTTTACCATCAAATTACCTCCCCCCAAAAAACTGTTAAATTGACCATGGCTGGGTTTATATTTGTCTCAAAACCATGTCCAATGAGTATTGTGCAAGTAAATACAAACAACCAGGAAACAAGAATCCTGTGCCAAAACAGCAATTAGGGTTTGAGAGCTAAGAAGTTTTAGCTAGAGCTGAAGGGACCAGCTCACTGTGCAGGTAAAGTTTAATGTGCATTGAGTGGACACCTTGAAGTCGATGGGCATAATTCACACTTCTGGTGCAAATGGACCATGAAGGCAGGGGATCTGCCCCCCTTGGAGATGATTCCGATATAAGAGTTTCCCTGGCCAAGCACGACTGATATAGCAACACTGCAGGAAACACTGTCTGGGTATGAGGGACTAAGGGGTGTACATGGAACACTGCTGGCTAGTCCCAGCAGTTGCAATGGCGCCTTGGGGCCATAGGCTGTTGGGCACAAGATAGGCCACCCCTAAGCTGATTTAACCTGTTCCAGGGGACAAAGTGGCCCCAGCTGGACCAGAGAAGCAGAGAGGTGGTTAAGGATAACAAATAGATGTCATTCCTAAACCAGTCCCTCCAATGGCTCTACCTTGTACACTGTCTGACATATAAACTTCTGTCCTCGCCTTCAACTCCCTGCCACCACAGCCCCAAGCTCAGTCTTTCTAGTGACTATCCAAAGCTCATAGTGATGCCTCCTGCATATTAGTTACTAAATTCCATCCTTTTTTTGCTTTCTTTCCTTTCAGAACTGCGTAAGTGCAACCAGCTCTTGGCCTAACAACAGAGACTGAGCACCATGGCGCAATTAAACAATGATCTATTCTTCAAAATGTTCGCTGAATTGCAGCACAGAGATAACTTCAGGCACCTGCATAGGAGGAATTAATTGTGAAAAAAGTTGTTAAGATATGACCAACACAATCCAGAATTCATATTTCCTTCATTGAAGCATAATTACCTTTTCCCATAAATTGATTCTGTCTCAGTTTAGGTGGGCCTTTCCCAACATAATTCCCTAGCCAAGATAGCCATTCCCTTTGTGTTAGGGGTACAAATACTACAAAGGAGAGAGAACGTAACTTCCTTGAGACGCTATGTACAAACAAGTATGAGTAATACCTTAAGAAAATGTATGCTATAAAAACCCTTTAAAGGCTGTCCTGATGAGCATGCAAAGACAAGAAATACAAAAATAAAACTTCCCCCCCACAGCCTTAGCTCTGCCCCTTGTGCGTATGAATCATTACAATACAGTCTTTAAGGCTGTAGTTACATACATTATTTGCATAATATATATGAGGTAATATAACTGCTCAGCAATACAGGTCAACTTTCTTAGGCGTAATCCAGGGGCTGTTACTATTAATTACCAAGTTAATTTAACTGCTGTGTATATCGGAAAGCTAGCCAATTTAACTATAATACTTAATGTTAGGCTGCTGTTCCAGTACAGTTTACTTCATGTATGATTAGTATAGAATTATGTAATTATGTACGGTATTATAGTGCACACATACACACGGGGAGCACAGAATTCTATATTTGCTTGACTTTTAAATCAGCAGCCCTGCCTCACCCAGTGCACAAAGTCACTAAATATTTTATTATGTAGCTGATTTAGCCATCCATGCATGCACAGTGTAGCTGAATTTCCTTTGGGAGAGCATAGTTAAAGAGCAATGTGTTTTGTTGCTGTATTTTGCAGGGAGGCTGTGATAAAATGTAACATTATTTGTGGTGCGCTAGTAAGCAATTGCTGTGAGGTGATGACTTATCAGGATATACATTAGATATTGTTTGCAAAGTAAAGTAACCCAAAAAAGTAAAAGAAAACACTGCAGAGACATTCTCCCTTGGCTGTCTGTCACCAGAACATGCTTCCTTCCTGCTGAGGATTAGAAATTCATTAGAGAGCACATCTAATATTGCACACAAATGTTTAGATCTCACAGTGGGATAAGCAGGTTCCGTGTGTGTCAAATAGACACTACACAACTGTGTCTTTAGATCCAGCATGCAGACTGATTCAGACGTCACAATCCTAAAGTTTCATAGGAAAAACAAACAAAATGCTGGAAAAAATAAAATTCGTCTCTGCCTTTTCTGACTCTGAATTAAAATCAGCCCCAGCAAGAGAGGGGCCAGTGGTCACCAGGCTGATCCATCTCCTTTCTTTGTGCTGGTTGTGGAGCCTGTGGCACAGCTCAGGAGGGAAAGGAGTGGTGCAAAGGAAGCCTCTGTGTCCCCCTGAGACTGAGACAGTCATACGCCAGTCTGGTTCCTTGGCATAACTTAGACATACATTTTGGAAAATAAACATTTTTTAAAAGAAAAAAAATGGCATTTTGTTGTGTGGGTGCTTGAATGTTAAAGAATTATCTGGGTGAATTTCTAGAGTTGAATCTTCCCAACCCTGATCATTCTCAACACTCCAAATCAGGGCCGCCCAGAGGCCTGGGGTCTTCAGTGGTGGGGGCCTTCTGCCACTGAATTGCTGCCAGAGACCCAGCACTTCGGTGGCAGATCCTGGGGCGGAAGGACCCTCCGCCATGGGTGTTTGGGGCACTTTGGTGGCAGGTCCTGGAGCAGAAGGACCCCTCGCCGCCGAATAGCCGCCGAAGATCCGGAGCTTCAGGGGCCTGGGCCTTGCGAGAGTTTCCTGGGGCCCCGAGAGCAAGTGAAGAACCCTGGGGCCTGGGGCAAATTGCCCTACTTGCCCCCACCCCGGCCGGCCCTGCTCCAAATCCCCCTATACACAGATACACTGTTGGTCTCTACCTCTTTCCCAGCAAAGATTTAATAGTAAGGACAGTGCTATAGTGAAGAATCATAATACCAGCTTCAACACCATTAAAGGATTGCTTGCAGAACATGTACTAGTACATTCTGAAGAGGTATCATCAATAATTAAAATTAAACTATAATTGTTAATAAGTATGACCACCATAAAACAGGAAGAGATTAAAGACAATAATAAATCAGCTTCATCAGACTTCCAGAATACATCATCCAAAATGTAATAGCCAAAAGGAAATTGTCAGTATAATAGCTTGTCCCACTGTCTGTAAAATGCATTGTGGTATTTCTTTCATGTCAGTAAGAAGAATCTAGGACACAGACAGCACAGAATAGAACATTTGTATTATAATAATTCAAACTACCTGTTTAAGTCTGTCACATGAAAAAATAGCTTTCCAGCCCCCACATTGTGGCCTGGCACAGGACAGCAGCCAAAGCAGCATGCAGTTGATGAGATTAAGTTGTTAGGCCCTCACTTATCACCTGCAGACTGAGGCTTTGTATATTATGAGATCATTTCCTGGTGTGTGTACAACATGCTATTTCAGCTTGGCTCCATTCAAACAGGACAATTTACTGAGACCAAAAGGGGCCACAGTTACAATCATATCATAGAAAAATACCCGACTAGCCAGGTCACCCATCTGACCCTTTGTATTGGCTCTGTCAAAGGAACCAGTCAGAGAAGGTTGTAGCAGATATGTGGAGTGGGGTGGGTGGCTTTTTTGTTCCATTTCTATCCCGTGCCTATCACCATGGTCTGCAAGCTATCCTTTAATGGTATTGATGGGATCTGTATAAGAACCTGCGAGGTCACAGAATCAGCATTTTCTTGTTCGCACTTACCCATGCACTGGAGCCTGCTCAGCCTCACTCTGCTATTTATGCAGCCACAAGACACAGTTTGGCTATGGAAAAAAGTTACTGCTTTGCTAGAGGGCACAACTAGTACTCCAGTGACTGAGCCCATCACAAAATAACCCCTCCCTCCTCCTAGGGCAACACCCCCACTGACATACTGGAAGAAGGAGCAAAGCTTAGACATTGGATATGGCCACATGGTATCCCCCTGGCCTTCTCAAACATATTTCCCAAGGAGAGGGAGGCTTGGTTCCTTAAAGATAACCAGACCCCTACTTGAAGGAGAATCCTGACAGTCTTCACTGGGAACTGATCCAGTCCTTTCTTGTCCCTCCAGGAAGAATACAGCTTCTCCAGAAACTTAATGAAGGATACCAGCCAAAACTGAAGCAGAGAAGCCCTGTCATTTGTCTCCTGCAGACACTGCTCTGCTATCATAGGCATAGACAACACTTTAACAAGAAATTAACACAAAAATTCCTCACACAAAAAAACTTGGCTGTTCGAGGGCTGAGAGAGCCTGCATTACCCAAGGTGGCTGCCACTGTGAGGGGTATTCACACAGACTTTGACAGAAGTGACAGAAAGTTTCACTTAAACCCAATCCAAACCCATCAAGATCAATAGAAGTTTCTTCACTGAGCATAATAGACTTTGGATCAGGCCTTTGTAGAATGTGTGCTGAGACCACTGCCCTATCATGCCCCCTAGTCCGTCTATTGCCACCTGTTAGCTCTAATCTTTTACTTGAATTGTAAACTCTTTGGGGCAGGAACTGTCTTTTTTACTGTATTTATACAATGCCTAGCACAATAGGGCCATGATCTCTGACTGGGGTTCCTGGGTAATACTGAAATAAAAATAATAATAACAACAATAATAATTAATTTAATTTAATTAATTAGTAATAAGAGCTTAAGCTCTTCTGGCAGAGTCAGTCTGATGTGGAAGGAGACTTCTGTCACTATTGCTCTAGCTTATCCCCTCTCATATCATCAGGTATTGGCCTTTTCTATAAAATATTCCTGCAAACCCGAGTTCAGAAATTATGAGGGAAGTTTTACTTCTCAGTCATTAAAAAGTGAAAGTCACATAAGTATCCCAATTCCTTGGGGATTTTCTTATGGAAAAGTCAAAAGGGGATCTCAGGTCCAAACAAAGATGAAAAACATCATGTATCGTGAGCCACTGACATATATAGACAGAAGATATGAACTAAGGGCTTGACCTATAGCCATTAAAATCAGTGGAATGGCTCCCATCTATTTGACTTCAGTTACCATTGGATTGGGCCTTAGTTGTTCAAGCAGCATTTTCCTGATATCGCAAGGATCTGTTCCTATATATTTCTAAGTCCCAGAAGCCCTCCTCCTTGATGGCTCATCAGTACATTTAAAATTTGACAGTAAATGGGCTTATGAAGTTGGTGAATATTATTACAGGGAGGTTTCATTTTTAATAACTATGCACCATGCTTTTATGGGGTTTTTTATTTCACATTATACAAATAACTACCCAGCCCTGAGAATGAGATAAGGACAGAGACTTTGAATTGCAGGAAGAGCAAGGCTGGCTTATCGACAACAGCGAACTGCAAAATTGATTGAGACAACTTTAATTTATTTGTACAGCATGCATTTGGAAGGGTCCCCACCTCCTGTTTCGCTAATGATAGATGATGAGATGTAGACAGTTATTAATTAAATTGCCTGCAGTAGCAATGTACCCAGCAATAAGGCCTAAGGAAGCGAAATGTGTAGCATTCCTTCTACTCCGTTATGGGAATGGGGCCCCTACGCTGTTCTCTGGCACAGTGGGGATTCGACTAAAAGCATCAATATTCCTGCACAAGCTGGCTACCTAGTAACTGTCTGAACACAGGGCCCTAAAAATTGAAACCCTCCCTCATGGGATGTGCAGTAATTAAACTTCAGCATTCTTTCTGCAGGAAATGTTTCTCTTGTGTTGTTCCCACAGATTGTGCTACAACAACAGTTTTAACCCCATGAACTAGTAGCTGATTATGAAGGGATTTTCACAGTCAGCTTTAACTGTGGATCAAAAGCAAAAATGGCTCTGCACTGCCAGATATTTATAATTTAGGATGCAAAATATCAAGTGTACACAGGCTTGAGAAACTCTGGGCAAGAAAAGCAGAAATCAGAACCAAACTGGGCCTGTAGTGCACTTTCTGTTTCTTTCACTTGTCTCACTAATAACCCCTCTGCTTTTCCTACTTGTAAATCTCCTCACCCCACAAATGATATGCAATTATCTTAATCCACTTTCTCTTGCATTTTTCATGTCTTTATTTTCTTTCCTGGAGCCACCAACATTCCTTATTATTCAAAATCCACCACTTCCCGTAACCTACCCATGGATGGCCCACCACCTGGCCATACCATCCTCACTCAAATCTAAACACATTTTTTAAAAGAGAGCACACTTGCATGGTGTGAAAAGATACAGCCTCCTGTTCTTACTTTATGCAAATCTCCCTCATGCCTTGCTTGTTGTCATCTCCCACTATGATTTCTCACATAGATTGTAATGATTTTGTCTCCACTTGCTGTACAAAGCACTATGCACACTGATGGTGCCTCACATATTTGTTAACAATAAACTGCTGTTCTCCTTACAATTATATAATATTGCAATCAGGAGCTGCTGTTCCAAGCTGAGCACTGTGGCCACTTGGTATTTCATGGGAACTTCTGGGAGGTGACTCAGGTCTTTCTGTTCCTGGCCACTTGAGAATGGAGAGTCTCCTTTAGCTGTTCGCAGGATGGGCGAGCACACAGGTGCACAATTCTGATTTCATCCAAGGGATAACAGTGATAACACAGACATGCCAGCCAGTAAATTACAGCCAGTTGATCCCAGGATAACTAACATCTAAAGTCATTTTCCCCAGTGGTTGGAGAGCATGTGGCAACAGGAGCAAGACCTTTGGCATTCAGGCCTGTGACCATCCCCTCTGGAGAGCAGGGAGTGGCATGGCTCTTGGAACTTGGGTACAGGATTGGCATCCATCACTAACAAGAGCAAGTGCCTGGCAAGAGATGACTTGATTGGACTCATGTCCATCTCTACTTAAGGGCAGGGCAGAGAGGGTCACAGCTTCTGGCCTAAGGGTCTGTGTTTATCTGTGAGAAACGAGACTGGAGGAGCAGAGTTCTTTGCATTTGGTCCTAGTAGGTCTCTCCACTGCAGAGCAGGTGACTTCTAGCACTTGAATCTATACCTATCCCAGTCAGAGAGCTAGTGGCTGGAGATGAGGTCAGGGATGACCAGCTCCTGACACTCACAGCTTCATCTACCCCTGCTAGAGAGGGACTCTTAAATACCATGGGGTGCATTAGTAATATGGAAACAGGTGACACTCCTTTCAGATGGTCAAAAAAAATCAGCAAAACATTTTTTCAAGAAAAATAGGGGCACACTGTTAGCATTCTCAAGCAGGATGCATGCCTCTCGATATGCTTCTCCAGGTGTGGCAAATGCTGTGAATTCTTGTCATGCCAAGGAAATATTTTCCCCTAACTGATTTGTTTTGGGGAGACCACACATGCACAGAGCTGCCCTTGGCCTGGCTTTTGTGGCCACAAAGAAATATGCCAAACTAGAGGCATGTACATTTTAAATTGTTACATAACTAATTTTAGGCTTTCTGCAAACTATATGTTGAACCCAATTTTAGCTTATGAGAACTTTTTTTTATATAAACTGAAGTTATAGGTAGAAAATGCTGGCTGGTTCATTAGCTTTGTGGAGCATACAATTTGCAGTCTCCTGGGATATTATTTAAACTTATTTTTACATTCAAAGCTCTGTCACCAGCCATTTACTGGGTTTGTTTTTAAGGCATGGGTGGGATTCAGAAAGCCATTGAACCTGTTACCACGGGGAGTGAGGATGGCTGGTGGGGGAGTCTCCTTAAAAGCATGTGATTAGAGGCTTTAATATTGTAAGCCGTCGGGGACGAAGAATGTCCCTGATGATAAAGCACCCTAAGAGCCAAGCTGCCTTTTCAGAAGATTTGGTAAAGGAGCCTTTTTCTGGATTTACCCAGATCAACTCCCATGGAGTCTAAAACAAACCCAGGTCACAAGCATTATTCAGCACTGTGCAGCTCCTACCCAGGTGTTTGGTACTGGCAACAGCCCCCTAGCCAGTGCTAAACCTGGTGTGGTTCTCAGACAAACTCCTTTGATAGAGGGTTGATATCCCCTTACAATGACAGATCCCCATCTCCGCCACTCACCCTGAGTGGAAACACACATTTCCCACCCTGCATTCTGGGAAACACCCTTCTTTCTGGGTGTCCAAAATAAACTAAACTAAAAACTTAATGGTACATACCCACACACACAGGTGCACACACACAAAGTGTGTCATGTGTGTTTGATGACTTTCACCTTTGGAGAGGGGTGCCTCACTGGTCATTAACTTACTCTGAACGTTCACTGCCAGAATGAAGAGGAGAATTTGGGCTGTAAAGCTTAGGAAACATTCTGACCAATGACCTAGCACTTGGAAACGGATTGTATTGCGTGCCAGCAGAATTGGTGTGAGGCAGTTCCTAGAAGTTAGTTTGTACGTCCTATTCCCTAGGCACTTCTTCCTGCAGCACATGGGCTTGGTGGGGTGCTTTCCTGCATGATGCAGGCCACACGGGGTGTTTGTTCTTCTTCCTCCCTTAATAAGGCAGGCTCTGCCAGCAGAAAATATTTTCCAAATTAACGTTGGCAGCTGCATAGACTCTTCTTTTCCATAAACATATAGCAGCTATGAAATAAACCACATAGTTCGCTGCGGTCTGAGGCAGCAGCCAGGAAACACAGGAGGAGCCACTTGTGGGGAAGTCTCAAAGCAGTTACCAAGAAGTTTCAAAGCGCCACAATGGAGTTAGCACCTCGCAGCATTTCCAGTGAATGGAGGTTTGGAATCACTATCACTGTACAGGGCGGGCTGTAAAATAAAACAAGATCTACTATACATAGTACACAAAAATGTGGCACTAATGTCAGGACAACTAAGGCGCAGAGCAGGAAGAGAGTGGCAGCTAAGAAATAAAGGGTGATTGTTTTCCCAGGCAGTCACAATCTTTCCAAACCCACCAGGCCTTTTGTCTCACTGGACTACGGGATGCATTAGAAATACAGAAGCAGATGACTCTTCCTTTCAGATGATGGAAACTGTTATCAAAGCATTCTTTCAATGAAATTTTTTTGGATTTTTGGATGAAAAACTGGAAGCTGAAATTCACGGGAAATTTAAAAATACCCCAAAACAAATACAAAATCATTTGATGTTTGCCAATCATTTTTTTGCTTGATTGTCCAACCAGCTCTACTCTCCCAACAATCACAGTCTCCTGGTTTGTAACTCACGCTACAATTAAAAGTGATAAAGCCTGTGGGCTGCAGTCAGCACGTGAATAGCCTCAGTAAGGACCTTAGGTGCCTTTCATATTCTGAGATTTTAGAACCTCCAGACTATGTAACCTGCTTTTTAACTCTAACCTGCCCTTCGCTGTCTTTATTTATTTTCTCCAAAACTTCCTCCTGGCTTTTAACTTCCTCTTTTGCTGGGATTTTCCTTCAAGGTAGAAAGAAGAACTTTGCAAAGAGGAAAGGGAATGAGGACCAGCCATATGTTACCTCCCCACCACCACAAAAAGAGGGGACTCCTAGCAGAAGGGAAATCTAGGGCGAGAACTTAATGTAAAAACTGTGTTGATTTTAGAACCTTAATTCTTACTTCTGTTTGTTTATTTATTTATTATAGTTTTAACTGTGCAACTTCAATGTCTCCTTCACAGAGAGGTCTTGCCTTTAATGTGAGGTATTTGCTGAGAAGTTAAAGCTCTGCAAAGCTACAGTTCTCTACAGACGAATGATGTGGAATCCATGATTAATAATCTGCAATATGTCACAAATGGCTTCAGGTCTATCAGATTTATTTTTCTTCTCAGAGTTAAAATGAACATGTTGGCAGGAAGCAACATTTTGGTGGCCTGAATTACAAGAGGAGATTGTGAAAAAGTGATGAACAAACTATTCTAATATTGTATATACATATGCCCTAGTCTGCAGGTAACTCCTGTTGCTGTAGTTGTTTATTTATTAAATCGCATTTATTCAGGAAAATGGAGTGAGACCTAAATTCTTGTTCACACAAGCTCCCTGAAAGCAGCAGCAGAATATATGCATCTCAACCAAAACATTGCCAAGTGACATGACCTAATGCTTGGAAATAGCCAAGTGAACTGAGCCAGTGAGTTCAAACAGATTTTTGCAATAAGAAAGCACAGCTCTATTTTATGGTTGTTGATACACAGCCTAACTTCCCCACATCCTCCCTGATTCTGACTGCAGGCACGAGAAGGTGCTATAAATTCCTTCCTGTGGGTTACAAGTGGAGAATGTGTCAGACAGCGGTCTGCAATTTTTTTCTCTAGCAGAAAATGTAAAGTGCTATATAAGTGTTAAATGTTATACAATTATTAGTAAACAGGAAGATCAAACAAACAGTTCCTGCCTTGTGCCTACACATTAACATACACATTGAGAAATGCTGTTAATGGCACAGTCCCCTGAAAGGAGTATAGTAGTCTGGAAAGGTTGAGTGCCACTGATGCAGAGAGTGGCCAAAATGATGACTGCATCTTCTCTTTTACTAAATCCTGGATCAAATGTTCATCTGGTATGACCCCACTGAAGTCAAAGGAGCTTCATTGATTTAAACCAGCTGACGAGCTCAAGAGCTGACCTGTTCTCAAGTGACCCATGTACAGGTTTCTACAGAGGGAACTAAATGCATTCAGGTTTAATGCTTAACCTTGTCTCCTACTTGTCTGTCAATGTTTTTTAAGACAAGAAATGTCACTGAGAACTCTCCCTTCTGGGCTCTTGGGAGAAACTGACAGTGTTCTTGGAAAAGTGATGGAATGAAAGTGATTCTGATGTTTCAGGATGGGGGAAAGAATTAGTAATTCTATGTCCTCTGAAATAGATATGCAGATCTTTCCAAAGAGAACACCGCACAGCCAGGCCCACCTGACTCTAATGAAGACTTTCCTGTGTCCTTGAAATAATGGACATTGTAGACTTATTCCAGGCATTTTACTTTGGGGACTGGGACATTAATAGCATTTCTCAATGTGCTGTACAAGCTATACACATGCAAGAATCAATCCACTGAAATGCAGCCACCTGCAGAGCAAAGGACAGCAGCTAGTAAGACAATCAGAAACAGGAAGAAGGTAGGACATTTTAAGCAAGGGAAACCTCAGCCTTGTGAAAAGTACCATGTCATCTTTTAATGTCTGCACAAAACAGATAGGATCTTGGATTTTAAATTCTCACCTTAAAGATCCACACACTGCACAGAATTCCATCTACCTGACTTGGAAGGATAGAAAGCTGAGTGGAGAGGACTGTGATGGAAAGACAGAAGATCTTAGGAAAGCTGAGTTTAAAATGTGATTCCACATCACAGTTCTCATGTGGATGGGGAAGGGATCATGCTGCTGAGAATCACTGTGAGAGAATAAAAAGGGTTAAATCCAGTTGCAATAGGAAACTGTTCTTTCTGACAACAGCAACGTAGTAATGGCTCAGGAAGTTCCTCATTTCCTAAGTATGCTGCAGGATTTTGGAATTTTCCTTGGGAACCTGTGATAATTACATTTGTTTGATTCCCATGGGACACTCCAGAAGCTTCTAGCTGAACATATGTGTTTGGTATTTATACTGCTAACCAGGGCTGCTTGTAGCAGCCTTATAGCCAATGCTCATAGTTTATGCTGAAGTGGCAAGAGCTGCAGAGGTGAAGAATCACTTGTGTTTATCACTGTGGGCCACTGTCTTTTAATATTTCATCTGATTGGCTACTCCCTCCTGCAGTGTCTCCTCCTTTGGAACGAGATGCTGAAGCTGCAGAAATGGAGTACTAGACAATGCTTCTGCAAAATAAGTTGCTAGGGTTCCGATGTCAAGCTCTAGGATAGTTTTATCCATAAATCTCATACCCTCTATGCACTCCAGCCTCCTCTCTGTGTCTTGAGAACTCTTTTGGAGCCACATGTGGGTCAGAATCAGCTCCTCTGACTCCAGCTTGGCTGCAGTTTTCTCCTGGACGTCATTTTCATTTACAGTACTTGCATTTGGTTCCAGAGAATCTGTTTCCTGGACCAGCTCCTAATGAGACCCATGTGTGAGATCTCTCTGAAGAGGCTGCTTCAAATATGTTTTAGTATAATCCTTAATGTTGCCCAACGACCACACACAAACATCCCATCCAAAATCATGGGCCTCTTGCATTAACTTTATTAGTCAAATATTGTCTCTACAGTTCTTAGGCTTTTATGCATCTTCCAAATCTGGCAACATTTTACATATAGTAAATCTTAGACATTTTCATTGTTGTTTGTAGGTAGCTACAAACAAATTGATACAGTGATTAAGATAATTTCTCTTTATAGTGTGAACTAAAACAGTGTGTTTCTGTAAATACAGATATGGAGCACAATTCTCAAATTACTCCTGCTTGTTTCAGTGAGGATTTTCATACAAGATACCACACCTGAATAACTTCTGCCAGTAGACTTTACCCCATGAAATCTGTTTTCATCAACATGCACTGTTTACAAAGCTCTTTGTTTCTGGCACACACACTAGAAGTGCAAATCTAAAGAGGGTGAAGGATGAGGAAATGGGAACGGAATGAGCAAAGAAATCACAGTTCATGTTTGGAAAACTTAGAGTGGATGATGAGTGACAACTTCAACACTGAATAAGAAACTGACCCTTTCCTACTATAATATCTTGACAGGGGGAATCTCTACAGAAAGCTCAGCTCTTCTTTAATATTTTCTCCGATGTAATAAGTACACAGATATTTTAAGACCAAACATGCTGCTTCTTCCACCTGTTTTCTCTGACCGAACATACTTATTATAACAAATGGCATTTGTATTTGATTTGTAGAAGGTTAACATGGAAATTAGGTTAGACCTTCTGCTACACTTACAGCATCTCTTGCATTTATTATTTCAGATGCTTACAGCAGCTGGTTATGGTTAGTGACCTTATTAATGACTTTATGTTAGGAGCTAAAAATCTAGGGCATCTCTTGTCCCAGAGCAGCAGAGGCTGTAAAGGAAGCCTGAACTTTAGTGACATCAACGAGAGCAGACACTGCTGGGATTGCTCATCCATTGGTTCTTGCCCATATGCAGTGATAAGCCTCTAATCTTTGTTTCCACAATGAGTGTCTAAAGACATGGGGACACCACCCAGAAAGCATTCTAGTCACAAGCAATTCTCTGCAAGGTTCTGACATGTCAAAGAAGCTGCCAGATGAGCTAAGGAACAAGAACTCTGTAATCCCTGTCACTTAAATAATCACAGACAGAGAAATGCAGAAAATATATTTCAATAGAGGCAAAGTTCTTTCTGAACTGGTTTAATTTTTCTGCACAGGTTATGTCAGGTGCATATTTGCTTTTGTCTTTTTTTAGGGTGATTGCACTAGTATGCGGCCAACGCTGGGAAGCAGGACATGTGCAGTGGATGAGCCTTGTTAGGAGGTGCAGAGAAAGGAGGTGGCTCTAGGGGAGTTGATGAAGATGGGGGAACTAACAGCAATCCTCCCCATTCAGCTTTGCTGGACTATTTCACTGCTAATTAATCTCCATGGCTCTTTCAAAGTAATGGATGCAACAAAATGCTCCCAGTTATGCAGCATCTTTCAAAGTATTCTGTGATTCAGTGGAAATATAAGTTTTGGGTTGACCCTTTGTATTATTAAAGGGAAGTTATTCCTCCTGTTCATAGATAAAATCCATATCTGAGGTTGGCCAAACACATGGACGTGGATTTTTGGAGGTTGCTTTTGTTGACTACCATGCATCTGTGCCCCTGCCCTGTGCTGTGCAAGGAGAACACACGCAGGCACGAGTCCAGAAGATAGACCTGCCTTAGGTGTGAGTGCAGAGCTGTATCCAGAAAAGCAAGTGTACGTGCCCTTTTACTAGTGCGGGATGGTCAGCTGAGAGGAAAGTGGGTCCTTTTCTGATCTTCAAAGCTTGGGTTCAGGAACTGGGTGAGATTTGTCACAGTTCTTCTTCCCCTTAGGTTAGGACAGAAAATAACAGGTGGCTGAAACAAAGGGGTGTGAGGTGGAGGATGAGATAGCAGTAAAACAAGCATGGTTTCAAACTGGTTCTATACCATGCCTGGTGAGATGAGTGGTGAAGGGCTAAGCATGTAGGTGACTCTTCTGGGTGATGGGGGCACCTGGCATGGGCACAGGTGGACAACAAGAGTAGCATGTACCAGGATACCTTGAAAACAATCAGATAAGAGAGATGGAGAGAATGAAAGTGATAAACGGAGGCCAACAACTGAAGTCCTTAAAAGGGGGGAAAGGACTGTCACTGAATGAGCTCACCCTGTGAGAGCCATAGCGCCAGGGAGCCAGGTTACCATTTTCACAAGCGTTCGTGTAACTCAGTCTTTCTGGTGCTTCAACTGAAAGGGAAAGATTGAAAATCTGTCTTTGTACTAGTCTTAGCCAAATATCGCTATGCAAAAAACAAACAAACAAAAAAAAACCAAAAAAACCCCAATGCTGCTCCTGGTTCTGCTAAATCTGGAACAAAACAGCTGGCCACAGTGCAATAGCATAAACCTGCTTTATTATTGATAACCCTGTTGGCTCCTGGAGCTAGATGCCACATTAGGGACATTCACACAACAAACATTGAGCCTAGAAAACGTAGTTTCTAAAAACCTTCTGGCCTGAATTAAGCTCCCAGGAGGACCCTTGAAGCCTGTGAGTTAAAGAGGAACTAACCCACAGCACCAGTTTAACCCATAGGCAGCCTGAGACTGTATGCAGAGACCTAGCTATATTAGAAGTCTCTGTACTGACTCTGATCTGTCCACAGACTGAGAAGAAAGTGCTGTCTGCTCAGCCAATTACATATCTTGAGCGTAATCCCTGTTCTGTGTTGCACATGGAAAAGGGGCACCAGGAGGCTCATGCAGCAACAGGTTAGTCCACCCTTGTAAACATGCTGTGTTAAAGCTCTGTTGAGTACCAGCCACAAGACCCAGCTAACATGTCCCTGGTATGCCAGCACTCTTGGTGTCAAGTATCAGAGGGGTAGCCGTGTTAGTCTGGATCTGTAAAAGCAGCAAAGAATCCTGTGGCACCTTATAGACTAACAGATGTTTTGGAGCATGAGCTTTCGTGGGCGAATACCCACTTCCTCAGATGCATGGGGAGTGTTCTGTTGTCTTGGGGTGTAGCTAGACGCTGGGGTACTGCAGTCAGCAGTATGGCCCACAGGGATATACTCTGTTCCTTTTGAAAGTGCAGTTGGACATGCTACAGAGGCACTTCTCCCCTGTGATAGTAGGGTTGCTCTAGGACTCCCCATATGGCCAGCTCACTGCTGCTGTCCCACCTTTTCAGAGTCACACAGAGCCAGGACAGGATTTTGCCTAGGTCAGACCATCAGCAAGAAGAAGAGAGAACATGTTCTTTGCATAAATGTCATTCTCATTTATTGGGACCTACTCCAGTGGGTGAAGCTAATTTTGGAGAAGCCCTCCCCAAAAGCTGATTACCTGAGTTTCCCTTCTTACATTTGTTTTGCTCCATGCCACACTGCTCCTTCTCATGGCATCGTATCTTTCCAGGGCAGAAGAAGCCATTATGATAATTTAGTCTGACCTCCTCCACATCCTAGAATTTCACTGAGCAGTTCCCACATCAAGCTCATAACACATTACTCATCCTCTTCCATCTTCCCCCAAAAAAACTGATGGAGGAGAAGGCAAGTTATAGGGCTGTCACTATGGGGATGCTTGTATCGATGTAGCTACACCAGTGCCGACTCCTAGGGTAAGTGCATCTACAAGCCTGAGTCCCACGTAATACATCAGTGTAGCTAAATCAGTACTGGTGTCCCTTGTACAGACTGGTCCATAGTTTCCCTCTTCCATTTAGAATTTGAACTATGATTTGTGCATGAACTCAACTTCTTGTAGTGGGTTACCTAACAAAATCAGTATTGCTCCTAGATACCTAGAGAATTTCTGAAAAGCTTCAGACTTTGAGCACCTCCCTGTCTCTGAAGAACAATTTTAGAACAAAACTGTCACTTTTAGAAGCAACTTTTCCTGCTAATTTGACTAGAAAAAAAAAGTCCCTGCAAATAGCAAACCCCTCCAAATGGGAGAGTAATTATCTTAAATTGAGCCTTATTTCTGGTTTAAAAAAATACCCACCCAACCTGCAGAGCATGTGATCCAGGCTGGAAGCATTAGAGTTAAATACTGGCCTGTTTTACAGTGAAAGGGAAGGAAATAGACCAGAGGAAGGAAGGAAGAAGAGATTAGAGAATGTGACAGATGTAAATAGTCTCAGAGGAGCCACTGTGTCCCAGGGCCTCTCCCCAGGGGAGTTTTCACACCAAAGAATCTGGTAGCATGAATGAAGAACAACATCATTTATTTTTTCAGCCAGCATTGAGCTGTTTTCTTAAGACATTGAAATAACCTCACACCACAAGCATTAAATTGTTGGCAACATGATAAAGATGTTTGTTTAATTTAGAGGCCTGATAACCTGCTAAGTAAATAAACTTTTATTCCCTGGTTTGCAAGTAGGCCTGAAAGTGCATGGAAGAAGCGCTTGAATGAAAGGGTTCTGCGAGGGTTAGTTCTACGACCTGGGCCTGACAGACGTGGGAGTCTTTGAGAGAGGAGGTATATGACTTCTAGGTTTGACGCTTAGTTGACTAGCTGGGAAGCAAATAGCTGGGGCCACTTCACTCTGAGATTATTATCCATAGCCCAGGCTCAGGGCTCCATTTTTCTAGATGCGGTAACAAACACATAACAAAGCTTCAGAGACTGTTCCTGGCCCAAAGAGTCTGCAATCTAAGAATAAGATGAGATACAACTGGTGGCTGCAACAAACAGACAAGGGGGAGCACATAGAAACAGTGAGCATGCCATACAGCAGAGACAGCAAACAGGCTGCCCACACGTTGTCGAGATTTTTGTTGACAGTTTTGGCACCATGGCAGAGCAGCATTCCAGCTGGAATCTGATGCCTTCACTGACTAGCTAATTGAGAGTGACAGTCATTCACATTACAAAAGTGACCCTCTCGTTGTCAGCAGAGCAGAAGACCGTTGTACCAATGGAGACGTGTTAGCACATTCTAGCACCAGGGAAAAGGAAGGGCAGAGATGGATTAGAGAGCTAGACACAAATGCCTGAAGCAAGCAGATTTTGCCCATTATCTGAACAAGAGCCATATGAGATGTATTTCTCATGCTAATCCTGCAGATTTCTTCTTTCTTTCCATCTGCAACTCCCTGGCCATGCCCAGCCCCAGCCCAGTCCTGGCCAATACTTTCAAAAGAGGCTGGAGCATTGGGTGCCTTTGTTCTTGGGACCTCTGTTTGAGAGAGCTTAAAAAGACCTGATTTTCATGACCTGCTGAGCACCCACAACTGTAGCTGAGCACGATGGGAATTGCCAGGAGTCTCTACAGTAACCCAGCCTGAAGATGACAAAGGCATCAAGCCACAATCTTCTTCTGTCCAGCTACAGGTGGGAAAAGACACTAGTGCTAAAACAGCTGGAGCAGTAAAGGAGCCGTTAGGGCTCAGAGTCCATGAAATGGGTAGGACTGCCCTTCCCCATCCCCACCCCTACCCCCCCATTCCTTACAGGGAGACACAGTCTAGTGCAGGGGTCCCCAACGCCGTGCCCGCCATGGCGCCCGCGGGGGCATCTAAATGCACCCGCATCCTGGCCGGTGGTTGAGCATCCGCTGAAATGCAGCCGAAATGTCGCCAAATTTCTGCAGCATTTCAGAGTCGCTGCCTCTCGATGACGCCGCTTGCCGCTGACAAGCGGCGTCATCGAGAGGCATCACCGCCGAAATGCCGCAGAAATTCGGCGGCATTTCGGTGGATGCTCCGCCGCTGCCATGGTCCTTTGTCTGGCTCCCATCAGACAAAAAGGTTGAGGACCATTGCTCTAGTGGTCTAAGCACAGGACTGGGAGCCAGAAACAATTTAGCTTTAATCCTGTCTCAGACAGTGCCATCTCCTCTCCCCTGTGATGTTGGGCAAAGTCACTTGACCTCTTAGTGCCTTGGTTACTCCAGATATAAAATAGGGACCTTAATCATACCCCACCTCCTTGAGGGGCTGTGAAATATAAGTAAACTGTTTTGGTGATTTGTAGAGCTACAAATCCTGGACATTATTATTCCGCTGGATGAATCCTTCTGACCCACAAGTCTGGTTTAATGGTAATACAGCACCACAGGAGTGCCTGCCACTTTACAGACAAATTACCTTTTCCCATAGAGTTTACAATGTAATTTACCCAGGACATAGGGAGAGACGACATGAAATAGTGGAAAAGGCAAGTTTAACGCTCTGACTTTCCTATGGTGGTAATAATTCATATTGTTATTTTAATATGTAGCATGTTTTGTGCATATGCGTTTTATCTTCACTCTGATTTTATTTTTTTAGTTTTGTTTTATTCCTCATTTTAAATGTAATTTTATTATCATCAATTGGCAGTGGAGTGGGGTCATGGTGCACAAGATCAGAGCAGGTTATTCCAGGCATAGAGGGGCTGCATTACTTCCTTCCCATGGGGGCTCAATTCCAGACCATTCACTCTGTTCCTTGCTGAACCCAAACCAAAGCTTGGCTCCAAGAATGCAGAGAAACAGCAGACTCTAGGATCAGTGAAAAGGAGACAGAGCAGAGTGACAGATAAGCCATGGTAAAGAGACTCCCCCAGCAGCTGCACAAATTGGGGAAAAGACTGACTCGTGGCTTGCTGCATTTACCCTTGGCCAGAAATTATGTTGCTCAACATTGCATCTGGAATTGCTGAGAAACGAGCAGGGCCACCACGCTGTTGTATCTGTGCACTGTGTACCTGGCTAACATCAAAAAGCTGTATATGCTGTCAGGGCAGCAACATGGGCCAACCTTATTTTAAACTGTGGTTTAGTTTTAAAGTAGGACGCATTACTTGCCTATTAAGGAGAGCCGCAGTTTTTTCAAATTTCAGGTTACAACTGTGCAACATACTCTATTTAAATTAAAACTACATATAAATATATTCTATGTTAATTTAAGCCTCCTGAGCATGTTTACCATAGAAAAGCTGTTCTAGAGTCCTATATACTGTACTACTTTGAGTGCAACAAGCTAATTATAAGTTGACATCATATTGCTAAAAAACAAAATGCATGTTTGTTTCTTCTGCACTTCGTGAGTTTTGCAACCTAGTTTGCGGAACTTATGAACGCTGAGCCCACTGGGCTGGGGACTTACTGGATAGAAACTATGTACTAAAGAGGACAGTTTAAAAAGGGTGAATCATGCAAGACTCCTGGCACTGCCAGCAGAATGTTTGTGCCTTCTGAATGTTCTTTTTTCACTGAACAATATAGTCACTGGAAAAATCTTACTTTTAGCAGCACAAGAAATAAAATAGCAATAGTAATAAACGAATGTAAGGCAGAAAAGAGGAATCCAGGACTTTCCAGTGTTGGTGTGTGGGAGAATTCCCTTTGCTTCCTCACTGCTTTGGATCATTATTTCCATACAAGGAAAAACATGGGGAAAGTACAAAGTCTCAGGACTAACTTCCCTGAAGGGTAACTGCTGCCTGAGTTGGGATTTTTAGTGAGTGACAATAATGTTTCTGTGAATTAGAACATTTAAGTCTTTTTCTCAAGGCCCTTCACTGTGGTAGTTCTCTCCTGCAACCATTTTAGTTATTATTTCTATTGCAGTAGTGCGCATACACATACACTCCTCATGAGCTTGCCCTCTTAAGGAGATATCATTTAATATTTGTATTACAGCAGCACCCAGAAGTCCCAGTCAGGATCAGGGCCTGTTGTACTGAGTGCTGTGTAAACATATCTGAAAACACAGTCCTTGCCCCAAAGAGTTTATAGTTGTGAAGCAATAGGTAATGTAAGAAAGGGAAGGAAATGGGGATGAGGGTATACAATCAAATGTCATGTGGCTATTCAGGTTTCTTGTGCAAAGCAGTGCTTCAGCAATTTAAATGAAAGAAAGAAAATAGATCTTTTTTACTGTTTAGTTTGACCTTTCATGCCTGTATTCAGAGTTTAGCAATGCTCTGGCTTTTGGCAATAAGAGGAGGTCATTAGATATTGACATGAGACGAGAACTGACGTACTACTGCTCTACAATGAGCTGTGCAAGCAATTCTTCCAACTCAAGACAAACCTCGAATCCATGGGGGTGGGGGAGTTATTTGCACTTAATTGCCCCTTTACACTGCTGGGCTTATCCTGATCTGGGCAAACACGGGCACAGTGGGGGACTCTGTTAGGATAGGAAGCCTCCATAAATTCTCCTTCCTGTTCCAGAGGAGTAGGACAGATATAAGAATTATATCCTAATCTCTTGCTTAAGCATCAGAATGAAGAAATATAAGAGCAATGGCAGGAGGGGTCCCCTGCAAGCAGCTCACCAGGTGAGGTGAGCTGGGGGAGGGGGCAGGGTTTTTCACAGGAATCTGCATCAGAAGCATCTCTGTAAAGGTCTCCAATTTAATCTTTTCCCAGCTGTTCACAAAAACGGTGCCAGGGCCTATCCTCTGTCCTGGTAACATGCCAGATGCCAGTTCCATAAATGTACACAGGACTTGACAAAAAAATGTGCCCAGACACACAATTACAATACACTAGACCACAGCTCATCTGCAGAAAGCCCTGGTGGCATTCTAGCTAAAAAGTTCAATGTGGAAGGTTTTAAGAAAGTTTGGAACACAGGCAGGGAAGAGGCTAGCCCAGGCACTAGCTTTTATTTTGTTTCAGCTTTTATTTGGTCCCATACTTTTAAGATGCATCTTCTGAGTTTGAATTAGATATGCTGTTTCAGAAGAAACATCACGCAGACCCTGGGAGGCAAGTCTCTTTGCAACAGACTGGCAGGGCAAACATTTTTTTTAACTCTCCACTACTTTTGGATGCCTCAGTGTATGGGCACCTAGTTTGTGACACCGTGGGCCTGATCTTCATAAGTGCTTGCAAGCACATGCAAGCTCCCATTGTGGGTGCTCATCCCTTCATAAAATTAGGCCAGAAGGGTCTCACGATGGGGACACAACAAATGAGGCACCTAAAATCAAAGATCACTTTTGAAAATTTGGCTCAAGTATCCAGCAAAATCTGTGTCCAGTTTCCACACCAAAGCTTTGAATTAGCAACAAGGAGCAGTATTCACGGGCTACCGTGAAGGGGTGCCTTACGAGCTGGCTGCTGTAGTCCTGCCCAGCACAATCTACTACATTGAAATTCACAGTGAATGGACATGCAAATCAGATGTACTCGGCCAGGCCTTCAGTTACATGGATGCAACTCCCATATTCTTTAAGGGTGGCTGATGTGCAGAAGTGTGGGCAGACACGAGTACACTGTATCCAGAAATATTGGAAAGCCAATTGCTGCTTGGTTATTTAAGCAAAGGGATTTCCCCATTTTCACAATAAGAGAGTTTGGAACAACTTGAAAGCTCATGGCCTTACTGTTTTTTTGGTGGCTCTATGAGCTGGTCAATGTTTGAGCCAGGGGGCGCCATCCAGTTGGAGGGCAGTTGAATTCGGTAGAGCCTTTCCTTCCATGAGGAGGAAGAGAATTAAAGTAGATTGAAACACCACTGAACTACTTCACTGCCTAGGCTGTGCTTCTCCAGGAGATGTATGGTGTATTGGAGACACTGCATTCCTCTAATGACCTAGGTCATAATGTGTGAAACCAGATTCAAGACCTTGATGCTCTAGGGTAGAGAAGTGTGGTTCACTGGTTGGAGCCAGACCCTGTTCTGTGCTGTGAATTGTTAGAGGGAGCTAGCTGAGGGCTACAATGATAGAGAACTGTGCTGCACTAAACGGAGCACACATAGACTTTGACACTCTTGGGAACTGAAGAATTTGCTTCTTAGATTGAAGGGTATGTTGAACTGGTTGTTCATAACAGACTTCACTGCAGCTATGGGAACCAGATCCCAGTAGCTTTGCATCAGGCTTTCTTTGCACTGTGACTTAAAAATTAACACAAGTCTTTCCTGTAATTACTCATTGTCACTACTTTATTAACAATAGATTTAAAATCTGAAATAACAGACTAGTATTTTGCAAGCAGTATTACTTCTCATTCTCTACAAGAAAAAAATTTGCATAAATAATTTACATGAGAAAATAAATATGTAACTTACTCTTTGAAACAATAGCTTTCACATTTAGATTCTGGTTCCACTTAAAATAGTTGCAAAATCTACCAAAGTTTTAAACTCACATCTTAGAAGATTTTTACGTGAACGCTACACAGAAAATAAGAACAGCAAGGAATTATTTTCCATCCAAATTTTGGATTATGTGATACTACGGTTTGCAGTCCTAAAGCACATGTACAGCATTGAACATTAACTTTCCAATAATACCCCTTAATATAAAAACACAAACATGTGTGAATGGTGTGAAGCTATTTAAAAGGAAAGACACTGTCAAACTGAACTGCACATAGCCAAGGCTTCTCAGAAGGAGTTCACTGGTTTTCAAATTAGTATAGGCTCACGCTAATATGGAACCAGCACCTTACCGTCAGAACCTGCCATGCCCAGTCCAGCAAAACAGAGCGTAGGGTCAGATGATCCAAGCTTTGCAGAACAGAGAACATAAGAAGCTGACATCTCAGCTTTGATGCTAAAATTAATTTGCTTTTGGAGGAGTAAGGCAAATACTCAGTATCCTTCCTATTGGCCCTCACTGTAAATTACTCAGCTGTGTTAGAAGTAGTTTGAAAAACTCTAGGAAAAATATGTATGGCCCTCCATATATCTGTTTAAAAGATTAATATCATAGAGTTATGGGGTTTGGGAGGGGCCTCCATGTGGCCATCTGCCTCACTCTCCAGCCACTGAGCAGGATTGGTTTCACTATCCCAGTCATTTCTGATGGTGTCAAATCTCAACCTTAAATCTATTGAGGCTTGTACTTTAAGAGTAAAGATATGGAATGGCTCAGACTCACATTTATACTTGCTTTGGGATCACAAATTTCATGTTTGACTCATGTTTCTCCTCATTTAAGGAAATTACTTGGGCATGCAGAAATCTGGCAGGACTTTATTCTCTTTCACTAAAACATTTGAATTTCCTTAATCTTCTAAAAGCAGCAAAGAATCCTGTGGCACCTTATAGACTAACAGACGTTTTGGTCTATAAGGTGCCACAGGATTCTTTGCTGCTTTTACAGATCCAGACTAACACGGCTACCCTCTGATACTTAATCTTCTGTTGCTACTTCCTAAAACTCAGTCAAAGCTTTCTGACTCTTCTCCTGTTGTTTCTCTACTCTCGTTCTTATCCTGCCTGAAACGGTTTTGAGAGGGCTTTCAGGGCTCTGTTCAGACAAAGTAAGGATAATGACATCTTGCAAAGTGTAATATATGGAACAGTCACCATGATACCTTTGCTTCCTCTGCCTTCCTTAGTGTGCACACCACAAAACCCCATACAAATTCCCAGGCTAACTCTCCTTTCAGATTGAATTTAGGTGCTGCTCCCACCAGCTCAATTTCTCTCTTTCATCAGACCACAGCTGTTAGAATCTGATGGGTTTTGACTATGCGAGCCCTTGACCTAGTGTTGCAGGAGGAATGGGTTTCCACTGCATTCAGAACCTTACTCTGTGGCCTGTCTGTCTCTGCCATTTGATGAAATGCAAAATATCCAGAGCTGTTGGGTTGTACCTCTCAGAAGGAACTTTCTAATAGGCATTTTCTAGTTCAGGCTGGTTGGATTTGCTACCCCTTGCTCTGGAGAGACGAGGCTTCTTGTTCTTCTGAGGCCTGATGGTTTCCTTCCCGAAGTCCTTCAGCTCAGACTGGTTGTGGTAGCGAGTGTAGCGCTTGCATTTACATGCGGTGACAGCTCGGATTTTGTAAGTCCGAGTCTCTTCCTGGGGGCAGGCCAGCTGGATGCGCTGAGTGCGAGCGTGTGCGGGAATGCAGCGGTAATCCAGGGCATTCTGGCGCCACCACTTTCCTCTGCCAATAGAGTTAGGGAGGAGGTGGGAGGGGAAACACTGGCCTGAGCAGACCAGCTCCTTTATGGGCTTGAAGCTGCGGCAGGGCCCATCAATGACATACCGTGTGTAGCGCAGCTCTCTGCAGCTGAAATCTGAGGCATCTGCAAAGAAAAAACAAACTAGTTACAGGCATCTCCATCCCTTCTTGTTCATCGTGCCTCTAGCCTCATGCTGCAGCTGAAATCCAGCTCCGGGACCTTTAAACCAGCACATTTTTATCCAACATTGTACTAATAAAGCCCCCAAAGAGATGGTTGGAGTCGATCGAGCATCACCTGGAAATTTCAGGTAAAGTTCTCTCCTACACAGGAAGCTGCACACCAGGCAGGAGAAAGGCTGGTATTGGCATAAATAGCATCTGTTTATCATTCAGAAATTGAACAATAAGAGCTGGCTCTGCACCAAACCCTGCATCCAAACACCCCATTACTACAGTGGATATTGCAGCTCAGTATTTGTATAAACAAGAGATTAAAACCTGCAGAGCAGGTAGGAAAAAGGCGTATCAGGTGCTATATGGGAAAACACTTGCGCTAAAAAGGCAGCAAAGGGGATGTGCAGGAAGCTGAGGCAGGAATCAGAACAGGCCTAAGCATTGACCTCTCAGGGCAGAAATAAAGACGTTTAAGGGTTAAATTTTGCTAATTTCCACCTGCGTGATTCTGGAGTAACACCACTGGAGTCACTGGGGGTGAGCTGCAGGAGGGCAATAGAGGACCAGCAAACTCAGATTCTGATCCTTCATGACACCTGTGGGCTAAAAACCTTCTCTCATTTATATTAGTTTAACTCCATTGATCTCAGTTACTCACTTTAGATTTAAACTGGAGTAAGCAAGAGCAAAACCTGGTCCAAAGTTTCGATGAAAATAAAAATAAAAATTCTTATAGCCAAATTCTGCCTGCACGTCTGCCACTCCACCCTTACTTAGCCGGCCTGCACAGGCGTGAACAAGTGCAGACTTTGTCCCCTCTATTTTCTGTAAAGGGCCATGGATCCCTGCAAAGGTTTCTGCCCAGCATCAGACATGTTACAGGTCTCCTTGTTCTGATCTCCAGAGTCCCTTGTAGTGTCACATGACTAATAACAAGAACAATAAGGAAACTAGCAGATGGGAACTGTGACTAAGGATGGAGTTCCCACCTCTCGGAGAACCCATTAATTCACCACTTATTTGGCATTCCTGACCTCCCACTCTCTGTTCTAATCCCACATTATCCATGTCATTTCCTTCGATCAGACAGAGGCATCTTCTGCCAAATTAGAAACCTTACCAGGCTTTTGCTTGTGCTTTAATAGATTGCCAGAGGCAAGGGACACAGTAGAAAATATGAGATTTTCACTCTAAGGATTTAGAAAAGCTCCTTTCATAGGCAAATAACTTTCCAGTTAAATAATTGATGCTGCAGATGCATTTATCATTAGAACGGGGAAAAGCACTTTCTCCACGAGGGTTTCTTTCTGTCTTTGTTCAACCAATGAGCTTAGCTACATGTTTGGAATGTATGCAGATTGATTGTGAAGACTGTTTAGCAAATAAGGGCTTGAACTTCATCTATCTGAACACACTTTATTCCTCTAGCCTAAGCAAAAGAAATACATGGAGCACAAAGGAGAATTTAATTGTGACAAAAACCTACAAAGGTGGAAAACCAAAGAGAAGGCAGTTGTCATTCCTTCTCCTTGCTGTGAAAAAGGCACATCTCTGCTAAGGCCACCAAAGGAGACTAGTAGCTTTAATTCTGAATTCCTCAGTGGTGTAATGTTTTTTAGACTCACGTTTCTCTCAGTGAATTTTTAAGGATTTCCCCCTATGCTACAGAACCAGCATTTTTTTTTAACCCAGCAGAGATCTGCTTTCTGGATATACTGTATGTCTATTCATTCAGACTTAGGCCCCCAACCCTGTAAACACTTTGCACAAGCTTAACTTTAAACACACGAGTAGTCAGGAGGGGGCTAGAGTCATGCAAATATAGATTTTGCAGCTTCATATTTTAGCAATTCTAAAGAAAGCATTTACCAGATTAAACATTTTTTGGTCTAGTATTGTAGTTAATATGCTGATACTGAGACCCTGTATGATTTAGTGAGACAGGTTAATCAGATATTTTATACTCACACATTTCCTGAGCATTTAAGAAATTGAGTTTTGACTCAGGTAGTCTTAATGTTTAGACTCTGGCCTTTATGCCAGCTCAGCAGTGGGGCACATACATACTGCTATATTAGACACCTTAGCACATGCCTCAGACATGTGCTGCTTCTGTCGACACACATCCTTCTGTGTTACATGCACGCTGACCCCACATGATGCCATATCGGCGCTAGTCTCAGGTAGCCTCATTTCTGGTAGGGACAACATCTGTTGCACTGTGGCTCTGATTACTTCCCCTACCCTACTCCACTAAAGACACTGATGCAGGTATACAAGTGCATGGCATTCCTCGAGAGAACCCCAAGTCTCTTTGAGGGGTCATAAATTAAAATCCCCCCCTCAGAGTCTTAAGTGTTCCTATAAGTGGCAGAGAGGCAGACTGCACAATTCTAAGGTAGTAAGAGACACTTCCAAAAGTCAAACTTTCTTCCCAACAGCAAGACAAATTCATCCCTTGAAGATATTGGATCTGCTAAGTGGTCTGCTGCTAGGGAGGGCAGCCAAAGCTAGGCCTGGGCAGGAGCATTCCATGGGACTGTGGCCGGGAGGGGCTGGGAGGAGGGAATTGTGCCCTGTCATGATGCTGGGATGTTATTAAAGCCTTTGAATTTGACCCCCACTCAGAAAAAGAAAAGGGGTGCTTGTGTTTTTAAAAATATTTTTCAGGCCTCATGTTTGTGATAAGTTTGGGGATCTCAGTCTAGTTTCCGAACCAGCACATATCACCATCCCAGAGAACCCTCAGAGACAGCATGATTTAGTCCCCTTCCTGATAGCCTCAGCACAGAGGCCAGGGACTGAATGGACCCTGACTGGAGACTTAATTCCTTTCTCACCTTTAATCTCCCCTAGAGGAGGAGTCCTTCAAAGTGAGGCACAGTGGGTGTGGGAAGTCTGCCCTCCAGCTGCTCTGGGACGAAACACATTTCAGTCTGCAGGGATCAATCTGGCACCTTTTGCCAGCGTGGAATTCACTTTTAAATTCCTTTTTTCTTGGCAGTGCCGGTGGCAACTCCCCTGACCATTCTCTTCCCCTTCCCCAGCCCAAACGCTTGCATTTCTGAGCCATCGGTGCTGTCGGATCCTTAGCCAAATGCCCTGGTACCATGCTGAGCTCCTTTCGGGAGGCCTCCTGATGTTGTTGGTTCTATTTAAAGTACCAGTCCAAGTTGCCAATCTACAGAACAGAGAGCCCCCGGAAGAATAAATGCTCCTCCCACTGATCACATTCAGTTGTGGATTAACTCTGTGAAAGCTTTAAATGGCTAATAACAGGGTTATGTTGCCTACTGGAGTCTGCCCATGAGACACTAAGAGCAGCATCTTTCTCTAGCACAGTTCAGTGCAATCAAACATCTGAGCTAACAACCATCATTGGAGTGTTCCTCTAAGAATATTTAACAATGCTCTCATTATCACCTCCTTCCCCAGCCCTTGTCCTGTTCTGTTCTCAAAGGAAGACGGGCTCCCCCAGATACCTGCTCACTGTGTTTACCGCATGAGGACAGCAGTAAATCATGTCAGTCAATAATATTACTGGGTGGTCTTGCTATGGTAAAAATATCTTTTGCCCAGGCCAATTCAGTGTCGCACATTGCAGCTGCTCTGATTATAGCTCCTTAGCTATTTAGATGGATTTATTTCTGATCATTTTACAGTGCTAAACTCCACCTGCAATTGTAAAAAAGCCACTATAACTTCTGTAACAGAACATACATTGAGATACTACTATGCAGTGAGCCACATAAGTACCAATAGATAATTAAGTAGATGTGAAACTGTTAGATCTAGATAGCATCTTATTTCCCTGATGGATAATAACCACTATTACTTGTCTCTGTTTAAGAACAGACATGGCAAACACTGGGAAGGGTAAACAGGAGACTGACTTTGTTATCACTACAGCATTAGCTCTACAGCACTTTATCAAGGGTTAGTTCATCACTGTATGCTCATGCGCGGTAACAGAAAACCCCACAGGAAGTTGTTAGGTTCTGAGGCTGTAATATAACATTTATTTTTCTTACCATTTGGTTCCAGAGACGGCTGTGGCTGTCTTCCCCCGTGTTTTGCCTGGTTCATTGTGTTGTTGTTGCTGTTAGTTTGCTCCACTGGTGTTTCTGTATTTTCAGGGATCTCAGGGATGATTTCTGTAGCATCATTTTTAAACACTTGCCACGCTTCTACTGAGTGTACAGCAATTTGGATTAGGACACAGATAGAGCACACAGTCCAAGAGATCTGCATAGTGGCAGCCCAGAGATTAACCTTTCAGCACTCTCACAGTCTCAAATCCCAGGCAAAAGCAAATTATTCTCCTTTTTTAAATCCCTCTTAGAACTAAGCAGCCAATGACTTCACAAAGTGGGAAGGGCCAGACAACTCATTCATCCCAGATCTGTCTCTGTGACATGGGGAGGTGGGGTGGTTTCTCCAAAACATTCTACAACTTTTATCCACACACTTAAAAACTTGTCCCTTGCTTCATTCTTCTGCCAGGCACCAATGTTGACTGATAGCCTTATCTGCAGGGAGACTCATCAGTCTGCAGCTCATCCCAGGCCGAACAAATATTTTCACAATTAAAAAATGCTTCTCCTTCCATGCTTGTTTCTTTGGCTCCTGGTTTTCCCACCATTTTAAGATGAGGTTTCCTAATAACTTCTTCTAGAATAGTGTGACTGTGCTTTTTCTATTTTTTAAGCTATACAAGAAATAAACATCAGGGAGAAGGAGTCAGATGCTACACACTGTGCAGCTTGATGGGATGTTTCGCTCTTATCGCATTTGCCTTTGGGTTGACTGCATATTTTTAGACACACTGCCCTTTGTTACTGGCACTTATCACCATGAGAAAGTTGCTGACTTTTAGATACAAGAGTGTGGGTAAACTGTTGTTTAAAAGCCATGGTTGCTCTGTGTATAAGAGATGATGAATGATCTTCTGGTTAAGGCACAGGACTGAGACGCAGGACAACTGTGTTCAAACCCCAGCTCTGATACAGATTTCTTGTGTGATGTTACGTGAGTCACATCATCTCTATGCCTCAGTTCTCCATCTGCAAGCTGCGGACAATCATACTTCCCTATTGTATGGGGTGATGTAAGGAGACACATGTTAATGTTTGAGAGGTGCTTAGCTACAGTAATGAGGCACCGTGAGCATTTAGAAAGAGCTGTTTGCTTCAAGAGGGCAGCTGTGTGGGGAAGCCTAGTTGTGTTGCATACTGCACTGTTTGTTCCAGAATTTGTTCCCGAACCAACTCAGCCTTATGAAACTATTTCATTTATAACAGATGCAAAGGGTATAACTGAACTCCAGAGTGTCAACAGCAACCTCCATTATCCAACTGCATTACCTTTTGTCCTACCTACCCAACAGCCAAAACAGGTGGGTCTGTCTGTCTCTCCCTACCTACTTAGGACTCATCACTTAGGACTTGAATTCCATTCTGACAGTCCTACCAGCTTAACAAGGAAAACAGGTGTTGCTGAAGTTAATACATCAAATATTTGGGACAAATTCATCCCTGGTGTAACCTCACTGAAAAGAGTGGAATCATGACAGGATGAACTGGAAAGGACACACACGTATGTACGTGTATAGGTCAGGTTTCACCGTGGTAATAAGGTGGATGAGTTTTAAACAATGTGCCCCTGGTACATGATGGTCCATTTCTGATTCAGTGGCACCTGCCATATATTGTGGAAATATCTCTTTAGTCTCTTTTTCACCCAAAGTTATGCAGTTTTACAAGTCTCACTCAGAGAATCCTCCCTTCTCAAATATCCCTTTGAGAATCTAAGAGCAGTAGTTTCTGATGTTGCATGTAATCACTCTTCCTTAATATTTCCTTCCCCTTTCCACCACTACCCTGTTTCCCTTCTGTTTATGTGGACGGATGCCACATAGTTTTCCTTGTTTTCTTCATGCGTGAAGCTTTTTGTGCAGAGTTTATCAGAAAACCATTCATTGATAAGAAGTGTCGCCAACCAATTCTATTTGAATTGTTGCATAAACATTCCTGCACTGTTGTTTCCTTTCCCTCTATAAACACACAATCTGCTCTGATTCACTTTCATTAATAACTTCCTCTAATATTCAAAGCAATGACTGCTAAACCCTGAGATTCACATCCTCTCCAAGCACTGAGCCATTTCAAAGGTCGGTGTTTTTCCAGAAACCATTTTCCCTCAGGATAATGCAGGTTGTAGATGTGCAGGTGCAGATGGATTCTGCACAACAGACAAATTGGCTACAACTTACTTTATGCAGCCGACGAAGTGGGATATTCATCCATAAAAGCTCATGCTCCAATAAGTCTGTTAGTCTATAAGGTGCCACAGGACTCTTTGCTGCTTTTACAGATCCAAACTAACACGGCTACCCCTCTGATAACTTACTTTAGACATCATAATACCTCCCATTTGTATAGCCCATTTTGTTCTGAAGGATCCCAAAGCACTGCAGATACACTGTGTGATGAGTTACTTCACCTACCAGCACTAGACTGGAATGTTGCAAAAGAATTAGGTAAATGCATGGAGGATAGGTGCATCGATGGCTATTAGCCAAGTTGACCAAGGACACAACCCCATGCTCCAGGAGTCCCTAAACCACTGACTGCCAGAAACTGTGATTGGAGGACAGGAGATGAATAACTCAATAAATTACTCTGTTCTGATCATTCCCTCTGAAGCATCTGGCACCAGCCACTGTCTGAAGACAGGATACTGGGCTAGATGGATCATTGGTCTGACCCAGTCTGACAATTTTCATGTTTGAGTGCACTGCCCAACCATGTTACACACTAGATTAGACTTGTAGGAAAGACAGTTCCTGTATCCAGGAACATTTTACATAACTATGGGGCCATGGCAAGATACATTCTACATAAGAGCCTACTCTTGCCAAAAGAACCATGTGATTTGTGATTGATCCATGCAAGAGCAAAACTTTGGCTTCATATTTCATCTGAAAATTGCCACCTTCAGCAGCAAAGCACCCTATAGCACCAGCCTGGGACACTAATTCAGTATCGACTTAGAGGAAAGAGTGCCACTTAGTTAATTCCCAGTCATACTTTCAGCAGTCCCCAGGACGTCTCTGACCCGAGTACTAACCCAGTCCACCTATACTTGGTTTGGGCGCTCTGATTGGATCACAGTCATGGCAGCATGCACAGAAGATGGATGGACTGGGCAGGAACTGTGCAGAGCACCAAAAAGAGTTAATACTGCTAACCACAGAGGAGTTTCCACTCACTCACCACTCTATTTAACTGTCTCCAGAATTGCACATTTCTATATAGTGAGGTTGCCTGCCTGATAGCGTGTAGCATGGCAAAGTGTCTGCACAGAGAATATTTCACAGGATGGTACTGCCATTGTCAGATCTTTAGTACAAACATCATATTTAAGGAACCTACTCTTAGGGATGCACAAAGCACAAAACTTTCTTCTCTCATATGTGTGTAATTGAAGGAAGAAATATGTTTAAATGTGTTGTGCTAACGTTTACCTGTGTTGCTTGTTGGCGTCTTGGGATGAACAATGCAAAAATTGGGACACCCAAAATCGGAGACCACACTTGAAAACTTTGGCTTAAACAACTTGCCCAAGGGCTCAGCATCTGTGGATGAGGCAGGAAAAGAGCCTAAATCCCAGTCTTGAGTCTAGTGCCTTAACTACAAGCAAACCTACCTCTTTTGGCAGCCCCTTAGCTCAGTCCATTCACATCATCTTGCTTCTGCAGTGAGTGAAACAGGTGTGCTCTGGGTTCCAGCCTCATCCACTGTTCATCCTGCACACCAAATGAAGCAGGGTGGCTCTCCGAAAAAGCCAGGCTGTGATTCTGCCTGTCAGTAGACTGGATCATAATGCATACATACTAAAGGGCAGTATTCATTATACAAGAGAACCATCTTCAGCACTACAACTCTACCCTGCGAGCTGAAAGAGCAGTCCTGCTAGCTCAGCCATATGGGGATATGTGTGCTGGTATGAACATACTGGCATTCCATTCTCTGAGTTTCTGGGTTCTGCTGTCTAGACCTACCACCACATTCGCTGTTACCCTAAGGTCCCTGATGCTATTGTCTAGAGGCCCAGTGCTGCATTATGCAGGCACACACATGTAAAAATAGCTTCAGAAGCAAGCCTGTCATGTGAAACATCTGGTGCTTAGTGGAACCGTTGGAGCGGAAGAAATACCTGGGCGAGGGCAGGCATTCTGGCCTGTGAGCTATGTATGTGTTTGTGCTCTGCAGTGAATTATGGCTCACAATTTACAAGCTGTCCAGGCTTTCAATTCCACAGAAGATGAAGTGGCAGAATTTCCCTGCTTCTTGAACTGCTCTTTGCACCTCTGTGGATGCTGCTAAACCAACCCTGCTGGTGCAGCTTTTATTTCTGGTTCATAAAGCTTCTGCTCAATTGCAATGTGTTGCCTTTTGAATACATCAGGCTGCACTCAATGACTTGCACTTATATTTTCAAAACATCTCAGCAGAAGGGAGGGGCTGTAGGTAGAAGATTAGAGTGATCAGCTGTCCTGATTTTATAGGGACAGGCCCAGTATTTGTGGCTTTGTCTTATTTAGGCATCTATTACCCCTCATCTCCATCCTGATTTTTCACACTTGCTGTCTGGTCACCCTAAAGGAGAGACTCCCTAGCTTCCTATTAGGACATCTCTGCCCCTTCTCTTTAATTAATATCTCAGTTCAGACACTGGGCCTTTCACTCCAGCAACCACAAGAGAGTCATGCTACATAGCACCCATTAGAAAAACTCCAGATTTCCGCTGTAGGAGCCCCTCTGAATGCTGCATGACAGGAACAGTCTAGAGGCGATCAGGGCAGGCATCACTGTGAGTGTGATGGTAACTTTGAGGTGGGGAGTGTCCCACCTCATAGAATGTTCAGCACAACAAAGGAACCTCAGATTATGTCAATAGTCACAGGTCCTGGAACCAAGACTAGCTTTAAAAAGAGGCTTTAAAAATGTGTTCATTAATGTATAGGATTGGAAGCATCACTGGGCAAGCATGTCAAACTAGCTTGTCTTCATAGCAGGGTAAGATATAACAGATTCATACAACAGCATCATCTGGTGACAAGGGATGGAATTATGGTGCCACCCGGTGAAGAATGATAGGGATATAGCACCATCTGGTGGGAGTTGCAGGGCTAGCTCCCACAGAGTAATGGGATTACAAACAAATTCTTAACTCAAATACCTGACGAACATCCTGTACCTATGGGCTTATTGTCAAAGGGAATGAACGGGTGAGTGTTGGAAAGAATAAGCACTTGAGTCAATTGCTGCTCATTCAAGAATTATAGCTAAATAAAATCTAACAATTTACAGGCAATACAGAGTTTATTTTCCTGAACAGGGATTGGGTGAGGAACAGTGTGCGTGAGTGTATCTATATTGTGTATCAATTAAATAGCCTTCCTCTGCAGCATGGGGCATGGGTCACGGGTCACTTGCTGGAGGATTCTCTGCAGCTTGAGGTCTTCAAACCACAATCTGAGGACTTCAATAACTCAGACATAGGTTAGGGGTTTGTTACACAGATGGGTATAATCCGCTCATCTACCAGTGCATGGGCATCTTCAGTGGTTCTGGTACCCAAACCAGATGGGGAAATATGCTTTTGCGTGGACTACCGTAAGCTAAATGCGGTAACTCGTCCGGACAACTATCCAATGCCCCGCACCGATGAGCTATTGGAAAAGTTGGGACGGGCCCAGTTCATCTCTACAATAGACTTAACCAAGGGGTACTGGCAAGTACCGCTAGATGAACCTGCCGAGGAGAGGTCAGCATTCGTCACCCATGCGGGGGTGTATGAATTTAATGTCCTTCCTTTCAGCCTTCGAAATGCACCCGCCACCTTCCAGAGGCTGGTTAATGGTCTACTAAAAGAACTGGGAGATTATGCAGTTGCCTACCTCCATGATGTGGCCATTTTTTCGGACTCCTGGCCCGAACACCTACTACACCTGGAAAAGGTCTTTGAGCGCATCAGGCAGGCCGGACTAACTGTTAAGGCCAAAAAGTGTCAAATAGGCCAAAACAGAGTGACTTACCTGGGGCACCAGGTGGGTCGAGGAACCATAAACCCCCTACAGGCCAAGGTGGATGCTATCCAAAAGTGGCCTGTCCCAAGGTCAAAGAAACAGGTCCAATCCTTCTTAGGCTTGGCCGGGTACTACAGGCGATTTGTACCACACTACAGCCAAATCGCTGCCCCACTGACCGACATCACCAAAAAGACCCAGCCAAATGCAGTTAACTGAACTGATGAGTGTCAAAAGGTCTTTACCCAGCTTAAGGCGACGCTCATGTCTGACCCTGTACTCAGGGCCCCGGACTTTGACAAGCCATTCCTAGTAACCACGGATGCATCTGAGTGTGGTATAGGAGCAGTTCTCATGCAGAAAGCAACAGATCACAACTTCCATCCTGTCGTGTTTCTCAGCAAGAAACTGTCTGAGAGGAAAACTCACTGGTCAGTCAGTAAAAAGGAATGCTACGCCATTGTGTACGCCCTGGAAAAGCTACGCCCATATGTTTGGGGACGGCGGTTCCAGCTACAAACTGACCATGCTGCACTAAAGTGGCTTCATACTGCCCAGGGGAACAAGAAGAAACTTCTTCATTGCAGTTTAGCTCTCCAAGATTTTGATTTTGAAATTCAGCACATCTCAGGAGCTTCTAACAAAGTAGCTTATGCACTCTCCCATGAGTTTCCCAGAATTCAGTAGTTAAAAAGTGTTCTTAAAATGTAGACGTCTGTTAGTTATATACTTAGTGGTATATGTAAAGGTGCATGTGTTGTATTAATCTGTTTATTTTAAAGTTCTAAAAGGAAATTGCAGCCAGTGAGCTTCCCCACTGTCTGCAATTTGGGGGGCGTGTCATAAACAGATGGCTAAGAGTTAATGTCTCTTTCACCTGGAAAAAAAAGTAACCTGAAGCACCTGACCAGAGGACCAATCAGGAAACCGGATTTTTTCAACTCTGGGTGAAGGAAAGTTTGTGTCTAAGTTCTTTGTCTGTTTGCCTGCCTATCTCTCAGCTTTGAGAAGTGATTTCTGTTTCCTGCTTTTTAATCTTCTGTTTCCAAGTTGTGAGTACAAAGATCATAAAAACAATAAGGGTTATTGTTTTTCTTTTGTATTTACATTTTTATAGTTGCTGGAGTGCTTTAATTTGTATTCTTTTTAAATAAGGCTGTTTATTCATATTTCTGTTAAGCAATTGACCTTGTATTTGTCACCTTAATACAGAGAGACCATTTGTATGTACTTTTCTTTCTTTTTTATATAAAGTTTTATTTTAAGACCTGTTGGAGTTTTTCTTTAGTGAGGAACTCCAGAGAAAGTGAGTCTGTACTCACCAGGGAATTGGTGGGAGGAAGAAGTCAGGGGGACATCTGTGTGGGTTAGATGTACTAGCCTGACTTTGCATACCCTCTAGGTGAAGAGGGAAGTAATTCTGTTTTCCAGGACTGGGGAACGGGGAGGGTGGAGACCCTCTGTTTAGACTCACGGAGTTTGCTTCTGTGTATCTCTCCAGGAACACCTGGAGGGGGGAGGAGAAGGGAAAAGGTTTATTTCCCTTTGTTGTGAGACTCAAGGGATTTGGGTCTGGGGGTCCCCAGGGAAGGTTTTTGGGGGGACCAGAGTGCCCCAAAACACTCTAATTTTTTGGGTGGTGGCAGCAGTACCAGGTCCAAGCTCGTAACTAAGCTTGGAGGTTTTCATGCTAACCCCCATATTTTGGACGCTAAGGTCCAAATCTGGGACTAGGTTTTGACACACGGGTCACTTGCTGGAGGATTCTCTGCAGCTTGAGGTCTTCAAACCACAATCTGAGGACTTCAATAACTCAGACATAGGTTAGGGGTTTGTTACAGGAGTGGGTGGGTGAGATTCTGTGGCCTGCATTGTACAGGAGGTCAGACTAGATGAGCATAATGGTCCCTTCTGACCTTAAAGTCTATGAGAGCTGCTGCATTTAAAACTAAAATTAGAACAGATATATTGGTGTAACCACTGTGCTCTTGACAAGGATTGTTTCATTTTGCCATGTGGTAACCACTAAAGCTGTGGCATAGTCTCTCAAAGAGGTGCATGGGTCTCTTTGTCGATTTAATGTTTGGTATTGCAAACCCATAGGGCTTTAGCCATGTATGCTATATTTGTTTTAGTGTAGTGTACATAGGAGGATGCTTGGGTAAATGGATGCTATATAAATAAAATGTTATGATTACTAATCATCTTTGTTAATGGGGTCCATGATTCCTTCAGTCAGTGCAGTCTTTCTTAGCTGCTCATTATTCTTTAAGATAGGAGTACTTGCTATATAGCCAATTCTCAGTCTGACTGCTCTGTCTGATTTTGCCATGTACATTTCAAAAATCTTCTCATGTTTTGGAAGGGAATAGCTGATGCCAAAACCTTTGAAACCTCACTATCATGATTCTTGAACGTGTCACTATACAACCTTTATTCCTCTGTCAAAAGATAGGCATCCTAGCTAATTAAAATAATTCTCTGTGCAACCAACTTAAATTGCAATGAGAAAATGTGGATGGCTCAACTTTTTTTGGTGAAAGAGACACACTTTTGAGCTTATATAGAGCTCTTCTTCAGGTGTGGCACAGCTAAATATATGGTGGAACAGACTGAATTGCAATGGGCAATCCTAAATGGAATGAGTGTAGATACATGAGTAAGTCAAGAGCCTACTTCCACAATAAGGACCAAACTTTGCCCTCATTTACACTCATGTAACTCCACTGACTGAAGGAAGAACAGAGCTATACATGGTGGCACAACATGGGAACAGCCTAAAGGTGTATGACAGTAGAGACAGTGAATGTCAGAGATAGATGTTATTTCCATAAATCAGGAATAATCTCACTGAGAGGAAATAGAAAGAAACTCATGATTGGCTAAAAGATTATGTAATGCCATCAAACATCAATCACTTTCAATTTAATTCTTCAATGAAACATCAAAAAGCAAATCCATAGTTACTTAAGTCATTGATTTCTCTCATAGTAAAGTGAATTCTCCATATCCCTGTACAGATAATTGACATTTAATGCACCCTGGGTTTTGGGGCCGTATTGATCTGAAAAAAGAAATCCAGTAAATGTTTCTTTTCTAGGAATGGAGAAAAGGAGAAGCATATTAGAATTCTTGTTGCCTGGATTCATGTCTTGTGCTAACATTGCAGTGCACTCAGGACTCTTTTTTCTTGATGTGGATATGCCAAATAAGACAAATCTTGGTCTAAGATTTATCTTAAGGCATCTCCGCTACAATAGACAGCCACCTCATAACACCAACTGGGGTCTGCTGTTTGAAAAAAAAAGCATTACCTTACTCCCTGTCAATTCACCCCAAGGTGATATTGGTGCGTGCGCGCACACACACACACACACGTCAGACACGCAAGAAGAGGTTGTGCTCTGTGTTTAGAGAAATATCCATCAATGTTGGTGTTAGGAAGAATATGCATGAGTGCTATGCTATCTACAATAGTCTGCTGTGCCTGTGTCTGTCAGTTCTCTCACAATGTGCCACCAATGTCCTATGCTAGATGAAAGTCAGACCCGCTAAAGTGCTAGCAACCATGTCACCTACTAGTGGCTGCTAGCTCACAGAGGTTAGACTCAAGACACCACACAAGCAACAGCATTTCAAAGATTATTGCTTGTCAATGTTCATTCTCCATAAAAGATTCAGAGTGAAATTCACCCATGTGCACAGGCCTGATGCACCACTTAAGCCCTGAGATAGTGTTTCCAGAACATGAATGGGTGCTAACACTAAGAATCAAAACAGCAGGGGATTTGCCCCTGTGGTTAGAAATGGGAAAGACTTGATGACATAAAATGTGTCTGCTTTTGGGAAATGGTTATTTCATTAATGGGGGATGGCTTGAAGCACTCAGGGCTAAAAGATCACAGAGTAACATCCATGGAAGTTCTGTGCTCATCACTTTTGCCATTGTTCTTCCAAACAGAATACATATGCATTATTAATTATCCCACATCTATCTGCATACAGCTGTGATAGCCAGGAAAGAGAGACTGTTTGCAACCATTATGGATACAACTTTGAGAGATCATTTCTGAATTGCAAGCAGTGAGGAGAGAGGATTTGTGGGAGTAAGAAATGAGCAAGTCAAGGCCCTAACTGAGATGCCATGACGCAGGTGAGACTCAGCAGTGAGGGAAGGGGTTACAGCAACTAAATGAAAAAGAGCTCCCTGCGCCACAAAAAATATTCCATTCTTGGTTCTCTCTTCTTCTCCCTTTCTCTCTCACACCCAAAAAAAGAAAGAAAAAAAATGTGGCGTGTGTGTGTAAATTTTGAAGATTTTATTTACTTGGGGAATATCTATGGTAACACCAAGGGAAACCACTGCTTACGCTGAGCACTCTCTACACCAGCTGTGAGGTGCCCATAGGTGTATTCTCAGTGCAGATTTCACAACCCAGCCCCATCCAGCTGCTTGAAATTCTGCACTTTAATCTGCTTGGTGGCAAAGTCTCATTTTTCAGGTTCTCTCTCCTCTTTCCTCTAGTAGAAGCAAAGCCTAAATCGGTGTTGAAGAAGATATCAATATTGTCCATTAACACTCTTGGTGTTGCAATTCACAGGTCTTAGTAAACTATGTGCAAAAACTCAGCTGCCAGCACACATGCCCCCTTAAAGAGGCATGGCCTACTCATCTGAGATTAAGGGTGCTCAGTATTTTTTATGAAGTCAATGGCAGCTGGAGGTGCTCAGCACCTCTGAAAAACAGCTCATTGCAATTCAGCTCTCAAAAATCTGTATTGGCTCCGCTGTATTTTTTCTCCTTTGATTCTTTTTAAGTGGTAGTTACAGCACATAATGTAACAAGAACTACTTGGAAAGCATTATTTGTGGCAAGCATCGGAGATGGAAGAAAAGGACTGGCTCACCACAGAAAAGGGGCCAGATAGAGGGAGTCCCCTTTTCATGAAATTATAAACATCTTAGCAGGGCCTAAACACTGACTGTGTTTAATAAAGTAGAATATTGTTTAGTGTTTTGAAAATGTAAGCTACAGTTGATATGTATTTGGGTAATTAACTTTCAAACATTTAATTGCAGTTGACAGCTGCTGACATCTTATAGCAATTGGTATAATTTGAGACACTAGCAGGGCACACTAAGCTCAGTCCCAAAGGCTGTGGCTTTTCAGTAAGGTGGAGGCTTGTAATGAAATTTTTAAAAGTCCTATTTTTGAACAGTTAATTTCTGGAAAGAACATTTCTGCCCAGACTGCAACAAGGGGAAGTAGAAGGAGCTTTAACAGATAACTGTCAAATCAGGGCTGCTCCAGCATCTCCAAAAAAATTTTTATTAATAAAAACATTTTAATTTTGTGTTTAGGACAAATCCTCCCCTTTTCTGCCCTTCTGCATTTGTACAGAATGTGCCCATAAGTATCAGGCAACTTGTGGGGACTGAACCCAGATTGTATGTACATAGAACCCAGGTAACCATGCAAATTGTTTGATTGTTCCCTTAATGTCCATAGAAGCCATATTCTATTGAGAATCTCTCTTCAGGTGTGAGGCAGCTCCTCTCATTTGCTGTAATTATGGCCATCTGCGACATTCCCCTTGAGAACTGCTGCAACTCCATGCAGATTACACCTCAGTGTTCATCATGCCAACGGCACCATATATACTTTATTGCACATTGCTAAAACATATTTGTTTTTTTGTTTTGCAAAACACCACAACAAACTGTACAGAACAAACAATTTAACTCTGGTAATTTATTCTGTCACATCACAAAACATGAGCATTGTACATTTGATTTTTCTAATTGGAGTGATCGCCACATAAAGGAACAAAACTCCTCTTACTGAACACCAGGAGCTCCAACCTTCCAACCAAGATAAAGGAAAAGAACCTGCTCAGTATATAACTGTGTCTCCCGTACATTTTCCTCTTCAGTATCCTGTACAGAAAGCTCTTTGGCTGTAACCCTTTTTTCCAACTCCAGTAGTACAGGAGCCTTAAAGTGTACATCAAAGGAGATAAGAATGGCTCATTGACAAACCTGTACAATTGCTAATCCCAGTGGATGGAAACAGAGAGCTGAGATTTTCAACAGAAAGCCAGTGTAGGTTGTGTTTGTATAGATCTATTGGTATAGATCTGGATTTCTTTTTAAAGTTTGTGGGTTGTACTAACAGCTTGAAAGTTACATTTAAATTCCAAATTCCCATAGAAAAGACTGTAGGGCAGAAGTTGCCCATTTATGTTTGGCGTTGGGATATCACAGAACACAAGGTTACCAATTTCCAATAATAAATGCATGGAAGTTACTACCACCCAGGTCTGTTCTATTTTCAGTTTTCCATATTGGCAGAGCCCATGACATGGATGCATGAACAACATTATTTTAGCACAGTCAAACCAGTAAAACTCATTTTAATAAAATTGGAGAAAGTAAAATTCCTGCTGTTCGTACTCACTCCTGCATCAGGGATTTTAACTGGCCCTGACCAAGAGAGAGTTCATTGTAAATATTAAATGACTGACTATAAAGCATTGCCACTCTCACATCTATTGCAATGATTCCTTCTTGTTGGAAGAAACATACATGTGACAGAAGATTTTCAAGTCACAGATTGCATAATACTCAGCATTTATATAGTGCTTTTAATCTTCAAAGCACTTTCTAACCATTAGTTAATCCTCAACACGCCTGTGAGGTAGGTAAGTATTGTTTCCATTTTATAGGAGAAAGGTGACCAGTCCAGCATCGTACAATGAGTCAAAATGGAACTGGAACACAGTAGTTACTGGCTACTAGTCCTGCATTTACAGCCTACCTCTCAAACTCTGAACTAGTTTTGCAAAATGTTTGCCATTTACAGGAAACCACTTGTTCACCATACCCAGTTGCAACGGCACCCATTCATGAACTAATTTCTGGCTGTACTATGAGTTGCTGTAGTGTGACATGCAGAACTGTTGCAGTTCTGTTGTAAACAGCTGTGTTTTTGTTGCATGGCCAAAAGATGATGACAACAAAAAAGTACAAAAAGGTTTGTGAATATTAAAGCAAAGTCCCACACATCATCCTCTTCTCTAAACTATAAACCCTGCCCCTGTAGTAGGGAAATTGCTGGGACATTTTTGGTTCAGTCTGAAGCATGAGAACAGTGTTTGCAAACAACAATGATATTTTAGAGGACTCATTACCTACTGGAGTTGCTTTTTTAGTAAATCATCAAAGAAATCCAAAACATTCCTGCAAAGCAAAAAGCAACTGCTTTTGTTCTTGTTATATTGGGTCTGGCATGGTAGATGTACTTGCTCTGTGACAGGTTTGTATCCTGAAGAGGCATCCTCTCTTCTCCAAAGCTCTGATTGTACTTACTCTGACAAAAAGCAAAGTTCTGTTATTTAGAGATAAAACTTATATCAACAAATCCAGAAGCAGCATTCTTGGTTACAGCTAAAACAGTTTAATCACTGGTACTGCACCATGTTCCTACTTACCTGTTCTTCTGCACTTAAAAATATATTTCTCAATGGTCACGCCAGTAAGGAACACACAGCAGCAGTGAGCAGCTCCACTCCAGTTTCAGTAAAAAGGCACAGTATTTTTTGGTACTTTGTCCATTTCATCTTATGATGGAAGAAATCTCTATTTTTTTCCTTTTAATAAGATCTGGCACCTACAGTCAAAGAGATGCACTAAGAAGCATAACATGATTATGGAATTAAATTTAGAACTAAGAGCTCTTCTCTGACAGCTGCAATCTGCAGAATACTGTGCAACATTAAAGGACTTAAACTGAAAGAACAGATGAAAGACTGGAGGAGTACATGTGACATCACAAGTTATAATCTAACTATACTTTTCAAGACTATGAGCAGAACAAAGAGAATGGATAGGAAACAAGGAATCAGTTTCATGTATGAGTCAAACTACTCAGTAACTCACTATAGGATATAATGTTCGAGAGCTTGCTTTTGGGTTAATTCCTTTCCCACAAGCATCTTTTATTCATCCTCAATAGACACCAGATCTGCCAAGTGTGAACACTGAAGACCTGGTTCTGATCTTTTACACTGGGGTAAATCAGATGTTATGCCACTGAAGTTAGTGATATTACATCATTGCAAATGAACTCCGAAAAGGTCCTATAAACAGATGAAAAATATCTCCATATTTTTCTTATCTGTCTTGATTTCCAGTTCATTTTAGTCATATGCCAACTGCGAGCAGCAATCTCTCCACCTGCTTTTAGGTGGTTCATCAAGACAATACAAAGCTGTGCAAATCCTATCACCACCACAAAGCAGATGGATTCTACTATTCCAACAAAAAACACTGAGATCGTTCCTGGATGTTTCTGATCACACTCCCACTAACTAAACAGATTAATCTAGGAGCATCTGTGGAAAAAAAAATCTAATGCCTAATAATAAAATTCTTTTTAGATCAGTCATTGGGTTGGAACCCTACCTTCTAAATGCCAAATCAAAGCCAAAAGAGAGTGGGGGTGTGTATACATTTTTTCTATATTATTTGGATTCATATTTGCAATACACTGATGTAGGTAAAGAGATAAAAGCTCTGTTCCATCAATACAAGTAGAAAAACAGCTTTATCTGTAAACAAGATTGTAGTATGCAAAATGGAAAATGAGTAATGTAGAAAAGATAAGGCAGGTGCTCCTTTTCACCATCTTTCATAATACCAGAAAAATGGGCAACCAAGGAAATTAAAAGGCAATAGATTTAAAAATCTGATCAACAGGAAAGACTTTTACACAAACATAATTAACCTGTGAAACTCACTACCACAATATACGAAAGTAATGGTTTTTTAAAAATCAGACATTTATACTGATAGTGAAAAGTATCCCCAAATGCATTAGATATGATAAAATTATATAAAGGATGTAAACCCTCCTGCTTCAGGACAAATGCCAATCACTAAATGCACAGGATTCAGTAGATAGTATGTACTGAATTCCATGTGCTGATTTTTCCATAATTATCCATTATGAGGTCATTTGTCTGTGGAAGCATCTGGTACTAGCCGCTGACAAAGATAGGGTACAGGGCTAGCTGGACTATTTTTTGGCTACCCCTATCCTATGCAAAGAAACTGAAGCAAGCCCTGTTTTTGACTAGAGAAGTCGCATATGGAGTTATAGGCCAAGTGACCCAACCCACAACTTTCTTGAAATCAAACTAAGTGTACAAAATATTAAAATAAAAATAGATCAGGAAATGACACACGGTTAAAAAAATCGAATACCCAAAAAGAACAACCTAGTGCTGGGCATTGCGTGCATCAATAATACAAGAGCTTTTCTTGTTAAAATGTTATCCTTTGAATACATAAAATCACACAGAAAAACTGAACAAGTATATGCAGGGTTCTGATAGCATTACCAACAATTCTAGGGGTGCACCAGTGAGGCACTGAGTACATGTACAGCACTTTGCAAGCCTTTAAAGTTATGTTTGCACACTCAGCCAACATGCACACTGTAAACGAAGCAGCTTACACTCCAGATACTGCAGTGACTTAACAGGGCAGCGTCTAAGAGAGGCTAAAGATATCAACCACTTGGAAGTAAATGTTTGCCATGTCCATGTGATGGGCAACAGGGCTCATCTCTCTTTAAACACAAACAGTGCAATCCTACTTCAAGGCAGAATGTGCTGTCCCTTACAATGGGCATCTTACAATAAGCAATCAGTGTGTGTGCTTCTTGAAGGGAAAATATTTCAGTGAGGAGAAAGATTTCAGGTTCAAGCTTTCCAGGGTGAATATAAATAATAGTGAGGTTAAAGAAAAAAGAACCTGAAATTCACTAAAATCCCTCATGAGCAGTCAGTTCACATTGTGTGTGTCTTCTGTTCAGGTTCTTATACCCACACCAAGTATCAACATACCTAAGCACTCCCATTCTCTGCTCCTCACATTCGATTCTTTCCTTTGATACTTGCTCTCTATATTTTACTTTTCCCTCTAAATTTTAAGATGAAAAAAATACAGCATTTTTGTTTCTACTTAATAATAAACACAAATAACAGATATACAAACTCTATTTACAAGGGTACTTGTATTAACATCAGACTCTGGATGGCTTTACTGCCACACTCAAGCCCTGTACGTATACTGTATTGTATATATCCACACCACACACAAAGCTGTACACAGTAATGGGGTAAGTGCATCTGTGTATTTGCATATATACTTCTCTATCTTTGCAAGCTCCTACACTCAGACTTTAGGCACCTGTGAGTTTGTGAGATACTCTTTTAAAAATACAGTACTTCAATTAAAAGCAAGTGAAGGGAGGTGCATTTCTGCTCTTGGGCACCCATGCGGCTGAGTTGCACTGGTGGGATTCAAGAACATGAAGCTTAAACAAATGACATCCAAAGTCAATGCGAAGTACGTATGTCATGGGACCTCCAGTGGGCTCTGAAAGAAACACATGTGATGACAGCTGATACGTTGTTGGAATTATCTCTCTAAAGAGCTTTCTTTAGTGCAACACTCCTAGGAGTGATGGAGCTTTGTGCTATTTTAAAGGGCAGACCCAGACATGTGGAAGATACTTTCACTAGATAAGAAGGGACTCTGCCTCCCTCGCACTGCATGACCTAGCCTAGCAGTTTAAGTTTGGGTATCTAAAGCACCTAATGTGCACACTTTGACAGTCAGGAGAGCCCCTCTGAGAAAATGCAGCTCTTCGGTTTAGGGCTTCAGTTTGCCCTCCTTCACTAATCTCTCATTAAGTTGGCAGAGCTGCTTCAAGAAGCCATCATTGGGCCCAATCTCTCGCTTCTGCCGGACAGCGCTCACTGCAGACTTGACATCCATATTCTGGCGAAGCATGAGATAAGCAATGACCAGTGTTGGGGAGCGGCTGTAGCCTTCACGGCAGTGCACGAACACCCGGCCTGTACAGAGAGAACATAAAGAAAACAACAGATTATAACTGAGACTATCCTGGGAAGCACTACAGAAACACCTTTGATGGAAGGATAAATGAACAGAATAACATTGGTCCTTCAGCAGCCCAATGACTGAATTTTGAATGGCTCAGCTAGAAGACAGGTACTGTGTCTCTGTTAGCAGCCACACCATCATCCAGCAAACTGCAAAACAATTACACATAATAAACACCTGTACAAATTAAAGCAGAAAATATCATATTTGTTTCCAAAGAAAGAAGATTTGGACTCCCATTTGCTAAGCTCCTGCAATCTTTCGGTCTACAATAAGGTTAGCAGCCTGCAGGACTCCCTAACTTCATTTTCTGCAGAAGGACCAATGTGGTAGAGAAATTAAAACCACAGAATTAAAAGTATGCAAGACTTCAGATGCATGGGATAAACATGGGTTGTTGTTTGGATACAACACATTTCACAAAGCAAGATACACATCCTTTACACTGTAATCCTAGCACTTCCTATGTCTCTACCTCAGTTACACCTTCCTCTGCTACTGCCAGGTCTCTGCTTCTGAAGTCACATTAGCATGTACACGCTCTCATTTTAGAGAAGCTGCCCATTCAGCATACAAGATACAAATGAAAGTGCTGACTATGCAGCATCAATAGCCAGCAGAACCAAATTAGAAAACAAACCTGCACCAAGAGCAAACAGAATGCGGCCAGCTGACTGATACAGGACTCTGCATGCCATTACTCCAGCTATTTGTGGTGAATGTGCTGTAGATAAATAACCAATAAGAAATGAAATAAAACATCACCACCATTCTCCCTGTTTTGAAATCTGGCCCAAGTTGGTTTGCTGTCATGTTACTCACTGGCCCATGTTTCCAAAGACAGAACCTCTCCCTAAACACAAGGGAGACGCTGACCCCAACAAACCCACAGTAGAGGGAAGAGGACAGAGGAGTCACACATTTCTCTCATGAAAGCCAGTTTATTGTGAACTGCTGCAGAGAAAAGGCTCTTAGCATATTTGCCTTGGGCTATTGAGATCCTTGAGAGAATTTTTTAGGAACATCAGCATTACAACCTTCGTGTTAATTTAAAGGCTGATCTCCTAACCACTCTCCTTTATAATATTTATTAATGGAACTTGGAGCCACTTCCCTTTCCTTCTTTGCTCATCATTGCAGTATTGGAGAAAAGTTATCACTATCACTACAGGAATGAAGGAAAGGCTGGTGACCTTTCAGAAAAAGGAAGGGGAGTGAAGCCAATGAACTCACAGCACTACCCTACAATACAAATAATTTTAACAATGGATTTATTTAATAACTGGAATGGACCTTTAGCATAGCTAAAAGTCTATTACTTTTTGCATAATAACTAGACAGGTAGGTCAGAAGTGGCATAACAGCACCTGAGACTTAAGGAGCCCTATCAGAATTAACAAGGGCACTGACAAATCACTGAAAATTCAGAGTAATTTTGTCACTATTATCCACATTTCTGTGAGCACCATCCAAATTGAGCAGGTGTAGCAGGACTTCCATGCCTTTACTAGAGTTCACCCCAACTGCCTGGACTTCCTAAACTCTCCTTCCCAGTGCAGGCCTGTTTCCCTGGCTCACAACACTATTAGGAAAAGGTAAGTTCTTGCTTTTGGAATTCATCAGATTGACCAAACTGTAGGTTGCCGGTCCCCTAACCCCCTAAAAAAAAATAAAAATATGCCAAAGGCAGATCCCCCTGGACATCCTAGAAAGAGTTCTCTCCCCTCCTCTGCAAAACTTTTCAGCTGTTCAGATGTGGGCTGAGAAAGTCATTGGGAGCATGTGAAGAAATATAAGGTAAGTAGAAATAATGAGCTGACGAGAAGTAAAAGCTGAACTACTGCACTCTGGACCTCTAAGATTTCAGTACAGAGGAGGCCCATGTTACAAGCTTTGCTTTGCAGCATTGCAACAAGTTTTCCTGGGACTCTGTGGAGCAGAAAGGTATCTACTATTATACCAGAACTTCCATTTGAAAATGTTTAAGATAATTTGGTGCAGCAGAAATTCCAGGGGGCACATACCACAACCAGATAATCCATCTGAAGTCAGAGTTCTCAGAGCTAAAAATCTCATGATTCAGGCGTTGTTTTTTTACTCAAGCAGCAGTCGGTTTATTCAAACCAGAGACAGCTTTTATCTACTGTTCCGATACTCTGACCAGTGACAGTGTTTGGAACCAGCATGGGAAAGTGTCAACCTTTCCCCCTCTCTTTAATAGAGTCCCAAAGAAATGTTTAATCAGAGGAGCTGCTACACCAATTCCCAGTTACCATTTCTTCTTGTTCAGAAACATTGGAGCAACTACAATACCTTCTGCAGAGTCGTTTGGATTACTCAGCACTCAACCTGCTTTATACCTTCAAAGCACTGAACAAACATTAATTAATGCCCTTACAATTTCACTCATACTAAGGGCTGTAACATTCAACTCTAGAGTAGATTAACCCTGCCCTCTGTACAAGCACTGGGGCCTTGGTAAAGTCTATAATCTTCTCCTGATGAGGAAATTGTACAGATGGCCCAAATTCATGTCTGTCTAGAGGCCGTCTCAATTGGTATAATTTATACCTTCTTCTGCACCACCCCCTTGTGTGTATATTACAGAATCTTACACTGTGTAATTTACACCAAATCCTACATGTCATCTCCAAATTTAGCTCCAAATTTAGCCCATAAAAGAGTAAGCTGATACATCTCACTTCACATCTGGCCCCATGATGAGTAAAGCAATGAGCAGGGCGTTCTAAGGGCATGTACAGTCAAGACAGCTACCCTCCCTCCTTCTCCTTAGTTACGAACTCACTTTCCTTGAACGGTTCACCTAGGAGCCGACTGGGTCATTGTTGATTTTTTATTACTGTTAAAATGAGGGCTCCGAAAAAAAAACAAACCTTGAATTCCCTAAGATTTCTGCCTGTCGTGTAACCTCTTCAGACTCCCTTGCTATGGTTTCCACCTCAGTTACATATGAAGGAGACCCCAGAGGAGAAAGAAGCAGCACTGAGTCAGTTGTGTTAAAACATCTGAAAATGTCAGCGGTTCCCCTGACATGCATAAAACCTGCTGCCTTTGAGCTGGAGTTTTTGGTCCTTATCTTCTGTCCTACTTTCTGAGCATTCATGCTACATCTAAAGATGACCAAGCAAACAACAGAGGAACAATTAATCAAATCCTAAAAGGTTTGCCTGTTTTTGGTGAATGGGGTGCAGACAGCAAATGCTGTTCAATGTAGAAAACTGTTAATTAATCTGTGAGAAAGGACCCAGTTGGGAAAATATTGGTATGACTCCTCATTTCCAGCTGAGGGAAACAGAATAGAATTTGCAGGGGGAAAAGAGATGAAATGAAAAGCATTGAACACAGCAGAATTAGCTTTTTTCAAAAAACAACAACTTTTATTACAAAAAAAGTCAGCAAAATAAATGGAATACCTTCCTAATATCACTATTTAATGTAGGCAACTGCTGTAGCTGCCACATGGAGGGGTAAAAAAACCCAAGGATATTCCCTCTGAGCCTTGTGCAAACAGAGCTATTGACAAAGGAAACAGCTGCTCAGAATGGATTGATGGATGAAACCTATGGATCATAATTTAACTCATTTTAGTTGCATTTGTTTCAAGAGTGTGAAAACTTATGCCCACTGTCAGGATATTGAATAAAGAAAAAGCCATGCTCATACGCATGGTGGCTTATGATGCAATAATAAAATACCCTTTTAAAAAAGGGAGACTTCCTTCACAATCATATAAAATATAATATACCCTCTACCCCTGCTAAGTGAGCTCCTAACATAAGAACAGCCATACTGGGTCAGACCAAAGGTCCATACAGCCCGGTATCCTGTCTACCTACAGTGGCCAATGTCAGGTGCTCCAGAGGGAGTGAACAGAACAGGTAATGATCAAGTGATCTCTCTCTTGCCATCCATGTCCACCCTCTGACAAACAGACAAACCCTAACCCTAACCACTGAGAGAGTGGGGTTTAGATACTCACAAACAATAGGGGCCAGGTATTTAAAGATATTTAGATGCCTAGTGGGATTTTCAAAAATACATAGGTGCCCTATGCCAGGGGTATCAACTATTTTTTGTCAAGATCCAAATTTCTTGGTCAAGGTATACTCAATGTCCAGACTCCAGAGAAAATAATATAAAAAACAACAACAATAATGATAACAAGTAAATAAAAATATTTTGTGGTCTGTTCCAAAGCATCTTGTGGTGCAGATTTGGCCTGCAGTCCACCTATTGACTACCTCTACCCTATGCTAAGAAATTATCCACTCTTGCGTGTGTTATTGGCATTTAATTTGCATCTCTAATATTAGCTTGTGTTGCAAGCTGAGTGTTGCATTTTACAATGTCCTTCCTGACTCTGATTTATGATTTTTACTGTCTTAAATTAGTGTTTGGGTCCTGTGTTACTTTCCAGATTTTCCATTCTGATCCACTAATATGTTCAGGAAATATTAAAGCCTCTCTTCCTAGCATAGCATTTCCAATATGATTTTTCCTTGACACTTTCATTGCTAAGATGCACCAGCTGTTTTACTCTCCCCAAATTACCCACTGCTGTGGCAGTTTTCCATTGTTTCATACATTGAGGGGCTCTGTTCATACACAGCAAATTCTACATTGTATATTCAAGTGCCCTAAACTCCTCACCAAGAAGTCTAAGTCCTGATCTGAATGCTTTGGTTTCTGTTCCATTGAAAAACTGAGGAAAGAAAAAAGGAGTATTTCAAACAATGAAACAAATGGCCAGTAAATTCACATACTGGCTAGAAAACAGGGCAGAGAAACTCTTGGAGATGCCTTACCATCCTTCTGGGACAATGCACTGTCAATAAAGTCAGCAGCCTCCTCAAAATAGCAACTGAGGTTAAATTCTTGGGTGTCATTAGCTTTAATGCCATGGTAGGTGATGCCTGTGCCTTCGTAGAACTCTGCATTAGTGTTCACATGCATGAAGGATTTTCCCTCTGCTGCATTCAGGATGTGGGTTATGCCCAGGCGCTGCAACCTCATGATATTCTTGGCTATGAACCTGGAAAGTAAGAAGTATCAAGAAAACAATTGGGGCTTAGCAAATCACATAAAAAGAGGGCAAACGCTCAGTATTTTCAAGTGCCCTCAGAATCTATAACAAAGCCCCCTGCTGCCCACAGAATTACAGAAATGTAGGACTGAATGGATCATCTAGTTCAGTCCCCTGCACTGAGGCAGGACTCGGTATTACCTAGACCATCCCCGAGAGGTGTTTGTGGAATCCCCATCATTGAAAATTTTTAAGAACAGGTTAGACAACCTCCCTTGGTAATTTGTTCCAGTGCTTAACTACTCAAGTTAGAAAGTTTTTCCTAATGTCCAATCTAAATCTCCTTTGCTGCAATTTAAGATTACTTCTTGTCCTGTCCTCAGCAGTTAAGGAGAATTAATTTATCACCCTCCTCTTTATAACACATTGATTGTTATCACCTTTTTATCTTCTAGGTGCTTACAAACTGATTGTTTGATTATTTGCTCCATTATCTTTCCAGATACCAAAGTAAAGCTGACTGGTCTATAATTCCCTGGGTTGTCCTTATTCCTCTTTTTTATAGATAGGTACTATATTTACCCCTTCCCATCCTCCACAAGTTCTCTAGGATATTGCTACTCCTGTCCCTGTTATTTCATTAGTTGTCCCCTGGAATCACTTGGCTTCCAGGTCCTGTGGATCCTCCCCTTAGGCTGGGGGGAGGTCCTTTAGCAGGGGGCCTGGATCCCAACAGGATAGTTACTCAACACTCTGCACTCACCAGTGAGTCTCCTACAGATTTTTATCTCAAAAGTTGATCTTATTTTTAGCCTGTTCACACAGGCTGTAGTCACATATGTACTGCGAGCTACCATGGTCACCACCGGTGACTAAGCCCTGCCTTCCTTGGCAGTGGGTGAGTAGAGAACATCTGGGACCCCACAGGCTGTCAATACCTTCTGTGACAAGAGGAACCCACCACTCCCTCTAAAATATGTAAGTCTGAGCAGTACTAAGAAACCATCATGGATGTTATGAAGGAGGCCGTGCAAGTCACTGCTCCTTGTTTAGCCTTTTTCTACACAAGATAATCGAGAAACAGTTAAAAACAGCCTACAGCACCAGCTGCCAGCATCCTGGATCCCCCTGCCAGGCTTCAGGCCAGGACACAGTACAGAGATAGAACATGTTGCTCTAGGGCTAAGGTGGAGAACCTACGACCCATGGGTTGGATCTGCCCTGTTGCTTAATTTCATGCGGCCCATGGCAAGTCTAAGGCCATGGCTACACTGGCACTTTACAGCGCTGCAACTTTTGCACTCAGGGGTGTGAAAAAACACCCCCCTGAGCGCTGCAAGATACAGCGCTGTAAAGCCTCAGTGTAATCAGCGCTGCAAGCTACACCCATAAGGGATGTGGTTTACATGCAGCGCTGGGAGAGCTCTCCCCCAGCGCTGGTGCTCTGCCGCGGCAGCGCTTTGAAATTTCAAGTGTAGCCATACCCTCAGTGCCCTCCCCTCATACCCTTCCGTGGGGCTGGAGCCACGAGCACTGGCTCACCCCACTGGGGGGGGGAAGCCTCGGGTGGGTAAGTGGAATGTTTTATATTTCTCTCTCTAAAAAAACCCCTACATTAAGTTGCTTTTTACTTGCATGTGGCCTGCGATTGATTTTTTTATGTGGGTCAATGGCCCGTGATAGAAAAAAGGTTCCCCACCCCTGCTCTAGTGGATGGCCCACAGGCAAGGGAATTCCATTCACACTCATCCTCTGTGGCATCTGATACTGTTGATTGCCAAATACCATTGACCTACCTCCAAGAACATGCAGGGGTGAATGAAAACACCTTGAAATGGCTAGGTCCTTCCTCTCAGACTGAACAAACTCAGGGGGTTGTTCTGGGTAATTGTTCCTCCACCTCCAAAGGCCTTGCCTACAGAATCACAAGAAGTTCAATCCTTGCTCCATATTATTCAATATCCATGAAGCTACTGAGAGCTGGTGTGACAACATGTGCTGCAGTGCCAGTATTAAACAGCCAGCTCCCTGCTCTCAATCTCAGCTGAAATCAGCATCTGGCAAAAGATGAACCCAAGCAAAAGGGAGGCTATAATTTTAGGAAAATGGAAACATTTTGAAGTATTTGCCTCATTGTCCATACATTGTAAAAGTTGGCCCACAGCTTATAGGTCCCTCCAGACTCCTCAATTCTATCAGATACACCTTTACCCCAATATAACGCTGTCCTCGGGAGCCAAAAACATCTTACTGCGTTATAGGTGAAACTGCGTTATATCGAACTTGCTTTGATCTGCCAGAGCGTGCAGCCCCACCCCCCCAGAGCGCTGTTTTACCATGTTATATCCGAATTCGTGTTATATCGGGTCACGTTATATCGGGGTACAGATGTACCAAAAAACCCATGGTGGCCAAAAAAAACCCCTAACAACCCCCAAAACAAAAAAAACATTTCCACCTGCAACTGGCCAGAAGACTGCACTCCTCCTATCGGGTACAGACCTGGGCATGATGATAAATGTGTTCATGCCCTCCAGGCTTGATTATCACAATGCATTAAATGTAGGAATGAAGACACATGACTAGAAAAACTCCAGTTGGTACAAATGGCAAAAGCCGACCTGCATAGCAACACAGGCAACCATGAATCTATCACGACAGTGCTCTGCTCTCTGCATTAGAATTTATATTAGGAATAGGCAAAGTAGTTCAAAGGAAACAGAAACCACCAGTATCCTCCATCCCAAATCTTAACCTGCTTTTGGAAACAAAAGCAAACCAAACTTTCAGGGCTCTGAACCTTTCAGAGAACTCCCCTACTCACCCGCCCCATTTGTGTACATTCATTTTTCCAAGACTGGAACCAGAAGAGCTGAACTACGGTGAAAAATCGGCTTTCACCATGTTTCCAGCTGGATCTGGAAACACAAATCTTATGGGAAAGCTGCTTCTCTCAAGAGCTCCAACCCCATTTAGCAGACTCAAGAGATTTTAACAGTGGTTGAGCTTTAGATAAGCATATGTGCTGTATATTTTTTGATGGGTTTCTAAGTTTTGGCAAGGTGCCCACAGCTTTTGGATGGATGCCTTTTTATTAGAAATCTAAATAGATAAATAAAATCTGAATTAGTAAATTGTACCCAAACTGAACCTACACTCTGGACTTGGAGGTTCTGCAGAAATTAGCTCACAGTTAACACATAACAAAATGTTAGATAATGAACATATAAACCTTCTCCATTTCCCCTGTGACTGTTCCCCTTTTTCAGTAAGAGTGCACACTGCAGACGAATCCTCATGTGTGAGCAAATTTTCTACATGTTCTGCCATGTGTACCCAATAATCATGGCAATGCGCCAAATCATTTTAAGGACTTTCATCTATTATCCAAACAAAAGTTGGCTAATTTTCTGTCTGGCAGGATAACAGCTGTGCCAAGGGATGAGCCTCAATGCCAGGGGAAGTCTACTTGGAACAGAACAGTAAATGCTATAAAAACAAGGCTGAAAGGAAAAACGTTCATTCTGTAGTGTATGCCTTGTCCTTTCTTCTCATATTGGACATTTGTATTGATGGAAGTGCTTTGGGTTTTGAAGGAATAAGAGAGCTTTAAGGACAGTAGGCACTCCTGTGTCTGGGAACCACAGACTAGGTCATCAAGAACACTAGAGACTGGTCTCTATTCCTTACACAGTAAATGAGTTTCATAGAGTTATACCTAAGGTTCTTATCAGTACACTTAGTGGAAGCACAGAGCAAAGCTTGGCCTCTGCTTATTGTAGAACAAATAATTCCATTTTCAAACAGTCCCAGAAAATCCCACTTCTTACATTTCAGTTTCATTGTTTCACCCTCAAACATTGGCTCCTGAGAAACAGAGCAAGGAGATGGTCTCTGGGAAAGGAAAGCAGGATCGGCTTCTTTTCCCCTAAGCAGCTCACGGAATCTTATCTGCTCTGAATATAGAACTCTCCCCATTCTGGCCCTGTAATATTAGTACACTGTTACCTGAGTGTGTCTTTCTTCCCACCACAGATCACGTTTACCTTCCACAAAATTCCAGTCCTAAAGGCACATATGGCAGCTTATATGGTAAATAGTCTTAAGTAAGACTGTAATGCAACATCACTCATGCAGCCAGCCAACCCAACAAATAAAAAGAGTTATAGTTCAAGCCTTGCTACAAGACAGAATTCACTAATAATTTCTCCATTCTGCCTACCAGTATCCTCAGTGACAGCACAACTCAATTCTTACTGGGATATTCATACACGTCAATTTTCTTCTCAACACCTCTACCAACAGCTTAAACATGTGAGCAAGACACCAACAAAAGATTAAGTGCCCTATAATTAGTGGGCAGCCATTAGCAACTCATTTATCTTAGCCTGTCTATTGCCATGGGATGACAGGCCCAAATACATGCACTTCCTACATACGACAAATGCAGGATAAACTGAAGTGTACTTCCAGTTCCTCATGAAGGAACAAGTACTTTCTAAAATTCCCGTGCTCAGATGGGCACCATGAACCAGACTCCAAGATTTCCTTAGCAAGATCTTGTTACCAAATACATATTCTGGAGATGTGGCTTGAGGTGCTTATAGGTTTCCAAAACACAGTTTGAAATACAACAGTTTCTCTGCCAGCAGTGCAGAAGTGATGCTGTCACATATGCAAGATTTGCTTGCTTTTTGACAGAACAGCAATTTTCACAGGACACAGATTTCTTCAGTAAAAAAGGAAAGGGAAAAAAAAAAAAAAAAGATAAATGGCCCATGTCAGCACAGGGCCAGATGAGGGGGAAATGCAAACACACAAACCAATAGGCTGAAGAGTGTTCTGTGCATTTACTTTTTTATGCCATAACATCACAGCGTCTGCTCCCAGCCTGACTCTGAGTCTATTACTCTTTAAAATGCTTTGGATACATTTGAGAATTGTGTATTAAGATTATTGACTGCAGCTCACTGCAAGTAAAAAAAACCCCTAACATCTAGATGCCTGCAAATCTGCAGATATCTGCTTTATATCCATCCACGAACCATGTTTGCAGATCTTGGACGGATGCAGATACAAATTTTGTATCTGCGCAGGACTCTAATCACATCCACATTAATATCCTGTAGCCTTAAGATACAGGAAGTCTGGCTCTCAGACATTAATACATGCATTGGGAAAGCCTTAAACATGCCTGTTCTTTTGTAATGCTATTCAGATAGGAATTTATGATTCACTGGTACTAGATAGTCAGAAACAATTATTTTCTGTGAAGTACTTCCTGGAGATGCAATTCAAAACAGTGTTAATATGACGAAAACGTTGAAATTTGTTCAATAGATTGAGGATGATCTAGAAAAATTCCATAATCACAGAAGCTGGTTTAGATTTCATGCTGTATTTTGAATTATTCTGCTGCGTTATTATCTGAAAAATATATAATTGTACTGGTTGTAACCTGTGAACAGTGTTTACCCTTTGCTTTGAGCCTCTGTTTTGAGGAACTGGTCCTGCCTGAATGGTTAGGACTGTCTGGACATGCTTTTTAATTATTATCCTTTGCTGTTTTATCTTTGTGTTTTCTTCAATTATTTCCTTCATCTATTATATTCGAGGTCTGTTCAGGCCTAATTTTAAAGCCTGACCTGAACTCAACTAGACCCACAGCCCACCCAAACACGACCCAAGCCCAAGAGTGTTGAGTCACCTCATTTTCAGACCCAGCCCAAGCCCAGCTCAATACTTCCCCCCGAACCTGCATTAGCGCTGCTACTTGGAGCTCAGTCTGGTGGGGGCTTTCTGCTCGCATGCCTGCAATCTGTCTTCGGCCACTGCATGCCCATAAGGTGAGTGCAGCTGCAGATGTGTGACTCCTCCAACTGGTCACTGCCGCCCCCTGGACTGTGTGTGCTGCAGAGGGAATAGCACTGCAACTTGTCAGCCCCTCACACCACAGTGCAGCAAAGAGATGGGGGCCCGCAGGAGTGGGACACGCAGCTGCCACCACATAGACCCAGCAGGCAAAAGAAGGTCATCAGAGATTACCTGACCCAAGCCAGGGAGTGGTGAGTTGTTTTCAGACCCAACCAGATTTGAACCCAACATTTGCTGGGTTCAGATAAGGTTGCAAGACTCCATATTACATGGAAAATGTAATGCTTTGGCACTAAGTCACTCAACAGAGGGATTGTTCATATTGCACTATGTTCCAATTTAATCTCACCTTTCCAAATTTCTGAGCTAAGTGAGATCCCTGAATATTCTAACACCACTCCCATTTTTAGCTCTGGATGATTCCTTCACAATGAAAAACAGAAAAAACAGCCATACCACGATGTGAAATAGTCCAGCAGGTTTCAATCAAAAGTTTATTCTGAATCCAGCTTAGATATTTTCATTCATCTGTTAGAATCCAGCTGCCCACATGCCAGTCACTGGGCTTGTGATTTCCCTGTGTTTGAAACCCTGCAGGGATGTGACTGCTCTAGGAAAAAATATTTTTGTAAGTGCTCCCACTGGGCAGTGATAAATCAGGCCCTCTATCCCAAAAAGGAAGTGATCCATCCAGATCAGAGTTGATGTTTCAGTGTCAGAGCAAATAATCAAGTCACTTCATTCTTCTTGGCAAGACATTTGCCATACAGGTGAGTCTGATCTTACACGCATTTAACAAGCGCGAATTCAGCTTTGCGCAGTCGGCAAAAAAAAAAAAAAAAGAGAAAAATAATTTAAATACTGTACCTATAGTGCGGGTGATTCCTCCCGCCATTACACTCAATGTAATTTTGACTGTATGTGATTTTCACTTTATGCACTGACAGCGGAACGTAACCCCAGCATAAGATGAGACTCCCCAGTACTGCTGTCCAGCACTATCTTGCTGCAGTGTTTGCAAAGTACCTTTGACAACAGCTCAGGAGAGAATAAGAGACAAGGATTACATAAGGGCCAAAAGCAAGATGCAAACCATTCAAGCCATCTCAATTCCCACAGACTGTCAGTGCCCAACTACTTAGCTAGATTTTTTTTACATTTGTTACTTAGTAGGAATGAAGACTCAAATGGTTCTATTGTAATGTAAGATTTCTTCATATGGACTTGCTACACAACCTGAACTGTTAGAATTAGAACAATTGTATAATAGAACATTTTTGCAGGACATAGTTTGTATGAGCTATTGTGGTTGACTTAATAAGTTAAATAGACACTAGACCAGAAAGTTACTTTGGGGTAAGATTTTATCAAATTAATTGGAGAGCTGACCTTTCAGTTCCACAACCAGAATAAATAATTGTTTTCATTTGTCAACACATTCACACCATTCTGACATTCTGTACTGCCACATAAGAGCAATACAAAAGTACACAGAAATCATGCTATACCATAGTCCTCCACAGTTACTTTCCTGAATGATTTAATAGATTTTGAACAGAGACTTTAATAAGGCAGACATTAAAAAATGAGAATGTCTGTATAAATACAATGTCATTAGCTTGTACTAACTCCCAGAATCCCCATTTCTACTGTGAAGATTCACATGTGGGGGGGAGGGATAGCTCAGTGGTTTGAGCATTGGTGTGCTAAACCCAGGGTTATGAGTTCAGTCCTTGAAGGGGTCATGTAGGGATCTGGGGCAAAAATCTGTCTGAGGATTGGCCTTGCTTTGAGCAGGGGGTTGGACTAGATGACCTTCTGAGGTCCCTTCCATCCCTGATATTTTATGTTTCAATAAGGGGAGAGGGATAGCTCAGTGGTTTGAGCATTGGCCTGCTAAACCAGTTGTGAGTTTCAATCCCTGAGGGGGCCATTTAGGGATTGGCCCTGCTTTGAGCAGGGAGTTGGACTAGATGATCTCCTGAGGTCCCTTCCAACTCTAATAATCTATGATATAAATCTATGGTATGCCAACAGCTTGAATACAGCCCCATCTCCAAAATGCTATATTAATATTGGAAAAAAAACAGAGAAGGGCAACAAAACTTAAAGGTATGGAACAGCTTCCATATTAGAAGAGATTAAATAGACTGGGACTGTTCATCTTAGAAAAGAGACAACTACAATGCAATATGTTAAAGGTGTATAAAATTATGAATGGTGTGAAGAAAAAGTGTTATTTACCCCTTCACATAACAGAAGAACCAGGGGCACCCTATGAAATTAATAGGCAGCAGTTTTTAAAACTAACACACAGAAGTATTTCACATAGCGCACAGTCAACCCATGGAGCAAACTGTCAGGGGATGTTGTGAAGGCCAAAAGTGTAACTAGGTTAAAAAAAGAATTAGATAAATTTGTGGAGGAATGTCCATCAATGGTTATTAGCTACGATGGGCAGGGACACAACCCCACATTCTTGGTGCTCCTAAGCCTCTGACTGCTAGAAGCTAGGACTGGACAACAGCGGATGGGGCATTTAAAATTGCCCTGTTCTGTTCATTCCCCCTGGAGCATATGCCACCAGCCACTGTCAGAATAGAGGATGGTGGGCTAGGTGGACCATTGGTCTGATCCAATATGGCCATTCTTATGTTCTTATGGACAAAGGCAGAGCTTATTTTGTGTTTAGGATAAAGGTGGAGGTCCTAGTTTTATTTTTATTTGTATTATGTTAGCACCTACAGCCCCACCTTTAGCTACCAAGAGACAGTCCTCTCCCCCCAAAATCTTAAGTCTAAACAGATAAGACAAAGGTTGAGATGGGAAACCGAGGCACAGAGCAATGTAGTGACTTTCCCAAGGTCTCTCAGTAGGTCAGAAGCAGAGCAGAGAATAGAACCCGAAGTCTGGGTGGAGTGAATGTAAATACCTTACAGCTGAGAACAGGAACAGCCCCAGGCATTTTGCCAGACAGGGTGGAGAATGTTGTTGGCAACCTAACCTACCCCCAAGCAGCTGAGAAAATTAAAAAAACAAAAAAAAGATGAGGAGTCATCTCTTGGGCAAATAACACATTCTCTTGAATATTTGCTCCCATTTCTGTGGGGAGTCTATTGTGGAGTACAGGACTGTAGAACTTGGACTGCAACCCTCAGGACAGCTGCACGGGGTAGGGGGGCAGTAAAGGCTCGTGCTGACACAGTCACATTCAGGGCTGAGCTTGGTGAGCAAGATTTCTCATCCATTTTTAGCCCACTCTTGGATTAGCTTTGGCACCCTTTATTTTAACATCTCCCAGTTCTGGGACTTCAGTGGGCTATCAAAACCCTTCAGCAAACACCACAGGGCCCTGCAGCTCTGAACTCTCTCACACACGACCCTAACTTCAACCTAGGAACTCCCAGGGTCCTTTACCATGAACGCCCAAAGGCCACATAATCCTAACCCACATCTACCCACGACCTCCTAGGCCCCTGGCCCCAACCAAGTTCTCACACAAATATTCGGATAGTGGATTGGGAGCCGGACTCCCTGGGTCACCAGCAACCCAGCTTCCCCCATATCCTGGGCTCACGCGCCTCCGCCCCCGCCAGGTCCCCACTCCTAGATCAGGCCGGTGTGAGCCGTTCACAGCTGTGCTGGCTCGGGAGACCACTGCCTGGGCCTCAGCCCCCCACACCCAGACTCACGCGTTCCCCACGTGGATGCGGGGTGCCACCTCGTTGCTGTGCGCGCTGGGGAGGCTGTAGCAGCCGCTGCCGTTAGCCAGCAGGTCGTTCAGCTCCTCCACTGAGATCTGATAGTCGGACATGGCCAGATCTGGGCCACTCCCTGCAGCCCCCAGGAGTACTCCGCAGCTCTAGGCAGGGCCTTGCTTCTCTCGCCCCACGAGCGCCGGGCAGAGCCTGATAGGAGGGGCTGGGATCAGCTGCTTCTGCCAGCAACACTCGGCAGCCGGGTCACTTTGAGCGTGCCAGCTGCGCGCCCCGCAGGGGGGATTTTCCTCGCCCCGCTGCCCCCCATCCCGGAGAATCGCGCCTCCCTCAGCCCCGGGAAGAGGCAGCAGGGGTCGAGTTCGCCCGCAGCCCGCGGTTCCCGCGCCGGTCCATGGAACGTTGTGTATCAAAGGCTGCAGCGGGCTGGCGGGCGGGCGGGCCGGCGTGTATGGCGCTCTCCGGCCCTGTCACAACAGGGCCCAGGGACGGGACTCTGGGGCGGAGCTGGGGCGCCGGCCCCCTCTCCCTGCCAGTGCGGGGTGCGGAGGCGGCTGCGCAGGGCCCGGCCATGGCCACGCTGAAGCTGGTGGTGCTCGGGGACAGCGCGGTGGGCAAGTCCAGGTGCGGAGGGGCCGGTTTCTAGGCCGGGGGGTTGGTGTCCTGGGAGGCCGCTGGGCGTGAGCGGCCCGCTCACCCTCTCTCCTTTCCCCGCAGTCTCTTGCTGAGATTCACCGATGACACGTTTGAGCCGTACTTGAACCCCACGATAGGTGAGTGCTGCGAGCTGGCCCGGCCCGGCCCGGCCTCGGCTCCCGGGGATCTCTTAGCACTCTCTTAGCACTCGGGGATATGTGCGCGGGCTCCAGGCCACCCCAGGGTGAGCCCCCCCAGCCTGCAGCGTTGCAGATGGATAATAGGAGATAAGGAGCCAGACCCCCTGTGACACCGGCTGTAGGGATCTGGATTTGGGAGTGGAAGGAGCGCGGCAGAGGCCTCCGAAGGGGGAGCGGGAGGCTTTCATAACTGGCTGTTATGAGCACACACAGCCTGTGTTTGTGTTCATGCATCTTCTCCGTGTGAAGTGACTGTACCTCCGCCCTGTCGTGAGGTAGCAAATGTCGGCGAACTTCATAGCAACTCAACTAAACGCAGAGAGTAGCAACGCCTCTCGCTGTTTGTCCTGACAATGCTTCCCTGCCTTTTGCATACCAGGTGTTGATTTTAAAGTGAAGAAAATGCTGGTCGACGGCAATGCAGTGCAACTTGCAATATGGGTAAGTTTTGCCCAGGAGGGATAAAGACAGATCGCCTGCCCTTTTACATTACTGAAGTTTGCTGTACTTCAGAACAGCGTTTAGTAGTGAATGGATATGCAGCAGATCTTTGCGCACACGTATCTCGAGTATTTAAGTGCCATGGTTTTGCTACTGTAAAATTGTGTGAAGTGGGCAAGGCTCCTTTTTTGAAAAGCTTCTCACATTTCATCACTTTCTTCCTGAGTCTCAGAGGTAGCAGTGTTAGTCTGTATCTGTAAAAAGCAACAATCTGAGATTTATTTCAACTCCAGCATAAATTCCAAGGGCTTACTCCTGCCATTACATATGCAGCTGGGATTCACTTCAGGTGAACAGATAGCAAGTGATGGGTGTGTGTGTAATAGGTGCCTAAATAAGACAGTCTCGAATATCAGGACTGTCCCTATAAAATCCCGACATCTGGTCAGCTTAGCTTCACTAGTTCTCCTGGACTCCTCTGCTGTGCATTAGTGGATTTGACAAGACACAGCCACCCATGAAAGAGGATTGTTGAGCCCCAGGTATTCTCCAGGTAGACAGCCCTTGAACAGCCAAGACCTAATGGGGATGAAATGCCCAAAACAGCTACTGTGTGGATTTAGCTGTATTATTTCTATGAGCTCTTTTGCATTGAACTCAAAGAGCACCATGCTGAAAAACTAGACAGTTTTATTTCTACACTTGCCATGCACTGCCCCATTCCTTCAATTAATGGGAATGGGGAATTCAGTGTTGTAATCACTGTTTAAGGCTAAAGACTTATTTTCAGAGGGTCTGAGCCTTCACCTACCACTGCTGGCTTCAGTGGAGGAATTCAGAACCTCTGAAAATTAGCAAAAAGAACAGGAGTACTTGTGGCACCTTAGAAACTAACAAATTTGTTTGAGCATAAGCTTTCATAGGCTACAGCCCACACCAGACTGCAACTGCATGGAAAGTGTAACTATGATATTTCTAAAGCTTCCTCTCCACACCCACATCCACAGTGCTTGGTGCTCAGTGCAATAGAATGATCATGAACTAAAATACCCCAAAATAAAAAACTATTTCAAATGCCCTACTTAAAATTAAAAGAAAAAGTTGAAACTTTCTCTCTCTCTCTCTCCCCAAAATATATTTCTACATGCCTGTTATTCTCCTCTCTGTTTGCTTTCTGCCCCCTCCTCTCTCAGATCCTCAACTTTTCTTGTTTAAGTGAGGTGAGGGAGACTGAAATTAAACTCAGAAGGAGCAGGTTCCATATACATGAGGGTACAATTGTCTGTCAGCCTCAGATCTAAAAGGTGGATAGTGTGGGGGTAGATGCTCATATGCATGAGGCTTCATATACATTATTTTGGACCAATACTGTTACGGCTTTAAAATAAAAACAAAACAAAAAATGCTATCATAAGCAACCTGCCAATTTGCATCATTTACATTGATTGTCTATAAAGCAGAAGTAATACAATCATGGTTGCTTAAACTAGGGAGGAAATATGCTTCTTGCATTCTGAACAAGTTGCAAGCAAAGAAGCAGCTCTGCCAAGAGGGAATTCAAATAACCAAGCTTCAGTCACAATGGTATGTCTTGCTGTTCTGAGATCAAAATCAAGGGCAGAGCCTGTGCAAATTGTGCTGCTGAAAAAGATACCTTTGCAGCAGTATGTTAACAGCATCAGGAGAAATCACTCATTACTGACATGAAGCTGTATTATATAATACAAAAAATAAAATCCATAAACAAGCTGCCTACCCCCAGAAAGATGTGCAGAGTCCATCTTTGTTTAAGGTTTATGTCAGCTTACTTTGTTCTGTGCATAGGTACTCTGATGACTGGTGCTCTGTGAAAATTAAAAATCATAGATAATGTTGAAAATAATAAAAAAAAAATTTCCAGCTGTTCTGGAATTAGTATTTGGAAAGCAAATAAGATTTCAAAAGCTTGGTGGGGAAACTGGTCTCTAGAATAGCAAATAGACTTGGAACATAGCACCTGCCCTGCATTTCGTGTACTTTACAGTTTCATAAAGGCTGAGCAGGGAATGATCTGAAGTTCCCTGTGGCTGGATGTACAGTAATCTGCCCCAGCATGCCAGATGTTAAAGCAGAACTGCTTATTTCTAAGAACATCACTTGTGTAGTGGCTTTAAAATCCTTCCTCTTCTTTTTGATTAGTCAATTATCCAGGAGAAATTTTTTAAATTTTTATTTTACTAAGATTGCATTGGTCACTGCAGGATTTTCTTTATTATTAAAACTGGGGATAACATTTAGGAACCATTTCTTTTTTGTTCTTTCATATTGCCAGTTGCACTGGTACGAAGGAGTGCTCTGCTGTTGTATCCTTGTGTACTTGGAGGCTTAACGGTATAATAACAAACTGCTTAATAAAAACTCTACAGGTCAGCCCTTGTAAGTGAATACCATGCCAAACCTATGATTGAATATTTACTGAACAAAGTAGAGAAATTGCGTGATGGTGTAGATGTTCAGGTATTGTAATCCTTACATATATTTTAAATAAAAGGGCAATTTCTGAAGTAGACTCAGACTTTCAGGCCAGAAGGTGCCACTGTGATCATCTAGTATGACCTCATTGCAGGCCACAGAACCTACCCACCCACTCCTATAATAGACCCATAATCTCTGGCTGAATTACTGAAGTTCTCAAACATGATTTAAAGACTTCAGGTTACAGAGAAATCCCCCATTTACCATAGTTCAAACCAGCAAGGTCCTGTTCCCCATGCTGCTGGGGAAGGATCCCCCCAAGTCTCTGCCAATCTGGCCCTGGGGAAAAATTCCTTTTTGACCCCAAATATGGTGATCAGTTAGACCCTGAGCATGTGGACAAAATCCACTAGCCAGGCACCTGGGAAAGAATTCTCAGTAGTAACTAAGAGCGCTTCCCATCTAGTGTTCCATCATGGGCCGTTGGAGACATTTGCTATTTACAGTTGCAGATTGACTTATTGTAGACAGTCTCATCACACCATCCCCTCACTAAACTTAACAAGCTCAGTCTTGAAGCCAGTTAGGTTTTTTGCCCCCATTACTCCCCTTGGAAAGCTGTTCCAGAACTTCACTTTCACTCCTTTGATGGTTAGAAACCTTCGCCTAATTTCAAGCCTTAAACTTATTGATGGCCAGTTTATACCCATTTGTTCTTGTGTCAACATTGGTGCTTAACTTAAAGAAATCATAGTAGGTAAAATTTCATATTCCTTTGCCTCTTTATAGTCCTTTCTCTGGGGGGTTGGACTTTATAATGCACTCTGGAGATGTTTGAAGTCTTTCTGGAGGGAAATATAGGGAAGGATTGGCAACCTTTGGCACATGGCCCGCCAGAGTAAGCACCCTGGCAGGCTGGGCCACTTTGTTTACCTGCCGCATCCATAGGTTCTGCCGATCGCGGCTCCCACTGACTGCAGTACGCCGCTCCAAGCCAATGGGGGCTGCAGCACGGGCCGAGGGATGTGCTGGCCGCCGCTTCCCGCAGCCTCCATTGGCTTGGAGCTGCAAACAGTGGCTAGTGGGAGCCGCGATCGGCCAAACCTGCAGACGCAGCAGGTAAACAAACTGGCCCGGCCCGCCATTGGGCTTACCCTGGTGGACCACATGCCAAAGGTTGCCGATCCCTGATACAGGGTATTGCACTAATAATTTAATTGACCTGTGAATAACTTAAATCTAATTTCTCATTTGCTTGGGATCCTGCTAGCCTCAAAATGATTTACACATACTGGGCCCTCTTCTTCTACTGCAGGATAAGCCAATGGGACAATCAAACCCACTGTTTGCTCCTCCTGCCTGCAGTGTCTTGCACTGGTTGAGTATTTAGTCCCATTTCCTCACCTCTTCCACTTCCAACCCTGCTCATTGTATATATAGTATTGTTTTGCTTGCAGTATTATTCCCTTATTTATTTTTAAATGGCCTTCCAGATCTGAGTCTCATTGGCTTTCTTCACCTCTTTACTCCTGTTTAGAAGCTGACATCCTCTTTAATTTTAACCTTGAATTATAACCTCTCCTTTTTCATGTTTTTTCTTTTCATCTCATTATTTTTCCTAATATTTGTTGCCTCTTTCCCTGACTGTACATCTCCTATGTTTTATATATCCTAATTTCAAGATTCATGGTCAAAGCATTGTTAACTTTTTCTGTTTATGCCACATATTGCAAATTACCCTTTAGTTCTAAATCTTTTTGGGTTTTCCTCTGTAGGATACAGCGGGACAGGAACGGTTTAGAACACTGACGCCCAGTTATTACCGAGGAGCTCAAGGTGTTATTTTAGGTAGGAGGAATATGATTAGCACAACTTTGAAATCATTATCACTAACTAAATGTTAATACTTCTTTACCAAAAGAATACCAAAAGAAGTGGTATTCACCAAAAAGGGAAGAGAAGCAATTAATATGGTTTTAACAATATGCCTGTTCCACTAGGCTGAGTTTTGGCTCCTAGTCTTTATCAGTAGGAAGTGATGAGGCTTCAGAACATTTTAAATTAAAAAGCTGTAGACTTTATATTACAGACAGCTCAACCATTGAGCAGATGCAGTCTCAGCTTTATAGTAATTTCTGTTTGGAACATTTCTGGTTACAAAGCAAATTGTTTTTCAAGTCTGCTCTTCCTGAGACATTACTATTTCCCTCTTCAGAAACAATTTCAAATCTGCTGGTGAAATGTGCAAATAACTTATGGCAGGTCTTATTCTTTGTGATCGCATCATCTGAAAAAATCTGATTCCTATTGTCAAGGGATTATGAAAGCTGAATAACCTGCTATACAGAATATACATTCCTTCTGTGGTATAGTCTGCCACTCTGTTCAACTAATTAGCAATAAGTAAGCACAGTTGTGGAGTTACCAATAACCAAAAGTCTCTTTTTAAAAGGGTACTGAAAAATTCCAGATTTCTGTTGCTAACCCACACATGAACACACTCCACTGCCCCCTTAAATACGTAACTTTCTATTTTAAAATATCCTGCAGTTCTACTCTCAGCTCTTGAATTCAAAGCCAGTAACAGCATAAAGCCCCAGCTGTTAGGTTGGGTTCCCCAACCTTAAATATTACCGGAACAGATGTTTGTTTCCTATCATCACTATACATACTCTGAGTCATCAGGGATTAGAATTGATATTCCTACTGTCAGAGGGATCACATCTACTACTCCTAAAATTATTTGAAAGTAACCTCAAATGAATAAAGACATAAGAAATAAGTGCAGCACTAATGCAGTAAAAATAGCCCAGGAATCTGCAGTTGACAGTGTCCCTTTCTTTTGTTGTTAGTGTATGATGTCACGAGAAAAGACACTTTCACAAAACTAATGACCTGGCTGAAGGAGCTGGAGACATATGCTACGCAGAGCAACATTGTAAAAATGTTAGTTGGCAATAAAATTGACAAGGTCAGTTTAGAGCTGCTCATACACTTGGTTCTCATTCATGGTCAGTAGGTGTTTCCTGTGCACCAGGAGGCTCACAGCCTTGCATGCAGCATACCTGGTCTGTGCCGCCTTGACTGAAAAACCTGAATGGGGCAGGCTGGAGACCTCCTTTCCTCGCTGCCTCTTCTTAGAGGCAGAAGGTTGTTTGGGAATTTTGTGCAAACTGTCCCGGAGAGATGACCTGATCTAAATCAGGTGAGCTGTTGTAAACAAGATGAATCGAAAGAGCAAATAATATTTAATGAAAAGAAACTACTCTGGAACTCTTCCTGAGCATCTCCAGTGAAGTGCCATCTGAGTTACAAGACCTCACTCTCTCTCCTCAGCTGTCCCTTTCTCCTGACCCTTTGGCTAAGCAGTGTGTCTTAGACTCAGCCTCTGGGTCTCCCGTAGGTATTGCTTCTGGGTTTCAGATCTGCTGTCATTCTCCCTCCTCTTCTGACTCTCAGCACTGTTAAACTGTTCAGGTTTCTTCAATGGGCCTCATTTCCCATCTTAACTACTGCAGCCTCCTCGCTAGCCTCCCTAACACTTTGTCCCCTCCAATCTGTTCAGAAGGCAGAGACTAGAATCCTATTTCTTGCTCACCACTCTGACAGCATCATTCTCTCTGAATGCCTCCACTGGCTCACTCTATCTCATCACACTGAGTTCAAGCTTCTTGTGCTTGTCTTCAAGGCCCTTTATAGCTCTGCTTCTTCCTCCTTGTCCATTCTTGTCATGGTATCTCCTGCAGACGCTGCCAGCCTTGTCCACTCATTTGTCAGCCTCACACACTAACATCTCCACTCTTTCTTGTACCCTGGTCTTTTTGAACAACTCTTCCTTTAGTTTCATACAATCCAGTCAGTGATTTAACCGCTCTGTAGGTCAAAGCTTGGTGTCTGGGGTGGCAAAAACACTAGAGCTGGCCCTCGCCAGAGGTTGCCGACCCCTGATATAGACTTACAGATTTGCAGCAACAATTTGATGTATCTGGAGGAGTTTTAGAAAATATGCCCACAATGACACTTTTCCTTGGAGTTCCCAAGACCTGGCACGTATAGCGTATTTTACTTTTATTCTTTTCTTTTCTCTACAGCCAGATCGTGAGATAAACAAAAAGGAGGGACTCCAGTTCGCTAGGAAACACTCAATGCTCTTTATAGGTATGCAGTTCTTTGCCAATAAAGATATAAAAATAGGACAGTTATTTTGTTACAGCTGAGCATGAATGAACAGAATGCAGCTCTCCTCCAGGAGATTTTTCTTTGTTACTCTTGAGCTACTGCAGCTACAGATGGCTGAAGGCAGCAAGTACCTTTCAGATCCATCTGGAGTTAAATTAACATGACTTCTTTACTGCCTTGGTGCCCTGTGTGTGTACAAAGAGTCTTATTTTCTGAGGTGCTGCATGTTTACCTGACCTGGAGTTCTGGGTGCTCAGTGCCCTGAATGTTAGGCCCATAATGCATACCTATCATATTGGCACCAGTCCAACCCTTCTCTTGCAAATATTAATGTTAATTGAAAATAAGATTAGTGTCATTGACTGGCTGCTACATTTAAATCTGTGACTTAAAAGTAATGTGCTGTATTGTGTTCCCAAACCCCTGAGCCATACTCTACTCAGACTGGAATCTTTATTTGGGGCTGATACCCAGAATTTTGACCAGTTCCTATTTTTCAACTTTGAATTTTTTGTGGAGTTATGGAGGTGAATTTATAGCCAATTGTAGAATGCAAGCTGTCTTGGGGAGATGATATGGTCAAGATGAGTGAAGGTGCAATGAAATGAGAACCTACAATTGGTGAAGCCTTTGAAATGTAGGGTTGGAAGGACCTAAAGGGGTCATCTAGTCCATTGCCGCACAGTAAGGCAGAATTAAGTATGAAGCACAACAAATAAGTAAAGGGAGAACTTTCCTTTGTTTGCTGATGAAATTCTAGAGCCATCTTTTTCTAAACATATATGTGCAGGATTGGTCACAACCCGAGGAGAAGTTTCAATTTAAAAATGCAAAAAGGAAGGGGAAACAATGGAGTTTCCTTCAGTGGAAATTAGACTCTTCAGGCTGCTGTGGGATGATTTCTCGAGTTTACTGAGAACTGAAGAGGACAAAAGTTCAGCTGCAAATAACAAAATACCATCCCCCTCCCTCCAAAGATAATTGTTTTATAAAGCGGAAAATTCTGTGCAAAAATGTAAATTATTGGTTTTTACCCTCTCTCTCTAGAGACCAGTGCTAAAACGCGGGATGGAGTACAATGTGCCTTTGAGGAAGTGGTCATAAAGATCCTACAGACTCCAGAACTTTGGGATAAAGACAAACAAAAGTTCGGAGTCCAGTTGGAGACACCACCACCCACAGAGGAAGAATTTTGTGGTGGATACTGTATACTTACTTAAATTCACAGATGCCTAGTCCATCTGACCAGCTGGACTTTCAGGTATATTGCTAAGAGCTTACAAAGAGACAAACCAAATTCCATTCTGGACACGTGTGATTTGTTATGGGACCAACCCAGATGGCTTTGTTTCAGCACACCTGCCTCGTTTTAAAATAATAGATTTGATGGTTACTATGTTGGCAAAAATGGAATATATATTTATTTGTATGAAGCATGGTACCTCTTGCTCTGACAGTCTTTGCTCAAAAAATAAGACTACAGTGTCAGATAGCAGCAGAGTGTTATTTGTCATAGGGCTAATAATAGAGCCAAGCTGTCCAACCCTCAGGCTTTATTGAAAAGCTTTCAATCTCTACAGTAAGCATGCTCGGGCAGCCAAGTTCCCTTGAAGTATTGAAAAGACACTTCCCATGCTACAATCTGGGATAATCACTGATTCTGCCTCCCTGTTTCAGGTGCTTTTATGTGCTGGAACTCCTTCTGAGACCTTTTCCACTCGACTTATCCAGAACATTTCATCCAGTTCTCTCAGATCCAAAAACTCAGTTCAGCTCCAGCTTATCACTCAGGTTACTTCATTAGGCATGGAACAGTTCTGTGCCCACACTAGCCAGGACTAGATACAGCTGGTTTAAATACAAGGTGACACCACAATTCCAAATCAAATCACACACTACACATTTTTCTAGTTATTAACAGCTATACTTTTTAAATGTAATTGTTTTGGACATCATACGGATCATGTAAGGACCACTTGCTTTGCAGATTGTGTAGGGCCCAATCACTTCTGTCCTCAACTTAGGTACATTTCAAGCTTGTCAGTTCAAAGTGTCCCTACTTACCTCAGTTAGTCCAAAAACAGTCTCCAGAAGACTAGGGTGACCAAATTACAGGAACAAAATATCGGGACACATGAGGGGGCAGGTCCGGAGCGCTGCCAAAGCAAAAAAAACAAAACCCAGAGCCAGAATATCAGGACAAATGGCATCCTGACCATACATCCGTCGGGACACGGGACAAACGACTGAATATCGGGACGCTTGGTCTCCCTGCAGAAGACAGCCTGTCCTACCCTTGTTTTACAGTTTAACCTTGCACTCAAATTGAGCTATATGCAAGTTTATTCATGACCAGCAAGATCTAGGCCTACATTATGTAGTATGTGTTGCTACTAAATGTTCCCAAGTCAGAAGTAATCCAGCTGCCTATCCAAAATACTCTGGGTGAGGACAGTCATCATTTCAGTGTCATACTCTTGGGAGGTAGACTTTTTCCACTAGCTTTTCTGTTGCAAACCCAGGGGTTTACAGCAGCTCTGTGTAGATTTACTCCTCACTGTTTCTTACATAATTTCTACCAACAGCTAGGATCAGTGACTATTAGAACTGTATTGTTTTAGGCTCTAATTCCACAAGCCACGTCCATTGCAATTAATGGGGCTGTGTGTGGGCACAGTGGTCTGCCCAGGTGGAGCATCTTGCAGGATCAGGATTGTAATCACTGTTCCTTCAAACTGCGGCTGTGATCAATAAAAAATCTGGTTTAAAGTTATGTGACAGCAAGTGAGGCTTTAGAGGATTTTCCACTGAAAACGAGATCCTTCTCTCCATTTTCTTACAATTTCCATAGTGGAGTTCTGGTAATTAGTTGCCACTTACCTTTATTATTTCCCCCTACAGTGAATCACTTCTCTTGAAATTAGAGTTTGAGTTATGAATGCAGCTGTGGCTCTTCTAAAAACTTAGAAATTACTGGGTCAGATTCTGACCCTAGGTATGTTGCCTTCTGTAGAATTACTGCCAGATTTCACTGCCAGATTTCACCAGCAATTGAGACAAGAACCTGGCTGGCTGTTTTAACACAGCCAATCTCAGCCAGCAGAAGAGATCACTATGACAGCAATAAATATGTTAGATGCAGCAGGTTTTGCAAGACGGTCCTCATGATTAGGGCTGCTTTAAAGAGGACCTGGTGCACTGTGGGAACTGTTGCCTTTTATGGTTCTCTTTAGCTAAGCTACAAATGAAAATCCAAAGGCTCCATGGTAGTTATAATGTTTAAATTATTCTCAAAAGTCTCTTATCCTGCTCTACTCAGCATGTGAGTGGAAGACGGTGACACTAACGTGACACTCAGGAAAGCTCAGACTAATCAACTAAAGCAGTGAAGTCAACATGCCTTAATTAAAGCACATTCAATCACTGTGTAGATGCTCTCATTCAGAAGTAAAGTGGCCTTAGTTCACTGTAGCTTATTTCTACTTGTCCCATGCAGACAAGCCGTAACATTCATCTCTTGAATAACAAAGGTCCAAAGCTTCTGATGAATGAATAAGAGAGAACACAAGGACTTTAAGGGTGACAGTAGGAGACGGGGGGTTGGCTGGGGTCAAGAGGAAATCTGAATTCATGAAATCAGAAATAGAAGAGACTGAGAAGGGCATCCTAGAGTTGCCGCTATAATTCTTCTCTCTAAGATTGGCTTACCTTTCAGCCCTTACAAACTACAGGCAGTATTCCCTATGTGCTTAGCTGTTTCTGAACTACCAGCACAAGTTCCAGAACTGCAGTATATGCACGGGTGAGCGAGAGGGTGTATGCATGCAGCATGTGTACAGTCATTGCTTCATGCAGCAGTGACTGCTGTGCAGCTGCTTCCATTCTGTGACTGTAATGGTGCCATGCCTAGATACTATGCTAATTGGTGCTATGTAAATACCATAGATACAATAATTGGAGTCTGCCACCTTCTCAGTAGGTGTTTGCTACTCATCAGCTACCAGACTAAATGTAACAAACTGCCTCTCCTACCTTACAAACAAGTAATATGCCCCAGCCTCCTTGTCTGTAATACTGAATGTCATTTCACGGTATTTGTATCTTCTGTCTATATCTGTCAGCATGGGCTCTAAGCTCTGTAGTAGCTATATGGCTGTAAACTATTTAATGATTCCTAAAATATGCTGTTGCTTTAAAATAATGCCTGTTTAATAGTTCCCTCCTGTTATAGTCTGCTTTTGCACTTTAATTAATTAATTGCCCTGGCAAGACCCTGCTACTCCACTGCCCACATATGGGTAAGTGGTATCAGTAACTAAGCAGTGTGTAGGTCTCTAGCTATGCCTTCACATTAGCACTATTGAGAATTAGACCACACACATGCAGACATTAAGAATGTACTCTGCCATGAAAAATGCACACCTATATGTGCATGGAATAGTACCGTAATAGAAAATAGTTTAATTGGTCTTTTTAATCCAGTATTTTTAGAGCTTCAGAGGGACATTCATATCAAACATGACCCCATCTTAGTTTCGATAAAATTAAACTTTAAAAAAACCGAAACATCATAGAAATGTCTCCATGAATGTTATGCATTCCAGTGGAAACAGCTTACTTAAAAAAAGTTCTGTATTGACTGTTCAATTATTTTATCTTTGAACTAGTGTAAGAAAACCTAAAAGTGAAATTGTCTAAAAGCCAACTGTAAAGAAAAACAAAACTCTTCAAGAAGAGAGGTGCAAACAGTGGCCAAACAGAACAAACAGGAAAAATCAGATAATTAAAACTGGAAGAATTTTAAAATTCAAACTAAGGTGTATGTAACATATGAAGAAAAATAATAATAATCCTCTACTCCATCTCACTATTAAAGGTCACTGTCATGTTAGAAATAATTACTGAATTTCAACTTTTATTGTATAATAAAGCATTTGATGGTAATACCTATCGAGTCCATACAAATAATTAGCAAGTTTGTTTTCTTAGCTAGTATGATTGTGTTACATGCATTAGTGTAATACAACAAATGTAATATAAAACTATTTATTTATAAATATAAATATTTTGGCAATTGCCAGATTTGTCCTACCTTATTTTGAAGCAGTTATGGGCCTGATTCTGTCCTGTCTTGTTCCTTGTAGAGTCATTCACCTTTGTGTAAAATGGGTCTGTAAAACTGCCACTGGTGTAAATGAGTGGAGAGTTCTGATTTGCCTGAGTGTAAATGATGGTGTAAGGTGCAAAGCAGTTGAGAATCAGCCCTTGCATGTTTTCCTTTTACTGAAATCTGAATCTGACGAACATGCTACAAAGTCAGCAGACACCTGATGAGCTCAGTCAAGCACAGACCAATGAGAAAATGTTTAAATCCTGAAGCAGCCTTTAAATATTCTTAGCAATTGCTGTAGAACCATTGCCGCTTAGATCACCAGCCTGAAGAATAACATCTCACTTCACCTTACTGGTTGCAATGTATAAAATGTGACTATTGGAAACATGGTGGTTCAGGTCAATTCATAGAATCATAGACTATCAGGGTTGGAAGGGATCTCTGCACGTCATCTAGTCCAACGCCCTGCTCAAAGCAGGACCAATTCCCAACTAAATCATCCGAGCCAGGGCTTTGTCAACACAAAGTAAAAGAGAATGCTGGTTTGCTGGTGTGCCCCACCACAAATTCACATGCACAGTGTCACATCTCACAAAAAGAAGCTGTTTCAGTCTCTGCAGTCGGTTTGCAGAAAGTAAATGTTGCATAATTCAATGCTGTTCATATCTACTGTATATCACCACAAACAGGGAGTCCAGACAGAGGCAGTGAAACTGAGATTGGGAGCCCTATCTGTGAGCTAGCGAAGCAAGGAGGCTGAGTGGGTAAGCTCAGATGGGTATTTTGGGGGAGTCTGGAGGAAGAAGTGAAATATCAGAAGGGGGAGGTGCATCTGAAAATTGGCTGGAACGTGGAAATATGGTGTCATGGTGCAGGAGGCAGGAGAGCCGTCTTAATGTGGGATGGGTGAGTGAGCAGAAGCTGAGAAGTAGGAGGTGGGTGCTACCTCAAGGGATGGTGTTGAGAAGGGAGAGGAGCTACAGACAATGCACTGTTCTAGCTGAAGTGCTTATAGCACAGTGTCATTCCTGATTCTCAAGGGGTTAGTGTTGGTCTTATTGCCCATCTTAAGAAGCAGGGGAGCTCATATCCAACAGGCCCTGGTATCACTCCAATATATCATGCCATTTATATGCACTCAGTTCTGAGGACAGACATGACTCCTGATTCCATTTTTCCTCCATAAGAAAGATGACCTTATGGGTAAAGCATAGAGCTGAGAAGAGATCTGTGTGCTCTGCTGCTGCCCTGCTATGGGTAGGTCACTTAGTCAGTGCCACAGTTCTTATCTGTCAGGTTGGAATGGCATTTGCTTCTCTCATAAGTGTGCAGTGAAGCCTGATTCATTGACGTCAGAAAGTGATTTGTCCTTTTCTGTCACCTCCTAGCCACAGATCTTCCCAAATGGAGCTTCCATTGTTTTAATTCCACAAGGCTCCCGTGTCTCCTGTCTGGGGGAAAACCTGTTTCTCCCTGTGTTTGGTCACAGACTTTAAAGCATAATATCAGTGAGTATCCATAATGCCTCAGCTGGTGTTAATACAGATATTTCACAATGTGACACTAGCTTTCATAAAACACCTTACCCCCAATTTTGTAATACAGTAATATTATATACAATTAGTTGACTCAATTACTTATCATTTGAGGTTCAGATCCATGGAAGACCCCGTCTCCCCCCACTCACTAAGTTGATGGCTTTGTTTGCCTTTTACATACATGTGCCTTTGGTGTCTGTGCCTGGTTGGTCAGACAAACAAATACACATTCTGTTGTTCAGGGCACAATGAGCTTATGCATTGCTTGCCAAACACATTTTAATAATATAATTCTAGCACATATCCATAACTCTTCGAACACATCCCATATGTACAACATGCAATAATTTTAAGTATCAGTGTGGTATTAGTTTTCCAATTATAGTTTACATGACACCTTTTACATGCAGATTATAATTATAGTTAGCTGTAGTATGTCAGGCCTGATGGGAGCTGCTAACAGAGCACTGACCCGCAAATGGGCATCTGTGTCACACCAGCCTGTAGTAACAAGCACTAAAGGGAGCATTTCCCATGCAGTGTTTCCCTTTTCTCCTCCTTTTTCACCTCTGTTGTTGAGGTATTTAAATTTTGAAAGAAAGGTTTAATTATTTAGATTTAACTTTATTTCAAACTTAAATTGTCAAGTCATCAGTGTATTATATTGTTGCTTGCCCTAATTATCAAAAGGAAAAATCTGCTGAATTAATGCTTGAGACAAGCGACAGAAGAAGGGCTTGCGAGACTCTCACTTAGAGGAGTGAGCCACTGCAACGGGCCACTGTTTTATCAATGCCTTGCAGATGCTGTACCCTAGGGCCACCTGCACTTTTGAGAAATAGCCTAGTGTCTTATAAGATGTTTTCTGAGATATGAATATCCCTTAAACATGTTTGTTCTACCAACCTCCTGCTGAGCTGCCATGGGGCAGGGACAGGTACAGCATTACTGTCTGTGCAAAAGCACTATCAACTTTCTGCTTGTAACACCCATGTTCAGTTCGGGGCTTTCCCATTGTGGGTTTGGGTTTGGCTCTATTTTTTGTTTATTTATTAGGTCACTATATGCAATTAATCGCATAACAATATTCCACAACTTAGTTTTGATTGTCCAATGAATACTAGTGGGTTTGCTTAGCACATACAACATTGCACTATAAACCACCTTTATTGCACTGTGTTCAAAATAATTAAAAAAGAAATATTAGAAAAGCAAATTAGAGAGTCCCAATGAAAATTCTCTTAGTCTAAGAATGTGAAAGATTCACTTAAAATTACATGCAGTTTCCTGAGCCAGACAGATTACCTGTCTAGGTGCTTATCTGGTCCCATCACCATAGTATTTCAGCACCTTCCAAGTTTTTTAGTGTAGAAATAATTCATCTTCCTTCCTACCCTGGAGGAAGAACAACTCGATTGGTTTATAGAGACGTGGCCGTGGGAGGGTGCTGCTGCGTGTGCACATGTGCGTGTGTGTAGAAGTTATTGAGGGAAAGGCAACACAAAGAAAGGAATTCTGCATTTAGTTCCAAACATAGGGAGGGGTGAGGTAACAAACATACATACACACAATAGTACTAGGAGTTATAAGAAGCATTTAGAAAGCTACAGATTTAGAATCCTTTTGGAACATCTGGTTGTGTGAGCAAGCTATTTTTATTAAGAAATATTTATCTGCAGTGAGAAGCTGCTTGCTGGTTGGTTAATTTCACCAAAACAATTTGTTATGCTTGCAGTGCTTTCTCCTATAGCAAATGCTGGCCTCTGATGTCATAAGTGGAGTATCTATGGCAACTTTCAGTGGTACAACTCATTTTACACTAGGGCTTTATCTCCTTACTTGGTATCTAGGATTAGAACAGCAAAGATGAGCAGTTTAGAGTACTTAGCATATCCAGTGATTGTTGCCAATCACAGGCAGAGTACCACCATGAAGAAAGAACTGGACATTGGTGACTATCTCTCTCACAAGAACAAACTAGAACTCGGTATGTTTTCTTAAATATTTCTCCTCCACATTTTTGAAGTCACAGTTAAAAGGTTTTAAAACCGGATGAGACATTTTCCTGAAGGATAGCTAGCCATACAACTCAGAAAGTTTAAATTATATACACCAGAAAAATAGGAATTTCAGTCAGGACTCTGTATAAGTAAAGAAGGCTTGAGGAAATCCTGCTGGGAAATATGGGTACTTTCTCTGTTTAAGATAAGACCAGACACATGTTTTAAGATGACATACACTCCTGTTAGTTTGTAGTTTCCATGATGAGAGCCAGTGGATTCACAGAATGACACAGGGTTTCATGAGGATTTGAAACTTTCTCAGAACTTTATAATTTTACATACAGATTTATACCCAAACTTATTAAGAGTTTCTTTTGATGTTGAAGGATAGGTAAGAAGAGTTTATTAAATTGGCATTGCTAGTGATCAGATAGTTTTATTGATAAGAATATCATACACACATAAATATTGAAAAATGTGTATGTGACCTGCAAGCACTGATGGAAGAATTATTAGGACAATTGGGCTTTTTATTAATTTGAAGTTAAGATTCTCTAATTTCTGTTTATTCTGATTCAGAGATAAAATGAATAGATTAAAAATATGAGATACTTTCTAATAATTAATGATGAGATTCAAAAGGTTTGCAGATTTAGTTCTGATAATCTTCAAGGTTTCATTGCTTAGCAGAACCCATTTAGTCTGTAAATTGGGCTAGAAGTCTTATGGTAATTGGGTTTCTTGTTTCATCTGGGCTGAAAACCAGGAAATGCAGCCATCTGAGAAAAAAAGTTTTGACATATTTACCTGGTTGAACACTTCACAAAATGCTGCCAACTTCCCCAAATTCTTCAGCACTAGGGAACATTTTTTCCTTAAAAATTCAAACTGCTGCTTAGAAGAGTCTGAGAAATGGATACTGGAGGTTTCAGCCAGTTGTAAATCTGTCAAATACCTCCCATGGTAATAATATAACCACTGTTGCATTTAACTTCAGAAAGGGGAACTACATAAAAATGACAAAACTAGTTAAATGGAAGTTAAAAGATATAGACACAAAAGTGAAATGCCTGCAAGCTGCATGGAAACTTTTTAAAACATTGTAACAGAAACTCAAATTAAATGTATACTCCAAATTAAAAAAACATAGCAAGAGGACTTAAAAAGTGCCACTGCAGCTAAACAAGAATGTAAAAGTAGTTAGAGGCAAAAAGGCATCTTTGAAAAACTGGAAGTTAAATCCTACTGAGGAAAATAGAAAGGAGCATAAACTCTGGCAAGTCAAATATAATTAGGCAGACCAAAAAAGAATATGAAGAGCAATTAGCCAAAGACTGAAAAACCAATAGCAAATTTTTTTTTAAGTACATCAGAAGGAGGAAACCTGCCAAAAAATCAGTGGGGACACTGGACGATCAAAGTGCTACAGGAGCACTCAAGGAAGATAAAGCTATTGTAGAGAAGCTAAATTAATTTTTTGCATCAGTCTTCATTGCAGAGGCTGTGAGGAAAGTTCCCACACATGAGCCATTCTTATTAGGTGACAAACTGTCCCAGAGGTTTTTGGAACAAACTGATAAATTGAACAGTAATAAATCAGGACCAGATGGTATTCTCCCAAGAGTTCTGAAGGAACTCAAAAATAGAAATTGCAGAATTACTAACTGTGGTATGTATCCTATCACCTAAATCAGCTTCTGTACCAGTTGACAGGAGGATAGCTAATGTGACACCAATTTTTAAAAAATGCTCCAGAGGCTATCCTGGCAATTACAGGCCGGTCAGCCTAACTTCAGTACCAAGCAAATTGGTTGAAGCTATAGTAAAGAACAGAATTATCTGACACATAAATGAACAGTTTGTTGGAGAAGAGTCAGCATGACTTTTGTAAAGGGAAATCATGTCTCACCAATTTATTAGAATTATTTGAGTAGGTCAGCAAACATTTGGACAAGAGTGATTCAGAGGATATAGCATACTTGGACTTTCAGAAAGCCTTTGACAAGGTCCCTCACCAAAGGCTCTTAAGCAAAGTAAGCTGTCATGGGATAAGAAGAAAGTTCTCTCGTGGATCAGTAACTGGTTAAAGGATAGAAAACAAACAGGTGGACTATATGTCTGGTTTTCAAAATGGAGAGAGGTAAATAGTGGTGCCCCCTAGGGATTTGTACTGGGACCAGTGCTGTTCAACATATTCATAAATTATCTGAAAAAAGGAGTAATATGAGGTAGCAAAATGTGCAGACAATATGAAATTACTCAAGATAGTTAAGTTCAAAGCAGTTTATGAAGCATTACAAAGGGATCTCACAAAACTGAGTGGCTGGGCAATAAAACTGCAGATTATGGCAAGATGGGCTACGTCCAGAGGTCCCTTTCTGGAGGCCTCACGGCCCTGCATCACCTTTTCCCAGAATAGAGCAGCGAGAAATTCTCCAGGCAGCCTGGAGTGGCTGCAGAAGAGCAGCCAATCAGAGGAGTTGCTGGAGCGACCAATCTGGGGCAGAAGGATTCTATATAAGACAAGCAGCAGAGTGCAGAGAAATTCAGTTGCTGTGTGGATCTTGATGAGGGAGGGCTGGGTTCCAGGCTGTCTATTAGAGCAGCAGGCCACAGGCAGTTAACTGCAGAGCTATGGCCCCATACCAGGGCTGAGAAAGAACTTGGACTGTATACCCCAGAAGGGGGACAGAATGTGTGGCTTGGCTGGAGGCCTGAGCTGCCGAAGACCAGCCAAGAAAACTATGAGCTGGGGGGGGGGGGCTCACGAGAGGCGAGTGCCACCCTGTTTGAAGATCAAAAAACCCCAAAAGCAGTCTCTCACCTAACCAAGAGAAAGGGGGCCATCCACAAGAGGTGGGTCCCTCCAAGGTGAAAAGAACTGTGTTTGCAGGCACTATTGGCCAGAGAAAAGGGGGCACGCACGAGAGACGGGTGCTGGCCCTGTTACAGAGATGATATTCAATGTTCGATGCAATATAATGCATACTGGAAAACATAAATCACACCTATACATACAAAATGATGGTGTCTAAATTAGCTGTTCTCTCTCAAAAAAGAGATCTTGGAGTTATTGTAGGTAGTTCCCTATAACCATCTGGTCAATGTGCAGCAGCAGCCAAAAAAGCTAACAGCATGTTAGGAACTATTAGGAGAAGGATAGATAAGACAGAAAATATCATATTGCCTCTGTATAAATCCAGGGTGTGCCCGCACCTTGAATACTGCATGCAACTCTGGTCATGCCTCCCATATAAAAAAGATATATTAGAATTTGAAAAGGTACCAAGACGACCAAAAATGGTTAAGGGTATAGAACAGCTTCTGCATGAGGAGAGACTAAAAAGATGGGGATGTTTCAGCTTGGAAAAGAGACGATTAAGAGTGGATGTGATAATGGTCTACAAAAGCATGAATGTGGTGGAGAAAGTGAATAAGGAAGTATTTACCCCTTCACATAACACAAGCATGAGGGGTCACACAATGAAATCAATAGGCAGCATATTTAAAACAAAAAAAAACAAAAAGTACTTCACACAATGCATGGTCAACCTGTGGAACTTGTTGCCAGGGGATGTTATGAAAGCCAAACTATAATGGAGGTTCAAAAAGAATGTGATTCTCAACCTTTCCAGAGTACTGTACCCCTTGCAGGAGTCTGATTTGTCTTGCTTAGCCCGAAGTTTGACCCCACTTAAAAACTACTTGCTTACAAAAATCAGATATAAAAATACAGCAGTGTCACAGCACACTAGTACTGAAAAATTGCGTATGTTCTCATTTTTACCATATAATAAAATAAATCAATTGGAATATAAATATTGTATGGTATATACCGCAGTATAAACAAATCATTGTCTGTATGAAATTTTATTTGTACTGACTTTGCTAGTGCTTTTTATGTAATCTGTTGTAAAACGAGGCAAATATCTAGATGAGTTGATGTATCCCCTGGAAGTCCTCTGTGTACCCCTAAGTTCACCAGGTCCATCAATGGCTATTAGCCAAGATGGTCAGGGATGCAACCCCATACTCTGGGTGTTCCTAGCTTCTTATTGCCAGAAGTTGAGAGTGGATGACAGGATGGATCGATTGATGATGACCTGAAGTGTTCATTTCCTCTGCAGCACTTGCCATTGGCCACTGTCAGAAAACAGGATACTGGGCTAGATGGATCATTGGTCTGACCCAATATGGCCAGTTTTATGTTCTTATGATGTTGTGTTAAGTAATAAAAGACTGGGGAAAGGGAGCAGGGTGTCAGCAGCTCTTGAAGACTCATCATAGCATAACGTTCATTTTGATTTTGTCTTTTTCCTCCAGCAAGACCTCGTGTTGATAATAAACCCCCACGAGCACAAACTCACCATCACTTTAAAATGAGCAAGATTCAGGTACTCGTCTTTCCATGCATGTTCAGTTCTTTCCTGTACTAACTGAGGTTTATTCATCATGCTTTACACAGTGCCATAAAAATCAGGCAGTGCTTCAGATAAGTAAACTGACTTTGGGTGTGGCACAGTAAGGGTTCACACCTAGGAAAGGGGGTGGGGAGAGTGAGAGGATGCAGAAATCATAGTAAAAGGATCAAAGATGCTCCAGGCCTCTGCATATCTTGTTAGTTTCTTTGAAATACATATATTTATTTGGATGAACCAGTGGGGAAGGCAGTAGTGATGGACAAGCAAAGAGCATGGCAGTTATGGACATGATGGATGACAGGAGTGGGCATGGGGGGCTGGCTGGCAGATAATGGACTATGGGAGTGGAGGTTGATGGGACACTAACCCTATAAAATGCCTCTTGAGGAAGGATTTGAAGCAGGAGAGTGGTATCACAAAACTGGGTCTCTTGCACAGGAGGACCAGAAGAAAATTGGTAGAATCGAAAGAGAAAACAAGCAGCTGGCAGAGAGGTTAGCTACCATTCAGCGTGGGACAGGGATGGTGGATTGCTGGAATGAATACTTTCAGAGGAGGTAGATAGTATTATTTGGATTACAGGAGCAGCCCAAAGCTTCACTCAGGCTCAGATTCACCATTGTGCTGGGCATAGCAAAACGTACAGCAGACAGTCCAGCTGCAAAGAACTCATGCTTCACAAAAGATAGAGCTATCTCAGTTATCATCCTTTCAGGTTCACTCCTTTGTTCTCAGAAGTTGCACTGGTGCCTTTGGGGACATGTTACCATCTGAGGCCAGATGATGCCCTGAGGCTTAAAAGGGGCCATTTTTGGCAGAAGCAGCTGGAGTTGCACCAGCAGGGCAGCACTCATGTCCCACACCCCACCATGAAAGTCACTTTTACATGTTTCTGGGAGGGAAGGGGACAAAGCAGTAACTGCTCTTTGCTCCACTCCACGGGCCTCAACTGTATGCTCATGCTCCTTGACCCGCCCTCATGGCTTTTGATGCTGCCATTCATCTCCTACACACACACAGGCATGCATGCCTTTGCAGCACTGTCCTCCTGCCCCTCTGACTGTCTTTCCTTTGGGTGGGGGGGGGAGTCTTCTTACCTTACCCACTCTCTGCCTGGAGTCTGCAGGGCTCTGGCCTTGGCCTGCTCTACTTTTCTCTGTGCACTCTCCAACTCAGCTCACCTGGCCTCCCAGCAAAAACTCACACCCAGACCCTCATCATCACCTGTCTGGATGAAGCAACTTTCTCTTCTCTGGCTACCCTGGCATCCATATCACCCCCTCCAATCCATGCAAAACGTGTCCAGTAAGCTGGCCTCTCTCTCAGCCCATATCAGCCTCCACCCCCTGCATCCTTCAACTGTCTGCTCTCATTCCACAAGAAGTTTTTGCTTCCTGTCCTTCCTCGCCTTCAGAGCCCTGCATAGCTCTGTCCCTCCCTATTTATCAAACTTTGTCTTTCATGAGCCGTCACCCATTCTGCACTTCCAACCCTGATACTGTTGTGGAGGGGGGAGCAGTATGTTCCAACCCATCATCCAGTGACTCTGATCTGCTGGTAACCTGACCCTGCCTACTCCTGCTGGTTCAGTCAGCCCTTCAGCACGGTCTCTGCCTCTGATCACCTGCTGACCTGACCTGGCCCGGCCCGCTGCTTGGTGTCTGACTCTTGTTCTAACCCCTAGGCATGGCTGCCCCATAGTCAAGTCATGACAGATATGCAGTACACTCATTCTCCCTCAAACATGTCAGCCCTTTTCCATGCTGCCCTCCCCAATCATGGAATGCCCTCCCAAACTGATTTAACAATATATCACTACCCGAGCCACGTTCATGCCCCTCCTTATAATCTAGTCCTACTAGGACACCCATCTGAAGTGAGCTGACCAAAATATGTATTTTCTTTTTGTATATTTAAAACTATAGACAAGATTCCACTCGTGGTGCACATGTCTAGCAGCAGCATTTTATTACTGTCTTCCCTTCTACACCCTTCATTTCTGTTCTGTTGCTTCTTTCCTGCAGCACGTGTGATATAGTGTAAGCTGTTTGGGGCAGGGCTCTACAGATGCACTGGGAAACACCTGCTATAGTTTGGGGTGCTGCAAAGTAACCAACAATAATAAATCTAGAAATCAGTCTGGAGGGGGAACTTATGCCAAAAAATATGATTTCACAACTCTGGGTTTTAGGCAGCATCTGATATTGCGCCTTTATTGGAGAGCCGTGGATTAGAGTTAATCATAAGTGAGCAAACTCAGCGAAATACATCAGTTATGCCCCTTAGTAGAGGACAGATAAAATTATTTTGACTGAGTATATGCCACCTGTTACCATCAGCTCATGCCTCATTAGTGTCAGCCATTCAGCACAAAGATTCTGAGAATTCTATGGTTTTACAAATAAGGTTTTCATTCACATTTGTTTTTTGCAGCTCAAATAGGGAGAAGCAGAACAGGGAGATAGTGAGGATCACTGTTGAAAATCAGGGGATTTTGAAGCGACTTGGTGACCCTAAACCTACATATGATCGTAGGAAGTCTGAGATTGATTGGCAGGCATGTATAATCATTTTATTCCTGGAAACACTATTTGCAACTATAGTCAGACTAAACTAGGCTCAGGAGATGAATTGGCTGATCTTAAAGTTTTCCAAACCAAAATGTGCATGCTCAGCTGTTGGCTAGTTTCTCTGGATCCTGTAGTTCTGGGCATATACATCCTTTATTAAAGCAAACTAAAACAGTCTTACATTGGCTATATGTGTATCTAGAACATAAGAATGGCCCTACTGGGTCAGGCCAAGGGTCCATCCAGCCCAGTGTCCTGTCTTTTGACAGTGGCCAGTGCCCCAGAGGGAATGAACAAAACAGGTAATCATCAAGTGATCCATTGCCTGTTGGTCATTTCCAGCTTCTGGCAAACAGAAGCTAGGGACACCATTCCTGCCTGTCCTGGCTAATAGCAATTGATGGACCTATCCTCCATGAATTTATCTAGTTCTTTTTTGAACGCTGTTATGGTCTTGTTCTTCACATCCTCTGGCAAGGAGTTCCACAGGTTGACTGTGTATTGTGTGAAGAAAGACTTCCTTTTATTTGTTTTAAACCTGCTGCCTATTAATTTCATTTGGTGATCCCTAGTTCTTGTGTTATGAGAAGTAGTAAACAATACTTCCTTATCTACTTTCTCTATAAGAGTTATGATTTTATAGATCTCAATCATCTCTCCCCATAGCCACCTCTTTTCTAAAATAAGGAGTCCCAATCTTATTAATCTCTCCTCATACAGAAGCCCTAATCATTGTTGCCCTTTTCTGAACCTTTTCCAATTCCAATATATTTTTTTTGAGATGGGGTGACCACATCTGCACATAATCAAGATGTGGGTGAATGAATTTATGAAGAGGCACCATATTTTCTGTCCTATTATCTATCCCTTTCTTAATTATTCCCAGCATTTTGTTCACTTTTCTGACTGCTGCTGCACATTGAGTGGATGTTTTCAGAGAACTAGCCACAATGACTCCAAGATCTCTTTTCTTGAGTCCACAGGGCCCTCCCTCTACTCCAGGTTCCAGCCTAGGGCCCTGTGGATTGCAGCTGTCTAGAGCACCTCCTGGTACAGTTGCACAACAGCTACAACTCCCTGGGCTACTTCCCCATAGCCTCCTACCAACATCTTCTTTGTCCTCACTACCTGATGTCTGATAACACTTGTACTTCTCAGTCCTCAAGCAGGATACCTACTCAATCTCAGGCCACGTCCAGACTAGGGTATTAAAATCGATTTTAGATACGCAACTTCAGCTACGTGAATAACGTAGCTGAAGTCGAATTTCTAAAATCGAGGTACTCACCCGTCTGGACGGTGCGGCATCGATGTCCGCGGCTCTCCGTGTCGATTCCAGAACTCCGTTCGGGTTGATGGGGTTCCGGAATCGATGTAAGCGCGCTCGGGGATCGATACATCACGTCCAGACTAGACGTGATATATCGATCCCCGAGCAATCAATTTTAACCCGCCAATGCCGCGGGTTAGTCTGGACGTGGGCCCAGCTTCTTGCACACCTCTTGCTCCCAGTTCCTCACATGCACTTCCTCTCTTCTAGCTCCCTTTGGTCTGATTGGAGTGAGCCCTTTTATAGCATCAGAGGGGCCTTAATTAGAGTCAGGTGCTTAACAGCCTCACCTTACTCTTAGCAGGTTAATTGGAGTCAGGTGTTCTCATTAGCCTGGAGCAGCCCCTGCTCTGGTCACTCAGGGAACAGAAAACTGCTTTTTCAGTGACCAGTATATCTCCCGTCAACTACTCTGCTATTCCCAACTGGCCTGGGTCTATCACATCATATGCATGATTTCAGATATAAAATCCATTTGTGGCTGAACAAGATTTTAGGCTCTGGCTTTTTCTGGTTAGCTACAAACTGGAATAAGTGACAAAAATCACCGAACGAAGAGTCTGAACCTTAATTTCTGGCCAGGGTCCCTAATTTGACCGACAGCAGCGACTGATTTCTCACTGAAACTTTGTAAAGTCACTGGAGTCTAAACCGGAAATTTCTCTAACTTTATGGTTCCTTGTGGTCTATTAGAGCAGTGATTCTCAGACTTTTGTATGGTGAATGTGACTCCCCCCCTTATAAATTAAAAATATTTTTATATATTTAACTCCATTATAAATGCTGGAGGCAAAGCAGGGCTTGGGGTGGAGGCTGACAGCTCATGACCTCCTGAGAGGTCCCAACCCCCAGTTTGAGAACCCCTGTGTATGAGGCTCATGTTGTGTTCACACTGGCAGGCTGTAAGTTACTGTCTTTCCCCACAACCAATTCCTTTTATTAGGATGTTTAATTCAGTTTGCAATGGGATGGAGATAATGAAAAGAAAGTTATAAAAAAATTAGGTGCATGTATCTATGCTAGTTCTCTCCTCATAGCTCCTCCATTCTGCAAGAATTTCTCCAAGGACTCCATCTGCTTCCTGCATCATATCATAAGAGGAAGAAGAGCTGCCTCATGTTGCAGTCTTAGCAACACCTGAAACATGATTTACCTGAGGGATGTTCTCAGCCCAGACAGCAGGTTATAGGCACAATTCCGTTCTTTGGGGCATAATCTATGTGCCACTCTCCAGAGTGGAACTAAGACTTTATATTTTTAAGTCAAAGCAACTACTGACTTTCAGTTAATTAATTTTTTCAGCATTGGAAGAATTTGAGAATCTGGGGAAATTCTTAAGCAGAGTGTGGGAGAAGAGTGTATAAGCCCTGTTATTAGTGAACTGGGGTTGTATATGCATTTTCTCCCCCACACCGCTTTGAAAGCATAGTCCTCTCCTATAATTGTAAAAAGTTGCTAACCCCAATTTCTCTGTCACAGAATTAAATGTCTCCCTTAAGTCACTGCTTATGCATGCAGTAAAAATCACAATGCCACAAAATTCCCTACAGAGAAGGAAACAAAGTTATGGAACAGCTGCAGCTCATTGTTGAAGGAAGACTATTGAGTTTACACAATAATTGTCATGTCTCTGTCTCTCATTTTAAAATGAAGTTGCTGAGCCCATTTTGGATACCTCAGTTACTGAAGATGATTCAGAGGCCCATTACACCCTCCTGTATGCTGCATTACTGTCAAAAGGGTTAAGCAAGACCTGGGTTTCCAGATACCCTTAGTGTCCTGGTACTTCAGCTCTAGGAAATTTAGAAGACTAACAGAATTCTTTATCAAGGTTTTAGGCAGGAAGTAAGTAAAATACATGATTTAGAATGTGAGCTTTCTGTGGCAGGGTCTATGTCTTTCCTTGTTTTGTGAGGTGTGGCACATTTTTGGTAGCTCAGAAACACATGCTTTAATCAGGATTAAAAATGCTGCATTTTCAAAAGTGGCTTCTGCTATTCGATGCCCAACTCGAGCACCTTCAGCTCCCCATGGCTTTAACTAGAATTATGGGAGACAGCACATGTGAAAATCAGACCCAAGACACCTCATGCTGAGATGTCCAAATCAGAAGAATCCAAAATCAGGGTCTACTTTTGGCCTCAGGCATTTACACTAACTACTAATAAAACAGAAAACATGGATGAGCGATCCGCAAAAGACTAGATTAAGCCCATTAATGACTCATTACTGCACTGCAGAAACGTAAGTTCTGAAGGAACAGGATGCAGACGTGTTTAAGAGGAAAAAAAAGCATCATGATCAGACAGTGTACTTGTTTTAATTAAAATCCTAATAGTCACTTTAATAGATAATCAGTGTCACTGACAAATCTATACTCTTCCCTTCTCGTTGGCAGAATTCACGGCACTATATCCGGAATACCACGCGGTATCTCATTGCTTCTCGGGATAGCTAGGTATACAGTTGTGCCTTGGCTTTATCCATTTTCTAAAACTGTATGTTGCTGTCACAAAGTGGTGTTAGTGATGTGGCCTGATTTGTGTGTGTATTTTACCCCTTCTGCAGTCAGTGCATGTACATAATACCTAGGAGAGACTGGTCCAAATCCTGCCAGGTGCCTGCCCACCCATGAAATGCAGGACTGTTGAGGGACCTGGAAGCTTGCATTTAAACATGGCATCTACTGAAATAACTGATGTCTGTATGGATGGGGAAAGGGTGTGTGTGTGAGAGAGACAGAGTGAGAGAGATTCACAATCCTTTCCTCTCTCAACTTACCTGCTGGTCCTACAGGGCCCGCAAATCACCACTCCAGCTGGAATTTGTTCCAGCAATGTGTTTGAAGCCTGGACATTGCCACCTTCTTCTATTTGCTCCTGTTCCAGCCAGCTGAGATCTTTCCCCTACAAGCCCCTCAGCTGGTGCCAGTACAAACACCTCCCAACTCCCCGGTGTACCCATTCAGTTGGAACCCTGCCTATCATCATTCAGTTCCCTGCACCCCCTCTCCACAGGCCCTGGCTGTTGCAGAAATGCTTGAGCCCTAAATAGTAAATGAAATTTTAAATTAGGTTAGTTGCTGAATAGCTGGTTTATTAGGGGCAGAATTTGGCCTTTATATGATGACTGACATCATGGGGCTGGTGAGTAAACAATGGGCCCTGGCAAGGTGAGGCAAAATTTCATTTCATAATGCACTCAAAATGCAAAAAGGAGGAAACTGGTGTTTGCCAAAGGACAAAATTGGCAAAAAGATTAAATAAATGTCCTAAAAGGTTTGTAAAATCGGAGACATTCACAAATAATTTCTTTATCCTTTTAATGTCCCAGGATGCCCAATTTGTAGACCTCCCACTTGGGCCCCGATTCAACAAAATATTTAAACGTATTTAGGTTTTGCTGAAGTCAATGTGCTAACTACTGTGCTGAATTGGAGCCTCAGGCATAACTCCTCATGGAGTCAAGACTTTGAATTGCAATTCCATTATGAACTGATTTTTTTCAATTCCCCTCCCTTTTCTTTCCTAACTGCAGGAGATTACACCAGGCATGGATAATACAGCAGACACTTAGCACATCTTGAAAGTCTGATGGCCTGTTAAGGATACCTATTACAACTGGCTGATGTTTTCTTAGGATTGTAAAATAAAATGGAGCATTGAATGAATGCAGTTTTCCTATAAAAGTGCAACTCCCCACTCCAGCCCCAAAATCTTCACCACATACATGTCTACTTTTGCCATAATTTATTTTGAATTTACAAACAAAACTGCACCTAAAAAACTCACATCACAATTCTCCCAAATTAATAAAAAGGCAATTGTGTTTAACTACAGGGTTTGATGCCCGCACAGGATAGAAATGGAGGCAAAGATCATTTATTACATGAACCACACTGCAAAAGACATTGTAGCTCAGTGTTTGATACCAATTTAGACCATGAAATGTTTTCAGTTATTGTAATTTTAAATATTTTACAAAATCTGCACATTTCCATTTATCTTGGTTCTTTTAGCAACTATTTCCTCTATTGGGATTTACTGGACAATAAAGCAAACTGAAACTATGTTGTACTTTTACTGCTACCATTTTGTAAGTGGTTTGATAGTAATTCCTGCATTGAGTAGATTTCTGATGATATTATTTTACAGCACAGAGAAGGCTGTTTCATCTAACCTACACCCTTGTTCATGGTGATACACAGTATATATTTTATCATGTCTAGCTGGATTTATTAAAGATGTTAGTAATCTGCAATAAATCTACAGAGGCATTGATTATTTTACACAAAGGCACCACCTTTCCATCTGATAGTCTCACAAAGTCACTTGGTGTGAAATTTTGCTCTTCAGTTTAAAATTGCTTTCAAAGAGTTATGCTCAACAATTATAAAATAGAGAGGGTGCCTCAACTACCAGCTATGCTTATCCAGCAGCACTGCCTGTGAGCTGCCCCCGCCGGGATGTGGTGGGTGAGGCAGAGTGCGGAGAGACTTGCAGGCAAAGCGGCTGGACACTCAGGGGTTGTGGTTCTGGCATGGAGGAGTCACTGTTTCTCTCTGGCAAAGCACCTGTGGCTTTTCAGAGAGGAACCAATCTGGCAGTCCAGAGCTTCTCGCTGGCAGGCCACTGCAGGCCCAGCAGCCTGAGAAAGTGTCTTCCTCAAAGAGGGTACAAGGTGGAGTTTTCCTCTACATCTAAGGCTAGGTCTCTACTAGATACTTTTGCCAGTATAATGTCAGTTCGAACTGTAACTTTTTGCAATGTCTGTATTGCCAAGAACCTAACGTAAATACAGTTATACTGGCATGAGACTGGGGGGAGGAGGAAGCACCTTTTCCCTAGTATAAGCTTTGTCTATACAAGTAGAGTTTGCCATTCTAGCTATACCAGCAAACCTTTTCTAGCATAGCTCTGGCCTAAGTGATTTAGGCACACAACTCCCACTGACTTTCAAGGGGACTTGTACCTCATAGTCACTTTTGAAAATTCAACCCACAATCTTGGTTTCCTGGGGAAATTTTTGTTGTAAGACTTCCATTGTCCCTCCTTCTGTTGAAGCTAACTAGGTAAGGAGGACAGTGAGAGGAGAAGACTTCAAACAAAACTTGCTTTGGCCATGGAGACTGTATGTCCACTAGGGGAGAGATTTGTCAGCTGGACCTGACAACCTCACTTCTGATTCTTGGCTTCCACCCAAATCCTTGCCTGAATTTTCTGCATATCCACATAGGCCCCAGCTACCCTTCCATGCTCATCCAGTCCCAGGTCCCCCTGTCTCTGCTAAGTATTTATATAGCTATTATAAGTGTAATACATTCCCTATAGATGTAAAAATGATAATTTTTTCCATTCAGAGGTGGAAAGTGGGGAGGGGAACATAGCATGGGGGCACATCTATGTGGAAACCCAAGCCTGCCTCCTTGCCTCCAAATCATACACAACCATAACTTCAGTTTTATTACTAAGTAAAATTATCAGTAAGAAGATGATTGTTGCTCATGCTGGGTAGTGTCTTTTTAGAGACTTTAACATTTTCAGGAACTGGATATGTGCAATCTGGGTCACTGACTATTGGAAGTGAAAGGGAGTCAAAGTACATGAACTGAGATGTGTCTGGATATAACTGTAGTTGTGAGAGTTTCAGTAGCTGTAGTGATAGGAAATGGATTTGAGCAACAATAATTCTCATGTTATGTCTAACAACATTCTTTGTGTGGTGTGGGGCCAGTGGGGCCAGTGGGGGGACTTTCGTTTCTGTTTCTTTACTGGTCTCAGACATTGTAGTTCTACATTTCTGTTGGTAGTTTGTATTTTTGGTCTACCTCCAGACTATAAGATCCTTTAGCAGGTCATTTTACTTTTCCCTATAAAACATAATGTACTAAATGAATAATATGGAAAACAGCAGGATTTCTTCATGAAGCATAGTTTCTGCTGGTTTCAAATTTACAACAGAAACAAGATGCAAAAGATGTTTATACATTTAGTGAGCTGGTATTAAGACCCGATAAAATGTTAATATGCCAAATTCCGGCCTGGGCTCCACTGAATGGACTGAACCTTTAACATGCAAGAATGGTGGAAAGCCCTGGTTATGGTCATATAAGGCATACCTGGCTCCATCCAGGTGATATGACTCTTTTCAAATATAATAATGACCCATCTCCTCAGAGTCACAGCACTAGAAATTCTCCTCCACTCTATAATTCATTGAGGTCTCCATAATGTTACTGGGGTTCATTTGTTTTACCACAGACTTGTTGACTTATGTGAGAAACTTGATACTTGCAATAACATATGCATGTAGTAACTGGTCAGTCAATCAACTCCTATGCCAAGACTTATTTGATCACAGTGCTCTCCCCTTTACCATATGGGTAAGCTGACCTTATTTTCAAAATCAAAACCCAAATGTTTTTTGTGGTAACCTTAAGGTCAGGAAAAAACTGAATATCTTGGCATTGACTCACTTTTCATAGCTCTGTGCTGCCTGGGTCAGAAAATCACAGAAGAGCTGAGTGCCACCCCTTCCTTCCAATGACAATAGCAAGATGGGAGCAGAAGAACCACCAGCACTTTCTCCTGCGGCCAGAGCAGGGGGTTTGCACTGACCAGACTGATTCTGTCTTAGACTTGGGTTGCAATGTGGTCATAAGACAAGCACTGACCCTGCCCAATGATTGTCACAAAGCACATGCTCACTTCTTGATCAGAATGAAGCAGTGTGCAAAACACTTTAAGAGTGGAACTGATCTTGGACAAACATTCTGCAGTTATTAAAAACCTGAACATTTTGATAGATGAAAAGAAAAACCGGAAATTTCATGTGTTCCATAAGAAGTTCCAAGGACTTCATTGAAAAAACTGAGATGCATGGTCTCTTTACATAATAGCAAGATCACATGAATAGGCTGGGGTCTAGTAACCACACAGAGTCACTGGAGTTTTCAGTAAATTAGGGTCAATATTAGACCCTGAATGAATAATGTGATTGAACACTGTTTTGAATCTAGAAAAGAGAAACATTTTACTTATTGTTTTTTGGAGGGGAAATGTAACAGGGTGGCTTGCTGAGCCTGGGGCTGATCCAGCCCTGAGTACAGAATGCGCTTCACCTGAGAGGAATGAGGTGATTGCTGTATAAAAGGACCCAGGTTTAAGCCCTGAAAGGATCCAACTGGGGACAGAGATGGTAGGGAGCAAGATGGTTCCTGCAGAGCCCTGAGTGAGGAAAGCTCTCTCGGCAGAGAGCAGCCTGGGAGGGACCCTGAGTAACTGGGGAAGAAACTGGCTGAAGAAGAGCACCAGAGAGGGTAGAAAGTTTGATTCTGTTAAAAACAGTTTTGAAGCCTAGTTTGGACAACTGTGAGTCAGGAGGGTGGATTAAAAGATTGTGACCCAGCCAGAGGGCCAGAGTACCTCACAGAGAGACTGTCACAGCACCCAGTGAAGGCGATGCTATCCTGCTATGACAGCTGCAACACTATGCCTGGCATGAAGAGCACATAATGGGGAGCGGATTCCATGACAGAAAAGCTGTGACTTTATATGAAATGCTGTTACAATATTTTCTGTGGGAAGTCTCAGTGATTTTGCTTAACAATAACTTCATATTGTTAAGACAAAAATAAGTATGGGCTTACATTTGGAGCTAAAGGATTTGATATATAGGAAAGATCATAAGTGGCAGGCAAATGGAAAGCAGTTACTTCTAGGTACATCATGTACTATTTATCAATAGCAGACTTAGCAAATTATGAACTGTCATAGATTTCCAAAATCCTAATATATCTGCATTTTATCTATACACTAAAAAATTCGGTATATCCAAACTTCCTGAAGTATTTGGAAAAGTCTCGCAGCCACGTAGATTTAATCTCCAAGGCCCGCTTTGTCCCTTACACACTCTTGGACCATTTGTCTGAGTTAAGATACTTGTTTCCATAGCCATTGGCAGGATGGAACCTTAGACAGTAGGTGAAGTTTCACTCTACATCACAAAGTATTTACAAAGCTTAAAAATCACTAAATTTTTACCAGTCAATCTACACTGAGCACTCAACATTTTAAATGACACTACTAAAAACTGTGGTTCAGGTACCCCATGTCAGCGTCTGACTGATGGGTCTGTCTAGTTTAACTGATATGACATTTTCATGTTACTTTCTAGACAAGCTGGCGGTTTTGGAGTGCAGCTGACATTTTCCCTCATATAATCTTTATATTTACAAACACATTTTATACAGGCTTTCCTTTTGATAATGTGAGAGCAGGTTATGATCTAACCCAACTCACTGGCACCCAAAATGAGTCCTCCTTCAGCTTCTCTAGCAGAGTTTTCAACTGATTATAGGCACTCTGGAGGTCTTCTTTCAGCAGCACAGTGTCAATTAAATGGCCATACTGCTCTTCGATAAATGCTGCTGAATTAATAATGTCCTGCTGTTCTTCATCCTGCAGGCCAATATGTGAGAAGATATTAAACTTGCAATAGTCATTCTATCCTTCTAATGATTTTTTAGCCTCCTTGTATCCTCCCCAAGCTTCTGTCAACTACTTTGAAAGGAAATAAAACAAAAAAGCTATTGCCAATGTGAAAGGATAAAATGAATTCTTGCTATCAAGTTTGATGAGCAAGGTGCTAATGCTAGGAGTGATATGGCCTCAGGGATAGAAGGAGTGAGTGAGGGATTTTGAAATGGTTACAAAAGTAAAATGGCATTGCACTCAAAGTAACCAAAGTGCACCTAGTCAAACTCAGGTGCCAACCATACTCCCTTCAAAAGTAAAACAATGACAGTGGAACAGATGTGTCCAAGCTTAACAACACTGAACGCTTCACTGGAAACGTTGCAGGATCCCACAGGCAGTGTGCATGTGAACTCACACACTTTATTACCAAAATAAATGAACAATGAGTTGATATTTCTCTAAAGAGATAATACCAACCAGCTTAGTTTCCTCTTCCTTGCAAGATTAAACTGCTTGTTATGTAAGGACAGCCTAATCAGCTTGGGCTTCACTCTGCAGTTATGAGGCAAAAGTGGCCTGGGTACTCATGGAGGCTGCTCAGTGGCAGAATAACAAGGTTATTAACTAATCTGACTACACTAGTTGTTTCCACTGGTGTGAACTGGAATTATTTTGTACGACTACAAAGAGTAGATTCTTACTCCTGCTCCTGCATTCCTGACACGGTTAGATTTTAGGGGGCAGAATCTCTCTCTGAAGTTCTAACTCTGTTCAAGTCATGGTGGGTGTTGTTAAATTGAAAACAAGCCTGTTTCTCAAACCCCACATCCCTATCCCCAAGAAGATTTGCATGGTAAGAGCCAAACACAAAGTACAGTCTTCCTAAGAAGAAACTATACCTCCGGACCAAAACAAACAAACAAACAAACAAACAGGATTGCTAGTGACTCTCCAGCAGATTTCTGCCTCGCCCAAATACAAGTTGTCTGCTAATTGTATGTTTTATGCCTCCCATTCTATCCGAAACCTTCTCTAGAAAGAAGTGCAAGAAACATGATCACCTTGAATAATTTGCTTACTTTTCTTGGATTATCTGCCTACTCTTTCTTCATACTGCAGAAACAAATCCTAAATGAATTCAAGAAACATCCGACTTTCTCCTACAACTGCCTCCGTGGGTAGCTTATTTCAGTGAAACAACTATGTCAGCAACTGTGTTTATTGTTTTACTTGTATTTGAGGAAAAGTAATGCAGCATGAAGACACTTGTAATATGAAAAGGCAAAACACACTTCAGGAAAATTAAGTCAACTAATATAAGGGATGAAGGTATGGCAGCTGAAGTAACGGTAGTTGTAGTCACCTTAGCATGGGGGCTCTGAAAACTGTAGCAGCTTATAAAAACTGAATCTCAAATCTGAGTTTTGTTGGATATCATTATCTTGACGAACATCTCACGCATGTCCTGTAGGAGGATGCTTTGCTGTCCATACTGACCAATCAGCAACGAGACATAGCCGAGGAAGGCAAAAAGAGTTTCCAGGTAATTGCCACATTAATGTAGCTACTTAGAACTCTCAATCTGACTTCCCATCATGAGACTAGAGCCAGTTATGTTATCTCACTCAGCTGGAGGAACAGATTTCTCTTATGAAAAAATATTCCAAATAGTTTCTTCAGTATCTTAAGAACTGAGGTTAAAATACTTACAAGTGGGGCTGAGATTTCTTCTGAAGTTGGAGATGGTGCATTTTTTTTCTTTTCTGGAACAAGAGGCTTCACAAATATAACATATGGTTTAAACTCTGGTGTTCTCAGGTGCTTTACTGCCTGTGAGTAAAAATATACATGAGCTTTTTATGTATGTTAAGGAAAATTTTTACATGATAAATTAATGTATGAAACTTCAATTATCTGTTCCAACTGTTCTTAGTAATTTCAGCTGTAAATTTCTCATTTGAAACTCTGTGTAAAATACTGTAAGTCTGAGCATTATATCTAATTCTTCAAAAAAGGAGACGAATAAAATGTCAGCGTCATTGCACACAGATCTTGCTGTGCATTACATTTACAGAAAGGGGAAGGCGATACAAGAGAAAAGGATATAACTTGCCTATTAGGCCAAATTATCCTTCCTTTCCTTTAATAAAAATGGGACAAAACCCAAGAAACTGAACTCTACTTGCTTTGACAAGAGTATTTAAAGTTATTTCCTAATCCCAGACATGTGGCCTGGGCCAACCACTAGCATAAGAGAGGAGTCAGTGCTCAGTGACAGTTAAGAGTCTCACTTTTTTGTGTGGCCAGAAGGACTGAGAATGCAGAGCCTGTTCATGGTGGGAAAAGTTCCATGTGGGCTTACACAGGAAAGGAGCATGTGTTTGCAACTCTCGCCTTGCAAGGGCAAGATCCTTAATAGGAAGCAATAACTATGTAATACACTGGGGCTTTTAGGGCACAGTTTGCTTTTTGTTCAGCAAGGCTCAGCACAGTGAGCAGTTCAGTTCTGCTGAGCCAGCACTTGGACCAGCTGCTAGATTCACAAGACAGGCAAGCATCATTGCTTTCTGTAGAGCAATTAACCAGGGACTGTAAATAGCATTACTCATCCTAGGAGAAGTCAAAGATATTTACTTTGCTTAGGAACAATCCAGAAGAAACCTTTTTCCATAAAGAGGACAAAATATGAGGAAAAGACACAGCACAATTCTTCATTGACACCTTTCTGTGACCTCCACAGTATATTCAACCCAGGATACACTCTTACAGCAGTCATCAGTATTTGAGTTTGTTTTTCTATTAACTTTGATTTTTTTTTTTTAATAAGCCATCACACAGGGACAAGCTGTAAAATTGAGGAGGCTGGTGTTTAACAGGGCCAGCTCTAGGCACCAGCGTTCCAGGCATGTGCTTGAGGCAGCACTTTTCAAGGGGCAGCAGGCCTTCCCCTCCCACCCCTCCTCCGGTGGCGGCACTCTGGTTTTTGGGGTTTTTTTTTGCTTCAGTGGCAGCACTCCGCCCCCCCTTTTTCTTTTTTTCTTTTTTTTGCACTTAAGTCAGCAAAAAACCTGGAGCCAGCCCTGGTGTTTAAGCATAGCTCAACCTACAGAAAGGTATATGGTCTTTAGAGAGTGCATGAACTAGATGCATATAATGACAAAAAATGTCTGTTCCAGCCACCTGCTATCTGAGACCCCCAGTATCACAATTCTTTGTGGATTAATTAAATCAGAGAAATGTAAGGTTAACCTGCTGGCACCTGATGCTGCAGCAGCTATACTATGTAACAGGAAATTGGTGCTTCCATGGCACTGGTGAGATGAGATTTCTATTGTAGTAATGTCCTAATACACAGCCTTCCATCTGAAGATCCCAAAGCCCTTTACAAACATTAATGAGGTAGTGTCTCAGGGTATGTCTACACTACCTGCTGGATCAGTCGCTGATCCAGCGAGGGTCGATTTATCGCATCTAGACTAGATGCGATAAATCAACCCCGAGCGCTCTCCCATCAACTCCTGTACTCCAGTGCCATGAGAGGGGGAGTGGCAACAGTCAACTCACCGTAGTGAAGACACCACGGTGAGTAGGTCTAAGTACGTCGACTTCAACTATGTTATTCACGTAGCTAAAGTTGCATAACTTAGATTTTTTTCCCCCTCCTCCCTCCCAAGTGTAGACTAAGCCTCAGTTTCTCCATCTTTGAAATAAGGGTAATAAAAATCCTTCTTACACCACCCACATGAGAGAGATTATTAAGAGCACTAATGATTTGCCTAAGAGTACACTGGAAGTTAGTGCACAGCCAGAAATATAACCTAGATCTTTCAAATCCTATTCTTGTGCCTTTGCCACTAAGCAATTCTTAGTCTCCAAAAATCTTAGGTGAGGAATCCTACAAGTTCCAAGTTCTGAAAACAGGAACAGCTGCAATATGCTCTCAGATATGGATAAGGTGCAAGGTAGCATCTAATTAATGTGCATAGGATCTCAGAGACAAATGGGTGCAATTTATTTTATTTTATTTTTAAACTAAGAAAAGAGGAGTCTGGTACCTGATTATGTCCTTAGCAGGTATGTTGGAAAGGGAAAGCCTCAAATTTAGAGCCTGTCTACACGGTGCCTTAGTCCACATTAGCTGGGGGGTAAATTCTAATCTATGTCAGCGTGTTGCCTACTAACTGGCCCGTATGGACACTGTTCATGAACACTGAAAGTTTTCTAGTGCACATTTAATGTAGGACTGTTTGAAACAAGAGCTTCACACAGGCCAGGCCAATCCAAGTCTAAGGTTTGAAAACAGAGCCATGTTGGAATAACCCAAGTGTTCAAAGCAAGGCTTTACAATCGTTCTTACCTGAAGGAAAATGTTTTTTGAGTTTTTCCTCTGCGTAGCTAACCTGAAGGCAGGCCAAATATGTGGGTTATTTTTGGTTGGTTTGGTGTGTGTGTGTGTGTGTGACTACACACATGCCTCACCTTTACCTCCTCTCTCCCACCAGACACAATTCTTGGGCTGGCACTCAGTATGAGAACACTAATCAAACAGTGGCTTGCTTTAGTTTAAAAAGTTGAGAGATTGAACAGGGTGTAAAATATAAGATACCATAAAGCCATATTGTGTTTTCCATACTTGCGTATGGCTTGTAAATTAATAATGCAATGCAGACAGCTGAAATCTGTGCAGAGGGAATAAAGAGTTCTCTAGTAAATATTTCAAAAAAGAATTATACATTTTCATCTACAAAGCTTTGGGACATTTTTTTTTATTTGCTCCATCGAGTAACTTTTTTTACAATGTTCATGTTTGTTTGAACACAGTATATTTGCCTTTTTTAGTGTTAAATTTGATTTGCAATATAAACAGATCAAACAAGTTTCAAAGCAGATCAGATTATGCTGTTTTTTCTGTCCTACTCATGGCCATATGTAACCCCAACAGGAAAAGACTCCATCTTCTATTACTTCTCCTCATGGGAAACAGACTGTTTTCCATGTTTAAAGCTGGTTGAATACTGCAAAGCCATGTCCCTGAACATTCATTCACATTCTGAATGGCTATACACCACCATTTTTCTTCACATGAATGTTTAGGGAATGCCAATTCTTCATAGGGAAACCCATAATTTGCCTACAAACAAGGGTATTTTCTATCATCCTTTAATCATTATTCTCATTGTTAGGTTTTTATTCTGTTTTAAAAGTTTGTCATCCAATCAGAGAGCAGGAATAATATCTGACTCTGGCCAATCACATACTGCAAATAGCACTTGATCCTGCTATCTGAAGTCAGCAGATTTCAAAAGGAGTTGGATAAGGTCCTTGATAATGAAAAGTGAAAAATTTGCAAAACAGCTCAGAGGCTGAGTTTCTTCAACTAACGCGTTTGGTGACTACCTAAAAATAAGAGATGGAAAAATCTAGATTGGGTCACAAACAGAGGAAGGGGCTAAACTAGTTATTTGCAACAATTTCTTTCCTTGATTTTGTGCCACAAACATTTTAACTTACTGAGGTGGCTGGCTAGAGCAGCATGCTTATTTTATTTCTGACCGCTGCTGCCATGCCCCCCTGGAATCAGATGACTTTATAAAAACAGCTATACTTACTTCGGGTACCACATCCACCAAACAAACTTTATTTTTGGCCATAACAGATTGGATTGCCTCGAGGCTTGTTCCATACAGATTCTCTTTGTATTCTCCATGTTCAACAAATCTAAAAAGTTAAGGTATTTATACTTCATGAATATATGCCACAAAGAAAAGGAAACTGAAGAACTTTGACCACTGTTTTCCCCCAAACAGGTTACATTTGTTAGTTCCAGGGAGCCATGAAAAGTTGTCTTCAGGGATGCTGTAACAATTTGTACAGTGGGGATGCTGAGAGCCATTGAATCAATCTCTAAACCCCGTATATGATGGAAATCACTTCCAGCAGCAGCACCCCTAGTTCCAGCACCTATGGGCGTCTCCCTTTACAAAACTAGTGCCTGGCATTCAGAAAACTGAGATAATGCAATCAGAAATCTCCTTCCATTTGAGGCTCTCAATATGCTTTAGGATTTTGAAGGAATTAATATGTACATCCCCTCTCTCCATGGAGAAAGCTCAGGCAAAGGGAAGTTAAGTGACATGCCAAAGGTCACAAAAGTCTTAACAGAACCCAGCTTCCCTGACTTAATTACAAGTCAAATCTTTTCTCTTGCACAAAATCACTGTAACAAATACAAAAGTACCACTGAATAAGCATGGGCCCTGTGGAGTATATTGAGCAACTGGAACATCCTTAAAGAAAACTCTCTCTTGGAATACGTATCCTTATTTGGATGTTCTCAAAGGAAGCTGGAAATGTTATAAACATTGCAGAAAACCACATCCAAGCACTGTAGGACCAAAATCTGACCTACCTTGAAACTATTAGTTTATGATGGGGAAAGCAAACTGAGCTCTATGCACTGGTTTGGTTTCTTTCTGTTACCATCACAATTTCAACAAAAAACTCCACTCTTTTAGGGCACCTACAAGACTCTGCATGTTTTTGTGATCCTTCTTGGGGCTTAATAGCAACAGTTTCCCCAGGGCATCAGTGATAATCAGTGCGGCTGACAAATAAGGAACTAAAGGAAAACTGCCATGGTAATTTCAGCTGAATTCTAAAAATAGAGAAGGGGAAAATCTCATGTTTTCCACAGAGAACAGTACAAAGCTAGCCAGGAAAGAAATTTTAATTTTCAGGCTTCTGGGGGCGGATTTAAATTCTATAGTAAAACCTTGCACTAACAGGAAATGGACTGGATAATCCAATAGGTCATTTACATTCCCAAATTCAGAGTCTAAGATGATTACAATGAATAAGTAAATAAAACTTGCCAGCATACATGTACCAGAAAATAGCAGTAAAGGTAGTTAATGGAACTGCCACTAATCAGATAGCAAGGTTGGATTCTGCCTCCTGCGCCTCTTTCCAACCCTTTACTGTTCCTGACTTGCCTTTCAGTCAGGCTTTGCGTGAGTCTATACTCAAACTGAAAACAAGAGTTTACTGGAAAAATTGTCCCATCTCATTATTACACTAAACTAGGTATGTATATACTATACATCTTGACAAGCAACATGTTGAAAATGTAGCCACACTATTTCAGTATGTTAAAACAAACCTACTTGTTATGCTGTACATCTATCTCAAATGATTGCTTAGAGACAAAATTGTATTCCACTCCCTCTTTTTCATGACTTTTCTTTGACCTTGTTGTATCTGGAAGAGTGGAAACAGCACCATGAACATCAAACATGGGGTAGCAGTTAGCAGAAGTTGGATGCGGACTTGCCTTTGTTTAGTCTTAGGTTTTCATGCCTCCAAAACTAAATGGACACACACCATCAAGTGAAAAACAAAACTGAAAACAAAAATCCATTTACCTGTATAAAAACAAAACCTTACAGTAGATTAAAATTGAAATAACTCAATTAATTTACTTTAGCTTTTATACTATGATAACACCCAAAAGGCCACCAATCAAGGTCAGGGTCCCACTATGCTGGACACTGTACAAATATAGGCTGACATGGCCCTTCCCTCAAAAGAGAAGTCTGGGGCCCTGATCCTGGTGGAACCCTGCATCCTTGTAGAATCAGTGGAATTGCTTATCTGGAGCAGTTGGTGGAATTATAGCTCAATTTCAGACAAGATGAAACGAGTGAGTCAGACAAACAAGAGGGAAGAAGGAAAAGCATGTAACCTGCAGTCAAACAGTGCATCTCTGCATACAGTTTGGTGAGTCTTAAAGTAAATACTTTATTTAGCTTTTTAATTCATCTCTGCTTGGGCAATGAAAACAGACTCAATTTCAGTTATGGTCTGGGTCTATCACAAGACATGGGCTTGATGCAGGAGTTATGGGGAGAAGTTCTTCGAGGTTCAGTGTTGTGCATAGGGTCAGACTACTACAGTGGTCCCTTCCAGCTTTAAACTATGAATTTTTGTTTGTCAATTTTGCATTTATGTTGTGTCCTTGGCACAAAGGTGCTGTGTTTTGAGTTGTAAAATATGCAGAAGTTGTTTGGCTTCATTTAAAAAAAAATGTTTCCATTGGAATTTTAGAGGGACACTGAAACATCTCTCTTTTTAAATCTGTAATACCCTGTTTTTGGAAAATAAGAGTTGAAAGCCAAATTCAACCTTTGTCTTTAAGATAGTATAGCATACCTAAGTTTTTTACACTTTTTTTTTCTTGCACATGGCATGACCATAAACGTTCCTAGGGAAAATGGTATCACTTCTAGTAAACAGGCTACAAATATCTCTTGTATCACTACAGCCTTTAAGAAAATTAAACTCTCAAAAGATGCCCAAAACCCCAATCACAAAACAACCTGGAAACAGTACAAAAGCCTTATCCTGTTCCTAAGTTAATGACAGATTCCCATGGCTTTCTGTGGGAGCAGAAACAGGTTCTAAAAGAGGAAAAGGAAATCAAATATGACCCACTGGAGATAATCATTAGAAAATAAAATCAGCTTGTTTTTTTTCAGCATTTTTTTCCACCCAGAACTTCAAAAAACCACAAAAGGTTTGTTTGAGTAACTTCTGTTTTTCTCTCCCATGTTAACTAAATTAGTGATATAACTCTGATTTTGAATTCTTGCCTTTATTTTTTTTTAAGGTATTGTTTCTTCCCTACCTTTTTTGAGTGCCATGTCTTTCAGTGCAGTGAATATTTTAAATCTGGTCTGACATGTATGTTGTTTAAGCTCATCATTAGTCCTTGAGACATGCATTCTATTTCTTTACATACACTATGTGTTTTATATATTGTTCACATTTTAAAATTAGTAGTTCGCTATCACAAGCTTCTTTCAGCGTTCTTGCTTTTGAATCCAGTAACTTTTAAATTGTATCATGTAGCTTTCTATTCCTGCACAACTGTTGAAATCAAATTTTATTTTTTCCTTAATCCAGTTACAGTAGGGCAGTAAATTATTTTCCAAGGTGACATATGACACTGTAAAACTGTTACCTTTAGTATATTCTGTTTCATTATTTCAAGATTTTATATTGCAATAAAATACCAATGTAAAGCACAGGAAAACAAACCTGTTTGCTATCAGAATTTGAGCTCTTGCCTGTTGTACAATTAATCTCAACATTGTAATTGATGTTTTTTTGCTTTTATTTGTGTTTGGTTTAAATCAATAGTATTCAGACCTCAGTGGTTCAGAAGCCAAATTAGCAGTCAACATTACCCAGAAGAGCCACAGTAGTGTGAATTCATTGTTTCATTTTTCTATAGTATCAATCATATTTAAATAGTATATGGGAAATATTTGGTTAACTTATTTGTGTGATAATATATCAACTTGCACTAAGTTATTAACTTGGTTAATAACATAGTAAAAGCATCCTCACTGGTTAATAATTAAATCAGTGTTTAATATCATGTGCTACAAAGAGCCACAGGAGACACCATTAAACAGCCATTTGCAGCTCAAAAGCCGTTTTGTTTGTTGATTTTCACGATTAGCTTAGATCTCCTGATCCTTGGGATCTAACCTCTGGCTTTTGAATGCATGCGGTTGGCAACACTTGTATATTTGTGCTTTGAAGTCTAGTGCACTCAAATGCCCATCCACTAGTGTAAAACCCGTTACTTTAAATTAGGATAAAGTACAGGAATGATAGATTTGGTGGCAAATATTTATGGGAATGAATTCTGCTCTGCTGAGAGAAACACTGCACATGGACAAGCACAGCAGAGGTGAATTAAGAAGAAAATCTAGAGCACTTGATAGGTAAAGACTCAGAATGTTAACTGTTACGCCTAAAAATTATTGGTTTTCTTTGTGTTCTGAACTCTCACCAGGACCAAACACTACATTAATGTTCAATCATGGATTCACATTCAATATGTTAAGCAAAAGTCACTATATGTAGATCATTTCATTTCACCTCAGTAATTGTCTGTTATCTCTTCCTCCTCCTGTTGAATTGTTCTCTGCTTTCTCATTACAGCATTGTTCATTCCTCACTAATGCTAAATTATCTACCTGCTCTCTTCCTGTAACACTGATTTTTTTCATGCCATATATACCATCTATATAAGTAAAGCTCTTCTTTCCTTAGCTTTGAAGTTGTCGTTTATTATTTTTATTTCCTTAAAAGAAATGACTATCAGTCATCCCTCTAGTTTAACAGTACACTCTGGTGACCATTTGCAAACATACAAGCTGAGCACGAAAGTGTAATCACATAACTTTCCAATGTTACAAGCATCATAGAATCAGATTTTTTAAATGAATGCAAATTATATCAGTGTGTGATGTACATCTTTAACAAAGGTCTATTGGACGAGAAACATGTCAAAGCCAGCAATCTAAATCAGAGGTGTGTAAATCCAAATAAAATTTATACACATGGGATGTGGGAGGAAGAGGGGGAATAGTCCCTATCCAAACATTTGACATTCCCTTGATATAACTTTAAAATGTCTGGAAGACAAATTGATTTAGAGTTGTACCAATCAGTTTTTTGGGGCATTCACATAAGACATCATGATATTGCAAAGTTCTAAGCAAATTGCTAATTTCAATCTGTATACCATCAGTTACCATCTCCGTATAACTGATAGACCAAAACTCATGCATCAGCAGAGCACAACCACAGTTTGGAATATGTTTTTAAATTCCAATCTTGCATATCACTGTGGTTTTGTGCGTATGAAGAAAATAAACATGTTAATCAAGGCGTCAAAATATCAGTCTTCCATTTTAAGGAGTTTGCCTGCTTTATTGCTCTCTCTTTCTTAAGATTAATATTTTTCTCTCTCTAATTAAATTGATGAATTAAAACTCTGTAGATAATCCTGCACCATCATCTTTAAATAGGAACAAAGCCTAAATTTTTCTTCATTGAATCATAAGAAATGTCTCATTTTAATTCTAACTTTTGAGATTTACAGTCTAATTTTTTCCCCCTGTAGACAGTCTCTGCTTTTCTCAATATCCATTAAAAAACAAAATCTGTTCATTTGGGAAAGTGTAATAAAAAAAAAAAAAATCAAAGGAGCTGACAAGATTCCAGATTCTGTGCATACCAGAGGGAGATGTGATATGCTGAGTCAATAAGAGACAAATGCAGACCCTCAAAAGGAGGGGGAAGAACTTGAGCTACTTCTGAAAAATGCATGTAAATAATGCGGGAACAGGAACAGACTGGACAGTGCTGTAATCAATCATTTCACTACTTCATGCAGTATACAGTAAAAGGTGGGGACAAACAGATTCCTGTAAATGTTACTTACGTGGAACTGCAACACCATACTCCTGTGGATTCTCTGACACAACTTTCTGTTTGAGCTCATTTAGTCTGGCTCCCAAAGAACCTAAGCAATAAGGAAATGAAAACTGACGTGTTTTGGGTGCTGAAAGAAATATTGCAAACAGAATGAAGGAATGTATTCAATCTCACAAATGAGATGTATGAGAGGGCTTAAAGAAATCTGTACACAAAACAGCAAGAACTCATGCCCTGCCCCCATTTTACCTTAAAAAGCATCACCAGCAGCAGCTTGACTCTTAAATGGCAGGAGACCAGATATTTATCCAGTCACTGTAGAAGAAACTCTATGTTCATAGCATTTAGTTTTTCTGGATACCTCCCAGACTCTAAGCTACCCTGGAAAAATACCTAGACTCAAAGTTGCTAGGCTTACTGAACTGCAGAAAATCTTACTGAGCCTTCTTTTCTCTGACATCCTGTTTTTTTATAAATTATTCTAACAGGTAAACAGGCCTAGGTCCTGGTCAAAATTTTTTGGCAAGAAATCAGGGTAAACTTCAGGACCTTGCCAAGACCAGAATGCTGCCTTATAGCTTCTGGAAGGGAATTTTTTCAGCTTTTTATTTTAAAAGGTCTTTTTTAAAAAAAAAAGTTGATGGAAAAATGTCTGACCAATTTTGTGACATACCAATCAAAACTACCAATCTCTGCTTTTCTCCCAGTTGATGCTGATATTCAGTGACTTCTTCATATGTTAGGAACTCGGATATGTCTGCTTGCTTTGCTTGATTCTGGTTGTTGTGTTTCTCCTTTCGGCTTAACCTGAAGCTCCTCCGTAAACCAGCTAAAGAGCAAAATATAACAAACATTAAAGAAAGTATCTTCCTAGCCAACTGTCCAAGTTGCATGTCTTTCAATAAGACCTAGTATGGTGAAGACAGGCTTGCTGTTAAGCACCACATGCACCAGTTTGTTTATAATGATGGGGAAGGGTGGGAATAGTAGAATTCTTAACTCCATAAAGAGATACAATGAACCCACTACTGTAGCATAAAGACATCTACTCCATGGGAAGTTCATGACAACTATCTGCATTTGCTTATCAGGTGGAAAACTGTGCAGAGGAAAGAGGTATTTGAGTATCCACAACAAAGGAGCTGCCTTGGGATGAATTCTTCTTGAATCTTCTGGATTGGTGCCAAGCTCAGGCTTTGTCAGTGGCCTGTTGTATCCTTTCATGTAATTTTTGAGTTAAACAACTTAAATGAAACAAATTCAGATGAAAAGCAACTACTGATTTCAAGATAAGCATATTATTATACACACTATATTTTACAGGAAAGAGTCCTGGGAATTAGGTTCCTCACCTATATATTGTCCATTGAAATATCCCTCACAGTCACAATCTTCTGTAAAATAAAGATGAGAGAAGGGGAAGCAAGATGTTACAATACCTATGTTATCTGGTTTGCGGGGAAGGCTTTGCTTCCTGTATTATCAATATAAACAAGCATTAAAGACGCAGCTAGTTTAGCCCATGCCTAATGGTTTATATTAAATTGCCATTTAATGTCCCAGAATACATCACAATTTTTTTTTTATTTTTCATCACATCTGCTCAGAGTTGCTGTTAGTGAACATTTAAGCACTATAATTATACATGCCCATAAAAACAAAGCAACTCAGAGGAAGGGCTGGTATTCATTCTCCAACTTCCCTGGTACGTAGGACTGCAAGCGGATCTAATAATCCAGGACACTTCTTGTTGGACTCTAGCACCATTCAGTGCAATAGTGAGAACTATAGACCAAGCATTACTCTGAACTCAAACTGAGAGTCAACAAATTTAATGTTAATGTAGTTTCTGTGCTAATCTCTTGTTAAAAAGGTAGATAAAAAGTATATCATAAGAATAACACTGGCTTTTTATCAGATCTCTGGGTCATTCATTTACAATAAAATATAGAAACCAAAAGCATGTACAGTAAAAATGTAATCACTAGAATCTGCAGAATGTAATAGGTATATATAGTAATACTAAAAAAAGTTATCATACTTGCTCACTTGCTGAAAGAAAACAGCTTAGCTATTTATACTTTAAGGGCACCCCTGAAAAAACGTTACCCACATTAAAGGCAACGTTCCAACTTTACTTAAGTGAGTAAACAGTGTTTTACATGATCGAGTCCTTAAATAGCAGATGCCAGTCCAAAGTAAGGGCTCTTTTTTTTCTGTCGCTGATATTTGCATGTCAGTCCAGTAACATTAATGGGGTCTTTTCTTTCAATGCAGATGCATAACAGTGAATTGTATGTCTACTGAAACAGAAGATATTTGTAGTAACTTTAAGTGTAAGATTAACTGTTAAAGGACCTTTCCCCCCTCATCGCTGTAACTAGCTGTTTCCTTCTCTTCCTCCCTCCTAGACCCGCCCCCCAAAAGCTACGTCACTGGCCACCTGATGACAGAAGGCAATTTGTACCATGAACAAAATCAGTGGAATTAAATTTCAACACCTGAGATAGCCTTTTCTAAAGGAGCACATTCAATGTGAGAGAATATCAGCAGGAACAGCAGTTAATTAAGAAAACACCTGCTGTTAAAAAGACACAAGGAAGTAATACAATGGCTCTTATAAACAACATGAACTTAATCTAGTTGACTAGAATGAAAGTAACATAGTAAAATGCAGTGCAAATTAACAGCCAAGAAAATTAAACAAGATTGATACTGGTGTTCCAGAAGGTGCCAAGGCCACTTTTTTTTTCTTTTGTATAACTCCAAACATAGCAAGTTCTGCATCAATTTATAATTCCTGTTCACCATATGGCCCTGAGCACGCTGCAGAGGGTGTAAATTAACACAGATTTTGGCCCACAGCAGCTAACAAGAAGCACTTGTCCTAGATTTCGAGTAAATTGGAAACTGAGTATTTTTGTAGATACCTCCAGACTAATTCTAATTCAGAAAAACGGCTGTTGGAGCAAATTGTCTTCAGCATTTCCCTTTGCTTTGGGAGTTCCTGTCTCTTTAGGAAAAGGTATTGCTTGTTCATACCAGGATAGCCAGAGTACCTACCTTTCTCAGAAGACTGATCATCTGCAGTTAGCGTAAAAGATAGAAGTGAGACAGTTAAAAGATGGGCAGACAAATGAGTGATCATCACAATGGAATAAAGGGAAAAATCTTCTTGGCTGTGAGACTACTCAGTAAATTATACTAAAAGAACCTATGAAGTGATGTCTCCCCTTAATATCTCCACACCAGCTCAGGAACCTTTGCAAAAGTGTAGTATTAAATCCAGCAGCTCTGGTTAATTGGCTTCCTTGAGAGTGTCTTATTAAAAGCAGTAGGAGGCAATCTGCATTACATGCATCCTAACAAAGGCTAACTGAAACCATTTTATTTGGAAACACTTTAATTTATAAACTTATCTGACAGCTGTCTTGTGTATACACTCTTCCCTCTCTGTGGCTAGTGTGTGTGTGTGTGTGTGTGTGTGGTACTGAAAGGAAAGCAGATGGCGGGTGTGAGAGACTAGAAGCTCACTTGTTGCACGGGGGAAAGCACATTCGTTTCTAAAAACGGAGCCATTTGATACCTAGCTTTATTTGCTTGATTTCTGAAAACTTTGGTTTCTAGCTCGCTTGGCTAGTGCACAGCAGCATCTTTATTTTCTACATCAACGTGGCAATACTAGGGAAAATTCTAGCCTCACCCATCCACATGGCATTCTTACTCCAATAAGAGCTGAATGTAAGCATTCATGGGCAGCATTTAACCAGTTATACTTAGTGGTATCTCAGAACTGCCACCCAGACTTCCATCCTACATTCTATGACCCCAGGAAGAGTATCATTTTCTTCTTCTTTGAGACTCTTTTACCACTCCCCTCCATCATAAGTAGCAGCAGCTGTTGCTAATAAACATCCAATAGCTGCAAAGAATCCTGTGGCACTTTATAGACTAACAGATGTTTTGGAGCATGAGCTTTCGTGGGTGAATACACACTTGGTCAGTTGACATGCATCTCCAAAACATCTGTTAGTCTATAAGGTGCCACAGGATTCTTTGCTGCTTTTACAGATTCAGACTAACACGGCCACCCCTCTGATACTTGAACCATCCAATAGCTGTTTCCTTTCCAATGCTAAAGCTTTCTTATGGCATAGACTCTAAGGAATGGGAATGATGAATTCTCCTTTCAGCCTGAGGCACAGAAGTCCAGAGGTGGGAAGTGTTCCCAACTCTTGTTTGTTTTGTTTTTGTTTTTTATCATGAATCTTGGATTATTTTGTGAGGGCCTTTAAAACCCCAGCTTTTGAAAGCATAAGATTATGTGATAATCTCAGTTTCTCCCTCACCCCCTCTTTGCTTAGTTTTAAGTACACTTCCAGCCCTTGAGCCTGCAAAGAAAAGCTTGAAAATGTTGCCCCCCCACCCCTACCCACAGACCCCAGTAAAGCTCAAAGCCCAGCTGGTAAATAGCAAGTCTAAACTTTATTATGTTTAACATCTCATGATTTCAAAATGTCATTATTTTTAAATCAATCTTATGACTTTGGGGGCTCATTCATTGGTTTTCTTTTTTTGTTTTTGAATGCCTGGGACTGGCAATACTGGGCAAAACTTAAACCCAAATCCTTCCATGTGACAGCTAATAATCATTAACATTTATGACATCAGAGTAACAAATATTTAAGCACATGATTTTAATCATGTCAACCTACTGGAAAGTTGATATATCAACAGTGAATTCATTGAAGAAATAAAGATCTGTTGAAACTTACATAATGGCTTCTTTACAGTTTTGGAGTTTTGCAGAGTGCCTATAGTTCTTCTATAATTCAAACGCCTAAATATTAAATAGTTATACATGAGTGACTTATAAAGAGAAATGTAATATAGACAGTTTATACATATGATGGTATGGTAGGTGAAGAATTAAAGCTTTTTCTTGCAACACGTTGCAAAAGGCAAATGTATCTGATTCTGGCTTAGATGCATGTTTTAAATATTAAATTTAATGACTTCAAATTGTCATTGCTGGGTAACAGGTGGAAAAAAAAAATGCCAAAAGATTAATATGCCAGGGAAAGACTATCACAGAAATACAGATGCAAGTATGAAGAGTGTGGTTGTTTCCAAAGTACATTTGTTTCTATTCCCACTGTTTTTTTCCAACCTCTGTACCAAAAGGTAAAACAAAAAACTAAGTCCTAATTTCATTCTCACCTATGAAAGATGAGCCAAATTCTACCATCAGATTCTTCCACTTACTGAATTCAATGGGTAGTCAAAGGTGTGAGATCAATATCTAGTCCAAAATACGTAATTTGAGGATATGATATTCAGAAATTATCCAGGGCCTGCCGGATGATCTTGGAGCTTCATGCTTATTCCATAAAAATCTAACAAACCAACTGAGCTAGCTGGAAAAGCATCTTGTATGGAGATGAAGTGAGACAGCCACGAATGACTCAAATATTCTAGAGTGCTCAAATTATTTGACCAGCTTCTAAACTTTCAATTTTATACTTAAAATTTAGCTACCTTCTTTAAAACTACCTTTAACAAAAGTGATTAACTTTTCTTCAGACAACTGCACTTTGCACTGATCACTGGAGAACCTTCCTTAAAGACAGTTATTTATACTACATACCAGTACATAACTCCATAATGGGGGCTAAAACAAGATGCCCAGGGATTTACATTATGTATATTCATGAGGGGGGAGTTTAATCCCTTACACAAATACAGAGCAGCCCCAGATCTGAGGAAGAGGAGTGCCAGAATATTTATTTTTATCCCCGGGAAAGGGAATAATAGTTTTCCTGAGATCAATATTTGCAGAATTACCAATATTCTAGAACACAGAGGAATACCAGCCATATTTAACTGATATCTATGTACAATACAGCCAGGTTAGGACAGCTACTGACAAAAATATGCTGGCTGTGAGTGAGCTGCTTTGAAAATGGACTCTGTGGCCATGGTTTTATGTTCATGCCCCCAGGGAGTGCTCACTAATGAGATTACAGCCTGAAGTACAGCCAAAACATTTTAATTAAAAAGATGAACTTTGGTAAACAGCTGAACCCAGCTCTTTGGAAACCGTGGCAGCCTAACTGAGGTACAAGTACATACAAACAACAATACCCCAGAAATTCACTTTAATGGCGACCATGGTATTAACCTCCTTGTACATACTCCAGTGCAAACACTGGAACTACCAATGGGTGCCAGTGGAGGGAGCGTAGGTAGCACCTTTCCCCTCTTCCCCTGTAGCCTTACAGCAGTGGGACAGGATTTACTACTTGTTCTCTCAAGCACTAGGCTGTGCCCTTCTAATTTGCTTGATGTGTTCCATAGCCACAAAGATGGGTCAGACCCATGACCGCCCTGCCTATTATGCTTTGGACAGCAGCACATTAGAGAGTGGTGAATGCTACAGTAAGGTGCCTATTAAGCACAGTTCTCACCAGCATCTGGGTCAACCTGACCAGATGTAGAAAGATGCGATGGGATTAAGGGTTCAGATATGTGTGGGAGGGGAGGTTATTACTGATTAATTTTTTAATTAAAATGCCAGTGCTTTATGGAGTTCAGATGCTTGGCAACTAGCAGCAGTATACACTTCTAAATAATAGCATCAATTTGTTTTGCTGCCAGTGCGTTTGAAAATTTACAACCTACATCAACAACCTCCTTGCCTTTAAGGAGCTCAGAGCTGGCTTGACACTCACACTTTACATTTTAGTCTAAGGTAATATCTGATGTTTTTCTCTTATTGTTTTAAGAGATCAGCATGTGTAAAAACTCAATACCAGTCCAAAATAGGCGACATAGATGTTGAAATCATTGCAAGATCCTTCCATCTGCTTCACTTCAAAATCTCATGCTGTTCAAAGATATCTCCATTTTCTGTAAATACAACGAGGAATCCGGTGGCACCTTAAAGACTAACAGATTTATTTGGGCATAAGCTTTTGTGGGTAAAAAACCCACTTCTTCAGATGCATGGAGTGAAAATTTCAGATACAGACAAATGTATACACTGGCACATATACATTCTTCATGTGCCAATGTAGATATTTATGCCTATATCCGTAATTTTCACTCCATGCATCTGAAGAAGTGGGTTTTTTACCCACAAAAACTTATGCTCAAATAAATCTATTAGTCTTTAAGGTGCCACCGGACTCCTTGTTGTTTTTGTGGCTACAGACTAACACAACTACCCTCTGACACTTGGCATTTTCTGCAACGTTCATCTATAGCATTTATAGGCAACAGCCCCTTTTAGATGCTCTCATTTTTACATAATGCAGCCTTGTTTGTCATGGAAACTTTATAATAGCTCTGAATATTAAAACAAAAGGAAGCCCTAATTACTACACTCTGCTGCTGGAGCAATTCACTCCCACAGAAATGGTAACTTGGGCAGGCAATTCTGGTTTTGCTTTCCAGTAGCAGAACTCTCTCCTGAGGAGAAAATGGGGAACCCCATCCTCTTCCAGGAAAAACTGAAGTGCTTGGAATAGTTTCTCTTTGTTCCACTCTCACCAGCTGTGGTGATTCTTCACAGTAGTTTCTCTTCATCTGGACCTTAGCAGTTGTTCAGGGCGGCCTCTTTCAGGTCCTCTTCACATGGATGTATTTTTCCCCATCTTTGGCTCCAAGCAGCATTCGTATTGCCCAAATCCCAGTGGCAGTACCAGCTCTTTAGGTGGAGATGTCTGTAACGAATCCCTAATGGTGATGGTAAGTCTTTGAGGCAGCTTTAGGACCTATCTCCAAGTGACAAAGGGCTTTTCTGCATGGCTTCCCTACTCAGCTCAAATCCAATCAGAAGTTGCCTGGAAAAAAACTTGGTCTTTTAAGTAGAGGCAAGAGATGCCACTTGAATGGGTAACAATGAGTATCTGGGTATAAAGAGGAAAAGACCCTTTTCTGTTCTTGTTGGTCTGCTGTCTACCTGTAACAGAACATCATCTTTCAGAAGGGTGATTTTAACATTATGTAGAAATCACACACACTCTTACTCTGCTCCTAAGAGGTCACAATTTAATGAGAGCTTGTGGTCCTCGGGAGCAAGCAGGATCAGGTCCTTACTTTAGATAGCTTCTCAGGACTAATATAAGGATGGCCATAGAGGGCCAGGACAATTGTCCCTCTAGCCCAGTATGCAGCCTTCTGACAGTAGACAGTGCCAGATGCCAGACTAAAAAAAAAACTTGCTATAGAGTTTGGATAGAAAACAGTTTATCTTGCGCTCTACCTTCAAGCTGTCCCAACACTATTAGTTATCAGCAGTTTCCATGTTATATTCTATCACTTGTTTTCTCTTATTCTTAAAAAAAAATAGTTGCTCAGGTTCTTCTCTCCAATATCCTTGACAATTCCAGACAATGTTTTTCTTTCTCCATCTATTATGCCTCTTGGCAGCTTCTTAATTTATCATCATGCCAAAAATATTTTTCATGTGCTTAAATTTATACGCTGTGGTCTGAAACTCTCATTTCCATATCTGTATTACATGCTGCAGATTTTGATTATGAACTACAATCTGCTAAATAATCTACTTGCTGCAGTTCAATCATTTATATATGGCTTAACCAATTTACATAATTTTTAATAAGGAAATTTTGGCAACCTTTCTTCCAGATTTCATCTCAAGTCTGTTTTGGAAATGGACAAAATGCTAAGTGGTAAAATCAACTTAAACTATACAGTCTTCTTGCATAATAAAAAGGAAGGGCACCTTGTTTCTCCACTCTGCAGCTGCATTGTGTAACATTTTCCATTCATATAGCCCCTTCTATACAAGCATTTCACCTTAACAAAATTAATTCAGCCTCAAAACCCAAAGTGTGGAGAAGATATAGGAAATGTTATCTCCATTTCGTTGAGGAGAAAAGTGAAGAACAGAGAGAGAAAATTACTTTGTAAACACAAAATATCGTCCTGTGTAAAGTATTTCCAATACTGAAACAAATTTAACAATGAGAATACTTGTTATGCAATGTATAAAACACCCGTGGAACTCATTACCACATGGTATCAATAAGGTCAAGAACTTACAAAAGTTCAAGCGAGAGACACTTACACTAGGTTAAAAAAAAAAAGAAGAAACTGTGTCAGCCTTCATGCTTCAGGACATAAACTAACAATTTTACCACCTGAGCTAGGAAGGCTATTTGCATAATTTGTCCATTTTGAGGATTTTAGTACCTTTCTCTGGAGCTTTTGGTATTGGCCACTGTCAGAGACAGGATGATGGAGTAGATAGCCTCCTAGTCTGATCCAGTGTGGCATTTCCTATACTTCCTGTCATAAAATAAGAAGTAAAGTCCCCAAACAAAGCGTAAAAGCACCACAAAAATAATGCAACATTATGGTTATGATTAATGAATGTATCATCCTATAACTTTCACTGACAAACCTTTCTTGGAACTGTTTTGAAGGGATCAATCCTGCCCTGAGGTTGGTATCACCAACACGCTTTGCTTGCCACCATGTTGGATCATCCTGGCTCACAACTTCTAAGATGTGTCTCCTCTTAAACGGCAACCCTGCCTCCTGACAGGGAATGGCTTTGTCCTCTTTTGGATTATAGCAGAAGAGCGCCCTCATAAATACCTTCAAGAAAAAAATAACATACTCTGCTGCTTGTCCACATAGAATTTTAAAGCACTTTTAGAATGGCATTTCCACATCCCTAAATATTATATGGCTTATACGTGGTTTCATATTGAAGTGGAAGAGTATCAAGCTACACTTACATACAAGTTTGATTTGTTCACTACTGTAGAACATGTGACTTTTTCTAGGTAGTATCAAAAGAAATAGTGTGGTAGCACACTGAGGCCCAAAGAAGGACCAGGGCCTCACTGCACTGGGCACTGCACAAACATCTACACAGACAGCCCTAGCTGAAACCAGCTTTGTCTAAAGAAGGACAAAATGCAACAACCGGATAGACGAAAAATAAGGAGAGGAACTAGGAAGGGGGCAATGTGGTAACAGTAATAGAAACACAAGTTTGTGTAGATTAGCTATTTATTTATAAAAGTTACAGGATTCAGTATCTACCGAACCGTTTTGTACTACACAAATGGACACCAGATTTCGAAGAATCTGTAATAAGCAACCTGCCAATCATTATTAGGCATCTTACTATGGTCAGAAGAGAAATGGAGCTTGACAAATATTTGAAAGGATCTAAAGTGGATTTGTGAATTGATTATGGGAGGGTCCTTCATGCATGTGGAGCTGCCAGGAAGGAGTCCTTGAAAAGGATTAGCAGACACTGGAGGCTGCAATTGTTTGGCTGGTTCATGACCAATATAGACAACTGGGTAAGTACATGGGAGGTTTAGTCATGAAGAGTCTTGAAGGGGAGGACCTGAAGTTTACATTTATGCAGTGAAGAAGTTGGAGCCAGTGGACAGGACCTTAGAGTGAGTGGGGTAACATTGTCAAAGCTACGTGCCAAGAAGATGGTAGCAGCTTTTTGACTTGAGTGGATTTCAAGAAGGCCAGAGAGGAAGTGGTTACAGTTCTCAAGGTTAGAGATAGTGCAGACCTGGACAAGAATTTTGGTTTTATGGTGCAAGAGAAAATGCTAGATATTGGAAATGCTACGAGGGAAGATGCATCAAGAGTTAAGGCTAACCTTAGTTCGTGGTAAGCTAAAGTGTAAATCTACCCACTCTAGCCTGTTGTGTACTACATGTTCCATAGTGCACTTTGAAATGGGTATAGATTAAAGTGCATGGCAGCAGGGTCCACATGGGCACTTCTTGTGCGACAGACTAGTGCAGAGTAGATTTGTACCCTAGCTTGTTGCGAAATTAGTGTTCATATGCAGTCTGGTATCATCCAAATTATTTCTGTTTAGCAGAACTTTTTTTTCTGAGAGTACCTTATTATTCTTTTAGATATAAATCAATTTAGGGTCTCATTTTGCAAGTGGGATTTCCCACTGAAATCAGCAAGAATCTTCCATGCACAAGAATTGCAGAACAATGCTCTAGATTTTTTTATTTTTTTTTTAAATAAAAGGAGAGAGATTTCAGACCAGTTGCATACCTTGCTGTCCTTCAGACAATCTTCTTCTCTGATGGCTGGAATTATTTTTAATGTTATTGATCCCTGAGACTGAGCCTGAGAAAAAGAAAAAATACATTTCTTTCCATTGAAATAGTACAAAGAAACGCTGCAGCACACTCGAATTCAGTTTCTGGTGCTAGTGAATTGTCTCAGCCTTCACATGCCAAACCAAGGCTTTCAACTTTGAAAAGACACTTTTTTAGCTTTAAGGTGATTACCATGATACTCCAAAGATGTCAAGTGTATATTCTGGTCCTTTTTATCCCTTGTATGTATTACCCTGTGCAGTATCCTATTTATTAAGGAGAGATGTATAGTAACGCTCAAGCTAAGCCTATATTGAGGCTTGCACTAAAAATCTCTCTTCATGTTTAATGATTATATTTACTTTCCAATTTAGACACAACTCACAGAATAATAGAACTGTCTGTCTTATTTAAGTACAATCTTGACTAATTTTTGCAGATAAAATTAAAAAGGAGCATTTAAAAAGATTTTGTCATGTTTTCTACATATTTTTAAAGGTCCGTCTAGTTAAATAACTACAGTCCCCAGAAACTCTACACTTCACACACATTCTAACTTCGTCTCACATATAGGCCACTTTTGAAACTTTAAAGTTAAACACAGCTATTCCTTTTAGTCAGCATAACAGTTTTGGTCTAAAACAATATTAGCTGATTGACTGATCAAAGCAGTTACATCTGCCTCCCTGACCCATCAGCTTCATTGCTCAGAGACCATGGTGAGCCAAGGCACAAGAGGGGAGGTGAGCAGTGGGAGAGAAGGTTCTCTTGGGGCTGTGGTCCTGTTGGGATGAGCAGGTATGTGAAGGGGTAGATATAAGCAGGGCTTGAAAACAGGAGGGTCTGAGTGGGGCTTTAAGCAAGAATGTGTTAATGTCATAGGGGGTGAGCAGAAAGGTTTGCAGCTGTGCAAGAAGCCTATGGGAGACCCATGCCTCTGACATGAGGTTTCCTTCAGCTCCCTAGCACACCACATTATGAATACACTGTATATATTTTAATGATTTTTTTTTAATCTGCAATTCTCATGTCATGAGCCAATCATGAAAAGGAAACTGTTGGTCAGAGCCATAGATAACCTATGTGTATCACATTTGTCATGTTCAGACTCAAACTCAAAGTTTCCTGCAACTGTCTTAACTTAAAGCTGAAAGTTATCTATTTGATTATAAACAGCTGAAATAAATTCATAAGGACATTGTAAAGACAGCCCAATTCTGTCCTCAGTTATACCTGTGTAATATTATTAACTGAGGGGCAAGGGTCACCTATCTATTGCTTTAACAAGCCTACTTGGTAATAATAGATCTCAAAGTAAAAATAAGAGCAGACCAAAATCTGACTAATTTCTTCTGGTCGTTTGTGAAGTACAGCAATCCCATTGACTTCTTTTAGCTCATCTCCAACATGGACAAGACCTAAAAACAAGATAACTAAATTAGAACTAATACTCAGTCTGCTAAGCTGCTTCTCACCTATTACCCACACCCATGTTAACCATATGTGCCAAATGACTTTCCATACTAGTCCTGTACTCCTCTGCCAACATTGCACCTTACGGTCTCCTGCCTTCACACTACCTGCACTCTTGAACGATGACCCATAATCACCTAAAATGGCAATAGGGAGAGAGGGGACACTTTTCAAACCACGTGTCCCATGGTAATGGTCAGGAGGAAGTTTATTGTCTAACCACACTGTCTGTGTAACGGACCTGCAGTGAGGGACCATTTTTACTGTGCTGTTTTGGTACACTGCATCTGTATCTCAATCCCCTGTCTGCACTTTGGACATTATACTGGAATGTACTTGCAAAGATGGACAACTCTTATAGAATTAGAAGATAAGCTGTTAATTCTTCATGCTGAATGGCCTCTGCTGCTGTGAACCATTTACAGACAGTTCTACACAGCATGGCCTCAGAAAGTCTCATGGGCTAAATTTTGAAACTGTAACCTAGAGCAAATCATAAAAGGTTTAGCTTTGCTCATGCAGTCTAGTTTTGTACTCCTAGTAATGTCAGCACTAGTTACTGACCATACTAGAACTTCACAATAAAACAGCCAGCCAGCAGCTCATGATCATACCAGAGGAACATCTCTCTCCATCTGTTTTAAAGTGGAATTCCCAATTACATCAGTGGGAAGTTCTGCACAGAACTGGACAGAATGATATGGCTCACAATCACTATGGGTCCACACACAAAACATTTAGTATGTCTTATTGATTTATGTAAAATACAAATGATCTTATTTATTCACTGATGTCTACCTTTTACAGGAAGACTTAGTACTAACAATAGGATAACTGGGTAGACACTCTTATTTCAGACTAATATTTCTACAAAAGAATATTTAGAAGACCTTAGAAAAGGGTCAGCACAGTAGCCTTGGTGTGTTACAGCAACAGTATTCAGAGCTGAAAGCAAACCAAGGTTCTGGGTTAAAAGTAAAAATAAAAAAGCCGCCTTGCAATTTTGTTTAAGTCAAAATTTGAGACTAGTCTTCCTCATTCTATTGGCAGTTTTTATCCTATTAACCATATTACCAGAGAATCGGATTTAAAAGGTGCATTACTGATGTGAAGCGAAAATGCTAATGGCACTGTTTTAGTCCCTTTACAATAAATGTCTTATCAGATTATTTTAATATGGAAAATGCTAATAAGAGACCAGAAGAAAGCTGTAATTTACTAATATTTCTTCATCATAGTAATACATTAGCATTGGGATTATATTACTATTGAATTAAAAAGGACAAATTATAACAAAAATTAATGACACTTCAATACTTTATTTGCTATGTATAAAATCTCCATGCAAGCCCAATTCAGCTCATTTAATAAATTCGAACAGAGCTGCCTCTAAGAAGTGCAAGGTCAAATATATTAGGAATTAACCCTGTGGAGACTGGAGATGTGCTGTATAAGCATTTATTTGGATATCTGTAGGGTAAACATCAGTATTCAAAGAGCTAACTTTGCTGCTGAGTAACCATAGAATTTCATTAGAAATTATTAGAACTTTTTACAAGTTTTAAAATGTAGTTTATAAATTGTATTTTGAAACTGCTTTTATTCAGAAACCTACCACTGCGGTCAGCTGCACCACCTCTCATGATTCTTGCTACAATCACAGCCCCTGTATTCTCATCCCTTCTGATGGTGGCACCCTGAAACATAAATAATAAACCAAGATAAAGCATTTATTTAAAGTACATTTAATGGCAAAATAATGAAAACGCTGATTAAATATTGAAAATTTGATTTTGTTCTTTTCCCAAGGGGAAGACAATAAGTAAATTTTGTCTTCCTCTGTAACTAATTTTGCCATCAACTCAACTTGTGTTTGGACACTGCTTTTATGTGATAATCAGATGGGTGAGTATGTCTGCAATCCCTTCTTCCACTCTACTCTGTGCTGATTAGGCCTCAGCTAGAGTACTGTGTCCACTTCTGGGCACCACAACTCAGGAAAGATGTGGCTGAATTGAAAGAGTCCTGAGAAGAGCAATGAAAATGATTAAAGGTCTAGAAAACATGACCTATGAGGAAACATTGAAAAAATTGGGTTTGTTTAATCTGGACGAGAGAAGACAAAGGTGGGACAACAATTCTCATGTACATAAAAGGTTGTTAAAAGGAGGAGGGAGAAAAATTGTTCTCCTTAATCTCTGAGAATAGCACAAGAAGCAATGGTCTTTAAACTGAAGCAAGGGTGATTTAGGCTGGACATTAGGAAAAAGTTCCTAACTGTCAGGGTGGGTAAGCACTGGAATAAATTGCCTAGGGAGGTTGTGGAATCTCCATCATGGGAGATTTTTAAGAGCAGGTTAGACAACTCCTGTCAGAGATGTTTCTGGCATGCATCTTTACCCTACTAGTTTAAGCAGTGCCTCACTGTCTATACTGCTATTTATACTCATGTTAAGGGTGTGTGTAGTTTATGTACTCTACATGCTGCAGAAAGGAGTGTGCAGTGTAGATGTACCCTAAGGGTGGGACCACTCTTTGACTAGAGACGGAGTACCTTATACATACCAAAGGCTCTTTATTCTTCACTAGACGAACAATTTTAACTGATTCTTCATCAAAATCATCATCAATATTGTCTGGCAGAGGGGGAAGAACCGGGTCAAAGTTCTTCTGGGCCACAGTATCATGTACTACAAGCATTGCCTGTACAATAAGAAAAAAATAAAAGATTAAAATAATACAGGCAAAATTGAGAAGGATGCCATTTCTCTTATTCCAGACATAAGAGCTAGTGCAAAGAGAGCCTATCCACTCTGGTGAAAATCCATATACTGTTTTCTTGGCAAGCATAAACTATTTCTCATCTAAAACAGTGCAAAGGTTCACAGCTAATGTAATGAGTTTCTGCTCTGCCTGCATTAGTGAAAAAGGAAGTTAAAGATCCAATTTGTGTTAAAAAGACACCTACATACTCAAAGAAAGAATCCCGAATATTTCCTCTTTTCTTCATCTTTAAGGGCCTGATCCTGTACCTCTGACGTCAATGGGAGTTTTATTATGGACATCAATAGGAACAGGATCATGCACTAACTGAAAGTGAGGAATGATAAAGAAAGCACTTAACTGCTTCTTCAAGTCACCCTTTAACATTATCTTGCTTGTGCAGATTTTTGTGTATAATAATGCTTTGCCTTTTTTGCAGGCAAATCCTTTACACTTTTCATCCGCTCCAATCATTTGCTCTTCCCTGGAGTGATCTAGCCAGAGGCATTTAGCATTAGAGAAAAGAAATTGGAAAGACTGCATTACAGTGTTTGTCTTACATCAATAAATATTCCACATAATGGATATTTGGAAGCTTAGATGACAACCAACCATAAAACTTCATGGGGAGTCTACTGGTACACTATATAACATTCTATGGCTACATCGTCTTCTTTTTTTAAATTTAACTTTCAATAGCATATGAAACAACAAAATTGCCTGGAACAAGAGCTTTAGTTTGATTTTTGGATTCACATTGTTCTATAACATGTTTTTAACCTAGTTGTGTAATTAAAAGGTTTAAATATAGTTTGCTACATTTTGATTCCTGGCCAAAATGTTTCGACTAGCTCCTAAAGAAGCCCAATTGAGTTAACATTTGTCAAATATTTTGCAATCTTGAAAGGGAAGGAAGGTGCTTTGTAAGTGCAAAATCTATATTTATAATATTTAATTACTGCTGTTCTATGATTATCGAGCAGCCAAATAAAATCCACCAGCCCTCGCTCCCAAATTAAGAGATTACAGCTGTGCCTGCAACATAACTTTTCAACAAATTGAAGTAAACTGGAGAAGGGATTCTTGAATAATAGCAACCCAAATAGAGATATGACCATGAGGCTCCACAGATTCTTCTAACTTATTTTTGCAACTCTGTCAAAAACAAAACAAATGGTAGAAGAGAAATATCATAGTTTACTGGGTTCATCTACTCAAGAGCTAATGCACAGAACCAAAGTTTTGTTGCTCACAGTCCAATTTTTAAAGTAACTAAGATTTTAAACTGGCTCTCCCAAATTGCACATGGGCTCTGGTGATCTAATTGATCCTCTTGCACAGCTCCAGGGATCCTGCACTGACTGAAACAGATGAGTTAAAATAAGTTCTTCAGAACAGTCATGAGCAATTAATTAATTCCATGGCTGGTGGGGGTAGTAAGATGGGGACAATGCTCTCTTCTCCCACCTTAGAAAATATGTAGGAGGGAAGGATAATGACCCTTCCTGCATTAGGAGCCTGTAGCAGGGCGATCACCCCGCTCCAGCTCAAAAAGGGTTAAAAGCCAGCCCTTGGAGAAGGCAGGGGCTGAGAGAAAAAGCTAGGCTGACTGGTGAAATAGCCACAGCTGGCCCTATAAAAGGGCTGTGAGCCAGGTTCTCACACATACACTCTCTCTAGCTTATGAGAGAAAAGGACCTGGATGCCTGAGAGCTGAGAAGGGCAGAGGGAGCTGGAGAGTTCCAGCCTGGTAAAACTGCAGGCCTTGCTAAAATGCCAAAATACGTACTGGGGCTGCAGAGAGGCAGTCCAGAGATAGGCAAAGGCAGCAGGTCCTAACCTCCTTGCTGATGATGAGTGGTTTACAGACTGCAGTCTGTCCCAGTAAGTGGGGGCTAGATGATGACTGGCAGAAGCCACTGAGGCAAGGTGGGGATAGAGGGTTGGCGTGACCCAAACTGTGGGTTACTGCTGGGGGCAGAACCCCAGTGTAAAAGGGTACTGGGGTTTGGGTGGGATACAGGAGCCAGTGGCAGGTGGGACACTGGCCTGCAGAGGGTGCTCTGGGCTGGAAGAGCTAATTTCCAGGACAACCAGCAGGTGGTGCTGTGCTGGTGCCCTGCCACAGAGCCCCCCTATGCCACAAACCCCTCGTCAATTTGATCTGCAGGAGGAGACAGATTCTGCACACCTCTTAAAATGTGTAGGAATAGAACCCTGTCCTGCAATCCTTAGGAAGCATATTTGGGGTCTCCCTGTCCTCTTAGGTACTCTTAGTTGTAACTTGCCCTTAACAATGTTTTCTGTCTGGGAATCATGCTGAGACGTGCATTGCTTAGGAGTATGTGTTTTACCCTAAGATGTGGTGTTGACAATAGCTGAAGCAGCTCTTTTTCTTCATTATTCACTGGCATAGTCTGCAATTCTTCAATTACCTTAAAAAGTTAACAAAAGAACATAAGGCAATATATTTGCAATTGGATTTTCTGATCAATGTTTGTTAATTTCTGTGTCACGTTTCAAAGAAGCAACAATAACTGAAATATGCATTTAAAGGCAATCTCAATAAAATATGCCTCTAACCTGCTTTATTATGTGTATATTATAGTAGTGCCTGAATGTGGACAGAAATTGAGGCCTTTAGATGTAAATCCTAAACAAATACACCAACACTAAACTCTAAGTTGATTAACTAGCCTTTATGAGTACATTGTCATGGGGATGGGATAAACAATTTCAAATACTCCAAATACTTCCAGGCTTTTCAGTACATGATAACATCCCCGAGAGCAGTGGTTCTCAGTCAGGAGCCTGGGGCCCACTGGGGGGGGCCGTGAGCAGGTTTCAGTGGGGCCACCAAGCACGGCCAGCATTAGACTCGCAGGGGCCCAGGGCAAAAAGCCAAAGCCAAAGCCCCATGGCATGGGACTGCAGCCTGAACCCCACCACTCAGGGCTAGGGCTGAAGCCAAAGCCTGAGGAACTTAGCTTCATGGTGTCCCCTGTGGTTTGGGGACTCGAGCAACTGCCCTGCTTGCTACCTCCTAATGCTGGCCCTGGCTTTTATATGCAGAAAAACAGTTGTTGTGGCACAGGTGGGCTGTGGAGTTTTTATTGTATGTTGGAGGGAGGGGTTCAGAACCCCTGCCCTAGAGACCAACTTCATGTATCACTGAAGAGTGCCCTTCCTGATCAATTATAAATGGGTACAGATGGGTTCTATCACATTCTCTTAAGCCAGAAAGATGTAGGCTATGATGTTTCTCCATTCTCTTCAGTGTTTATACCCTTACCTCATACTTGGTAAGACAACTCCCATCCTTTCATGTATTTATACCTGCTCCTGTATTTTCCACTCCATGCATCTGATGAAGTGGGTTCTAGCCCACAAAAGCTTATGCACAAATAAATTTGTTAGTCTCTAAGGTGCCACAAGGACTCCTTGTTATCTTAGCCTCAGTAATATCTTGTGGCAGTGAATTCCACAGTCACACATGCTGTAAATTATGTCCAAATGCTCCCTCAAGTCTTCTTTTAGGAGTTTGTAAACTGATGTGCAGCAACAGAAACAGGAATCAACTTTTTTTTAAATATGTGAGTTGTGTTTTAGTTCAGTCCATGCAAGAGTAATTTCAGTTGGAGACTTTCAGTTCTTTAGTATGTAACTTACAAATCTATGATATCAAAAAGAATTTACTGGACAACATACTTACATCCTCAGCTAAAGCTGCTGCACTATGTAAAACAGGGGTTGGACTCTGTCTTTCATAATGGCGGAGCTTTTCATGAATCTGAAACACAGGTGTTTTCAGGTAAGTGACTACAAAGGTCAAGAATTCCTGATTTTTTTGATACTGCAATGTATTGGAGGTCATTAGCTGAAAGTCCTATTGCTGAAACCAGAAGGATCCATGTCCAAAGGAAATATCATCAAGGCAACTAATACATGGGAGATTTTTGAAGGTGCCAGAGGGTTTTAGGAGCACAAAGCCCAACTTGTGCTCCTAAATCCCTTATGCCTCTGAAAGAATCTTCCTTGCAGTGTAGCTTGGAGGAAGAAAAAGAAGACTTGATTGATGTCTTTGACCTTTTGCGTTAAATAATCATCTAACAGCTACGTGTTAGTACTCTGCCCATATTCAGACCTCACTGATCAGACTTATAGCAGGATCAAATCACTACTTTGGTGGATACTCAGTGATGATGACAAATCAGCAAAGAAAAGGATTGAAATGAACATTCTAATATTACTAGTGTGTTAACTGGCATTACTAATTCTATAGTAGTACTCCCCAAATTAGTCTTCTGGACACTTTTTATTAGCCCATGAGGCATATTTTTACATGAAAAGGGCATATTCTTTTGTCAAAGATTATAAGTGTTAATGCAGTGGTCCCCAAAGTTTTCAGGGTCATGACCCCATTTAGCCCTGTCCGCCACCTCCCTGGGAGGTGGGGCTGTGGCTCCCAAGGAGGGAGCCATGGACAGGGGTAAGGGGTCAAAGTAGAGAGTGGGGCTGAGGCTGAGAACAGAGACATGGCCAGGGGCCAAGAAGGCTGGGAGCGAGGCCAGGAGCCAGGGCCGTAACTGGGTGGCGTTCCCTCCCCGTCCCCCATAAGTGCTGGCCCATGCCCCCCCCCAATGTTTTTAAGGGGGGGGCACACCCCACAGTGTGGGGACCTCTGTGTTAATGAATGATCCATGTCAAGAGCAGAATAGTCCTGCTCATATTTTTGCTGCTGTTGGTGCTGTAGATGGGAGAATATCTTGTGAAGTTGAGGTCATAGGCACTGACTCCATAGGTGCTCCAGAGCTGGAGCACCCACAGGCAAAAATTGGTGGGTGCAGCAGCCAAGCTCCCCACTCCAGCTCACCTCTGCCTGCACTCCTGAGCGCACTGCATCCCTGCTTTTCCTCCCAGTGCTTGCCACCATGAAACAGCTGTTTAGCATCTTAACAAGCTGTGGGAGGGAGGGGAGAGGAGCGGGAACATGGCACGCTCAGGGAAGGAGGTAGGGAAAAGGTGGGGCCGAGGTGGGGATTTGGGGAAGGACTCCAGTAGGGGCAGGGAGGGGGCAGAGTTGGGGCAGGGACTTTGGAGAAGGCGTTGGAATGGGGGTAGGGCAGGGTTGGAGTCAGGCCGGGGGTGGTTGAGCACCCACTGGTGCCAGGAGAAGTTGACACCTATGACTGAGGTTCCATGGTTTAAAGGAAAATTCCGATTATTGCACTCTAAAATGTTTTCATTACTTGGCACTGATACTTGCGTTTATCAATTAGTTAACTGACAGTAAAAAAAACCTCCAAATAGAGAGAATTATTATTTTAACAATGAAAATATCAATTATGTAACAAGAGAATCCCCCTTCTGATTCTTAGTGATGGCAGCTTTCTCCTGCTTCAAAACGACATTCACTCAAAACTAGGCAAAAATTTCATTTCAGAGCAAGCAAAAAAGAGTAATTTTCATAGGATATTGTTCATGTTTGTTGTTTTAAAGTAACTTTAATATACGTATTATCTCTGTTCAGTTTTCTCTTCTATAGGAAAACAAGTAATCCTTAGTAACACAATGTGGCAAAGAAATTAGGAATACTGAGAAACACAGAACACAAAGAAAAGGAAATTTTGTGAAATAAACATTTACCTTCATTAGATAACTCAGACTTTTTTCACTGAAGACATCTCTAAGGAATCCCATTTCTTCTTTGTGATTTGAATCAGGTCTTAGTTGAGATGTCAACAGGGCCAAAGTCTCATGCAATCCTAAATTAATTGCAAAATATAGAGAACAAAAGCTTTGTGGATAACTAACATCTCTTATCTTATCTGCGCTCTGTTATTGCATTGTTCATCATTTTATTTGACCAGTACAATAAAATTATGCTTCTGATAATTAAGGTTATACTGAGAGTTGCAGCTTATTTCCAATCATTGCTCTTGATTTTCAACTCCCTTCTTAAACAGCAAATCTCACATGAATGTTCTACATGTGCCAAAACCGGCAAAGGCAGAATCCATTTATTCTAAGATTGTAAAAAATCACAACAAGTGAAATTTTGCTCCCTGTGTCTGATGTTTCCCTGGGTTCTTATAACATTGGGATCTCTTTGAAATGCCTAATCACTCATCTACATTATATCTTGGACCTAAGCTAGAGTAACCCACTTGCTTGCACTGCAGCATTGAGAGGTGTAAATAAGGAAAGAAATAGTATGAAGGATCCATATTTTGTTGATGTGGACATAGCTGCAAAATGACAGACAGAATTAAGAGGAAGGTCACAACTTTTATTAAACTTTAAACACAGAGGAGGGGGACACTAACCAGCCATTACCCATGCTGTCCTGTACCAGGCACTTCCAGTGTAGGAGTTACAGGGCTTGTTACCATATAAACCTACCCCAAGTTATGGGTTTCCTCTGTCTATCAGGCAGAACTCAGCTGTCTCTGAGTCCTAGACCCTATCCCCACCCCATGAAGGAGACGGAGGGTGCAGAAGAGTGGGGACCTCAGCTTGCAAAGGGCACAAGGTCTCACCTCATCCCATGAGCCCAAGGCCCATCACCAAAACCCCAGGTCTTTTACCTCTGGGAACCATTCATTTTATTCTCTTAACTGCACTGGAAACTGGCTGCAAGTTGCAACAAATAAACAACTCAACCCAAGTACCTCAGTTAGATATTGAGCACATTCCTTCTTAACCACTGTGGCTTGAAGGTGCTGCAAGGAAAGCAAAAAGCTCCTGCCTGGAATGGAGCCAAAAGAAGTGTCACAGGCCCCCTGTCTCCCCAGGTTGAATCCTGGGGGGTGGGGAATGCTGGACAATCCGCACCCATCCTCACAACTAGATGTTTGACTCCCAGTGGAGAAGCTACATGGTATTTCTTAGCAAGTGTCTCCCTTCCTCGCTAGTGGGCCTGTCCCCTTTCACCGCCGGCCCCATCAAGTCCCCCTCTGTTGAGGCAGGGGGGTGGCATTTTTTGTGTGGAGGAGTCGCCCACAGAGCTAGCTTAGCAATCAAGTTAGCAGTAACGCAAGGAACCTAGAGGCCTGTATCCTGTAAGGCATTCGCTTAAGTAATGAGCGTAAGGCTTTGAGGCCTTTGATCCTTAGCAAAAGTGGCCTAACAGTGACCCTGAGTTTTGGGGAACTGGGAACATTGTGCTGGAAGGGGGAGTTTGTACAAAACAAACACTGAACTGATGTTAGGCTTGGATATTTTAGGATAAAAATACTGGCAGATGCTTAACCATGAACTTGCCTTGGCAACAAATTGACGTACATGATAAGTTAAAATCATTAACATACTAACCAATATAGGATAAGGATACTCCAGCATTATTAGGGTGAGGAAGTTCAGTATGGGCAAAGGAAGATGAGCATTTATATGAATATCCATGGCAAATATCAGGTCCTATAATAGGCCAGACCACCATCTCAAAGAGATCTGGACCATCGAACTTATTTGGCATGCCAGGAACAGAGGAGATGACCGCTTGTCTCTTACCATCAGATTCCTAAGGGTGTGAGTTTATGTAAGGAATGCTACAAAATATCAGCTTAACTTTATATTACTGCTATCTTTGTATGTGGTTTGGAGCAGTTGTGTCTTTAAGTAGTTTTATTAGCCCAACAAGTAAAGTTTTGCTTTGCCCTCAGAGTGAGTGTCATCGTTGCACACATCAGTGTCTGGTTGGGAAACCCAAACTTCATAACTTTGCTCCTGTTGTGTCTGATTCTGGGACTCAGAGGACTATAATCCCCAACTCTTTAAATTAGTAATTAATGGGAAATCAATAATAATTAATAACCACTAAAGAATCGAGCAAGGGGGGAATTCTGTGGGAATGACTACACTGCAGCTGGCAGCATGCCTCCCTGCCCAGATAGACTTGTGCTAACTCTGCTTGAGAGCATGCTAAAAATAGCATTGTGGATGTTGCAGTGGGGTGGCAGCTTGAGCTAGCAACCTGAGTCCAAGCCCACCCAACCCTCTAGGTTTGAGCTCAGCTGACTAGCCTGAGCTACCAATGCTGCAACAACCATACCGCCATTTTTAGCACACTAGCTCAAGTAAAGCTAGCATAGGTCTGCCAACCCAGGCTAGGAGGCATGCTTCCATTTGCTCTATAGACATACCCCATGGGCCAGAATCATCAAGAAAGTGGGTGTGGTGGGTACTAGGTATACCCATTAGCTGTTTGAATGTGATTTCCATTGTAGGCAAGCAGGCTGGAAGGATACGCCCAGAGTCACTCTCTGAGGGCTTGTCTACATCAGAAAGTTGCAGCGCTGGTGAGGGAGTTACAGCGCTGCAACTTTGAAGGTGTACACATCTGCAGGGCATCACCAGCGCTGCAACTCCCTGTTTGCAGCGCTGGCCGTACTCCCGTTTTGTCTCGGGTGTAGAGGATCCAGCGCTGGTGATCCAGCGCTGGTAATCCAATGTAGACACTTACCAGCGCTTTTCTTGACCTCCGTGGAAGGAGGAAGCCTCTGGTAATCAAGCTGGTCTCCTTTCCCGGTTTGCGCTCTCGTTCCCCGAACCGCCGAGCAAGCGGTTCTCCTTCCCTGCGGTTTGCAGGGTGGCTCCGGGAACGCGAGAGCAAACCGTGGCGAAGCTGGTCTCCTTTCCCGGTTTGCTCTCTCGTTCCCCGAACCGCCGAGCAAGCGGTTCTCCTTCCCTGCGGTTTGCAGGGTGGCTCCGGGAACGCGAGAGCAAACCGCGGCGAAGCTAGTCTCCTTCCCCAGCTTGCTCTCTCGTTCCCGGAACGCCGAGCAAGCAGGTCTCCTTCCCTGCGGTTTGCAGGGTGGCTCCAGGAACGCGAGAGCAAACCGCGGCGAAGCGGGTCTCCTTTCCCGGAACCCCGAGCAAGCAGGTCTCCTTCCCTGCGGTTCGCTGGGTGGCTCCGGGAACGCCAGAGCAAACCGCGGCGAAGCTGGTCTCCTTCCCCGGCTTGCTCTCTCGTTCCCGGAACCCCGAGCAAGCAGGTCTCCTTCCCTGCGGTTTGCAGGGTGGCTCCGGGAACGCGAGAGCAAACCGCGGCGAAGCTGGTCTCCTTCCCCGGCTTGCTCTCTCGTTCCCGGAACGCCGAGCAAGCAGGTCTCCTTCCCTGCGGTTTGCAGGGTGGCTCCGGGAACGCGAAAGCAAACCGCGGCGAAGCTGGTCTCCTTCCCCGGCTTGCTCTCTCGTTCCCGGAACCCCCCTTGAAGCCGCCCAACAGCGCTGCAGTGTGGCCACATCTAACACCACTTGCAGCGCTAGTTGCTGTAAGTGTGGCCACTCTGCAGCGCTGGCCCTATACAGCTGTACTAATACAGCTGTAACAACCAGCGCTGCAAAATTTTAGATGTAGACATGGCCTGAGAGTGGAACTAATGGGGAGGGGGAGGAGTTTATAAAGAGGAGGAATGGGAGCCATGGAAAACTCAGCGGTGAAAGAGTGCAAACGCAAGGATGGTTTGCTGTAAGGACTAAAGTCCAGGGATTTTTGCCAGTTTTAGATTCAGACTGCAGGCTTCTTTACCTCACTAGAGAAGAATATGAGAATTTCAGCAGGCTGTGCTAATTGCAGACTGTTGTTGCAGAGATTCAAAGGGAGTTTGAAAGAGACTGTGGAGCTATCACTTGTTTCCCAGACTTTGAGGAGCTTGTGTGTCCTACAAAGGGTTTGGACACCATTCCACAGAGACAGAACAATAAATCCTGCTAGAGCAGACTCCTAAGAAAGTGTACATAGATATGTGCTTTTCAATTTGTGATCGTACCAAGTATTAAACTTAGGGAAAAAACCCCTGTGAGTGTTTATCTTTAAAGGAGTTGACATTCAAAATTGTTTCAAGAGTAATAAGTAAACTCTTATGCATTCATCTATTCAGAGATTTAGTAAACATTTTCCTTTAGAGATTGTCACTCTCCTTCTATCTGATTTAACTCTGTACAATATATATAGACATATTTCTGAAGACAAAAAACTCTGGTCTGTACCATAGCAGAAAGGTAAGCTGAGACACAGTAAGGGGAAAGAAATACCATACCGGACATTTGCATATTGCCTTCCTGAAACCCATTATGCTAGCTAATGAAATAATGCTTTTAGAAGTCTGTACCAACTGAGCTGATGGATGGATATGCCATGATCTGTCAGCAATTAGCTGACACTGCTAATATTGTCCTAACAGGTGCTATTTATCTGGTTAGCAAGAAGTGACATAAAAAGTATCAGAACTGTAGGAAAATGATCTTTATTGTGCATGCATAGAGAACAGCTCCACATGCTGACAGGCCTATGTTTGTCTGGTAGGTACCTGGCCACCAGATTACATTACTGAACTCCAGGTGTGTCACCAAACTATGTTCCTCCTGAAATCCGTCTCTTTATCCAGTCCCACTCATACTGTGATATCCTTGATTTTAAGTACTTGCATTGATGGGAAATGAATTTGTACAATCTGAACTCTAAGTTAACAAATTAAATTACAGACAATCTTTTGTATGAGAACATACTAGGATTTCAGCCATTCTTAAATTGAAAGTATGCAGACCAATTACCTGAATCTTCCGACAGCACTGGCATAGCTGTTGTCTTTTGCTAGAGACAAATGTTCAACTTAAAACAAAATGATTTTCTTCTTGCAGGACTGCGATTCAGAAACAGCCCTGAAACAAGCAAAGATAATGTCTGAGGTCAAGTATCTCGGACATACAGATATTTTATTATCCTGTGTAATACTAGCATTTTCATCTTAGTGCATCCTTCTTTAGTAGGCTGTTTGGGCTAACTATGATCAAGGTCCAATGCCCAATGCAATTATGTGGCTATATAAACGGTAACATAATATCTTTTTGCCAAGGTGTTGCACAGATCTTGATGCTGCATAATCCAGAAAATAGCCATTTCCATGCCTGTTCGTGCTCCTCTGCTTATTAGTCCACAATTTTAGGCACTTCAGGAATACCCCCGAGGGGCAAACTGATAACTGCCTAGGAGGTAATGGGGCAGCAGGAGCATGATATAGGAGGGGAGCACCACAAGGGACTTAAACACTCGGTGGGAGCAGGAGTAGGGAACGGCCATCATACATCAGTTTTGCATTCTGTAGGAACAGTATTGGGTCCAGGCATAAGCAGGTGCAACTCTTATTAAAGTCAATTATTTCTAGCTCTTAGATGAGAAGGTAGCATAAGTTAGAGCAGGGCAACATCATTGTACATCCCTGTTATTTCTTTTCTCTATTATGCTTCCCCTTTCACTAGTAAATTTCTCAATTTCAAATAGGAACAAACAGTTACTCTGCCCCTCGAGCCGGCCCTGATTGTGATTTATAATGGTTTATGATCGGTTTCTACCTAGCCTTATTTTTCCCATAAACATTCATGACACAGCTCATTACCTAAAAGAATTGCTAGCTTTTCTTTTCAATATGGGCACAGTTCTATTTTAGGTTAGCCAGTGCATTAGAAGCAAGGGCTTGATCTTGCAGAACACGCCCCTTACCCATGTCATGTTTACATCAACTCAGAGTATTTGACTGAAGATGTGACTGTAACAAGTTATTTTCATTCCCAAAAGCTCTTGTTTTGCCAATCATCTTTTTGTCATTCTGAACTATCCTCACTCAGCATTGTGAGTGGAGCACTTAGCTGTAACAAATTTGGAATCAATATGCTTAGATGAATATGCCCACGAATCTTTGAGGTTTCTTTGGTTTTGCAGTCTTCATTTGTACAGTTGCTGCCACCTTTCTTGGGCCCAACCAAACTCCTTTGTTGCAGAGTGTGTGTTTTACTCATTCAGTGAAATCTGGAATTTATTTCCTGTTCAGTTTCAGATTCTTCTCTTTGGCATGCTGCAGAACATTTTGCAGCCTCTCACTGAGGTGCTGTCACGGAGTGTGGGGTAGTTAGGGCCCTGCACCCCCTACTTCCTGTGATTCGCCGTGATTCAGCCAGCCAGTAAAACAGAAGGTTTATTAGACGATAGGAACACAGTCCCAAGCAGGGCTTGTAGGTACAGAGAACAGGACTCCTCAGCCAGGTCTCTCTGGGGACCAAGGATCTTAGACCCCAGACTTGAGGTTCCCTGCCTCTTCCCAGCCAGCACAAAACTGAAACCAAAACCCCCTCCAGCAGACTCTCCCCCTCCTTCTCTCCCCCTCTCCCTTTATCCAGTTTCCCAGGCAAAGGTGTCGACTCGCCCCACCCCCCTTCCTGGCTCAGGTTACAGGCTCAGGTACCGTCCCTCACCTGAAGTCATCCCCTGCTCTCCCATTCCCCATGCAGACAGTCCCAGTAAAATTAAACATTCCCAGGTCAATCCATCCCACTCCCTTCTGTGTCACAGGTGCTAATCAATTTCACTCCAAATTAGTAAAGTTTCACACACTGTATATAAACTAACATGTTAAAATATATACTGTATTTTGTACATATCTATCCAAGAGTACTTTACAAATTAAAATTATAACTGATATCAATGAGACAAGGTGTGTAAAGTAATATCTTTTATTGGACCAACTTCTGTTGGTGAAAGAGACAAGCTTTCCAGCTTATACAGAGCTCACCTGTGTAAACTGGAAAGCTCGTCTCTCTCACCAACAGAAGTTGATCAAATAAAAGATATTATCTCACCCGCTTTGTCCCTCTACTCTCCTGGGACCAACACAGCTACAAGAATACTGCATACAACTGATTTCAATAAGACTTTAATATTAGCTATAAAATGCAGTTAAAATACTGAGTGCCTATTAAGAACCACAACACAAACTACATGAAAAACAAAGAACTTCTAACCTCTACATTAGAAATTGATATTTTGAGCATTACCCTAACTACTGACTCAAAATGTTTTAAAAAAAGATCATCATTGCTTTTGCCATAATCAGGAACCTAAACATTTACAAGATCTTTTGAATTTTGAAGGCTGAACAAAATAATATCAGTTCAATTCAACTCTGATGTAGGAACTGGTAATACAGCAAGTCACTTTTTCTGCTCAAGCAGTATTGAACATTTGGAGCTAAATTCTATGCTTGGGTACATTAGTGTAATTCATTGACTGAACAATTTTCACAGTCCATGGTTTGAGGTTCTGTCAGTTGTCATTGTTAATTACTGTGTAGTGTTTACATTTTAACCAGCATCTGCTGACTTTCAGAATACAGCACCAAAAAAGTTCAGGTTCGGGTTTTTTTAATAGTAAGGAAGTTGTTTATTTGGGATGCCAAGTTTAGGCAGCAAGGTATGTGGCTATTGTTGCTCATGGATATTGCCAGTATAATTAGATTTAGACAACTAAACTTTATAACACTCACAAAGTTTTTTGAGAAACACCGATAATGACTGCTCTTCTTGGAGCGGACAGTCCTGGAACGCACAAGGGAGGAGAGGCAATTCATGATGTAGTCCTAAGTGGAGCACAGGATCTAGTCCAAAAGGTGAATTCAGCTGAACCACTCAGTAATAGCAACCATAATAAAATTAAATTTAACAGCTGGGGAGGGGGGTGAAACCCACCATAGTGGCATTTAACCTCAGAAAGATGAACTACACAAAATGAAGATGCTAACTAAATGGAAATTAAGGGAACACAAGAGTGAAAAGCTTGCAAGTGGCAGAGAAACTTTTAAAAGCATAATAGAGGCTCAAATTAAATGTATACCCCAAATTAAAATAATAGTAAGAGGACAAAGGCCGCAATGGCTGAACAACAGAGTAAAAGAAGCCATTAGCAGCAAAAGACATCCTTTAAAATTAGAAGTCAAATCCTACTGAGGAAAATAGAAAGGAGCATAACTCTGACAAGTCAGGAATAATTATGCAGGCCACAAAAGAATTTGAAGAGCAACTAGCCAAAGACTCAAAAACTAACAGCAAATTTTGTTAAGTACGTCAGAAGCAGGAAGCCTGCCAACAATCACCGGGGCCAATGGATGATCAAAGTGCTAAAGGAGCACTCAAGGAAGACAAGGCTATTGCAGAGAAGCTAAATGAATTCCTTGCATCGGTCTTAACTGCAGACGATGGGAGGAGGATTCCCACACCTTAGTCATTCTTTTTAGGTGACAAATCCGAGGAATTGTCCCAGATTTTGGTGTTAACAGAGGAGGTTTGGGAAAAACTGATAAATTTGTTATCAGCAAATTAAAGTAGTATGGATTGGCTAAATGGACTATAAAGTGAATAGAAAGCTGGCTGGATGGTTGAGCTCAACAGGTAGCGATCAACAGCTTGATGTTTAATTGGCAGCCAATATCAAGCAGAGTGTTCCAGGGGTTGGTCCTGGGATGTTCAACATCTTCATTAATGATCTGGATGATGGGATGGCTTGCACTCTCAGCAAGTTCGCAGATGACACTAAGCTGCGGGGAGAGGTAGATATGCTGGAGGGTAGGGTTAGGCTCCAGAGTGACCTAGACAAATTGGAGGATTGGGCCAACAGAAATCTGATGAGGTTCAACAAGGACAAGTGCAGAGTCCAGCACTTAGGACGGACGAATCCCATGCACTACTACAGGCTGGGGACCGACTGGATAAGCAGCAGTTCTGCAGAAAAGGACCTGGGGATTACAGTGGACGAGAATTTGGATACGAGTCAAAAGTGTGCCCTTGTTGCCAAGAAGGCTAACGGCATATTGGGCTGCATTAGTAGGAGCACTGCCAGCAGATCAAGGGAAGTGATTATTCCCCTCTATTTGGCACTGGTGAGGCCACATCTGGAGTATTGCGTCCAGTTTTGGGTCTCCCACTCGAAAGAATGAGGACAAATTGGAGAGAGTCCAGCGGAGGACAACGAAAATGATTAGGGGGCAGGGGCACATGACTTATGAGGTAAAGGTGAGGGAACTGGGGTTATTTAGTCTTCAGAAAAGAAGAGTGAGGGGGAATTGATTGCAGCCTTCAAACTACCTGAAGGGGGGTTCCGAAGAGGATGGAGCTCAGCTATCCTTGGTGGTGGCAGATGACAGAACAAGGAGCAATGGTCTCAAGTTGCAGTGGAGGAGGTTTAGGTTGGATATTAGAAAAAAGTATTTCACAAGGAGGATGGTGAAGCACTGGAATGGATTACCTAGGGAGATGGTGGAATCTCCATCCTTAGAGGTTTTTAAGGCCTGGCTGACAAAGACCTGGCTGGGATGATTTAGTTGGGGTTGGTCTTGCTTTGAGCAGGGGTTGGACTAGATGACCTCCTGAGGTCTCTTCAACCCCTAATCTTCTATGATTCTATTAATTAAACAGTAATAAGTCACCAGGACCAGGTGGTATTCACACAAATATCAAATTGCAGAACTACTAACTGTGGCATGTAACCTACCACCTAATCAGCTTCTGTACCAGTTGACTGAAGGATAGTTAATGTGATGCCAATTTTTAAAAAAATCCAGAGATCAATTTGGCAATTGCAGACTGGTAAGCCTAACTTTAGTATCAGACAAATTGATTTAAACTATAGTAAAGAACTGAATGATTGACACACAGATGAACACAGTTTGTTGGGGAAGAGTCAAGACAGCTTTTGTAAAGAGAAATCATGCCTTACCAATTTATTGGAATTCACTGGGGGGGGGGGGGGAGTCAACAAGCATGTGGACAAGGGTGATCCAGTGGATATAGTGCACTTGGACTTTCAGAAAGCCTTTGACAAGATCCATAATCAAAGGCTATTAACGTAAGCTGTCATGGGATAAGAAGGAAGGTCTTCTCATGGACTGGTAACAGATTAAAAGATAGGAAACAAAGGGTAGAAATAAATGGTCAGTTTTCAAAATGGAGAGAAGTAAATAGGGGTGTGGCCCAGAGATTTGTACTGAGACTTGTGGTGTTCAACATATTCATAACTGATCTAGAAAACGGGGTACACAGTGAGGTGCAAAGTTTGAAGTCAATATAAAAAGCAACAAAGAGTCCTGTGGCATCTTATAGACTAACAGAAGTATTGGCGCATAAGCTTTCATGGGTGAATACCCACTTCGTCAGACACATGAGGTGGAAATTTCCAGAGGCAGGTATAAATATGCAAGCAAGAACAGTCTAGAGATAACAAGTTAGTTCAATCAGGGAGGATGAGGCCCTTTTCTAGCAATTGAGGTGTGAACACCAAGGGAGGAGAAACTGCTTTTGTAGCTGGCTAGCCATTCAGTCTTTGTTTAATCCTGAGCTGATGGTGTCAAATTTGCTAATGAACTGAAGTTCAGCAGTTTCTCTTTGGAGTCTGGCCCTGAAGTTTTTTGCTGCAGGATGGCTACCTTTAAATCTGCTATTGTGTGTCCAAGGAGGTTGAAGTGTTCTCCTACAGGTTTTTGTATACTGCCATTCCTAAAATGACTTGTGTCCATTATCCTTTTATGATTGTCCAGTTTGGCTGATGTACATGGCAGAGGGGCATTGCTGGCACATGATCGCATATATTACATTGGGGATGTGCAACTGAATGAACTGGTGATGGTGTGGCTGATCTGGTTTAGGTCCTGTGATGGTGTCGCTGGTGTAAATATATGGGAAGAGCTGGCCATTGAGGTTTGTTGCTATGGATTGGTTCCTGAGTTAGAGTGACTATGGTGTGATGTGTGGTTGCTGGTGAGAATATGCTTAAGGTTGGCTAGGTTGTCTGTGGGCGAGGACTGGGCCTGCCTCCCAAGGCCTGTGAAATTTTCCACCACATGCGTCTGATGAAATGGGTATGCACCCACAAAGCCTATGCTCCCAATACTTCTGTTAGTCTATAAGGTGCCACAGGACTCTTTGTTGCTTTTTACAGATCCACACTAACACGGCTTCCCCCTGATACTAGACAATATAAATTACTCAAGAGAGTTACGTCCTAACTGACTGAACAAGAGTTACAAAGGGATCTCACAAAACTGAGTAACTGGGTAACAAAATGGCTGATGACATTTCAATGTAATAATAGCAAAGTAATGCATACTGGAAAACATTAATCCCAACTATACATACAAAATGATGCATCTAAATTAGTACCACTCAAGGAAGAGATCTTGGAGCCCTTGTGGATCACTCTGAGAACTCTGCTCAATGTGCAGTAGCAGTCAAAAAAGAAAACCTAACAGAATGTTAGGAAGGGCAGATATAAATAAATCCATGGTACGCCCACCTGACATGGGGCTGAGGTTCATGTCTATGGTCTGAATCAGGCAGAGACAGAATCAGGAGCTCCCACATCCCATGTGAGTACTCTAACCACTGGCAATTAGCTGCAGTATTCTGGTGTGGGTGGGTCTCACTTGTTCGGATCAGAAATTTCAGCCTGGATCTGGGAAACTAAGTCTGGAGAAATAGCAAAGTCTCCCAACTCCCGTTCAATACCCTAACAATCCAACTGCCTCCGCCTGGGCTTTGCTGGTGAGTACTTCTTGTCCTAACACTGGCTTCCAGCTAATAGGGTTCAGTCCTACACCTATTAGGTGACTAATAAATAAAGGCAAAACTTAGTGTTGAGCATGCAAATTACAATACACAAGTGGTATCATTTCAACACTTAAGGCATAAACTCCCTGAAATGCACTCTTCCCCTCATACTGGGCACTCTCCAAAACCCTAATTCATTTTTAAGTTTATTCCTGCTCATTTAATTATTGAGGAAAGAAGGTTTGACCAGCTTAATGGCCTAGAATCTTTAAATAGGATTCCGACATTGTTTGGGCCTGTCCACATTGGATGGCTGAGCTATATTAGAAATTGGTTTAGCTCTAGTAATTGAATTGTCTCATTAGAGTGACCTCACACTTGGTAACGCAACTCACATCTTTCATGTATTTATACCTGCTCCTGTATTTCCACTCCATGATCTGAAGAAGTGGGTTCTAGCCCAAAAAAGGCTCATGCCAAAATATATGTGTTAGTCTCTAAGGTGCCACAAGGACTCCTCATGTTTTTGCTGATACAGACTACCACAGCTACCACTCTGAAATATGTTTATATAGTTATTCCAACTTGGTTTGTGGCTTATATGGATGAAGCATCAGTATAGTGGACATATTTTCCAAGGTAGACTGTTTTTTCAAAAATCAGAGGGGTAGCCGTGTTAGTCTGGATCTGTAAAAAGCAGCAAAGAATCCTGTGGCACCTTATAGCCTAAACGTCTGTTAGTCTATAAGGGTGCCACAGGATTCTTGCTGTTTTTCAAAACATGGCATTTCAACATCTTTCCAGAAAATCAGTACCTATAACAGGTCAGGAAAGGCATATGAATTATAACATTTTGGGTATTAGAAACTTCATGGCTGTCTGCTATTAAGCAGGACTTCAGTTTCTTGGAGACATTATCCTTTGTCTACCAAGAAAATTCAAAGCATGGCTTACTTAAACTTTTACTTAATTATGCGATTCAAGTATAGTATTTTACAGTGTAAAGATATCAAAATAAATTTATGTCTCTGAATTACTGTTATATAAGCAAGAAGTCCCTTGAGCACTGAAAAAAAAATGTAACTATTCAAAACCGCAGAGTGCAGTTATATAATGTGATGACTTGTTTGGTACTTAAATACCACAGTGACAGGTGTCTTAAAATAGCCAGTAAACCAGATAACTCAAAAGATATATAAACACATAAAAGAAGTGAAATTGCAAGAAACCAAGCATCTAGTCTTATAAAATCTGACACCTGTCAAACAGGGCATGAGTCCTTTAAGATCGTCTGATAACACTAACCTGAACTGCTCAGTTTATTTTAGCATAATCTGAATAATTTCCCCTTAATGCAGACACCCTCTATAATTTTAAGCCTTCAGTTATATTTTAATTAGCTCAGCCTCTTGCAGTCTCTGTGGAAACCGGATTATGAATTAAACGGACCGGTATTGCTACTTCTTTCCTTTCATCTCAGCACAAGCACGTTTCTGCTGCCTCTTTGCAGCTGAGCATGTCCACCGGCTGGTTTCAAATAAACAATAAACAATCCAGCTCACTTGCGCCGGGCGTTCCATCTTTGTTTTCATTTGCGGAATTCCTCAGCTCTTTGGGCAGATGAAGTTGGCCCTCTGTATGGAGACCTGCTCGATGCATTCCTACCAGACCCTGTTTACCAGTCTGAGTGAGGATGAGCTTTCCACCGGCCTCGCCTGGCCCGATGTCATGCTGCTCCCTGGAGGCAGCAGAAATGCCCCCAAGACGTGGCACAGGCAAGAACCATCACAACCCTCCCCCAGTGAGAAGCCAGAGCCCCTCCGTGCAATCGCTCAGGTCCAGGTATGTGTCCCCCCCGCCTCCAGCGCCATGTGCCCATCCTCCCTCCGAGCTCCCAGGCATCTGTCCTTGCAGCGTTCGGAGCTTGCAGGCGGAGCAAGGGCCAAGCGGGAGCCAGCCTCCCCGAGCGGGGCATAGGTAGCGGCCCGGCCCGGCCCCACGGAATCCCCCCCCCCCCCATGCCTTTGCTGGGGACTCGCGGACCGTAGCGCGCTACTGCCGCGGCCACAGGGACACGAAGCCGAAGCCGCAGCCGCCCAGGGTTGTTACCTGCGGGACCCGGAGCTGGCTGCCGGTCCCGGGGAAGGACTACCGTGCTCAGGCGGCGGGCTGCCTCCCGTGGTGAGAGGAGCAGATCCCACGTGTCTGTGTCCCTCTAGCCTTGTGCGCGCCTCGCTCGTGCGCCCCTAGAGCCACTGGAGCTGCACGCACCGCCTCCCATCCCTGTCCCCATCCCTGTCCCTTCCTCCGGCGGGGGGTTGGCTGAGTAGCTGGCTCCCCACCCCCCGCCCCTTTGTGTGGCTGCGCGGATTAAAGGAGGACACAAGCCTCAGCGGGGGAGAAGGGGGGCGCCAGCCCCGCCCAGGTGTGCGGCCTCAGGGCATGCCCCGGGGTTCCTGTAGGAAATGGTGCCAGCCCACAGCGCCATCCGTCGGGCACAGAACCCGCCGCCTCCCTTCCCCAGGGAAATAGGGCAGAGCTAAAGAACCTGGGTATGTGAGTGAACTAGGCCCTGCTTTCACCTCTTGTAGCCATGGGTGAATTTAAGCCACTAATAATGCAGGCTTTTAGTCTGTCCAATGTTCAGATATAAGGGATCCCTTCAACATGGAGTCCCTAGGGGTACAATGGGATCATAATAATGTTTACATTTCTCTCTGGTTTTCCCTTTCAATTGTTTGGTGGTTCAAAAATTCCCAAAACATTCAGCTTTCTGCAGGAAATTTTCCAGGCCTTGGCTCTTTCTGAAGGTGACTATGGAAAACATGAATGGAAACAACATACACTTTTATCATTAGAAAAATTTGACTTAAAATTATTTTTGTTGTAGTTACACTTTAGAAGGCTCATTCAGGGAGCAAAGTTCTATTGTTTGGGTGCTATACTCACACAAGAGTTCTTGCGCCAACCAATTTATAATTTGTATAATATGACAAGAAATAACAGGTGGAGAAATTCAAACAGATGAGTTGGGAGGACAAGGTAATAGTGAAACAATGTTATTTGGTGCAATAGGAAGCAGTTATGGCATATCATGGCTTAAGCATTGTCAGATATATTGGAGTCATCACAGCAAAGTTTTAAGGAGGGATTTAAAAGATGTTATAGTGACTTTCTGGATTTTTACCGGGAGCTACTCCCATAGCAGAATGTATTAAAGGGCTTGAGGGAAAACTGATTGCATTTGGCAACACCAGAAAGGAAAAAGCTTCAGCAATCAAGATATGAGCTGATGAGGACTTGAACTAGAGCTTTTAGCTGTATGTGAGGGGAGAAAACAGGAGTGAATTTCATTCTAAGCAAAGGAAGGCTGTACCAGACATGTCTGCATGGCTTATGCAGCTCTTGAACGCAGGCATCTCCTAAAACAGGGGTTCTCACAAGAAATTTTTGGTGGCCTTAGAGTGCAACCACCAACTCCTGCTGGTCATCTCTCTAAAATACTTAATTAACTTTAGGAAAAATAAATATATATGCACATGTACATGTCCAAATCATTGTAATTTATGTAGGGCTTTTTTTGTTTGTTTGCAGACTCAATAATAAAATAATGTACAGTTGTCTCTATTCTTTACTGGACCTAAAGAGAATAGAAACAAAATAAGTGTGTTGCATATTCTTATCTTTTTTGTTTCTTTTGTTTTTTGGTTGCTTTTTAAAAAACTTACTAGCTAGTAAGTCTGCTTCTGTGAGAACTGATATCTGTTTGTTAATATCACTTTTCACAGCAGACTTACTAGCTAGTTGGGAGGCAGTAAAAAGTGATATTAACAAACATACAAATATCACTTTTCACAGCAGACTTACTCAGCCCCAGCAAGTGGGGGACAAATTAAGGCCTGGATGGAGAGGTGCATAGAGAGGCAGTGGGGACTAGGGCAATATGGGTGGGGAGCGGGTGAGCCCAGGGTCAGAGCCCAAAGCCCCATGGCCGGAGCCTGCCACCCACCACCCCAGGGCTGAAGCCAGAAGCCTGAGCCCTACTGCCCCTGGAAAGGTGGGGAACTCACACTGGCTGCCTGCTCCTCTGGGTTTGGAGAGTCATCATATTTAGAGAAGCCTCCAGGGCTGTTCTTATTTAAATCGGGAACTGCATCAACTCAGAATCCTGGAGACAGAAATGTGACAAAGCCATGTTTGTTCCTTTCATCCCCAGCAGCAAAATCTACTCTCACTCCTTCCAAAATGTAGTCTGAGTTCAGGGGAATGATTTTCTGTTGAGATAATACAGAAGGGCTAGCTATTTGCTCCTTTGAAATATTCAAGATATCTGTATATTTATGTATCAGAGGGGTAGCTGTGTTAGTCTGGATCTGTAAAAGCAGCAAAGAGTTCTGTGGCATCCTATAGACTAACAAACGTATGCTCCAATACGTTCGTTAGTCTATAAGGTTGCCAGAGAATTCTTGCCACTGTATATTTATGGCAGTGTTCTGTGTGTGAAGGACTCTGCCATTATACTTGTTTCCTCTTTACATAGTTTTACTATTAAACCATTTAAAAATACCATGGGCAAAAATCCTGCTTGCCTTATCCACACAAAGCGACCCAATAAAGTTAATGGGACTACTGGTAAGAGAAAAGCAAGCAAGATTTTGGCCTTGATTTATTAGTTTTAAAGAGATTTGGGAACAATTATCCAATTTGAATTTCTTGCAATACTGGGTGGCTTGCACTTTTCTACCCTTGTGTTTGTATATTTGTTTTAAAGACTTCATAATTTTCTATAGCTATCAGTCATTCATCTCTGGATAATATCTGGTATCATTCTAAAGTGCTCTTATTAATGTATATTGGTTCATGTCTGGGCAGATGTAAAGTAAGCCACAAGTCAACAGGATTCACAAAGACTTAGAATGTTTTATGTGGTCAGCACACTTTCACAATAAAGTAGCCCAACGACTTAAAGAAATTGAAGGGACAAAAGATCATTCCATTAATTAGTTCTGTTTTATTAAAATAAATAAGTCTGATGTTGTTTCACTCAGTATAAGAGTCTATTTCTGTACATAAATAGGGGCTCTCCACCACAGGAGCTGAGCTGGCTTCCCTTTTATAGGCCATTTAGCTTCCATAAATATCCTTCTTCATCTGAGAGTACCTATTGGGCTTTCCTTTTACTAAAAAGAAATGGTAGCTTTTTGGAAAGTGCTCCAATCTTCCACAGTCCCCAAATGGGGAGGGAAATTAAGGAATTTCAGTTTCTGGGAGGAAACCTACCTATAAAACCAAACCAGTAAAAGGCTGTGCCACATCTTCAATGGTTGGTTCTGTTATAAGGACTATTGTGATTTAAAGCAGTGATGGCCAATCTTTCAGCCTGAAAAGGTTAAAGAGTATCAGGGGCCAGCCTGCAGCAAAGCCAGCCTCCTGACAACCCAATAAGTGTAGCTGGCCCTGATAGGCTGCAGGAGTCTGCAGATGGATACTTAAACTCAGTAGCAGCCACAGTCTAGTGACTGCTTAATGTATTCAAAACTGCAGCTGTGTTTGGTCTTTTCCCTGTGCTACTGTCTCTAGCCCCCCCCCACACCTTCCTGATATCTGGCTCAGATTGTGGCTCCACCTTCTGAGTGTGACTGCAGGTAACCCTTTGGGTTAGGCTTTTGTTTCTGACTGTTGGCTTGGACCCTCAGCTATGCCTCCTGGGAGTCAGGTTAACCCTTCAGATTAGGCTTTGGTCTCTGACTCTAACTTTTTGTTGTGCTCCTGGACCAGTTCTAAGTAGCAGGCTAAATTCTTGCACCAACCATTAGGCCAGACTGCCCATAACTTGGCCACTGACAAGCACTGTAACAGCAAAGGCATATTTTTTTGCTCCTCTCACAAGATACAAATACTCATCTGGAAATCTGCTGCAGAGTCCTTGGTGGATATACGACCACCATAGCTGACCCCTACATCTCTAGGGCTTCTTTACAGGGGGCATATTAAAGGGGCCATAAATAAAACAGCTAGAGTGTAATGCTTCCAGTTCTCCTTGACTAGTGTATGCTACCAAGGGAATGGTAGCTGCTGGCTCATTCTCAGAGCAGTCTAGAGGCAGCTCTAAGTTGGACTGGGCCAGAGAACTGGGAGCTGTAAATAGCGGTTAGTTCTCCAGTTATCCTCTGCTGGGTTTACCCTGAAGTGCTGTGCGGAAGAGGATGAGGAGTCTTTTGCTAGGAGGTCCTCTAGGTTCAGGGAGAGCCAGTCAAGCACCTATCCAGCTCCGCAAGTACCAGGCAATGGTTTAACTAGACAAGAGCTACTCCTCCTCCCTGCCTTGCAATGCCCCAGGTGGCCAGTAGGGCGCTACTGAAGAGCCTGTTAAGAACTGACAGCCGCGGCCGAGAGCTCCTAAAGCCTGCTGCAAGAGACGGGAGACCGTGCTGGGGCTGATTTAAACACTTTAGGTTTAAAAATCACAAGGTGCAGCTATGGGAGGCCAATTCCAGTTCACAACCGAATACCTATTTTCTACAGTCACAACTTAAACCCATCATTGCATAGATTGGACACCACTGAATAAAGTCTTTAAACTGAGTGTCTGACACTCTCTTGGTTGAGTAGCAATTAGTAACCAAAAATCAAGCAAGTCTATGATAGTCTGTTCGCTATCTCTAAGTTTTATCATCCCTTTCATTCCTTACGAACCCATCCTGTCAAAGAACCCACCCTCGTGGCTTATATGTAAGTAAAATCGTTTACTAAATATGTCAACACTCCTAAATAGTTTGAAACATATCTCCAAGACTACTGCATCTGTCAACACTGTTCTAGGTAAATAATGTTTAAATGTGTTGGGTTTGCATTTGCTGTCAGCTAGGGTAGAACTAAAATAACTTGTTCCTACTGATAACGTTAGGGATGCCTTTCCCCACTCCTCAAATAAAAGCTCCCAGTGGGAATTCCTGGTTACATCTATCCCCAAAGACTTCAGGATAGATTGATTGACTCGCAACAGAACAGTAATTAGGAAATGTGTTCTGTGCCTGTTAGAGTTTGTTGCACGCTTTTCCCCTAGCAAACGAGAATTGTCTCTAGGCAATGAGACTCCCCTGGATCAGAGAACTGCTGTTACTAGGGAGAACAGGACAGAGCTGTTCCTTTTGTGGAAACCGGATGTATTTCTAATGTACGGATAGGCGTCTGGCACCATTGGCACGTGTTACAATAATGCTAGCAGCTGTAGTAATAAGCGGTTTGTGCATACTGTTCTGTTAATTTGAAGTTCTGCTAAAACAGAACCAGTTTAACATCCTTTGACACTGACACCTGCAGTGCATGGAGAGGAAAGTGCGCCGTGCCGGACTCCTGCCTCAACCTCTGCAGGATTCACAAACGAGGTGTTACCCAATCTGGTGAAAAAACAGGCGGTGATAATGCTGCTGCCCCCCCCTTAAACTCAGTAACCCAGCGTTTAGAGCATCACCTGGCATGTGGGAGACCTAGGTTTAAATTCTGTCTCTGCTTGATGTGGAGCAGTGATTTGGACCCAGGTCTCCTATAGTCCATGAGAATGACCACTATAATGTATTTTAGGGTGGGTTTCTGTCATTCCTTCCTGTTGGAACCGTTCCGCCAGTGTATAAATTAAATATTCGTTGGAGAAGGGACGGGGAGCTGGTGAAAGAATGTAAACGCTTTCCCTCCGCTAGAAATGTCATTTGACAAAAGCTGCTGAGTTCCTGTTAGCTGTTAATGATTTTTGGTCACCATCTGTCTGACTTGAAGTATATATAGTCAGAGTCCTGGGTAAATGGCTGCCTATACTAGATCTAAACTTCTGTGTCTTCCAATGATGGAAAAAATGCATTTATATTCAGTGTGTTATATATGTCAAATCACAGATAAAGCCACGAAAATTTATAATTTTCCATAGATCAGAAAGGGGGAGGAAGTTCTTGCTTCTGTTACAGCCTCCCTGTTCTAGTATTCAGACTCTGTTTGGAAGGGTGACACATTTGCCTGAAGAGACGGGAAATTTTTTTTTTGTCAAATAAATACTGTTAGAAAAGCAGTAATTAGAGAGATAAGGAGAAAGCTTTGTCAACATCTCTGATAATAAAGTCATAAAGGTGCTATTGCTGCATTCAGAATTTCTAATTTCTATTCTCAAGGAAAAGCCATTCTTTTCCCAAACTCACAGAGATCCCTGGAGAAGGAAAATATTTGTATGAAGCAGGTTATTCTAGTTGATGGGGGAATGTTGTTGCTCAGAATTAAAATCGATTATTCAGCTATATTTGCCGTTCATATTACTCAAAAAACTAATAGTTTAATTTAGATTGAAAGGAATCTCTGTTGTGCCTATGCTTGGAAAGCAGGTTTGTAATACCCTCAAGTACCTGCTGGCAACTATGTAGAAAGCATTCACATGGCTCTTAATTAAGGTCGGTCAAAAGCCTGTACCTGTGTCAGAAAAAGAAGTAATAGAAATATACTTGGATCCCCATCAGGATGGAGTGAAAATACGGAAATTTAACTCCAAGAAGATTAAAATAAGTCACTTTATTTCCCATTCTGGATATTCAACAAAAAGCAGCTATTAATTATAATTAAAATTAATTTGTCAGTAACTGATTAGAAAACATTGCTGAAAATTAGATATTGCAATTATTCATCCAATCAAGTGTCACTAATCTTAGTATTTGAATCAGGCTCTTGGTAATATAATATTTCTGACAAACATTATCTATATGAATAAAAAGTGAGAGAGAAAATACCTAATCATCCTACACTGTGATAGCTTGTCATTGATTTAGGCCCAGTTGTTTGCGATCTCAGATCTTTTCATTCTTGTTTGAAGGTATGAAGCGGTTTTGAAATCACTGGAAGCTTCTTGAGCGTTCTTTTCTGCACACTTCAGTCTTACCTCCCAAGTCACTTTTCCACTTCAGCCAGAAGCAGGAGCCTCTAACGCCTGATGTGCTGAACTTTGCCTTACTTGTAAAAATTTTAAATGTTGGCTGAGAGGATTCGCTTGTTCAAATTCCTTTACTGTGTAAGAGCCCAGCCATCTTACTTTGTTCCCTGTAAAGTCCCCTGTGCTGATGGCAGGACTAGTTTTCAGTGGGTGACTCACTGCACTCTTATTCCAATCGCTTGCAGCCAGCACTCTGCTAGCGGGTTGTTACACCGATATGAGATGATGTAGGTAATAATTCATTTTGGTTAAAGATGTTCAGAGCTAGACTTTGACTGTAAACGCTTTGAAACATAAAGGCAGATTTGGATGCCAGTGTCGCGAGTTCGCGCCCTGACTACAATAAGAGCAGGAAAGGCTACATTGTGTCCCTGGCGCTTAGTCTTATGTTTGTACAATTTGTGATTGCAAAAACATCGCCCCTAGGTGTGGGTTTCGCCGCCAGATTGGATTGTACTTTTCGTCTCTGGCGGTGCCTGTTCCTCCATCCCAACCAGCATGGATTCACACCCCACAGAATAAATCCTGGAGAATCAGCCAACCCAAAGGGGGGACAGAAATTCTTCCCTGTTCCTACCCCACGTTACTGCCCCCCGCGTCTCCCTGTGATAACCAGCGTGGGAGAAGCCTGGCTCAACCCTACTCCGGCTTCTCTGCTGCTGGCTCGCTCTCTTCCCTCAGTCCGCGGCTTCTCCCCAGGGGACCAGACAGCAGGAGCTGCGCTCGCTGATAGGTGCAGAGGCGGGGGGGAGGTGACAGCCCGTCCCCGCCCCCCAACGTTCACGTCTCAGCCACTTTCCTGCGGGCTCCACAACCTGCTGAGCCCCAGGAGCACCGGCTGAGCCTCGCTCTGCTCCGCTCCGCTCCTGTGCTGAAGCGCCGACGGGAGGCAGCGCTCCCAGAAAACTGTGTAGCAGCCAAAGGGAAGCCGGACCCCCATCAGGGAGAGATTCTAGCGCTCCCGGACTCCGCTGCTGCCCGCAGCCCTGCGCCGGGCGCCCAGACAAAGGGCCTGTCTAGCCCGGGAGCTATCTCCTGCCCTCGGCCCGGCATGTCGGCCCTGCGCAGACACCTCTGGGACGAGTACCAGGCGGTGGGCTCAGCCCGGGGCAGCGCCCGCAGGAAGCGGCAGCGCTTCGTGGACAAGAACGGGCGCTGCAACGTGCACAGCACGGGAACCTGGGTGGCGAGAGCAGCCGCTACCTCTCCGACTCTTCACCACGCTGGTGGACCTCAAGTGGCGCTGGACCTGCTCATCTTCCTGCTGACCTACCACGGTGGCCTGGCTGGTCATGGCCTCCATGTGGTGGGGCATCGCCTACCTGCGGGGCGACCTGCACCGCGCGCACGACCAGAGCTCCACCCCTGCGTGGCCAACGTGTACAACTTCCCCTCCGCCTTCCTCTTCTTCATCGAGACCGAGGCCACCATCGGCTACGGGCACCGCTACATCACCGAGCGCTGCCCCGAGGGCATCGTGCTCTTCCTCTTCCAGTCCCTGCTCGGCTCCATCGTGGACGCCTTCCTCATCGGCTGCATGTTCATCAAGATGTCCCAGCCCAAGAAGCGAGCCGAGACCCTCATGTTCAGTCGGGCCGCTGTCATTTCCCAGCGGGACGGCAGGCTGTGCCTCATGTTCCGGGTGGGCAACCTGCGCAACAGCCACATGGTCTCTGCTCAGATCCGCTGCAAGCTCATCAAGGTGAGCCGGGGGGGACGGGGGGGACGGGGATGGCTTTGGCCCTGGGTTAGCCTGGATGGGGACCGGGCTGGAAAAGAGTCCCAGAGGGTCCAATTCACAGCAGCTCAGGAGGCTTCTCGGCAGTCAGAGGCAGCAGTGACTTTTTCAAAGCCGTGCCACAGCCCTGCTCTGTCCGTCGAGCTTTGCCCCAGAGGTTTGTACAATGGATAGGACTGGGCACCCTGTCTGATTCTCTTAGCCGCTTTCTAAGGGGATTAACCCTTTAACCACCCTCCAGTGACACCCAGCTTTACAGTGAAGCAAAACCCAGGGGGCGACTGTCCCCCTGGCCTTCTTTGCCCCTTTGGGATAGTGCCGAATTTCACGAGGGCGCTGACAGTTTGAAACCTTCCTTCCTTCAGCGAGAGACGCTAGTGTTTAGCAGCTGGAAACTCGGTTCTGTTCACTTGACTCTGAGACGGATGCTTGTTTGTTTGGCGGCCAGGGAGAAGGATGTGGCACTGTAGAATACCTCCCAAGCAGCTAAGCGGGAATCTTTTCAGGGTGCTCAGAAATGAGGCGTGAGAGAGTTGATATGGGAGAGAGGTGAAAATGGAAGTCGGAGGGAAAGATGAAAACCTTATTTTGGTCCAAGAAATTGGGAGAGGGGACTTTTGCAGCCTGGTGCCTTCAGAGGTGGTGGTTGTTTTGTTTTTTTTAAATCAGAAACACAAACCAATGTAACTTTATGAAACCTTCCAGGGAGCACTTCTGTTTTCAGCTGTATGTTGTGTAACTGACTAAGGAATAAAAGAGCTTAGTAAGGAAACAACAAGGAGTCCAGTGGCACCTTAAAGACTAATTAGATTTATTTGGGCATAAGCTTTCATGGGTAAAAACCCACTTCTTCAGATGCATGGAGTGAAAATTACAGATGCAGGCATATATACTGACACATGAAGAGAAGGGAGTTACCTCACAAGTGGAGAACCAGTGTTGACAGGGCCAATTCCATCAGGGTGGATGTCACTACAAAGCAGCTATGCCTCTCCTGGCATTGACACCTCCTCCTCAGTTATTGGGAGTGGGCTACATCCACCCTGACTGAACTGGCCCTGCCAACACTGGTTCGCCACTTGTGAGGTAACTCCCTTCTCTTAACTTGGGGAAACTGATTTGGGGGGACTTGGGATCAGAAAGGCTAGTGAGGTCACCCTGCAAGAAGTAAAAAGGTGGGTGGAAGCCAGAGTTGAGATCTTTGTACTTGTGGGTTGGCTACTGGTGTCAGAACTCTAAGCCATAACAGTACAGCATTAAGGTATCCAAAGCTTCAAGGCAGGTGCTGACAGAACCCCTTACTGAGTGATCCCCACAAATGTCACAGAAATGTACTATTTGTTACTTGCAGGTGTTTGGAAATATAAAAATGATTAAAAACTGATATTTATAGTATTAATCATAGAAGTAATATGAACTATTACAGAGAATAAACCCCAAAGCTTCTTTGCTTTAAACTTGAATGCAAGTTTCTTTAGGAGCATTAGCCTGTTTTTTGACCAATCCTGTAAGGATTTTCCTACCACTGTTAGAGATTTGCACATTGGCAAGCTTTGTTCTGTTTTCTTAAAAACACACAAATAACGTGGAAGGATAAAACACTTAAGAAAGAGTCCATCTCTGAAGAGCAGACATGAACAATTTCTGCAGATGAGTTGGATAGGATTTTCCATTTTTAAAGTTATGCTGAAATTCACAAATAGATTCCTTTAGGACGGTTTTATCAGTAAACAAGTATAAAACTAAGCATTATTGAGGGGTGAAATCTCGATTCCAACTAAAAGATGAACCAGTACTCTTCTATGATACCAGCTACAGTAAGCATGTTTTATACCATTAATTTGACAGGAGATAAAAGACAAACTTACTGTTCCATCCAGCATTTCTGTTATTTGAGGGAATTCTCTAACTAGTTTGGCCAAATAAAAGAAGGAAAATTGCTGCAGGCATTTTGATTATCAAATGTGGAATTGCTGGATAGGGTAGTAGTTAGTAACCAAGGGGGAGTATTATAAAGTAACTCCTCACTTAACGTTGTAGTTATGTTTCTGAAAATGTGACTTTAAGTGAAACGATGTTAACGAATCCAATTTTCCCATAAGAATGAATGTAAATAGAGGGGCTAGGTTCCAGGGAAACTTTTTTCACTAGACAAAAAACTATTATATAGATATACACACAGTATACATTTTAAACAATTTAATACTGTTCACAGCTATGATGATTGTGAAGCTGGGTTGAGGTGGTGAAGTTAGAGGGTGAAGAGGGTGGGATATTTCCCAGGGAATGCTTTGCTGCTAATGATGAACTAGCACTCAGCTGAGCCATCAAGGGTTAACACATTGTTGTTGATGTAGCCTCTCATCAAGGAAGCATAAACAGGAGGGAGGGGAGACAGCATAGCAGATGGAGACAGACTCACACTGTGGTGTGTGTGTGTGATGCACATTGCCCCTTTAAGTAAGCTGACCCACTCTTAAGTGCATTGTCTTTTTAAGTGGATCAGGAAGTTGAGACAGCAGCTGCTGCCCCAAGCTCGCTCTGTCTATATGGAGAAGGGGTAAGTGGGGTGCAGGAGTAGGGGGGACACCCTGACATTAGCCCTCCCTTTCCCCTCCCTGCACAGTAAGCAGGAGTCTCTGGGAGCAGCTCCAAGGCAGAGGGCAGGAGCAGCACATGGCAGTGGGGGGAGGGACAGCTGAACTGCCGATTGATAGCCTGCTGGGTGGCTGCAGCACAGGGAACTTAGGGGAGCGAAGAGCTGATAGGGGGACTGCCGGTCCACCCTGGTTACAAGCCTCCACCAACTAGCTGCAACGGGCTGCTCTTCCTGCAAGCAGTGGACAAAGCAGGTGGCTGCCAAACAACGTTAGAAGGGAGCATTGCACAACTTTAAATGAGCATGTTCCTAACTGATCAGCAATGTAACAATGTTAAACAGGATGACTTTAAGTGAGGAGTTACTGTATTAACTAGACCTTAATCTGTGGTAACATTAGATTCAGCAGTCTCCTGATCTTTCGCCCTCAAGAAATCTTTGAATCAAACTAATCTTTGGACAAATCCTCTAATTTGGCACTTAGACCAGCAATTTAGATATCAACATAAAAGGTAGATTTCTATGGTTGTGCCATTTCAAAGCACTCTGCACTTAAATCCAGATAAATGAACTTATTCTTCAACTTCAGTCAAAAGTCTGAATATAGCTGTTCAGAAACAGTGTTTAGGAAACTCTCTTTGAAGAACTTTATGTCCAATTGTTTTACAGTCCAAGCTACAGTAGCAGGGGCTTTTCCCCAGCTGGAAATCTCCTGACTTCTAAAGATTGCTGATGAAGTATGTGTAGACTTGTTAGAATTTAAGTTTTGTCTTTTACCATTTAATTGATATTATTGCTCATTTTAAGCTTTTTTTCTATTAGTATCTAAATTTTCACAGTTGTAGGAAGTTAGGAGTAGCTCAGACAATTATTTAATGACAGACATCGAGATTCAAAAAGTTAAAGCTTTATAAGCTGGCTGTTTTAGCAGAGTGTAAATGTGTGCTTTATGCAACATTCATTACAACGTTGTATATACATTAAGAGAGTAAAATTTTCAAGCAGCATTTTTCTTGCTTTACTTATCTGTAAATTTCTATGATAATTTATGGAAATATTTTTTCATCATTTTGTGCGTTCACTGAAATGACATTTAAGGACATTATTGATAAAAATCTAATCCTTCCAAGCCTAAGTATGAGAAGCTTCCTTGCTTACACCATCCCTCTGCAATTCCTTTTACAGAAAAAGGGATTCCCATGATTCCTGTGACATAACAGAATTATATTTGATTAAATAATTTGTATATTTAAAATGAGAAATTGTATCATGGAAAAAGTCTGCATTGCAGACAGTTTTATCAGGATAGGATCCCATTGTGCTGGGTGCTGTACAGGGAAGAAAAGTGTCCCTGCACCAAAGAGTTCATAGTCTAAAAAGTTAAAAAAAACACACAGTGTGTAAATGGCCAGGAAGAAGGCTATCATTGCTTATTTATTCAGAGGTTTTTATTTATTTATTTATTTTGGAGGGGAAGAGGTAGGAAGTGGGATTAAAAGAAAGGAGAGAAGCGAAGGGATGGAATGAGGACAGAGAGGAGAAGGTAGAGAGTAGAGCAGAGGAAAAGGGAGGGGCAATGATCGATTTAATGATTCTAAGGAAAGGAAGGAGTGAGAGGAGCAGAATAAGGACAATTGACTTAAAAAAAATCAGACTTTAGTAGGTCTTCCCATGGAAAGAGAGCTGGCAGTTTTTAGGGAGACAATATTAAAGGCACAACTCCAAACTATCCTGATGAGAAGGAAAGATAGGAAGAATGTTAAGAGGCTAATATGGCTCCATTAGGAGTTCTTCAGTGACCTGATAATCAAAAAGAATCTTACGAAAAGTAGAGATATGGACAAATTGCTGAGGTGGAGTACAAAAGAATAGCACAAGTGTGTAGGGACAAAATCAGAGAGGCTAAGGCACAAAATGAGTTGCACCTAGCAAGGGACATAAAAGGTAATAAGAAGGGGATCTTTACATATATTAGGAGCAAGAGAAAGACAAAAGAAAGCATAGTCCTCCACTTATGGGGAAGGAGAGCTAAAATGATGACATTAAGAAGGCTGAGGTATTTAGTGCCCATTTTGCTTCAGTCTTTACTAAAAAGGTTGATGGTGACCAGATACTCAACATAATTAATATTAACAACAAAGGGAAAGGAATGCAAGCCAAAAAAGGGAAAGAACAAGTTAAAGAATATTTAGATAAATTAGATGTATTCAAGTTGTCAGGACCTGATTAATTTAATCCTAGAGTATTTAGGGAATTATTTGAAGCAATCTCAGAGCTGTTAGCAATTATCTTTGAGAACTCCTGAAGGATGGGTGAGATCCCAAAGGACTAGAGAAGGGCAAACATAGTACCTGTTTTCAAAAAGGGGAACAAAGAGTACCTGGGTAATTATAGACCAATCAGCCTAACTTTGATACCTGGACCTGGAAAAATATTGGAACAAATTACTAAACAATCAGTTTGTAAGCACCTTGAGAATAATAAGGTTTTAAGGAATAGTCAGCATTAATTTGTGAATAACAAATCACACCAAACAAGCCTAATTTCCTTCTTTGACTGGTTTACTGGCCTAGTGGATAGGAGAAGCAGAAGGTGATATATATATCATCATGATTTTAGTAAGCTTTTTGACATAGTCTCACATGACAAACTCATAAGCAAACAAAGGAAATGTGATCTAGATTAAATTACTATAAGGTGGGTGCACAACTGTTTGAAAGACCATACTCAACAACTATAAGTGGTTCATTGTCAAACTGGAAGGCTGTATCTAGAGGGGTGCTGCAGGGGTCAGTCCTAGGTCCAGTATTATTCATTTTCATTAATGACTTGAATAATGGAGTGGAGAGTATGCTTATGGAATATGTAGATGACACCAAGCTGGGAGGGGTTGAAAGCACTTTGGAGGACAGGATTAGAATTCAAAACTACCTCGACAAATTGAAGAATTGATCTGAATTCAACAAGATGGAATTCAATAAACATAAGTGCAAAGTACTTCATTTAGGAAGGAAAAAATCAAATGCACAACTACAAAATGGCGAATAACTGACTAGGTGATAGTACTTTGGAAAAGAATCTTGGGGTTTATAGTGGATCATGTGGAAGAAGGGAAAGAATTGACAAGGATTTGTAGGGGATCTTAATGCATGTCAGTTTGTTAACAAGAGTTAGGCCAGCTGTAACCCTAATGACGTGAGACTTGTAGAAGCAAGAATTGTGTGAGGCGAGCAGAAAAGAACTGTGTGAGAAGTTATTACGACCTTGCACTGATAATTAAATCCATAGGCTGGCTCCCAGAAGCTGAGAAAAATAAGATAGTAGGATGGCCTATGCATAAACAAAATGCATCTGTTGCTCATCATTGTCTGTAATATTGCTTGCTATTGTCTGTAACAAAGGTATAAATGCTTGCTGTAATTGTTTACCTGTGGAGAGACCTGTCCGGGACTGGGGCAACCCAGTGTCCTAGGGCACTCCCTCCCTCAATTAATATTGCTTGAGAAATAATAAAGTATTTGATTTTGCTGCACCCAAACTAAAAGCGAGAACTGAGTTTTTCTCCGACAATCACAAACTGAATATGAATTAACAGTGGGATGCAATTGTGAAAAAAAACTAATTTTGGGGTGTTGTGATAGGTTGGATCACAGAAATTCCCTCAAGACTGTCACTAGATGTGCTGGGATACCACTGAGAGCGCGCGCACATGCACACCTTCCCTCCACTTCCGTCTTGCCGAGCTAGACGCACCAGTCTGCTCCAGCACAGACCAAGAGGTTGGGCCATGCCCCCCTGCAGTTCACAGAAATTAAGATTCACTGAGCTCAGGGGTTTCCTCAGTTAACAGGGACTTTCCCAGCATCCAGTATTCAGTCTTTCTGGGAGCCTAAACCCCGAATACATCTGTTTTACTCTGTATAAAGCTTATATTCTCTCTCTTGTGGGCAGAAACCCCTTTGTTCTTCTGTGCAAAATCACAGCAACAAGATGGAGTTTGTAGCCACCTGGGCAGTCACATGTCCATGAATGATTCAGCTTTTTGCAGGCCAATGCCATTGTTTACATGTTAGTTTGAACTTTCCCAGGAAAGCTCAGATGTGGATTGGTATCTCAAAGTCCATGTTAGTTTAGTACTCCAACTTCTTGAATAATCCCTTACCCTTTCTTATGTGTTTCTTATAGCAAACACTTTAAATACAAGCATACAGCCAACGCTCGTAACTTCAAATATAAAAATGATACATATATACAAATAGGATGAAATATTCATTAGATCATACCCTTTGAAAGATAGGTTACATGGCATATCTAGCATAAAACATATTCCAGTTATGTCATATATGCACTCATAAGAATAATTTCTATAAAGCATGATGGAGTGCAGCGTCACAGGTGTATTAATTGGAGTGTCATATGTAAGACATGGGAGGTAACTGTGTGCTGTATTTGGCACTCATGAGGCCTCAGCTGGAGTACAGTGTCCAGTTCTGGGGGGCATATGTTAGGAAAGATGTGGACAAATTAGAAAGAATCGAGAAGAGCAATAAAATGATAAAAGTTTTAGTAAACTTGATCTATGAGGAAAGATTTTTAAAAAGGGAGCATGTTTAGTTTTGGGAAAAGAAGATAGTGGACAGGGGGAACCTGTTAACAGTCTTCAAATATGGTAAGGGCTGTTCTAAAGTGGATGGTGATCAGTTGTTCTCCATCTCCACTGAAGGTAGGACAAGAAGTAATGGGCTTAATCTGCAGCAAGCAATTTTTAGGTTAGACATTATGAAAAACTTTCTAATTATAAGAGTAATTAGGCTCTGGAACCAGCTTCCAAGGGAGATTGTGGAATCCCCATCACTGGAGGCTTTTAGAAACAGCTTGGAAAAACACCTGTCTGGGATGGTCCAGATTTACTTGGTCCTGCATCAGAACAGGGGGTTGGACTTGATGATGACTTCTTGATGTCTCTTCCAGCCCTATGTTTCTATGATTCTGTAATGTGAAAGTAAAACAGGTAATTGGAGCAGAGTTTACAGTCCAAAGAAGTTATAGATTCTAGGGTCAGAAGGGAGCAATGTGATCATCTAGTCCGACCCCCTGCACAAAGCAGGCCACAGAACCCTACCCATCCACTTCTATAACAAACCCCTAACCTATGCCTGAGTTACTGAAGTCTTCAAATTGTGGTTTGAAGACCTCAAGTTGCAGAGAATCCACCAGCAAGTGACCCATGCCCCACGCTGATATCCCAGTCCTTCTCCGTGTTAGCAATACCCCCCAGCTTTGTGTCATCCGCAAACTTTATTAGCACATTTCTGCTTTTTGTGCCAAGGTCAGTAATAAAAAGGTTAAATAAGATTGGTCCCAGAACCGATCCTTGAGGATCTCCACTAGTAACCTCCTTCCAGCCTAACAGTTCACCCTTCAGTACGACCCGTTGTAGTCTCCCCTTTAACCAGTTCCTTATCCACCTTTCAATTCTCATATTGATCCCCATCTTTTCCAATTTGACTAATAATTCCACATGTGGAACCGTGTCAAATGCCTTACTGAAATCGAGGTAAATTAGGTCTACCGCATTTCCTTTGTCTAAATAGTCTGTCACCTTCTCAAAGAAGGAGATCAGGTTGGTTTGGCATGATCTACCTTTAGTAAAACCATGTTGTACTTTGTCCCAATTACCACTGACCTCAATGTCTTTAACTACTTTCTCCTTCAAAAATTTTCTAAGACCTTACATACTACAGATGTCAAACTAACAGGCCTACAGTTACTCGGATCACTCTTTCTCCATGATAGGAACTACGTTAGCAATTCTCCAGTCGTACGGTACAACCCCTGAGTTTACTGATTCATTAAAAATTCTCGCTAACGGGCTTGCAATTTCATGCACCAGTTCCTTTAATATTCTCGGATGAAGATTGTCCGGGCCCTCCGATTTTGTCCCATTAAGCTGTTCAAGTATGGCTTCTACCTCAGATGTGGTAATATCCACCTCCATATCCTCATTCCCATTTGTCATCCTTCCATTACCCCTAAGCTCCTCATTAGCCTTATTAAGACTGAGGCAAAGTACTATTAGATATTGGGCCATGCCTAGGTTATCCTTAACCTCCTTTCCATCCTCAGTGTGTAGCGGTCCCACTTCTTCTTTCTTCGTTTTCTTCTTATTTATATGGCTATAGAACCTTTTACTATTGGTTTTAATTCCCTTTGCAAGGTTCAACTCTACTTGGCTTTTAGTCTTTCTCACTTTATCCCTACATGTTCTGACCTCACTAAGATAGCTTTCCTTGCTAATCCCAGCCTTCTTCCACTCCTTGTAGGCTTTCTGCTTTTTCTTAATCACCTCTCTGAGATGCTTGCTCATCCAGCTTGGTCTACAACTCCTGCCTATGGTTTTTTTCCCCTTTCTTGGGATGCAGGCTTCCAATAGTTTCTGCAGCTGCGACTTAAAGTAATTCCAGGCCTCTTCCGCATTTAGATCCACAAGTTCTTCATTCCAATCCACTTCCCTAACTAATTTCCTTAATTCTTTAAAGTTAGCCCTTTTGAAATCAAAAACTCTAGTCCCAGATCTATTTTTGTTTATCCTTCCATCTAGTTTGAACTGAATTAGCTCATGATCACTCAAACCAAGGTTGTCCCCTACAACCATTTCTTCTATGAGGTCCTCACTGCTCACCAAAACCAAATCTAAAATGGCATCCCCTCTTGTCGGTTCTTCAACTACTTGGTGAAGGAATCCATCAGCTATCACATCCAGAAAAATCTGAGCCCTACTATTCTTGCTAGCACTTGTACTCCAGTCTATATCTGGGAAGTTAAAGTCTCCCATGATCACACATTTCCCATTAGTGTAGCTGTCCATTGTGTAGTCAGGGTTTAGCAGCTATTAGGTAATGTATGCATGGTAGGTACCTGCATTAATTCCAAACTCAGTGTGCATCATTGTGTCTGGCAACCTCCAAAAGCAGAAAATTCTGGAATTATGTTGTTGTCAGACTGCTAGTAGGCTGATAAGGGCCCAGATCCTCAACTGTGGCTAAAGTGTGTTTGATGCAACTCTGAAGAAAGAGTGCTTAGCAGTCCTTTGTGTTCCCCTCCATATTATCTTGGCTGAGCACTTCATGAGTCTTCTAACATATGTTTAGAGTAGCCTGAAGGTATCTAAGTTTTCCAGCTATCCCTGACTCCAAATGGCAGCTGGGGCACACAAGTACCTAGGTCACACCCTCATCCCAAGCCATCACCCACCTCACAACTGGAGCAGGGGGTGAGGATTGGCGTGGATCCTGCAGTGGCTCTACACCATCTGAGGTCCCCCATGTGCTGGGGACCCTCTTGTGGCCAGTAAGTCAGCTTCTGGGCAGCTTTGTATTAGTGGAGTGATACATGTATAATATATCACTCATAACTTATGGACACTCCAAGATGGTGAGTTTACCCACATCCTCAGTGCTATATTACACTCTCATCATACCAGAAAATGACTAAGTTACCAAGAAGGTCCTGTGTTTCTTGCAATTTGTGCTCTTCCAATTGTGCTTTGTCCAATCATGCTGACAGCTGATCTTGCTTCACTTCTCTTGCACATGATTAGATGGAGCTTTAATTCTATCAGAGTAAAGCAATGCTAAGAGATATCCTTTATCACACTTTTATACTTTTAAGGGGACCCATATTTAGCCAATGAACACAATGTTTCCACACACAGTTTCAGTGAGGGACAAGGGAGTTCTGAAAGCTTTGCTGTTTTAAAAAGGTATGACTATCTAAAGTGTGTGATATTTTATTGGACGTGTGCTGTTTGTCCCAGGGCACTCAGATTACAAAGATGTCATCATATAGTGGTGGCTGATTACCCTTCTGTGGTATGTGAAGCTGCCTAGCAACACTGCCGAATAGTACAATGTTGCAATAGAGATGCCAGAATCAGTTTTGGAGTGGATTGAAGACAACTGTATTGTGATGGGTTGCAGTCACCTCTATAAGCGCCACTTTACATGCTAGCATGGTGTTGCTGCTCTCTGCAGCTCCCAGCACCCCCTGCATGCTGTCTGTCAGCCTCTGTGAGTCTTCTGTGGCTCAGCCCTGCAGCCAGGTGTCACAGTTCAAAAGCCTTCTAGGGTATAACAGACTCAAAATAGAAGCAATTCCCTGTCCTTCAGGGCCAATTATAACCAAAATAGTTTCTCACCATTCTGGGTGAAATTCCCTCTCTGAAACTGAATCTTGAACTCCTGCCCTCAATTGTGGCCAGTAATGGGCACTGGCTCTGCTTGTTCCTGTGGCTGTGACGTTGGCAATGTCCCTCCTTGCTCCTCTGGCTCCAGCCAGGAACTGCCTTCCTGACACTGACAGCAGGCATTCTGTTTTGGCCTTCTGGGCCTTGATTGACTGTTGCGGGTCTCCAGCCCTTCCGGTTGCTGGAGAACCAGGTCTCACTGGATCCCAACATGGTTCTCCTTTTCTCACAGAGAACTGTTTCATGGGGAGGAGTCCTGTAGGGGGCCCCAAAGGCTGGTACACCCCATCAAACAGAAAATAGGTTACAAAAACCAAGTCAGTTTGTTTCAGCTTTCACTTTTTCAGATTGTGACAGGGTCAGGCCAGACGACTACAGAAGAGTGCAGGAAGGAAGGTATATTAGCCTCAGGATAAGCAGGTCCCTCTTCCCCTGGTAACTGAGTAGGGGTTACTCCAGGTTAATTAGGACACCTGAAACCAATTAAGAACCTGCCACAATGGGTTAAAAGCTTTCCCCTCCAGACAGTTAGTGTGGGTGGTAGGTGTTGTGAGAGTTGAGTGGTGTGGAAGCTGACAAGGACCAGAGGAGAAGCCAACAGGTACAGAGATTGGGGAGAAACCCTAAACAGGAGCTAAGGATCCTTCCAGGCCCAAGGATCTGAAGAAAAGGACCCTGCCAGAAGGGGAGAGATTGAGCCGTGCATTTGGTGTGGTGCTGCAATGCCCACAAGGGCTACCAGAGACTAGGGGCTCTTCCTCCCCTGGCAGGAGGAATCCCACCCAAGCAAAGTGGGGATAAGAAGCCAAGGGGCATGAGGAAGTAACCCCAGGAAGCTAGCAGTTTTCCTGGGAACTGGCAATGTGAGGCTGCTACTTATAGGGTTCCTGGGTTGGGGCCCAGAGTAGAGGGCAGGATTGGGCCTGTCACCCCCCTTTCTCTCTCACTGGATGTCCACCAAGGAGGCCAGAAGCCCCAGTGAAGCATTAAGTGCCTAGCAGGCCCAGAAATGGGAGGGCCAATTGGAGACAGAATTTCCCCATCCACTATTAACAGGAAGCGTGGGACCTGTTGAGGCAGAGAAGAAGCCCTGTTACAAGATATTGAAGTCAGTTTCATAATTTATAGATTCCAAGGCCAGAAGGAACCAGTGTGATCATGTAGTCTGATCTCCTGTATAACACAGACGATAGAACTTTCCCCTCAAAAATTCCTCTTTCAACTAGACCATATTTTTTTTTTTTAAATTCAGTTTTGCTTTAAAAATTGCAGGTGATGGAGAATCCACCAGAACCTCTAGTAAGCTGTTCCAGTAGTTAACTACCCTCAGTGTTAAAAATTTACACCTTATTTCTAGTCTTGAATTTGTCGAGCTTTAACTTCAAACCACTGGATCTTGTTATACCTGTGTCTGCTGGAGGCCCATTATCAAATATTTCTACCCCATATAGGTACTCAAGTCACCTCTTACCCTTCTCTCTGTTAAGTTAAAGAAACTTGGCACCTTAGAGACTAACATTTATTTCAGCATGAGCTTTCATGAGCTACAGCTCACTTCTTCAAAATCTTTGAGTCTATCACTACAGAGCAGGTTTTATAATCCTTTAATCATTCTAATGGCTCTTCTCTGAACTCTATCCACTTTATCAACATCTGTTTTGAATTGTGGAGACCAGAATTCAGTATTTCAATAGCAGTTGCACCATTGCCAAATACAGAAGTAACGTAACCTCCCTACTCCTACTTGATACATCCAAGGATTGCAATAGCTCTTTTTGCTACAGCATCACTCTGTGAACTCATGGTCAGCTGATGATGCACCATGACCTCCAAATCTTTTTAAAAGTAACTGCTTCCCAGGAAAGAGTCCTTCATTTTCTACATACAGCCTATATTCTTTGTTCCTATATGTATGACTTCTTATTTGGCCATATCAAAACACAGTTTGCCTGCACCGCTTACCAAGCAGTTCAGAGCACTCTGTATCAGAGACCTGTCCTCTTAATTCTGATCATTGAAAAATGTTAAATACCATAGGGCCAAAAACTGATTCCTGCAGGACCCCATTAGAAACACTCTGCTCAATGGTGATTCCTCATTTATTATTACATTTTGAGACCTATCAGTTAGCCAGTTTGTAATCCATTTAATGTGTGCCATGTTAATTTTATAATAATCTAGTTTTTAAAGCAAAATGATGTGTGGTACCAAGTCACATGCCTTACAGAAGTCCAAGTATATTACATCAACACTAGTACCTTTTATCAACCAAAAAATCCAAGTTAATTTGACAGGATCTATGTTCCATAAATCCACGGTGATTGGCATTTATTATATTACCTTCCTTTAATTTTTTATTGAGTCCTGTATTGGCTGCTTCATTATCTTGCTTGTGAGCAGTGTGAGCCTGATAGGCCTATAATTAGCCTGATTGGCCCATTCACTGTTTTAAAATATTGGTACAACAGTACCTTTCTTCCAGTCTTCTGAAACTTCTTGGTGTACCAAGAGTTACTAAAATCAACACTAATGGTTCAGCAAACTCAGTCAGCTCTTTTAAGACTCTTGATAGCAAGTTATCCAGAACTGCTCATTTAAAAATGTCTAACTTTAGTAGCAGCTGGATAATCAACTGAAAATGAGCTCTCTGTGAGAGACTGTGGCCAAAAGCAATAATGCAATACTTGGATGTATTATTCGGAGACAATCAAGTAGGAGTTGGGAGGTTATATTTCCTCTATATTTGGCACTTCTGTGACGTCTCCTAGAATACTGTGTCCAGTTCTGGTCTACACAGGAAAGATGTTGATAAATTGGGGTGTGCTTCAGAGAAAACCCCACTGAAAACATGTCTAACAGTGAAAGAATCAAGGAGATCAGTCTGTTTAGCTTAACAAAGAGAAGGTTAACTTGCTCAGTTAAATTTCTGTTCCCCATGTAGATAAGAGGGCTCTTCAGTCTAGCAGACAAAGGTATAATAAGATCCAAGGGCTGGAAGATGACACTAGACTAAATCAGACTAGAAATTAGGCACACTTTTAACAGTGAAGGTTATAAAACAGTGGAACAATTTACAAAGGTTCTGTGGATTCTCAATCACTGGAAATTTTAAAATCAAAATTGGATGTTTTTCTAATTAATATATACTCTAGTTCAAACAAGAATTAAGGAAAGACCTATAGCCTGTGTTATGCAGGAGGTCTTCCATAGATGATCATAATGGTTCCTTCTGGCCTTATAATCTATAAATCTGGCCCTGTCTCTCACACGTTACTGCTGATTTACAGTCTCATGACCTCTGTAGTGGTTCTTAATTCTTATGGGTAGAGTTGCAGACAAACCATTTTAATTAAAGACAAAGTTTAATTAAAATCATAGACAATAGAAATGTAGGATTGGAAGGGACATTGATATATTATCTAGTCCAGCCCTCTGCACTGAGGCAGGACTAAGTATTATCCAGACCTTCCCTAACAGATGTTTTATCTAACCTGCTCTTAAAAACCTCCAGTGATAGAAATTCCACAACCTAAAGTGAGATTTTATTAACCTTTTTCCAAACCTTGAGAAGACTTAGGTGAGATGGATGGAGGTTTGAGACAATTCTTATTTTTTATAAACCTGTTTGGTGTTTAAAAAGTGTGAGAAATATGATCTCTCAGCTTTTAAATACACTATTTTGCAGTAAATTGTATGATCTAACTAATTTTTCAAGTAATTGTTTCAACTGGTATAATACTCACTTGGATGAAGTTTAGTTGATAACTCAATTCTAAGATTTTTTTTCTACGGTTGTCGATTAATTGCAGTTAACTCACGTGATTAAAAAAATTAATCATGATTGCAGTTTTAATCGCACTGTTAAACAATAGAATACCAACTGAAATGTATTAAATGTCTTTCTACATTTTCAAATAGATTGATTTACAATAATTACAACGCAGAATACAAAGTGCACAGTGCTCACTTTATATTATTTTTATTAAATATATGCACTGTAAAAATTATAAAAGAAATAGCATTTTTCAATTCACCTCATACAAGCACTGTAGTGCAATCTCTTTATCATGAAAATGCAGCTTACAAATGTAGAATTTTTGTTACATAACTTCACTCAAAACCAAAACAATGTAAAACTTTAGTGCCTACAAATCCACTCAGTCCTACTTCTTGTTCAGCCAATTGCTAAGACAAATGAGTTTGTATATGTGTATGAGAGATAATGCTGCCCGCTTCTTATTTACAATATCACCTGAAAGCAAGAACAGGCATTCACATGACACTTTTATAACCGGCATTCCAAGGTAATTACGTGCCAGATATGCTAAACATTTGTATGCCCGTTCACACCATTCCAGAGGACATGCTTCATGCTGGTGATGCTCATTAAAAAAATAATGCATTCATTAAATTTGTGACTGAACTCCTTGGAGAAGAATTGTATGTCTTCTGCTCTGTTTTACCCACATTCTGCCATATATTTCATGTTACAGCAGTCTCGGATGATGACCCAGCACATGTTCGTTTTAAGAACACTTTCACTGCAGATTTGACAAAACACAAAGAAGATACCAATGTGAGATTTCTAAAGATAGCTATAGCACTCACCCAAGGTTTAAGACTCTGAAGTGCCCTCCAAAACCTGAGAGGGATAAGGAGTGAAGCATGCTTTCAGAAGTCTTAAAACAGCAACGTTCTGATGCAAAATTACAGAACTGAACCACCAAAAAAGAAAACCAACCTTCTCCTGGTGGCTCCAGACTCATGATGATGAAAGTGAACGTGTCAGTCCACACTGCTTTGGATCGTTATCGAGCAGAACCTGTCATCAGCATGGACACATGTCCTGTGGAATGGTGGTTGAAGCATGAAGGGACACATGAATCTTTAGTGCATCTGGCATGTAAATACCTTGTGATGCCAGCTACAGCAGAGTCCCGCAAACACCTGTTCTCACTTTCAGGTGACATTGTAAACAAGAAGTGGGAAGCATTATCTCCTGCAAATGTAAACAAACTTGTTTGTCTGAGTGACTGACTGAAAAAGAAGTAGGACTGAGTGGACTAGTGGGCTCTAAAGTTTTAAATTGTTTTATTTTTGAATGCAGGTTTTTTTGTACATAATTCTGCATTTATAAGTTCAACTTTCATGATAAAGAGATTGCACTACAGTACTTGTATTAGGTGAATTGAAAAATATCATTTCTTTTGTTTTTTACAGTGCAAATATTTGTAATAAAAATAGTGAGCACTGTATTTTGTTGTAATTGAAATCAATATATTTGAAAATGTAGAAAACATCCAAAAATATTTAAATAAATGGTATTCTATTGTGATTGCTGTTGAATAATAATTACCATATGTACTTGTTCATAAGCCGAATATTTTTGGTAAAAATGTGATACATCAAAGAGCGGGGGTTGGCTTATAAACAGGTCTACACCAAAATTTGATGATTTTAAACTCTATGGAATAATTGAATTGAATATCTAATACAGGGATCAGCAATCTTTGGCACACGGCCTGCCAGGGTAAGCACCCTGGGGGGTCAGGCTGGTTTGTTTACCTGGTGCATCCGCAAGTTCAGCCGATCTTGGCTCCCACTGGCCATGGTTCGCTGCTCCAGGCCAACGGGGATGGCAGGAAGTGGCCAACACATCCCTCGGTCCGCGCCACTTTCCGCAACCCCATTGGCCTGGAGCGGTGAACCACAGCCAGTGGGAGCCGCGATCAGGCGAACCTGCGGACGCACCAGGTAAACAAACCAGCCCGGCCCCACAGGGTGTTTATCCTGGCAGGCCGTGTGCCAAAGGTTGCTGATCCCTGATCTATAATATTGTAGTTTTGTTTACCTGGAGCGTCTGCAGGCATGGAGCCCCTCAGCTCCCTGTGGCCGTGGCTCACCATTCCCATTGTCTGGGAACGGCAAACTGCAGCCACAGGGAGCTGAGAGGCTCCATTCCTGCAGATGCTCCAAGTAAACAAAACATGCCAATGCACCATCAGCTTACCCTGATGGGCCTGGAGCCAAAGTTTTCCAACCTCTGAAATACAGGGTTGGCTTAAGAAAGGGTCATACAGTTTTTGCTATTTTTACGTATCCATTTTGGGGGGTCAGCTTATAAACGAACAGGCTAATGAAAGAGTATATATGGAAATTTTTTTTAATGTTTGACAGCCCTATTTTTTTCTAAATCAGTGGTTCAAGGTATTTTCTTTAAAACATGGTAAAGCATGCAGCTCATGCTCAGTCTTATCAGTTTCGATGATAGATCAGATGTCTGCTACCAGTTAATGCTCATCCTGAGAGAACAGTAGCCAGCCAACTTAATTAAAGCTATGCACTCTACTGTTTGATATTGTAACTTTTCCTGAAAGGACCTAAAGTACTTTTTTCAGTAGTCTGACAAAGCCTTCACCCTTAGTCCAGGTTCTTGTGATTACCATGGGGCAGAATTCTTGTTTGCTTTTAGTTTCTAGCACAGTCAGTCTTGTAACCTTCACCCACAATGTTTTAAAAGTCATGCAGCTGACATTCTTATTGATCTCATCAGCCATGGAGAAACTGATTCCTGTCAAAGAGGGTGAAAGCCTTGTTATTTGGGATAAGAAGACATCACAACTTCTTAGCCAGGAAACAGACAAAAAAACACATGAATATCTGAAGAACTAAAACAGACATTTAACATAGCTGAAATACTCCACCAGCTAATTAGCTGGTTATATAATTGCCGACCTATACCAGACCATCAGGCATTCTAGTTTTTTGTGGTATTAGTGCTGAGAAGAGGGAATTTGGAGATGCAGTAGTCACTTGTAGAAATTAAAGATGGAAAACTCCTGCTAGGGCATCTAGTCCATCACATAAGGTGAAAGCTTCCATGGACTTCAGTGGGGCTATGACTTCATCCCAGGTCTAACAAAGGATCTAAAGAACAGGATGTCTCGTGATGGTAATAGTAAACTTATAATAATACAGCAAAGGCAGAAATGTGTATTAAATATTTGTTCTGTAGTTAGGAAGAAGCTGGATAATTATTCCTATCATAGCAATAATAACTACATAATTTCCAACCAGAAGTAACTAGGGAGGATGTTAAATAGCATTGGCAAAGTTTCTGAACATTTAAAATCTCCAAGATCCAAATAACTTGCACTCAAGAACTTTAAAGCAATTGGCTGAAGAACTCTTACCAACTGATGCTGATTTTTTAATAAATATTGGCATATTGTGGAAGTTCCAGATGACTGAAAAAAGGTAATATTGTACCAATATTTAAAAGGGATAAATGAAATGACCTGTGTAACAATAGGACAGTTTCTAGAATATCAGTTCTGGACTAAATCTTGAAATGCTTGATACAGGCTGCAAGCAGTGAAAAATGCCAGTCAACATGGTTTTACGGACTAGGTCTTGTCATTTTTTTTTTTTAATATTAAAAGTTTGGTTGATAAATTTACATGAGTTGTGTAAGGCCTTTAAGCTAGTACCACATGACTTTTTAACTAAAAAAATAGCAATATACAAAACTAATGTATCACATATTAAATGGATTAAAACTGACAACTGGTAGATCTGAAAGTAATTGTTAATGAAGCCTCATCATTCAGTCAGATTGTTTCTTGTGGGGTCCCACTGGGATCTGTTCTAGGCCCAATGCTAATCGATATCTTTATCAATGGTCTGGACAAAAATATAAAATCACTGTTAGCAAAGCTTCTAGATGACAGTCTAGGAGAGTAGTAAATAATGACAGGAACAGTTATACAGAATGATCTAGGAGTGTCTAGTGTAATATACTAGTACCTCCATATGATGACACAGAGAACTGCTGTTTAAATAGTAATGTTATCAGAGATACACATTTAGACCCAGTCACAACTTCATATACTGCCTGGGGCCTAACTGTTTTTTGTCTTTAGTCCCGACAGACACCTGAAGGGGAATTCCTGCCATTAGATCAATGTGAGTTGGATGTTGGATTTGGAACTGGAGCTGACCAGCTGTTTTTAGTTTCTCCTTTAACCATCTGTCATGAAATCAACCCCAAAAGCCCCTTTTTTTGTCTCTCTAAAAGATCGCTAAGAAGTGAGCAGTTTGAGATCGTTGTCATCCTTGAAGGAATTGTTGAAACTACTGGTAAGATTTTGAACAAAGTAAATTGTCTATGTCAGCGTTTCTCAAACTGGGGTCCATGGACCCCTGGGGGTCTGTGAAGATACTCCGGGGGGTCCATGAGTCATGTCTGGCTCCAAGCGGTCTGCAAGTCATGACTTGTCTGGAGCCGCCAGGCCTGCTGATCAACTCTTCCCCTCCCTCCCAGTGCTTCCTTCATGACACAAAACAGCTGTTAAGCAGCATGCAGGAGGGAGGGGGAGAGTGTGATGGGGCGCGCTTGGGGGAGGTGGCAGAAAGAGGCGGGGAAGAGGAGGGGCACAGATGGAGCAGGGTGGGAAGAGGTGGGCGGAGGAAGGGGTGGAGTGGGTATGGTAACCAGATGTCCTTCTGTCTCCTAGGCGCAGGGACGGCAGTGTGTGTGTATGTGTGTCTGCATGCTGCCCCTGCCTATGAGTGCTGGCTCTGCAGCTCCCATTGGCTGGGAAATGTGGCAATGGAGCTGCAGGGGCAGCGCTTGCCAACGGAGGCAGCAGCAGCATGCAGAACTGCCTGCCTGGCCAGCGTGCCTCTGCCTAGGACCCAGAGGGAGATGTCACTGCTTCTGGGGAGCACCCCAGGTAAACGCCACCAGAGCCCGTGCCACAGCCCTGAGCCCCCTCCTGAACCCAAACTCCTTCTCAGAGCCTGCACCCCTCCTGCACCCAAACTCCCATCCCTGAGCCCCTCCTGCACCCAAACTCCCTCCAGGAGCCTATGCCCCACCTGCCAGCCCTGAGCACCTCCCGTACCCAAATTCCCTCCCACAGCCCGCACCCCAGCCCTGAGCCCCCTCCCGCACCCAAACTCCCTCCCAGACCCAGAACCCTGAACACCCTCACACGCCCCAACCCCCTGCTCCAGCCCCTGAGCCCCCTCCTTGCTGGAGCCAGGGCAATATGCCCCCAATCCGTGGCTGGGACTGCTCCGTTTGGCTGTCTTGCCCAGCTGTGGCTACTCGGGTTTGGGGGTCCTCTAAAAAGTTTAAATCAAAATGGGGGTCCTCGGGTTGCTAAAGTTTGAGAACAGCTGGTCTACATATTGTATTTTAATGTTGACACTTTCAGTTTGTCTTTAGTCCTAATTATTATCTAATCAATTGGTATAATATTATATCAAGGCAGTCATTCAAATTCTGTTCTCCTGGAAAATTCATATTGGTTGTTTCCATCAGCCTAACAACATGGTAAACTTGGAACAGATTTTGTGCCTGAGCTAAAATGTTTTCATGATCAATTACAAGTCTTCATTAAAATATAGTAATCTATGAATCTGTGCCTTAAGTGAGGCAAAAAAATCTCAAAACTTTTACAATATAGCTTATGTAACAATATCAGAGACCGTTGTAACATGATGTCAGCAGTGATGTTTTTAGGTTTGTGTTGGTGAGAAAGGAGCTCAGCATGCTATGGGCAGTGTGTTAAAAAGTATTAATCTAGCTCTAGTTCCTGGCACTCCTAATCTTTGCTGGAGAACTCTCTAAATTCAAGACGGGAGTACAATCCTTAACCCTCATACCCAGCTGAGTAATGGGCCTTTCGGACCACTTCTGAGAGAACTTCCCAGACACTAGTACAACTAAAGTAGCACACCAATACCCCTAGTAAGAGAATATTCCCTGAAGTATATGTTACCTCACTTTTATTATTTTATTTGTAATTACATCTCCCCACTATTCAAAATAAATTGGTTTGGTACAGTGACAAGACAGAGTTAATCAAATATTTGTATAAGCAAATCTGATTAAGTACTTAGAAACACTATCTCAACTGTTAGGAGACTGGCGGTCACCAGATGGAGCAACACATTATCTCAGTATTGTTTGATGTAGAATAGGATTGATTTTTATTATGCAATGTTACCATATATTCTCCTCCTACCATATGTTGATCTGTTCTTCATTTTATAAGGTTAACGATCCCGTCTGTTTATGTAGAATGACGTGTCAGGCTAGGACCTCCTACACAGAAGATGAAGTTCTTTGGGGCCACAGATTCCTCCAGTAATGTCCTAGAGGATGGCTTTTTTCGTGTGGATACTCTCAGTTTCATGCCACCTTTGAAGTCCCCACACCTCCTTATAGTGTTAAAGAACAGGAGGAAAGCCTGTCTCTTCCATCTCCTTTCAATACTCCTATTGGTAACAACCGAAACAGAAGGGAACACATCTGCTCACTTGACTGTATTGATATTTTAGAAGAGAAAACAAACAAGTTTCCTAGCAAACTGCAAAAAATTAGCTCCAGAAAGGCAGGCCTTCAGAGAAGAGTCATGAGAATGACTTCCAGCAATGTAGAGAAAGCTTGCAGTACTGGAGATCTCTTAAAAATTCAGCAGATAAGTTCTGTTCCCAGCAATGAAGATGGTGATGAAAGGATACAACTGAAGGCCTTCAGAATCAAATCTGAGTCTTTGACTCAGTCTACTGGAGATCTTGAGTTACAGAAAAAGCCTCAAGGTATGCTCACCTTAGGGACAAGACTAGAGGATAATTTGCCTGCCAAACTTCGAAAAATGAATTCTGATCGCCTTTCCTAAATAACAGAACTGCATTTTAGACTTCTGTCCTTCAGGATTATTTTGGAATACTACTGTGATAATTTGGTTTTGCCAAGGGATTCTTCATAAATAACAATTTTCAAAATTAATTGGCATTTTTCTATAATATTCAATACAAATTATGATTTATGTAGCATGGTAACTGTACAAGGTGCTATACTGTAAGTTCACTGTGCCAAATAAACATGTCCCCGCTTTAAAGATGTGTAGCGGCACTACTGTAACAGATTGGTCTGGTCTTCCACCCTTTCAGAAGTCTTTCTGAAATAAAAGGGGCCAGATTCTCAGCTATGACTAAAGTGCACATAGTGCAGGTTGGGTGGGGGAGGGTTCAGTGGCAGCATAAACCTCACCTTTACACTCCCCTGATCCTAGGGCTGCTGTGTATAATGTGGGTATTCTCCTTGTCACCCCTTCCCCCCCACATCATATATTATAGTACCCCTATGTGTGGTCTAATCTATGCCATCTCTTAACACCCTTAAGGGACTAAAGCCATCACTGGGGAACTGTGTACCATAAAGATGGCCAGCCACATCTCCTGTGCTAGCAATGGGGAGGTTGGTGGGGGGGTAGCAGCAGGGGCTGTATGAGCTGCTGTGCCACTGGGGGATCCATTACACTTATGTGAGCTTCCCAGGGCTGGATGCACATGTTCTAATGGCCAGCAGCCAGATTGATTAAAGGATTTGGACAAAGAAGTAGATTAAGAAAAAGTACAAAACTTTTTTCTCCTACCACTAAAAGAATTAAATCTGAAATTTCTACATTTTATCAAAAACAGTTGGTGAGATAACAGAGGCACAGAAATGAGTATGGCCCTGAATACTACAGTCCTATGATATGAAAAAATAAGGATTTTTTTCAGAAGGTAGGTGACCAGCAGTGTCTCAAACGCATGAGAAAAAATTATATTTTGACTTATTGAATTTTAGAAAATGGTAAGAACTGGACTCATATTTTATTTTCTTAATGTCATTAGTTCCATAGTTATCAAATAATCAAATGTTTGCTTCAGTTTCTATTCTAGAATTGTTGTTCATCTTTTCCCTGTGGAAAAATGACTTGTTTCCAGACTATGGAGAGCAAACAAAATCATATCTTAACTATTTAATAAATTAATATTTAGTACTTACTGTATATGATGCTTTGCTTCTTCAAACCATTCCACAAGAAGATCAGATTCTACTCTGGTACACTAATGCAATTTCACTGAAGTCAGTGGGACTGCACTGGCATAACAGACCAGAACTTGGTCTATTAACTAATCATCACAGCACCACTTGTGACAGAGAAACTCAAGCAGAGATTAAGTGATTTTCCCATTGTCACAAAAGCAGATGGATCTCCAGTCAGGGTTAGAATTCAGAAGTTCCTGATTCCCACTCCTGTGCTAATACCCCCAAAACCAATAAGCTGCCCATGTAGAATGGAATGGACAAGAGCAAACACATCTCGAAGAACAACAGTTACGAAAGGTAGGTAACCGTTTATGTCATGCTAGCACAATATTCTTTATTTCTAAAGGATGGTTAAGTTACAGGCACTATGGGATTGATAATGTCCTTATTTGGATTTCCCTTCAACTATTAGGTGTCAGTTATGTACAGAGACCAAAGCCAGTCCTAGGGCAGTATAGTGTATTTGGATTCTCTTTGGTAATCCAAGCTCTGAGGCTGGGAATTGTGGCAGTAAAGTCACTTTCTATTTTTAGACAAGAGGAAGACATGTGAACAGTTGGAGTTCCTGGGGGTGGGGGAAGAAATATTGATATGCCTTTGCTGAAGAAAGGGGAGGGAAAACATCTCCCAAATTCTTCAGGAATTTGAACTTCCAGCAAATTTGCATGGTTACAAAACAAAAACTAATGAAAACGGGAAACATGCTGATAGATGGCTTAGCCTGTGTCTCTGTTTTTGAACTGCCTGTACACACACTAGAGCTGCAATGCTATACTGTACATTGGATGAAGGGAAAATGATATAGGCAATGCATTAACTGAAAAATTAATTACATCAAAGTATTCATTTTCCTTGTATTGTATGGCCATTAGACCAGGTGTTTGGACTCCATTTTGTGCAGTCTGGGGATACACTTCAGCTAGAGAGTGAGCAAAATTTGAAATAGATTTAATAATGGAGAGAATCAGAAAAAAACCCCATCACAAGAGCTGCGTCTTTTCAGATGCCTTTTAAGAGGCCAGAAGAGTTTTAGCAAGCCGTCCTTACCATGCGCACAGTTTCTTTAAAAACTCAAGAGCATAGCCACATAAATGCACAAGTCCTCCTTTTCATTTTCCCCATATTCTTACAAAAGAAATCAAATGTCAAACTACAATTCTGTTAGTTGATGCTGTGTAAAGAATGTGATTTTAAATATAGACACGTAAGGAAATTCTAAAAATTAAGACACAAAACATTAACTTGGATGCAATGCACATACATAGTGACACATACATTTAACAACATAGACAGCTGACCTGCCAAAGTATACACTGCTGTGGAAACCATCACTTTTGAATGTACACACTTTGCTCATCTAAATTCTCTGGTTTAAAAGTTGCCTGCAGAAGATTTTAAAAATTAGGCTTGTGCCCTCCTTTTGCTTCTTTAGGGTGAGGTAGAGTGACTGGAGGAGCTGATTATCTTTTCCTTAAATAACTGTCTGTTGGTGATGGGAATTTATTATAAATGAGCTTGGGCAGATGTGAATGTTGAAAGGCAGCAGAAAATGGAGCAGCTAGAGCATCTCTTCTCCCTTCCCTACGATGAAAAAAAGACGTTTTATGACTCTAAAATTGTCTGAACAGTACCTGAGTGAACACACATCCTGCACATTTAAAACCAGAAGGGATTATGGTAATAGTACTCATCCAAAAGGGCTTGAAAAACTCCTGGCCTATATTTGGCTTTTCAGTTCTAGCCCTGCATGCACCAAGTCATTGGTTTGATAAGTAAAATCCAGGCTGCTGCAATTTAATCTCTAGTATTGTGAAGAACACAAACAAGCTTGTCTGTGCTACTGTTCTATGTTAGCTTTATCTTATTGAGTACAATAATTAGTGCCCTATTAAATGAATTGATGTTTGTAATATGCTTTTAAAATGTGTCCTATAAATGCTGTGCTTACTGTAATAAGCAGGATAGCAGACTGAGATACTGTACTGCAGACTGGATTCAGCTGCCTAGCCCCCCTTTATCACCAGATTCTAAAAGTGTACAGACTCCGTGCTGTGTGTATTTTGGCCCCCATTCCCCCTGACTGGTGTAACTATACAGATGTAGTTAAACTGATGGGATTTTGCGTCAGTGTAAAACAGGAGTACTGAAGTAACACCTGTGCAAATTTTCCTAATCTAAACAAGCCCGTAGAGCCAATATTTCACAAATAAGCATTAGGAAAAAGAAAACTTCTAGCAGTGTAACTTCACCAAAATTATAGAGTAATTTTTTTAAATTGTTTATCAGGTGAGGTTTAAAATGTATGTTATCCAATATAGTGATCCAGCAACTAAAAAACTGGAGTGAGTTCGTTCATGGATTAGACCACTGAATAGTCTGACAACAGTTTTCAAGTACATAAAAGGTTGTTACGAGCAGGGAGAAAAATTATTGTTCTTAACCTCTGAGGATAGGACAAGAAGCAATGGGCTTAAATTGCAGCAAGGGTGGTTTAGGTTGGACATTAGGAAAAACTTCCTAATTGTCAGAATGATTAAGCACTGGAATAAATTGCCTAGGGAGGTTGTGGAATCTCCATCATTGGGGATTTTTAAGAGCAGGTTGGACAAACACCTGTCAGGAATGGTCTAGATAATACTTAGTCTTGCCTTGAGAGCAGGGGACTGGATTAGATGACCTCTCGAGGTCCCTTCCAGTTCTATGATTCTATGTTTCCTGTGCTCCTATTGGCTAGAAGGGACTAGGAACAGAAAAAGATAACTCTTGAAACTAATGTTGTAGCTGTACCCTGTGCTTAGTCTGGAAACAGGTTCTTGGCTGAGGAGGTGTCAGAATTTAGGAACTTGTTGAATTATTGTAACCTCACTGCTTCAGAACTGTATTTAATAAAAGTTCAACATTTTGTTAAGGAAATTGTATGGGTTCTTTGATTCTTCCACATGCAGCTGATAATTGGGGCGCACTTTTTGCCAGTGGTAGATGGGTCAGGGTGGCTCCCCTCTCTGGCATGGCTAATACTTTCAGCTACAACCCAGTTCCCATGCTGCAGTGGCTTCCTCTAACTGCCAAGCTCTGGCAGCCCCAAGCCTCTTTCTTTGTGGCCTCACAGAAGAAGGAAAGAGAACAATTGTGTGCACGTGAGAGGAGAATGTTGGGCTGATTGGGGAAGAGAGGGAATGGACTAACAGCAGTGCTATTTCTGTGGGACCGTGCAACTTGAAATACTCCTCTTCTGATGTGACATAGTCCACGTTCATTTACTTCTAAGCATATTGTAAAGCCAATCTTTACAAACAAGTATTGGAGAGGACTGTGGTGTTTGGGACTCTTAAAGAAGTTCCACGGAGTGGTTTTTAGATTATTTTTTGCAACCTGGCTGCTTTGATTTTGGAGGTGACAGAAGGCGGGGGGGAGAGGGATGTATTTGCTGTTTTCCTTTTGTGTTTAAAGACATGGATTGCAATTTTTAATGGGGTTCGGGCTAAGAACTTGTGAAAACACTGTATAGTTTATAATAGAGAGATCCAATTTCTTTAGCCTCAGGGTCAAACATCGTCTCAAAAGTCAAGGGCCACACTCTACACATTGAGGTAGAGTCTCTGCCTCCTTTTGGCAACTGAAGAGGGAACCTAATTACCCTGCTGGGGATTACCTGGGAATCTCCAGTGGGTGTAAAGCTGGCATATCTGATTCCTGCACCACTTCTCCTGAAACCTCTAGCACAGGGGGCATGTTAGGTTGGCAAAAGGCATGTTGGAGACGGAGAGGGGCAAGTGGTTGGCATTTGCTGCATTCTGGCTATTTCCCATCTAATTTATGATCCTCTGGGAACAACAGCCAGCTGGTGTACGTTAGAACTGTCTTCAGGCTGCTCAAACATGGATGGGGTCATGGAATCTAGAAGCCATAGCTGGTTCCCTTCCCCTCTTCTGTGATGCCCTGAGTAGAGCCTACAAGTCCACTCAGTCCTATTTCTTATTATATCAATTGCTAAGACAAACAAGTTTGTTTACATCGATGGGAGATACTATTGCCTGCTCTTTATTTACAATGTCACCTGAAAGTGAGAACAGGTGTTCACATGGCACTTTTGTAGCCAGCTGACATAACCTTATTCCCAGATTTGGACCTTAGCGTCCAAAATATGGGGGTTAGCATGAAAACCTCCAAGCTTAGTTACCAGCTTGGACCTGGTACCTGCTGCCACCACCCAAAAAATTAGAGTGTTTTGGGGCACTCTGGTCCCCCTGAAAAACCTTCCCTGGGGACCCCAAGACCCAAATCCCTTGAGTCTCACAACAAAGGGAAATAATCCTGATTCCCTTCCCCCCTCCAGGTGCTCCTGGAGCGATACACAGACACAAGCTCTGTGAAACTACGCAGAGTGATTCCCCCTCTCCGTTCCCAATCCTGGAACAAAAGCACTTTCCTCTTCACCCAGAGGAAATGCAAAATCAGGCTAGCAATCCACCACACAGCTCTCCCCTTGATTTCTTCCTCCCACCAATTCCCTGGTGAGTACAGACTTAACTTCCCTGAAGTAAAGAAAAACTCCAACAGGTCTTAAAAGAAAACTTTATATAAAAAGAAAGAAAAAATACAAATGGTCTCTCTGTATTAAGATGATACAATACAGGGCTAATTTCTTAAAAGAATATTGAATAAACAGCCTTATTCAAAAAGAATACAAATCAAAGCACTCCAGCACTTATATTCATGCAAATACCAAAGAAAAGAAACCATAGAACTTACTATCTGATCTCTTTGTCCTTACACTTAGAAACAGAAGACTAGAAAATAGAACTACTTCTCCAAAGCTCAGAGGAAGCAGGCAGACAGACAAAAGACTCAGACACACCATTCCCTCCACCCAAAGTTGAAAAAAAATCCGGTTTCCTGATTGGTTCTCTGGTCAGGTGTTTCAGGTGAAAGAGACATTAACCCTTAGTTATCTGTTTATGACACGCCCCCCAAATTGCAGACAGTGGGGAAGCTCACTGGCGGCGATTTCCTTTTAGAACTTGAAAATAAACAGATTAATACAACACATGCACCTTTACATATACCCCTAAGTATATAACTAACAGACTTCTACATTTTAAGAACACTTTTTAACTACTGGATTCTGGGAAACTCTCACGGGAGAGAGCATCAGCAACTTTGTTAGAAGCTCCTGTGATGTGTTGAATTTCAAAATCAAAATCTTGGAGAGCTAAACTCCAACGAAGAAGTTTCTTGTTGTTCCCCTTGGCAGTATGAAGCCACTTTAGTGCAGCATGGTCAGTTTGTAGTTTGAACCGCCGTCCCCAAACATATGGGCGTAGCTTTTCCAGGGCGTACACAATGGCATAGCATTCCTTTTCACTGACTGACCAGTGACTTTCCCTCTCAGACAGTTTCTTGCTGAGAAACACGACAGGATGGAAGTTGTGATCTGTTGCTTCCTGCATGAGCACTGCTCCTATACCACGCTCAGATGCATCCGTGGTTACTAGGAATGGCTTGTCAAAGTCCGGGGCCCTGAGCACAGGGTCAGACATGAGCGTTGCCTTAAGCTGGGTAAAGGCTTTTTGACACTCATCAGTCCACTTAACGGCATTTGGTTGGGTCTTTTTGGTCAGGTCGGTCAATGGGGCAGCGATTTGGCTGTAGTGTGGTACAAATCGCCTGTAGTATCCGGCCAAGCCTAAGAAGGATTGGACCTGTTTCTTTGACCTTGGGACAGGCCACTTTTGGATAGCATCCACCTTGGCCTGTAGGGGTTTATGGTTCCTCGACCCACCTGGTGCCCCAGGTAAGTCACTCTGTTTTGGCCTATTTGACACTTTTTGGCCTTAACAGTTAGTCCTGCCTGCCTGATGCGCTCAAAGACCTTTTCCAGGTGTAGTAGGTGTTCGGGCCAGGAGTCTGAAAAAATGGCCACATCATCGAGGTAGGCAACTGCAAATTCTCCCAGTCCAGCTAGTAGACCATCTACCAGCCTCTGGAAGGTGGCGGGTGCATTTCGAAGGCCGAAAGGAAGGACATTGAATTCATACACCCCCGCATGGGTGACGAATGCTGACCTCTCCTTGGCAGGTTCATCTAGCGGTACTTGCCAGTACCCCTTGGTTAAGTCTATTGTAGAGATGAACTGGGCACGTCCCAACTTCTCCAATAGCTCATCGGTGCGTGGCATTGGATAGTTGTCCGGACGAGTTACCGCATTTAGCTTACGGTAGTCCACGCAAAAGCGTATTTCCCCATCTGGTTTGGGTACCAGAACCACTGGAGATGCCCATGCACTGGTCGATGGGCGGATTATACCCATCTGTAGCATGTTTTGGATCTCCCGTTCTATAGTAGCTTGGGCATGAGGAGACACTCGGTAGGGTGGGGTTCTGATTGGGTGAGCATTACCTGTATCAATGGAGTGGTATGCCCGTTCAGTCCGTCCTGGGGTGGCTGAGAACAATGGGGCGAAGCTAGTGCACAGCTCCTTGATTTGTTGCCGCTGCAGACGTTCCAGGGTGGTTGAGAGGTTCACCTCTTCCACGCCACCGTGTTTTTTTCCGTCGTAGTAGACACCGTCAGGCCACTCAGCATCATCTCCCTGGACTGTAAACTGACAAACCTGTAAGTCTCTGGAATAGAAAGGCTTGAGAGAATTAACATGGTACACTTTAGGCTTTAGTGAGGAATTGGGAAATGCTATGAGGTAGTTTACAGTTCCCAGGCGCTCTTGGACCGTGAATGGCCCTTCCCATGATGCTTCCATCTTATGGGCCTGTTGCGCCTTCAAGACCATAACCTGGTCTCCTACCCTGAAAGAACGTTCTCTGGCATGTTTGTCATACCAGGCCTTTTGCTCTTCCTGAGCATCCTTTAGGTTCTCTCTAGCAAGGGCTAAAGAGCGTTGGAGGGTGCTTTGTAGGTTGCTTACAAAGTCCAGAATGTTAGTTCCTGGAGAGGGCGTAAACCCCTCCCATTGCTGCTTCACCAACTGTAATGGCCCCTTAACCTCGTGACCATACACAAGTTCAAATGGTGAAAACCCTAAACTGGGATGTGGTACAGCCCTGTAGGCAAACAGCAACTGCTGCACACTAGGTCCCAATTATTGGAGAATTCGTTGATGAATTTTCGTATCATGGCCCCCAAAGTTCCATTGAACCTTTCCACCAGGCCATTGGTTTGATGGTGGTACGGGGTGGCAACCAAGTGATTCACCCCATGAGTTTCCCACAGTTTTTCCATGGTCCCTGCCAGGAAATTAGACCCTGAATCTGTAAGGATGTCAGAGGGCCAACCTACCCTGGCAAAGATGTCTGTTAGGGCCAGGCACACAGTGTTAGCCCTGGTGTTGCCTAGAGCTACTGCTTCTGGCCATCGGGTAGCAAAGTCCACTAAAGTCAGTACGTACTGCTTTCCTCTGGGCGTCTTTTTTGGGAAAGGGCCCAGAATATCCACAGCTACTCGCTGAAATGGGACCTCAATTATGGGGAGTGGCTGGAGAGGGGCCTTGACCTGGTCTTGAGGCTTACCCACTCTTTGGCATACCTCACAAGACCGGACATACTTGGCAACATCCTTGCCCATCCCCTCCCAGTGGAAGGACTTCCCCAACCGGTCCTTGGTTCTGTTCACCCCAGCATGGCCACTGGGATGATCATGGGCTAAGCTTAAGAGCTTCCCCCGGTACTTAGTTGGAACCACCAACTGTTTTTGCGGCTTCCATTCTTCCCGGTGTCCACCAGAAAGAATTTCCTTGTATAAAAGTCCTTGGTCTATAACAAACCGGGATCGATTAGAAGAGCTGAGAGGCGGTGGGGTGCTCCGTGCCGCCGCCCAAGCTTTCTGAAGGCTGTCATCTGCTTCCTGCTCAGCCTGGAACTGTTCCCTTGAGGCTGGGGTCACCAGTTCTTCCTCAGGCTGTGGACTTGGGCTTGGTCCCTCTGGAAGCGATGTAGGTGATGGGGTTGTTTCCGTTGCTGGTGAACCGCTCTCCGCTGGTGCACCTGAGGGTATTTCAGGCTCTGGCTGAGCCTTTTGTGTTTTGCTTCTGCCAGTTCTGGCTCACTGGCGCCCTCTGGCGTTGAGGTTGAAGATGTGGTTGCACTTGCTGGTGCTGGTTGCTGTTCCAGTTCCGGGCCTGGGACTGGAGATGCTGTGGCTGTTTCAGTGGTAGGCATGGAATCCGGGTCCACTACCTCTGTCTGGGTCTCTGGTAACACAGACGGGGCCTCTGTGGACGGCTCAGGAACAGGAATGGGTCTGGAAGCTTGCCTGGTTTGGCTACGGGTAACCATTCCCACTCTCTTGGCCCGCCTCACCTGGTTGGCCAAGTCTTCCCCCAGTAGCATGGGGATAGGATAATTGTCATAGACTGCAAAAGTCCACATTCCTGACCAGCCTTTGTACTGGACAGGCAGTTGAGCTGTAGGCAAGTCTACAGCTTGTGACATGAAGGGGTAAATTGTAACTTTGGCCTTTGGGTTGATGAATTTGGGGTCAACGAAGGATTGGTGGATAGCTGACACTTGTGCCCCCGTGTCTCTCCACGCAGTAACCTTCTTTCCGCCCACTCTCAAATTTTCCCTTCGCTCCAAGGGTATTTGAGAGGCATCTGGGCCTGGGGATCTTTGGTGTGATGGTGGTGTAATGAATTGCACTCGCATGGTGTTCTTGGACAGTTGGCCTTGATATGTCCCAGTTCATTACACGTAAAGCATCTTCCATCTGATGGGTCACTGGGCCGAGGTGAGTTACTGGAGACTGGTGAGGTTGAAGGGTAGGATATCTGTGGCTTTACTTGGGTGGTATGTGGGGTCTTTGGCTGTCCTCGGTTGTAGGGTTTATGGTCTGTGTGCCCCCTGGGGTAATCGTTCCCCTTGACAGTAGCTTTCTTGCTTTCTGCCAGTTCCATCCATTTGGCTCCAATCTCCCCCACCTCAGCGATATTTTTGGGATTTCTATCTTGTATGTACCGTGTGATGTCTTCAGGAACACCATCCAAGAACTGCTCCATTTGTATGAGGAGGTTCAGTTCTTCCAGGGTTTGAATGTTGTTTCCTGTTAGCCAGGCCTCATAGTTTTTTGCAATGTAGTAGGCGTGTTTGGGAAATGACACCTCTGGTTTCCACTTTTGGGTTCTGAAGCGCCGACGGGCATGATCTGGGGTTATCCCCATCCTGTATCTGGCCTTGGTTTGAAAAAGTTTATAGTCATTCATTTGCGGCTTGGGCATTTCAGCTGCCACCTCTGCTAAAGGTCCACTGAGTTGTGGCCTTAATTCTACCATGTACTGGTCTTCGGGGATGCTGTACCCAAGACAGGCTCTTTCAAAATTTTCCAAGAAGGCCTCGGTGTCATCACCTGCCTTGTAGGTGGGAAATTTCCTGTGCTGTGGAGCAATAATTGGCGCCGGGTTGTTAGGGTTGGCTGGCACATGCAGCCCAGCTTTTGCCAAGTCCAGTTCATGTTTTCTCTGTTTTTCCTTCTCTTCATTCTCTTTTTGGTGTTTTTCCATTTCTTTTTGTTGTTTTTCCATGTCTCGGCGGTGGGCCGCCTCTTCTTCTTCTTGCTTCCTTCTGTGGGCCAACTCATCTTCTGCTTGTTTCCTTCGGTAGGCTACCTCTTCTTCTTCTAGTTTTCTTTTGTGTGCTGCCTCTTGGGCTGCCTGTTCTCTTTGGAAGGCTGCCAGTTTGATGCTTTCTTCCTTTTCTTTTATCTCCATCTCTTTTTGTTTTATTTCCAGTTGTCGCCTGTGTTCAGCTTCTTTTAATTGGTCTTCGGCCTCCATTTTTGTCCTGGTAGACATGGTTCCTGTTTTCTTGTGTTGGGGTGCCCTCCGGTGTTTCTCTTTTGAACTGCAGGCTCTGTTGCCTCCTGAAGTCTGCCTAGCAACAGTGCTTTTTTCCCTTTCTCTCTCTAGCTAATGTTCAATGAAGGGAAACCAGAAAAACCACTTTATTTGCATGCATATAAGTGCTGGTACTTGCCTCCTAATGGGAGGGCTATGGCATGACAAAAGACCCTCAACAGTCTTCTCGCTTAACATGCAAACCACAAACTGCTAGAGAGAGCAGAAAAAAAAAATTCTCTCTGGTTCCCTTTTAAAACCAAACTGTTTCTCTCTGCTAAAAAGCCCTTAGCAGAGAAAAGAAAAATATAATATTCCTACTGGCTTCTGGATTCTGTCTAGATCCCACCTACTGCCACCATGACATAACCTTATTCCCAGATTTGGACCTTAGCGTCCAAAATATGGGGGTTAGCATGAAAACCTCCAAGCTTAGTTACCAGCTTGGACCTGGTACCTGCTGCCACCACCCAAAAAATTAGAGTGTTTTGGGGCACTCTGGTCCCCCTGAAAAACCTTCCCTGGGGACCCCAAGACCCAAATCCCTTGAGTCTCACAACAAAGGGAAATAATCCTGATTCCCTTCCCCCCTCCAGGTGCTCCTGGAGCGATACACAGACACAAGCTCTGTGAAACTACGCAGAGTGATTCCCCCTCTCCGTTCCCAATCCTGGAACAAAAGCACTTTCCTCTTCACCCAGAGGAAATGCAAAATCAGGCTAGCAATCCACCACACAGCTCTCCCCTTGATTTCTTCCTCCCACCAATTCCCTGGTGAGTACAGACTTAACTTCCCTGAAGTAAAGAAAAACTCCAACAGGTCTTAAAAGAAAGCTTTATATAAAAAAGAAAGAAAAAATACAAATGGTCTCTCTGTATTAAGATGATACAATACAGGGCTAATTTCTTAAAAGAATATTGAATAAACAGCCTTATTCAAAAAGAATACAAATCAAAGCACTCCAGCACTTATATTCATGCAAATACCAAAGAAAAGAAACCATAGAACTTACTATCTGATCTCTTTGTCCTTACACTTAGAAACAGAAGACTAGAAAATAGAACTACTTCTCCAAAGCTCAGAGGAAGCAGGCAGACAGACAAAAGACTCAGACACACCATTCCCTCCACCCAAAGTTGAAAAAAAATCCGGTTTCCTGATTGGTTCTCTGGTCAGGTGTTTCAGGTGAAAGAGACATTAACCCTTAGCTATCTGTTTATGACACCAGCGTTGCAAAGTATTTACATATCAGATATGTATCAGAGGGTAGCCGTGTTAGTCTGGATCTGTAAAAGCAGCAAAGAATCCTGTGGCACCTTATAGACTAACAGACGTTTTGGAGCATGAGCTTTCGTGGGTGAATACCCACTTCCTCAGATGCATCTGAGGAAGTGGGTATTCACCCACGAAAGCTCATGCTCCAAAACGTCTGTTAGTCTATAAGGTGCCACAGGATTCTTTGCTGCTATATCAGATATGATAAACATTCGTATGCCCCTTCATCCTTCGGCCACCATTCCAGAGGACATGTTTCCATGCTGATGATGCTCATTTAAAAAAAAACCACATCAATTATATTTGTGACTGAACTCCTCAGGGGAAGAATTGTATGTCGCCTGCTCTGTTTTACCCATATTCTGCATATATTTCATGTTATAGCAGTCTCTGATGATGACCCAGCACATGTTCGTTTTAAGAACACTTTCACTGCAGATTTGACAAAATGCAAAGAAGGTACTGATGTGAGATTTTTCAAAAATAGCAACAGCACTCAACCCAAGGTTTAAGAATCTGAAGTGCCGTGGCGCATGCTTTTAGAAGACTTAAAAGAGCAACACTCTGATGCAGAAACTTCAGAACCCAAACCACCAAAAAAGAAAATCAACCTTCTGCTGGTGGCATCTGACTCAGCTGACGAAAATGAACATGTGTCAGTCCACACTACTTTGGGTCGTTTTCAAGCAGAAACTATCATCAGCATGGAAGCAAGTCCTCTGGAATGGTGGTTGAAGCATGAAGGGACATATGAATCTTTAGCGCATCTGGCACGTAAATATCTTGCAAAGTCAGCTACAACAGTGCCAGGCGAACGCCTGTGCTCACTTTCACGTGACATTGTAAACAAGAAGCAGGCAGCATTATCTCCTGCAAATTGTAACCAACCTTGTTTGTTTGAGTGATTGGCGGACCAAGAAGTAGACTCTAAAGTTTGGCATTGCTTTATTTTTGAATGCAGTTTTTTTGTACATAGTTGTATGTAGTTCTACATTTGTAAGTTCAACTTTCATGATAAAGAGATTGCACTACAGTACTTGTATAAAGTGAATTGAAATACAATTTGTTTTTTACAGTGCAAATATTTGTAAGCAAAAATAATTATAAAGTGAGCACTGTACACTTTGTATTGTTGTAATTGAAATTAATATATTTTAAAATGTAGTAAACATCCAAAATATTTAATAAACTGTATTCTAGTTTTAACAGCATGTTTAATCGTGATTAATTTTTTAATCACAATTGATTTTTTTAATTGCTTAACAGCCCTAGTTTATGTTGATTGCCATTATTTGCACTTCACTCAGAGTACAATCACCTATTTCTTACAATGGTAGCACAACTTCATTCTCTGAAAAGCTACATTAAGATTGCAGCGTATAAAACCTTTACTTGCTACTTCATTGCAAAGATACAGTATTCATCGGCAAAAATTTGTTACCATCAGGCAACCTTAATTCTGTGTTATCTGATGCCCTTCCAGAATGCCAAGTTCAGCAAAACTCAAACTCTGAATACCAGGAACTACAGAGTTAAGATACACACCAATGCAATCTTAACTTTGTCCTCTTTGAGTGATGACCTAATGTGCCCATAGCACACATACTTGCCTTTACAGATAGTGGATGTCACTCAGCGAATAGAGCTCTCATGACAGCCCACATGACCTGACACTAACACAACTTACAGTATGCAATGCTGAAATTATGCATATTAGATCTAGCAAGATACACACACTTCTTTCCTTTTATCAAACATATGCGGGGAAGGAGAGAGGGGGAAGGCGGATGCCTCAGACCCAGATCTTATATTAAAATTTAGTTCTGAGACACTCTTCAGACTAATCCCCAGATCACCATATCACAATCAAACCTCTACCTAGCTGTTCCAACTAATGCCTCCAATATTCAGTACCGCTACATCTAATATACTGAATGCAGCTGGAATGCATGCAGATAATTCCCAGTGGCTATTGCCAGCTCAAGGGAGGAAGAGTTAAGATTGCATCTGTATGAACATTAACGCTGTAGTTCCTGACTTTCATGGGTTGATTTTTGCTGAACATGACATTCTGGAAGGGCACAAGCCACTTCTGGGCAACCTTAACGCTGACGTTTTGTTAGCATCTATGCAATTCAGTATTAACATAAACCGCAATGGTAACTGGACTTTGCAAACATTCTTCCACCAATTGTAAAACAGGAAGACAAGAGTCTTCAAAAATATTGCAGCACAACAGTTAACCCACATCACTGGGAGATGCTCTATTCCCTACCTCCTTTCTCAACATAGTGATCTGCAAGGTAACCTCCAGGCTTGCTGAATACAACATAGTGGACCTAGGGTTGTAAAAATTAACTATGTAAAAAAAAGGCTCCAGTTGGGTAAGAATGCAGTAGCCTGTTTCTCACTCATTTCGCGGAGTCCCTATGGTCTATAGAATTAAAACATTCATCTTCAAAACCTGCCATCAAACTGTCCCAAGCTGCCTGAGCAGACAATCTCGCTGTCCATAATCACCACCTCCCACAATGGCTACAGTGCATGTGGGGTAGGGGCATGGCGTCTGTACCATAAGGCCTCTCTGTAAATCTCTGGTACACCCACACCTGGAATACTGCATGCAGTTCTGAGCACCCCATCACAGTGGAGGGAGAGGCCGGCAGTGCTGGAAGGGGCTGTCTGGTCTGTGCCGGGGGAGTCCAAAGCAGGAGCCTAGTGTCCAGCTCAGTGGGTGCAGGGCCTCTGACACACACAGAGGACGCGCTCTGTTGAGGAGCCCCGTGGCAAGCGGCAGAGAAGGGAAACGGTGCATTGTGGGAAAGATAGTGTGTTCCCTTTGACTCCATCTCCCGTCAGCCGTTGTGAGGCCTGGCGTTGCCAGGCGAGGCTGGAGAAAGTCAGAGGCGGGGAGGTGCTGATGTCACGGTGATGGGGATGTTTGGGAAGTCTCCCTGCTGTGCTTAGGGAGCCGCGCATACCAGCCCGGGCTGCACCAGGGCGTTGTAGGCTCCAGTGCTGGGCTGCAGCAGGGACCCCCACACCCCTAACTCTCCCAGGTCCGCTTGCCAATCCCCGCCCCTATTCTCCAATCCCCTCCAGCCCTCCCCACGGAATCGCCGGTTGTTCCTCCACCCCAATAGCCCCAGCGGCAAAGGCAGGACAGCTTCCGCTCAATGACCATGGCCATGTCCGGGGACTGTTCTTGGTGTCATGCTGTTAGAGCACGTAATGGAGCGAAAACTTCTGGAGCTGCTCCCGGTACGACGCTTAGAGCACGTAGCCGGGCAAATAACTTTCGGTCACAGTTCTCCGTAGAACATTATTAGAGCACGAACTGGAGAAATTACTTCCGGTCACTACGTCCGATGGGATACTATTAGAAACGGCGCCTGGGCAAAACACTTCCGATCACTTTCCCCGTGGGACACTATTAGAGAGAGCACTGCGGCAAGACTTCCGGTCCGTTTGCGCAAGGGAATACTTTCGGGCCACCGCGGCGAATGACTTCCGGTCCCTGTTCCCGGTGGGTTAGTATTAGTGAGTTTGCCGTAGTGAATAATTTCTGGACGCGTTTCCTCGTGGGGCTGTATTAACGTGTTTAGCGCAACCAATAACCCTCGGTCGCTATCCCAAGTAGGACACTATTAAAGCGCTACCGCGGCAAATAACGTGCAGTTACTGTGCCCGAGAGACAGTATTAAAGTTCCGCTCCAACTACTTCCGGGCACTGTTTCTAGTCGAACAATATTAGAGCCTTTACACATCTGGTAACGTAACTTCCGGTCTGCGCTCCCCTGTTGTCAGGGCGGTGAGCGGGGCAGATATCGTGTAAACCCGCCTGCAGCGCCTCGCTGGCCCAGGTGTGCCATGGGAGTTGTAGGCTGCGCCCGGTGCCCGTCCAGCCCAGTGATGTCCAGCGGCAGTTCAAGGTTATCGGGGTTTGGCAGACTGCAACTGGGGCCCAGAATCGCCCCCTCCCTAAAGTGCCGCCCTGTTCCCTGCCAGCTGGATCCTCCCCAGTGTCACGTTGAATGCCATTCTCTGTATGTTGCCCGGGTGCTGGGGATGGGCCTGGTCCTGGAGCTACCCAGCAACTGCATATGTATGTGTAGCACAGCTCTTGTGTGCACCTGTGTTTGCAGGAACAGGGCCAAATCCCTTCTGGGCCTGGTTGTGTAAAGGACAGATTTCTACCTTTATAAATCAGAGCTCTTTGCCATTAGTGAACAAGAAATCTGCAGCATGAACAAGTTTTCCAGTAACTGAATTTGTGCATTTTGCTTCAAACGAAACCAAGGCAAGAAGGTATGCTTGAGAACGGGTCTAGTGTTAGCATAATTGGAACAGCTTTCTTAGGTCCTAGGCAGAGCTTCTCATTCACAGATTCAAAAGAAGGTGTGTGATCATCCCCATATTACAGATGGGGAAACAAGCAAAGGACTTTTCCCGATAGCGATTTAGTAGTAGGTGGTGTGTGTGATGGAGGCTTTATGGAATATGCAACAATTTCACTGCCTGTTTGCTTTTCTGTTTCAGTAGTTTTACCTCTATTGAAAGGCTTACAAATGCTCTATAAGGACATAAAAAAAACCTGTTTCATGGTAAATATTTAAACAAACAGCCAACAATCCTCATGAGTGCAGATAATAATGTGGAAAGTAACATTTGAAATTAAAATGGAAAATTTTTTTTACTGGTAATCATTCGATTCCAAATGATTAACACATTGTTTATGAAATTCCTTTAAAATTAATAGCTTTTTCAAGCAAAAATCAAAGCTCTAACATACATTTCAAAGAGTAGTTACCCCCACATTTAATTAGCAGCCAATGTGAGGCTTAAAATATCTCTCTGAATTCTAGTAAAAGAGGGGCTGCCTACCAGAGGGAGAGACAGAATGACGGTGTTCAAACTGTGGACAGGAGAGTCAACCTCAAGAGCTAATCCCCAGAGTGACCAGGAGGAGGCACCAGAGCAGCAATGAGTAGTGCATCCTGGGACAGCCCCACTGCCACCCTGACTTCTGTGGTGCCGCTGGTAGCAGTGCTGTCTTCAGAGCTCACCCTGACACAGACTCCCACCTAACCCTAGGGTTAGGATTAGGGTTGGGGTTAGGGGTAAGGTTTAGGGTCAGGGTGAGGGTCAGGGGTAGGGTAGGTTGGGGTAGGGGTTAGGGTTGGGGTAGGCATTAAGGTGAGGGTAGGGTTGGGGTCGGGGTTTGTTTGGGTTAGGGATGGGTTAGGGTCAGATCAGGGTGAGGGTTAGGGACTAGGGGTTAAGGTTAGGGTCGGGGTTGGGTTGGGGTCAGATCGGGGTTGGGGTGGGGTTAGGGTTTGGGTTGAGTTAGGGTGTGGCTGAGGGTTCCTATGGGTAGGGCTTCTCTCACTAGGGTTAGGGTTCGTAAGGGTAGGGCACTTGGAGCTAGGGTTAGGGTTCCTGTGGATAGGGCTTCCCGCCCTAGGGTTAGAGTTTCTAAGGATAGAGCACTTGGAGCTAGGGTTAGGGTTCCTATTGGTATGTCTTCCAGCCCTAGGGTTAGGGATCGTAACGGTAGGGAACTTGGAGCTACGGTTAGGGTTTCTATGGGTAGGGCTTCCCACCCTAGGGTTAGGGTTCTTAAGGGTAGGGTACTTGGAGCTAGGGTTAGGGTTTCTATGGGTAGGGCTTCCCGCCCTATGGTTAGGGTTCCTATGGGTAGGGCACTTGGAGCTAGGGTGAGGGTTCCTATGGGTAGGGCACTTGGAGCTAGGTTTAGGGTTCCTGTCGCTAGGGCACTTGGAGCTAGGGTTAGGGTTCCTATGGGTAGGGCACTTGGAGCTAGGCTTAGGGTTCCTGTCGTTAGGGCACTTGGAGCTAGGGTTAGGGGTCCTATGGGTAGGGCTTCCTGCCCTAGGGTTAGGGTTCCTATGGGGAGGGCACTTGGAGCCAGGTTTAGGGTTCCTATAGGTAGCGCTTCCCGCTCTAGGGTAAGGGTACCTAAGGGTAGGGCACTTGGAGCTAAGGTTGGGGTTCCTAAGGGTAGGGTACGTGGAGTTAGGGTGAGGGTTCCTATGGGTAAGGTGCCCCGCCCTAGGGTTAGGGTTCCTAAGGGTAGGGCCCTTGGAGCTAGGGTTAGGGTTCCTATGAATAGGACTTCCAGCCCCTGAGTTAGGGTTCTTAAGGGTAGGACACCTGGAGCTAGGGTTAGGGTTCCTATGGGTAGGGCAGTTGGAGCTTGGGTTAGAGTTCCTATGGGTAGAGTGTCCCGCTCTAGGGTTAGGGTTCCTATGAGTAGGGTACTTGGAGCTAGGGTTAGGGTTCCTATGGCGGGCTTCTGTTCCTAGGATTAGGGTTCGTAAGGGTAGGGCACTTGGAGCCAGGGTTAGGGTTACTATAGGTAGGACTTCTCGCTCTAGGGTTAGGATTAGGGGGTTAGGGGGTTGGGTGAGGGTGAGAGTTCCTATGGGTAGGGCTTCTCTCACTAGGATTAGGGTTCATAAGAGTAGGGCACTTGGAGCTAGGGTTAGGGTTCCTATGGGTAGGGCTTCCTGCCCTAGGGTTAGGATTCCTAAGGGAAGAGCACTTGGAGCTAGGGGTAGGTCTCTATGGGTAGGGCACTTGGAGCTAGGGTTAGGGTTCCTATGGGTAGGGCTTCCCGCCCTAGGGTTAGGGTTCCTAAGGGTAGGGCACCTGGAGCTAGGGTTAGGGTTCCTATGGGTAAGAAATTTGGAGCTAGGGTTAGGGTTCCTATGGATAGGGCACTTGGAGTTAGGGTTAGGGTTCCTGTGGGTAGGGTGCCCTGCCCTAGGGTTAGGGGTTAGGGTTGGGTTGGGGTTAGGGTTGTGAAAGTAGAATGAATTATATTGTGAAAATAGAAAGGATTAAAGAAATGTTGTCTGTATCTTTAAGCAAAGATGTTGGAATGTTGCAACCAGGTGTCAGGAATACAGACATTAACATAGAACAATTGCACCGTTTAAGGGCAATTGGTGAAGCATTAGCCTTAGATCGATAACAGTTAGTAAGGAAATAGGATATGCATGCTGTGCCCCAGGTGAATTTTACTGTTTTGGTATCTTTGTCCCTTTGTCTAATTCCCGCTCTTTTATCTGTATAAATAAGACTGTTTGAGCCTTGCATGGGCGCTCACATATTCTGAATGTTATTGGCAGAGCGCTGTGCTAATAAAACAGAGTGGTCTGACAAATTGTGAGTCCTGATTCTAACTTTGACAATTTGGAGGTTCCACCGAGATGGCAACCGTCTTCACTGGGGCTGTGTGATTCCTGACTGTTTTTGTAGGATGACCATGGCAGCCGGCACCTGGGCGTTTGGCCCAAGCGGTCCCCCACTAGAGCGGAAAGGCGCACAGCCACAGTAAGGTCTACGCCATCGAACCCGTTGGTTCCCACTCTGTTCTGGTAGGGATCCTGGGATCTGACATCAGGAATCTGGTCAGGTAATTATTTCTGTGTTTTGTCCGGACTGAGGACTGTCCTGTCTCTGTGTCTATCTGTCCTCTTGTGGAGTGTTTGAGTCTGGGTGCCGTCTCTGTCTGGGGATCGGCCGACCAAGGGGTTCCTGTCCCCGCGGTCTGAGTGAGTGAAATCTGCACAATTGCAGCCGCACCACACCTTGGGTAAAACCCTTAGTGTGAAAGCAAGGCCAATTGAGGCAGTAGCCTGTGGGCTCCTTTTGTGTGTTGCAGCAGGCATCGCTCTGACGAACCTGAATTTCCTTCTTGTGTGATTGGTGTGTGAAAGTCCTCCTGTACTGGTAACCAGACGTCTAAGTCGGGACAGTTCCCTAAATGAATGCCGGCTCATTTTATGTATTTAGGATGGGTCCAGACTCCTGTAAAAAGGGTCCAGACTCCTGTAAATTTCTGGGAAAATGGTCTAGGCTAACTCAGGGGGATCCCAAAACTCAGTGGCCACTGTTAAAATCTTGGAACAAAGACTGAGTGGACGTCTTAAAAGACAAACTCGGCCAACCTAAAACTAAATTGGCTAAAGGAGAGGTTAATTGTTTCATGCAGTAGTGGGAAGAGGCAAATCATAGGTGGACAAAATCAAAACTGGCCTCTCTCACTTATTCAAATAATAAATTAAAAGCTTTATTAAAAGCCTCCTCTCCCACCACTAGACCGAGCGCTCCCCTTTACCCCGTTCTCCAAACCCCGGATCGATCCAAACCCCTTCATACTCCCATCTCATTGTAAAAAGGACAAAAAGTCCCTTGTTCTGTTCCCCTTTGTTGTCTGCCTCAGAAACTGATTCTTTATAGTGTCCCACTACCAATTCAGCAAGGCTGGGGGCGGGGGGAGCTCCTCAACTAGCCCCCACCCTTCCTGGTCCCTTTCCTTGAACATTTCTTTCAAAATTGTGAAATGACCACAATATCACTCACAAATGGTTAAAAAAAAAAAAAGCAGGATCGGGCCCAGACAAGCAGGCAAGCAACAGATAAAGAAACAGGTTGAAAGCCCTAAGGGAATAGTGTCAGGAGTAAGAAAAGTAGTAAGTGCAAGCATGAACCCCTAGAACAATACTTAAAATGGTGAAATCTGAGGTGATAAAGGTGTCATTTTGGGACATAAACAAGTGATTTAAGGAAAGAGAGTAAAAGTTAACTCTATAGAGGCTGGAGAGAATTAAGCAGTTAAATTTTGTGGAAAATGTTAAAAAGGACCATGTTAAAGAGAGAGAATTCTTGGTTTCTTTGCAGCCATTCTGAAGGGAAAATTGGCCCTTTTCCAGAAGAGTGCCTGTAAATAATCCATATATATATACAGCTATGCAAAAACAAAGCAGTGTAAAAAAAAATGTTAAGGAAAAGAAAATGTGTATGTATCTATTTGTCTGTGAAAATATGTAAAGTTCTAAGAATCTAAACCAACACATCTGGTTTGTAAAACTCCTGTTTTGTAGGTGTAAGATAAATTGATTTTGTTTTTGTTTTTAATGCCACTAAAAATTCATTTGACTCTTTAATTCAAAGTTGCAAAACTGACAGACCTTTTTGCAAGACACAGGTAATTAGTGTTGTTTGGCTTTGGGATTTAGCATTTAACCCTTAAGGGGTAACTTGATTCTTTACAAAAATTAAAATGTTTTTAAATAAAGACCAAGTCATGGCTGCAATAGGGCAGTCAGAATCAGGAGAATAGGTAGAGATTCTGGAGTCTTTTTGTTTGTTTGGGTTTTTTTTTTTTTGTAACAATAGCAGATAAGAGCTGTAATGACAGAATAAGAAATTAACAGTGACCCTCTGAAGCAACAGCAGAGGTGAGGTGCACAAAACAAAAAGAAGCAATGTTAAAAACACTGAGCCTTAAAATGACTCTGTGTAATCAGACTGTCACTTTAATAAAAGTACATGAAAACTCTGTAAAAACAAAACAAACAGTTATACCTTATGTAAAAATTAATATGGCTAATGTTTTTGAAAAGTTATAGTATAGAAAGAATGTGCATTTTCCGTAGGACATGTGCAGCGTATATTGTAGAAAGGGATGTAAAAAAAAAAAAATGCAAATGAAACATGCTGCTGAATTAAAATCCTATTAGGGCTCCAAAAAGAGCCGCAATAGGCTGTGTTTTCTTTTTCAGATCCCTGTGTGTTAAGAGTCTCTGAGCTCTGCTGATGGCTTTGAATCCAAAAGCCTAGCCTGTGTTGATGCAAATTACCTAACTGATAAAGAAAGGTGAGAACTGCCAGCACAAACGAAGCTGCAAATAAAGAACATACCTGGTCAGCAAACAAACTGCCTACATAAAAGGCATGGTATAACAAGATACCTTTAATAGATTTGATGCTAATGTTACTGTTAATATTAAACATTAAAATAACTTTAATGTTAGTGAGTACCCCTGTAACAACTTGTAGTGTGTATGATTTTTGGAAAAATCCTTTAAAGTAATATGGTAATGATGCTTCTCAGCTATTACCTGTGAATAAACTTAAATCTTAACACAGCAGGAAAAACATTACAAACTTGGTCTGCTATATAAGAGGCAAAACTTGAGGTACACCACCTCATGAATTTAATAACTAAACAGTGGAATAATTTTTGCATAACCCTTAAAATGTAGAAGCCATTAAAACCTGGCCTGCCTATTTAAAAAAAAACAAACAAAAACAAAAAAAAACACAGGAAAATATGGGGTAATTCCTCTGTTTTGCCTGCAGTCAGGAAGGGTATTTGTAAAAGAATGGAATCTTTAAGCAATAATCAATGCCACCCCAAAAGGGGTAGAAAACTGTTCTTTTTGTCTTTCAGATAATCCAAAGTACTGTATAATGGGCTATGTGTATGTGTTAATTCTTGGGGAAAAGTGTTTAGAAAGTGTTAGCAACCCACCAGAAGACAAATGTCAATGTAATGTAAGTACTGTGTTTACCAATAATCACATTTACTATTTGCCACAACAACAAAAGAGTCTCAGCTTACTGTAAGCACTGATTTAGCTGAGTTCTCTATCAATCTTGGCATTGAATGGCAAACAGTTACCAATCATCTGTTAAAAGGTAAAAAGGTAACATAGTTCCTAAAAAAAATAAAATAAAATAAAATAAAAAGAAAAATGTGGAAAACTGGACTATTCATATTATACACGCAAATGGGGACATGTTAAGAATTGCCACTGCAGAAAAGCATAACAGCTTACCATTGGTATAACATATTTTCTGGATGGTCTCCCACAACTACTGGCATACTAATGTTACTACCCCTAATTGTTTTTGGTTTTAAATTGTATATGTTTAATTGAAATGTTTAAAATGTGCTGGTGGATAAAACAAATGTATGTAAAGCTAAAGCCACAGGCCCAAATCACCTCCCAGTATTTTCTATTACGTGGACTAAATAAGAAGTGACACTGGCGATTAATAATCTTAGTGTCAAAAGGGGGATATGTAGGAGCAGGATTTTATAATGTCCCATAAGAACTAAAGTATAATTTGATTTCATCCTGCTAGCCATTTTTTTTACATAGCAGAAAGAACTGACCCCCTGGGACTATAAGATTCTGTTTTCCCATATGCATTACAAATTGGGCCCTCTCTAACTCTTTGTTTTAAGATTTAGGTAGTAAGAGACAGGATTCTCTATTGTGTCTGTGTTAAGTAAATTAGAGAAACATTGAAGGCCTGGGTCTCAATGTAAATTGTCTTAGTTATCAATTGTAAAACTTAGCAAGGTTTAATTTGCAATGCTTTTTTTTGTTCTATATAAAATACTACTGTTTGTATTCTCAATCTGTTTGTGTGAATGAGGAATGTATGCATCAGGAAAAGACAAGGTGTGAAGGCCATTGTTACAGCCAGAGTCAAGGGACAGCTGTTAAACTGTCTGGCATCTCAGAGTGGATACATGCTTCGCAGTGTAAGAATGCACCACCCCCAGTGAGCCAACCACCACCTCAGGACCACGCAGAGTCAATTTTTTTTTACTCCAGAAGAAGACGTAGAGGAACAGCCTGCAATAACTTACAATCTACGCTCTCGTAAGGGTTGCCAGAAGCAGATGACTACATAAAGCAAGGCCCAAGAGGAAGCAGTAGTGAGCTTAGCGCCTGCTGCCTGGTGGACATAAAACTGTGACTGCAGTTCCCTCAGTTGAGGTTGTCAGAACCAGAAGGGCCCTGCCTCCAACATGCGCCTCTGGTGGTGCCTGTTCTTCGGCTGCTGGTATCTTAAGGTCTGGGGAGTCCACAATGACAATTCTTTTATCCAGCAGCAAGTGTGGATATCTCAGACCCTTATTATTTCTAAATGCTGGGTCTGCAGCCACATCCCAGCCCACTCTCAAACTGGTGTTCCTGTCCTGGCTATCCCATTCAATTCCCCAGACCTCACTGGAGGACCTTGTTCGTTTAACACAATATGGAACAGTTATGACACCTGGAAGAGGCTATTGGCAGTTCCTTTATCCCACTTGGGGGAGCAATACACCAGGCAAAAAAAAAAAAAAAAGGCTCCTAAGTAATTAAATAATGGCAAATAAAACCAGAGAAAGTTTAAGAGCCCTGGCCAAAGAAACAGGGGCGATTGGACAGGTGGCCCTCCAGAACCGTCAGGCATTGGACATAGTGCTGGCGGCCAAAGGAGGGACCTGTGCTCTCACTGGAAAACAATGTTGTATGTTTATACAATACCAATGAGGTAATAGATCGCTATAGCCACTTAGAACAAATCGCATATCTTCCTCATGAAGAGCTGAGTTCTTTATGGAAGTGGCTAAGTAACCTGTTCAATTTCTCTGGCATAGGAAACTGGTTGTTTCAGGGAGCCCTAACTATCCTGTTCGGAATCTTAGTGATTTTTGTATGCTTTCAGTTAATCTCCTGTTGTATCCAGAATTGTGTCACCCAGATGGCTGCCCCAAAACAGAGTGCTAATATGATGATTTTGAATATCACTGATGAACAAAGAGATAAGGAACGGTTAATTTGTGGAACCCAGTAATTGTTGGTCATGGCGTGCGCTTGACCAAAAGGAGGGATTGTGAAAGTAGAATGAATTATATTGTGAAAATAGAAAGGATTAAAGAAATGTTGTCTGTATCTTTAAGCAAAGATGTTGGAATGTTGCAACCAGGTGTCAGGAATACAGACATTAACATAGAACAATTGCACCGTTTAAGGGCAATTGGTGAAGCATTAGCCTTAGATCGATAACAGTTAGTAAGGAAATAGGATATGCATGCTGTGCCCCAGGTGAATTTTACTGTTTTGGTATCTTTGTCCCTTTGTCTAATTCCCGCTCTTTTATCTGTATAAATAAGACTGTTTGAGCCTTGCATGGGCGCTCACATATTCTGAATGTTATTGGCAGAGCACTGTGCTAATAAAACAGAGTGGTCTGACAAATTGTGAGTCCTGATTCTAACTTTGACAGGGTTTAGGGTCAGAGTCAAGGGTCGTATGAGGGTGAGGGATAGGTTAGGGTGAGGGTTAGGGTTAGGTGTTAGGGTTTTAGGGGTAGAGTTAGGCGTTGGGGTAGGGGTAGGGTTAGGCTTTAGGGGTAGGGTTAGGGTTTAGGGTTAGGGTTAGAGAGTTAGGGTTCGGGTCGGGTCAGGGTTAGGCTTAAGGTTAGGGTGAGGGTAGGGATCAGGGTGGGGGGTAGGGTTAGGGGTTAGTTGTTAGGGGGTAGGGGGTAGGGTCAGGGGTAGGGGTTGGGGTTAGGTTTAGGGTCAGGGTAGGGTAAGGGTCGGGGGTTTGGGGTTAGGGGTAGGGTTTAGGGTTAGGGTTGGGGGGGGAGGGGGATGGACGGACACACATGGCACTGTCCCACCTGCGACACCCCAGCATCTTGAGTCCCCAAATCCTTGTACCTGCCATCACTCATTAACAGTGCCTCCTTCCACTCCTTACAGCAGTCCAGGCTGCAGAAAGTTGATGTGCGGGAGATCACAATATAGCGCATGGAGAGCCTGCAACAGAGCAACACCCTGGATAATGACTCCCTGGCCTCTCGTAGTCTCCCATGGGCTGGGGAGGATCCATCTTGGGGGAGGGTCTGTCTGCCCAAATGCAACCCAGAGGGAGGGTCTACACCTCCTATCAGGCTCAGTGAGATGCACTATCTTGCCCCCCCTGTGGTCTTCTATGAGTCATACAGGATCTGTCTGCCCCAGGCATGGTCCATGCCATGCTGAGGAGAGTTCATGCTGCCTGCCAGGCTCAAAGTGTCACTCCTCCCACATCTTCATGGGGAGTTTGGGGAGATTCTTGTTGCTGTAATGGGATCACAGAGCACGAGTGGCTGGTTGAGTATCTTCAGGGCTATGGGATCTGGACCCGAGAGGTGTGAACTTAGAGTCATGGCTTTGGATTCAAGAGAAAAGGGGCTGAGACTAGAGATGCCCAGAGATGCACTGTCACCCTACAGCTCCAGTACTGCAGCACCCAAAAGTCTCACTCAGGTCTGGGCCTCATTGTGTTGGGTGCTGCATGTAAAATCGGAGAGAAACAGATGTCTGGAGATGGATAGATGAGCATCTCTGGCATACAGAGGAGAGATGGAGAGGGGTGTGTGGGGGGGCATATGGAGGACAGATGGTGATGCTGCAGGCTGACAGGTTTGTGGGTTTGGCTGGTGGCTGATTGCCACAGCAGCTCCTGCCGCCATGTGCTGTGCTGTGCTGTTTCTGATGCTGCTCTATCTCTTGCAGCCGGCACCAAGCAGAACCTGGCCACAGAGCAGCACTACAGCCATGGCTACAGCAGGTGTCCTATATGCCTCAGCTGCTCAGGGACGAAAAAGCATGTGGGCTCCTGGCTGCTGAACAACCTGCCCCACATCTCACCCTCTCCTGTTCCCAGAGTAGTCTGCTCACAACAGAAACCAAGACCAGCCCTCAACTGGCCTGGCGCCCACTGCCCCTAATGTGGAAAGCCTGATGTCTGATGGGGGAAACATCCCAGCATCTCAGCTGTAGTGTCAGGACTTACTATTACAAACGTCTCTCTGTCCCAGTTTCCAACCTGTTGCGGTTACTGACACCTACATGGCAAGCTTTTGCTGTCCTGCTGCAATTTGCTACCCCCACAATTCAGCAGGCCTGGGTCTAGGAGTAGCGATTTGTGACAGATGGGGTAGGTCTTGTTGCAATGTACTACTTCTGGGAAATCTCTATTTGAAATTGGGACACTCATGAAATTAGTTTTCTAACTGAATACATTTTTCTAAATTAGAAAACATTTGTGTTATTGATATCCAAATTTAATATAGAGATTTCATGGAGTAGGAAACTGACAGGGCAGACGCCATCTGTCACCCATTGCTACTCCTGGACCAGGGCTGAGGCAACCAAGGAACTCAGGCACCATTGAAGTTATATGATCACAAATAATAGCCTGACATTAAAAAACAAAAAAAAAAAAGTATTAAAATCTGTAATTTACTATGTCACAATAAAAACATAGGGGATGTTGTTATAATAATGAAACTAATGCTTTTGAAAAGTCAGTAAAAGGAATTAAACTACATTTACAGGAAATTATGATACACAATGGTCAACTCAAGCAATTAGAACAGCAAAAAAGACAAACCCTGAGCTGTCACCTGCTAACCCTAATTCCAAACCCTAACTCCTGTTCCCCTAACCTTTGACCCTAGCCCACACCACAACCAACCCTGACCCCTCCCTTCACGCTAGGCAACCCAACCCTGCACCCTAACCCTTCAACTAACCCTGATCCCCGATCATCACCCTATTATATCATAACACCCACCCTGCCCATAACCCTAACCCCTTAACTCTAACCCACCTTTGAACCCAAACTCTTACACAACCTAATCCCTAAAGCTAATCCTAACCCTTGCATTAAGCAGAACCCTCTAACCTGCCTCCAAGAATCCAAACCCCTCGCCTCCCCATAATCCAAATCTCCCTCTCAACCCCTAACCCTTTCCAAACCTAATCCACACACTAAACTTAACTCCCCCTTACCCTCACCCTAATCCAACCCCTAGACCCTGACCCTGTAATCCCAACCCTCAACCCCCAATTTCCCCCCTCCGTGGATGGCACCGTACTCTTCCCAGTGGGGGGGCTGACTTAGGCTAGAGAGAAAATTGGGGGCCTGCACTCCCCCTTGCCACAAGGCCCCACCCATCTCTATGACTGCTTCCTGCTGCTCTTAAGTGCCAGCGCTGCCTCGCCCTCTGCATTGCCCTCCTCATGGCCAGGTGATGGCTAGAGCCGGCCATTGGGGAGTGACTGATGTGCTGGCTGGTGCCAGGAGATGGGCAGCTGGGCTGCTCCTGTCATCTTCTCCTGCTGCTGCTCTTGGCCCCTGGGGCTGCGGCTGATCCTCAGCTTCCCGCCGCCCTTTGACTGCTTGCAGCCCCCAAGAGCTGCCCGAGTAGGGGAACTTGGCTCTGGCAGAGCCCTCAGGGAGCATCAACCACAGGCGGCAGGCCCAGGAGCCTGGGGCAGAGTGGGTCTGTTTGGGTTGCTGTGGGGCACCCTGAACCCACCGCATGCTCTGGGCTGCACATAGTTAAGTGGGGACTTCTGCACTGCTGCTGGTGGCAGCCCTGTGATCAGAGCTGGGTGGCCAGAGGGCGAACCAGGTTGGCTACTGAAAAATGTCTCCCCCATGGAGGAGCAGTGACACCCGGCGGCCAGTCAAGGTACTGCACAGTGTGGTGTTGTCCATGGAGCACCGGTGACACCAGGTGGCCTGTTGGGGTAATGCACAGACGGTGTTTCCGTTGCAGCGACAGTGACACCCAGTGGTCAGTCAGGGTAATGCATAGAAGGTATTTCCCTTGGCACAGCAGTGACAGCCGGTGGCCAGTGGAGATAATGCACAGAATATCTCCCATGAAGCAGCAGCGACACCCGGTGGTTAGTCAGGATAATGCATAGAGCATGTTCCCCTTGGCACAGCAGTGACACCCGGTGGCCAGTCGAGATAATGCACAGAATATCTCCCATGAAGCAGCAGTGACACCGAGTGGCTAGTCAGGGTAATGCAGCGAGTATGTCTCCCTTGGAGGAGCAGGGACATCTGGTAGTCAGTCAGGATAATGCACGAAGCCCATTTCTTTGGCGCAGCAGTGCTATCTCGTGGTCACTCAGGATAATGCACAGAGGTGTTCCCTTGGACCAGTAGTGACACCTAGTGGCCAGTCAGGATGATGCACAGACAGTGGGTCCCTAGGAGGAGCAGTGAAACCCAGTTTTCCTTGGCACAGCAGTGACACCCAGTGGCTAGTTGGGGTAATGCACAGAGTGGGTTTCTGTTGCAGCTACAGAGACACCCGGTGGTCAGTCGGGGTATTGCACAGAAGGTGTTTTGCTTGCACAGCACTGACACCCGGTGGTCAGTCAAGGTAATGCATCGGGGGGGGGTCTCCCATGGAGTAGCAGTTGCACCCAGTGGCCAGTCAGGGTAATGCAGAATGGCCATCAGGTGCGGCATCAGTCTCTTGCCATTTGCTGGGGTGGGGGAGGTGAGGTGGGCTGGAGAAAAAATTGAGGGGCTGCGCCCTCCTCATCACCTGGCTTCACCCACTTTGGGGCCATGCCTCTGCTCCTCAGTTAAAGGCCAGGCTCAGCTCCTCTCCCCCTGGTCAGGATTTACAGCAATATCACTCATTTAAAATAAAATAGTAAATGGGATTTAGTCCAAGTCCATATAAATAATCTAAATCTGCCCAAGTTTTAGTATTAAATCCCAAATCCTCTTAGCCCATCTGAAACCAAAAATCTAAAGCAAAATTTGAAACTGCAACCAATGCTTAATTTAAAACCCAAACATAAAGAAAACCTGATTTTGTTTTTAAAAATCAAAAAATAACAAATATCATAAAGTATCATAAAAAAGTGCTACAGCAGGATGCTAAAATAACATAAAATAAATAAGCCCTACTATTAAAACCACCTATAAAGCAATTGAATAGCTGAATACTGGCCAAATCTGTATAAAAATATGCAGAACTAGGTCAAAACCGGTATTGCATGTCAGACATTTCAATCCCGCAAACGTCAATTAAAAGCTCCACCTCAACTTTAAAAAAAAACAATAAACCAAAACAGTCAGCCTTAAACAAACCCGTACAGAAGAGAAATTGAAGCTGTACCAACACTGGAAAAACTAAGTAATTTTCTAATTCTAACTTCTTGTTTCACTCAGGAGGGAAAGTGTTTTGTAGCCCCAGTAACCGTGCTGTCACGCTAGCCTTTCTTTCACTAAATAAGGTTTTTACTAAATATGAGTTGCCCTTAAAATTGTCTAACAGAAATTCTAATTGTATCTTTGCAATAATATCCCAAGTATGCAAGTACGTCCCCTCAGAGCAGCACCACATTCCTCAACTGCTAACGCAAGTGAGTTAAGTGGTAGTCTGCTAGAATCCCAAGTTGTTTATGCATTTGTGAATCCTGGGGCCTGAAGCTGACACCAGAAAGGTAAGTGAGAAAGCTTGGAGCTCTCCAACGTCACTTGCTGGAGAGGAGAGGGAATTGAGCGAGTGATGTACTAGCTAATTTAAATATCAACATTGTTCTCTGGCGGCAGCTTCCACTGGAGAGCAAGGGGAGTTGACTGAGCGCGGCAGTGTCTTATATGCATATTAAAAGCCAGAAGTTTGGGGCCATTGGGGTAAAATTTGAGTAAGTTTTGGGGTTGGGATGCATATTTTTAGTGTAGCTTAATGGGAGCCTGCCTGGGCAGAGCCTGCCACTGACTGGGTGTGAGTCACCCTGAGCTGAAAGCCTGGTGCCCAACATGGAGAAGGAGCACTGAGCATGTCAAATCCCCAGCACTGTGTTTTTAGATGGCTTTGCAAGTAGAGTTTTGATCTGATCTTTTCTTGTGTCGTAAATGAGCTGTTGAGCCGTGTTAGTACCCATGTCCTGGGTGTGTTGGCGTGACCGCTGCTCTGGGTAAGTGATGGAAGAGTGGCAGAGATGGGGTGGACAGATGGTCGGATTTGAAGAGGACAGTCCTGATTTTTAGGTGGTTTTTTTATATAGGCTCCTATTACTGCCAATTCTGTCCCAATTTTTCACACTTGTTGTCTGGTCACCCTAGTGGGGGAGCAGTTGCGGTGCCTAGCAGGGCTAGGTGGGGCTGGTTAGTGCCCGCTGGGGAGTGTGAGACATGCTGCTCTGTTACGGGCGTGGAGGGGTGCTGACAGTCTGGCCACTTGAGAAGACCAGAGCTGCGGTGCTGGCCTGCCCGGCGTTTTCTGAAAGCTGATCTCCCATTGGGTCCTCACTAAGTGATGTTTTCTCACAGCTAATCTCCCATTGGGCTGTGCCTGGGTGACGCTTTCTGAAAGCAAAGCTGGGCGCAGCCGTCAGGCCCTTGTGCAGTCAGCGCTCAGCGCAGGCCTGCGAGAAGCAGATTGAGGCCGAGTGGTGTCGATTCCGGCTGCCCGGGCGGAGGAACGGAGACCCCCAGCAGCGGGCGCTGCCGTCCTCACTTGCGAAGCCGCAGAGCTCAGGGAGTTCACTGGTTGCACCTGCTTGTGTGCTAGTGTTTTCTGGCAGCCAATGGGCTGTCGCTAGGAGATGTTTTATGACTGAGCTGGCAGCCAATGAGCTGTCAGTGTCACTAGGTGATGGTTTCTGACCGAGCTGGCAGCCAATGGGCTGTCACTGCCTGGGGGTGGAAATTGCTGCTGCAGGCACCTGTGGCTCAGAAACTTCTCCAAGCCCTGGGACCGTTTGCAGTCGCTGAAGGGAGGCGGGAAATCTCCAGGCTGGAGTGAAGGATCCAGTGGGCAGCGAACCCGCCACAGGCCCATGGGCACAGCCACTGCCGCGGGGAGTTGGACCAAACTCCCTGCTTTGCGCTGGGCGCTGCCAGTGAACACGTGCAATGATTGTAGCTGCAGAATCCGCTCCCGTGCGTGTGAGCGAAGTCCCTGTAGCTGGGAGGCCAGTAGGAAGCAGGATTCCTGGGGTTTTCCAGTGTGGGAGTTAGGAACTGGGCTCCGGGTTGGAGCGGTGTCGGGCTTAGGTTCGGAACTCGCAGTTAGGGTTGGGAGGAGGATTGGGCACAGTTTGGGTTAAGGGGTTTAGGGTTGGGGACCAGGTTATAGGGTGAGCAATTTTTCGTTCAATATGGGTTCCGGAAGGGGTGTGTGTTAAAACTTTGTGTTGGGGGTTAGATTTTGGCGGGAGGATTTGGCCAACAGCAGCAGCATAGAAGTGTCCCAAAGACGTGGAGCGGAAGGACCCCCAGCTGCCAAATGCTCAAAGGAGGAGCGCTGCCACCTAGGGCAGCAAAAACCATGGCGCCACTCCTGACTATGGTGTAACAGTGCCATGGTGCTACAGAGAAGACGGTGAGACATTTCCCACTCCTGAGACACCAGGGTCCCCACCTGTTTGCGTCGCTGGCTGCCTGGCTCAGCTGGGCCCTGGGCTGCAGCTCCAGCTGGATGTGGATGGGGACAGGTGGGGTTTCTTAGCCTCCGTCTCTGTGCTTAGTAAGCTGCTTTGGGTACAGGATTTGAGGAGGTTCGAGGGACCCCGCCCCCCGGCCAGAGCATTGCGTCTCAAGAAAGATGAGACCTGTGGCAGGCTGTGGAGCAGGTGGTTAAGCAGCCGGGAGACCGCATGCTTGTACATCCCTGAGCAGCAGGGTGCGCATTGCATGTAGCACCAGTGTAGCACTGCAAGGGCAGTTTCTACTGGCTGGATGGTGCAGGAAACAGGGGTCCAGAGGTGACAGGGACAGCAGCCATGAGCTGAAGCCACCAGCTTAGCAGTCTGTGACATTACCATCCATCCCTTCAGCCCTGTCCAACCCTTCAGCCATCCATGCACATGCCTTACACACTCATCTCCATGTGCATCCCTCTGTCTCTCTGATTGGCCATGCAGTCCTCAGCACAATAAGACCCGGACCTTGAATAAGGCTTTTGGGTGCTGCAGTAATGGAGCTGGACGTGATAGTATGGGTGTGGGCAGCTCTAGTACCAGCCCCATTTCTTCTAAGCCCAAAATCTCTAGAAAGATGGGGTGTGTGTGGAAAGACCAGGCCCCCCCGAGCTTGACAGGCAGGTCACAGCCTTCTCAGTACGGCAGTGTCACTGTTGCTCCATGAAGGAACTGCTCTCTGCAGTACCGCGCATGGCCACCCAGTGTCACTGTTGCTCCATGAAAGAAATTCTCTGTGCGTTATGCCGCGTGGTCACCCACTGTCACTCTTCCTGCATGCAGGAAATACTTTGTGCATTGCCTCTCTTGGCCACACAGTGTCACTGTTGCTCCATGAAGGAAATGCTCTCTGCAGTACCTCTCGTGACCACAGAGTGTCACTGTTGCTCCATGAGGGAAATGCTCTGTGCATTACCCCGTGTGGCCACCCAGTGTCACTGTTGCTCCATGAAGGAAATGCTGTGTGCATTACCCTAAGTGACCAGACAGTGTCACTATTACTCCATGAGAGAAATGCTCTCTGCATTACCGGGCATGGCCACCGAGTGTCACTGTTGCTCCATAAGGGAAATGCTTTATGCATTACCTCATGTGGCCACACAGTGTCACTCTTCATCCATGAAGGAAAAGCTCTGTATATTACCCTAAGTGGCCACACAGTGCCACTATTACTCTATGTGGGAAATGGTCTGTACATTACCCTGCGTCGCCATCCAGTGTCACTCGCTTCATGAAAGAACTACTCTGTGCATTATCCCAAGTGGCCACACAGTGTCACTATTACTCCATGAGGGAAATACTCTGTTCATTAGGCCTAATGGCCACATAGTATCACTGTTGCTCCATGAAGGAAATGCTCTGTGCATTACCCAAAGTGGCCACACAGTGTCACTATTACTCCACGAAGGAAATGCTCTGTGCATTAACCCACATGGCCACATAGTGTCACTGTTGCTCCAGGAAGGAAATACTCTGTTCATTACCCCATGCTTCCACCCAGTTTCACTGTTACGCCGTGAAGGACATGCGCTTTTTATTATCTCACGTGGCCACTTCGTGTCACTGATGCTCCATGAGGGAAATGCTCTCTGCATTACCTTGCATGGCCACACAGTGTCACTATTGTTTAGTGAAGTAAATGCTCTGTGCATTACCCCACGTGGCCACCCAGTGTCACTGTTGCTCCATGAAGGAAATGCTGTGTGCATTACCCTAAGTGACCAGACAGTGTCACTATTACTCCATGAGAGAAATGCTCTCTGCATTACCGGGCATGGCCACCGAGTGTCACTGTTGCTCCATAAGGGAAATGCTTTATGCATTACCTCATGTGGCCACACAGTGTCACTCTTCATCCATGAAGGAAAAGCTCTGTATATTACCCTAAGTGGCCACACAGTGCCACTATTACTCTATGTGGGAAATGGTCTGTACATTACCCTGCGTTGCCATCCAGTGTCACTCGCTTCATGAAAGAACTACTCTGTGCATTATCCCAAGTGGCCACACAGTGTCACTATTACTCCATGAGGGAAATACTCTGTTCATTAGGCCTAATGGCCACATAGTATCACTGTTGCTCCATGAAGGAAATGCTCTGTGCATTACCCAAAGTGGCCACACAGTGTCACTATTACTCCACGAAGGAAATGCTCTGTGCATTAACCCACATGGCCACATAGTGTCACTGTTGCTCCAGGAAGGAAATACTCTGTTCATTACCCCATGCTTCCACCCAGTTTCACTGTTACGCCGTGAAGGACATGCTCTTTTTATTATCTCACGTGGCCACTTCGTGTCACTGATGCTCCATGAGGGAAATGCTCTCTGCATTACCTTGCATGGCCACACAGTGTCACTATTGTTTAGTGAAGTAAATGCTCTGTGCATTACCCCGTGTGGCCACCCAGTGTCACTGTTGCTCCATGAAGGAAATGCTGTGTGCATTACCCTAAGTGACCAGACAGTGTCACTATTACTCCATGAGAGAAATGCTCTCTGCATTACCGGGCATGGCCACCGAGTGTCACTGTTGCTCCATAAGGGAAATGCTTTATGCATTACCTCATGTGGCCACACAGTGTCACTCTTCATCCATGAAGGAAAAGCTCTGTATATTACCCTAAGTGGCCATACAGTGCCACTATTACTCCATGTGGGAAATGGTCTGTACATTACCCTGCGTTGCCATCCAGTGTCACTCGCTTCATGAAAGAACTACTCTGTGCATTATCCCAAGTGGCCACACAGTGTCACTATTACTCCATGAGGGAAATACTCTGTTCATTAGGCCTAATGGCTGCATAGTATCACTGTTGCTCCATGAAGGAAATGCTCTGTGCATTACCCAAAGTGGCCACACAGTGTCACTATTACTCCACGAAGGAAATGCTCTGTGCATTAACCCACATGGCCACATAGTGTCACTGTTGCTCCAGGAAGGAAATACTCTGTTCATTACCCCATGCTTCCACCCAGTTTCACTGTTACGCCGTGAAGGACATGCTCTTTTTATTATCTCACGTGGCCACTTCGTGTCACTGATGCTCCATGAGGGAAATGCTCTCTGCATTACCTTGCATGGCCACACAGTGTCACTATTGTTTAGTGAAGTAAATGCTCTGTGCATTACCCCGTGTGGCCACCCAGTGTCACTGTTGCTCCATGAGGGAAATGCTCTCTGCATTACCCCGTGTTGCCACACAGTGTCACTATTACTCCATGCAGGAAATGCTCTGTGTATTACCCTGCGTGGCCACACAGTGTCACTGTTGCTCCATGAAGGAAATGCTCTGTGCATTACACCGTGTGACCACTATGTTTCACTGTTGTGCCACGAGGGAAATGCTCTCTGCATTATCACACATGGCCACTCAGTGTCACTGTTGCTCCATGAAGGAAATTCTTTGTGCATTACCCTACATGGCCACCCAGTGTCACTGTTGCTCCATGAAGGAAATCTGTGCATTACCCCATGTGACCACCCAGTGTCACTATTACTCCCTGAGGGAAATGCTCTGTGCATTACCCCACATGGCCACCCAGTTTCACTGCTGCTCCATGAAGGAAATCCTCTGTGCATTACCCCGGATTGCACCCAGTGTCACTGTTGCTTCATGAGAGAAATTCTCTGTGCAATACCCCAAGTGGTCACACTGTGTCACTGTTGCTACTTAAAGAAATACTGTCTGCATTATACTGTATAACCTGACAGTATCACTGTTTCTCCATGAAGGAAGTGCTTTGTGCATTATGCTGCGTAGCCACCCAGTACCACTGTTGATCCATGGAGGAAATCCTGTGTGCCTTACCCCACGTGGCCACCCAGTGTCACTGTTGCTTCATTAGGGAAATGCTCTGTGCATTACCCTATGTGGCCACACAGTGTCACTATTATTCCATGAAGGAAATGCTCTCTGCATTACCGTGCATGGCCGCTGAGTGTCACTGTTGCTCCATGAGGGACATTATTTGTGCGTTACACGGCGTGGCCACCCAACGTGACTCTTGATCTATGAGGGAAATGCTCTGTACATTACTCCAAGTCGCCACACAGTGCCACTATTACTCCATGTGGGAAATGTTCTGTTCATTACCCTGCGTTGCCATCCAGTGTCACTCTTGCTTCATGAGAGAACTGCTCTGTGCATTGCCCAAGTGGCCACACAGTGTCACTCTTGCTCCTTAAAGAAATACTCTCTGCATTATGCAGCATGGCAACACAGTGTCTCTGTTGCTCCATGAAGGAAATGCTCTTTGTATTACCCTGCGTGGCCACACAGTGTCACTGCTGATCCTTGAAGGAAATCCTCTGTGCATTATCCTGCATTACCACCCAGTATCACTGTTGCTCCATGAGGGAAATGCTCTGTGCATTACCCCAAGTGGCCACACAGTGTCACTGTTGTTTAGTGAAGTAAGTGCTCTGTGCATTTCCCCATGTGGCCACACAGAGTCGCTGTTGCTCCATGAGGAAAACGCTCTCTGCATTACCTTGCATGGCCACACAGTGTCACTATTGTTTAGTGAAGTAAATGCTCTGTGTATTACCCTACGTGGCCACCCAGTGTCATTGTTGCTCCATGAGGGAAATGCTCTCTGCATTACCCCATGTGGCCACACAGTGTCACTATTACTCCATGCAGGAAATGCTCTGTGTATTACCCTGCGTGGCCACACAGTGTCACTGTTGCTCCATGAAGGAAATCCTCTGTGCATTACCCCGTCTGACCACTATGTTTCACTGTTGTATCATGAGGGAAATGCTCTGTGCATTACCCGATGTGGCCACCCAGCGTCACTGTTGCTCAATGAAGGAAATGCTGTGTGCCTTTCTCCACGTGGCCATCCAGTGTCTCTGTTGATCCATGAGGGAAATGCTGTCTGCATTACCACACATGGCCACCCAGTTTCACTGCTGCTCCATAAAGGAAATCCTCTGTGCATTATCTTGCATTGCACCCAGTGTCACTGTTGCTTCATGAGAGAAATTCTCTGTGCATTACCCCAAATGGTCGCACCGTGTCACTGTTGCTCCTTAAAGAAATACTGTCTGCATTATACTGCATAGCCACACAGTATCTCTGTTTCTCCATGAAGGAAGTGCTCTGTGCATAATGCTGCGTAGCCACCCAGTGTCACTGTTCATCCATGGAGGAAATCCTGTGTGCATTACCCCATGTGGCCACCCAGTGTCACTGTTCCTCCATGAAAAATTCCTCTGTGCATCACCCTGCATTGCACCCAGTGTCAGTGTTGCTTCATGGGAGAAATTCTCTGTGCATTACCCCAGGCGGTGGCACCGTGTCACTATTACTCCATGAAAGAAATGCTGTGTGCATTACCCGGCGTGGCCACACAGTGTCACTGTTGCTCCATGAAGGAATGCTCTGTTTATTACCCCATGTTTCTACCCAGTGTCACTGTTGCGCCGTAAAGGGCATGCTCTGTTTATTATGTCGCGTGGCCACTCCGTGTTACTGTTGCGCCGTGAAAGACATGCTCTCTGCATTACCCCATGTGGCCACACAGAGTCACTGTTGCTCCATGAGGAAAACGCTCTCTGCCTTACCTTGCATGGCCACACAGTGTCACTGTTGTTTAGTGAAGGAAATGCTCTGTGCATTACCCTACGTGGCCACCCAGTGTCACTGTTGCTCCATGAGGAAAATACCCTGTGTATTTCCCCAGCTGGCTGCATAGCGTTACTCTTCTCCATGAGGGAAATGCTCACTGCATTACCGCACATGGCCACCAAATGTCACTGTTGCTCCATGAAGGAAATGCTCTCTGCATTACTGCGCATGGCCATCGAGTGTCACTATTGCTCCATGAATGAAATCGTCTGTACTTTATCCCAAGTGGCCACACAGTGTCACTATTACTACATGAGGGAAATGCTCAGTTCATTAGGCCTAATGGCCATACAGTGTCACTGTTGCTCCTTAAAGAAATACTCTCTGCATTATGCAGCATGGCCACACGGTGTCACTGTTGCTCCATGAAGGAAATGCTCTTTTCATTACCCTGTGTGGCCACACAGTGTCACTGCTGGTCCATGAAGGAAATCCTCTGTGCATTACCCTGCATTGCCACACAGTGTCACTGTTGCTTCATGAGAGAATGCTCTGTGCATTACCTCAAGTGGCCACACGGTGTCACTATTACTCCATAAAGGAAATGCTCTGTGTATTGCCCCGCGTGGGCACCCAGTGTCTCTGTTGCTCCGAGAAGGAAATGCTCGGTGCATTACCACGTGTGGCCACTCTGTGTCACTGTTGCTCCATGAGGGAAATGCTCTGTGCCTTACCCCATGTGGTCACCGAGAGTCACTGTTGCTCCATGAGGAAAATGCTGTGTGCATTACCTGGTGTGGCCACACAATGTCACTTTTGTTCAATGAAGGAAATGCTCTGTGCATTTCCCTGCGTGGCCACCCAGTGTCACTGTTGCTCCATGAATGAAATCGTCTGTGCGTTACCCCAAGTGGCCACACAGTGTCACTGTTGGTCAATGAAGGAAATTCTTTGTGCTTTACCCCGCGTGGCCACACAGTGTCACTGTTGCTTCATGAAGGAAATGCTCTGTGCATTTCTGGCATGGCCACACAATGTCACTGTTTCTCCATGAAGGAAATGCTCTCTGCATTACCGCGCATGCAACCGAGTGTCACTGTTGCTCCATAAGAAAAATGCTCTGTGCATTACCCCTCATGGCCATACAGTGTCACTGTTGCTCCATGAGGAAAATGCTCTGTGCATTACCTGGCGTAGTCACACGGTGTCACTGTTTTTCCATGAAGGAAATGCTCTGTTCATATCCGCACGTGGCCACCTAGTGTCACAATTACTCCATGAGGGAAATGCTCTGTGCATTACCTGCATAGCCACACAGTGTTACTGTTGCTTGATGAAGGAAATCCTCTGTGCATTATCCAAAGAGGCCACACAGTGCCACTATTACTCCATGTGGGAAATGCTCTGTGCCTTAGCCCTAATGGCCATACAGTGTCACTGTTGCTCCTTAAAGAAATACTCTCTACATTATGCTGCATGACTACCCAGTGTCACTGTTGCTTCATGAAGGAAATCCTCTGTGCCTTACCCTGTGTTGCCACCCAGTGTCACTGTTGCTTCATGAGAGAAATACTATGTGCATTACCCCAAGTGGCCACACAGTGTCACTATTACTCCATGAAGGAAATGTTCTGTGCATTACCCCGTGTGGCCACCCATTGTCACTGTTGCTACATGAGGGAAATGCTCTGTGCATTAACCCAAGTGGCCACACTGTGTCACTGTCCCTTGATGAGGGAAATGATTTGTTCATTACCTGGTGTGACAAAGTCGGACAGTCCTTAATGTTTCCTCTGACGTCTTTGTTTGTGCCTCAGTTTCCCTTATGCATTTCTTAGGTATCTAGGGGGTGAGAGTGTTGCAGAACAAAGGACCAGTGCCCTTAAATGGCGGGCATTCTATCTCCTTGCAACTAATGGCCGAGGCCATTCCCCCCTGCAAGGAGATAGCTAATGGTGTTGGAGAACAAAGGAATCAGGTGACCTCCTGGCCCAGGAAAGGAACAAAGCCCAGAGAAGGAGGGGCTGGAGGTGAATCAATTTGGAGCTGGCAGGGGACTTTGAGTGAAGTGCAGACGTGGGTGTCTGGCTCGCCATCCCCAGGATGGACATGGCTGAGGGGTCCTGTTCTCTGTACCTACAAGCTCTGCTTTAGACCACATTCCTGTCATCTAATAAACCTCTGTTTTACTGGCTGGCTAAGAGCCACGTCTGACTGTGAAGTGGGGGGCGCAGGACCCTCTGGCTTCCCCAGAACCCCAACAGGGTGGACTCGCTGTGGGAAACACACAGAGGGGCAGAGGATGCTGAATGGTCCAAGGTCAGATCCAAGAAGGTGGAAGCCATTTGAACTTCTTGCCCTGCTCACAAGGAGGAAACATCACTAGAGTCCTGACAGGCTTTGTAGGGAGCAGTTCCAGAGCATCACTCAGGAACTCCATGACACCTGGATTGGCCATCTGGTTTCACTCTTGCTCCAGGAGGGAAATACTTAGTGAAACCAGGTGGCCACTCCAGGTAATGTACACAGCATCTCCTTCAATGCATTCCAGCCTGCCCCTCACTGGGACCCAATCAACCTCCTCCAACTTGCTCCTGCGTCTCCAGGCTTGCCAGCACTCCGCTCACCCCACCCAAGCTGCCCCCTGTACGTGGACTTTCCCTTGGCCCTCCCAATCCACCCCATCTGTTCCACAACTCAGGGTACCCGAACATCCTCCTGGACACCCCGTCCCTACACCCCAACCCCAATTGGCTCCATCCTATTTCTCCATTGCTGGGCCCCACTTTCCCAGCATTGCACTCCCCCACACCATCCACAGCCTGCCAGGTTTCCCTCTTCAATACCTGTTCCCCTTCTCAGCCACACCGGGGCCTTTCAACCCACCTCCACCCTGCCTTTACTCTCTTCTGAATTCCACATTCCCTCAGTACACCTTGGGAACCCTACACCCCTCTACCTCACTGTGCAGCCCCCACCCCCATATATCCCAGGCAGTCATTAAGACGACTAAGCCACTGATGCCTACTGAACTTATCCATAGATCAGCCCCATAGATTCTCTCTCTCCTCTCCTCATGCCGTCTCCCTTCGTAGGACAAGGGCAGGTGTGGTAGGTGTGCATCCCCACAGGCTAGGTCTCGGGAGCCATGGAGAAGTAGGAGGGGATGAAAATCATGCAGGGCAGTGGGTGCGAGAGTGGAGCACTGACTGTCGGTATTAACTTGGTCTCTGTTCATTGAGGGAGGCCGATGTAGATAGGATGGAAGAGGAAGGCAGGGATGAGGGCAAGAGCTCTGTGTAGTGATGGCTCATGCTTGGCTTTTGCAGCTGCTCTGACAGAGGAATTGTTGTTCTGGAGCCCTAGCCAGAGGAGAAGCTGGTAGAAGTGGATCTGAGCAGCCTGGACATCCTCCCAAGCAGATATGAACAGTCCTCAGCTTTCTGCCTCCCTCATAACTACACTTCACGATTTTTAGCGGTGTGGTTTAAGCATAAGATAAATGCATAGTAGAGGCTGAGTACAGACAGCTGCTTCCCTTTAGGTGATGCTTGGTTTCTCATAAAAGTTTTCCTCCTTGTTCTGGGTATGGGAGGAGAATTTCCCTATTTTGGGAGCAGCTGTGGGATTACGACCTGAGAAAGAGACAATAATCTCCTCTGTACAGTGACTGTTTTGGGTGCAGGTGCAGGTGCAACAGGCTCCTTAACATCAGAATGTAAGAATGGCAATACTGGGTCAGACCAAAGGTCCATCTAGCCCAGTATCCTGTCTTCCGACTGGGTAATACCAGGTTGAAGGACATAAATTCACACTGTGTAGAGGTCAAGCATAAGAGTTTATCAAACACAGTGCTGGCGGAATGCTACCTTGCTTATTAGTCTTAGAGACACTGTCAATTAATTGATTACAATAGAATATATAGATTTTCCATGGGCGGGGGAAAGTGACGGGGGAGGCAGCTCCTCCCCCCGGGATAGGTTTTGCAGCAAGTCAAGATAAAGGTCTAGAGAACATGACCTATGGAGGAAGGCTGAAAGAATTGGGTTTGTTTAGTTTGGAAAAGAGAAGACAGAGGGGACATGATAGCAGTTTTCAGGTATCTCAAAGGGTGTCACAAGGAGGAGGGAGAAAACTTGTTCATCTTAGCCCCTAAGGATAGAGCAAGAAGCAATGGGCTTAAACTGCAGCAAGGGAGGTTTAGGTTGGACATTAGGAAAAAGTTCCTAACTGTCAGGGTGGTTAAACATTGGAATAAACTGCCTAGGGAGGTTGTGGAATCTCCATCTCTGGAATTATTTAAGAGTAGGTTAGATAAATGTCTATCAGGGAGGGTCTAGACCAGGAGCAGGCAACCTACGGCACAGGTGCCAAAGGCGGCATGTGAACTGATTTTCAGTGGCACTCACACTGCCTAGGTCCTGGCCAACAATCCAGGGGGCTCTGCATTTTAATTTAATTTTAAATGAAGCTTTTTAAACATTTTAAAAACCTTATTTACTTTATATACAACAATAGTTCAGTTATATATTACAGACTTATAGAATGAGACCTTCTAAAAATGTTATCATGTATTACTGGGATGCAAAACCTAAAATTAGAGCAAATAAATGAAGACTCGGCACACCACTTCTGAAAGGTTGCTGACCACTGGTCTAGACAGTATTTGGTCCTGCCATGAGGGTAGGGGACTGGACTCGATGACCTCTCAAGGTTCCTTCTAGTGATGGGACACCTGCACCCCAATCCTTCTCAGGCAAAAATCATCTACTCTCCCCTATCCCTTGCATCCCTCCTGCTCCTGCCCAGTCCCATGTCCCCTGAGCGGGTCCTCAGACAAGCTGTCCCCACTTCAACTCAGATGGGCTTAGCCACAACCTGACACCTCAGAACTGCCAGAAGCCTGGAATACCTCCGCTTATCCCCCATCTCCCACCTTCCCCCCGCCAATTCCTCTCAGCCTCAATCTTCCTGGAGACCCACCCCTGTATGACCCCCCCGACCCTCGGCTCCCAGCCCCCATTATTGCCATGTGCCCAGCTACGCCCTGCTGGGGGGAGGGGGGGCGGAGAGAAGGAAGGAAGCAGAAGTTTCTGGGAGTTGTTGTGTGCTCCGGCCTACAACTCCCATCAGCCACCGCGGATCCAGCGGCACCGTGGGAGAGGCGGGGTCTGGTGCTGGCTTCTCGCAGCGGCCAGGGCGGGGCCCGGCGCCTTTGGTTTGGGTGGGCGGTGCTTTTGGCGGTACAGCGTCTGTTTGCGGAGCGGGGCCGGAAACGGAAGGTGGGAGAGGAAGTGATATAACCGGTGTGGACGTCAACCGCGGTAACCAGGGAATTAGTTTTGTTCTGTGCCAGTTGCATCCTGGGAGTTGTAGTTTTCAAAGTGTTGCCGCCTCGGGCATGTTTGGTACCGGCACGCCCAGCCTGCCATGGGCCGCCCTCGTCCCCCCGCATCTCCCAGCCCGCACGGACCCACGTTCCCCTGCACCCTCAGCGCGACGCGACCTTCCCCAACCCCCCCACACCTCGGCCCCCAACCCACCACGCGCCCCTGTCCCCCCTGCACCTCCCGTCTGCTGTGACCTTCCCCGGGCCGCCCCACAGCCTTCCGCAGCCCACCCCGCGCACCCCTAGGGCGCCGCGACGTTCCCCAACTGCCCCCCCATACACCGAGCCCACCACAACCTTCCTTATCCCCCCACACCCAACCTTCCCCAACCCGCATGCCCAGTCCCCAACCCCCCCCAACCTACAACCTTCTCCAACCCGCACCCCCATTCTTTTAGCCCAAACCAACCCGCCCCCGTCTATTTCTCCATCCTTTGGGCACCTCAATCCTCCTTTCTTGTCCCTCCAACACCTCCCAGGCCACCCCAACTTGCACCCCATCCCTACCTTTCCTCCATCTATGCCTCTTCCCATAGCAACCCCTCAGCCCCCATCTCTTACCAACACCCTCCAGCCTGCAACAACCTTCCCCAACCCACAAGCCCTGTATCCCTCAGTTCATTCCTCCACTCATGGGACTCCATAGCCACAGTCTATCTCCAACATCCTCCCAGCTCACAACAACCTGTGCCTCTATCCATGCCTCCCTCCCAACACAACCTGCACCCCACTCTGTCCCTAGATATGTGGGCCCCCAGTGCCCTTTTGTCCTTTCTCCAACATGCATCCCTATCCCTACCTTACTCCCCCCCTCCCTCCATCCATCCATGGGGCCCCTCAGCCCTTCTCTCTCCTTCCTCCACAACACAAACCCTTCATAGGACATGGGCAGGGATGCTAGGTGTACATCCCCACAGGCCAGGTCTCAGGAGCCATGGAGAAGTAGGAGTGGACGAAAAACATGCGGAGTAGTGGATGGTAAAGTGGAGTGGTGACTGGGATCAGTCTCTGTTCATCGAGTGGGACTGGAGAGGGAGGCAGGAATGAGGGCAAGATTAAAGGCACCAATAGAGCTCTGTATAATGATAGTTCTTGTTTGGCTTTATTAGTTTGCAGAGGAATCGTCCAGGAGCTCTAGCCAGATAAGAATATGGCAGAAATGGACCTGAGCAGCCTGGACATCCTTCTAAGGATACATAAACAGTCCTCATGTTTCTGCCTTCTGCATCCCTGGCTGTGAGTCAGTGCTTTCGATTCCTCATCTATGCTCACTGTGGTACTCTTCAAAGGCCATGTGCTTCCTCGGGTGCGGGGCTCTGTTAGATTACGGCTAGGGTGGGGCCAGAGTCTGCTGTACAGAGTGATTATTTTGGGTGCAGTTGCAAGGAGTGCTTTTTAGTTGTAGTGCTCAAGGGCAAATGGGGGGGGGAAAGGTTCGGGGCGGAACCCTGCTGTGTGGGAGGGGTGAAAAGAATAGCCTAAGCGAAGTTGTCCACTGAGATAACTTTCTTTGTTTTTCCTCCTTGTGCCGGGTTTAGTACCAAGGGAAAAGAAATCAAACATCAGAGTTTACTCTCCTCATCGGATGGAAAGCGAGCGAGAGCAGTGAGCCCGCGAGCATTGTTGATGCAAGTGAAGAGCCGTCCGGTTGGCAGTTGCTACTGTCAGTGAGATACATGTCTGGTTTCGAGAGGGCTCTGCTCATGACCCGCCTGGCTCCAGATAGGGCCGCCCCATTGGCTGGGGCTGGGTTTGTGAGAAATGCTTCCTGACCAGCTGTGCTTACGAGAGAGACAAGATCCCCATTTTCAGGGGCTGCTCAGTTCTCTGGCCAGGAGTGGTGTGTCCTCCACAGCAGAAGGTTGCATCTAGGAGGTTGACTCCAGGTAGTGAATTGCTTTCCTTCCTCCCACCTCTCTCTCTTTCTCTCCCCGCCCCTCCACAGTGTGTTGGCCAACTTTCTCACTCTCTTCCCTCTCCTCTTCTCATGCCGTTTCCCTTCGTAAGACATGGGCAGGTGTGCTAGGTGTGCATTCCTACAGGCTAGGTCTCGGGATCCATGGAGAAGTAGAAGCTGACAATAAACATGCATAGCAGTGGCTGTTGGTGTTAACTCGGTCTCTGTTGATGGAGTGGGGCCGAGGTAGATGGGATTGGAGAGGGAGGCTGGGATGAGGGCACCAAGATTCGAAGCACCAATAGAGCTTTGTGTAGTGATGGCTCATGCTTGGGTTTGCAGCTGTGTTTCCAGAGGAATCTTCCAGGAGCCCTAGATCAAGGAGAAAGTGGCAGAAGTGGACATGAACAGACTAGACATCCTTCTAAGGACACATGAACAGTTCTCAGCTTTCTGACTCCCGCATAACTGGCTGTGAGTAAGCGGTCAGTGGTCTGAATTCCTCATCTGCGCTCACTGTAGTACTCTTCACAGGCCTTGTGCTTCCTCGTTGGGTGCAGGACTCTGTGAGATTACGTCTGGGGAGGGGCCAGAGTCTGCTGTGCAGAGTGATTATTTTGGGTGCTGTTGCAAGGGGTGCTTTTTGGTTGTAATGCTAAAGGTGTGATGGGGAGGGCGGAGCTCGGTCGTGTGGGTGAGACAAAAAGAAGAGCCTATGAGACGTTGCCTACTGAGATGGTAACATGCTTGTTTTTTCCCCGCTTGTGCCGGGTTTAGTACCAAGGAGAAAGAAGTCAAGTGTCACAGTCTACTGCCCTCGTGCAATGTAAAGTGAGCGAGAGCAGCGAGCCTGTGAGCACTGTTGATGCCAGGCAAGATCTGAGCAGATGCCACTCTCAATGAGATAAGTGTCTGTCATAACTCTCCTACTCAGATCTGAACCTTAGAGTTCAGAACATGAGAAGCTAGCATGAAACCTCCAAACTTAATTACCAGCTTGGATCTGATATCGCTGCCACCAGCCAGAATTCCAGTGTCTGGCTCACTCTGGTCTCCCCAAAACCTTCCCTGGGGAACCCCCAAGACTCAGATGCCCTGAGTCTCACCACAAAGGGAAATAACCCACTTCCCTTCCCCCTCTTTACCTCCTCCCAGATTTCCCCACCCTGGGTACTCTAGGAATTCCCTGCTTCAAGTCCTTGAAACACAAGTACCGAGAGATCAATCTCTCTCTCCCCTCACCGAGAGGGTATGCAAAGTCAGGCTTAGTAAATCTAACACAAAGAGATTCTCTCTTCCCCGCTGTCTTCTTCCTCCCACCAATTCCCTGGTGAGCTGCAGACACAATCCCCTTGACCCCCACTAAAAAAAAAAATCCACAGGTCTTAAAAAGAAAGCTTTATATAAAAAGGAAGAAAAAGACATAAAATGGTCTCTGTATCAAGGTAACAATATACAGGGTCAATTGCTTAAAAGAAAAAAATGAATAAATAGCCTTATCCAAACAGAATACAATTTAACACATTCCAGCAACTACACACATGTAAATGCAAAAAAACAATATAAACCTATTGTCTTACTATCTTTGTACTTACAACTTGGAAACAGAAGATTAGAAAGCCTGGAGATAGAAAGATCACTCTCAGAGCCCAGAAAGAGAAGAGACCAAGAACAAAGGACTCACACCCAAAACTTCCCTCTACCCAGATTTGAAAAAGTCTTGTTTCCTGATTGGTCCTCTGGTCAGGTGTTTGGTTCCCTTTGTTAACCCTTCGCAGGTAAAAGAACATTAACCCTTAGCTATCTGTTTATGACAGTGTCTTGTTTGGTGATCGCTGTGCTTGTGGCCCACCTCGGTCCTGCTGGGGCCGCCCTATTGGCTGGGGTTGGGTTTGTAAGAAATGCTTCCTGACCAGCTGTGCTTACGAGAGAGACAAGGTCCCCGTTTTCAGGGGCTGCTCATTTCTCTGGCCCAGAGCAGTGTGTCCTCCACAGCAGAAGGTTGCATCTAGGAGGATGACTCCAGGTGGTGAGTTGCTTGCCTTCCTCCCTCCTTTTTCTCTCTCTCTTTTCTCTTCTCTAGTACGTTGGCCAACACACACCCTCTATCTCTCTGTGTCTGTCCTTGCCTTTCCTTGTGCTGTCTCCCTTTGTAAGACACGGGCAGGCATGCTAGGTTTGCATCCCCAGAGGCCAGATCTCGGGAGCCATGGAGAGGTAGGAGCGGATGAAAAGCATGCGGGGCAGCGGACGCTAAAGTGGAGCTGTGACTGTCTGTGTTTATTCAGTCTCCATTCGTCGAGTGGGGCTGATGTAGATGGGACTGGAGCGGGAGGCTGGGATGAGGGCAAGATTCAACGCACCGGTAGATCTCTGTGTAGTGATCGTTCTTGCTTGGCTTTATTAGTTTGCAGAGGAATCGTCCAGGAGCCCAACCGGACAAGAATATGGCAGAAGTGGACCTGAGCAGCCTGGACATCCTTCTAAGGAGACACGAATAGTCCTCATGTTTCCGCTTTCTGCATCACGGGCTATGAGTAAGAGGTCAGTGCTTTGAATTCCTGATCTGTAGTCGCTGTAGTTTTCTTCACAGGCCATGTCCTTCCTCGTTGGGTACGAGGCTCCGGGATTAAGGCTGGAGAAGGCACAAGAGTCTCTGAGGAAAGTGAGTATTTTGGGTGCCGTTACAATGGGTGCCTTCTTGTTGCAGTTGTAACGTAGTAATGGGAGATGGGTTGAGGGCTGAGCGGTGGGATATGGGAGATGTGAAATGAAGAGGCTGGGTGACATTGCAGACAGAGATGCTAATTTGTTTTTGTTTTTCCCCAGTCTGCTGCATTTAGTACCAAGGAAAATGAAGTCGCGCATCAAAGTCTACTGCTCTGATGCGATGGAAAGCGAGCAAGAGCGTCGAGACTCTGACCATTGTTGATGCCACGCAAAAGCTGTCCATCTGGAAGCCGAGGAGATGCTGCTGTCAGCGAGATAAGTGTCTGGTTTGGGGAGGGCTCTGCTCACGCCCAACACGAGTCCAGGTAGGGAAGCCCAGTACGGTAAGGCTGGGTTTGTATGAAAAGGTTCCTGACTAACTGTGGTCACGAGGGAGAAAAGGTCCCTGTTTTCAGAGGTTGCTCATTTTTCTGGTCAGGAACAGTGTCTCCTGCACAGGGGGAGGTTGGATCCAGGAGGATGACTCAGGTGGTGAGTTGCTTGCTTTCCTCCCATTTGTCTCTCCCTTCTCTAGTGTGTTGGCCAACTTTCTCACTCTCTTCCCTCTCCTCTCCTCGTGTTGTCTCACTTCCTAAGACACGGGCAGACATGTTAGGTGTGCATCCCTACAGGCTAGGTCTCGGGATCCATGGAGTAGCGGGAGCTGACGAAAATCATGCGTAGCAGTGGCTGTTGGTATTAACTCTGTCTCTGTTGATGGAGTGGGGCTGAGGTAGATTGGGTTGGAGAGGGATGCCAGGTTGAGGGCAAGATTCGAAGCACCAGTAGAGCTTTGTGTAGTGATGGCTCATGCTTGGCTTTTGCAGCTGCTCTTCCAAAGCAATTTTCCAGGAGTCCTAGACTGAGGAGAAAGTGGCAGAAGTGGACATGAACAATCCTCAGCTTTCTGACTCCCGCACAACTGGCTGTGAGTAAGCAGTCAGTGGTCTGAATTCCTCATCTGTGCTCGCTGTAGTGCTCTTCTCAGGCCTTGTGCTTCCTCGTTGAGTGCGGGGCTCTGTCAGATTACGCTGGGGAGGGGCCAGAGTCTGCTGTGCAGAGTGATTATTTCGGGTGCCGTTGGAAGGGGTGCTTTTTAGTTGTTGTGCTAAAGGCGTAATGGGGGGGAGGGTTTGAGGCGGAGTACTGCCGCGTGGGAGAGGTGAATAAAATGTTTCCCACTCTGATGATAACTGTGATTAATGTGCATAAATATTTGTTAGGCCTCAACCTTCTGGAAATTGTGTGAAGCGAGTACAGATGAATCCTGCAAGAATAAGTGTAATCTAACTAGGAAGCTTTGTAGAGTAAAAAGGAAACTCTGTAAAGGTAGATACAGACCTGTGGTTACTATGCTCTGCAACCAAATACCTCTTGAATCTCATTTGAGCATTTTTGAGTCTAGAAAATTAAACACTATTAGCCCCATAGAAAAGAGATGACCTGAGCACAGGTGCACAGTTCATAAGATCAAGACAACTGCACATACCACATGGAAACATTTGGCCGCCTTCATTGGTTGATGTGTTTTGAAACATGGCCAGCAAATACTATATAAATAAGATGCAGAGGCGCAAGTGTGTGTGTGTGTGTGTGTGTGTGTGTGTGCGCGCGCGCGCGTTGGCCTAAAAGAGGTCACTCTTTGTCAGGCTCATATACACCCCTTGAACCAAAGGGACTTGCTCTTCACTGACTGACTATGCCTGGCAGTGCAGGAAATGGTCAACTGAAGGTAATGTATCTTTGGAAGAACTCAGGGTAAGTTTTTAAAGTGAAGAGGTCTGGTTATGCTCGTGCTGGTTAATCTTAAGTCTGTATTAATACTATAGTTTAGTTATATTAGTAAATTGTTGAAGTTGTTTAAAGATTGTAATAGTCAATAGTTGATCAATATATAATAACTGTATATGTTTTTGTGCCTTGCTGGGAATGGGTACAGTGCTGGTGAACCTAGTAGCTTTGCATGTCGCTGTGCCTGTCTTTTATATAAGTTACCATCATAAAAGTCAATAAGTGCTTATGAGTTGTTATACAAAGTTATAGGTAGGTTAAGGTTAGTAAAATATAGTTAGTCCATGTATTAATATTGCATATAGAATTGTATTTGTTGGGGTGGGTGCAGTACATGTAAGGTTACTAGGCAATCAGTAATAGTAGCATTGCATGCGCTTGTAACTATTTTCAATATTATTTACCTTTTATATGTGCACTTATAGGAATAGGCAGTTATTGCATAATATTACTTGTACTTGTGCTTGTCTCCAGTATAATTTGCCATTTGTATTAATCCTCACTCAGTGCTGGTCTTTAATTCTGTTTTTCTTATTCTATCTGTGTTGCCTTTATAGTCATAAGTCATTAAAAACCTTTCTGGAGGAATAATTAATTGCTTAGTTTCTGTTTTGCAGACACTATTCAGCCTCTTTACATCTGTGTTGGGTGGTGGGAAGTAGCAATCACCCAGAGCCCCACTAGGACCCTGACGTGAGCCCCCCTAGGGCTCTGACATCTGCCTCCTCCTTCCATTAATCTCCACAATAACTTTGTTTTTCCTTCTTATGCTGGGTTTAGTACCCAGGGAAAAGAAATCAAACATCAGTCTACTGCCCTCGTGCGATGTAAAGCGAGTGAGAGCAGTGAGCCCACGAGCATGGATGATGCACGTGAGGAGCCATCCAGTTGGCAGTGGAGCAGTTGCTGTGTCTGTGAGATGAGTGTCTGGTTTGGTGAGTGCTCTGCTCAGGGCCCCCCTGGCTCCAGGTAGGGTTGCCCCATTAGCTGGGCCTGGGTTTGTAAGAAATGGTTCTTGACCAGCCATGCTTACAAGACAGACAAGTCCCCATTTTCAGGGGATGCTCATTTCTCTGGCCAGGAGCGGTGTGTCTTCCGTAGCAGAAGTTTGCATCTAGGAGGATGACTCCAGGTGATGAGTTGCTTGCCTTCCTCCCACTTCTTTCTCTCTGTCTCTCGTTCTCTTTTCTAGTGCATTGGCCAGCTTTCTCACTCTCTTTCCTCTCCTCTCCTCTCCTCTCCTCGTGCCATCTCCCTTTGTAAGACACGGGTAGGCTAGCTAGGTGTGCATCCCCAGAGTCCAGGTCTTGGGAACATAGAGAAGTAGGAGCAGACGAAAAGCATGCGAGGCAGTGGGTGCTAAAGTGGAACTGTGACTATCTGCATTTACTTGGTCTCTGTTCATCGAGTGGGGCTGATGTAGACTGGACTGGAGAGGGCAGCAGGGATGAGGGCAAGATTTGCTTCCTCGTTGGGTACGGGGCTCTGTGAGATTACGGCTGGGGAGGGGCCAGAGTATGCTGTGCAGAGTGATAATTTTGGGTGCTGTTGTAAGGATTGCTTTTTGGTTGTAATGCTAATGGTGTAATGGAGAGTGTTGAGGGCGGAGAACTGCCGTGTCACCATTTGCTACACCCACAATTTCCCATCCCTGGATCAATGGGAGAGGGAGTTGTGACAGATGGCTTGGACTTTGTCAGAGTTTCAACCAGTGTTCCCTCTAATTTTTCCCACTCATGTGGAAGGAATTTTGTTATGTGCACCAATATGGAGGTGATGTCAGACATCACCTCCATATTGGTGCACATAACAAAATTCATGTGGCAGGGTGGGGCCAAGGGGTTCAGAGTGTGGGACGGGGCTCAGGGCTGGGGCAGAGTATTGGGGTGTGGGGGAGTGAGGGATACAGCTGGGGATGCAGGCTCTGGGGTGGGGCTGGGGATGAGGGACTCAGGGCTGGGGTGCAGGGGGTGAGGGCTCCATCTTGGGGTGTGGTCTCTGGGCTAGGGATGAGGGGTTTGTGGCCAGGCTGCCCTGGGACTACAGGAAGGGGGGGAGAGGACTCCCCGCAGCTCTCTCTCTCCGCAGCAGCACCTGGGCTGGGGGGAGAGGCACCTCTCCCTAACGCGGCAGCTCCAGGGCTGGGGCCACAGGATAGGTGCTTCTTCCCTGGCTGCAGCAGATCCGGGGCTGGGAGAGAGGCGTATCTCCCTGCTGCAGCCCTGAGTGCCTGTACAGTGCTTAATATGCTGCTGCGCAGCTTAGAGGGAACTTAGGTTCAGCTTGTGGGAAATCACTATCTTAAATGGTGACATTCATAAAATTTAGATTTTTCTAATTTAATGCACTTTTCATCTAAATTAGCAAAATCTTGTTTTACCTGTGTGTAAATTTTAAAAAGAGGTTCCACAGGAGCAATGGCCATCTGCCCCTCCTCTGGTCTAGAGGTAGAGATTCTGGCCCACCAGCAATTCTAGCACCAATGAAGTCATGTGATCATAAAAACAGACTTGATAATGTTTTGTTTTTAATAATGTATTAAATATGGTAAATGAGAGTCACAGTAAAACCCTAGGAAGTGTTATAAGAAGATATGAAGGGTTTCAGAGTAGTAGCTACGTTAGTTTGTTTCCGCAAAAAGAACAGGAGTACTTGTGGCACCTTAGAGACTAAGACATTTATTGTAGTATAAGCTTTCATGGGCTACAGCCCGCTTAATCGGATATGAAGGTTTCTTGAGAATTAAAGAATTAAAAGGTATGAAACTCCCTTTCCTGGAGGTGGCCAGTTCAGGCAAGTGGAACAGCTGAGCAAACCAATTAGTGAACACCTCTGTGCAGATGTGTCACTTGTATGTACACACCTGAATGGAGACTGTGAGTATTTAAAGAGCAGGGTGTATTGTGGGGGAGCGGGAAGGTGTCAGAAACTCATTATGTCATTTCAGAGAGGGAAGAGCAGCCTTGTCTAGACCTTCCCCACCCCCCAGCCTTCCTTTTGCCCCTGTTACTGTACGTGATCAGCTTGCTCCAGCACCCTCAACAGGAAAGTAACAGGTTCTACTGGGGAACGTTTTATAACGCTACAGCAGCTGGGGGGCTCTTGCTGTGGCCCAGGTATGATGTTCCAGGCTGCAATCCTGTCTAGTGCGGGGCTGTGTCACCTGACCTGCAATGGGGGGTGTACCTCACAAGACCGGCGCTAGGGGTTTGAGCGCCCTAGGCGCATGGTAATTTCGCCGCCCCACGCGCTGGTCTCACGGCTCCGGTGGAGCTGCCGCAGTCGTGGCTGCAGGCGGTTGGCTGCTCCGCAGCTCTGGTGGAGCTGCCGCAGTCGTGCCTGCGGGAGGTCCACTGGAGCCACGCGAGCAGCCGACCGTCCGCAGGCACGACTGCGGCAGCTCCACCGGAGCCGCCTGCCGCCCCCTCTGGCAAAACGCCGCCCACCAATAATCCTGGCGCCCTAGGCAATTGCCTAGGCCGCCTAAATGAAAGCGCCGGCCCTGGTGCCTCACCATGCTGCTCTGTTATAGCGCTGACTTGGGAGCTCACAAACAGCGTGTAAGTGTGCTGCTCCCCGTCTCATCCCTCAAGTGTCTGTGCATGGCTATGACTCTGATCCCAGAGCTTGTCAGCACTCACTAGTCACACTTTGCTTCCATCAGACCTGGGCTACCACATGCAGAGTGACCCCAACACACTCCCTGTCCTGAACTTTACGTCAAAAACGTGTTGTGCACTGTCCAGCCCTCTCTGGGACAGGCCAGATAGATTAGGTCTGTTGTACCTCTAGGAGGTCAATGTACAAAAATCTGCCACCTTGTGGATTATTCCATTTACAGTTCACAATACTGGATTAGTTTTGGTTCAAGAATAAACAAGTTTATTTAACTACATAGAGAGGTTTTAAGTGAACACAAGTAATAAGGCATTAAAGAAGAAATGGTTACAAGAAAAAATAAAGATTAAATGTTTTCTAAACTTAACAAACTAGGCTTGTGAAGTCCCTTCTTACAGGTTCCAGTAATTATTGCTGCCCAAACTCTCAGGCCAGAATCTGCTTCCAGGATCCAGCAGCTGTTTCTCTGGTCATAGGTGAAAGGAAGATGAGGAGGGAGAGAGAACTTGGATGTTTTGCCCTTCACTTTTATAGCTCAGTCACCCTTTGAAAAACATTTTCCTGAGTGTTCACGTTAGGTGAAGTTCTTTCTTGCTGAGAGCAAGGAGACATGGATTTTGGTGGAAGAAGGAGGCTTTGTGCTGTTTCTGTTCATCTGTGTATGCTGCTTCTTTCTTCCCCCGCTTGTCCTCTGTGGAATCTGTTTACAGCTGAAATGCAAATTGAGGCAAACACACATCCCTTTCTTTAGGACAGGTGTGCTTGACCAGTTCCACCTAATCAGGCTACGTGAATTGGAACTTGTGCTTTTAATACCCTCTAGGTGGAATTTCATAACTTTACATAGACTGTAGCTACAGCCATTTTACCAAGATAGTACTGATCACTGAGTTTCAAATGCTTCCTCAGAGGCATATTTTGTCCAAAGATTGTTACAATAGTGTGTAGGGTGTGAATACAGGGGTGCATTTGGTCACAGCGGGCTGGGAATTATCCATTTGTGGAGGGCTCTCTAACCATACCCTTCCCTGGAAATTGCCAGACAATGAAGGGAAGGAGAGAATTCTTGCTCCAATTCCGAATTGCTGGAACTCCCAGGCTCGCTGGAATTTATCTGCTTCACCACAGCCCCTCGCTAGGTTCTCTAGGTGGTGTCTCATTGCTTCACATTAAAGCTGCTGCCCTTTGAGTCTTTATGTTCTAGGGTGTTTGTTGTCATGAGTGATTGCACCGGCTTGGGCAGGTGCTGGGCAAGGTGAGGGTTATAAAGTTCTGATGAAGTAAATAAAATTACTCTGTGACAAACAGTGGCATTTGTCCCTTAAAGTGTGAAATAGCAACCAGGGGTCACTGCCCAAATGCGGGGGAGGGGGATGGATGGACACATATGGCACTGTCCCACCTGCGACACCCCAGCATATTGAGTCCCCAAATCCTTGTAGCTGCCATCACTCATTAACAGTGCCTCCTTCCACTCCTTACAGCAGTCCAGGCTGCAGAAAGTTGATGTGCGGGAGATCACAATATAGCCCATGGAGAGCCTGCAACAGAGCAACACCCTGGATAATGACTCCCTGGCCTCTCGTAGTCTCCCATGGGCTGGGGAGGATTCATCTTGGGGGAGGGTCTGTCTGCCCAAATGCAACCCAGAGGGAGGGTCTACACCTCCTATCAGGCTCAGTGAGATGCACTCTCTTGCCCCCCCGTGGTCTTCTATGAGTCATACAGGATCTGTCTGCCTCAGGCATGGTCCATGCCATGCTGAGGAGAGTTCATGCTGCCTGCCAGGCTCAAGGTGTCACTCCTCCCACATCTTCATGGGGAGTTTGGGGAGATTCTTGTTGCTGTAACGGGATCACAGAGCACGAGTGGCTGGTTGAGTATCTTCAGGGCTATGGGATCTGGACCCGAGAGTCATGGCTTTGGATTCAAGAGAAAAGGGGCTGAGACTAGAGATGCCCAGAGACGCACTGTCACCCTACAGCTCCAGTACTGCAGCACCCAAAAGTCTCACTCAGGTCTGGGCCTCATTGTGTTGGGCGCTGCATGGAAAATCGGAGAGAAACAGATGTCTGGAGATGGATAGATGAGCATCTCTGGCATACAGAGGAGAGATGGAGAGGGGTGTGGGGGGGGCATATGGAGGACAGATGGTGATGCTGCAGGCTGACAGGTTTGTGGGTTTGGCTGGTGGCTGATTGCCACAGCAGCTCCTGCCGCCATGTGCTGTGCTGTTTCTGATGCTGCTCTATCGCAGCCGGCACCAAGCAGAACCTGGCCACAGAGCACCACTACAGCCATGGCTACAGCAGGTGTCCTATATGCCTGAGCTGCTCAGGGACAAAAAAGCATGTGGGCTCCTGGCTGCTGAACAACCTGCCCCACATCTCACCCTCTCCTGTTCCCAGAGTAGTCTGCTCACAACAGAAACAAAGACCAGCCCCCAACTGGCCTGGCGCCCACTGCCCCTAATGTGGAAAGCCTGATGTCTGGTGGGGGAAACATCCCAGCATCTCAGCTGTAGTGTCAGGACTTACTATTACAAACGTCTCTCTGTCCCAGTTTCCAACCTGTTGTGGTTACTGACACCTACATGGCAAGTTTTTGCTGTCCTGCTGCAATTTGCTACCCCCACAATTCAGCGGGCCTGGGTCTAGGAGTAGCGATTTGTGACAGATGGGGTAGGTCTTGTTGCAATGTACTACTTCTGGGAAATCTCTATTTGAAATTGGGACACTCATGAAATTAGTTTTCTAACTGAATACATTTTTCTAAATTAGAAAACATTTGTGTTATTGATATCCAAATTTAATATAGAGATTTCATGGAGTAGGAAACTGACAGGGCAGACGCCATCCGTCACCCATTGCTACTCCTGGACCAGGGCTGAGGCAACCAAGGAACTCAGGCACCATTGAAGTTATATGATCACAAATAATAGCCTGACATTAAAAAACAAACAAAAAAAGTATTAAAATCTGTAATTTACTATGTCACAATAAAAACATAGGGGATGTTGTTATAATAATGACATTAATGCTTTTGAAAAGTCAGTAAAAGGAATTAAACTACATTTACAGGAAATTATGATACACAATGGTCAACTCAAGCAATTAGAACAGCAAAAAAGACAAACCCTGAGCTGTCACCTGCTAACCCTAATTCCAAACCCTAACTCCTGTTCCCCTAACCTTTGACCCTAGCCCACACCACAACCAACCCTGACCCCTCCCTTCACGCTAGGCAACCCAACCCTGCACCCTAACCCTTCAACTAACCCTGATCCCCGATCATCACCCTATTATATCATAACACCCACCCTGCCCATAATCCTAACCCCTTAACTCTAACCCACCTTTGAACCCAAACTCTTACACAACCTAATCCCTAAAGCTAATCCTAACCCTTGCATTAAGCACAACCCTCTAACCTGCCTCAAGAATCCAAACCCCTTGCCTCCGCATAATCCAAATCTCCCTCTCAACCCCTAACCCTTTCCAAATCTAATCCACACACTAAACTTAACTCCCCCTTACCCTCACCCTAATCCAACCCCTAGACCCTGACCCTGTAATCCCAACCCTCAACCCCCAATTTTCCCCCTCCGTGGATGGCACCGTACTCTTTCCAGTGGGGGGGCTGACTTAGGCTAGAGAGAAAATTGGGGGCCTGCACTCCCCCTTGCCACAAGGCCCCACCCATCTCTATGACTCTGCTTCCTGCTGCTCTTAAGTGCCAGCGCTGCCCCGCCCTCTGCATTGCCCTCCTCATGGCCAGGTGGTGGCTAGAGCCAGCCATTGGGGAGTGACTGATGTGCTGGCTGGTGCCAGGAGATGGGCAGCTGGGCTGCTCCTGTCATCTTCTCCTGCTGCTGCTCTTGGCTCCTGGGGCTGCGGCTGATCCTCAGCTTCCCGCCGCCTTTTGACTGCTTGCAGCCCCCAAGAGCTGCCCGAGTAGGGGAACTTGGCTCTGGCAGAGCCCTCAGGGAGCATCAACCACAGGCGGCAGGCCCAGGAGCCTGGGGCAGAGTGGGTCTGTTTGGGTTGCTGTGGGGCACCCTGAACCCACCGCATGCTCTGGGCTGCACATAGTTAAGTGGGGACTTCTGCACTGCTGCTGGTGGCAGCCCTGTGATCAGAGCTGGGTGGCCAGAGGGTGAACCAGGTTGGCTACTGAAAAGTGTCTCCCCCATTGAGGAGCAGTGACACCCGGCGGCCAGTCAAGGTACTGCACAGTGTGGTGTTGTCCATGGAGCAGCGGTGACACCAGGTGGCCAGTTGGGGTAATGCACAGACGGTGTTTCCGTTGCAGCGACAGTGACACCCGGTGGTCAATCAGGGTATTGCATAGAAGGTATTTCCCTTGGCACAGCAGTGACAGCCAGTGGCCAGTCGAGATAATGCACAGAATATCTCCCATGAAGCAGCAGCGACACCCGGTGGCTAGTCAGGGTAATGCAGAGAGTATGTTCCCCTTGGCGTAGCATTGACACCTGGTGGTCAGTTGGGGTAATGCACAGGTGGTGTTTCTATTGGAGCAGCAGTGACAGCCCGTGGCCAGTCCCGGTAATGCCTAGAGTATGTCTCCCTTGGAGCAGCAGTGGCACCCGGTGGTCAGTCAGGGTAATGCACTGAGCACATTTAGTTGGCGCAGCAGTGACATGCAGTGGGCACTTGGGGTAATGCACAAGGGTTCCCTTGTACTAGTAGTGACACCTAGTGACCAGTAGGGATGATGCACAGACAGGGGTTCTCTTAGAGGAGCAGTGACACCCGGTGGCCAGTGAGGGTAATGCACAGAGCATGCTTCCCTTGGCATAGCAGTGATACCTGGTGGCCAGTCAGGGTAATGCACAAAAGGCGTTTCCCTTGGCACAGCAGTGACAGCAGGTGACCAGTCAAGGTAATGCACCCATGAAGCAGCAGTGACATCCAGTTAAGAACATAAGAATGCATGATACGCCCACATCTCGAATACTGTGTACAGATGTGGTCTCCTCACTTCAAAAAAGATATTCTAGCACTAGAAAAGGTTCAGAAAAGGGCAACTAAAATGATTAGGGGGTTGGAGACGGTCCCATATGAGGAAATATTAAAGAGGCTAGGCCTCTTCAGCTTGGAAAAGAGGAGACTAAGGGGGGATATGATAGATGTATATAAAATCATGAGTGATGTGGAGAAAGTGGATAAGGAAAAGTTATTTACTTATTCCCATAATATACAAGAACTAGGGGTCACCAAATGAAATTAATAGGTAGCAGGATTAAAACAAATAAAAGGAAGTTCTTCTTCAAACAGCACACAGTCAACTTGTGGGACTCCTTACCTGAGGAGGTTGTGAAGGCTGGGATTATAACAATGTTTAAAAGGGAACTGGATAAATTCATGGTGGCTACATCCACAAATGGCTATTAGCCAGGAAGGGTAAAGAATGGTGTCCCTGGTCTCTGTTCATCAGAGAATGGAGATGGATGGCAGGAGAGAGATCACTTGATCATTGCCTGTTAGCATCACTCCCTCTGGGGCACCTGGCATTGACCACTGTCGGTAGACAGATACCAGGCTAGATGGACCTTTGGTCTGACCCGGTATGGCCGTTCTTATGTAGGGTAATGTAGAGAGTATGTTCCCCTTGGCACCACAGTGACAGCCGGTGGCCAGTCAAGGTAATGCATGGGGGGAGGTCTCCCATGGGGCAGCCGTGACACCCAGTAACCAGTTGGGGTAATGCAGGGGGCCAGCAGATGTAGTATCAGCCTCTTGCCATTTGCTGGGGTGGGGGAGCGGGTGAGGGGGGGCTGGAGAAAAAAATTGAGAGACTGCAACCCCCTCATCACCTGGCTTCACCTGCATGGGGGGTATGCCTCTGCTCCTCAGTTAAAGGCCAGGCTCATCTCCTCTTCCCCTGGCCAGGATTTGCAGCAATATCATTTTTATTAAAATAAAATAGTAAATGGGATTTAATCCAAGTCCATACAAATAATCTAAATCTGTCCAAGTTTTAGTATTAAATCCCAAATCCTCTTAAATAGCCCATCAGAAACCAAAATTTGGAACTGTAAACAATGCTTAATTTAAAACATAAACATTAAGAAAAACTATTTTGTTTTTAAAAACAAAATTTAACAAATGTTATAAATTATCAAAAAAGACTGCTACTACGGGATGATAAAATAAATAATCCCTACAATTAAAACCACCTATAAATCAATTGAATAGCTGAATACTGGCCAAATCTTTATAAAAATATGCAGAACTAGGTCAAAACCAGTATTGCATGTCAGATATTCCAATCCAGCAAACATCAATTAAAAGCTCCATCTCAATTTACAAAAAAAAGCCAGTAAACCAAAACAGTCAGCCTTAAACAAACCCGCACATAAGTGAATTTAAAGCTGTACCAACATTGGAACAAACTATGTAATTTTCTAATTCTGACGTCTTGTTTCACCCAGGAAGGAAAGTGTTTTGTTGCCCCAGTAACCGTGCTGTCACGCCAGCATTTCTTTCACTAAATAAGGTTTTTACCAAATATAAGTTGCCCTTAAAGTTGTCTAACAGAAATTCTAATAGCATACTTGGGATATTATTGCAAAGATACAAGTACATCCCCTCAGAGTGCACCACATTCCTCAACTGCTAACACAAGTGAATAAGTGATACTCTTCTGCTAGAATTCTAGAGATGCGATTGCAAACCCTGGGGTCTGAAGCTAATGGGAGAAAGGTCAGTGAGCGAGCTTGGAGCTCTCCGACGCCACCTGCTGGAGAGCAGAGGGAATTGACCGAGTGATGTACTAGCTAATTTAAATATCAACGTTGTTTTCTGGTGTCAGGCTTCCACTGCTGGAGATCAAGGGGAGTGATTGAGGGTGGCATATCTTATTTCAGTATTAAGAAGTGGCAGTTTGGGGACAATTTGGGGTAAGTTTTGGGGTTGGGACCCATATTTTTAGTGTAGCTCATTAGGAGGGTGCCACTGACTGAGGGTGTGGTCACCCTGAACTGGAAGCCTGTAGTTTGACGTGGTGAAGGCGCGCTGGGCGCTGTGAATAAACTAAAGAAGAGACATTACATAAAATTACAGAAAACCGGTGTTGTGCCAAAACAATGTTTCCTGGTGGTTCTGGGGCTAAACCTCTGGTTTGTTACCTGGCTGTGTTGGGGGGTGTTAGTGCCCACGGCTTAGGCACGCTACGTGAGGTGGCTCTGGGTGACTGACCGCAGAACGGAGGAGCGTGAGGGAGCGCTTGAGGTGCGCGGCAGAACCTGGACTGGAAGGCAGCGTGGGGCCGGTTAGTGCCCGCTGGGGAGTGTGAGACGTACTGCTCTGTTACGGGCGTGGAGCGGTGCTGACAGTCCGGCCACTTGAGAAGACCAGAGCTGCGGTGCTGGCCTGCCCGGCGTTTTCTGAAAGCTGATCTCCCATTGGGTCCTCACTAAGTGATGTTTTCTGAAAGCTGATCTCCCATTGGGTCCTCACTAAGTGATGTTTTCTCACAGCTAATCTCCCATTGGGCTGTGCCTGGGTGACGCTTTCTGAAAGCAAAGCTGGGCGCAGCCGCCAGGCCCTTGTGCAGTCGGCGCTCAGCGCAGGCCTGCGAGAAGCAGATTGAGGCCGAGTGGTGTCGATTCCGGCTGCCCGGGCGGAGGAACGGAGACCCCCAGCAGCGGGCGCTGCCGTCCTCACTTGCGAAGCCGCAGAGCTCAGGGAGTTCACTGGTTGCACCTGCTTGTGTGCTGGTGTTTTCTGGCAGCCAATGGGCTGTCGCTAGGAGATGTTTTATGACTGAGCTGGCAGCCAATGAGCTGTCAGTGTCACTAGGTGATGGTTTCTGACCGAGCTGGCAGCCAATGGGCTGTCACTGCCTGGGGGTGGAAATTGCTGCTGCAGGCACCTGTTGCTCAGAAACTTCTCCAAGCCCCGGGACCGTTTGCAGTCGTTGAAGGGAGGCGGGAAATCTCCAGGCTGGAGTGAAGGATCCAGTGGGCAGCGAACCCGCCACAGGCCCATGGGCACAGCCACTGCCGCGGGGAGTTGGACCAAACTCCCTGCTTTGCGCTGGGCGCTGCCAGTGAACACGTGCAATGATTGTAGCTGCAGAATCCGCTCCCGTGCGTGTGAGCGAAGTCCCTGTAGCTGGGAGGCCAGTGGAAGCAGGATTCCTGGGGTTTTCCAGTGTGGGAGTTGGGAACTGGGCTCCGGGTTGGAGCGGTGTCGGGCTTAGGTTCGGAGCTCGCAGTTAGGGTTGGGAGGAGGATTGGGCACAGTTTGGGTTAAGGGGTTTAGGGTTGGGGACCAGGTTATAGGGTGAGCAATTTTTGGTTCAATATGGGTTCCGGAAGAGGAGTGTGTTAAAAATTTGTGTTGGGGGTTAGATTTTGGCGGGAGGATTTGGCCAACAGCAGCAGCATAGAAGTGTCCCAAAGACGTGGAGCGGAAGGACCCCCAGCCACCGAATGCTCAGAGGAGGAGCGCTGCCACCTAGGGCAGCAAAAACCATGGCGCCACTCCTGACTATGGTGTAACAGTGCCATGGTGCTAGAGAGAATATGATGAGACATTTCCCACTCCTGAGACACCAGGGTCCCCACCTGTTTGCGTCGCTGGCTGCCTGGCTCAGCTGGGCCCTGGGCTGCAGCTCCAGCTGGATGTGGGTGGGGACAAGTGGGGTTTCTTAGCCTCAGTCTCTGCTTAGTAAGCTGCTTTGGGTACAGGATTTGAGGAGGTTTGAGGGACCCCGCCCCCTGGCAAGAGCATTGCGTCTCAAGAAAGATGAGACCTGTGGAGGCTGTGGAGCAGGTGGTTAAGCAGCCGGGAGACCGCATGCTTGTACATCCCTGAGCAGCAGGGTGTGCATTGCATGTAGCACGAGTGTAGCACTGCGAGGGCAGTTTCTGCTGGCTGGATGGTGCAGGAAACGGGTCCAGAGGTGACACGGCCAGCAGCCATGAGCTGAAGCTACCAACTTAGCAGTCTGTGACATTACCATCCATCCCTTCAGCCCTGTCCAACCCTTCAGCCATCCATGCATCCCCCTGTATGCCATATACATTGCTCTATCCATCCACATGCCTTACACACTCATCTCCATGTGCATCCCTCTGTCTCTCTGATTGGCCATGCAGTCCTCAGCACAATAAGACCCGGACCTTGAATAAGGCTTTTGGGTGCTGCAGTAATGGAGCTGGACGTGATAGTATGGGTGTGGGCAGCTCTAGTACCAGCCCCACTTCTTCTACGCCCAAAATCTCTAGAAAGATGCTGTGTGTGTGGAAAGACCAGCCCCCCCTGAGCCTGACAGGCAGGTCACAGCCTTCTCAGTACAGCACTGTCACTGTTGGTCCATGGAGGAAATGCTCTGTGCATTACCCCACGTGGCCACTCAGTGTCACTGTTGTTCCATGAAGGAAATGCTCTGTGCATTATCCGAAGAGGCCACACAGTGCCACTATTACTCCATGTGGGAAATGCTCTGTGCCTTAGCCCTAATGGCAACACAGTGTCACTGTTGCTCCTTAAAGAAATACTCTCTACATTATGCTGCATGACTACCCAGTGTCACTGTTGCTTCATGAAGGAAATCCTCTGTGCCTTACCCTGTGTTGCCACCCAGTGTCACTGTTGCTTCATGAGAGAAATACTATGTGCATTACCCCAAGTGACCACCGAGTGTCACCGTTGCTCCATGAAGGAAATTCTCTGTGCGTTACCCCGCATGGTCACCCAGTGTCACTGTTGCTGCATGCAGGAAAAGCTCTCTGCAGTACCTCTCGTGACCACAGAGTGTCACTGTTGCTCCATGAGGGAAATGGTCTATTCATTATCTGGCATGGCCACCCAGTGTCATTCTTGCGCTATGAGGGATATGCTCTGTGCACTACTGCGCATAGCCACCCAGTGTCACTGTTACTACATGAAGGAAATGCTCTGTACATTACCGGGCGTGGCCACCCAGTGTCACTGTTGCTGCATGAAGGAAATGCTCTATGCATTACCCTAAGTGACCACACAGTGTCACTATTACTCCACGAGGGAAATGCTCTCTGCATTACTGCACATGGCCACCGAGTGTCACTGTTTCTCCATGAGGGAAATGCTCTCTGCGTTACCCCGTGTGGCCACACAGTGTCACTCTTCATCCATGAAGGAAATGTTCTGTACATTACTCCAAGTGGCCACACAGTGCCACCATTACTCTATGTGGGATATGGTCTGTGCATTACCCTGTGTTAACATCCAGTGTCACTCTTGCTTCATGAGAGAACTGCTCTGTGCATTATCCCAAGTGGCCACACAGTGTCACTATTACTCCATGAGGGAAATGCTCTGTTAATTAGGTCTAATGGCCACACAGTGTCACTGTTGCTCCTTAAAGAAATCCTCTGTGCATCACACTGCCTGGCCACACAGTGTCACTGCTGATCCATGAAGGAAATCCTCTGTGCATTACCCTGCGTTGCCACCCAGTGTCACTGTTGCTTCATGAGGGAAATGCTCTGTGCATTACCCCGTGTGGCCACAGAGTGTCAGTGTTGCTTCATGAAGGAAATCCTCTACGCATTACCCGTATGGATACCTAGTGTCACTATTACTCCAGGAGGGAAATGCTCTGTGCATTTCCCGACATGGCCACCTAGTCTCAGTGTTGCTTCATGAGGGAAATGCTCTCTGCATTACCGTGCATGGCCACCAAGTGTCACTATTGCTCCATGAATAAAATTCTTTGTACGATACGCCACGTGGCCACCCAGTGTCACTGTTGCTACATGAAGGAAATCCTCTGTGCATTACCTGGCGTGGCCACACAGTGTCACTGTTGATCCATGAAGGATAAGCTCTGTGCATTTCCACACATGGCCACAGAGTGTCATTGTTGCTTCATGAAGGAAATCTTCTGTGCATTACCCCATGTTGCCACCCAGTGTCACTAGTACTCCATTAGGGAAATGCTCTGTGTATTACCCCCTGTGGCCACACCGTGTCACTGTTGCTCCTTAAAGAAATACTCTCTGCATTATACTGCATAGCCACAAGGTATCACTGTTTCTCCATGAAGAGAATGCTCTGTGCATTATGCTGCATGGGCACCCAGTGTCACTGTTGATCCATGTAGGAAATTTTCTATGCATTACCCCACGTGGCCACCCAGTATCACTGTTGCTTCATTAGGGAAATGCTCTGTGCATTACCCTATGTGGCCACACAGTGTCACTATTGCTCCATGAAGGAAAGGCTCTCTGCATTACTGCGCATGGCCACCGAGTGTCACTGTTGCTCCATGAAGGTAATTATTTGTGCGTTACGCTGCGTGGCCACCCAATGTCACTCTTGATCCATTAAGGAAATGCTCTGTACATTACCCCAAGTGGCCACACAGTGCCGCTATTACTCCATGTGGGAAATGCTCTGTGCATTAGACCTAATGGCCACACAGTGTCAGTGTTGATCCATGAAGGATAAGCTCTATGCATGACACTGCATGGCCACAGAGTGTCACTGTTGCTTCATGAAGGAAATCTTCTGTGCATTGCCCCATGTTGCCACCCAGTGTCACTATTACTCCATGAGGGAAATGCTCTGTGCATTACCCTGCATGGCCACACAGTGTCACTGTTGCTCCATGAAGAAAATGTTCTTTGTATTACCCTGCATGGCCACACAGTGTCACTGCTGATCCATGAAGGAAATCCTCTGTGCACCCTACATTACCACCCAGTGTCACTGTTGCTCCATAAGGGAAATGCTCTATGCATTACCCCAAGTGGCCACACAGTGTCACTATTACTTCATGAAGGAAATGTTCTGTGTATTACCCCATGTGGCCACACAGTGTCACTGTTGCTCCATGAAGGATATTCTCAGTTCATTACCTCATGTTTCCGCCCGGTGTCACTGTTGCGCCATGAAGGACATGCTCTGTGCATTACCCCATGTGGCCACACAGAGTCACTGTTGCTCCATGAGGAAATACCCTGTGTATTTTCCCGCATGGCCACACAGTTAGTGTCCCCAACACATTCCAAGAGCTCATTGGACACTTTGTGTCTGTTTGAATTCCTTTTCTAACAGGTGTCTGGGTAGTTGAAGTCCCATGTCTTCCCCCCCGTCCCATTACTAATTGTGTTTTGAATATTTCTCTTATTTGCATGACAGAGTCAAGAACATCCATCTGCGAGGAAAGAGCCGGGGGGAATTGTGATGTGACGTGACTGTCCTGTTCTGATACGTCCCCTTCATGCCCTGACAGGCTGCAGTGTCACGTCCCATCCTCCCAGGCAAGAGAGATGGCTGCCGTGGGGCCAGCTCAGGTAGGGATTATCGAGCAGTTGCTGGTGGGCTCCTGTTGGTGGCAGAAAGGCAGTAAAGCCATAGGAGGTGGGTACTTCTGGGGGTGGGGGAGGTGAGAGGGGGCAGGAAATACCCAGGGTGGAGAAAGGGATGGGGAGAGGGCGTGACAAACGGGCTGGGATTAGTTTATGGTGAGGCCTAGATTCTAGCAACAGACCCAAGGGATTTGTGGGTGGCAATTCCCTAATTTGTCAGTTGTCACGGTGTTCCTGGGTAATGCTCTGGAACTGCACCATACGAGGGCAGTCGGGACTCTGGGGGAGCCTCCTCTCTCTGAGAAGACTGTCACCAGGGCTTCAACCTTCCTGGGTCTGACCTCGAGCATTCACAGCAGCCCCTTCCGCACGGTGGCTTCCCACAGCGAGTCTGCCCAGGTGGGGTCCTGGGGAAGCCAGAGGGCCCTGCTCCCCAACTCCGCAGTGAGACGTGACTCTCAGCCAGCCAGTAAAACAGAAGGTTTATTAGACGACAAGAACACGGTCCAGACCAGAGCTTCTAGGTACAGGAAACAGGAGCCCTAAGTCAGGTCCATCATGGGAGGGTTAGGGAGCCCAGAACCCAGGTCTGGGCCTCCCTCCATTTCCCCAGCCAGCTTGAAACTGAAACTCCCTCCAGCCCCTGCTCTGGCCTTTGTCTATTTCCTGGGCCAGGAGGCCACCTGATCTCTTTGTTCTCCAACACCTTCAGTTGGCACCTTGCAGGGGAGGAGGGGCCCAGGCCATCAGTTACCAGGAGACAGGATGTTGGCCATTCTCTGTGCAGACACCATCACACTGGCCCCCTAGGGCTCTACAACAATCACACACCTTGGTCCCCCCCACCAAGATACTTAAGAAAGGCATAGGGGAAACTGAGGCATCCCCAATATTCAGAGACAACATTAAGAACAGTCTCACTTTGGCACAGTGGGCCTGTTGGCGGCGGAAGGGCAGTAAAGACATAGGAGGTGGGTGCTTCTGGGGGTAGTCAGGAGGTGGGTGGGGGCAGGAAATACCCAGGGTGGAGAAAGGGAGAAGAAGAGGGTGTGACAAACCATCTGGGATTTGTTTATGGTGGTGCCTAGATTCTAGCAACAGACCCATGGGGTTTGTGGGTGGAAATTCCCTAATTTGTCAGCCCCCCCTGGACTGGGCTGGGGAAATGTACCAGCCTCCAATGCTGGAGTCTGAACCTACTAGCCAGAGGGCAACCGCCAGTTGAGGCCCGGGGAAGACCCCCATCCCATCCCATCCAAGTGCTGGCACTGGGGAGGCTGTTGGGATATCTGCCAGAGGCTCTATCACCTGTATCAGCCTCTGGCAGGTAGGTGAGTGTTGAATGTTCAGACCCCTCCCATCTCTCTCTGCTAGAAGGGGCGAGGGGCGCGCACTCCCTCTCTCTCTCTTCCCCCCTCCCCCTGATGCCTCCTGTCTGTTCTGATGGGGAGGGAGTGTGATCCTGCCTGCCTGCCTCCCAGAGCTTCCATGTGATTGGCCCTCTCCCCTGTGACCGGTGGGGTTGTCACTGGGCAGCAGGTGCAGAGTGGGGGGCTCTTTCTCTTTCAGGGGCTGGTGACTTTCGAGGAGGTGGCTGTGTATTTCACCAGGGAAGAGTGGGCTCTGCTGGATCCCGCTCAGAGAGCCCTTTACAGACATGTCATGCAGGAGAACTACAAGAACGTAACCTCGCTGGGTAAGGATTCCCATCCCCTCAGTTCTTAGAAGGGGAAATGAAGAGTTAAGGTTCACAATACACCCTCGGCGTTGCCCTGTTTCAGCGACACCCCGAGAGGCCAGTGAGACGCAGACCAGCGCTCTGCCCTCCCCGCTACAGAACACTTTGGGAGCAGAGCACAGGCGCAGGACAGTGCAAATGCTGACACCATCTCTTTGCTAAGGCAAAACTTGGGGTTAGGTCCGATGTAGGGAACAGAAGCTGCCTCCCCCCGGCCTGTGCTCAGATCCTGATCCTACTGCACACAATCCATCTTGGACTTTCATAATGTCACCACCCCTTTACCCTTCCAATGAGGATTCCTTCTGAGTCCTTGCCTTCACTTACCCCTCACTGAGCCCCAGGGACCCCAGGCATGTATGGCACCAGCCTGCTGACAAACCTTGTGGCAAGAACACACCCTTGTGCGCCTTTATTGATGCTGCCTGCACCACTCTGCACTGAAATGAGGAATACTTGTTCCTTCCAGTTTCACGTGCACCTCTCTCGGTGTCACAGTTCTGCCAAGCTAGTCCCTCCACTGTTCATGTAAAGCTACAGCTGGCACAGTGCACGCTGCTGGAGTGCCTGCAAATAAATGCTGGTGTTCACATCTGAGGGACACAATGCACAATGGCATGTGCTAAGTCCTTCCTTCTGTCAATCAAGACATTTTAAGGCCAAGGGAGACTATTTGGTCATCTAGTCTGACCTCCTGTGTAATACGGGCCAAGAGAGGTTGTGGGATCCTGGTCACTGGAGGTTTTGAAGAAGAGGTTAAACCGATGGTCTGTGTATACTTGGTCCTGCCTCACGGCTGAAGGATGGACTAACTGACACCTTGAGGTCCTTTTACCCCATGTGTTTCTGTTATTTTATGATTCATGCTCCTAGCCCTTCACTTTGACCTTGTCTCCCTCTGGAGAATGGGGGCTTTATTTAGTAGGTTTTTTAATGAAAAATAAGCATGGGTCAGCTTCCCTCTCAATGTGCTTTGTTACTGACTGGGTGTGAAGGAGTGAATTCCTCTCCTGGGATGGAGGTGTAATTCCTGTTGAAGTAGCATAGACCTGTCTCCATTTACATGGAAACACGATCGAGAACTGTCCACGTATGAATGCAGCACAATGGACAATGCAAAGCCTCTCTCATGTGGCTGTAAATACCTACTGGCTGCAGCACCCCAGAAGAGACGGTGTTTATAAGGAGTCTGAAATCATTGAGACTCACTGAGGTGCCATCATGACACACAAGGGTGCTGCCTCCGAAATGCCCTGTCTCAGAGTGGTGGAGCTGTGGGGAACACCCTTCCAAACAGCAAAGCCTCGTAAGTAGCACGTACTGGGATGTTTGCGCTGCCTTTGGGAGATACCCTCCCAGACTGGGTCCCCAGACTGGCCTTGGTGGCCTGTATGTAACTGCAAATATGTTGTAGATTGAGCTGGAGCTCAGTCTCTTAAGCCTGAGCTGCAGTGTTTACACCAGCGGTATGTGTACCCCTGGGGTACTCAGAGATCTTCCAGAGTTACTACAGCAAAATCACTAGCCAAGTCAGTACAGAGTAAAATTTCATACAATGACTTGTTTATACTAATCTATATAATATACATTGAAATGTAAGTACAATATTTATATTCCAGTTATTTAGTTTATAATGATATGGTAAAAATGAGCAAGTCAGCAATTCATGGTGTGCAGTGACACTTTTGTATTTTATGTCTGATTTTGTAAGCAAGTAGTTTTTAAATGAGGTGTAACTCGGAGGTATGCAAGACAAATCAGACCCCTGAAAGGGGCACAGTAGTGTGGAAAGCCACCGGTCTACACAACTATTTTTAACATGCTAGCACCTACAGTGGAGCACCCATAGGGAGACACATCTCAAGAACCATTGTTACTGCACAAGTTGAGTAACTTCTTCTTTTGCATGTTATCTGATCTCACTGGTTTTCTTTGCCCTGAGCAGTGTTCCCACTTTTCAAACCTGATGTCAGCTCCCAGCTGGAACAAGAGGAAGAGCCATGGGCCCCAGATTTCCAGGGCTTAGAGGAAAGAGAGATCCTGAGAGGCAGCTGCATGAGTGAGGGATCATTAAACCTACTCAGCTGTTGAAGGAAACAGCTGGGATTCCCAGCAAAGACCTTGTGAGGTCTCTGGGTTCAGGGTGGTCCTCAGCAGGTGTCCTATCCTCAAGGCAGATACTGTTCCTGGCTTCCTACCCATCCTAACTCCTGGCAGTAGTTCTCTCCCCAGACTCCCTTCTCTCTGAGTGTTTCAGTGGGAACTAGATGCAGAATTGATCCTCTCCTCTCTCACTGTTGGAGAAAAATCAGGGACTGAATTTCCCCATCTCCAGCTACTGTCTTGGCTTGTCCCCCCTTTTCCCTTTTGGTTTCTGAGGTTTTCCTTTCTCTGTCCCAGCAGGTGAGGGGATGGTGAGAGAGACTGTGGAGCAGACGCCTCAGCAGGAAGAGGAGCAACTGGAAACACGTGGGGCATTGTTGCAAAGATGCAAAGGGAGTGTGTCCAGGAGTTGCGAGCAGGGAAAAGGCTCTCAGGGGCAGCACAGGCCAGAGAAGCGTCAGGGGAACCAGCCAGTGCAGAAAGTTGGAATATCTGTTCACTATCGGGAAACTCACAAAGGCCTCAAGGAAGCCACGGCCTGGCAGAGAATCCTTACGGGAGAGAGAAATAACACGGGCTTTGAGAGTGGGAAAAAGTTCAGGAGGTGCTCACACCATCAGAGAATCCACACTGGAGTGAGACCCTATGGATGCTGCGAGTGCGGGAAAACCTTCACTGAGCGTTCAACTCTTATTCGCCATCAGAGGATCCACACAGGGGAGAAACCCCATGAATGCTGTGAGTGCGGGAAAACCTTCGCTCAGCGCTCACACCTTATTTGCCATCAGAAGATGCACACGGGGGAGAAACCCTATGGATGCTGTGAGTGCGGGAAAACCTTTACTGAGAGCTCGCACCTTATTTGCCATCAGAGAATCCATAGGGGCAGCGCCCCTATGGATGCTGCGACTGTGGGAAAACCTTCACTCAGCATTCAAATCTCATTGCGCATCAGAGGAGTCACACAAGGGAGAAACCCTATAAATGGTATGAGTGTGGGAAAACCTTCTCTTGGCACTCAGCCCTTATAAAACATTGGAGGATCCACACAGGTGAGAAACCCTACAACTGCCGTGAGTGCGGGAAAACCTTCATTGACAGCTCACACCTTACTTGCCATCAGAGAATCCACACAGGGGAGAAACCCTATGGATGCTGCGAGTGTGGGAGAACCTTCGCTCGGAAATCTGGCCTTATTACACATCAGAGGATCCACACAGGGGAGAAACTCTATGAATGCCATGCGTGTGGGAAAACCTTCCATCACAGCTTTTCTCTTATGTATCACCAGAGAAGGTGCAAGGGAGATAAACACCATGAAAATCTTGTCTAGGACTCAGGAAAGATTTTTTTCCCCCCTTTTCCTAATTCCAAAGTAGTGAACTTTAAGGCAGCATTTGTGGCATCTCAGCTCCCTTGCCACTGGACACAACCTCCATCACTTTTCCTAGTCTAACCAATTTTGGAGCATCACGTTTATACTTTTCCTCCCACTGCAGTGATTGTTAGTCACCAGGTTCCCCCATTAGGGACAGATTGCCTCGTTCCCAGATTGCACTGGGTTCTGCTGAATAGCAGTTGTGTCTTGTACTCTTTTTCCTCAATGTAAATATAACAGAGAAGGCGTGGGGATAGAGGGTGTGATAAAGTGGGGATTTTCCCTTGTTATGTTGTATGTGAACCTATGTGAGTTTTACATGAATACTGTGTGTGCCTCAGTTTCCCTGTGTGCTGCACCAATACCTCGGTGGTGGGAGGTTCTGAGGAATAAGGGTGTGTGACTGTGACAAAGTGGGAATGTTCTCAATGTTTTCTTTGAATACTGGGTGGGTGCCTGTGGCACAGCAGGGAGTGGGGAGTATTGGCCTGGGAAGGTAGCAGGGGAGGTTTATTGGGACTGGCTGCATTGGGGATGGGAGACTTTCCTTGAGGGAAGCTATCTGAGCATGTAACATGAGAACCCAGGAGGGAGGTTGGAGCCAGGTGACACCTGTGCCCGAGAAACTGGACAGAGGCTGGGTGAGAGGCTGGAGGGAGGTTCAGTTTGGAGATGGCTGGGGAAATGGAGCGAAACCAGACGAGGCTCTGGTCTTCCTGCCTCCCCAGAATGGACCCGGCCGAGGGGTCTCATTCTCTGTACCTAAAAGCTCTGTTTTAGACCATGCTCCTGTAATCTAATAAACCTCTGTTTTACTGTCTGGCTGAGAGTCACGTCTGACTGCGAAATTGGTGTGCAGGACCCTGTGGCTTCCCCAGGACCCCATCTGTGTGGGGCTTGCTGTGGGAAGTGTATGGTGGGGCAGCGGATGCTGAATGCTCTGGAGTCAGACCCAGGAAGGTGGAAGCTGCATAAGCTTCTTGCCCTGGAGACAGTCTGCTCAGAGAGAGGAGGCTTCCCCAGAGTCCTGACCAGTTTCGTAGGGAGCAGTTCCAGAGCATCACCTGGTGGCTGCATGACACCCGCTAGAATTTATCTTCTCTACTTTCTACAGTTCCACCATTCAATGTGTCCTATCATTCAGGGTTCTCAGCCCTCTGTTTGTGGTTCACAATTTGTTTTCTTTGCTCCTAAACAGTAATTTAGGGCCTGAGATGAAAGTGTCACAGACCTGGATGGACCTCAAATACAGTGAGATCATTTGGAGTTGAAATCCCAGTTTGCCAACGGTTGGCAAAGCCTGTTGTAGGACTTTACCTACTGATATGGGATTGTTTGCAGATGGAGAGGCTGGCTGGTTGGTTTGGTTTTGTTTTTTCCATTACCACGATGCTAGAACTTATGTAAATAATATGCCTTGATACTAATGAGAGCAGGAGGTTTGAACGGCTCAGAGGAGAATGCAATGGGAGAATCTCTTGTCCTGATTCTGAGTCGTCATATTTAACCTGCTCTGGAATTTCTAGTTCTATGAAACTGGCTGTATCTTGTGTGATGGGGTTTTTTTCCCTCTTAAAGGACATTGGGTCACATAAGCAGATATTAATTTATTTGCCAAAGTGTGGCTCAGGGTTTATTGGGGACTTTGAGAAAATGCCCATTACTGAAATAGTCATTTCTTATTTTGTTTGCTTTTTTCTCTGCTCCCTCCATGACAACATGGAGAAACTTCAAATTCAGTTCAGTCACCAGGAGAGACCACTCCAAGGGTCTTGGACATACTAACTGTTGTTAAATCTCCAGTCGGAAATGGGGGTGGGGGCTAGTTCATCAAGTTGTGCAACTAATTGAAGTGACTGCACTCAATCACGCTGTTGCTCAGTTGTTTTAGGTCCGTATTGTCTCTGATGATCCAGGAAGAGAATTGCACAGGAAGTAACTAAGAACTGGGCAAAAGGGTCATGGATTTGTTTCCTGAGGGGGTTGTGAAAGAGGCTTTTGTGCCAGGGAGGAGGATG